>NC_058092.1:187217500-188417500 GCF_020171115.1 Neogale vison
CATTCTATTTAAATGCTATTATGTTGGGAGTTTTTAAAAATAACTTTCATGTTTATATGATTATAAAAGTATATTGTGAAACATTGTAAATAGTGAGAAAAGCACACAGGAAAACAAATTACCTATAATCTCACTCTAACATGCAAGCACCAGTAACATTTTAGAATATATTTTCTAGTCTTTCCTATGAATATATATATGTGTGTGTTAAAATACACACATACACTTATAGACACAACTCTTATATAACCTTTTAAAACAAAGCAGAGATCATTCATTACATCCTGTTTTGGAATGAGCTATTTTACTTCATAATAGTGAATGAGTACTTTGCCATTTCATTATTCTTGTAATTTTTAAGCTACATCATATTGTAGTTTTATTATTTAAACTAACCAAGTGAAATTAATCACAAAAGAAACTCTGGAAGAATTCAGATCTTTTTCAGAAGAAAAGACCTGCTGTCTAAAAAACAAAAATCACTTCTTGTTTCGCCCATTAAATGTAGTACTCAAATTCCCATGTATTTTACACACATAGTGATGTGACCTGCTGATTATATAGTCTAACAAAAAGGAAAACTGAGAAAGCAATGCCACTGCAATGTTAAGACCAGCAGGTCTGGTGTTATAGGAGTGTGCAAAAGCATTCTTCCTGTTGGTGCTTCCAATACATCTTCAGGCAACCTGCAGACAGATGTTTGACAGGGAAACCTGAACTCAAAGGCAAATATACTTTCAAGAAAAATGAATAAACTAAGAACTTCTCTAATTTCCAAAAATAAATTTACCAAGTCATATCCATCTGTCACTGTGATCTGCACAGGTCTGCCTGTTGATGACACCTGTTCCATAGCAGCACTTGGGCAAAGTCCCTCTGGTCTTCTTTGGTCTCTGTAAATACAATGAATCAAGCTGTCCCCTCAAGTACCATAGCTGCAGAAGTACCCACATTACAATACATAACCAATACTAGGGGAGAACCTAGGAAAATGCCATAGCTAGTCCAGCATCGTCCAGCACTTTTTTTGTACCCTTTCCAAACTTTGCTGCTAAATAGTGCTTTACAGAGCTGGTCACAAGAAGGATTCCATCAGTTAGTGCTAACATTATCTTTACACATATAATTAACCCATCAAGCACAAATCATTCTAAGAAAAAGAGGATAGGAATGCCATCTCCCTTACTTCCCAACCCCAGCCTCCATCTTTCATGGTATTCTTTGATAGCCTTCTTTTTTTAATGTACAAAGCGCTCCCCTCGAAGGTTAATCTCTCACTTTTACAAAAATATAACAGGAAAGAAACAACCACAAAGAATAATGGTTAGTCCACCAGCAAAAGTTCTGACATATATCTTATTAAGTCAGAGATATTGTCTAATTATTTTACAACACTAATGACACAATTTCAACAATAAATGGGATATATTTAAGAAAGATTTTCTGCCTCAATTCAAAATGGAACTTAAGGCAATTCAAACGTTTACTGAGGACACACTATGCTACATCTATCTAGGACTGGTGGTATAAAAAAGAAGGCAATACTTTGCTCTCCCCACGCTTTATTCTGCCTCTTCTCAGGTACTCCCTCTTTCAGTCATCCAAATACCTCAGATCACTGTACAACACCCTGTCTCCAGTCTCATTCTGGGCCTAAGTGACCCTGACAATTTTTTTTTGTCAAATTCACATTAGAAATGATCTTTTACATTACTCTCCTTTCCTTTTCAATACTACCACATGAATTAGACCTTCACTAGCCTGACCCTGGACAAAAGTCTAATTTCTATGAGCCTCAGTTTGACCTTCTGTAATAAAGATAATATAAACTTCTCATGTTTCACATTTGATGTGAATATCCGCTAAAATAGTAAAACTGCTTAACCTATGATGTAGGCACATATGGTGTTATTAATGTGCACTGCTTTTCCTGAATGCACAGTTTCTCCAGGACAAGTAATCTCTCACTCACATTTACAGTCCCTCAGTGCCCGGCACTAACCCTGGTCTTAGCAGCATATTTACTGTGTAATGAATGCAAGAAATCTGGCTGGTTACTAACGGTCAGGGCAGTCAGGCTGGGGGGTGGGGGTGAGTAGGGGCGGCGGCTCCTGTTGCCCCCAAGAGGCATTCATGTTGCTCCTAAGAAAATGCAAGAGGGGCACCTAGCTAGTTCAGCTGGTGGAGCATCAGACTGTTGCTTTGCGAGTTCGAGACCCACGTTGAGTGCATAGATTAAAAACAAAATTTTTAAAAACAAAAGAAAATGCAAGAAAACAGTCACATCAGAAACAGGTTTGATGAAGGACAGAATGGACGGCGTGTCATCTGGGGACAGAGGTGCAGTGTGGACCTACTGCGTGGTATCTGGGGCAAAGCGGAAAGGGGGTTCAAGCACGGCTTCAAACGAGAGGCCTGAGAGGTTGGCAGTAGCTTCTGCGCCAAGCCAGGTGGGGGGTGTTTAAGTCCTACCAGAGTGCCCTGTGTTCGGAGGCGGCCTTGCGCTTTCAACCGGCTGCGGCTGAATAGAAGAGACAGAGAACGGAGTGTGGTCACAGGACCACTGTAGAGAGGCCGGAAGCAGAGGGTTTTCTGGGGGGTGATACAGCTGTCTAATCTGAGGCCGCCGCAAAAGTATTATCCGCAACTATGGCAACTAATTACCTCTCGCGAGAATTTAGTTCCGGCAATCACCACAAGTTTATCCCAAGACTCGCGATAAAGTTTTCGGGGAAGGCAACGGCTGTTGGGAGGTTTCTGCGCCTGCGCTCTGGAAACAGCGCTTGAGCGACAGCCTCCCTCCCCGAGTCACTTCGTCCAAGGTACAACTTTGCCTTGGCATAAGCCTAAAGTTTTCCAAGTTTCGATTTTGTTGTCTCGACCCTTTTCTTTCAGTATCCCTACGTAAACCGGGATTTTTGAAAACCAGTCATTTAAATCTTTCTCCATGAAAAATGCAGGTTAACAGTATTTTCAGTGATCCTCTACGCTAAATGAAATAAGTCAAAGATAAATACCCTATGATTTCAGTCATATATGCAATTTAAGAAACGTAAACGATGAACATAGGGTATTAAACAAAAGCAAACCATAAAACAGACTCTTAACTGTAGAAAAACAACACTGAAGTTTGCTGGATGGGAGTGGGGCGGGGAGGTGGAAGAGAGATAGGTTATGGTGATGGGTATTAAGAAGTACACATTTTGGATTGAGCACTGCATGTGATTAATCACTAAATCCTACACCTGACACTAACATTACACTGTTAACTGGAAATTAAATAAAAACTTGGAAGGAAAAGAAATTTTAAAGTGAGCGTCTGATATACTGTTGGTGAGGTTGCAAAACAGTCAAAACTGTTGCAAAACACTTCTAGTGCTCAATACTTATACATCATACAGTAAACAGACTTGAAGTATATGATATTAATCCCAAATTTTAATAGATTTCAAACTCAACAGTAGAGTTCTGGAACAGTAAAATACAGTAGCAAAAACATGGAAACAATCCAAGTGCCCCTCAATGGAAGAGTGAATAAGCTGATCTATAGTCACAAATAGCATATTACATAACAGTCTAAATTAACTACAGCTACTACATGGATGAACTTTAGCAATAAACATATCTGCAAATGTTTCAATGTTAAGAGCCAGCTTAGAGAGATTCCCACTGGCCAAATCAGAAACAATTTGGGCATCAAAATAAACTGATAATGGATTACAATCCATTGAGTAAAATAGGAATCTACAGGTTCACATTGATATAAGAGAAAGGAAAACTAACAATTCCAATCCAATAAGGCAGAGGAAATAATGGGAATAGAGAATTACCATTTGACACCCACTATAGAAGTGGATGATTCAGGTAGGAGTCTCCAGTGGATGCTAAAGTTGGTGGGAGGAGGTTTGAGGAGAACACGGTATTGGCATGATTTTGGAATACTAATCAGTTACAAAGAAGAAATGGTGAAATGAAGAAACCAACAAGATCATGTGATTAAGGTTAACCACCAGGGTTAGGAGGAGTCTACATTACAGGCCTCCTGTTGAGACTCACTGGGAAAAATAAAGTATCATTTTGTGGTATTCCTACCATCAGAGGGACTAGGCTGTAGGCCACCCTATTGAAAGTATGTGTTGTACTCTTTAAAAAACTATCAAAGACATAAAAGATGGGGAACTGTTCCAAATTAAAGGACTATTGGATATGAAGGACATGAAGATACATGACAGCTAAAGGCAAAATGTATTCCTGGATAGTATTTTGGTCCAGAAAAGAAGAGAGACACTATTGGGACAGTGAGCAAAATTTGTACTGCCTCAGTGGGTTTAATGGTAGTTTACCAAAATTGATTTTCTGATATGCAAGGTTTGCTTTTATGTAGGAAACTGTCCCTGTTCAGAAAATATGCAAGAGTGTTTAGGAATCATGGAATATCACATCTGTAGTTTCCTCTGTCGACCCTCAAAATGTCTAGAAAAAGACTAATAAGGGGCGCCTGGGTGGCTCAGTGGGTTAAGCCGCTGCCTTCGGCTCAGGTCATGGTCTCAAGGTCCTGGGATCGAGTCCCGCATCAGGCTCTCTGCTCAGCAGGGAGCCTGCTTCCCTCTCTCTCTCTCTGCCTGCCTCTCCGACTACTTGTGATTTCTCTCTGTCAAATAAATAAATAAAATCTTTGAAAAAAAAAAAAGAATATATGCATATATGCATGCACGCATGCATACACACACAGTGAGCAATTAAGCAATAAAATGTTAACTATATGAGAACCTGGGTGAAAGTGACATTGAAATTCTTTGCACTGTTTTGGCAACTCTTCTGTACATTTACAATTATTTCAATACACACAGACACATACCACTCTCTATGGAAACATCTGAGGATATAGAATTACCAGAGTCAAATTTTAAAAATAAATTTTATTTCTGCTATAACCATTAAAATTATAAAAATTAAGAAAAGATCTCTTAAAGGTTGTGGTGTTATAATAAAAAAAATTAGTCCTATGGAACTATTAAGTAAGGCATTTCTCTCTGGATTTCTTCCCAGGTGAGGGCTATGAATGAATTTGCATTGAGCTAGCCATCCTACCCTGTGCATGAAATACTTTATGTAATAAGTGAGGCTTATTAAGTCTTCACTAGGGAACTGGATCACTCATGATACCTAGGCATGAAAGTTAAGTACAGGTGTCACTTCCTTAAACATAATTAATCACTGTCAATAAAAAATGACAGTGTAGAGCGCCTGAGGGCAAACCCTTATAGTTCTAGTTCTTTTATTCTCCTGGAATGCTTAACAGTGGCCACTCTTAATTTCCTTAGTCCTTACAAGGAAAGGCATTCAAAAGAATTTTTTTGACTGGCTTAAAATTTCAACTTCCTAAGGAAACATGGAAAAGACGCTCTTCAGTGCTACAGAAAATACAATAGTACTGAGAATCAGAATTTAATCATCTACATATACAAACAAGTTTGGAGGCCAAAAAAAGCTATAATATTTAACTCTTTAGTCTGGGTTTCAAAGACCTCCACTAAATGACTCATATCCCAATAACTCTTTTCTCATTACTCCAAGAGACTCATTTCTAAATAGCTAATATGTAATTTCCAGCCAATTTATTTCTGATAGCATCCAATAATACAATCAAATGTATTGCTCACCCTCAAATTGATTTAGAGTCAAAGCAATCAATATCCCAGACAAATTTTTTTTTCAGAAATTGACAAAGCTGATTCTAAAATTCATATGGAAATTCAAGAGAGCCAGAATGGCAAACAATATTGAAAAGTACATAGTTGGAGGACTCACACTTCCCAATTTCTAACTTACTACAAAGCTACTTTATCAAGTATTTAAGTACAGCTTAATCAAGGCATAAGGATAAATGGATAGACAAATGGAATGGAATTGAGAACTCAGAAATAAAACTGTTTATGGACAGTGATTTCTGGCAAGAGTGCTTGGACCACTCAACGGGGGAGAGAATAGTCTTTTCAACAAATGATGGTTGGAAAACCATATATCCAAATCCAAAAGAAAGAAGTTGGACATCAATCTCACCATATGTAAAAATGAACTAAAAATGTCAAAGACCTAAATATAAGAACTAAAACCATAAAAATGTTAGAAGACAACAATATGGGTAAATCATGTTACCCTTTCATTAGACAATGGTTTCTTGGACTGGACAGTGAAAGCACAAGTGATCAAAGAAGAAAAAATTGGACTTCATCAGAATTTCAAACTTTTGTGCATCAAAGGACACCATCAAGAACGTAAAAAAGGGGCACCTGGCTGGCTCAGTTGGTGGAGGATGCAACTCTTGATCTTGGGGTTGTGAGTTTGAACCCCATGTTGGGTGTAGAGATTACTTTAAAAAAAAAAGTTAAAAAAAGAAAAAGAGTAAAAAGGCTATGCACAGCACAGGAGAAAAATATTTGTAAATCTATATTGAGTGGATATATAATTTTTGGTGTATTGTTTTTCCATCTTAAAAAACTTCTGATTAGGAAGCTACTACATCCTCCCTGATAAACCCATTCATTGAGCTGGCAAAAGTTCCAGCAAGGAGCATGGCTTTGATAAGCAAACTAACCAATCCAGAGCCATACCTTCTATTATCAGGCCCTCACCCCAGGAGGCAATTTTTCTCTGCCTTCATTATCCCGTGCCCAGGTATGAGGACATTAAAAGACCACTCATGTAGCCCAAATGCTACAAAATTACTCAAACTAGCCAATACTTATCTGTTTACCCTGTCCTGCTATGCCTTCTCAGAAACCCCAATAAAGGTCATGGTCTAAGCATTCCCCTCTGCCTCCTGACCACCCTGGTGTCTTTCGCCTATGGCCCTGTGTGTGGCAGTGCCTCTGGTCTCCAGGATTTTTGAATAGAATAGTTTTCCTGAGCCTCTCCTCCGTCTCCTCTAAACTGACCATTTCATAAAAGAACAGAGTACAAAACTGACCATTTCATAAAAGAACAGAGTACAAAATCATGTAAGTTTCTACCCTACAGAATATATAAATAAATAACCCTTACACCTCAACAATTTTTAAATGGGCAAAGTATTTTTTAAAAAATGGACGAAGTATTAGAAGACATTTTTCCAAAGATGATAATCCAAATGGCCAATAAGCACAAGAAAATAGTCATTACGGAAATGCACATCAAAGCCACAAGGGGAGGTCACTTCACATCCACTAGGATGGCTATAATTAAAGAGACAGATAATGATAGTGTTGGGTTAGGACGAAGAGAAATTGGAAGGTGGGTTCACTGCTGGCAGGACTGTAAAATGGTGCAGCTGTTTTGGAAAACATTTTGGCAGATCTCCAAAAAGTTAAACACAAAGATACTATGTGATCCAGCAATTCCACTCCTAGTTCTAAAGCCAAGAGAACTGAAAACACATGTCCACACAAAAACTTGTACATAAATGTTCACAGCTGCATTATTCATAAGACTCAAAAGGTGAAAACAACCCAAATGTCCATCAATTGATGCATGGACCAAAAAAAAAAAATGTCCTTACAGTGGATTATTCGGCCATGAAACAGAATGAAGTATTTACCCACACTACAAGCAGATGAACCTTAAAAACAGTATGCTAACTGAAAGAAGCCAGACACAAAGGGCCACATACTGAATGATTCCATTCATATGAAAAGCCCAAAATGGGCAGATCCATATTAAAAAAGTGAGCTGGTGATTGCCAAGGGCTGAACAGGAGGAGAGGGAATGAGGAGTGACTACTGGTAGGTCTAAAGTTTCTTTTTAGATGATCAAAGTGTTCAAAATTGATTATGGTGATGACTGCACAAATTTGTGAATATGCTAAAAACCACTGAAGTGTACACTTTAAAATGGTGAATGGTATATGAATTATATCTCAATTTTCAGAAAGTTTAAAAATATATTGCTCCTATCTTTTCTTTCCTTAATACCTTACCCCCCTTCTCGTATTTACCAAATTCCATCACTCTTACTTTTTCAACATCTACATCAAAACTGAACTTTTTCAATGAAACTATTTCAAAGTAATTAACATACATCTTAACTCATTATCCTTCTACCCGGGTATCTTGCCTTCACCACAACTGTACAGAGAGAGGTCTATCTCCCTTAGAATAAGGTTGTATCTTGTACCACCTTATATGCCCCTTGGTATTTACACAAAAACAATATTCATTGAACTACAATTGATATTTACTGTTCTTCTCAATTATCAGTACACTCACTCACAAATTCTGTATTAAATTTCTGCTTTGTGCTTGGGAGCATCATACATAGAACAGGGTTCTCATCCTCAACAGAACTTACCTAACATTTACAGGGTTTTTTGTATCTTAATTTTTGTTTAGAATCCCCAGCATATTACAAATCTTTCTTGGTATTTCTCCTGACTACCTATTATAATGCTCAGTATACTCAATTAGTAATTGCATGGTAGTGGGGATAAGCCAATGGGTTTTGTAATCATCCTGCTACACCACTGAGTGAGCTCCTGAAGTACTCCAAGGAGCTAGGACCCAATTTTCCCAGAGATACTATAAGCGTCATTCACTAATTGAGCACCTCCTATTTGTCAAGCTTCACTTTCTTGAATCATGACTAAATTGTTACTAGTTTTTAAAGTCTTTAAGTCTTTCATAATTTTTTTTTCAAAACCACAGAACAATGAAGATATTCAGGGAGTTTTAGTAGACATAAAGGTAGGCTATATATTTTATGCATATAAACATATAATCCCTTTTTAAAATGTTACTACAGGCAATACTCATCCTTTTCCTACATGAAAAGTTTAATGCTTATAAATATAGAATACCAATTTATGTAAAATAAGATGCAAATTACTCTTCTAGGTCCAAAGAGCTGAATCTTTAAAAAAAGTAATACAGTTTTGACATACTACCAACTATAGTTGTCCAATGGACCTACATGTGCTTTGGAAGGCAGAGTTTTGCAACTTTTTCTTTTATTCAGCTTTATTATGCAGACTTGGAAACTGCTGTGATTTTTTTATTCAATTTGGGATCCTGATTAGGATAAGAACAGTGTGAATTATGCCTTACAACCATTGCATTAGTACATCATTGTGATATGGCTTCAAATTGATTGTATATAGAGAAAAAAATAACATTGGAATTAAGGCAGTAACCACATGTGCAAACCAAGCACAATACCCTGACACGGTCCTTAGTAAAAAGCTCTTTTGGTTAGGTGATGGATGATACTGCTGCATGCAGGTCAATCACTGAAGGATATGCTTCATTTATTAAAAAAAAAAAAAAAAAAAAAAAAAAAAATCCCTCCTATTGGCCCACAATGGCCAGAAGAAGCTTTCGGTAATCTCCACTTGTGTCACTCGCAATCATTGTGCCCAGGGTCTTCTGATACATCTGACTGAAGGTCTGTTTTATTTGTACAAGATCAATCTGCATGCAAGAGATATTTTTGATATTAGAAAAAAGCTGTTAAAAGAAAACTGAGATTAGAATTATTCTTTAATAGTGAAAAGAGCCTAATTATAATCAAAGCAGAGGGCAGAAAAAAACACCAAGTGACAAACATTTGACTGCTAGCATTCATACCCCTGCTGGCATTACTCAGTGAAGGGTGGATTCTCTATTCTGTAAAAATACTGAAGAAGGGTGGTACCAGTTTCATCTATTATCCTCAAAATACTGGTTATTTAAAAACCATTAAAAAAATAAAACCATTTGATAGGAAGGTTACTCTAAAAAACATAGAAAATAACTGTTGGAAAGGGTGTGGAGAAACTGGAACCCTTGTATCCTGCTGGTAGGAATGTAACAATGCAGCTGCTATAGAAAAAGGTTTGGTGATTCCTCAAAAAAATAAAACAGTGCCCACTTCAGCAGCACATATACTAAAAACAAAACAGAATTACCATATGATACTTCAGTTCCACTTCCAGGTACATACACAAAAGTGAAAAGCAAGGACTCAAGCAAATATTTGTACACCTGTGTTTACAGGAGCCGAAAGGTGGAAGCAATCCTAGTGTCCACTACAGATGAGTAAGAGAAGGTGGTCTACACATACAGAACAGTATTATTCAGCCTGGGAAAGAAATTCTGACACATACTACAACATGGATAAGTCCTGAAAAAGTTATGCTAAGTGAAAGAAGCCAGTCATAAATGGGTAAATGCTGTATGATTTCACCTGTACAAGGTACCTAGAGTAGTCAAATTCAGAGGAAGAGAAAGCAGAAGGGCTGCCATGGGCTGGGGAGAAAGGAGAATGGTGAATTATTATATAATGAGTATGGATTTTCAGTTTTACAAGGTAAAAAAGTTGTGGTGGTAATGGCAGTACAACAATGTCAATGTACTTAATTTAAGCCACTGGAATGCATACTATAAAATGGTTAAAATGTGGGACGCCTGGGTGGCTCACTGGGTTAAGCCTCTGCCTTTGGCTCAGCTCATGGTCTCAGGATCCTGGGATTGAGCCCCACATCAGGCTCCCTGCTAAGCAGGGAGCCTGTTTCCCCCTCTCTCTCTGCCTACTTGTGATCTCTCTCTGTGTTAAATAAATAAAATCTATAAATAAATAAATAAATAAACAAAATGGTTAAAATGTTAAGTTTTATGTTGTATATATTTTATTGCGATTTAAAGAGATCATGCTTAGAAAACTTGGGTCTGAGTATAGATACACAAAGTTTTTTAAAAATACTATATGACTGTTGTCTTTTGAAAAATGATTTACTTTTCCTACCATAATTTAGTGGCATGTTTTCTTTCAAGTAAGAAGTGCAATAAATATAGAAAGTCAAAGAAAGGAAAGCATTTGAGGTATATTTAGGTAAAGAGAAAAGTTTTAAAAATAATTTTATAATTAGAAGGCATGCTAAATTTCAAGAATTTTAATATCCAATTGGATTAATCTGTCACACAATTTTTTACATTAGCAAAATGAAAAGATAAACATTTTCCAGTTGGATACAAATCAGTATTCTCCACAGACCTTCTCAAGTAGGAAAATCTCTTGGCACAGTGATTAGTTTCTCCAACCCAATCCTCTCTCTCGGCATGAGGAGAGTGAACACTGCTTTATATAACCTCTACCAGAGGTGACAAAGGGAGAACATCTTTTCTAATTGTCAGCTGAGGAACCTTTAGGAAATCAACAACATTCAAAATCCAGTGAAGATCAGGGGCACCTGGGTGGCGCAGTTGGTTAAGCATGTCACTCTTCATTTCAACTCAGGTCATGTTCTCAGGGTCCTGGGACAGAGCCCTCCATGGGCTCACACTCAGGGTGGGCGGGGGAATCTGCTTGAAGATTCTCTCCCTCTACCCCATCCCCCTTGCGTTTTCTCTCTCTTTCTCTCTCCCTTTTTCTCCCCCTCAAATAAATAAATCTTAAAAAAAAAAATCAAGTAGGATCAAATAAGAAAAGAAAGTCTCACCTCACTTCGAGTGACCACAATCCTGACCAGGGTGGAGTCATCTGTGCCGGCACCTTTCATAGAATAGTAGAGCCTCTCAGCAAAGAAGGCAGGGCGATTCAGGGCACACTGCACTGCAAGTCAAAGATATTTCACATGTGATGCCTTGACAAGGTATCCATGCTCCAGCTTCATTTATCACTTCCACCCTGCCTTTGATCCTTCCTTATAGTCACCTCAGAAATCTTGATTTTTCTTAGCATTCATCCATCTTTCTAGCTGCAGAGAGGATACCTTTAATTCTAGAGGATTCCCTTTAGCCAATAAATCCCATGTTTTTCTCCATAGATGCAAGAGCTTAGATTCTTGGGAAAAGTTTTCAATTAGCAATAATCACGCCTCGGATAAACCTCATTGGCTACGATACTGCCACTGTGCAAAGCTAGAGCTTAGATTCTTTACGTGTTTTTCCCCTTCAAGGGAGAAAATCTGTGACAATGGTGCCCTGGTAAATATCTTACTTAAAATAAATAATGACTGAAATCTGAATTCTAGACATCAAATAAATCGTTTGGCTGACAGAAGGATAGGAGATACGTTCCAGTACAAAAAACAGATTTGTGGGGCGCCTGGGTGGCTCAGTGAATCACGTGTAAATCACGGCTGCCTTCAGTACAGTAGTACCTTCTCTCACCCAAGCCCACGCTGGACCCTAAATGACATCATTTTCCCCATCTTCCCTGTCTTGACTTAAGAACTCAAAGATTCTCTTCAAATCAGCCAAGTCCCCACACCTCTGACTCTCCAAAAGCAGCAGATCTGAGACTCCATTACAAAGAAAGCTCTGAGGAGTGGCGCCTGGGTGGCTCAGTGGGTTAAAGCCTCTGCCTTCCGCTCAGGCCATGATCCCAGGGTCCTGGGATCGGGCCCCGCATTGGGCTCTCTGCTCAGCAGGGAGCCTGCTTCCTCCTCTCTCTCTGCCTACTCATGATCTCTGTTAAATAAATAAATAAAATCTTTTTTTTTAGATTTTTAAATTTATTTGACAGAGAGAGGTCACAAGTAGGCAGAGAGGCAGGCAGAGAGAGAGAGAGGGGGGAAGCAGGTTCCCTGATGAGCAGAGAGCCCGATGCAAGACTCGATCCCAGGACCCTGAGACCATGACCTGAACCGAAGGCAGAGGCTTTAACCACTGAGCCACCCAGGCGCCCTAAATAAATAAAATCTTAAAAAAAAATAAAATAAAATAAAAACAGATTTGAGTCAAAAATTGAGAATGGAGTAAGTCTGACATTTTCTCTTAGGAAAATTAACTTAACTTAGCAAAGTCTCTTCCTGCAGATGGTAGAAATATACTAACTTTACATGACTGCTTTACCTACAATTACTACAGTACTATTTTTAGGACACTCAATTGTTAATACCAATGTGTTAATAACACTCTCTTTAGTCATATATTCTCTATGAGAATTAAATTTCCATTTCATTGGACATCTCAAAGAACACCAGAAAGTTTTTTTTTGTTTTTTTCTTTTGGTTTTTTTTTTTTTGTTTTTTTAATTTCAAAAGGGAAAGGGGTCTCATTGGATCCTATCTGAAAGGGGTTTTTTGAGGGGCACCTGACTGGCTCAGTCTGTGGACTGTGTGACTCTCCATCTTGGGATTGTGAGTTCAAAGCCCATGTTGGGTGGAGAGATTATAAATAAACTTTTTTTAAGAAGGTGTTTTCTGGGGACCTGGGTGGCTCAGCCAAGTGTCTGCCTTCAACTCAGGTCATGATCTCAGGGCTCTGGGATTGAGCCCTGCTCAGCAGGGAGTCTGCCTCTCTCTCTCTCTATCTCCCTCCCTTCCACCCACTTCTGCTCATGCTCTGTCTCTCAAATAAATAAATAAAATCTTTAAAAAAAAAAAACATTTTTTGGGGAGCTCAAAATGAGGCTTTGTGTGGTCACACTTGTAGTTCCTTAAGGCTTTCCTATTCACTTCAATGGAAACGCTACATCTACTGTAATTCCTGCTCAGTCTTCATGAAAGGCATACAGAATGAAGACCAAATAATTCCAAATAACCCTTTCTGATCACACCACCACCATTCATAGGGAACTACATATATAAAAACACAGGACTGGCTCAGCCTCTGCCTAAGCAGATTCCCAGGCTATATTAATTTCATCATTTAATGGAAACAACTATTCAAAGCTTTTTCATCTACAAACAAAACAAAGCAAAATGTAAAAGTATCTTACAGATGGTCTTTAAACCACTTTCAACATTTCCAGAAAATTCACGGGCAACACTACTTAGCAAATCTCGATTAGCCACCTGCAAACAAGAAGTACAGGGGTTAAAATATTTTCACAACCTAAAACTGAAGCCAAATCTTCAAAAGAAAAGCTCATACCCTGGAATAAGCCTCCACAGTAGCTTTCAGTTGAGGAAAGCTTCTTGTGGCAAGAATCATGTTAAAGCAGGATTCATCTGTCCCTAGTCTTCCCTCACCAGCTTGATAGAGACGCTGAGCATCTTCCTGAGCCAACTGGTGGTTAACGTTCTGGTTCTCATCACGATTCCCCTGCAAGAGAGGAAGGCAAGAATTGGAAAACATGATACAAGTTCTACTGAAAATTTTTTTAACAATCTAGTCACTTCTGGGGGCGCCTGGGTGGCTCAATGGGTTAAGTCTCTGCCTTCAGCTCAGGTCATGATCTCAGGGTCCTGGGATAGAGCCTCGCATTGGGCTCTCTGCTCAGCAGGAAGTCTGCTTCCTCCTCTCTCTGTACCTGCCTCTCTGCCTACTTGTGATCTCTGTCAAGTAAATAAATAAAAATCTTTTTAAAAAATCTAGTTACTTTTGGACTTAAAGGACAATTTGTTGAAAATCAATGCATAAAGTTTGTCATGTATATCTTCATTCCCCCCCCCCAAAAAAAAACAAAAAGAACAACATCTCTAGGGGCAACTGGGTGGCTCAGTGTGTTAAAGCGTCTGCCTTCGATTCAGGTCATGATCCTGAGGTCCTGGGATCGAGCCCCACATCAGGCTCAGCAGGGAGCCTGCTTCCTCCTCTCTCTCTGCCTACTTGCAATCTGTCTGTCAAATAAATAAATAAAATATTAAAAACAAAAAACCAAAAAGCCAAAAGAAACCCTAATTTAAAAAAAAAAGAAAAAGAAAAAGAAAAAGAAAAGAAAAACATCTCTATTAGGAGATATAAACTACCACTCAAGTGAAGAAATTATAATTTTCCTTAGCTGAGATTTAAGATAAATATGTGTTATACTGAGTTCCAGTTTGCTTTCATTCATGCAGCTAAAGGCTAAAGAGCACTTGTTTTGTGTGAGGCTCTGTTAGCCAGGGTTCTCCAGAGAAAGTGAACCAACAGGATGTGCTAGGTGGTAGGGACACAAGAAAGAGAAGGTCCCTGCTCTCAAGAATTTAAGTCAAGGGAGGGAATATATAATATGGAAGCTTCATGAACCTCCTTTCCTTCAGCCAAGTGTAATGACACATCATGTAAATTCTGGCTGTATACATACAAGGGACACACGAACTTTTTAGAAGAAGCTATAAATAACTCAAGTTCTGCTAGACTGTGCCAATTTGTATACCAAACTCTTCCCTGAGAAGAGGAAGGAGACAGATGGAAAGGGAGCTCTGGGTCTGAGCAAGAGCTAAGCTTAGATGGGCATTTGGTTTCTCTCAAAAACAGAAACACAAATCCAAAAGAAGGAAAGGCTGCCCTCTAGAGTCTCCATGCCTGTCTGTGAACAAAATGGAGAGAGGTGTTCCTGAAGGTGAGATGCTATATCTGTAAGACCACTGGGCACACGGAACATACAGAAGCATATTCTAAAAGGGAGACTATAGATAGCACATGAAAGATGTTCAGGAAAAACTCTCCAGATGACTGCTTTTGGACTCAAACACAGAATACAAATCTCATTTTCCTGGGAAGCCATTCCTCTGCTCACTCCCTGAAAGAGGCCCCTTTACTTCGTAAAGTAGCCAGGCTTTAAATTCTGCATAAAGAAACTTAGCACCTCATATAAAGTCCTTTTTTTTTTTAAGATTTTATTTATTTATTTGGCAGACAGAGATCACAAATAGGCAGAGAGGCAGGCAGAGAGAGAGAGTTGGAAGCAGGCTTCCTGCTGAGCAGAGAGCCTGATGTGGGGTTCGATCCCAGAACCCTGGGATCATGACCTGAGCCGAAGGCAGAGGCTTTAACCCACTGAGCCACTCAGGGGCCCTCTTTTCTTTCTTTTTTTTTTTTTTTTTAATTTTATTTATTTATTTGACACAGAGAGAAATCACAAGTAGGCAGAGAGAGATGGGGAAGCAGGCTCTCCGCTGAGCAGAGAGCCCGATGTGGGACTCGATCCCAGGATGCTGAGATCACAACCTGACCCGAAGGCAGAGGCTCAACCCACTGAGCCACCCAGGCACCCTAAAGAAGTTAATTTCTAATCCCTTACAAAAGCCAGATCTGCAGAAATAAATCTCAATTGTGACTACAAAGAAATTTATATGTTGGATTCTGTGTTGCCCCTTATAACGATGGCAAGATTCCGAGTGAGTTTAATACTGAAAGTAGTAAGGAATGCTCACTGGTCATAGAACGTGAAGAATGTTCCCTCTATCAACATACATTCATGGTATACTCACCTGGCACATGGATACCAGTAAGCGTTCAAAATGCCCAGATGTATCTGACCTAATATCCTTTTCAAGGTCTCGTCCGAATTCTGACTGATAACATCTGACAATTTCTCGGATTTCCTGATTTGTTCTCGTGCACAAAATTTCAATCAATACACGCTCCTGAGTTCCTGCTCCCTGTGTGAAATGAAGAAAGGGAGAATTGTACAAAAGAAAAACAAATTTGAAAAAAAAAAGAAGGAAAAAAAAAACTGCTGGAAGTAATTAAATCTTACTATTCCATCAAATACTTCTTTGGCCTCCAAACCAGCAAAGCTCTCTCTATATTCAGATGATATGATATAATGTATTGATTTAGCGGTCACTATAAATTCAAAACTGCCGTAATTTGTGGGGTTTTACATTTGAAATAGGATAAAATATATAAAGTAAATGACACACAGTACCTTCATTGCATTCCGTAAACTCCAGGCATCGTAATATGTAGGTGGCATGAATAGGGCAAGGATCAGTTCTTCCATATTTCCACTTAACTCTGATTTAAGGTCTTTGATTAAATCCTGTTTAATTACAAATAAAAACTAAGTATGTGTGTTCTCCAAATTTTACTGCCTTAATTTTTTTTCCCCCAATTTATTTATTTTCAGAAAAACAGTATTCATTATTTTTTCACCACACCCAGTGCTCCATGCAAGCTGTGCCCTCTATAATACCCACCACCTGGTACCCCAACCTCCCACCCCCCCCGCCACTTCAAACCCCTCAGACTGTTTTTCAGAGTCCATAGTCTCTCATGGTTCACCTCCCCTTCCAATTTACCCAAATTCCCTACTCCTCTCTAACGCCCCTTGTCCTCCATGCTATTGGTTATGCTCCACAAATGAGTGAAACCATATGATAATTGACTCTCTCTGCTTGACTTATTTCACTCAGCATAATCTCTTCTAGTCCCGTCCATGTTGCTACAAAAGTTGGATAGTCATCCTTTCTGATGGACTGCCTAAATTTTTTTAAGAAAAATATGGAAAATGGAATTGAGTTGCTTTATGAAAGCCTAAAATTTCAAATTTGAATAGTATATACTAAAAACAAGTAAATATATACATTTAGAGTTTGTTACACTCATGCAAATTAATTTTTCAATAATTAATTTTTAAAAAATTTTATTTATTTATTTGACAGAGAGACAGTGAGAGACGGAATACAAGTAGGGGCAGTAGGTGAGGGAGAAGCAGGCTCCTGGCTGAGCAGGGAGCCTGATGCTGGGCTCGATCCCAGAACCCTGGAAAGATGACCTGAGCCGAAGACAGACGCTTAATGACAAAGCCACCAAGGCACCCCTACTTTTTAATTTAAAATCAATTAATTAGCATCGTGTATTATTAGTTTCAGAAGTAGAGTTTAGTGATTCATCAGTTGCATACAACACCCAGTACTCACTACATCAAGCACCCTTCTTGATGTCGTCCATCATCCAGTTACCCCATTCCCCCATCCCCTCCCTTCCAGCAATCCTGTTTGTTTCCTATAGTTAAGAGTCTCTTATGATGGTTTGTCTCCCTCTCTGATTTTACCTTATTTTTCCTTCCCTTATGCTCATCTGTGTTGTTTTTTAAACCCCACACGTGAGTGAAATCATATGGTAATTTGTCATTCTCTGACTGCCTTTGGCTTAGGTCACGGTCTCAGGGTCCTGGGATCGAGCGCCACATCGAGCTCTCAGCTCAGCA
This sequence comes from Neogale vison, assembly GCF_020171115.1. NCBI lineage: Eukaryota > Metazoa > Chordata > Mammalia > Carnivora > Mustelidae > Neogale > Neogale vison. The sequence goes on from NC_058092.1 coordinate 187,235,315, forward strand.
GGGAGCCTGCTTCCCCTTCTCTCTCTGCCTGCTGCTCTGCCTACTTGTGATCTCTATCTGTCAAATAAATGAATAAAATCTTTTAAATTAATTAATCAATTTTTTTAAAAAAACAGGAAGCCAAGAGAAAAGGTGGCTGGGCGCAAAACAAAAAACCAAAAACAAACATAGGCTGTGAAATTAGTTTTAATTCGAAACTGATATAGGAGAAAATTCAGGACAGCACAGCATAGGGTATATATTAAAGAGACTCATAACAAGGAAAATAATTTTGTTAGTGAAGTGAATCTGATGTGGAACTGTAAGGAAATCTAGAGTTTGTGTCACTTAATCAGCTTTAAGACTAAAGAAGTGGACCTGGGCCAGGCAGAGAGAGTAAGGCATAGAATAGGCGAAGTGGGACAAACCAATGAACCTCTATTCCCATTCTGACAAAAGTAAACTGGTTCCAGAGAATGTTAGGAAATTTTAGGACTTCTATCTAAATGGAAAAATAATGCTATCCAGCTTTCCCCTTCATATCTCAGAAGCAATAGCGCTTTTTAGCCCTAGAATCTTGCTGGATTTTGTCACTGACCATCCATTCAGGAAATACTTATTAAGTGGCTATTTGTTACTACTCCTATACTTGGTGCTGCAAAATGCCCAGATGACGAGGACATGGTTTGTCTGAGGGGAGCTCACTGCTGCAGGGAGTAGGCAAGAAGATCAGTTATGGCAGAGATTTTACAAAATGTGACTTACCGCCGTGAAAATGGCAGCAAAACTCTGCCCTGAGAAAGGAGAGAAACTTCACAGAGTAGCTGATGCAAGCTAAATCCTAAATAAGGTGCTTGCCATGAAGAAAAACAAAAGAGTAAGTGGTGTTCTAGGCCTAGAGAACAATGTATACGAAGCACAGCATTATGAAAGACCAGGATGTGTGCAGGGAATGACAAAAAGTTGCATGCATCCTAATACAGGGTATGTTTAGAGGGAGGGAGAGGAGTGGTAGAGGATGCTAAACACCAAAAAAAAGCAGGGGCTGTATAAAAAGTCCTTGAATCCCACGTAAAGAGAAGGCTGAGAACCAAACTGTTTTTCTTTTTCTTTTTTTTTTTTTTTTAAAGATTTTATTTATTTATTTGACAGAGAGAGATTACAAGTAGGCAGAGAGGCAGGCAGAGAGAGAGAGGAGGAAGCAGGCTCCCTGCTGAGCAGAGAGCCCGATGCGGGACTCAATCCCAGGACCCTGAGATCATGACCTGAGCCGAAGGCAGCGGCTTAACCCACTGAGCCACCCAGGCACCCCTGTTTTTCTATTATACTATTTATCTACCTATTTTATATATAAATTTATCTACTATCAGTTATGCTATTATGGCCAAAATCTACTTTCTACTGAGCATCTATCCTATATCAGACATCATCTGAGGTACGAGTAAGACTATGAGATCAAGGACTACTCCAAAATTAGAAAGGCTTTTAAAGAGAAATAGTGAACACACCACTCCTGTGGTGTCTGAAATCTAGTCATCTCTACTACGCACCACCAGAACTAATAAAAAGATAGTGTCCAACCTGACATAAATGTAAAGTCTACAGGCCACTATCTGTGGCCAGAAAAGAAAAAAATATATGTACCTTGCCATACATGGTCTTAAAAGCTGCTTTAATTTTTTGCCTCTGATCGTTGGAACGGTTGGCCACAACGTCCACAATTGCCTGCTCGTCTGTCCCTGAAAGAACCATACATGTTTAAGTAAGGATGAACTCTGTCCTGGGTATTCCTTGACAACATCTCTTAGATGCTTACAAGGTGCCTGGTGCCAGATTACACTGAGCCATGTGCACAGGTGGACACATAAATTTGACTTGTAATATAAAGCTTATTTGTACTTTAGATTCAATCAATCAAAATTATAAATAAGATTAAAAACCTGTTTTCCTTACCAAAACCTTTCATTGCTTTACGAAGAATTTCTGCATCTCTCATGGCATCAAAGTTGGCAGCTGGTCGGACTGTTCCTTGAGTTCCCTGAGTCATCGCAGCAGGCTGAAACACAAGGCACAAAATCCAACTCAGTTATTGTGCTAATCATTTCATAATATAAAAATACATCAGGGCACCTGGATGGCTCAGTCTGTTAAGTGCCTGCCTTCAGCTCACGTCAGGATCCCAGAGTCCCAGAATTGAGCCCCCAAATCCAGCGCCCTGCTCGGTGGGGAGTCTGCTTCTCCCTCTCCCTTTGCCTCTCCCCCTCCTCCAGCCACTTTCTCTTGCACTCTCCCAAATAAATAAAATTTAAAAAAAAATAGATCAAATCAAATCATCATATTGTACACCCAAAACTAATACAATGTTACAGATCACTCATATCTCAATAAAATTGGGGAAAAAAGAAACATGAAAAAATACTCAAAATCTTTAGTAGAAGAAATATAAATTTAAAAAAAAAAAGTCAGGACTCTCTGCTGTCAAGAAGACAACTTAAGACTTCCCCAGTCACCACTCTTAGTCAAGAAGGCCATGTTTAAGTTTTAGGACAAAGGACATGAGTATTTTATTATGAAGGCTCATTCTGGAGCAGGCAAGAAAGACCTATTCTCTACCTGCCAAAAAACAGCTAAATGCCAAACTTTTAGGAGAGAAGAAAGTCAAGCTTGTGAAACTTGCCAAAATCTGAGTCTTGAGATCGATCCCTGGATAGTGTGAGATGAGCAGCAGTGTTTGATTTAAAGACAAGAATATAAGGGCGCCTGGGTGACTCAGTGGGCTGGGCCGCTGCCTTCGGCTCAGGTCATGATCTCAGGGTCCTGGGATCGAGTCCCACATCGGGCTCTCTGTTCAGCAGTGAGCCTGCTTCCCTTCCTTTCTCTCTGCCTGCCTCTCTGCCTACTTGTGATCTCTCTCTGTCAAATAAATAAATAAAATCTTTAAAAATATATATATATAATAAGGGTTTTAGTTAAGTAGACCTTGAGCTGCCCAATGAGGTTTCGGACAAGCAATATAATTTTTTTTTTTAAGATTTACTTGAGAGCACACAAGCAAGGGGGAGGGACAGAGGGAGAAGCTGATTCCCCTGCTGAGGAGGGAACCCAATACAGGGCTCAATGCCAGCACCCTGAGATCATGATGAGCTGAAGGCAGACGCTTAACCGAGACATCCAGGTGCCCCCAGGCAATATAATTTTGACAATATCTCTGATTTCTTCTACAGGCCCTCATTATCAAAGATGAAATAAATGTTTTATAATAAGAAAGCACAAAATGAAAGGGAACAATGATCGGAGATTCTGGGAGGTAGAATATTCTTCATTGATGACATAGGAAATAAACCAGAAAGCAAAATAGGGACTGTATTTTAAAAATGCAAATCTATGGGGAAATTTAAGAATCATTATAACAAATGCCATGGTAGTAACTGTTTCTGGAGAGAAATATCAATGGATGCTAAAATTATTAAAAGTATGATACAAACCAAGGTATTTGCATAGTTTGTAACAGTATATATAGTAGAAAACTTGGCAGACCCAAGTGATCAAAATCAATCATTTCCAGTAACAGAATAAGTCTCCTGATATATAATGCACTGGGGATCCAAGATCATTTCTGTGATATTCCCTCCAAAATGGCAAAACCTAACCTTAGTCATGAGAAAGTATCAGACAAACCAAAACCAAGGAATTTTCTACAAAATAACTGGTAGTAGTAGCAGCACTCTTTAAAAGTGTGAAGGTCATGAACAATAAAAACTAAAGAATTCTGTCACATTAAAGGAAACTTAAGGGTGTTTCACTTAAGGGTGAAGCCTGGTTGGCTCAGTGGGTTAAGCCTCTGCCTTCGGCTCAGGTCATGATCCCAGGGTCCTGGGATTGAGCCCTGCATCGGCCTCTCTGCCCAGCAGGGAACCTGCTTCCCCTTCTCTCTCTGCCTGCTACTCTGCCTACTTGTGATCTCTGTCAAATAAATAAAATCTTTAAAAAAATTTAAAAAAGGAAACTTAAGAGGGGTGCCTGGCTGGTTCAGTCAGTAGAGCATGTGACTCTTGATCTCAGGGTCTTGAGTTTGAGACCCATGTGGGGCAGAGGGACTACTAAAAAATAATAAAATAAAAATGGGGGGGAGGGACACCTGGGTGGCTCAGTTGGTTAAGCAGCTGCCTTCGGCTCAGGTCATGATCCCAGCATCCTGGGATCGAGTCCCACATCAGGCTCCTTGCTCAGCAGGGAGCCTCCTTCTCCCTCTGCCTCTGCCTGCCATTCTGTCTGCCTGTGCTCGCTCTCTTTCCCTCGCTCTCTCTCTCTGATAAATAAATAAAATATTTTTTTTTAAAAAATGGGGGGGGAGGAAACTTAATAGATATGATGATAAATGTAATGTTTCATACTGGATTTGATCCTGAACCAGAAAAGGAGGTCATTATTGGGACAACTGGTAAAACCTGAATAAGGTCTATAAGCTGGGTTATATTATTATATCATTGTTATTTCCTGATTTTGATCACTGTGTTGTGTTTATGTATTTAGTTAATATTGGAAGATCTGGGTAAAGGGTATACAGGAATTCTATGTACAACTTTTAAAAAATTTGTCAGAGAGGGACGCCTGGGTGGCGCAGTTGGTTGGACGACTGCCTTCGGCTCAGGGCGTGATCCTGGAGTCCCGGGATCGAGTCCCACATCGGGCTCCCAGCTCCATGGGGAGCCTGCTTCGCTCTCTGACCTTCTCCTCGCTCATTCTCTCTCACTGTCTCTCTCTCTCAAATAAATAAATTAAAAAAAAAAAATCTTTAAAAAAAATTTGTCAGAGAGAGCGAGTGAGCACAAGCAGGAGAAGCTGCAGGCAGAGGCAGAAGCAAGCTCCCCACTGTCCAAGGAGCTCAACCTGGGACTTGATCCCAGGACCCCAGGATCATGAACTGAGCCAAACGCAGACACCCAATCATCTGAACCACTCAGGCATCCCTACAGTTTTTTGTTTAAAGATTTTATTTATTTATCTGACACACACAGAGAGAGAGAATGAACACAAGCAGGAGAGCAGCAGGCAGAGGGAGAGGGAGAAGCGGCTCCTGGGGGAGCAGGAAGCCCAATGCAGGGTTTGATCCCAGGACTCTGGGATCATGATCTGAGCTGAAGGCAGACACTTAGCTGACTGAGCTACTCAGAATCCCCCTATATACAATCTTTACAACTTTTTTTAAGTCTGAAATTATTTGAAAATTTAAAAATACACAGCTAGGAAACAATTCAATAGTTTTCTTAAACTATTCAAATCAGGGCCTAAGAGAGACGGGATGAAGGGAGATGATATCCCACCACAGTTTCTTAAAACTGAATTTTTTTTTTTTTAAAGATTTTATTTATTTGACAGGGAGAGACACAGCAAGAGAGGGAACACAGCAGAGAAAGTGGGAGAGGGAGAAGCAGGCTTCCCGCTGAGCAGAAAGCCCGATGTGGGGCTCGATCCCAGGACTCTGGGACCATGACCTGAGCAGAAGGCAGAGGCTTTAACCCACTGAGCCACCCAGGCGCCCCAAAACTGAATTTTTTTTTTTGAAGATTTATTTGACAGAGATCACAAGTCGGCAGAGAGGGAGGCAGAGAGAGAGGGGAAAGCAGACTCCCCACTGAGCAGAGAGTCCAATGAGGGGCTCAATCCCAGGACCCTGGGATCATGACCTGAGCCGAAGGTAGAGGCTTTAACCCACTGAGTCACCCAGGTACCCCAAAACTGAATTTTAATAATATATTTTATTTAACTCATTATCTCTCAAATGTAATTTAAAGATGTATTCAACATGACTGCAAAATGTAAAATGACTGAAACTGCATTTAAAGTTATACTCACTGAATACAGCAATATGCCAGCAACTACAGGAGCGAAGTAAAAGGGGATAAAGGGAACAAACCATCTTTTAGCAAACATTTGTAGGGTCAATAATTTCTCACACTTACCTATATTCTCAAACCAACATTTTTTTCTAACAACCATCCCATACTCTGAAGTTTCTAAGCCAGGAATGTAAGCAAGGAACTAACAAATACTTATATAGTGGTTTTAAGAAAAAACTGAAACCATTATCAACTCCAAATATTCAAGTATACATTTTTTTTTTCAACATAAGCCTTTACATGAGTCTAAGCAAGTTTCCTTTGATGTAACCACCTTCATTAAAACCTAAGTAGGGCAAAAAGCCTTTGTTTATAATACACTGGACTAGGCAGTGAGAGAAACTAACCCTCAACATGTACTATTTGATGAGTCTCATTTTCTGTTATCCTCTTCTTTCTCAAAAAACAAACAAAAACTGGGATGTCTGGGTGAACAGTTGGTTAAGCATCTGATTCTTGGTTTCGGCTCAGATGGTGACTGCAGTGTCATGACAGCAAACACAGAGTCCACTTGAATTTCTCTCTCCCTCTCTCTCTGCCCCTACCCCTACACTATGGGGGCTCTCTCTCTCAAATAAACGGGGTGCCTGGGTGGTGTAGTGGTTTGGCGCAGGTTTGGCTCAGGTCAGGATCTTGGGGTCGTAAGATCAAGCCCCAGGTCAAGCTCCCCACATAGCATGCAATCCACTTAAAACTCTCTGCCATTTCCCACCACATATGCATTTGTGTGTGTGCTAAAATCAATCGATCAATCAATCTTAAAAAAATAAATCTTGGGGCGCCTGGGTGGCTCAGTGGGTTAAGCCGCTGCCTTCGGCTCAGGTCATGATCTCAGGGTCCTGGGATCGAGTCCCGCATAGGGCTCTCTGCCCAGCAGGGGCCTGCTTCCCTTCCCCTCTCTGCCTGCCTCTCTGCCTACTGTGATCTCTCTCTGTCAAATAAATAAATAAAATATTTAAAAAAAAAAAAAGAAAAGAAAAGAAAATAAATAAATAAATAAATAAATAAATAAATCTTGGGGCGTCTGGGTGGCTTAGTTGTTAAGCATCTGCCTTCAGCTCAGGTTATAATGCCAGGGTCCTGGGATCAAGTCCCCATCAGGTTCCCTGCTTGGCAGGAAGCCTGCTTCTCCCTCTGCCACTCCCCCTGCTTGTGTTCCCTCTCTCACTGTCTCTCTGTCAAATAAATAAATAAAATCTTTTTAAAAACTACTCCATTTTTCATCTGTAGGAAAAAAATGGAATTGTCTTATTCTATGTTAAAAGTCTACATTTGAAGTGAATCTTCATCAAAAATACTATCCTTCAGCCATTACACTGAATTAAAGGAAATCAGGGTCTATGTTCTAGAGGTCAAAACTCAAACTAGGAAAAATTTCTCAGCACAGCAAAGCCCACACTATCTGCCACCAAAAATTCCACCCTTCAACATTCATGTGATGCCAACCTTCCTGCTGAAAAACAAAATTTGGGTCAATCAGGAAAGGTCACCTGACCCAAATGCCCAAACAAGACAGAAATTTTCATCTTCCTAAACACACACACACATACATACACACCCTCTACATGAGGACTTTCGGTGACAGGGAGCTCTCTCCTCACAAGGCAGCCTGCTCCACTTCCATGTAAAAGATCTTCCAAAATCTACCACTCAGTAAACTTCCACCTACTGGTTTTAGTTCTATCTTAAGGTAATAATTGTTACACAGGAGTTGCACGTGCATGTGTGTTTCATTTTTAGTGTCTTATGTTTGAAAATCTTTTATATTCAGTCATAAAATGTTTCTAAAACTACGAGCATGCTTAAGCTAAAATAAAATTAAAATTCTCATACATTACTAAAAGTTACAGATTTATAATAAATCTAAAGTTTTATAGTTATTTATTTATATATAAATTATATATTTATATACATACTAAATAAATGTAAAGTTACAGATTTATAATATGATTAAAGATCAATTTCAATTTAAAAAGGATCAAAAACAGATTTAAAAAGGATCAAAAGCAATTCTCTATGTGCTTTGGAGGAATATCATTTACAGTATCAGCCAACAGCACTGTGTGACAGGAAGACCACTGGTCTGAGAGTCAGAAGACCTAGATCTAGTCTTAGCTTTGTCTTTCACTAGCTGTGTGGCTCTGGACAAGTTTCTTAATCTCTCTGGAGCTCAAATACCTTAAATCAAGAAAGTAAACCAGAAAACAGCTAACATGTTTCGCTTCTACCTCTGTAACCCCCCTCCCAGGCCAGCTTTAAAAAAGTTTGAAAATGGGACGCCTGGGTGGCTCAGTTGGTTGGACGACTGCCTTCGGCTCAGGGCGTGATCCTGGAGTCCCGGGATCGAGTCCCACATCAGGCTCCCAGTTCCATGGGGAGTCTGCTTCGCTCTCTGACCTTCTCCTCGCTCATGCTCTCTCTCACTGTCTCTCTCTCTCAAGTAAATAAATAAAATCTTTAAAAAAAGTTTGAAAATGATAGATCTTTATGAAGAAATAATACGTTAATAAATAAGAAAATCAAGATAAAGAGAAGCATAAAAGTATACTGTTTGTGTTCCTGGTAACTTGCATAATATAAAAGAATTAACAAGACAATTAAAAACTAAACAGTATTAAAATAAAGGGCTACACAGAGATGGGGCAAATATTTGATATATGGGAGACCTCCCAGGGCTATTAAGGAATCAATTCAACAAACATTAATTGGCTATGATGGTTAAAGCCTTGTCAAGCACTAAAAGGACAAAATGATAAATCAGATATTGAGTCCTCAAGGAAGCTGTGAGAGACAAATACATGAGAAACCAGAAAGTAATGAAGGCACATACAGGATACCTAGTAATTAGTGAACATTAGAAAACCTTACTCACTTCACTGTTATAATCCAAAGAAACAGGAGAGAAAACAGGATAGGAAGGAAAGGATTCTGTATTGATCTGAAAAAAGAGTAGAACATTATGAGGGTAAAAAGAGAAAACAAATCCACACTTTCTCAAACACTGCCAGAAATACCAATTACTCAGTCACACAAGTTCATAGTTTTAACTGTCAGCAAGGGGAGAAGAAAAAGAAAACCAATACCAAGAACCCAAGTGAATCTCTATGGAAAAGTTATGAGTATCATCACCTGTGGGAAGAGACCTATACTTGTCTTCTTAAAATCAGTACACACAGCAAAAGATGGACCGAAGTGCGCAATAAGTCTACCAGAGCAAAGATTAGAATCTTAAGTGACTATAATAAACCATCTACTCTGCTTCTTGGAAATCTCTAATGTCAGCAAAGGAGTGGTGCCCTTCTTTGGCATTATCCAATTAAATTGGATGAAATATAAAGACAGGAGCAGAAATACCTGACTTGGGTAAGGAGCTTGTCCTCCAGGATACTGAGAAGGCATCTGCCCTCCAGGAAAGCCACCTACACATTAAAAAAATAAAATAAAATAAAATAAACAGGTCTTAAAAGATTTAATTTTTCAAAACAGCATTGACTACTATGAATATGGAAAAGATATGAGAACATTCACACCATGTTAGTTACTAGGATAAACTTTTTATTTATTTTTTTAAGATCTCTTTTATTTATTTGACAGAGCGACACAGTGAGAGGGAACACGAGCATGGGGAGCAGTAAAGGGAGAAGCAGGCTCCCCGCTGAGCAGGGAGCCTAATGCAGGACTCAATCCCAGGACCCCAGGATCATGACCTGAGCCCAAGGCAGATGCTTAACGACTGAGCCACACAGGCACCCCAGGATAAACTTTTTATTATTACAGTTCACTGAACCGAAAACCAACTTTGGTGGGGCGCCTGGGTTTAGCAACTGCCTTCGGCACAAGTCATGATCCCAGAGTCCTGGGATTGAGCCCCACATCTGCTCCCTGCTCAGAGAGGAGCCTGCCTTTCTCTCTCCTTCCACCTGCCACTCCCCCTGCTTGCGCTCTATCAAATAAATAAAAATTCTAAAAAAACAGAAAGAATACCAAATTTGGTCATAAGAACCTTTTAAAACATTTCATGTTCTACACAATTTAACAAATAATCCTTTTTTTTCTTTAAACACTCAAAGCAAACTAAATTCTGATTCCATCTGAAAAGGATGTCAGGACATAGTTCTGAGAGTTTAGGAGTGGTATGGGAGTGAGCAGAGAAGCTTCTAAATGTTTTGCTTTTTTGGCTTTGGAACAGATATTTTGTAATTGAAAAAGTGGGTACTTATTTCCATCTTACTGATTAAACTTTTCCAACAAATTAGTCCATTTCACAAAACCATGTATTTAAAATTATTTATAGAAGTACTTAGAATAAAGTTTACTGAAGACTACCCCAAACATAAACTAAGTTCTCTCAATGGCAACTGAAAGATTTAAGACAACATACTATTGTTTATCTCTGGATAGTTGGTACCTACCAGGTAGTGGGACCTGTGCTGGGCTGCCACCATAAGACTGTGAGGGCGGCTGTGGATAGCCAGAAAAGCCTGCTCCACCTGGTGGGGCGCCAAACCCTTGACCTGGAGGAACTAGAAAAAAGAATAAATATAGTGACAGTTCTTATGATTGAAGAGTCAACTTTAGGAAAATATCTACTAAGAACAGTGGGGAAAAATAGGCTATTAATGCTATAACAGCAGTCTCTTCTGGTCTAAATTCAACTTACCAATTCCTTCTCCATTACAAAATTTTTATCTCATTCATCTGCGTAAATAACTTATAATACAGAAGTGCTAAGCTTTTTTACCTTTTAACAAAGCTGTCTTAAAGATCACAATCATGCTAACTGAACTGAACTTAATCAGTTCTTAAGATTACAAATAACCAACATGATGCCTTGGTAGCTCAGTCAGTTAAGTGTCTGCCTTCAACTCAGGTCTTGATCCTGGGGTCCTGGAATCAAGTCCCACATTGGGCTCCTTGTTCAGCAAGGAGTCTGCTTCTCCTTCTGCCTACCGCTCCCCCTGCTTGTTCTCTCAATCTCTCTCTCTGACAAATAAATAAATAAAATCTTTAAAAAAAAAAAAAACAAGCAAACAGTTATATACTGGTCCTTTTTTTTACCATGAGATTTTTTTTTTAAAGATTTTATTTATTTATTTGACAGAGAGAGAGATCACAAGTAGGCAGAGAGGCAGGCACAGAGAGAGAGAGGGAAGCAGGCTGCCCGCTGAGCAGAGAGCCTGATGCGGGACTCGATCCCAGGACCCTGAGATCATGACCTGAGCCGAAGGCAGCAGCTTAACCCACTGAGCCACCCAGGTGCCCCTACCATGAGATTTATTCTTTTTTCACAACAGAATTTTTTTTTTAAGATTTTATTTATTTATTTGACAGAGGCAGGCAGAGAGAGAGAAGGAAGCAGGCTCCCCGCTGAGCAGAGAGCCCAATGTGGGGCTCGATCCCAGAACCTTGGAATCATGACCTGAGCCGAAGGCAGAGGCTTTAACCCACTGAGCCACCCAGGCGCCCCTCACAACAGAATTTTTAAGACTGTTTCCAGCTTTCGTACTCCCTAAGAACCTTTATCCCTCTATCTTGCCAGCTAGGTTCTTACTATCTTCGATAGAAAGTAGGCTAAGAGCATCTCTGACCCCATACAAAAAAGGCAACCCAAATCATCACTAATGCCACAACCCATTACTCACCTCCTGGATAGGATGGAGCTCCCCCTGGTGGTGGGGCACCAGGATAACCTCCGGGGGCTGGATAACCTCCAGGGGCGGGGTAGCCTCCAGCTCCAGGGTAGCCACTACTTGGGGCTGGGGGGTAGGCCCCTCCTCCCACTGGAGGAAAGCCACTAGGATAAGGATACTGACCCGGAGGGGGAAAAGACGACTCCTGACCTGCAGGCTGCAAAAATAAGAAAATTTTTCAAATGAATGTGATTACACAGAAATATGACCCACCTAAAAAAAAAGAAACAGCAGTAATTGTTAAGGTCTAGATTTTCTTTTACATCTTAAAAATCCCACTAAAAGTCTCAGTATCTTCTACTAGTTTACCAGTCAGGACACTTGCTTATCAGAACTCAGTTAAATTTTACTTAAATTCAGTGTCAGGCAAGAGGGGTCTGTTTCTCTATTGGGGAGTAAGAACTAGACTCTCTACAAACCTCAAGGCTTCCAGAAAAACTAATAAAGCTCATCAGTTTCTTCATTTTTCTAGCACCTGGAAATATGAGAAAGATATAGCTCTCTACCCTAAAGAGAATTCACAGCTCTCTTGTAACACACCTGAACCTGTTGCATAATAGGAAAAAAAAAAAAAAGAAAGAAGAAAACTGACCTGAGTCATACATAGGGTGTGACATTTTGGAGCCCAGTTCAGACTAGACAATGTCTGAGAGTGGCAGAGACTGTCACATATTCACCGAACTTTCTCCTCTGGCCATAAAGCTAGACTACCTTTCCCAGACTCCCCTGCAGTTAAGTAGAATATGACTGAGTATTGGTGAATGAGCAGAGACAGAAGTGATATACACCACTTCCAGCCTGGCCCCTAAAAACCTGTGCAATCCTCTATATGCTCTCATCCTCTTTTCCTTCATTGGCCAAATGGAAGCAGAGAATCCAGGGGAAGACTCTATGGCACTAGAGGATGGAAGAGCCAGTGTGTGGAAGGGGCCTGGGAACCTGAGAGACTACATGGACTAAAGCCTCCTTGATTCCTCCCACCCTCCCACCTTCCCACCTTCCCACCTTCCCACCACTGATTTCTAGGAACTAAAGTAGTAAGAAATAAGTTTTTATTGTGTAAAGTCACTTAGAGGTTGGGGTTGTAGTTTCAGAAATTAACCCACACTGACAAAATGGTGGCCAGAGTCCAGTTCAGGATATAGGAGCCTGGGAACATAGTCATAATTCTCATTCACTCCTATGATAAATTCAGGAGAGCTATTTATTCATTTTACTAAAGGACTCACACATTCTCATTAACCTGCATAGGCCTCTCTTTGTATTCTTCCAGAGTTAGAAAGAAGCCTTACACAGTTAGGGAGTATAAAACTGAAATGCATAATTCTCACTTAAATGTCTCAGCTGTGAGTTTAGTCCTCACAGTCCAGACATCAACAAGGCAGAACCTAGTAGCACATTTATGAAATGAATTTCAAATACTCAGTCTCAGAAATACAAATCCAGGGACCTTTAATCTACTGCAATTTGCTGAGTCAAGCCCTTCTTAATTATTTTAAACTTTCTAACACAAAGGTTAAAAACCAGTGACTCATGGGATGGATTTAACTTACATATATGTTATTGGCTCATACAACACTTAACCTTTAAAAATATTAATTTTCCACTTCAAAAAGATGAGGCAATTTCACATCAAATCCACATTTCAGGTTTTACTTGAAGAAATGGGGTATTAGCAACACTGAGTCAGCCTCCCACCATGGCTTGGGCTACAGCGAGTAGCTGCTGGCTTTCCTTAGTGAGGCAAGTGCCCTCTCATTCATCCATAATACCCACCCAACACACTTCTTTTACTCAGTATCTCTGGGCAATTGAGATTATGACCCCTGTTCTAGCGAACCAGTAACATCTGTCACGGACTAGTCTTATACAATGCTGGTTCCGAGTACACAAGCTATGTGACTGTTTAAAGTGGCAATACTTACAGGATATCCAGGGAAAGGTGGGTAGCCTGTTGGGGGATAGCCTGGGTATGACATTCTGTAACAACAAAAAAAGTCCTCTGTAATTTTTTTTGTAAGGGTTAAGTCCTTTGAAGATATATATTGTCATACAGTTTTATACCTTCTCTCAAAAGAGTCTGTCAGGCATTCAATGGGTAGATAGTAAAGGTATAAGCAAAGTTTGTAAAATGCTTCTTCGTTTCACCATTCACACCAGTATAATCAGTAAAGCATAGTAAGTGTTCCAACTTCATTCTCCTCATACCACACAATCTGTCATATCTGAATACTACTAGTACTATTACTTGTGGAATATTTACAGACTATCTTTTAAGCCAAATAATTTTTCACTTAAATTTATTTTATGATTACTTCATATCACTTCCATAAATGGAAAACTTATGATAGCTTCTTGAGAAGGTAACATTAAAATGAACATGTACATATTAAAATAAAGGCTTTTCAGGTGCCACAGATATCCCCTTATTTGGTGATGCAACATTATGGGAAACAATGGTTAAGAGTTAACATTCTGGGGGTGCTGGGTGGCTCAGTTGGTTAAGTATCTGCCTTCGGCTCAGGTCCTGATCCCAGGGTCCTGGGATCCAGCCCCACCTCAGGCTCCTTGCTCAGCAGGGAGCCTGCTTCTCCTTCTCTCGCTGTCCTGCTCTGTCGAATAAATAAATACAATCTTTGGGGGGGGGGGAAGTTAGCATTCCATAGTCACACAAACCTTTTTGTAACTTAATCAAAAGGAAAGTTAGTGGTGTAAGAAACCCCAAAGATTCAACACTCAGCTGCAGTAATTACTAATTCATGGCCAATTTTTTTCTCAGTACTCTCACTCATCTCCTATCACTCCACTGGATTTTTCTGAAGCAAATCCCAGGCATGTTACCATTTTAACCTATACATGCTTCACTCTATATACCTACAAACATAACTTTTTTTAATTAACAGGGCTGTTTTTAAAATAAAACCATAATATCATCAATATGTCAGTGTTCAAATTTCTATTGTCTTTTAAGTATTTTTACTGTTTTTTATTTTGTACTTGTTTATTATGGAAAATTCAAAAATTTTAGAATACTGTTAGATTGAACTACATGGCATTACTGAAATCCTGTTTTAACATACAAATTTGTTGTGGTTCAACCTGATATAATGAAAGTTCACATAACCTTCATATTCAGTTTCAATAATTATGAAGTCATAGTTAATTCTATTGCACTGGTACCCTTCCCTAGGTTTTTTTTTTTTTTTTAAGATTTTATCTATTTGAGAGAGAGCATAAGCGGGGGGTGGGGTGGGGGTGCGTAGGAGAGGACAAGCAGACTCCCCATGGAGCACAGAGCCCACATGGGTCTTGATCTCAGGACTCTGAGATCATGACCTGAGCCAAAGTCAGCCACTTAACTGACTGAGCCACCCAGGTGCCCCTTCCCTAGATCACTTTAAAGCAATTCCCTAGACATCATATCCCTTTACTCATAAATATGTCAATATACTATCTGTAAAAAGAAGACTCTTTTAAGCCATAGTTATTTACCAATACTGTATCTTAAAAATTTAATTTCCTATTATCAGATGTCCACTCAGTGTTCAAATTTACCCAAATGTCTTAAAATAATTTTCACAGTTTGGTTGTTCAAATCAGTATACAAATAAGGTCCATATAGTCTATTCATTTGGCATGTCTCTTAAATCTCTTGTAAAAGCCTCACCTCTCCTATTTTTTTTTCCGCGCAGCTTACTTGTTGAAGGAACTGACAGTTTGTCTTGAAATCTCCCTCTATCTGGATTTTGCCAATTGACTCTCCATGATAATCTTTAACAGTTATTTACTTACTACAAATTTGTAGTCAGGTCTAGAAGGTTGATCAGATTACTTTTTTGGCAGGCATACTTAGAAAATATTGTTTGCTTCTATCAGGGAACACATAAATGATCAGCCGTCTTTCTTTTTCATGGTTGAGAATCAATGCCTAGATCTAATTCTATCATTTTTTTCTTCATTTATTATCTGCAATCTTTGAGAAATCTCCTTTTATCAACTCTATGGTTTTCCTGAATTATAGTCCATACTGAGGGATGCCTGGGTAGCACAGTTGTTTAAGTGTCTGACTCTCGATTTTAGCTCAGGTCATGATCTCCAGGTTGTGAGATTGAGCTCTGTGTTAGGCGTGGAGCCTACTTAAGATTCTTTCTCTCCCTCTCTAAAAAGAATAATGAATTCAAAGTGTTTTTCTTCAAAAGGAACTCATTCCTCTTTGGAAATGCAAACAATAACCTATTTATCTGATGATATTAAGAAATTATTACATATTTAGCTGTCATATTGGTATGATTTTTGTGAAGCATCTGATCTTTTAGAGATACACATTGAATATATATAAAATGCTGTAATATCCTGGAATCACTTCAAAATAATATGACAGGGTTGGGCAGGAGTATAGATGAAACTGGATCATCACGAGTGAATTATTTATGCTGGGTGACAAGTATGTGGGTATTCAATACACTCTTCTGTCCACTCTTGCATGTTTAAATTTTTCCATAATAAAGGTTTTTTTAAAAAAGACAGCTCATACAAACCATGAGACTCTTAATCATAGGAAACTGAGGGTTGCTAGAGGGGAGGGGGGGGTAACTGGTGATGTGAGGAGCACTGGATGTTATACACAACTGATGAATCACTGACCTCTACTTCTGAAACTAATAATATACTGTATGTTAACTAATAGAATTTAAACTAAAATAAATAAAACACAGCCCATGTAAAACAAATATAGCCAGGGTGAAGAAAAAAGCCACAAATATATACACATACCTATGTATGTGTGTAAATGCCTTTTGCATTTGAAGAAAATACCACTAACCTAAAACAATAAAAATAAACAGAGGGGGAAAAAACAAACATTCGAAACAATACTGTTTCAGAGCCTGACCATTTCTTTAAAAAAACTACTGGTGATCAGATACAATATGCCTGGCAAATATATCTACATAAAGTCAAATAATCATTTTTTTAGCATCTACCTTAAAACACTGTACTAAGACTGGAGAGTTAAAGGATGATCAGAGGTTTAAACTGTTTTTAAAGGTGATGGATACATTGGCGGGGAAGTTGAACACTACCATGTGCAAAGCAAAAGGTGGGATATAATTGTAAGATGGACAATTATGAAAAAAGAATGAGGACTATATTAAGAAAGAAGCCAGCTAGGAGACCTCCAGTATTGGTGTGGAATTAAATACTCATTTTTTCCCCACCAGATCACTCTTAATATCCTCTATCTAACCAAGAAACAGACTCAACTATAGAGAACAAAGTGATGCTTACTGGGCAGGAGGGTGGGGTGTTAAACAGATGATGGGTGTTGAGGATGGCCCTTGTGATAAGCACACGGTGTTGTGATGAATGACTAAAGTCTACACCTGAAACTAATACCGTATGTATGTTGGCTGATTGGGATTTCAACAAAAACCTGAGGGAAAAAATCCGGTTACTAGTACCACTATTTAAATTACGTATTACTAAGTACAGTAAATAACCCAATGTTTTTCTTTTTCCTTTGAAATGCCTCTTCTACTCTTCCCGTAATTTCTGTTCTCATGGTCATATCCTTAGACCAGGTGTTCATCACTTGGTGCTTATTTTACTAAAATTACTTTTCTATTTATGTCCTTGCATATACTCTCACACTTAAAATTTTCCTGAAATGCTCCTCCCTCAGTATATCACTCTTCAAGTCAAAAGTCCTCAAAGACTGCTGCTGGAGTATCACATGAAAATTCATAGAACTGACATTCAGGTCTTCTTAGTACTGGCTCCAATTTATCTACTCACTTTATCTCTTAACAATATCTAACCTCCAATGTGAAATCTCTACCACTTGAACCATTCCCAAATGCCTTTTCTTCAGCCACTGTTACTAACTGACTTGGCCCTCACGCCTGGGCTCACTCCCCTTCCCTGACTTACCAAGCTCAAATCTCTCTCCCTTCTTTGAACAACGTACTAGACAAAACAGTACTTCTGCAACGTTTATTTTTTTTTTCTTCTTCAACTTTAATGTGTATGTGAATAACTTGGGGATCTTGTTAAAAACCCAAATTCTGCTTCATTTCTGAGATGGGACATGAGATTCTTCCAGGTGATGCTGATGTTCCTGGTCTATGAATCGTATTTTTTAACTCATATATGAAACCATCTCTAAACCACAATAAGTAGGGGGAAAAGGCAAGGTAAAAACTGCATAAACTGCCAATTATAAGTGTAGAAAATACATTTACTTGCTTGTATGTATAAGAGAGTATCTCTGAAGGTATCCTCAAAAAGGTAGCAACCAGGGGTGCCTGGGTGGCTCAGTGGGTTAAGCCACTGCCTTTGGCTCAGGTCATGATCTCAGGGTCCTGGGATTGAGCCCCGCATCGGGCTCTCTGCTCAGCGGGGAGCCTGCTTCCTCCTCTCTCTCTCTCTGCCTGCCTCTCTGCCTACTTGTGATCTCTCTCTGTCAAATAAATAAATAAAATCTTTAAAAAAAAAAAAAAAAAGGTAGAAACCAGTAGCTGCCTCCAAGGAGGCAATTGAGGCATACTGAGAAGGAAAATCAATTTTCAGTGTACTTTTAGCCCTTTTGGAGTTGTGTATTTATCATCTATTCAAAAGGTAGATTTAAAAAGCTTTTTCAAAAAAATAAACAAATTCCAAGGTGACTCAATAAATTACTCATTTTGACCAAGGAGTAATAAGACTATACTGGCAAACAAAATCTTATATATCCTTTTTAACTTTCTCCATCCGTAACTACTTTTAAAAGACTAGAAATCATTCTTGGTTCTCCAAACCAACTCCACCCAGTGAGTCAGCTACTAAAAGGGTTGGGTCTCACTATAGGAGTCTGAAGATGGCAGGAAGCCCAGGAACACAAGAAGCAGCTATCGCAGATCTATGAAACAGAAAGGGCAAATGAAAATGGCCAACAGGAGCTACTACAATTTCCCCAAACCTGCCTCTTGGTGGGAAGGCCGACTTAAATCAGTCATAAAGGGTCTTTGGATAAAAAACTAGAGTAAGGGACAGGGTAGTCAACCATTGCCAGTGAGGACTAAAAAGCAGCTTAAATCTGGAGTGGCCAACATTCTCTCTTCTCCCAGCCACTAGTGCTTGAAACTCCTTCTATGCCTGAGACGTAATTCATTACACTCTAATTATCACATTATCAGATCAGCTTCCTATCAGATAGAAGATACTAGGGTGTTTAAAGGTAGTTAGGACTTCTCATTTCCGTCACTTTTCATGGTGGACATCGGCCACCTCACGCTGTATGGGAAGTGTTCGCTCAGGACAGACGGGCCGGATATCAGCACACTTCTGCGGCTGTTCAGGGAAGAGGAACCAAATCTGGAATGCTATTTCCTAGAACAGCTTCAAGACTATAAACTTGAGACAACGTACAATTTTAGGCTTACGCATTCTGTCCCAGGCCTAGTGAAGCACAGGTCAAATTTCCCAAAATTTGCTGTGTCACCGGAAAATCTAGTCACCAGCCAGACAGCTTTCGTTGCTCCTTGCTGGTTTCCCTACTCAGCCTTCCTCGAGGTCACTTCAGCACGGCCATCCTCTGGCCTCAGTGCCTCCACCTGTGGTCCACCTGCCTGCGCGCGGGGTGTCACTGCTCCCTCTGTTCTCCGAACATCGCATCCGAGTGGCACGGAAGCCGGCCGCCTCGTCTACCCCAAGGCGTGCGCCTTCGCCGGAAAGCCCCCGCGAGAGGAGCCAGGATCCTGAGACCCACACGCGGAGACGCCCGCCGCCCCGGAGGCCCGCAGGCACCTCTACGGAACCCTTATCGCGGGGACACACGCCGGGCCCCGCCATCTCCCAGATGGCGCACCTCAGAGCTGGAAGGAGCGAGGTGACCCAGGAAAGGGGCACACAAAGGGTAGGGGGCGCCGTTCCTCACCTGACCCGAGGGAGCAGCGTCACAGCCCAACCCTGGTCGCCGGCAAGATGGAGCCGGGGGAGGGCCCCGGGAGGCGGAGCGCCAGGGGCCTCCGCCCGAGCCGTTAGGATCGCCGCGGCAGCTGGGAACGCCCCTGCAGCTGGAGGGGGCGGCACGCGGCTCAGCCCCGCTCTTACCGCGCCGCTCCACCCCACCTGCGGGAGGAGACGCACCCTCTTGCTGGACCAGCCAGTTTTATCACATTTCTCCGCCCCAGGGACCATTCCCAATCCCTTTAGGGCTCTCTCAAGTCACAGCGGTTTTAAGGAATCCCACAGCCCTTCCTGTGACGGGCGGTTGAGAAGGGCCACGCACCATCAAGGCCAGGTGCAGCCTCTCGGCCTCTGATGTACCGTCCTCATTGAGATAAAGACCGTGTCTTTTGTTAGATCCCTATGAAATGAATGAAAACTTACTGGAATCCTAGACAGTCAGAACTCGAGATGCATTATAAATCAAAACCACTCCAGACGGGTCGTTGGGTGATTCTAGGTTCCCTTATACTAGAGCCCTAACAGCTGACACAAACACTAGCATTAAACGTTTGAGGTCATTTCAGAGGCTCAGACCGATATCTTAAACTTATTAAAGTTTATTTCAGAGCAAAAACCAGTTAAGCTTTTACAGTGGTTCTCCAAGTATGGTCCTCATACAAGTAGCAGCAATTTGACTAGGAAACTTGATAGAAACGCAGATTTGGGGCTCCACCTTAAATCTACTGACTCAAACTCTGGGGTGGAGCCAAGTAATTTGTTTAACAAACCATCCAGGTGGTTCTAGCACACTTAAGTCTGGGAACTACCAACTTGTCACTCTACTTGCTTTTCTACTCAAAAGCTTCCTCTTGAGGGTGGGCCAGGAATTTGGATTTTATTCTGGTTCCAGTGGGAAGGTACTGGAGAAGTTGAATCAAGGGAATGACATGGACCAATTTATTCTCTAGAAAAATTATTCCCCCAAATGAATGGCCGGCAAAACCCAAGGCAAAAACCAAGTTTTGGCAAAAACCAAAACCCAAGCCAAGTGATCAAATAAGCAGAGCTATATCTCATACTGGAGGAAAAATGGCTCTGATAGACCTGCTGAGATGAGCATGTCAAAATCCAATTTAGGGGGCGCCTGGGTGGTTCAGTGGGTTGAAGCCTCTGCCTTCAGCTCAGGTCATGATCCCAGGGTCCTAGGATCGAGCCCCCACTGGCTCTCTGCTCAGCAGGGAGCCTGCTTCCCTTCCTCTCTCTCTGCCTGCCTCTCTGCCTACTTGTGATCTCTGTTAAATAAATAAATTTTAAAAAAAAACAGAATTCAATTTAGTACTATCCTACAGGATTTTTAATGGTTTTTCATTTCCCTTAAGTCAGTCTTCTTCTATTAAATTGGAAGCACTTTAAGGGCAGAAGCCGTCTCAGATTTCTCAGCAGTTGGCATGAAGGTAGGCATTTCAACTTTTATGTACTCTCACCACCAGATGACTAAATTGGAAATTTTGTGTCACTTGTTACTGTGTGGTTTCTCTCTCCTAATCTGATTCTGAGAGATCTATAACACTTCACCCATCATAATCAATAACCAAACCCTATAGAGTTTACTTTCATGCTTTTTCTATAAAATGTCACAATTTACTTGTTAGAAATTACCTCTTCCCTTTCCATGCCTCCTACTATTGTAAGGGCCTATTTAGTAAGGGAGGCTCCATCTCGGTTGAACAGCCATTTTGTTGCTTAGGCAGTAAAACTTAAACTGACCCTACCCCGCCCCCCAACCGGGAACTTACTTAAAAGCAAGTCGGGGAAACCAGTAGCATTCTACTAGTCGACCAGTCCCTGATAACAGAGCCCAAATACAAGGGCGGGTCAGGTCAGGTGGAGACAACGGAGCCTGAATGGGGGGATGAGTTGGGCCAGGTGGAGACATCCAATCAGTGGAGCACACATACTGTCTCCCTAGCTACCAAGGAAGGGGGCCCCACCTTTGGGGCACCTTTTGGGCGCCAATTCTGACCAAGATGATAGGCTAGTTCAAATAGCTACTATGGGGTGAACTGTAATTCAATTGGCCACCCGTGTGTGACCTAGCATGACTGTGCAGCTTTCTCTGTGTGTTGCAATCTCATTGGCCACCTGGGTGTGGCCAGGCCCAACCACATGGCCTTTGCTCTATAAAAGTTAGTCTGTGAGGAGGCTTGGGGGGGGTCCCCCCTCTCTGTAAAGGTGGCCCCGAACCAGTCGGTTTGATTCTCGATGCTTGGCGCGAAATAAAGCTTTGCTTGACCTTTGCTTTATATCAGTCTCGTTCCTTTGACCACGGACCTAACACTATTACCTTATCTGGCACCCGCATTATCTTGTCTGAACCATGACACATCCAATTGGTTTTTCCATCATCAAATCAATACTTACACAGTATGCTAGCTCAAGGTTTATGTTGCTGTGTAAAATTAAAATGGTATGGATTTAACAATAGGTATCATTTATTAAGTATGAACTATGTGCTAGGCATTGCATTAAATGCTTAGCCAATATTCCCCATTTTTACAGTTTCTAAGATTTTCCCCCCCAGGGGGGAGGGGCAGAAAGAGAAGGGAGAGAGCACCTCAAGCACACTCTGCCCAGCACAGAGCCCAAGCTCAATCCACAACCCTGAGATCATGACCTGAGCCAAAATCAAGACATGGACACTTAAATCAACTGAGCCACCCAGGCACCCCTACCTACACTAAGTCAAAAAAATTTTTTTTGGTAACAGCTTTATGAAGATCTAGTCCACCCAGTACAATTCAAGGGTTTTTAATATGTTCAGCCATATCACCATCAGAATAAATTTTAGAACATTTACATCACCTCCAAAATAAAACCACACCCTTAACCCATTACCTCAATTTCCTCATCCCCCTCGTCCATATGCTGCCACTAATCTACTTTGGTTTCATAGATGTCTATTCTAGACATTTCATATAAATGTATTCATATATTATGTGGTGTTTGTGACTTCTTCCACTTAACATGAACATCAACGAACATGTTTTCAAGGTTCATCCATGTTGTAGCATGAATCAGTAATTCCCTTGTAAGGCCAATATTTCATTACATGGATATACTACATTTTACTTATCCATTCATAAGTTGATGGACATTTGGGTTTTTATCTTTTGACTATTGTGAATAATGCAGCTATGATCATTTGTGCACATGATTTCATTTCTCATGGGACATACCAAGGAGGATAATGGCTGGATCAAATGGTAACTCAATGTTTAACTTCTTGAGTAACTGCCAGACGGTATTCCAAAATGGCTACATCATTTTATATCCCCACCAAGAGTGTATGAGGGTTACAATTGCTCTACACCACCAAAACTTATTTCTCTTTTTAATTATCCTTGTTTTAATGGATGAAGTGCTAATTCATTGTGGTTTTGACTTTTATTTCCTGATGACTAAAGATGTTAAGCACCTTTTCATATGCTTATTGATCATTTGTATATCTTCTTTGGGGAAATACCTATTCAGATATTTGCCTATTTTGTAATTGGATTTTTTTGTTCTTTTATTGTTAGGTTGTGACCGTTCTTTAATATATATTCTGGATATAAGTCCATTATCAGATATGTGGATTACTAATATTTTCTTACATTCTTTTAACTTTCTTGATGGTGTCCTTTCAATAGTTTTTAAATTTGATAAAGCCTAATTTATCTATTTTTATTTTGGTTGCTTATAGGTTTGATATCATATTTAATAAGCCATTGCCCAATCCAGCTTCACAGAGATTTACCCTTATGTTTTCTTCTAAGAGTTGAATAGTTTTAGGTCTTTGATCCATTTTGAGTTAATTTTTGTGTGTTGTGTGTGTGTTGGGGGGGGTCCAACTTCAGCTGGACTGGAGTTAGTTACTGACTAGTTAGTTAGATGCTTAGATGCTTAATGACTGAGCCACCCAGGCACCTCAGAATAAACTTTTTAATATTATAATTTCACTGAATTGAAAACTAACTTCAGCTCACCAACTAACTAACTGATGTTAACATTGGTTAGTTGGTTAGTATGCTATATTAAATTTTTCAGTTGCTATTGAGAGAACTCAGTTCTCTAACTAAGAAGAAATTCTCTTAGTTAGAACTTAGGGTCCAACTTCCTCCTTTTGCATGTGGAATCCTGTTGTTCCAGCACCAGCTATTAAAAAGTCTGTTCTTTTCCCATTGAATTGTTTTATTACTCTTGTCAAAAATCAATTGTGCATAAATGTTATTTCTTCTCAATTTATTTATTGCATATCAATTTGATGTCATTGATCTATCTATATCTATATATAGCTCTATCTATATCTATCTATATAAGTATCTATTTATATCTATCTATATCTATAGGTCTATCCTAGGCAAGTACCACACTGTCTTGATTACCATTGTTTTGTAGTAAACTTTGCAATTGAAATGCGTGAGTCCTCCAACTTTGCAAAGGTTTTTACTGAACTCTTTTTTTTTTTTTTTTTAAAGGTAGGCTCCATGCCCAGTGTAGAACCCAACATGGGGCTCAATCCCACAACCCTGAGATCATGACATGAGCCAAAATTAACAGTCAAACATTTAACCAATTGAGCCACCTAGGTACCCCAGAACACATGAATTCTAACATTACCCCTATCAGACTGGCAATAAGTATATATATGTGTGTGTTAAGGTTAGGGATGGGAGGCTGAGGTCATGGCAAGGCTGTAGGAACGAATACTTAAGGAATATCCTAATTTTGAGAATGTGGTAAGAGAAGGATGGCATGAGATATGATGTGGCAGAGTAGCAGACCCAAACAGAGAGCTGGTGTTAATCACTCCTTTGGCAAGAGAGAAACCTCCAGTCTTGAGGTATTCTGACTAGACAAGTAATACTTGCCAGTGAATAGGACATAGGACAAACAAGTAACTTAAGAAGCCCCAATCTGAGTTTATTGTGGTATAAACTAGGTAATGACAAATAACTCCAGTTTATTCAACTGAAGTCCAATAGACCCTGGGATATTTATTTTTAATTTTTTGGAAGATTTATTTATTTTAGAGAGTACAAGCGGCAGGGGAGGAGGGACAGGGAGAGAGAATATCAAGCAGATTCTCCCTGAGCATGGAGCCCAATGCAGGGATCAATCCCATGACCCTGAGATTGTGACCAGAGCAGAGTTTATGCTCAAGAGTGAGAAACTCAACAATGACTGCACACCCAGGTGCTCCTACCCTGGAATATTTAAATACAACACAAGGCAAAAAGCTGCTCTAGGGCTAGAAGGCCCCAAGCAAGAAGAAAATAAGATATTTACTTAGAAAAGGCCAGGAAATAGAACAATATGCCAATCCTCACAATCTCTCTCATGTTCCTGGCCACTTCTCTATTGCCTATTCTTGTACCACTTAAAGTCATTAACACCTCTCCATTTTTCAGCCCAGATTGCCGGATAAGAAAGTCTTTTTCCAGAAAAAAGAAGGTGCCATTCTTTTCCTTGGCAGCATCTGATTCAAGTCAAAAGGTACAACTTTCTCACAAAGGAAAATGTCAGGAATTCTAGGCTCTGGAGAGTGATTCTAGGGCTTCTTGCCACACATTAAATCTAGAATCCTGTCTCTGGAAGCTACTTGTGGCTAATCTCTTAGAAAAGAGTCAAATCATATAGGAACTCTCATTCAGCTTAGATTCTTTACCTAGACAAGTCGCCAAGGTTTAAAATATAGTGGATTCAAGGTTGGCAACAACCTGACATCAGCAGGGTACTTTCATCACAACCTCCCAATTTTCTAAAAGTCCGGTCAGGATCTGCCTCAGCTATTTAAACCCCACCATCTACTTTCTCTTCCAGTTGCGTCCTATCCAGCTGGCAGGAACTTCCAAGAAACATGATATAGTAGGCACTGCAGTATACTGGTTGCTTGTTGGGGTTGGAATAGACCTGTTCAGGTTTGAGGGATGCGAAAGGGTTAGCTCCATAGGCAGTGACGTGTGTATCCAGGTCCACCAGAATCTGCAAAGAAGCCGCCAACTCCTGATGGCTATAGGAGACAGATTTTAAAAAAGAGAGAGGAAAAAAGAAATTGCTCTGCTAATTATGAGAGACATAGGAGAGAAATTCCTCAGAACTTGATACTTCTGGACTCAGTAATCCCCCAAATTACCTAAGGCTAGACAGGCCAGGGTATCCTTCTCTCCCAAATGTCTCACTGAGTACCAGATTAACTAGCATAGGACTTGGTTCCAAGGGGATTGGAAAGGAAGAAAATCCTCACCAGAAGACAGAAGATGAGGAAGGGGGAGAGAAATGAGCTCATCTATACAGAGAGAGGTATGAGTGAGGGAGGGAGGTATCACAAATATGAAGAGGTTGGAACCTGTAAACAGTGATCAATGTAGGGATCTCATAATCACGAAGTAGCAGGAGGGTGGGCAGCCAAGCCTCCATCAAATCTGGGGAAGCATGAAAACCTATGGGGAAAAAAATAACAGAAATGGATATAGAGAAGAGAAAGGCTGAGGTAGACCCTAAGCAATTTACTTTTTTGTGTCCACCCATCCCTTCACCTTGCTCACCTCCAGTGCTCATTTACCACCACCATCCACCCCAGGTTCTGCAGTGGAAAATTCTGAACCAAGGTATGGCATGTATGGCTAATGATCAACCAAGGTTGTCATCATAGTATGTTTAATCAGACCAAATGAATGGGGTTCCAAATAGAGGAGATATAAGAATCAGGATGGAAAATTCCCTGAAAAGCCAACCAGTATTCCCCTGAATGACTCTTACCTGGATGGAATGCCACCACCAAATCTGGATGGGCTATCTGTCCAGTCTCTACCTGTTCCTCCCAGAAGTCATGATAGAGGCCCCTATGGCCACTAAGTTGAACTGTGCCAGGTTCCAGGGGGGAAGTTGAGGTGCTCTGTATAAAGTTAGCAGATACGTCTATACCCACCATGATCACACGGAGGCCTAGGTGTCCAGGAAACATGTAGCCAAGCTCATCGTAGTCCCCAGGGCGAGTGAGGAATGTCTCCACATGGGAAGCACCAACCACATGCACTGTGCTTCCCCCAGTCTTCCCAATATCTATCCCCAAGGCCCGAAGCCCAAGGCCCAGTGTCAAGGGCCGTGATAGGGCATCTGTCAGCAGCCGCTTCAAAGAGCCCCGCAGGACATCTGGGTCTGGCCTTGGCTGTCCTACGTTGGCCCACAGGGTGTTCATGGCATGACTACCTAGTACAGCATCCAGTGTAGCTTCTAGCTGTAAATGCCGCATAGAAAACCAGGTATCCCAACCCTGTACAACTTCAGCCACGCATGGCCAAGGTCCTGAAGGTAGGACAAAAGCACCTGTAGAAAGAAGGGATAAGAGTGACCTAAACCTTTCCTGGCTTCAGTATTCTTTCCAAAATTTACTCTTCCTACTTGTGACCAGGACTGCCCCACTGAGTTTCTCATGTTTTCCTCATAACAACATGCGTTCTTATCTTTTTCCAAGTATAACCAACTATGACTGCTGTGACAGAGTTTTCCAGCACCACCACTTCACCTGTGACTAGAAGCCATTCCATGAGACGGTCCACAGCTACCAGACGCAGCTCTTGACAAACCTTCCTGTGCTCTGGCCAGTCTGACTTCTGGCACTCTGGACCACAGTAATAGACATTTCTGCACCTGAAAGATTAGCCCCAGAAATAGATGATCCTACACCTCAAAGGTGATTGGGGGATGTCTAGGGAAGGGAACTGACACTTGCTATATCGAGGAAGAAAGATCACTGAGTAGGGAAGTACGGAGAGGAGTTAGAGCTAATGCACCAATTTTGGAGATTACATTTGGCAGAGGAGGCATGAGAGACTAGGAATGTAATTATTCTCTTGGGTCAGAGTACACTTCAGTCTGTATCTGGAACAACACACTTTTTACATCCCTTACAGAAAAAAAAAAAAAAAAAACATTAGGAGTTTGCAGCTGCCCTTTTATCACAGGTGTGACTCAACCCCAACCTCCCCAGAACAGACAGGATCTTATCCATTGAATACTCAAGAGGAGGGAAGTGGAGAAAATTATACAGTAGATTATACAGATTATTCCCTTCTCCACAGGGAAAATGTTCTAAGACTCCAGTGGATGCCTGAACTCATGGACAGTACCAAACCCTATATATACTATGTATTTTCCTGCATATACATACCTATGATAAAGTTTATAAATTAGGCACAGTAAAAGATTAATGACAATAACATAATAAAATAATTATACTATAATAAATGTTATATGAATGTGGTCTTTCTCTCAAAGTATCTTATTGTACTATACTGACCTTTCTTCTTGTGATGTGAGATGATAAAATAAAATGCCTCCAACATGGTAAGATGAAGTGAGGTGAATGACGTAGGTACTGTGACTCAGCATTACGCTATTAACTTTGTGATAATAGCCAGAGGAGGTCATCTGCTTCCAGACTGTGGTTGACCACACATAACTGAAACTGTAGAACTTGAAACTGCACATAAGGGGGACTACTGGACCATTGTCTGACTTTCCCTAACACCCAAAGTAAACAGGAGCCCAGTCCTTTTCTAATCTTTCTGTGGTCTGGATCCCACAAAATGAGAAGTGAGCCCAAAGTTATTCTGAAAACTCTTAGACCTTTCCTCCTGCAATGAAGTCTTAGAATAGGATGATTTCTGGATGACTTTCCTATTAGCCCCCAACTAGTCACCTCTTGCACTGCCGCAGGACCTTGGAGTCTGAAAGGCCACTAGGAAGAGCTCTACAGTGAGCACAGAATTGGAATGTGTCCTCCATCTTCTGGAACATTTCTCGAAGACATCGAAATCCAAAGCCTGATACAGAAGCACCCCCATCTAGCACCAACCTGCAGAAATGGCATGGAGAAGTAGCAATAGGAAAAAGAGTATCTCCAGAATCATTCATGACCTATACCTTGTTTCCTATATATTTCCATCTATTCCCACTATTTCTCACATGAGCATATTATATTTCTTCTATAGTAATAAAACTTGCAAAAGTCAGGATGAGAAACTCCCTCATTGTAAATGCTCCATATTCCCCAAGTTCTATTCCCTTCTTGCTTTCTGAAATCACTTCTCCCAGAGATAATATATTACTCTTCCACAGAGCTAGACACTCACTTGTATTCTTCATAGCTTTTCATGTTTAGCTTTTGAAGGATTAGCTGGGATAGACCAGGAACATTATTCTCCAAGGAGAAGAAGCCAAGTGCATCAATGCTAGGGTCAGGTTTTGAGAGGGTCAGAGGCACAGAGGTCACAACTGTGGGTGGGGTCACAACCATGGGAGTCACCGATGAAGGGGGTTTCTTGTGCCTTCGTTGCCGGGATCTTGGAGCCATGGCTGTCCACTGATACCTGGGACTATATGTAGAACAGATATAGAATGAAATTTTGCAAGCTAGACAAGTACAATGTGTTTTCATATGTTTGACCTTTCAATTTTCATTACAGTCTCTCAGACCTAGCTATCAGTAAGATTTACTTAGGATCTACTGATGATTGATCATCACAGGCAGTTATAAAAAACAGGAGGAAAATAATTGTATATCAACATAATTATATATGTATCACATATGAAGTTCTACATGAAATATAAACTATGTATATAAGTAAATGCATAGAAAAAGGTCTGGCAGGGCTCATATAAAACCAGTAACAGAGGCGCCTGGGTGGCTCAGTTGGTTAAGCGACTGCTTTTGGCCCAGGTCTGGAGTCCTGGGATCAAGTTCCACATCGGGCTCCCTGCTCAGCAGCAAGTCTGCTTCTCCCGCTGACCCCTCTCCTCTCATGCTTTCTCTCTCTCTCAAATAAATAAATAAAATCTTAAAAAAAAAAAAAACAATAACAATGATTAACTCGGAGGGAAAGAAATAATGGGATAGGAACTGGGTTAATCAAAAGGAACTTTAGACTTATCTGTAATGTTTGACTCTTGAATACTAAGAATATATTCATATATTATTAATGCATTGAAAAAAAATCAACTTAAAATAAGGGAGGAAAAAGCAACAGAAATTTTGGTTGTTCAAAACTACCAACTATTTGGAGAATCAGTCAACCTCACCTAGCTAGGGAAATAAAACATTCATTTTAGAAGATCTATCATCACATTTTTAAGCACTCAGCCCAGAAGTAGAAATTAAATGCAATACAAAATCAGCACCACAATATTAAGATTTATGTAGTCAAAGCAAGTTATGCAAATTATGAGGAAAATTTCCTAAAGAACTGAGCTTTAAAGTAGAACTAATCCCATTATCTACCCACTACCTAGGAGGAACTCTGATCTTCTCCTTTCCCTCCTCGTCTTCTCCCATTCCTTCCCAAAGGAATGAGTAAACAAAAGGAACTATATTGGGAAAAATAAAAACATCCATTTATTCAAAAAATATTTATTGCTAAACACATATAATCATTTATAAAATATTATAAGGGAAACATACACAAAATATACTTAATATGTAAATGTCTTAAAGAGGGATCAAATGTAAATTATAATATAAGGCAGTATATAAATCCTGTAAGAAAAGTGAAACTAAAGCAGATCAGAAGGAGTCTCCTCAGTTAGTTAGCTGTAGACAACTTTATAAAGCATAGAGCAGTCAGAACAGACCCATTAATGATGGTAATACTTTGAATAAATGGAGACAGAAAAAGGAATTCTAAGCACAGAGAAGAGCATGAGCATAGAACTGTAGATGGGAACACTCTAGGAATTAATGAAATAGAATGGTATGAGTTTGATTATTAAGTATAACATCAATGTAAGAATTAAAACTATAAAGTCTTAGAAGAACACATACGGAAAAGTGTCATAATATGGATTTGGCAATTTCTCAGATAGGACACCATCAAAAGAAATGAAGTACTAATAATATGCTATAATGTGGGTGAACCTCAAAAACATTATGCTAACTGAAAGCCAGACACAAAAGATCATACGTTACATGATTCTGTTTATATGAAATATTGAGAAAAGGTAAATCCAAAGAGAAAGCAGATTCACGGCTGCCAGGGGCTGGATGGAAGAGGGAGGGATGGGGAGTGACTGTTAAATGGTTATAGATTTTTCTTTTGAGATGGTGAAAATGTTTTGGAACTAGATAGAGGTCATGGTTGCGTAACAATGTGAATGTATGACATAACATGCTCATTTTAAAAGGATTAATTTTATGTTATGTGAATTTCAGCTCAATTAAAAAATAAAAAAAGGTATCTGTAGAGATTGAGAAGCTAAAAAATTATTTTTAAAGAGATTTTATTTGTCAGAGAAAGATAGTGTGCGCGCAAGTGCCTGCCCAAGCAGAGGGAGCAGTAGGCAGAAGCAGCAGCCTGGCTCCCCGCTGAGCAAGGAGCCCAATGCAGGATTCAGTCCCAGGACCCTGAAATCATAACCACAAGGCAGATGCTTAACTAACTCAGCCACCCAGGCATCTCGGGGAAGCTAAAAAATTATTAACCCTCAGATTAACTGCCTCTAGGGACAGGAAAATGGTAGAGGATAAAAATGCTAACAGTGATTGGTTTTATTGTGAATAAGGTAACTATTAAAGTACAAATCAGGGATCAGGTTTTGTTCCAAAAATAGTCTGACATTTAATCCTTCTGGACCAGATCTGTTAGGGAAAAAACTCCAAGAATCATCATTCGGCTGAGGTGTAAGTGGCAGAACAAACAAAAACTTCCCAGAATCACCCAGTACACCTGAAACTAATATAACACTGCATGTTAACTAACTGGAATTAAAATGAAAACTTTAAAAAAGTCTATTATTTTACAACATGGCTCTTGCAAACTGTTGTCCTTAGTTAATGAGGGAACTAATCTGTATTTTCCTTTGTACTTCTCTTTCATCCTCTCACTGTACCCCTGTAATCTCTCCCCTCATCCCACAGATAAATGGATATTTTCAGAGTCTACAGAACAGGAATAGCTAAGCTTATCTGCATATATCTTCTACATTCTCGCCAATACAGAAGAAATTAGACCTCAAGGTGATAGATTATTTTAAGATTTAAGGGTCATGTCCCTTTACTAAAGGATGCCTTCACACCTGAGTACGCCATTTCCAACAACTGACCTGACTCTTCCTCCACTTTTAAAAAATATACGCTTTATTTCATTTATCTATCTATCCTTCCTATCTATCTATCTATCTATATTTTTAAGAGAGCAAGCCTGTTTGAGTAGCCAGGAAGGGGCAAAGGGAGAGGGAGAGAATTTTGAGCAGACCCCACACTCAGTGCAGAGCCCAACTTGAAGCTCAATCTTGTAACCCCAAGATCATGACCTGAGCTGAAATCAAGAGCTGAACACTCAACTGACAAAGCCACCCAGGCGCTCCTTCTTTCCATTTTTAATCACTACACATTCTCATCCAATTTCCAAAATCACTGCAACTTGAGAAGCATTCCTCTGCTCTAGCTACCCAGCCTCTTTAGGCAAGATACCTTCTTGAACCTTGAAAGAATGGATTAATCTTTCTTGAAAGATATAGAGAAAAATTATCTTTGATTTGAGGTAGGTCAAGAGTCTTAAATCCCAGCAGTAATAATAAATATATATTCCTGATGTTCAACTAGCTTTTGTGCTGCAATGGAAGCCAATTAGGACCAGAAATGTACTTCCTAACTCAATCTGCCTTTCCAAAGACGTCTTTCTCCAATGGAAGATTAACTCTTGGCTCTCTGGGGGGTTGGCTGAACTGGCTGGGAAGTGCAGAGATCAGTTTGGGGAGGAGTGGTGGTGATGAATCCTTGATAGTTTCCTCTGTGTCTAGAGAAGGTTAATGATACAAATGAACTAAATTTCTAGGAAGAAGGTAGAGTAAGGTAAGGTAAGAAGGGTGCATTTGTATCTACATGAGGTTCATATCTGAGTTTGTGTACCCTAGGACCAGACCCAGCTTCCCTGGTTCTAACTTCCCTGCAATGAGCCCCAGGATCCTCCAAGTTTGAGGGGAAAGGAATAGGACTGAGAGAAATGAAGGCAAAAAACCAGACAGGACAGGGAGAAGCTGGAAGGAATTATATATAATAAGCTTTCAGAATTTTGCAGATATCAGAGTCTACCTCACCTACAAGGAATCGCTTCAACTTTTTTCTAGCCATCCCCAATAACTTGGGCTCTAATTTATTCTCGTAAGAGAGAAAACACCAACACTAAGGACTAAAGAGGAGACAGTCTGCACGGTCTAGAAAAACTCTTATCTTTCATTTCCAAATTCCCTCCAATATTAGCTTATTCCTAGACCAGGTCTCCCATTTTTCTCCTTCATCACCAAAAGCCTCAAGTTTCACCCAAACCAGTTACCTTCTCACTATCTCCAGAACAGGAAGGACCATCTAATTTTCTCTAATTCACCCTTTGGAGAGGTAGGGAAAGGGGGAAATGATTCTAGTCATTGGGGGATCTTAGAAGGAGCTGGGAAAGAGAAAGAGAAAAGGAGGAATATATTGAGAATATTGCTATTATGAAGCACATTCGGCTGCTTAATCAGTGATTAACACTCCCAGGGGTGATAAATGTTTTACTCAACTATAAACTAAGCAAGCAGATGGTTTGATGGAAAAGCAACTTACCCTGCTAAGCCCTCGGTTTCCTTCCTTCTCTCTTTCTTCCAAGTGAAGTAAATGCTTCACCTCCTCCTATCTAGGTTGTAGCTGACTTGCAGCTGTCCCCTCATATCACTTCCCTTTGCAAACTGCTGAAATGCTGAGGCTCTGTGATTAGGTGTGTCCTGCCAACCAGACAGACAACGCTATCCCTAACGAGGTAAGGAGAGACCTGGCCCTCTGCCCGTGGACTTCTCTCCTTCTGACCTTCCTTCTCTGCCAAGAAGGCTAAGAACTCTGTCAACACTCCCAAACTCACCAAAGGCTAGGCAGGCTAAGGAAAGATGAAACCTGTTGCTTCCTGAACCTCTCTCACTAAGGCAGCATTTCTGCTCTCAGCCCAGAGAGTCAGAGGAAAAAAAAAAAAATTTAAAAACAAAACAAAAACAAAAATCCTGGGATTAGTTCAGAAGTCATTATTTGGTTGGAAAGGTAGGCACTAGCTCAGATCAACAGAATTCCTGGAGTTCTGGATGTCAATCCAGACCCAGGATGAGTTAACCCAAGCCCAAAGTCCCTTTAAGTATAACAAACACTGCTCAAACACAACTCAACAATGATTAATCTGGGCTTAAACAAAATATAATACCTAAGATAGAAGAATACAAATGGTCATTTAATGGTACAGAAGGAAATCAATTGTAGGGGAAATAATTAATTTGTAAAATTCACTTTCTCTGAAAGGAGAGCAAGGTACTTTCTGAGTAAATATCATCAGGCACACTTCACTTACTTATTTCAAAAGAGGAATAAATAGAGGAATAGAGTAAACAAAACCAAAATATTATTGGCTGAAAATACACAATTTCTAGGAACAGAAAATATAAAAGAATGAATTCATACATCTTATTCCTTCCTACAATGAATGCTGATCCAGGGAACCTGATTACACATTCTGAGCTCCTTTTCACTTATCAAGCTCCAGAGTCTACCAGAAGGGCAGTGGTCCTACACGACTGCAAGACCTGACTTTCTGCTTATACCTGGTCCTAGCTATGTCACTTACCTGCCTCTGTGAACATCACTGAACTGAGGAACAGAACAACTTACAGTCAATTTGAGGTCCTGGAATGTGGCAAATCAAAAATTTACATATGAATAGATGCAGAGGATGGATTCTAAAGGAGCACCAAACTGTAGAAATTAACTACACACAGGGAAAGTAAAAGTGTTAAGGATACAATGAAACATTACATATTATTCAGAATAGCTGTGGAGGAAAGAAAGTCAGTAGCAATACGCAAAAATCCTGAGTAAAACAGGAGCAATTCATTTTAAGCAAAGATTTCAGGCCTATTTCAAATTTAACTGACAGTACTTTTAAAGGTTATGAGTTCTGTGAATGATGGCTAAACTGCAGAAGGCACAGGAAGTCAGAGATGGCCTTCTCTAACTCAGAAGTGTCATCTTTGAATATAAAGGGATATAATATATAGAAAAAATTGATACTGGATATTAATTTATATTTTACCATCACTACTACTAGCTTTGGTAGACATTCAAATTTACAATTTAGAAAGATCTGAACTTTTCAGTTTGCTTTCATCATAAGTTACATTTTTTAAAAAGCCTTAAAATGTTTCTAAGGTTCATAGTGAAACCTTAAAAAACACTTCTGTGGTGCACAGTTACGAAGAAGGACTAGAAAGAGGTTCTTATTCAACAGTTAGGAAGTGGTCTGTGAGGCACTGGGTGATTTTTCTACCACTCTTACTATATACCACTTTTCAGCATTCTGTTCCTTTCTCTCACTTTCTTCTTCTTTTTAATCTTTACCATCAACCCTAGTTTGTTAATGATGTTTTATGTTTACCCAAGAATCCCAGTGGTGGACCTAAGGTCTGAGGAACTAGTATATCCTCAGATATACTAGTTAAGCTCTTAATTTAGAGATGCAGAGTTTTCATAAAACAGTAACATCCAAAAGAACCTTTAAAGGTATGCAGTGCACAGTAGCATTAAGGATAGTTCAAGGACTGCTATGTATGCAAGCTGACAATACAGCAACTGCAAGCTGTAATAATCAACAATTTGAGTTCTGTTTGCTACCTGGAATAAGGCAAGTATATACAGTTCAAATTAAATGAATGCTTTGTAAGGTGCATCTTTTATAATTATTGTTGAAAACTGTTAAGTCACTATATGATTATATTAAAAAATGTTGAGCAATATCCTAATTTCCCTCAATTTGCAAAATTTCATTCTTATTTTGATTATAGAAAAGAAAGGAACGTGATGGCAAGAAAATACAGTATCATGAATATTCTTTCTCTTATTGTTAAAACACCCAATAAATTCCCAATACTACTATAATAAAACTCTACATAGTAACATTTTCTTTCAACTAAAAGTTAAATGAAATAATGATTTTAAATATTAGATTTAGGAGGCCTATAATAGGCACCAAAGTACTCTAGTTTTCAGTTATTAATGCTTATGTAAGACAAATGTAACCAAAGTTAAAAAAAAAAAAGAAAATTTATGAAGACAAGAATTCAATTTATCAAATTACCATGAACCATCCACGAGATAATCTCTGAAGGCTATATCCCAGACCTATTAACAGGATTTTCTGATTTGCATGACGTCAAATCAGACTACATGTTCCAAATAAAACCCAACACAGAGATAGGAGCAGCGGCCCATGCATGGAATTTATTGTGTGCTACTGTTTATAAAATACTCGAATAGTCCTGCACATGCATAATATTTCCAACTTAGACAGGAGACCATACAGGGTGCACTTTCTGGCAAA
Organism: Neogale vison; assembly: GCF_020171115.1. NCBI lineage: Eukaryota > Metazoa > Chordata > Mammalia > Carnivora > Mustelidae > Neogale > Neogale vison. Next base: position 187,271,237 of record NC_058092.1, read on the forward strand.
CAAAACAATAAATGGTTCCGCTGCCTGGAGCTCTGAGTTGTATTCCAGGGCATGAGGGAAGCAGGCCACCAAAGTAAAGGGAAATACCAAACTACAGTGGCAATCAATACAGGTCAATAATTGTGAAAAATTAGCACATGGTTCCATTTAGTTTAACCAAGCAGTTCTGTAACTATCAAAAGAAAAGGTTCAACATGCAATCTTGACTTTTATGCTTCCACTAATATCTGAATGATTGAACAGAACCATTGCTTCTATGCTGCATTGCTTAATCAAAAACACTTCCAGAACATTTTAAAATTTCCTTTGCATCAAAACATAAAAATGATAGAAAGCCAGCAGCAAATCACCCTGGTGGCTATTTAAGCAACTTGAGTACTCACAATAAACTAAAATTTCTCATAACATCTAGGTAACCTATACATGTCGTACCTGTACATCATAGGTCTATATATTAAATATTTGCAAAATGAAAACATGCATACACAAAATACGTCAAGTTTTACAGACATGATTTGAATTAAAATTTACTTTGACAATGTACAAACTTCTTTTAAAGTACCTTAAATGAGTAATTCTGTAATTCTTCATAATTTTGAAATTTAGAGGTTTTCTTCTTAAATCTCTGGGGTGTAAATTTCAAAAGATCTGGGCAAAAAAGATTCTAAATTAGTTTTTGGATTTGTGTTCAAGAGTGTCTGCCTAGAAATAGGTTATGCATTCATAATTGAAAAATACCAAGACTATATTACAGAATTAGCCACATTTAAGAACTATAGACCTGAGGTCAGCATTTGTATAAATGCCAACTGGTTTTCTCAGCATTTTGCCCATAATTCAAAATACAGCTTAGTAACCTCAGAAATGTATTTTAAGACCATGCTAATTCATCCTTTAAAGACATTTCATGGGGGGAAAAAAAAGTCCACATTAGCTCTTAGGATTGCATTTGAAGTCATGGTTAAAAAACAAAATCTAATTCTACTGAGGGGAAAAGAAATCTCATTTGTAAACTTAAATGTGTGAACCACAAGCATAAATGGAGGTATAGTTGCCCTCCACTGGAAATTGCCCCAAGCCCCTTGCTCACTGCTCTCCACCTTGGCAGCGAAGACTCAATCTTATCAGATATCACCACATGTCCCAGGGCCCTCAAGCCTCCATCCAGGAAGGGGGTTGGGGTCTCAAAAAGCAGAATGGTTTCTCCAGAGGGACTGTGACATTTACAGTCAGCTTGGCCGACCCCTCCAGATCCTGGGGGTGATCTGTCCATTTGGGGCCCGAGATGTGAGAGTCCCTGGGAAGCCGTGGGTCACTGGGCACTATGGTTGCCAGTCCCGTGGTTCTCAGTGGCATGTGCGGTGTTCAGGGAATTGAAACCATCTTGCTGTACAGCATCTTTCCGGGGTGGCATTCTCTCATTGATCCTATCCAAACCCTTTGCCTCTTCAAAACTGCAGATTCTATGTGGTGGAGAGAATCCTCGTATTGCTTAACAAAATGCAAATTTGAAAGTCAGTAATAGAAAAACATTTCTGAGATTTCACAAACATAAATAATGATTTTTAAGAAGAAAGAAATTAGCTGTATGTAGCAATATTTAAATCTTATTTTAACTGAATCCTACCCCCATTCCAGACTTCCCCTTAAAATGTGAAATCTTTAAACCTAAATATAAACACAATAGCTTCATAGATGACAAGTGTTAGCATAGCTTTTAAAAGAGAACTCACAAAAATAACCCTTCCCTGGCCCCCAAATTAACTTACAGGCAATGGTCTCAGGGTCTCAGTCTGACTTCTACTATACCAAGTTTCTCCTACCTCAGACCTTAAAATCACCAGTGACTATCACAGTAAGGCAGCAACAAGAGTAAGGGCAAGTGAGGAGGCTAAACAAGGTTAACCTTGACATACAAATCTGTACCAAGGGCTTGGGAGGAGAAAGAGGCAAAGTATGTTAAAATTTAGCAGATCAGAACTATCTTGGAGGTCAAGGTATCATCACCCTATCACCACCAGAATGAAATGAAAAAGGTGGGAAATGCCTCCAGGAGTTAGATCTGTATTTGGCTGATAGTAAAAAGCATTCAGTTTCATATTTTTAAGAAATGTCTTCCTTAATTCAATGGCCATTCACTGCATGTTCTTTGGAAACCCAAATCAAAGTAAATGACAGTCCTCCTCCAATTGTTTTAATTTCTCATTCACTTAATCTGGAATGATGCTTTTTCTACTATTAAACTGTACATACAAAAGATTTCCATACCACTGGTTATAATCTGGTTGCTTTATAATATGTGCAATTCCTGGGACTCAAAGTCTGTGCATGTGAACCAAATAAATGGTTGGGGCAGCAAAGCATTTAGCGATGTTATATCAAGCCAACATATGATATATATGAATAAATATTATCAGCAAACTCTAGGCCAAACAGCAAAAAAAAAAAAAAAAATCAGAGTGACAGCTCCTGTACTCTCAGGTGAATTACTGAAAACGAGTAAAAACCAACTCAAACCTATACCTAGAGGGGGTTTCATTTGGGGAAAAAATTATCTAAATAGCATAGAAACATGCAAAATGTAGAATAGACCTTTCTTTGCACTTCAAATGCTATAATAATATAGCATAACATGCTGCACTCTAAAGAATTCAGGAATGGTAAATGCTGGTTGTGCACAATACTGGAAAAGGGAAAAACCAGATTATCACTATGGAAATTGGTCCTTGTAATTAAAAAAATTTTTAAAAAAAGGAAAAGAAAAGAAAGGAAAAGAAAAAAAAAGAGGAATGTGACTATTAAACTTGATGAGTCAGTGAGTCTGATTCATCTTGGGCTGTGCAAACTAGGAGTAAAACACACCCATAGGACATTCTCTGATGCCCACCCACACACCACAGATCTCTGCCCAGCGCAAGGACTCTGATCGTACCTTTTTCAGCCTCAATAGCCTCAACTGTGGCTGTACAGAAGTGAGCAGAGGCATGCAAAATGAATGAGAGAGATGAGAAGGGTCATATTGTACAGCAGAAAAGGCAATGATCACGTAAAATATCACAGTATCCCATACTACATCATCATTTACAATTTAACACAAATAGTAACCATATTAGAAAGCCCCATCCAATCCCCCAATTCCTGACACAGCACAGTTTACACACAGCACTATGACAACACTGCTCAGAGCACAGAACACATGGACCTAATATAAACACAGACACCTCAGCACCCATGCAAATGCACTCCAGTATTAATTACCTATTGTGAATTCAGTATTTTGATGGCCTTAGAACTTTTCAACATATTTATTATATCACATCCATCACAATCACAAGGGAATTCTCTATGGTTAAAATATGATGGCAGAATTGTAGCAGAAGAGCAAACAGAAGATTCTCCCCCCTCCCCCATCTAACTGAAACAATTCTCATTATCAATTGTTCCACAAGATATAAAGTAGAAGGGTCAGTAATGCTTTTCCTTTTGCTTCTAATTCACAAGGCATAGCAAAAGCTGCAGACATTGGTACGGCCACAATGAAACTTAAGGGCTATAAACCTGGTGAATTACTCTAAGCAGAACAGTTCTGTAGCTCTGTTGATTGTGGATAACCTAAAAAGACCCTTCTTGTCTTCCAGGAACTTCCTTTCTATTCTAAAACTGGTATCCCAAATATCTAAAGATACTAATATCTATAGCCTTTTTAAAAAAGCTATTTATGTACAGTTTATCATGAACTCAAATCTGCCACAGGTACTAATAGCATGCATTCTCAAATGAGGATAAAAAGGACAATATATATCTTTTCAAGCCCATCTACCAAGAGAGGAATCAAGATAAAAGTAAGGTCTTACAGGCAATAAATCCTAATTACTGTATGATATGGACATATACATAGGTCATATAAGGGAGAAATGCACTCTTAGTAGTATAGCTTGTCTCTGGCCCATTTAAAGAATCACAACATTATTTAGTCAGACATTTTGTAGTGAAACATCCTTTTGGCTCATTTCTGGGTTCAAACTGTACACAGCACTCACGCTGAGGACCAGGATCAAAGACTGCAGAGGACAATGTTGCCTGACAATATTGCAAATTCTCCATTTTTTACCCAAAGTGCACACACTCAGAATATTTATAATAATAAGCCCCTCCTTTCTATTTTGCTTCTTCTAGAAGGCCAATTAGAAATAATAAATTTTAGAAATAATAAATTTTGTCCAAAGCAGTTATTAATGTGAAAGAAAGCTGATTAATCTAGGGAATTAAAGTAGATCTAAATTAGAAATTCATTAATCTTAACCAGATAGTAAAGTGAGTTGGGGACCCAAAAAAAGTAGGATGAACACTAATAAAAAAGAATTAACTTTCCTTAACTGTTAAACTGTATCACAAATCCAAGCAGACATACTTATTGTATACCCACTGTACAAATCACCATTTTAAAAAAACCTAGCTCTGTACACCTGGAATATATTCTTTGTATCTTCCCACACAGAAAACTGGGATAAATGACCCACCTCTTCTTGAACTGCCCTACAATTTCTATTCTTCAAAATATGGACTATTTTCTTAATAATTTAGACATTGAATGGGTAAAAAAAATAAATGCCTATCAGAATGTTTTAAAGAGCTTACGGTAACAGAAGTGATTTTATATGAAATATTTTATAACTTGTATTATATATGGGAATAAATTAAAAATAAAACCTGATATTACTGTAAGAATTAGTATCTGAGTGCATCAGTAGTTTAAAAGTCTATTAATAAATTTTTCAAATTATGAAATGTAACAACATACTTCTGAAACCATTCTATTACAAGTGAAAGCACGTTCTGGGTCAAATGATATTCTCTGCTCTTTCTAGAGCTTCTAAATGCTCCTAATCCTTTTGAGGACACAAAATACATATCACACTCAAAATTGCATACCATGTCAAGCATGAATGTTTAAAATTGAATAAAAGGTCATTTGAAGCTTAAGCATTAAGCTGGAAAGAGATTTTATAATTGCAAAGTTCAATCTGAAAGACACTGTTTTTCCTCTATTTGTTTTCAGTTTTATAGGGCATTCTGACAGGGCCTTAGTAAGTTTATGTTCAGTGCTGTCACAAACTGTGTTCCTCAATACTACATGGGATAAATAATGAAGAAGAACTTGGCATTACTTAAAGAGATGGCCACATATTTTCCCATATATGTCCTGGTGAAGGTAGCATTATAGGGCTAGCTCCCAAATAAATTTCCTTGAAAAAAATGTACATAAGATATATCAATTCCTAGTCCAAAAGAGCTGTGTAGTTTGTGAAAACACTCAAGAAATCTAAATTAAAGTTATTGAGAAGACAACTGGACTATTTTCTGAAGACAGGACTGAGGTATTCGACTTTGAAAACCTTCTTTTTGTAATATTTAACTCTGAGTTATTCGTATCAGAGAACATGTCTCTATGATGTTAGAAAAAAAATTTAAATCACTCAGATGCAGCTTCTGTATGAGTCTTGTTATGTGCTTTAAAATGGGTTTATCTTATTATGCTAGGAAAATTGCTCCACACTATGAAGAGCCATCGCTGGCACAGCTAAGGAGCTATCTAGTTTCCCAAATTAGACCCCTTAAACTCAGCACTGTCCTGTAACTCACTCTTTGTGGGAATACAATCCCTATAGGAAAGCTGTCCTTCAAACCTTTCCTGCAGCTGGAGGTAAGGTCAAAGTTGGAAGACTGAGCTTCAGGCTGCATGCAAATTAAGAATGAGAAGTATTGAGCTGCCAACAAAGCATGTAATTAGCAGGTACTAATTGTGACATCTGAAAGAAAGGTTTGCTGTAGATATAACATCAAAGTAATAATATATCCAAGGATAACAGAGATGACTGCACTGGAGATTTATTAAAGCATAAGGCCTTTCATTTTTTTCTTTCATGAACAAAAAAGAGAAAGAATATAACATATTTCAAACTACTAAAGTTCATCCTTTTCTATTAACACTTATTTTTGCTAGTTTTCTTGAATGTTTAAGGGCTTAGTTTTAGCGAAATTCTTTTTAGCTCACTTTGCTAATGTCTACAATATAGTAAGAAAAATGAAGAGCAAGGAATATAAAGAAAATCAAAGCAGGTTTTCTTTTAATAAAAAAAAAAAAAAAAGGAAACCTCACTCAGAATGAAAATTTGAAACTATCATTTTAAAACATAGCTGTACTTCTCACATATACCAGTGGTGGTAGCAGACAACACACTAACATATAAAAAAGAACATGTATAGGCTAGAAGGAGAAATTATTTACTACAGGAAAAATGTGCTTATTTATTTAGGCATTTAATATGAGACTGAGTGAAATGAGACTGTGAAAAGTCAATCTACTTTAAATTTATTCAAAAATTTGAATTATTTATTTTTTGTTTTAAAAAAATTCACTAATTTTAACACCAGGAATCAAGTTAGTCATGACTAAAGAAAACATCAGATCTGTTCCTGCCTGTTTCAACAGAGCAATGACCCCTGGAGGGCTGTCAAAAGTGGCTACAATAAAACATAGATTAAATCTATTCCATATCACATTTTTTGCTTTCCAACCACAAGGGAAAGAAATCTGGACTTTGAGTTTTTGTGTATACTCTAAAACATTCACATCACTCTTCTACTTAATATGTAATGGGCTTTCAAAAGTTAACCCAGTATTTACACAAATATTTACGCCAAAAAAATAAGTTTTTTTTTAAATATAAAATATTCAATGAGCCAGATTACAGGAATGCTTTACGTATAATTCTTTTTATTTTCATGCAAAATAAAGGCACACTTAATAACACCCTTTCAATTTTGACTTACAGGATTTAAGTTCAACCCCTTATAACAATGACTTAATATCTAACGTTACATTCATGTTCAGAATGCACAAAGTACAGCAACAAATGCAGCAAACCTCAAAACAGGGTGCTACAAAGTTGCTTCTACATCAAAAGACAGACAAGCGTCTGGTAGAGTAATTTAATTTAACATAGTTTTACAGACATACAGCTAACCTAAAGAAAGACAGACAGATTTAGGAAAGCAGCTACATCTGCAGAGGAAGAAAACAGCATGTTACAGACAGTCAATTATACATAGAACATTTGACAAACACCACAGAAAACAAACTTTGGCATCATTTACCAGGGTACAAAACCTTGCACAAAATCTTTTGGCAAGTGAAGTGCATAAGTAATGTTTGGGGCCCAAGCAGACTGTTAATTCTAAAATTAAGTATCTGAAAATATAAGCACAGTCTAATACAATTACATAAATTAAAAAAATAAAAAATAAGAAACTTGGAATTACATTTCCATTTTAGTAATATGGATATCCTTGATTGACATTCTGAAACTGGGGCTTTTAAAAGAAAAGTGTGCATTAGACAAACAAAAATAAATAAATATTTAGACATTATGATATGAGCCGTTCCCATATCATTTCACTGAAAGCTGAGAGACTGACCATTATTTTCAGTTTAAAGTAATACCTATTACCTATTCTATCAATTTTCTGCCCTGGTCATGTTATTAAGCAGACACTCCCTACCATATAGTATTCTGCCTGTGTCAGCTGCTGAGACAGGAACTAAAAAGCAGAAGGAATTCCCTGCATGCATTATGTGTATTGTTAGCAAAAGAGTGAGGTGTGCCCCAGTCCATCTGAGGCACAGCAAGTTGCATAACATCATTACCACTTTGCAGGGTCTGTCGTCCTCCAGCCAACACTCCACTAGGCAACATCCCTGTGGGAGTCAGGCCCTTGAGTGTCAGCACACTTTCACTCTCCTCCCTATAGCAAAGAGACATAACAAAAAACATCAGAGACTTCCAACAAGGGCACTTGGGTGGCTCACTGAGTTAAAGCCTCTGCCTTCAGCTCAAGTCATGACCCCCGGGTCCTGGGATTGAGCCCCACATCAGATGCTCTGCTTGGCAGGGAGCCTGCTTCCCCCTCTCTCTCTGCCTGCCTCTCTGCCTACTTGTGATCTCTGTCAAATAATAAAATCTTAAAAAAAAAAAAAAAAAAAGTATGTAGTTTAAAAGAGGAGATGGGGCCCAGAGGTTAGGCCATGTAAATAATTTATGACATTCAATGTTATTACCAAAAGTATTTTCCTCAAGTCCAAGATATTCTCTTCCATATTTTAAATGTTTGAGATAAGAGGGTACGCCTTACAAGTGAGGCGTATATTGTTTTTCCTAAGAAGCTTTATTAAATATATGATGAGATTGATCATCAAGGAGAATCATACAATTGAGAAAATACTTTTTTTTTTTTTTTTTAAGTTAAAGATTTTGGGGGCACCTGGGTGGCTCAGTTGGTTAAGCGACTGCCTTCTGCTCAGGTTATGATCCTGGAGTCCCAGGATCAAGTTCCCTATCAGACTCCAGAGCAGGGAGTCTGCTTCTCCCTTTGACCCTCCTCCTTCCCATGCTCTCTCTCACGCGCGCACTCTCTCTCTCTCTCAAATAAATAAATAAAATCTCAAAGATTATTTATTTATTTGACACAGAGAGACAGAGAGAGGGAACACAAGCAGGGGGCATGGGAGAGGGAGAAGCAGGCTTCCCACTGAACAGGGAGCCCAATGCAGGGCTCGATCCCAGGACCCTGGGATCATGGCCTGAGCCAAAGGCAGATGCTTAATGATTGAGCCACCCAGGCACCACAAGAAAATATGGTTATTTCTATGGCATAAAGTTCAAATGTCTGATATAACCAGTTTTGCAAACACATTTTTTTAAAAATTTTATTATTTGAAGATAGAGATCACAAGTAGGCAGAGAGGCAGGCAGAGACAGGAAGGGAAGCAGGCTCCCCGCTGAACAGAGAGCCTGATGTGGGGCTCGATCCCAGGACCCTGAGACCATGACCTGAGTCGAAGGCAGAGGCTTTAACCCACTGAGCCACCCAGGTGCCCCTGCAAACACATTTTTAAGGACTGACCCATTTACATGCGCCTTTAAACCTAGTCTTCCTAAATTCACCCTAAGAAGATTGTGGCTCCAACAAAAGGAACTTCCTATATGGACGAGTAAGTCCATCAGGCATACTCTAAAAGGTACCCTCTCCGTATCCTACTCTAATTTTCAAGGTGTAGAACTAGTGCTTTCATCACAGAAAGGTAACACATACTCAAAGTGAGCAATAGTAATCACAAGGGTCAAAAACCCTAGTTTCAAAGGGAATTGTGTACCCCTCTTCACTATGTAAATGTAAAACTAACTTCTTTATAAGAAGAATGTTACTAAATTGCTTTTGGATGTCTGCTTATAGCAAAGTACAATAAAAGAATTTCTGTAAAGCAAATAATCAGGAAAATATATCATTACCTGAGAACAGAGAAGACCCTTGCCATCTTGCCAATTGCTCGAATTTTGTTTCTTATGATTTCTTTCCGGGCTGCAGCTGAACCTACTTTCAATGGAATAAATAGAAAAAAAGACTCAAGTTTAGGGCATCCACACTTGCATCATTCTATTAACTATACCACGCTCATCTTAACACATCAAACCCTCTGCCACCAGCTCACATGGAGGAGACTAGGTGAACTCATGCCAGAAAGCCTCTCACTCCTTCAATGTTTAACTTAGCACTGGTCTAATACTGGGGTCTGATACAGATACAAATGAAAAGTAATCCACAAACATGACTCTCACACTACTGCTAGTCATTAAAACAGCAATGGGAAAGAAACTAGAACCCAACTTGTAACACAAACCAGAGGGGGGAAAAAAGGGTAACAATCCTATAGTCTTTAATTCTCATGAGGGCCTATGCATGCAGACTAACAGACAAGAATTGGTAATAACTCTGTATAGGCTTCTGTTATAAAAGCCTCTGACATGCAGGCTGGAAATATCCCATCTTACTAAGACAGAGTAAGTTCCTTGTTCAAAGTGGGTTTAAAAACAATGGTATGAGATAACTACTGTGCAGACGACAATGAACTAAGGACCATACCAGCATATCAATTATAATGCACATCTTAACCTCATGGACTAAATGTCCTCAAGATCATGCAAATATATATATAAGTTCTTACATCCCTAGATGAGTATGACACAAGGAGAGTGAACAATGAGAAAAGATTCCCTAAAAAACATGGCCAAAGGATCACTCATGTTTCCTCTCTATAGGGTTAGCTGTACTGCCTATCACCAACACAGAAGAGAATAATAGAACATAATAACTTGATCTTCAGCAAAAACCCAAAAGTTATATCTTCCTTCCCCTGGCCTCCAGAAAGAACAACAACATCCCAGTCCTGTTATCTCATATACAGCAACTAGAATCACTCTGGACCCAATAGTGTGGTTCCTTAGAGCTGTGCTTCAGCATGATGAAAACACATAGAGAAGCACCATGGTTGAGGAGAAAGTAAAGGAAAGGCTAAAAAGACTAGACTAAAAGGGGCCGTGGATATACAGAGGTCTGAACAACCGTTAAGTTTTCTGGTGTAGAGCATCTCATTTAAAATTCAAGCAGCCCACAAATACCATATAATTAAAAACTAAGATGATGACTGGACCTTACTGCAAGGAAACAGAAAAGAAATCCAATTTCAAAGACAAGAACAAAAGACATATTTTAGAGAAAACAGGCTCCATGACCATGTTTATGATGCTCCAAAGGGTAGTATTATGAGCACTGAAGCTACAGCTCTTGCAAGTTCAAAACTGCATAGGTGCTATGGTACTATGCAGCTATTTTTAGGATGCAAAAAAAAAAATTACTAAAAGTCCCAGCATCATAGAACATTAGAATTTGAAGAGACATTAGGAATAATGCAAAGTTTAATCTCCTCATTTTAGAGATGACAAAACTAAGTTTATTAATGGTTTTGTCCAAGGACATAAGGTAAGTCTGATTTCTTTGAATTAATGAACATAAACATTGATTTAAAATTGATGGAATTTTAAAAATAGCTAGACTGGGGGAGAGGAGTATGGGGATAGGGGAGGATGGCTGCAATGAGGTACATTCATATTTTCGGCCTTAATTTATATATCTGTAAAACTGAATAATATGTAAACTGTACTGATTTCAAGTTTAAAAAATCACTGGAATATAAAAACACTATACAAGTCAGGATTTTAAATCAGTCTACAAACACATCATGCATAATAGTAAAGTAAATGTCCACAGTAAAATTACTCTGGGGAATAAGACAGACAATCAAACACCCCTAATCATGCAGGGAAAAGTACAAAACATTACAAATAAGCAAAAGAATGAAATTTTAAATCAAGAGGAATGAAAAAGAGGGAAAAATATTTCCATGCACAGAAAGACAGATATCTTGGAATATGACTTCTAAAAACATCAAATTCTATCTCAGACAGCACTTACACTAAATTTGCACAAGGCCCAAAAGGACTCTGCATAAACAGTACTCAATGAATGTGCTAACTTACATGGACATGAGGATAACTTATGAAGTCATATTTCAAAACAATGTTACTCTGTCTGGTCTGTACCTTTTTTATTGCCATATATGAGCCGTTCTTCAGATGGAGAGTCCAGAAAAAAGGAAGTGAATGATGGAGAAAAGGTGGTTGAGACAAATAAAAAGATAGAGATTTAACTTGGCAGTGGTACTGAAGAATGAATGTAGAAAGAAAGGGAGAAAAATGAAGGCCCTCATATTCGAAATTTGAAAAATGTAGTACTGTAGGATCTGGTGAATAAAAGAGGGATGCCACTGGGTAGGACTCTAAAGGAAAGATTTCTTAAAAGATATGTGGTCAGAAGAAATTATGGACAGAATGACTATAATATTTGATGAAAGTAGACAAATTAGGGACAGAAAAAAAAAACACGTGAAAACACATAAGACTGATAAAAGACTGTGGCAAACAACAATCACACATTTATACTGATACCCCTAAGGAAATGTGTCACCCATGGGAGTATGTTAAGTGAAGGGTAATGACACAAATGATATACAAACTCATGTGGTTCTTCAAGGACACCAACATCTGCAAAATCTGTAGTATATACAGAAAAATGTAGGTAACTTTATAAACTACCTCAATGGAAAATCTTACCCACTTAGAATAATGGAAAGGCTAAGCCTCCCACACTCCATAATAACAAGAACACATAATTTCTTGAATCTGAATTGTAGAACTTTTGCACATACTCAGGATCAACAGTATGTGCTTTCGTTCCCAATCCAATCTGGGAGCTGGAGGGACATCATTTTTGCAGAAATAGCAACAGACTGCTTCAAAGCAAGTAATAGCTCTAAGAGTAGGCAGCAGAAATGTTTCATTTGAGCTTTCCATATCCTCCATTCTAATGCAGAGATACATAATTCCATTACAGGAAACGCAAAGTTTTAGTTTAGTAAAACTGTAACACATGTGGATTCTGTATTTCCTTTACCAAACTCAAGAAAAAAGATAAATATCTGAAAGAAACAGTATGCATTCTAAATATCACAGAAATCAGTGTTCAGAAATTTTCTTTAATGATTAAATAATACCTCTAAAAGGAATGCTCTGTGCACTTACACATGGAATGTTTTGTTTGAAGGCAAATTGTTTTGTTTAAAGGCAAATTTTTACCTTTAAAAATAACTCCACGTATACATTAAACACCACAGAATACCAAGGATCATCACTTAAGTCTTACTCCTTTACCCAATCTCACCTTAAATATGCAAAAACTATTCTTTCCTTCCTGCCACTGGGATATCTTCATTCCTGCTCTCTCCCTTTCCCCACAGAAAAGCTAAACTCTTATTCTGCCTCCACAACAATACCTACACCATCAAGTTTTCTTTCTAAGTCAGATTTCTCCCTGTGCCCAGCTCATTGAATGGTTCTACTGCTGAACAGGAAACAAGGAAGGAGAGGATGAAAGGCATGCTATCATAGTGAAAGGAAAGGAGAAAAGATGTACAGAGATAAGGGAAAGAAATATGGGAATACGACTAAGGAAGGGAAATAAACCCAGTTCCAGCAGCTCTTTTCCCTATCCCATCCTAGTATCTACCCTAATCTCCCATTTCCTCCATTCCTCAATGGTCTCCCCCAAGCCATTCTCATTCCTCCATACAAACTCCCAGATTCATATTCTTAAAATTTTCTTGGAGTATCTACTTCTAATATTTGGTATGGAAGGGTGAAGAAATGAGGAGTAATTATACCTGCTATGTTGGCAGTGAAGGGAGATTTATTTCTAGTATTCAAAGCTGGAACTCAGTGTATTTTCACATAGAAACACTGTCATAAATGACAGCTTACCAAATTTTAAAATTATTTCCTTTCTACTCCTTCAATCCATGGATGAAAAGATCCTGGGAAGTTAAGTTAACTTCTCCAAAATTACACACCTACAAAATCTCTTTAATGAGCAAACTTAATTCATCTTTGGAGTGAAAGAATGATATAACAAGTGGATAAATAAGCATGATTTATCACTGAGAGGAAAATGTTAATTAGATACATAAAATCTCATTTGGAATGTAGTAAAATTTTATACATATTCCTGGTTGAATCCCAAAAGTGATTCAGCCACTGTCCTCGTATAAAGTATCTAAACCAAATGTAACAGACTTAACAAGGAAATTTTTTTTTATAGGAAGAGGACTAAATCATTACCTGTCATTACTACTTAAAATACATTTTTAAAAAATCACTATTAATGATATTGATACAAATTTTTAAAAATTAAAAAATATGTAGAAAAATAAATAACAGTATCAGCTTTATGCAAATGACATTTTTAAAAGTTAAGGAAAACTAAATAAAAATTACTGTAGGAAATAATTCTGCTGATCCAAGTTGTCATAAGATAAACCCACAAATATATAATATATACCTCACACACAGAATATATGTTAGAAGACACCAGTTGTAATAATATAAGGATATAAAATCCTATAGTATTAATTTAACTTGACAATAACAGATTTTTTCAGAGAAAAATTATGTGATTTTTAAATGGAATAACTGTACATTAAATATATTAAATGTAGTAATTATAGTAGATGAACTAATTATATAGAGCAAGAGATCTTGATCTGAGTTTAGAGAAGTAAATATTAAAACTTCCTAGTGCCCGCTTTGGCAGCACATATACTAAAAACTGGAACAATAAAATAAAACCTCCTAAATGCAGATATAGATTTAATGAGATACCTATTAAAACTATTACTTGATATTTCACAGAATTTGACATATAACAGAAAACTTTATCTGAAGAAATAAGTAAACTATGAACCAAAAATTATTTCAGTCATTATATCAACACCTGTAAGATTATGAAGTAGGTACCATTATCTTCATTTTGAAGATAAAAAAAAATAAGACTCAGAAGCTAAAAAATTTGCCTGAGGTCATATAACAACTATGAGAAACTAGAGTCTGAACCCAGACCTAGTCTAACAAGAGAAAAGGGAAAAGGTGGCAGAATAGGGAAAAAGTATTTAACTGCAACTACTTAAAAATTTTACATAAAAGACAAATACAATGAAATATGGTAGAGCTAAAACTTCCACACAAACAAAAGGAGAACTAAAATAAAAAAATATTATTCATTAAGGCCTATTATCGAAACTAAAAACGAATGGTATAATTTATTTCAGTTAACCAAAAAAAACTTATTCAGTTAACAAAAAAAAGCGTATCTTTGCTTGCCACCAACAGATGGCAGTAGCAGACACTTGTACAGTCACTTTGTACTTTTAACAAATGGGCTTACAAAAGTGTTTAAGAATTAAATCTGTTTGCAAGCAGAGAAATTTCTAAATAGCTTTTACTCAGATTGACTTAATTAAGTAGTCAAATAAGATATACAGTTTATACACTTGAAAAAGTAGACAGTAATTTTTTTTAACTAAAAATCATTAGAAAATCAAAGAAATCTTAAGTTAAACCAAGTGTAGTTCACTACTACGTAACTACCAAGCAAAATAAGTAAAAACGACCAAAACTCAATGAGCTGGGATTGTGGAGAAAGAGGTCAATGGATTCATTGCTAAAAGTACTTCATTATTGGTCCAATTCTTCTGCAAAGTAATCTGGCAGTTCATAGCTAAAATAAGGAAGCTAAAACACATATTTAAGTCCATAATTCTCTTCAAGATATTTATCCCAAGAAAAAAACTATTGTATAAACATATGCATTGCATGCTATTCATAATAAGGACAACTGAAAGCAACGCAAATGACAAAAACACGAGATTAACTATGAAAATTATGGAATATTAATATACTTAGAAATATGTAGCTATTAAGTTGTACCAAAATGTAGACCATGTTTAATATATGGAAACAATTACATACGGATTACAACTATGAAAAGAATGCTGCAACAAAGATGTGAGCAGCATATAGAAAGAAAGAAATAAATAGTTCTCAGCTTTAAGATGTTTACGTTTTTGTTTCTCAATGACTTAAAGTTTAAAAAATATTTTAAAAGTTTTAAATAAAAATTTCAAGACATAAAAATAAAAGGAATTTTGTTTTTATGGTATTAAATTATACTATAAATGTACATCAGTGCACTGGTTGGCTTACAGAAGAGCAAACAGCCATATTTAACCTTGTTTCTATGGAAAAGATGCTTCTGAAAATCAAATTAAACCAGTAAGTGGTCTTGTAGAACACAACCACTCATAGGTTGGGAACAGCCTACTTTAGTTTTTGGGAAAAAAACAGTGACAACAACACTGGGGGTTCTGGTATGTTTCTGATGCACTAAGAAGATTGTACCAATGAAACAAAAAGCATTTTTATTCTCCCTCTAAGCAGTGTCCATATTTATGAAGAACCACATTCTTTAGTACTTTCAATTTTCCTTTCCTTCTGTTCTTCCAAATTTCCCTTTTCCCAAAATTCATCTTCCCCATACCAACTGAAAAAAGGTAAAATCGCTAAGAAAAAAATCTTAAAACAGTGTCTAAAAAAGTGTCTTGACTCTTATCAATTGGCATAGCCATTTGAGAACAATAACTACATTTCATCACAAAAGAGTGTGTACTGAAGCTGGGCAGTTAAAAGATACCATTTCACAATAAAAAAACAGTAAAATGAAAAATCATACCATCAAACTGGTCTTCACCTTCAGTCATCAGTTCATCATCAGAGCAAATACTCAGAACATTTACCAACATTTCTGTCACTATTCAAAAATGAAAAAAGAAAAAAGAACAGTTACAAGTTAGTGGACCAAATTCAACTGTCCATAAGTACACATACCAATTATTCATACAATGGTCAATGATTTTTAACCCAAGAAGACATACATTCTGAGAGCAAGAATGAAGAAACTAAAAAAATACCAAGGTTTGGGGCATGTGGGTGGCTGAAGTCAGTTAAGCATCCAACTCTGTTTTGGCTCACATCATGATCTCAGGGTCTCTCTCTTTTTTTTTTTTTTTTTTTTTTAAAGATTTTATTTATTTATTTGACAGAGAAAGAGATAGATCACAAGCAGTCAGACAGGCAGGCAGAGGGGGAGGGGGAAACAGGCTCCGTGCTGAGCCCATAGGCGGCTTGCAGGACCCTGAGATCATGACCTGAGCCGAAGGCGGAGTTTTAACCCACTGAGCCACCCAGGCACTCCTCGGGGTCTTGAGACTGAGCCTCAAGTTGGGCTCCAAGCTCAGCACAGAGTCTACTTGGGATTCTTTCCCTCTTCCTCTTCCTCCCTCTCTGCCCTTCCCTCAGCTCACGTGTTCTCTCTTTTTCTCTCTCAAATAAATAAAATCTTAAAAAAAAAAAACAAAAAAAAACACAAGGTCTTAAAAATGAAAGAAATTTAATGGATTACAAGTCTTAGAGAGATTCTACACAAAAAATGAAGCCCCCCAGACATGAATAACATCAAAATGTATACATTTAAATTCTTCATCTATGGATACAGCATTTCCTTACAGAGTAAGAAAAAACTCACAGCACAGTTTCACTGTTTTAAAAAAGCTCTAGAATTATTATTATTACTATTTTTTTTAAGAGCAAGAGCATGGGTGGGGAGGGTCAGAGGGAGAAGGAGAGAGAGAATCCTAAGCAGGCTTCACTTTTGGTGTGAAGCCAGATATGGGGCTCAAATGTCACAACCCTGGGAGGATGACCCATCAGATGATTCATCAACCGAGCCACCAAGGAGTACCCAGAATTCAATTTTTTAAAAACGGACTCTAGCAGGTCCCCTAAAACTTAATTCTTAAGATTACTAATGACTAACAACCTGAACCCGTGGTTCTTTCTTAGGCTTACTCCTTTACCATTCTATGTATTTTTCCCTTTTGTTTTCCCTTAGTTTGCAGGGTTCTACTCTTTTGGTGTTCCTACATTTCAGACTATTTCCCCCCAACTTTAGATATTCTCAAGACTCTCTCTCCACAGTCTTTTGGTGATTTATATGCTCCTGGCCATTCCATCTGTAACTATACAGTTTCAAGTATCACCTTTGTGAAGATGATTCCGAAGTCTGTATCACTAGTGTTGACCTCTCCTTCAGTCTCCGGATTTCCCTGATGGTTTTATTGCTAACCATCTTCAGCCATTTTATATTGCATGTTTCTCCTACTAAAAATGAAAGCTTCATAAATGCAGGATGATGTTTTGTTTACTATTGTACCTCAGAGTCTAATACAGTGATTGATAGACAATAGGCATCCAATAAATATTTGACAAATGAGTATTTTAAAAAAGAAAGGTATAAGCAAGTTTCAATTAATAAATAAAAATGCCTATTAAATATTAGCCCCTGGATGTCCTAATGATACCTAGAAATGAACATATCCAAAACAAAATTCAATACTGCTCCTATTATTCCTCCTATAAATATATTAATAGCACACCACATGCCAGGCACTGTACTAATGCTCTGGAAATCAGATACAGAAGGTCCTGTCTCTACCTTGCAGAAGTTTACTAACTACTAAAGGAGTTATTTATATGCAGATATATATATGCACACACATACCACAGTAAAGTGATAAACCCTATACTATAATAATGCAGTTATACAAAAAGACCTATAGGGAAAAGGAAGGCTTCTGGTAGACGAATCATGCAATAGGAGTTTGTCAGGTGGAGAGCGCAGATAAGGCTTTCTAATCATAGGTTAGAAAAAGTATGAAGTAGTCATTATAGATCAATGGAACAGAACTAAGAGTCCAGAAATAAAACCTCACATTTTAATTCAACTGATTTTCAACAAGGGTTCCAAAACAATTCAGTGTGGGGAAAAAACAGTCTTTTCAACAACTGGGGCTGGGACAACTGAATATTCACATGCGAAAGGATGAAGCTGAACCCCTCACTATACACCATATACAAATATTAACTAAAAATGAATCAAAGACCAGAGAACCTGAGTGGTTTAGTCGATTAAGTGTCCAACTCTTGATTTCAGATTAGCTCAGGTCAAGATCTCAGGGTTGTGAGGCTGAGCCTCACATCTGGCTCTGTACTGGATATGGAGCCTGCTTGGGATTCTCTCTCTCCCTCTCCATCTGCCCCTTACCCTCACCCTCCCAACTGTCTGTCTCTCCCTCAAAAACAAAAACAAAAAAGATCAAAGGCCTTCATATAAAAGTTAAACTATAAAAGTCTTAGAAGATATCATAGAGGAAAATCATTAGTTTGGATTGGGCAACAGTTTATTAAACATGACCCCCCAAAACACATGCAACAATAACAAAAAATAAATTCATCAAATTCTGAATGTGGAATTCATCAAAATTTAAAACTCTTATGCTTCAAAGGACACCATCAAGAAAGTGAAAAGACAACTCAAGGAACAAGGAGAAATACTTACAAATGATATATCTTATAAGGAACTTGCATCTAAAATACACAAGGAACTCTTACAACTCAGTGATTAAAAAAATAAAAGGAGATTAAAAAGAAAACCACTTTAAAAATAAACACAGATTTAAATGAATGTTTCTTCAAAGAAGATAAACAAATGGCCCATATACTTCAAGGTTATGATAATCAAACAGAATGGTACTGGCACAAAAAAGACATACAGACCAATGAAACAGCATAGAAAGCCTAGGAATAAATCCATGCTTATACTGTCAATTAATCTATAAAAAATGAGACAAGAATACATGATAGAGAAGACTGTCTCTTGAATAAATGATGTTGGGAAAACTGGAAAGCTACATGCCAAAAAAAAAAAAAAGAAAGAAAGAAAGAAAGAAACTGGACCTCTTTCTTATACCATATACAAAAAATAAGCTCAGGGCGCCTGGGTGGCTCAGTGGGTTAAGCCGCTGCCTTCGGCTCAGGTCGTGATCTCAGGGTCCTGGGATCGAGTCCCGCATCGGGCTCTCTGCTCAGCAGGGAGCCTGCTTCCCTCTCTCTCTCTCTGCCTGCCTCTCCATCTACTTGTGATTTCTCTCTGTCAAATAAATAAAATCTTTAAAAAAAAAAAAAAAAAGCTCAAAATGGATTAAAGACCTAAAAGACAGACCCGAAACCATAAAACTCAAAGAAAACAGCCAGCAAACTCTTAGAGGTGGGCCTTAGCAATATTTTTCTAGTTCTCTCCTCAAGCAACAGAAACAAAAGCAAAAATAAACAATCAGGACTGTAGCAAACTAAAAAGCTTTTGCACAGTGAAGGAAACCATCAACAAAATGAAAAGGCAACCAGAACGCCTGTGTGTTTCAGTCATTAGGGCATCTGCCTTCAGCTCAGATCATGATCTCAGGGTCCTGGGATCAAGTCCCAAATGGAGGGGGGCTGCCCAGTAGGGAGCCTGCTTCTCCCTCTCCAGCTCCCCCTGCTTGTGCTCTCTCTCTCTCTCTGACAAACAAACAAAATCTTTAAGAAAAAAATGAAAAGGCAACCTATTGAATGGAGAAGATATTTGCAAATGATATATCCAATGAGAGGTTAGTATCTAAAATATATAAAGAACTCATACAACTCAACACCAAAACCCCAAACAATCCTATTAAAAAATGGGCAGAGGACTTGAATAAATATTTTTCCAAAAAAGACATACAGATGGCCAACAGACACTTGAAAAGATGTTCACAATCACTAACCATCAGGGAAATACAAATGAAAACCATAATGAAATATTACTTCACACTAGTCAGAAAGGCTTGTTATCAAAAAGATAAGCAGCAAGTATTGGCAAAAATGTAGAGAAAAGGGAACTCATGTACTACTGGGAGGAATGAAAACTGGTGCAGTCACTATGGAAAACAGTACGGAGATTCCTCAAAAAATTAAAAACAAATACTATATGATCCAGTAATTCTACTTCCAAGGACTTACCTGAAGAAAACAAAAACACAAATTCAAAAAAATATATGTACTCTTATGTTTACTGCAGCATTATTTTAAATAGCCAATATATAGAAACAATCTAAGTGTCCACTGATAGATGAAAGTTTAAAGAAGATGTGGTATGTATACACAGTGAAATATTACTCAGCCATAAAAAAAGGAATGAAATCTTGCCAACATGGAAATCTTCTCCAACATAGATAAATGTATGGGATGTTATGCTAACTGAAATAAGTCAGACAGAAAAGACAAATATCATGCTATTTCACTTGTGCATAGAAACTAAAAAACAGAAAGAGACTCATAAATACAGAGAAGAAACTCATCATTGGCAGAGAGGGGATGGGAGATAGGCAAGATAGGTGAAAGGGATTAAGAAGTACAAACTGCCAGAGTTATAAAAGAAATAAGTCATAGGGATGAAAAGTGCAGCATAGGGAATATACTCAATAATATTATAATAGCTTTGTATGGTGACAGGTAGTTAACTATATTTATGATAAGCTTTTCATAATGTATATAATTGTCAAATTGTCAAATCACTATGCTGTACACCTGAAACTAATATTGTATGCCAACTATACTTCAATTAAAAATTCTTTTTCTAAAAAAAAATTCTTTTTCTAATAAACACATTATTTAAATAAACATTTCTTCAAAGAAGATAAGCAAATGGCCAATAAGCACATACAAGTATACTCAACACCATCATTCATTAGGGAAATGCAAATCAAAACCATGAGATACAACTTCACATCCAATATGATGGCTATAATAAAAAATACACAATTACAAATGTTGGCAAGAATTTGAAAAAAATGGCACTGTTGTGCAATGCCAGTGGGACTATACAGCTGCTCTGAAAAACAGACCTCAAAAGGTTAAACATAGAGTTACCATGTGACTCCCAGTTCTACACATACGAAAATAAACACATGTTCAAACAAAAACTTGTACATGAATGTTCATTGCAGCATTATAGATAATAGTTAAAAAGTGGAAGTAATAAAATGTTTTGCAGATAATGAATGGATAAACAAAATGTGGTAAACAATATCACTCATCATCAGGGAAATGCAGATTAAACCCACAATCCTACTGAGTGAGAGAAGATATATGCAAATTACATATCTGATAAAGGGCTAGTATATATAAAGAACTTATATAATTCAACACCCAAAAAAACCCAAAAAATCCAATTAAAAAATGAGCAGACGATATAAACATATCTCTCCAAAGAAGACATCCAGATGGCCAACAGACACATGAAAAGATGCTCAACATCATTCATCATCAGGGAAATGCAAATCAAAACTACAGGAGATATCACCTCATAACTGTCAGAAAGCTAATATCAAAAACACAAGAAACGACATGTGTTGGTGAGGACACACAGAAAAAGGAACCCTCTTACATTGCTAATGGTAATTGCAAACTGGTGCAGCCACGCTGGAGTATGGAGGTTCCTCAAAAAGTTAAAAATTGAACTACTCTACAATCTAGTAATCGCACTACTGAGTACCCCCAAAATGCAAAAACACTAATACAAAGCGATACCTGCCCCCCTATGTTTACAGCAACATTATTTACAACAGCCAAATTATGGAAGCAGCCCAAGTGTCCCTCGACAGATGAATGGATAAATAAGTATAAATATACAAACACACACAAATATACACAATGGAATATTATCCATTTATAAAAAAGAATGACATCTTGCCATTTGCAACAACATGAATGAATTTAGAGACTATAATGCTAAGTGAAATAAGCCAATCAGAGAAAGACCCATATGTGGAGTTTAAGAAATAAAACAAATGAACAAAGGAAAAAAAGCGAAAAACCGAAACACAGACTCTTAACTATAGAAAACAAATTAATGGTTACCAGACAGAAGGTGGCTGGTGGGGCTAGCGGGGAGAGGGCAACAGGTAAAACAGGTAAAGGGGATTAAGACCACACTTATCTTGATGAGCACTGAATAGTAAATGGGACTGTTGATCACTATATTGTACACCTGAAACTAATGTAGCACTGATTATTAACTATACTACAATTAAACTTTTCTTTACCCTCCTCACCCAAAATAAATTTTCTATTTTAAAAGTGGTCTATCCAGGAACACCTGGGTGGCTCAGTTGGTTAAGCCATTGCCTTCGGCTCAGGTCATGATCCTAGGGTCCTAGGATCGAGTCCCACATCGGGCTCCTTGCTCAGCGGGGAGTCTGCTTCTCTCTCTGCCTCTGCCTGCCACTCTGCCTGTGTGTGTGCTCTCGCTCTCCCTCTCTGGCAAATAAATAAATAAAATCTTTAAAAAAAAAATAGACTAAATTTTTTAAAAAGTGGTATATACATAGAATATTATTTGGTCACAAAGAGGAACAAATTACTAAAACATGGATAAACTTTGACTACATTATAGAAAGATACTAATCACAAAAGATCACAAATTATCTTACATGAAATGTCCAAATTAGGCAAAACAGTTGCCTAGGGCCAGCAAGGACAGGTAGGAGGAAATGGGGAGTGACTGCTAAGGACACAGAGCTTCTTGGGAAGGATGATAAAAATGTTTCAAAAATTACTGTAATGATCATTGTACAACTCCACAAATATACTAAAAACCATTGAATTGTAGGACTTAAACAGGTTAACTATATGGGACATAAACTATATCTCAGTAAAACTGTTTTGAAAAAATAAAGACAAATTAGGAAAACATGAAACATAATTGAGCATAACATATTCAGGAATCAGTTATGCTGTGTTATGGCTAGAAACAGAGACTAAGACAAGAAGGAGAGAAATGAGACTAAAGAGAAAGTAGGGAAGATCCAAAGACCTTGTGCGACAGGTTAAGGTTTATCTTCAAAACTACGAGAAGTCATTTATGAATAATAAATAGTAGCTTTTAGGCATATAGCACTTTTCATCCTCTAAAGGAAAGGCAAGAAAGTAATAGCATAGTAGTAGACAAGGAAAAATAACAAATGGGGGAAATGTTATTTATCTTTAAAATAAAGATCAGATGGATTTGAACAATTTATATAAACTTAGTAGAGAGAGTTTGAAGACACAGAAGACCTAACAGATGAAACAAGGTTCCTAAAAAAGTAGAAGCATAATGGAATCCAGAGTCAAGTTAGAAGTTCTAGCCGCCATGGAGCGCCTGGATGGCTCAGTCGGTTAACCCTGCCTTTGGCTTGGATCATGATCTCAGGGTGCTGGGATCAAGCCCCGCATCGGGCTCTCTGCTCAGCAGGGAGCCTGCTACCCCTTCTATCTCTGCTGCCTCTCTGCCTACTTGTGATCTCTCTCTCTGTCAAATAAATAAATAAAATCTTAAGGAAAAAAAAAAAAAAGAAGAAGAAGAAGAAGAAGTAGTTCTAGCTCTAAATGGAAGGGTCACCTCTTCAACAAGACCAGAATTCAAGATGAGTGCAGTTTATAAAGCAAGGGAACAGTAAATGGAGAAAACTCCCACTAGCGGTATATGTTTCTTCTGAGAGTAAGAGAAATGGCTACAAAAAGAATGTTTAAGAGAAAAAAAAATTAAACTGAGAGTATATCCTAAGGGTAAAGGAAGAAGACTAGTGACACTAAGAATTTTGGGGTACTGTCAAGAGCTCAGCCAATGCTAGCAAACAAAGGGTGATACCGCTGCATAAGGCTATGTAAGTATCTCTAGCAGTGCTCTATACTCTGAATGGAGAAAATGGATGGTTGCATTTACTGGGGATAAGATTTATAAGATAAGTGAAGTAGAAAAAAAAGAAAAAGAGAAAGGAATCTGAAGGTATGTTGGTTACCAGACATAAGAAAATGATATGGTCAAAGGCCAACCCAAGCAATCCCAGTGAAGATCAAGAGCAGCTACAACTGGAGTGAAGGGTTGCTAAAATAGCAGGTTTTCATCAGAGAGTGTTAATGGCAATATCATCATCAGACTTAAAATATCCAAGTCATCTTCAACCATTCCTTCCCCCGCAGCATGCAATCTTGTTAAGTCTTACTGATTTTACCTCTTTAGTTTTCCCTTGCTCTCTATTTCTCACGCTACCAGGGCTTCATTATATATCCATTTGAGTCTTAATGGAGCTTCGTAACAGGTCTCTCAATTTTGAGTCTTTCTTCCAGTCCATTTCACCAATTTTTCTGAATGACTATCATGGTCATATTCTGTTTCAGTTGCTTCCCACCATTTATCAAAGCTCCAAACCTGCGTGGTGATCAAGATCCTCATCATCTAGTCCTGATTTAACTTTTCATTCTTTTTCTACTATTGTCCTTCATACATCTTAACTGTAAATCAATCTAAACCCCTCAACACTTGTTAGTGGTCTTACACTCTCTTGCTTTCTGACTCAGGCTTAGAAAGTTCTCTTACCTAGAATTCTCTCGCCCCTATCTACCAGCACAATTCCAATTCCACCATTCTTCAAGCCTTGGTTCAAATGCTACTTTGATACCTTCAATAAATATAATCAACCCCTCCTCTCAATTCCGATAAAACTGTATCTCTCTAGGAGCACTTACCTAATATTATATTTTTGTTATTATTTATGTATCTTAAGTCCTCTATTAACCTGTAAAGACCTCTATCTTACTTGTGTTTTTGTATCCTTAGTAACTTGAATAAAACAGACTTCCCCCAAAAAAATCTACTAAATGAATAAATCTTACATGTATGACCTTCTATGGAAGATCACACTATATTGGATCCTCTAGAACAGAGTTCTTAAATTGGGATCAGTAAACCTGAGGGAGGTTACCAATTCACTTCAGATCTACAACGACCCTGACAATGTTATGTTTATGTACAAATATACATGTATTTGTGTATGAATTTTTCTGGGACAAAAGTCCATATAACTTTAATCAGATTCTCAAAAAGGTATGTGTTAAGAAATTAACAAAAGTTTTTTGTGTAGTTACTTTAATAATAAGAAAGAGTCCTTACCTTTTAGAGATTCATTCTAAAATATTTATAGCTATATAAAATATTTATAGCTATTTATAGCTATAAAAGAAATAGCTGAAATATGACCCAAAATAATTAAAGTGTAGGATGGGGAGTAGTGGATGGAGATAATAAATGACACAACGTTGGCCATGATTTGATAAATGTTGGAGCTGAGTAACTGGTACACAGCAATTCACCATATTATTCACCCGGCCTTTGTGCATGGTGGAAATTTTCCAACATAGGATTTTTTTTTTAAAGAAAAAGAAAAAGAAATAAAAAGCCCCAGGTGCACCTGGGTGGCTCTGTCAGTTAAGCTGGTTAAGTTAAACATCAAGTTCAGCTCAGGTCATGATCTCAAGGTTATGAGATCTAGCCCCACAATATGCTCCATGCTCAGCAGTCTGCTTGAGGATTCTCTCCCTCTCCCCATCCCTGAACTTGCACACATGCACCTTCACACACACTCTTTCTCTCAAATAAATACATAAATCTTTAAAAAAAAGCAAAGCCTCTAAAAGGTTAAAAACTACAGATTTCATCTAACGTTAGGATTAAATCAGACTCTAAAGAAGCCTCTGGCTTAGGTCAGTTGCTTTTCAGAGACTAGATCAGAGTCAAACTGGCTTTTTCAAAGTGGAACAAATGAGATGTCATTTGCTATTCACAACAAAAGAAAATTTTCATTAGAATCAACTAGTTAGGCTGTATAAACAACTAACAGATATTAAAATGGAAAAATATGCAAAGAGTGAAAAAAATCTTACTGTGCTCAACATTGGTTAGGATTCTATTTGTGTACATATTCAAATCCGAGCTTCACATTTTTAGAAAGACATGAATAATTTGGAGAAGATCCACAGGAAAAAAACAAAACTGGTCAAAAGGTCTGAATACTTCCTCATCTTATAAGATGATTTAGAGTGGCAAAAAAAGAACAAAAAGATTACGTAGTAGCAGATTTCAAATATAGGAGCATATAGAAACCTGATTCACCATCTTCACTTATGAGATATCCACAGAAACTAGATTAAATTTTCTCATCTCTCAAAAGGAGCCAGACTACATGAAGTTCACTATTAGTTCTAAAATTCTATGATGTCCTGGTTTTTGATAGGTGCATTAGTTAAGAGAAGCTATTATCTCTATTTCTTTCTTTTTAAAAAGATTTTATTTATTTATTTGACAGAGAGAGAGAAAGAAAGATCACAAGTACGCAGAGAGGCAGGCAGTGAGAGTTGGGGGAAGCAGGCTCCCTGCTGAACAGAGAGCCCAATGCGGGGCTTGATCCCAGAACCCTGAGATCATAACCTAAGCCAAAGGCAGAGAGGCCTACCCACTGAGCCACCCAGGTGCCCCTATTATCTCTATTTCTTTCCTTGTTTAAACACTGATAGCACTGGGGCGCCTGGGTGGCTCAGTGGGTTAGGCTGCTGCCTTCGGCTCGGGTCGTGATCTCAGGGTCCTGGGATCGAGTCCCGCATCGGGCTCCCTGCTCAGCAGGGAGCCTGCTTCCTCCTCTCTCTCTCTGCCTGCCTCTCTGCCTATTTGTGATCTCTCTCTGTCAAATAAATAAATAAAATCTTTAAAAAAAAAATAAACACTGATAGCACTAATATTTAGACTAGTAATAACTGAAGTGTTTCCTTATTGTGGAAGCATTAGAGAATCAAATTAGAATTTACGAAATGTCCATTTTCCTTCTATGCTCCCCATTCTTACCCCCCCCACCCTACTTATATTACATTAAAACAGTTGAGTTGCAGTCTAGCCCGAAGGCAGGAGAATGAGCAAGATGAATTCTTAAATTTCCTTTAGCCCGATGATGCTATGATTGAACTATTTCTCATACACCAAAGATAGAAGGTTATAAGTGTAATGCATCCCTTGCACCTAAGCCCTTTACTGGCCCCCGTCTCAAATGCTAAAGTGGGTAATTCTATCTCCATATTAGCTTAATGTTGACCTACTGAGTAACTGATGAAGACCAGAGGCAATCTTCAAAAAATCTGTTTAATATACAGAGTTTAAGTATTAACTCTGTATTTTAGAACCCAAAACTGCATTGGCAGAAGTAACATATCCCAAACAGAAAGGAACATTTGTAACATGGAAGAGGTGAGAAAAAAAAAAAAAGGGATCTAGAACAAAATGTTTTATAATCATGTCTGTATTCTCATAATCTTATTTTCCAGATATGGAAACTGAGGCATTGCCTTGTGGAAAAATCAGCACTAAAATGGAAAAGGAGAATGTGATGAAATAAGGAAATACTAAAAATTCTATACAACTAGAAAAAAAATTTTTCTTTTTTTTAAGATTTTATTTATTTATTTGACAGAGCAAGAGATCACAAGTAGGCAGAGAGGCAGACAGAGAAAGAGAGGGAAGTAGGCTCCCCGCTGAGCAGAGAGCTGGATGCAGGGCTTGATCCCAGGACCCTGAGATCATAACCTGAGCCAAAGACAGAGGCTTAATCCACTGAGCCACCCAGGCACCCCCCCACAAATTTCTTAAATAGCATTTCTCTTAAAAAGCCATTTAAATATATACTAATATATTATTAATAGAAATTATCATAAAGCATTACCACTAAATTTGTATACGTATTTTTTACATGGGAGAAGAAGTATTAGATTTGAACCTGAACTTCTCATCATTTTTCTCAGAGTACAGAACTGCTATGACTAACACTGCCCAAAACTAGGGTTATTAAATCCTTCTATCAATTACTCTGACATCCCCAAAAGTGGTGTTAAAATGTGCAAAAGTGTCCATTCTAAAGCAAAGCCATCCTTCCATTCTTTCATAAAAGATGTAAGCTAAAGAAAAACAGAAAGAAAACCCAACAGCTGAAGACAACATCAGGCTATTTATAAGTCTTCTTCCAGTCCCCCAGACACCCTCACATGGGGGCTATAAACAGCTAACCAAAATATCTTTGAGGCTCTCATATCCACACCCACTGACACAAGTAGAGCTGAACCCATAGTGAAACCAGACTTCAGTTTCCTTTATCAAGTATGTGCCTCCAGTAGTAAACTGGAGTAAATGTGACAGTAATAAAACATTAAAAAAAAAAATACCTTTTTCTCCAACAAATGGTAACGACCATGTGAAGACATCCATAAAATTGGGCAACCAGTAAGGATGTGGAGAACAGTTAAACTGTCGAATATTCATCACATTATTTTCATACTTTAATACAGCAGCTGTAAGATAAGTTTGAATGTGAATTTAACAACTTGTCTTTAGCTCCAAAACTCTATAACACATAAAAGCAAAAAAAAAAAAAAAAAAATACTGTTTTTAAAGGAGTGGGGAATCAAGGTGTGAGTTGAATGAGGACTAGTAGAGGGAGACAGGTACTAATTGTTAGTAAAAACACATTTTTGTTTTTAACACACTTTTATGTAGAGCATAGTCAGATCTCTATTTATTATTAATGAAATTTCCAGATTTCTAAGCTGTTTGCTTTACTTTACAATTCAGTGATGAACATGCACTTTTACTATATCCAAAATTGTGAAAACTCAATTTTTAGAGGAAACACAGAATGGCAATAAGCAATTTTCTAGGTTTAAAAGTTCCTACAAGTTGAAGGAATTTAAGAGGATCTTTTTAGTTACAGGCAACCTGAAAAGCATTGCTGATGGGAATGAAGGAAAAAACAAAAACAAACCCAGAAAAAAAGCAGTTTTTTATGACTGTATGAATGTATTTATTTCACTTAATATGGGAAATCAAGTGAAACTACTACAAAGAAATGTTTTATTTCATTTAGAAAAAATTCCACTGGGGCTGCCAGGGTGGTTCAGTTGGTTAAGCAATTGCCTGTGGGTCAGGTCATGACCCCAGAGTCCCGGGACTGAGTCCCATATTGGGCTCCCAGCTCCATGGGGAGTCTGCTTCTCCCTCTGACCTTCTCCTCTCTCATTCTCTCTCACACTCTCTCTCTCAAATAAATGAATAAAATCTTAAAAAAAAAAAAGAAAGAAAAAACTCCACTAAAATGCCAAAAAGAAAATATTATAACCAAATAACACAAAGGTAACATACTCATCTCAATTTCAAGTATCTTTCTAATGTTTCAATACATTAAAAGAAATAATATCTTAAATTAACTACAGAGATTTCAGTCACTGGTTATACTATTTTATGGAATACTGGGTTAGATAGGCTAGATTCCAATCTAAGCTGCAACACATACTAGCTTTGCAATGCTTGGTAAATTATTTAACTAATCTGTTTCTCATTTATAATACAGGACTAATATGTCCACCTTGACTACCTCAGATGTTTGTTATACGATCAGAGGATCTATTTCACATGAAGGTATATAAAAGTATAAAATGCTTTGTAGATATAATAATTATGTGGTTACTTTTTTTTTCCATTTTAATGAAAAGCACAAAAATGCAGATATTAAATTCCAAGATTTGGGATTCTGGCTAATACAAAGGCACAAGTAATATGCTTGCTTCCCTTATGAAATAAAAGTACTTTAAATTTAGCATCAGAAATTAAGGAATGATACTAAGTTTTAAGCTTTAAAGCAAAATAGAGAATCTAGAAAATTGCCTTCCAGGTGAAATGAAACATTACAAACATATCCATACCATGTAAGCACTCAAATCATTAACACTATATACAGACTTAATCACTACTAAGAGACATTTGATTTTGACAAGACAGATTCAATGGTTTGAGTTTCTTTTCTGAATACTCAGAAAAGTGATTCCTTTAGCACCCTAAATCAAACTAACAGAGGACAACCAATTAGACAATAATCAACTGAGCACTGAACACTAGGTCCTGTAATACTGACAAGGGGAGGTTACGGATGAGGCATTAGAGCATTGGTACAAAGGTAAATGTAGCCCTCTATTCTGTTCTTAAAAATGGGGTCAAAACTTAGATACATTCTCCTCAAAAATGAAGCCATACATCATTAGGTAACTTCTCTAGAAGTTTTGAAATTTATAATTTGAAATTCTGTAATTTAAAAGAATATTTTAGCACTGGCATAATCCTTAAAGGCTGCATTGACAGTAGTTTCTGAAGATGAGCAACTCAGTCAAGGTACAGGGTTTTTTGGATAATTAATATAATATTGAGTTTTTGTAACATATTCTGTATCAAAGTTATATAGCATGTTACCATTTGATCTCAGGCAAATGTTTTAATCTTTTAACCATCATCTCCAATAACTAAAAAAAAACTCTTCTGTTCCTCTTTTGAACTCCATGACCCATATTTAGCAATGACCTCATTATCTCTCTAATACTTTTAAAAGTCTTTAACCTTCTGTTCTTTCCTCCTGGCACATCTGCTCCAGTGACCCTAGAAACTATGGCATAGTCAACTGAATTCCAGACATGTCAAGACAGAATAGGAGATGGCTTCTTAATTTCCTCTTCTGAAAATGTGCACTACATAAACATACCCAAGCTCATCTTCAATTTCCTTGGCACACACTTAACTAGATTAAGATCCTTTGGCATTATCTGTCAATAAGCTATGTTCAAAGTTAAATGAAACCAAATTATTATAAACAGATCAAATCCAGACAGAAGGAAAGGGAATGGAAACTGGTGGAACAGCACATAAAGAAAAAAGATGTAAGAAAAAATGGAGGAATATATCTGAGAGGTCAGAGTGAACTGATCAAAGACGATTCAACTATTAATCTTCAGGGGGCAATGATAAGAGGTGAAAGCAGGGAATAAGAAAGGGGAAAAGAACCTACATCAGTGAACATAAACCATGTTATCAAGAAACATGATAAACTAACTATACAGTGTAAATACATGAAATGGTCAAAGCAGCAACAGCTTTATGTAAATAAGAAAACATTCTCTTGATTACAAGGGGAAAGATTTAAGAAAGGGGAGTCTGAGAAAATCATGTGTTGTTTCTTGACTTAATTCAGAACATTTTTTTGTAAGATAGCTTCTATGAGTGCCAAGTTGTGGAATGGTTACTACATATGATTTAAGTTTTACATTTTGGATTTTTATTTCTTGTTTTCTCCCCTCCCTTATATCTTACACTTTTTTATAACAAGATTTGGATAGTTACAGTTTCAAACAATGCCTCTTTTCTATTATTTTTTTTTTAAAGTCAATTAAAATGCTAAGTTGTTTAACAATTTTTTATCAACAATATCTTACCTTTATTATTGTAGACATCTAAGTAATTAGGTGCCGAAAAAATTGTTATTAATGAAGGGAACCCTGTAGTTTGACTTTTTCTGTACATTCTATAGCTGTAAAACAAATAGCTTAATATGCATCGTAAAGCATCAATCATGAGTTACTAAGTTTGATTTGTACATAAGGTGTTAATTTGGGCCAGGGAAACAGAATTCTTACCCTGCATCTTGAGCTTCATGAGCTCTAATAATCGATAACAAATTATTGTTTTGCAAAAATTCACACACTGCTGGATAGCTGTAGGGGGAAAAAAGTAAATTAAGTAAAATAATGGTTTTCTATATGAAACATCTGCTATTTTAACAACTAAAATGTGTTTAATCTTGGATATTTTTCCTTACTTATAAAAATAAGAACATCCTCGAACTGTATTGTGACTAAAATGTTCCTGTGATTTTTCATTTCCAAAATCTTCAGAAGGATCGGACCATAGCAAGTCACACATTGGTCCAAATGCAGGTGGCTCTTTGAATCTATCTAACTGTGAAATAAAGAAAAGAAAGAAACAAAGAACAGAAATAACTTGTCAAAAAGTGAGAATAGAATGGACACAGGAAAGTGGTACCAACTTTGAATACTGTCCATACTACATTGTTCTGAATGGTTAGAAGATATTTCCTTAAAATATCAGTATATTAATTTTTTTTTACCATTACCTAATCTTGGCAGTGAAGAGTAGTTTGAAGCTTCTACTGTCTACCCAACAAAGTACTATAAATAGGAATCAACCTTGGAACTGCAATATATACTCACTCTCCTAATATCATCCAGTGTGTGTATTTCTGGTGAAAGTCCACCATGAACACAAAGAAATTGTTGATTTAAAAGTGCAGCGAGAGGCAGGCTATCAAAAGCTTCCATACAAGCTTCATAGACTCTTTCTGAATATTTAATTTTGCCTAGAAAAAGAAAAAATAATTGATAATCACATTACTATTATTTTGAAGATACATAGATACATAAATTGACTATTAAAACCAAGGCAAGAAAACTACAGACACAGAAAACAGCCAAGTGGTAGCCAGGGGTTGACAATGAGTATGGGGGTGATTATGAAAAGGGAGCAAGAAGGAATTTATGAGATGATGAAACTTTTCTGTATCATGACTGTGGGGGATGGGCAGTTCTATGCATTTGTCAAAACTGAGAACTCAACACTAGAAAGAGTGAATTTTATTGTATACAATCATTTTTTTAAAAGGCAAGCATCTTGCCCTATGAGAATCAGTAAAAGAGGCAGTACTGGTCTTCCAAGACAAAATATTAGCTGCTTCTAAATTTGGGCATGCAGCAGATCATCATAAAATATTACTTATAATAAATTAAGTCAAATCCCTAAAATCATCTCAACCCTTTACCTTTACAGGCCAAGTAAGGCTAAATTAGAAGTATACTTAAAGCTTAGTTTTAATACTTTATTTTATTCTAAGAGTCAGTGACTACTTTGTTATAGGCAGGACTACTCCAACATCACAACAAAACCCAAGGTCCACCCAATTAAAAAAAAAAAAGATAATTTATTCATATACTGGAAGAACAGAGGGGTTCCTCTAATCTACAATGAATGCTTAAAATGGACAGTGAAGCATGAAGCCAAAATAACACCAGAGAGACAAAACTCCACTAAATCCAACTGTCATTTACGTTTAAGAAGATTATCATACACATCCCTTTGCTCCTTTCTATTATTAAAATTCCTGGCTATTTTACATTTTTGCTGCAATTTTGGTGGGTAGTTTGTTTTATTAATTATCTAAAGAAAAAAGAGCTTAGTTCCTTTTCCCCTTTTGAATATAGTAACATTCAAATATGAGAAAATCTGGGGCGCCTGGGTGGCTCAGTTCATTAAGCGTCTGCCTTCGGCTCCGGTCACCTGGGATCCAGTCCCATATTGGGGGGTCCCCGCTCAGTGGGGAGTCTACTTCTCCCTCTCCTTCTGCCTCTCCCCACCTGCTCATGTTCTCTCTCACTCACTCATCTCAAATAATTTAATTTTAAAAATTAAATTTTTAAAAAGCCACAAAAATACGAGAAAAATCTTTTAACAGCAACCAGAGGTTCTAAACTGGTAGTCTGTTAACTGTTTTCCAGCATTGAGGTTTAATAAAAAATTTAAATTAATTGCTTTTAGGTCAAGTATGCACTTTCCAGGTCTCATCTTTTATTCATTTATTACTTCATTTTTTACTATTTTATTATTTCATTACTTTTATTGTTGTTATTCATAACCTATTCATTTAGGTTACCCACCTGATCCCTGAAGTTATATGACTTTGTGTTCTCTGCCATTACTCACCATTATATTTTTCTCTTTTTACTGGAAGTCTCTAGTAATATGATCTTTAGTGGATCATGTTTGAGTCTCTATAATTCTGAAATTATTTCTATTTTTAGAACTTAACTCTAAGAATTATTGTAGTCATGAATATTAACTTAATAAGCATACAGTTAAGAGGTGTGAAAAAAGGTCAAATACTGCTCTATATAATATTCTTGCTTCTGGTTATTAGATTGCCATTGCCACAATAATTTAAGAGAGAAATAGGGTAAACACTGTAGGTTAAGAATTTCAATTCATCAATAGCATGTTTGAAACAATCTGAAATGAGGACAAGATGAATAATTTAAGAATCTTCATGGGAGAGCTTCAATATTGGGGGACAAAAATCTCCAATGCAACAACAATTATTTTTTTCTTTTTGGTTTTTATTCTTCCTGTTAGAAAAAAAAAATCACTTAAACATTAAAGCTATATAACCCAAAGCCATTTCTAAATATATTTATAAAATCAAACTTAATAGGAAACCCTGAAATGAAAACATCTGAATAAAACACCATTAAACACTAAAAAACTCTCTAAACAATAATCTTCAAAGCTTTGTATGTTTGGACACAAAATTCTTCTGTTATACTGTAAGGTCTTTCTAGCCATATCACTCCACAGGAATACTGAGGAAATGAAAATATTTCTCATGACAGTACTCACATTCCTGCTTAAAGGTAAAATATTCAGTAAGGTGTCTGCATTCATGATTGCCTCGCAGAAGAAATAATGTGCTTGGGTACAGAATCTTCAGGACCCATAAATATAAGACACACTGCAAAAGAAAATGTTTTGAGAAAATTTATCTTTTATTTTTATTTAACTAAGTTGTTTATTTGCTCATTTTCCTCTAACCCTATTGTCCTTACACCTATTGTCCTTACAATCTCTATTACTCTTTACTACCTTTTTCTCTTTGTCCTTTACTAAAATATAAGCTCCATGAAATCGGGGACTTTGTCATCTTACTCACTTCTCACCCTCCACTTCTAGAAAAGTACCTAGCAAAAAACAGAGTAACAAATATCTGTTGAATGAATGACTTAAACTGTTTAGGTAATTACTTTAGATTTATAGATTGTTTGCTATTAAAAACAATTAGCAGACTGGTGTCCTTCTTAAGTATATCAATAAATAATAATCATGTCAAAAATAATAGCATTGACCATTTATTGAGTACTTACAATGTATCAAGTGACATGTATTTAATACTCCTCGTTTATTCCTCAAACAACCCTATAAAGTACGTAATATAATCTCTATTTTACAAATAAGGAAACTGAAGCAAAGAGTTCAAGTAATTTGTCTGAAATCACAAAACTTTTAAATAATAGAGACGGGATTCCGACCCTCTGATCTTAAGCATTATGCCATCCAGCCCTCTGAAGGCAATAACCTTGTTTTATGTTATTTTGTTGGTTATACTTGCTGCCTTACCTGAAGTAGGTACTTATTACCTAAACTGATCCAAATAAATAAGAATAATATTAAAGCAAACAGTATAGCAGACACTTTTCTCTAAATAGATTTATGTGTGTGTGTGTATTTTTTTTAAGACTTATTTTTAAGCACTTTCTACACCCAACACGTGGTTCAAACTCATAACCTCATGATCAAGAGCCATACTCTCTACAACTGAGCCAGCCAGGTACCCCTCTAAATAGATTTAACATAAGAAACTCACATTTTACTTATTTGGTTAAAAAAAAAAAGGAAATCAGGGCACCTAGGTGACTCAGTCAGTTAAGCGTTGGACTCTTGATTTCAGCTTAGGTGGAGACCTCAAGGTCATGGGATAGAAGAGCTCCAAGTTGGGCTCCATTTCTGGCATGGAGTCTGCTTGGGATTTTGTCTCCCTCTGTCTCTGGCCTTCCCTCCTCCCCCTACTCCTGTTTGTGCTCTCTCAATAAATAAAATCTTTAAAAAAAAAAAAAAGGAAAGATATTTCATACAGAAATTGGCCTGGTTTATAGAATTATAAACAAAAAGGAAACAAACTTTATTTTTAACCAGTTAAGTATATTAAAATGTATAACTATTCACACCTACATTTTTTTCACAAGGAAAAAAAGAAATTAAGCCAGAGAAATACTAAATTCTACCTCTCTCTTTTGCTTATTTTGATTATTATTTTCCTTTTCAAAAATAAAATCTATTAAAAGAGTCAGCCACAAAACACTCGAATACAAGGACACAAACACCAATATGCTTAGTTACCAAAAAAACTTTCTAAAATTGTTCATTTTATTGTTTCTGTCAAAGGCCCTTATTTTTTTCATTAAGAAGGGTCATTTTCTGGTTTCCTTGAAGCTTTGAGGAAAGTTTGAGGTATAGTGGTGATGGAACTATGAATAAAGGAAGAAGAACTCAGAGGTAACAAAATTCCTTAGGGAATTTGAGCAGACAGAACACTGAACTCCTTTCCTCACCATGAGTCCTAGTATACCTGAGAAAGGAGGTTAAAAATACTGGAGAAGATATAAACAACAGGAACCAGCATGGAAATTCACCAGGTAAAGATTCAATTACTGGGAAAGGTGGTTAAGAGTACAGGCTTAGGAGGTGCCTGGATGGCTCAGTTGGCTAAATGATTGATTTCTGATTTCAGCTTAGGTCATGATCTCAAGGTCAGAAGATGGAGCCCCACATCGGGCTGCAAGCTCCTTGTGAAGTGTGCTGGAGATCCTCTCTCTCCATCTCCCTCTGCCCTCTCCCTTGCTTGCTCTCTCTTTAAAAATAAAATAAAATCTTAAAAAAAAGAGTATAGCCTTAGAATAAGACTGGCTGCACTGCTTACTAACAACGTGTCCTTGGGGAAGCTATTTAACTTCTCCAAGCCTCAGTTTCCTCATCTATAAAATGGATAAAATAATAGTACTTATGTCATAGTGTTGTGAGGATTAATGTGTGTTAAGTGCTTAGGATATACTTGGAACACAGTAAATACTCAACACCACAGAAATATCTATTAGTAGAGCTTTCATCCAGCAATTTTAACTCCAAGAATCTGCCCCACAGAAATAATTCAGCAAGTGTGCAAAAATGTATAAATAATCAGACTCACTGAAGCATCATTTGTAATGGAAAAAAATTAAGAACACCTTAAGTGTCTAACAATATTTAACTGTGGTTTATTTATTCAATAGAATACAATGTGGCTATTAAAAATTCTATAAATTTATATATACTGACCTGGAAAGACATCACAGTATAGGGATATATGAAAAAAGTTACAGAACAACATTACAATATGGCCACATTTTCATTTAAAAAAAAGAAAGAGAAATGTGTATATTAAAAAATGCAAATAGGTCTACATTTACTTTTTTTTTTATATAATTAGAGAAATAAATGAAGCAAAAAGAACCATGAGCTGTTAAGTAATGATCAACAGGTCATTTTAATGCCTCTTGTTTTTTAAAAGAAATGAATACTTTCACAACCCACAAAAGACTTGGGTCTTAATAGCTATAGAAGGTGGAATAGAAGCACTAGGGTTTAAGTCTTAAAAGCATTATAGTGTATTTTATTTAATCAGAAAAAATTCAATTAATCTTTTTTCACATGGGGTAATGCCTTTAGGGGCAAGAGAGAGAAATAGCACTAGGTCCTCAGGGCCACTAGATAACAGGACAATAAAGAACCCTCAGTTTACATATAATTTCTGCTGGGAAAAATGGCAATTATAATTGCATAAACAGAGTAATACAAAGAAAATAAAAGAGTTTGAAAAGCAGAAGAGAATAAGTAGTAGTTTTACCTAAAAAGTTCAGAATAGCAGAGGTATTAAAAAGAACCCAATATAGGTAATTTAAGTAACTTACTTTACTAGGAATTAATGGAAATCATCTATGGTAACACTTCAAAGCAAATCAAATGATAGTATATGATTATTACCTCTATACTAAAATAACCTCTGTCCACATAATCACCAAGAAAAAGGTATCGTGTATTAGCAGGTGATCCTCCTACTTCAAAAAGTTTCATCAGATCAAAAAATTGGCCATGGATGTCACCACACACTGAAACAAGAAGATTATTAGATATGAAAAAAAAATCTCTGAAATAACAAATTTTACTTAAATTCTAATTTCTTTTACATAAGAAATAATGTAAATTCTATCAAGAAAAGGTCTCAGCAGGAAGTCTTAGTATCTATGAAGAGTCCTAATAGGGATGATGTGTACCCAAGTGTTTATGTGCTCAAGATCTAGAACAAGATATAATCAAAATAATGAAATTTGAAGTCAGTGATAGAATTTTCACCTAAATTTATAAAGCTCCTCTTTAAGAAGCCAAGTGTAGGTCTTAGGATTACAAAATTTATAATGGTGGTAGTAAAATCTCCATCCTAATGCAATACTTTCTATTGACTGCTATGTTACACTGAGGTATTTGCCCCTAATAATTGAAAGCAAAGTAAATAAGAATTTGTTGAATCAAACTGAATTATGGCCAACACAACTGATGAAACCTTCACAAAAGCGAGTTAGACCAACTTCTGCACCCAGGTTACTTAAGATCATGTTTATTCACTGAAAATAGGCAAAAACCAAAAAAATTACAAAAAATTATCTCAAAATTCAAGATAATGTCCTTGTAATATTATTTTAGTATACCATAGATTAAAAAGTAAACAGCCTTAGATCCGAGCAACTAAATAACGGTATAATTAAAAAAATAATATCCAAAACTTAAACAAGTGTACCTGTTATTGGAGCCTCTACTTCTATCATGGTTTTCTCTCTCCGAAGGATGGCAGCACCCTCATTGATAATTCTAAGTGCAATTTCTTCATCTACCCGACCTTCTTTTACTAAGTGGTTCTTCAGAACATCAACCCTGGGTATCCCATCCATATCAAATACTTCTTCAGATGTCAAGCGATGGGTTGGGGGAAAGGGTACAGCTGCAATTTTTTTTAATTAATAAAACATAAATCACTGTTAATACAGTAACATAAAAACTATTAATGGATCTAGGTAAATAAAAGTAAAACCTGAAAAGCTGGAGTTTTTATTTCTTCTTTATTTACTGGATAGAGGTGTTAATATTTTTAAGGGTTTTTTAAAAAGAGTAATCAAATTATACTTTTATTAATCTATGTATAATAACATGTTCTTTGTTGAGAATTATTAGAGAATGAACTGCCTCAAAAATTAAAAGCTCTTTCAGGATAACTAAAGTTTTCTTTAAGCCATAACATTTTTTAGCAGAACTCACGTATCGTATTACACACTCTTTACCTTAATGAATTACAATAAATGTGAACTTATTACCACATAAGCCTGAATAGGAAGAATTCCCAAATATAAGGTGAACTACCATGTTTCCTAGAAAGTTAAAAGCAATATTTTCTGGCCAACTTGAAAAGAAACTTTTAGAGCTATAGATAAAAGTCAAATACTTATACAATTTAATTTAGATGCACATATGCATTTAAAACAACATTAATAAATCATGATAATTTTGAAATACTGCTTTTCCTCCTACTCCATGAATCACAAACCACCTACATTCAAAATCTTTATGCACATCTTTGACATCAGGGTATTCCTTATCATTGGAGTCATTTTTGAGTCATCTAACATTGTTTTCAAAGGCAAATCTTCACTTCCATTTGTTTGATACACACTTTTTAAATATACATAAAATGCAATCACTGCAAATTTATCCCAAGCCACAGTTCCCATATATATTAATTACCAACTGTACTCTTTCAAACTGATATTTGTTAAATGGAATGGAGAACTATAAGGTCTATTTTCAATAGTATCTAGCACAATTTTGAGGTCATATACCTAGGAAAAATTACTATATTAAATTTATTAGATTCCTTTTTCACTGACTCCAACAAGTGACTTTATCATACAATCAAAATCAGTTTGAAGCAGTTTTAGGCTCTTTACCAAAGAGTACTTTGTTTTTCAAAATAAAGAAAAAAATAGAGAAATTTATAGTAGAAGTCTATATACAGACTCAAATTAAGGCAGCTCTCTCTTCTCTGAAATAAAAATTGTTTTAGAAAAAACACTTTATATTCAGGCATTCAGTATATAGTATTTTCCTGATGTTTCAGAATCATCACTGTAATAGTCAATTATTATATAGGAGACTGCAAATGTATAGGACCAACTGCTTCTTCACATTTCAACTTAAACAAAAAAAAAAAAAAACTAAAAACAGGAGCCTGGGTTAGAATTATACCGATGACTTTGGGGCACCTGGGTGGCTCAGTGGGTTAAGCCTTGGCTTTCAGCTCAGGTCATGATCTCAGGGTCCTGGGAATCTCTGCTCCCCGGGAAGCCTGCTTCTTCTCCCTCTCTCTCTACCTGCCTCTGCTGCCTACTTGTGATCTCTCTCTGTCAATGAGTAAATACAATCTTTACAAAAAAAAAAAAGAATTATATCAATGACCTGAGAAAGAATAATAAGTAACTATGTTCTAGTTTACCAGGAAAACAAATTAGGAAGAACTTAATACTTCTTTTTTTTTTTTTTTTTTTTAATTTATCTACTTGACAGAGACCTCTAGAGGGAACACAAGCAAGAGGAGTGGTAGAGGGAAGAGCGATTTCCCGACCAGCAGGGAGCCTGATGCGGTGTTAGATTCCAGGACCCTGGGATCATGACCTGAGCCAAAGGCAGCCGCTTAACAATTAAGCCACCCAGGCGCCCCAAGAACTCAATACTTTAGAAGTGGGGCACCTGGGTGGCTCAGTCAGTTAAGCGGCTGCCTTTGGCTCAGGTCATGATCCCAGAGTCCTGGGATGGAGCCCACATTAGGCTCTCTCTGTTCAGCGGGTAGCCTGCGAACCTCTCCCTCTGCCTGCTGCTCCCCCTACTTGTGCTCTCTCTCTCTCTCTCTCTCTCTGTGTCAAATAAATAAATAAATAAATAATCTTTAAAAAATATTTTAGAAGTGAAATAAGAATTAAGGCAGAAGGATGTCAACCAATTCTAAAAGGCTTTGAAATCACCAATTCCTCTTGCTTTCTTTGACACTTAATAAATAAAATTTGAACTTCCTTATTTTCTCATTAGAACATATTAATTTCCACTACTTTTCACCACATTTGGAACAAAACATTAAAATACATTCTGTTCCCCCAAATATAGTATGTCTACATTCTAATTAAAAAAAAAAAAAAAAAACCTCTGTTAAAGTTATTTTTTTCTCTAGCCAGAGAGTAAATAAACCAAATTTGACCCTATCAGTAAATCAACTGTTTAAAAACTACAGATTTTAGGGGCACCTGGGTGGCTCAGTGGGTTAAAGCCTCTGCCTTCGGCTCAGGTCATGATCCCAGAGCCCGCATCGGGCTCTCTGCTCAGAGGGAACCTGCTTCCTCCTCTCTCTCTGCCTACTTCTCTGCCTATCTGTGATCTCTGTCAAACAAATAAATAAATAAAATCTTTTAAA
The DNA here is from genome assembly GCF_020171115.1 of Neogale vison. NCBI lineage: Eukaryota > Metazoa > Chordata > Mammalia > Carnivora > Mustelidae > Neogale > Neogale vison. Next base: position 187,312,449 of record NC_058092.1, read on the forward strand.
AAAAAAACCTACAGATTTTAATAACTGATTACTAAAGAAATCACAAGTTACTTTGGGACATTATAAAAATGAAAAGGTTAAATATCTCAAGTATGAATTTTTGAGATTAAGATGGAATCATAATTCTCTCAACAGGCCAAGAGAATTTTTTTATCACTCTATTCAGGAAAACAGATACCGTTCAAGATGATGCATTCAACATTATGTACACTTTCTAATAACAACACAATTTTACTACTGGCTGAATTCTATTCAAAATATACAACTTCCTAAAAACCCAACTGGGACACCATTCCCCATCCTCTCAACTCAACCAGTCACCAATGTTACTGAATGTTTTCATACACTTTGTGAATGTCCCACTGCAATTCACACTGAGGTGTTGCCACTTTTTAACCAACAACCAGAATGTCTTTATTCACCTGAAAAAAAGTATCGTTGCCTTCTCGCTCATGGGTAAATCATCTATAGATCTATGCTCTTCCCCTTCTTCAACTCAAGGCATGCTTTTTTTCTTTTTAAAATATGTTATTTATCCATTTGAGGGAGACAGCATGAGTGGAGGAGGGGCACAAGGAGAGGGAACAGCAGACTCCCCACTGAGCAGGGAGCCCAGAGATCATGACCTCAGGAGAAGGCAGAGGGGTAAATCGTTCAAACAAGTGAGCCACCCAGGCATCCCAAGGCATACTTTTACATTTCAAAACTAGCTGGGATACATTTTAAGGAATGGATATATTGTGTAAGGGTTCTTTACCGAACTGCCACCATAAATGAAAGGTGAAAACTACAGATGAGTGTTGTTCTAACAACACAACACTAAAAGTAGAAAATGAAGTTTCTAAATGATGTGGGAAACAGAGGCAGAAGAAAAATTATTTTATTTCCTTATCCACTGACAAGCCCTTAAAACAGGCAGAGAAACATTCCTCTAGGGACACAAGCGCTTCCACCTGGAGCTTTCCTAAGGGCAAAGGGCAATCCTAGCCTGACAGGCCCCTATACCCAACCAGGATCCTACTAAGTCTACTTCAACAATTACTTTGAAAACTTTATCTCTAAACCCTTTAAGATAGTGTGATGATCATTCCCAAGCCCACTGATATGTATCTAAAGGGTCTCCAAAAAGGTTTTATTACTGGTAATCAATAACCTTCTTCCTAAACAATGGCTAGCCCCTCAAGGTCCAAGAAACCTTGCTTCCAAACTTCCTTAGACTTCTGCCATCCCTAACCCCCTTCCCAACTTACAAGTATATAATGGACCACTCCTCACAAACCCAGGGCAGCAGCTCTTTCTGCCCACGGGTCCTGTCCCTGTGCTTTAATAAACCACCATTTTGCACCAAAGACATCTCAAGAACTCTTTCTTGTCCATCAGCTCCAAACTCTATGTCATTGAACCTCATCTATATTCTAAGACTTCATCATTAAGACTACATTTTGGTATGTCAGTACATAAGAAAAGTCATGCGGAAAGATATAAGAGGGAAAAGGGACATCCTCTCTGGAAGTTGGAGAAAGGAGCTGTGGCAGGTGATCTGACCAGGCAAAAGAAAGCCAACCAAATAGGATTTAGCTAATAGAGGATAATTATTAACCCTGCCGGTCTAGAGAATTAAAAACGTTTTTCTCGGCCACCTGTGGGGCTGGGTCTGTTTGACATCTGCCTTTGACTCCGGTCAGGATCCCAGCTCAGAGTCCTGGGATCGAGTCCCTTATCAGGCTTCCTGCTTAGTGGGGAGTCTGCTTCTCCTCCCTCTGACCCTGCTTGTGCTCTCTCTCAAATAAATAAATAAAATCTTTAAAAAAAAAAAAAAGTTTTTTCATTAAAAATTAATATTCTCGGGGCACCTGGGTGGCTCAGTGGGTTAAGCAGCTGCCTTCGGCTCGGGTCATGATCTCAGGGTCCTGGGATCGAGTCCCGCATCGGGCTCTCTGCTCAGCGGGGAGCCTGCTTCCTCCTCTCTCTGCCTGCCTCTCTTCCTACTTGTGATCTCTCTCGGTCAAATAAATAAATTAAATCTTTAAAAAAAATTAATATTCTCAACTATTACTTTGTTTTGTAATTCCTAAGGCATTTTAAAGTATTCCCATCTATTTTCAGGCTTTTAAATGGTTTTTCTTTTTATTTCTAATTCATCTTCAGCAAATTATTCCTGCTTTTCTAGGATTTTCTTCCTGTATATTTTTTTCTCTTCTTTCTTAAAAGATTCTATTTATTTTTGCATGCACACATGCATGAGAGGTCGACATGAGGTGAAGGCAGAGGGAGAAGCACACTCCCTGCTCAGCAGGGAGCCCAATGTAAGACTTGATCCCATGACCCTGTGATCATGACCTTCGTGGAAGGTAAACACAACCAACAGAGCCACCCAGGTGCCCTCTCCTTATTTTCAGCCTACTTTTCCTACTCTTCTATATTTGTGATAGGGAAAAAGCAGAACATAAATATATGTAAATATAATGTAAACAGTCAAAAACTAACGTGGCCTAAAAGAAGGATTAGTTGTAATAAGCTAAAGAGCTACAAGATAATCACAAATCACCAAGTTTCCAACACCAGAAAACCTGATTTAGTAGTATTCATTTTGATATAACTGGTCTGTTGGAAAATTCCCTTTAACCTAAATTTTGGAATGAAGCGCATATTTGTATAGTAATCAATAACATCCACAAGCTAATTTCATCCAGATTTAATGTAAAGTGGCTTAAAAAATGTCTATAGGAAGTTTTGGGGTTTTTTTAAAGATTTTTATTTATTTATTTGATAGACAGAGAGAGATCACAAGTAGGCAGAGAGAGAGGGGGAAGCAGGCTCCCCGCTGAGCAGACGATGTGGGGCTCGATCCCAGGACCCTGAGATCATGACCTGAGCTGAAGGCAGAGGCTCAACCCACTGAGCCACCCAGGCGGCCCTCTATAGGAAGTTTTAATTTAGGCAATTGGAAAAATAAATCAGGGATCCATATTGATCAGGGATGGGGGAAGGCCACAGATACTTCTTTTTCTACTACTGGGCAAGGGATCCTAGAAATTAACTAAACCTGTACCCCAACTCTAAGCAAAGGCTACAAATTATTAGTCCCATGAGGCCCCCAACACCAAGTGGAGTGCCTGCAACCTACGTCAACTGAAAGACTTTCCTATAAAGTATCAATCAGAAACTTGGGCCTCTCATCATTACCATTATTGGTAACTGTCCAAATAAAGTCCCTCCCATCATCTATGTTTCTGAATTTTTCTCTGTACTTCTTTTATACCAGGCCATCTCTGGCAGTTCTCCTTCCCCTTAATCCTTTTCATTTTGAATACCCATTTTATGTTTTTTAACTCAACGATCTCCCCCTACACACACACACACACACACACACACACACACCCCTCTTAAGATCTTCATGTAATGCTATCATCTCTCTAGCTTAATTAAATCTTAGCTACCCTGAAGGACAGCATTTTTCAGACACTTTTTTTCAAAATGGATGCTGCACATTTTTCCACACTCTACTATTCTCACCAGAGAAGGCTTTGGTCTTGGTGCAGCTCCACATTACCACTTCCAGTTCATCACTCCAAAGAAGAAAAAAAGTATCGTCTCCTTTGGGGTTCATGCCTTCCAGCTAATTTATCCTTGTCCCTGCCATCTACTAAACTTCTAGTCAACTCTCACACAAAACTCTGGTTCCTGGCTTCCAAGCCTTCAACAAGCCTTCTCCACTCAAGCCCATCATCAAAGTCCATGTGGGATGATCTATGTAAAACTTAAGAACTGAGATGTTCTGGGGCACCTAGGTGGCTCAGTGGGTTAAGCCTCTGCCTTCAGCTCAGGTCATGATCTCAGGGTCCTGGGATTGAGCCCCGCCATCAGGCTCTCTGCTCAGCAGGGAGCCTGCTTCCCTCTCTCTCTCTGCCAGCCTCTCTGCCTGTGATCTCTCTCTTGTCAAATAAATAAAACCTTAAAAAAAAAAAAAAGGCACTGAGATGTTTTTCAATTCCTCAGCCTTGGCCATAATTACTGCTCTGCCTCTTAAATTCTGGACTCCAATCTCTCGCTCCATGATTAAAACCTCCTATCCTTTCAGTTCCACTCCCATTACTCCATCTGTTCTTCAATTCATTAAGAAACTGGAGGGGTGCCTGGGTGGTTCAGTCTGTTAAGCGACTCTTAATTTCGGCACAGATCATGATCTTGGAATCCTGAGATTGAGCCCCATATCGGGTGTGGAGCACAGCACAAGAGTCTTCTTGTCCCTCTCCCTCTGCTCCTACCTCCACTCACTCTCTCTAATAAATACATAAATAAGTAAAATCTCTAAAAAAAGAAAGAAAGAAGGAAGGAAGGAAGAAAGGAGAAAGAAAGAAACTGGACAGCCCTCCTTATCAACTCCCTTCTGGACTCCTTTGCTTCTTACAATTTCAAAGGTGTTCCATCATCTACCCACTTTTTAAACAACATCCTAAATTGTCTGCCCTTTTGTCCTATTCCACCAACAAGTGAAAACTGCAGTTCTTGGATGAGTTGGCTTCTAAACTTGGGTGCTTAGTATAAAAAGTCATCAAAATGGCCCATCAAAATGGCCCAAAATGGCTACTACAAATTCATGGTCTTCACCTTAGTTATGTGCATTTCTCAGCAATCCTATTAAATATTCTCTCTCACATACTCCTCAGGGGAGATTTCAAATGGCCTCCTCTTTCTTGAACCCTTCACTCAACCTTATCTCTTACTCGGTTATCAATTTTGTGTCCAATTTCAGAGAAAATTGAGGCTTTCAGACCAAACTTCACTTTCTTGCTCCTCTCCATCCACATCTACACCAGTATGTGTTTTTAAATTTCTCCCCATTTCAAGGAAGAGGTATTCCTCCTGTCCTTTACTAAACACCCTATTTGGTTCCTGCATCCCACTCTCCCAACCTCTTAACTTCAGTCACCCTCCCCATCCCTCCCAAGGTCTTATTGCTTCCTCTGCCTGACTCCCCACTGGGTCTTTCCTTTGACCATATAAACATACTTACACATCTTTAAGATCTAAAAATCCAAACAAGTAACCCTGACTCATCCCTGCTTCTGCCATATATATCCTTTTTGACAATTAAGCTTCTTGAAAGGGTGTTCAAATCTACAATGGGGATCTTCATTTTCTCACTTTCGTCTATTTTCCTCAGTCCATATTTTTCTGGCTTCTGCTCTATTCCTCCACTATAACTCTCTCCTCTTTCGGGTTCTTGAAATCACTCACCTGGTCTTTCTTATACTTTCTTATACTTCTCTGGTCACAGATTGGTCTATTTCTAGTCTTTTACCTGATCCTTAAATGCGTGTCCTATGATTCTGTCCTTGGCCCGCCTATCAACTGCTCTGAACTAGTGATCTCATTCATAACCATAGTTTCAACTAAAATGTACATTTTGAGGACCCTCAAGTAGATTGCTCAGTCTAGATCTCTCCCCTAAACTCCAGATCCTTTGTAAACTATCAAATATCTGTACTTGGATGTTCAATACATATCTCAAACTTATTATGTACAGAATTTAGGATATGATTTTTCCCTCTAAACCATTACCAATAATTACCCAACTAGGAATTATCCTAGAATTCCCTTTATTCCTCACCCTACATGGCCAATAACTCCTATATAATTCTCTGATCTGTTCCTTTGGTCCTGAGACACTGAGTAAAGATATTTTCCCCTAGAATTACACAATCTTTCAAATTTTGCCTACTCTACTACAGTCAGTATATTCTTTCTAAAATTCAAATCTTAACCTCCTCTTGTTTCAGAACTGGCTTGAGTATACAAAATCCTAATTCTTTATCTTCAGATGGCATGCAAGATCCCTTGTAATCTGAACCTTGCCTACATTTCCAACCCTCATCTTGTCACTACCTCACATTCCAGATACTTTCTACACTCCAGAAACTTTATTTTCCTTTTTAAAATTATATCATTTTTTAAAAATCTCTGTTACTTTTTCATGCCCTGTTTGGGGGTACACTATTACCATTTTTTCTTTTAATTAACTTCTTGTCCTTAAACCTCATTTCAGTGTTCCGATTCTTGAAAACTTTTCCTCATGTTCTCAGACTAAGTTAATGGTGTCCCTTCCATTGTGGTCCTATATCATAGCCTATAATCCACATCTATATCATGGCACTTACTAACTGCACTGTAAAAATATCTCCCCCATGTGCTTATGAACTCTTTGAAGGGAGGGAGCTATGTCTTTCATCACCACATATCTGGGGATTAAAACATTGCTATTAATCAATATTTACTGAATTAATGATATAGTTTCTAAAACACTTGTGTATCTGGACACTAATTTATATAGCAATGACAATATATTTATACTGCTTTATTTGCAGTTTACGAAGTATGTACTTTGACATACATAAACCTGTAAGATTTTCAGAGGCATCCTGGAAGTTTGGTAGGGCAGGTTTTATCCCCATTTCATAAATGGGATAAGAGGTTCAGAAAATTTGGGGCACCTGGGTAGCTCAGTGGGTTAAGCCTCTGCCTTCAGCTCAGGTCATGATCCCAGGGTCCTGGGATCGAGCCCCTCATCAGGCTCTCTGCTGGGCGGGGAGCCTGCTTCCTACTCTCTCTCTGCCTGCCTCTCTGCCTACTTGTGATCTATCCCCCCCCACTGCCCCGCGTCAAATAAATAAATAAATAAATAAAAAGAGGTTCAGAGAACTTAAATGGCTTTCTCAAGGTGTTTCAACTAGTAAGGGGTAGAACCATGGTTGAAATTGAGGTCTTCAGAATACTACTCCAATACAATCTGTCTTATACCAACAAAATGACAATGTCTTCTGGCTCAAAGAGTCATCAAAAGTTTCCTCATCATGAAAATGGGTATAATCCCATTCTGGTGCCATGCATTGACCACATGCTCTAAAAAAAAAAAAAAAAGATTCAATAAATCCTACAGTACAGTCCTCAAAATTTCAAGGTATCCCCTTGGGATCCTTTTAATCTGTGGTGGTTATTTAATATAGCACCTTTCCCTCAAAATTGGTTCCCCTTCATGTCTTATTTTTGACATGGTTATCACCTCTCTCACACTGGAACTTGAAATTTTGGTGTTATTGTTCTCTTCCAAGACTCCAAGTCCTACTGATTCTTCAAATTTTCTTCATTTTCTTACCTCTCCATTGCTGCAATGCTAGTTCAAGTACTTATTGCTTTGTGTACTAAAAGAAATCTAACTAAAAAAAAAAACCGAACTCAGTTCTACTTTCCCTCCCTCTTGTTTGTACAAAACACTGCTAGATTAACCTAATCAAAACTTTGGGGTAGTTTCTTAAGAACTAAAAAATAAAGGTGGAGGGGGTAGCCACAAACGCATTTCCAAGATCCTTCCCTCTTTGACCATTTCAGTCTTTTACATTTCTTTCCAATCTTTGCCTCTAACTACAATTGCTCAATTTAACCAATCCCTAAAGCAAAATTAGTCTGATCCTTTCCTTAAAAAGTTTTGGTCTTCCACCCGTTAGCATACCCAATAACTGATCCAATATATCTACTTTTCTAAAAAATATTTAAAGAGAGAGCGAGCACGAGCGAGCGAGCATGGGCCCATATATAGCGAAAAGCAGCAGAGGGAGAGGGAGAAGCATGCTCCCCGCTGAGCAGGGAGCTCCTTGCTGGGCTTGATCTCAGGACCCCAGGATCATGACCTAAGCCAAAGGCAGATACCTAACCAACTGAGCCACCCAGGCACCCCAATATATCTACTTCTAAAATTATTCAGAATTTGCGTCATATATGGTTTCTCTCTTTCCCTTAATGCATGCTTTGGTTATTCTGCACTTGGACTACTTTGGTCCTAAGATGCTGAAAAAGGACTCCCCCTCCACCTAGAATTACTACAATCTTTTCAATTTTGCCCACTCTACAACACTCAGAATTCTCTTGCTAAAATTTAATAATTAATCTGACACCCTGATTAAAGTCTCTCCCCTTCTAATATTTTGTTCTATATAATGCCATGTTACATTTCAAAAACCAAGATATTGGGTCAATCTTCTATTTTAAAACCTTCAATAAATATGATGATGGCTACCACTGGTTAATTTAAGAAAAGGTTAATATAACCTAGGAAATAAATATATCAAATGCAAAGGAAAGTCACAGTGTGTGTACTAAAATGAACATACACACAATACAGACAATGCCCTCTAAGTGATAAAGGTGGATTCTTATACTAAGACTAACAGATTCAATAAGTGCAAGAGACAATCATGTGCCACGCCATGCACTGAGGTACATACTTTACATGGACCATCACCATTAATCCTTCAAAAACCCTGAAAAGTACTTTATTAATTCAATTTTACCAATGCGAACACTGAAGGTTGGTGATATTAAGTATCTCGTCCACAGTGAAAAGGTTATTAAGGTAACCTAGGATTCAAACCTAGACTATTGAACTCCAAAGCCTCTTCATCATCCAGAGGCTATACTGCTTGAGAGCTTTAGTTTCAGTTCCTCAACTTAGTGTACCAAAGATGGTTTCTAACGTCATCTCTTGCCACTCACAGCCAAGCATTTACACACTACTGGCACACAATTTCAAGCTTTTTTCCCAAACTCCATCCATGCCTTTCTGCTGCTGTTTCCTCTACTCCAGTCCTACCTTCTGTTAGGAAAAATTCTACTCACCCTTCAAGCCCTACCTCAAAACATAATACTCTCATTGATGCTTTCTCTCCAAATAAGAAAAAGTCAACTTCTTCTTTACAGTTCCAATAGCACTTCATACATACCTTGTTATATTATTTAGTTGCAATAATGCCTCCCCCACTAGACTGCCAGCACTCCAAGACAATTTTACTTAATTATGTCTAATTCAATTGTGTCTCCTCAATGCCTATTATGCTTTGGTACAAAGCAGGTACTCAATAAATGTTGCACATAGATGGTCCCAATTCTCTGGCTATTTAAATCCTACCCTTCCTTCAAGACCTCCTTCTTCCTTATATAAACTCTCGTTAGACCACTCCACTCCAGAGTCATCAGTACCTCCTTTGAACTCCCTTACTGGCTCAAGTCACTTATCTGGCAATTATTAATGGCACCCACCCTTATGACATATACAAATAACTTTTCATGAATACTTTTTTCTCCAAGGACTAAGACGGTTTTTCTTTTTTTTTAGAAGATTTTATTTATTTGACACAGAGAGACACAGTGAGAGAGGGAACACAAGTGGGGTGAATGGGAGAGGGAGAAGCAGGTTTCCTGCAGAGCAGGGAGCTCAATGTCGAACTCGATCCCAGGATCCTGGGATCATGACCTGAGCCAAAGGCAGATGCTTAACGACTGAGGCACCCAGGCGCCCCTCATTTTTTTTATACTTCTGTTGTCTCCCTACAGTTTTTAGCATACAGCAGGCATTTAATAAATATTTGCTATTTGATTACTATGATGTTCCAAAATAAATATTACATAACATAGAAGGATGCCCAATTATCTTCACTTAATTTTATCTGTGTATAAATAAACATTTTTATGATAAAATGAAGTCATATGATTGGTACTAAAATACACCTCATTTAATAAATCAAGATTCTTTTCATCAAACTTTTCCTAATAGCTCTTGCTAATTCATTCAATAACTGCAATCTAAAGCTTTTGCCTTACTACTGAGCAGCTATATTCCTTCCTTGGCATTTTCCTTCTAAGATGACTTGTTACCACAATGTTCTCTCTCCTTCCCTTCCTCCCTCCATCTCTTTCTGTCTGTCTCTCTCATATACACACACTCACAGACACTATTTTCTCTGTTCCTTTGCTTTCTCTAGGACACATGGTACTGAAGATTTATTTTAGAATGCTTAACAGTTTAATGGGGGTGGAAGGAAAAAAGAAAAATCATTTTCAAGAGTTATCTTTTTAGACAGGTAAGTCCACAAAATACATTTAGTAAACAAAAAATTAAAATTCAAGTTGTTTTAAAATATGATGAAATAGAACTAGCAATAAACACTGAAGTAGCCATGTGACCTAAAGACCTATGTGGGTCATCTAACAATCTGTAATGAAAATAAGCAATCCTAATAAAGCTACCTACTGGAAAACACTTGAGCCAAATGACCTCAGACTTATAAGCAGGGCAGCTGGCAAGAGAATAGAAATGAACTGCAAAGCTGCCTATTTGAAATATATCAGCTTAAAAACTTAACACACACACACACACACACACTCTTCAGCATTTTGGTTCAATCTGAAAGTCTGATAATTTAAGAGATAAGGTTAATATAACCTAGGAAATAAAGAAAATATACTGAATGCAAAGGAAAGTCACAGTGTACATACTAAAATGAACATATACGATATAGACAATGCTCTCTAAATGATAAAGGTGGATTCTTTTATCAAGACTAACAGATTCAATGATCTCAAGAGACAATACAGTTTTACAAATCTGAGACCACATCTATATAGAAAGTACATTTTTAAAGTACCTGGAAATAAAAGGTAGGGTAGTATCTGGATAATTCAAGTCAAGTAAATTGGGGAAGGAGGGAGAGAGAGCAATATACATAAATTCAGGGTTTTATGCTTTAATTACCCATAGCAATTTTGCTGATGTGGCAGTTAAGGCACTCATGCAGATACAATTAGCCCTTTTTCTTAGTTTCTTTCCTTTTTCTTATTTCCAACTTATCTTAGTGGAAGAATAGAAAAATGTATAATGGGAAATACTTAAGAGGGCATACTATCTCACCTAAACCACTGGGCTACAGCAACTTTCAAACACAAGAATTTGACCTAAGCCAGCAACAGCTTGAGTAGGCTCAGAAATAAAATTGGTGGGGAGCCCGGGGGGTTCTGCCTTCCACTCAGGTCATGATCCTGGGGTCCTGGGATCAAACCCAGCATCGGTTCCATTTTCAGCAGGGAGTCTGCTCATCCCCCTCCTTCTGTCCCTATCCTCCCATGTTTTCTTGCTCTCTAATAAATACAATCTGGAAAAAAAAAAAAAAAAATGCTTTCACTAGCCAGGAAACCTAATCACCCATAATCAGCAATACGGAATCACCATTAATAATTTTAATGTCAGTGAAAAGCTAATTAAATTAATACATGAATCACCTATAATATTCCAAGATTTCAAACTTCATATGAACTTTAGACACATGAATTAAACACAGAAAGATATACAGCCCTTTTGAAACTATCATGACCATAAAATACAGGCCTTCTGACTAAAAAGTATAAAAGTATAAAATTTAGAAACAAGGAAAAGGTTCAGGGAATAAAAGACTACTTGTATTCAATACCAACAATGGTCTCCATGATATTACTACTATGAAATGATACAGATACAAAATTAGCACATACTAAACTTACAAGATTTTCTTAAGTTGAACTTAAGTTTAAGGAGCACTGTGGTCATGTATGTTCTGACAAGAGTGTTCTCTATCATCAAATATAACATGATTGTACAATTATTCAAAGAAGGTAGGCAAGAACCCTGAAGATAAAATCCAAAACCAGAATTCTGTATAAAAGGTGTATTTCCCATTAATTTTTGAGGAAGCCAGAACGGAGACTCCATGAGCAGTGCAAACCAGTCTGTGGCCACCATCTCTAAACATGTGATCCTTATCAGGCATTCCAGCTGCTAACAAATTCCATAAAGAAATGAAAGTTGTCTTGGTGAAGAATATAATAAGCACATGAGATGTTACTCCTATGAGCTCTATTTAACTATAATTTTCTACACCAACAAGCTCCTTTCCTATTTACCTAAATCAAATGACTTTTATTCCATATCAATAATCTACAAATGTGACCATCTTGGATTCACAACTCACCCTTAAGGGAATATGCCTTATGTTTGGAAACTTATTTTTACTGTATTAAAGCAGTACAATACAGGAAAACATTATCATATATATGACAAAAAAAAAACCAAGAAGATTCACAAGCATAATGAGAGCACAAAGTTGCTCGGGAATGTGACTAGTTGTCCTATCTAATAGAAAGGTGAAAAGTACCTCTGGGAATGAAAATACAACATGAATATAGTCAGAAAATGAAGAGGCAGCCCATGTCTCTGTTCCCCAATCCCCACAGAACTTCAGGGATTTCATGTTAGGACAACCAGTCTGAACTACCAATCTTTTTTTTTTTTTTTTTTTCTCCCCCCTACTCTTTTTATAAAGATTTATCAGGACAAGGATTCCATAAACTCCTTATTCAGCTCATTCCAAGGCCTGGTCCAACTGGATATACTACTAACTTTTAAAAATTGTCTACATGGGGCGCCTGGGTGGCTCAGTGGGTTAAGCCGCTGCCTTCGGCTCAGGTCATGATCTCAGGGTCCTGGGATCGAGTCCCGTATCGGGCTCTCTGCTCAGCGGGGAGCCTGCTTCCTCCTCTCTCTCTGCCTGCCTCTCTGCCTTCTTGTAATCTCTCTCTGTCAAATAAATAAATAAAACCTTTAAAAAAAAATTGTCTACACAAGCCTGGATACAGATCAGGGTTATTATTAAAGGAGGCTCAAATTGAAAAATTAAAATAGGGGCACCTGGGTGGCTCAGTGTATTAACGCCTCTGCCTTTGGCTCAGGTCATGATCCCAGGGTCCTGGGATGGAGCTCCATAGGGCTCTCTGCTCGGCAGGGAACCTGCTTCCCTTCCTCTCTCTCTGCCTACTTGTGATCTCTGTCTGTCAAATAAATAAAATCTTTAAAAAAATAAAATGAATTAAAAAAAATTTTTTTAAAGTTAAAATAAAAAACACAAAGGAAAAGGCTTTCTTGTTTTTAAGTATTTTAATAGAAACATACCTGGTCAAATTTCAAAAACTGGACTAACAGTGTTTAAACATTGTGCCAGTATATTTGAGAAGCTGAATGAAAACAAGAAGTATCTAGCCTTCCAAAAGAAACGTAATACAACAAAGAAAACTTTATTCTAAAATGATGTCAATTTATTAACCAAGCTACACAGTAAAGAATAACCATTTCAGATTGTTTTTCACCTCCACATCGGTGTTTCAAGTTGATGGCTCTGTGAGAGCATGGAAATCTTAAGCAACAATTTCCCCTCAGTATTCTATTTTAAATTAATCTGCTGATCCGTTGTGGGTACACATAAATTCTGTCCCAGCTGAGAAATATTTAATTTTTTCTTCTATGGGTGTTTGTTCGCAAGGTGAGGGGTAACCCCTTTTGGCCTTTGACCAGTGTTGGCCGGTTTTCTAAGTAAATGGTTTTTTCTATCCACAAGCCGTTTTCCTTTTATGCTGCCTTATTTCCATCTATTCGGCACTTAAAGCCGGGTCCCCCAAATCCTGCCTGTCTCTTCACCCTTGTCCAATCCCACATGGTTCCCCCAGTTTCCGCGTGGAGTGACACCTGAGGGCCAAGCGCGAACCCCTGCGGCTGGCGCTAACTAGGCGCGAATCGGGCTGACGGCTGTCACAGGGGAGCAGGCGTGGGCCAAAGCCGAGGTGATTTCTGACTGCTCATCGCCCGGCCCCGCGTGGCTGAAGGTCTCCAAGCCCCTCGGTCCGCCCAGGGAAGCCCGGCGTGCAGCTGTCGCCGGGTAGGAAGCTAATCGCGGCCTCTGGGCCATTCTGACAGGCCCAGGAGAAAAAAAGAAAAGGGCTCAATGCGGCTAGGAGACTCACCCCTAAGGCTAGGAGACCACAAGAGCTAAACCCCGGTCTCGGGCCTGAAGTCATGAGAGACCGTGGAGCCACCGCTACCGATTCAGCCCAGCCCAGCAGGGGCCCGCCCAGGGGCCACTCCCCAAGGGAGACAGCCAGTCACTCGCCCGCCCTTCCGGGCCCGCTCCGGAGGGGACGGTCTCCCGCCCGCCCTCACACACAGCTCCTCAGGCCAGGCCCCCAGGGCTTCGTCCACCTCTCACCTTTGACGACGCGGTCAGCCCCGGGAGGGGGCGGCGGGGGCGGGGGTGGGGGCGGTGCAGCCCGGGCCGGCTCCGGGGCGGCCATGCTGGGCCCGGGGCTCGGCTAGGCGCTGGGCCGGGCGGGGTTGGGGGCGGGGGCGGCGGCTACCAGAGCCAAGCGGCGGTGCCGCCGGGGAACATGGCGGACCCTTTCCCTACAGAGGGGCTAAGACCGGCATGCACCGCGCTTTGCGGGGGCGGGGGCGGGGCAGACTCTAGGGACCTGGGCAAAATTACTGAGGCTGGGAGAGAAACAGGACGAGGCCAAGGGATCAGGTTAAAATTCTGGGCAGGCAGAAACAATAGAGAGTGAAGAGGGCGGACTATCTTTTGCTAGTAGCTGCAGTGAATAAGTGCTAGGAAACGTAACACTGGTTCTCTTGGAGCTCCCGATATGATGGGGAGACTTAAACCTTAGAATCTAGTAGTAGAGAAAAAAATGTATAACAGTTTGGCTACCAAATCTGGGTACTTGGGCTGGTAACGGACCGGAAAATAGACAAGGCATTGCAGGTTCTAGAGAGAAGTGACTGTTCAAAATGGAGTTTGAGAAGCTGGCCCTTATGTTTGGAGCCTGGAACTGTCAAGAGTCTGAAGGTACAGAATTAAAATATAGGTAGAGCAGAATAGGCTCCAAAATCAAAAGCAGGTAAGGGGAAAGGAAGGGATGACACCAAGAGATGTTCAAAGTGTACAGAATTCACCTGAAAAGGACACAGCCTGCCTCTCGATCCACTCAGAAAACAGAGATTTGGAAGGCAGAGGAGTATATAGAGAATTGGAAATTGGAAATTTGTTTCTTATAATACTTCACATGATACTTTTGTGCACATACAAAATCTGAGCCCAGCTGACTTATGGAAACTTTATAGAGATGGACCTTCATGGGAAAAGGGATGGTGGGACAAGAACTGACTGATGGTTTAATCAACATTAGAAGGTGTATGACAGTAAGAGATGTACTGAATCGTGGACAGAGGCCACTGTATCCACTAAGATCTATGTCTTGATGGCATAGGATCCAAGTGGGGTGAGAAATTCCTGCCCATCTTCCTGATGAATACTAAATGTACTCAGAATCTGCTCACAATGGAGGATGTTAAGCAGTGGTCCAAAGGCCTCAAAGAAAAACATTCTACCTCTTCTTTCTGTCAATCTTAATGATTTGAGGTAAAAGAGGAGTAAAAGGTAAAAAAGGAGGTAAGTGTCCAAAGGGTATTCTTTGTAAAGGGAGCCCACAAAATATCTTTTAGAGGGAGAATTTGGGAGTGAGGCAGAGGTGAAAATGGACCTTTCTGAGCAATAGTTATTCCACTTCACTGTCAACAACCACCTGTTTCAAAGATTTGAGAACCACCAGAGAAGTGCAGAAATTCCACAATGCAGGCAAGGGAAGGGGCAGCGATGGGAAGAGAACAAGGAAGGGATAGGAGGCATATCACAAACTTGTACATAGATCAGGAGTGAGTTTCTAAGAGGGTCTGAATCCCAAGAAAATCACCCTAAGGAGGAAAGGAGGAAGTATGTAATATACGGAGGGCCTCTAAGCTGGAAAGGAATAAGAAATATACTAGCAGCAGTAATAACAAGGAAAGTCACTCCACTTTAGGGGCCCATTGATTCCTACCTTCAGTATATTTCCTTCAATTATCCTTAAAACTATTTAGCTCCTCACCTTCATCAAAAGCCACACTCACACTCACACTTATATATAGATGTATGTTTGTGCCATGGCTCTCTCTTTGGGAGCCCCAGGCCACTGGGAATTTGTATTTTTTGCTTCTTCAGGCCTTCCCCCCACCCCCAATATAAAAGAGCAAGAGCATACAAAAGGCATTAAATCAGACAAATGACAAGGAATTAAATACAACTATCTTAAAGATTTATTAATGAAAAATACTTTACAAAAACAGTATGTTTGGCCCTAAAATAGTTTAGCTGACTCTGAGGGTTTACAACAGTGACTGAGCAAGTGGCAGTAATGGCTCTGCTGCTGAGGACAGGAAGGTGTGTTAGTGTGCCTGACTCCATCTGTTCAGAAGGACAAGTGTTAATGTTGGCAGCTCTGAATTCTAGGCCTAAGGTTTGGGGGGACAGGGAAGGCTGACAGCCCATAATACCTGGCAGGTAGGCTTCCCTGAATGATATGGTCAGTACCGTGACCACACAGCTACATGCCCCTCCAAGGATGGGGTATGGGGAAGACAGAAGGTCAGGTAATACGGATAGGTGGGTAAAACAAAGAACAGAAGTTGGCAGTATAGTAGGGAAAAGAGGATGAAGGCTCAGGTGCATGTGGGGGCATAAAGGATCCAGGAATAAAATGGTGACCCTAAGACCCTAAGGAATGGCTAGTGTCCAAGGTAATATGGATTCATCTTTAAAGTGGCTCAAATAAAACCCTAAACAGCAGTTGCTTCCTTTTGCTAGGTGAATGGAAATTGGAATTTCAAATATTCCCCTCAAGAAGCCAGGTCTTGTTAGGGGTTCCAGTTATCCCTAGGAGAAACTGCCAACTCTATGTTGAGATGAGACTAGCAGAACCTTGGAGGGATGCGTGCTAACTCCTCCACAGTACAGTCTAATGGAGAAAGCTGTGACTCCAGGAAGGGAAAGAGGTAACCCTTACCATCTATTGTGCTGCAGGGCCCTTGCCCTTATCTGCTCTCTTCCAGGAGCATCCGCTAGAACAAACAGAAACTCCTCTCCCCCTGTCCTCCTGGGCCCAGACTGCGGGGCATAACTGGTTTGCCTCCAGTCATCATCTGGGGGCATATCTACTCTTCGAGGACCAGGGACTCGAGAATCAGGAACAGGACCCAAATTCCAAGTTGACCTCAGGGGTACATGAAGACTGCTTGATGGTGGAGACACAGGGTAAACAATGGGAGGGTGAGAGGAAGAATGGAAAATATCCCCCCAGGACTGAGCATGAGGAACCTGAAGGCCCTGGCGTCTTTCTGGTAGTGTGGCAGTGTGTGTCAGCTGAGGCTTGCACCCTGGAGTACTCAGGAATCTGGCCCCAATATGCTGGTTGGTGTCTGACCATGGCCCCCAAGAGGCATCTGTTCTGGAACGATGGGGGAGACTCTGGTAGTTCAGAGTTCTTCCTGTGTACTTGACCCCCTGGCAAGTTTCACCCCTGTCACACACAGCCAGAAACTGCTGGACACTCCTCGAAGTTCCTGGGAAGAGAAAAAGAAACCAAAGATAAAGCATCTTCAGTAAACCATTCTCCTTCCCAAAGGACATTCCTGACTATTCCTCTCAACTCCCTGTAGCCATAAGACCATACACATATGGGAAGGAAGAAGTCTAGCTCTGCTTTTAATTTCATTTTTAAAAATTCTTAGGGGAGCCTGGGTGGCTCAGTTGGTTATGCTCAGGACATGATTGCAGGGTCCTGGGATCAAGCCCCACATCAGGGCTCCCTCCTCAGTGGGTAACCTGCTTCTCCATCTCCCTCTGCCTGCTGCTCTGCCTGCTTGTGCTTTCTTGCTTTCTCTCTCTCAAATAAATAAAATCTTTTTTAAAAATTCTTAATATACATCAAAATCAAGTCTCTCACATCCAACCTGGGCAAATGTTGTCATAACTTCTATCTCACTCTACTATAATTCTTCCTCCACCCCACGAAGAACGGCTCCCTAATATTACAAATACATAACTCACTGTAACAACTCTACTCTTAGAGCCACCACTCCAAAACATCACTCTGCTTTTCTTAATATGTACTTTTACTCCAGTTAATCTGTTTCTGCTCACATTCTTGCTCAGTCCCTGAGATCTCTGTTTTTGTTCACACTACTCCTACCACATACACAGTGTGGAATGCCTTTTCTATACATTAATTCCCCTTTACTTAAATGAAACAAAATACATAATCTTAAAAAGTCACTTCTATTTTTTTTTTTTTAAAGTAGGCTCCACACCCAGCATGGAAGGCAATGCAGGGGTTGAACTCATGACCGGGAGATCAAGACCTGAGCTGAAAACAAGAGTTGGAACGCCCAAGTGCCTGAGCCACCCAGGCACCCAACAACAACAACAACAAAAAAAAAAAAAAAAAAAAATAGAGAGAGAGAAAGAAAGAAAGAAAAATCACTTATAAAAAATACTTTCAATTCTTTATTTTATAACCCATCAACATCCTTAGTATACTCCTGTATGTATGTATATCCTGATTATTACAGCTCTGAGCTCTTTAGGAACAGAGAGCTGCCTTCTCTCTCTCCTATGTTCACTATAGGCTACACTAAATGTTGCCTAATGGGATAGATGCCCGTAACAATTGCCAAACACGGGGGACTACCTGGCTGCTCCACTGAGTAACAGGAAGTTCATCTATCCAGAAGGCCCGCTTATCCAAACCTCCCTGAAATGTGGACATATACCTAGAATACAACTCTTACCTTTGGTTCTAGAACCACTACCACACCCTGCCCCAGGGCATTTACCTCTGTAAACTAGGGTTTCTCAATCTCAACATTACTGATACTTTGAGCTGATACTACTTTTTTTTGGGGGGGAGGGTCATGGAGGACCTCCCTGCCCTGTGCACTGTAGGATATTTAGCAGTATCCCTGGCTTCCACTCACTGGATGCCAGTAGTACTTTCCCTTTCCCACTTAGAATCCCTGCTTTAAGTAGACTCAGCCTCTTTGTGAGAAAGAAACATAGCAAATCTTACTATGGAGGGTTAAAGAAAGCCAGAAGGATGCCATCCACCTTTCCCAAGATTGTCTGGGTCTGTATACACCACATAGGTATTCCATATACAAGGTGTTTCCAGGTCTCCCATTTACTTTGTCCTTCTAGACTATCCCTCAGCTGAGACTCAGGGGATAGTAGGAGAGAAACTAGCTAATAGAGATGATACTTTCTGTTTTGGGAAGATCCTAAAGACTCGATATTAACTCCTCTTGGTTGTTTAAAAGCTTGTCTTACCACGATAGACCCTGTTCATTCTCTTGGGTAGTTAGACTAAGGATCTACACCAGCCAACCATATTAACTGAGTATTGATGATTCAATCACAATTCATCTTGACCAATGTTTGATCTTAAAGTGGTAGTTCATATCCCTTTACTACCTACCTTGGGACTCCACCCTGCCCCCATATGTGTACTGATTTTATCTTTCTAGGTTGTCTCTAGAAAGGTACCACATTATGGCACATGATAATTAGATTTGGGGAGAGTTACCTGGGGGACTATGGGGCTCCCCTGCCATGCTGGGCATCAAGACATCTGGGGACAGGAACTGTGGTTGGGGTGGGTACATTTGGGGACCAAGGAGAAACACAGGAGGGTCATGGATGACAGGGAGGGAAGAGGAGCTGGAACAACGGTGCCCGGTTTCCAAAGGCTTTTTCCTCGCGTTTGATGAATCCTTATAGTGAGACAAGACAAAAAACAAAAAAACATAAAGATGAGGATTAACACACAGTCGGATATGGTTGGGTAAACACAGGAAGGCAAGCAGGGAGAGATGGAGGGAACTGGAGTACCAATATGCCTAGCTCTATAGAGGGACCCAATTTACTCAGTCACTCTTTCCATCAGCCCCTCTAGGAATATCGCTAGACGGCTAGGAACTGGAGACATGGAACTGCAGATCCTCTTCCATTAACCTGTCTCTCTCATAGCCCTCATCTTCCCAACCCTACCATCTAGGTCTTTGGCAAACTCTTTAATGCTAACACTAGAATCAGGTTGAGATAGAAATTTAAAAATAGAGAAATAAGAAAGAGAAAAGAAAAATCAGAAAGCCCAAAGACTGAAAAAGAAAATTCTATACACTTTAAATACTGGGAACTAAAAATGTATCTCCCTAAATGTATAATCAGGAATTCTACTACTCCACCTTCTCTCCTGTCACTGCTACACTCCAGTCTTCTGCCACTCAAGTTTGTAATCACTGATGCTTATGTCCTGTTCTGTACTCCACTCATCTCATTTTCGTGGCAAAGTCTCAGAAATATCCCCTTTAACACTTAAAACACTAATACGTCCAAAATCAAACCAACATCCTTCCAAGCTGCACCTCCTGGTACCACATTTTCCTAAGTCCCCTAGATTCAAATGTTGACATTGCCCTTACTTTTGCACTTCTCATCCATGATTCCACTAGTTGCCTTTGTCAAGAAATACCATTTCTACCTACAGTTTTTATATTTAAGCTCAAGCGGACCAGGGCAACAGCCTCCAATCGGATCTTCCTATCTCCAAGCCTGCTACTTCCTTATAGTGGCCTGCAAGTTGCTATGTGCTAGCAATGCTGATCTTTCTCACTTTATCTCTACTATTCCTTTCTCACTTTATCTTTACCATTTTTCACTACAACCTTCTTAATGTTCCTTCAAACACACCAAGATTATTCCAACTCGGGGCTTTTTCACTTAACTGTTTCTGTTACCTGGAATAGTCTTCATGGCTCACACTATCATATCACTGAAGTCTCTGATCAAATGTTATTTTCTTAGAGCTGACTTCCTTCAATAACCACTGAGAATAACCACTATTACCTCTTTAGTCCTTCTCCCCTTGCCTTGTTCTATTCTTCCCAATTACACATTGTTTGGTGTTTTCTTGCTTATTGTCTTTCTCCCCGGGTAGAATATATTTCTTTTTACTCCAGTATTCCCAGCACCCTCAACAGGACCTGGAACATTACACGCACCTAACAAATAATAAATCAAATAAAATAATCTACATACCAGTATATCTTATTTCCCAACTAGGTTGTAAGCCAATAAAGGGCAGAATTATTTCATCAGGCCATGCTCATAGTACCTACCACAGCATGGTACATTATAGAGACATTTACCATACAGCCTAAGGACCAGGTGCCAATCCTCTCAGTATGTGACATAGACAACCATTCCTTTCTCCTGCACAGAAGAAAGTGATGCCACACTTTCCTAGTTTCCCTTTGATCTCTCTGGTCCTCACTCTTTTAAGGGTTCTTCAGATGAACCACTTAAATATAATACTCATCAGGGATATGTCCTGGCTTCTCTCCTCTTTTCACAATATTCTTTTCCTCTTTCAATGGCTATGATTCTTGAATCTTGATTTCAAGCTTTAAAAGTGTTACATCCAAAGGCCTACCAGATATCACAAGCATAATATATCCAAAATTATACATATCTCTTCCCTCAAATACATCATTATCAACCCATAATTCTTGGGTTGATTCTCCATGATTCTCCTCTCCATATATCCAATCAGGCACCAAATCCCAATGATTTTCACTTCCTCTTTGGCTTTCCAACATGTCCATTTCTCTCTGTCCTCCCAAACTCCATACGGTGGTTCATGATAGGACTCTTGTTTATATTCTTTCCAGTCTCATTTGTCAACACTGTCCTTCCCTCCCCAGAATTTAATTCTGCATACCAAATGAGTTGCTTTTGATTCAGTGAGTATCTGCTTCAAGTTCCTTTACCTGCTATAGTTGCTTTACTTCCTTCAGGAAGCTTCCTTGATCCCTCAAATCTGGTTTAGTTGTCCCTTCTATTATGCTTCCATAGCATTAAATCCTATTATATTATAATTATTTATCTGTCTCCCCAGGTAGACTGTAAAGGCAAATGACATCAGGGACTACATCTAGCTCACCCACCACTGTATCCCCAGCACTTGGCACAATACCTAGAACACATGCCCAAACAGCATTTGTTTTAAAGAATGAATCAGTGAATAAATTAATGATATATAGAAGTCAGGAGAGAGGAAGCCAACTCCCTAGAAAAATAACAATCTGCCATTAAATTCACTAACAGTACATAAGAACAAATGCTAGGCAGAAACAACCACCTAACCCAAAAAGAATGGCAAGGTGTTTAGAGTTGTTTAGGAAATTTTGAACAATAAATTGGAAAAACATGACTGTTACTTGGGAGGGAAACTGGATCTGAAGGCCTAGTAGGACAGAGACTTAGTTTTTACTATATATCCTTTATACCATTTAATTTTTTTATCATGTATTTAAAACTGGTTTTTCAATTTTTATTGAACTTACCTGGTGAATAAGCTTTAACACACTGGAGCTTTGCACCCTGACCTCCATTGTAATCAAAACTCAACTTGCCTTGGGCAAGTGTTTAGAATTCTCAAAGGGATAATTTATAAACCCAGTCACTGAAAATATTTGAGTTATTGATTTCTGCTGACTTCTGTGTCCCTGTCCCTTTCACCTACAGATCACTGCATTGATTCTATATGAAAAGCCTCGAGGACGGCTGTTTTATATCACTTTCCTTTTCTTGCTAATGCACCTGCTTTATTTTAGCATGAAAGCATACTAGACCCCACTCAATCTTATACTGGAATGGGGAGGAAAAGGCAAAAACAATATCCCATCCCATGTCTTCTCTCTTCCCTTGATTAGTGCAACGGGTTTTGACCCAATCGGCAGCTATTGCTTCTGAGACTCAAGGCTACTAGGCTACCAGGACTCTTTTCACCCTAGGGAACCCTGTAATATACCTTCCATAACTGCTACGAAGGGACATTCCTCTGGGCTCCAACAAAATGTGTGTCTATAAAGTAATGACTGTGTCATCATTTTTGCTGAATGCACATGGCCTTCTCCCAAATTACAACTTTTAGTTTCCCCTGCCCCTCTACCTACACTGTATTTTTATCTTAGCAAAAGAAAGAGGGTGCTCTGAATAGACAGACCCTGATTCTACTTACAAAACTGTGGGAAGAGACTGGAGCCTCGTCCCTCTCTGAGACAACGGTGCCACTGAGACTGCGTGAGATGCGGTGAAAGTTCTCTGCACCGTATTGATCATCCTCCCCATATTCCCTCCTGGGGCCTCGGCAAGGTGCAGCCTTCAAACACACAGACACACACAGGCAGACACAAAACACCAGACCTATGGTTTTCCCACAGACCCCGTCCCCAGGGGTATGGGAGAAAATAGGGTAAGACCTCACTACTAGCAACCTGAATTAGATATATTTGAAAGGTAGTGGCCATATGGCAATCTCCTCTCATTTAAAAGAAGTCCAATCATAGACCTTGTTCTCTTCCAACAGCCCCACATTACCATGCTCCTGCCTTACCACCAACCCTACCACTCATATCTTTCCACACTTCCTTTCCCAACGCACCACCCCATGCCAGCACTGTAGGACCTGAGGCTGCTACCTGAGAAGCAGAAGCAGGCACTGTGCTGGTTTCATGGAGACTGTGCTCCATTTCTGCTGTTGGGGTCTTTGAGAGACCAAGGCCAGGGGCTGAGTGCAACCTCCTCCCCACACCATCTGCAGAGCCTGAGGAGGAAAACATAAATACAAGTTGAAGCCATCTTGGAGCCTAATGTCAGCCTGACAGCAAAAAACAAAAACAAAAACAAAAAAACAACCAAACAAACAAAAAACTCTCAGGAATTCTTTTCATGAAATAACAAATATGTATTCCTGAAATGAATAGAGATGTGCTCCTATAATGTAGAAACAATTTCAGAATATTCATAGCTTCCTATAGGCCAACAAGGGTCTCAGGACACAAGCCTTGAAGAACTTGTACAGAAGGGGTTCTGTAGAAAGACAGCTGAATGTCCCATCTTGCCTCATTTCAATTTTTTAAACACAATCAGCTTTGCTTCTGTCGGACTTGTGCCCAAGACTTATAATATATACAGAGGAAACTGTCTAACACAGTTGTTCTCTAGAGTGTCTGTGATGACAAAGGGAACATTATCTTCAGTCGATTTAGAAATTGAGATGAATATAATAATCATTTATCAAACCTCCTCATTTTATATAACAGGAAAATGAGTTCTAGGGTTTGAAAGGTAGTAAGTAGTTTAATCAGAATTAAAATTCAAGTCTCTTGATTTCACTTCCTATTACTATGAACAAGAACTCTTCAATGACATTTTGAATGTAACACCCTTGTATTTCCCCATCAGATTCTCTCAATCATTAACTGCTTAAATTCTAAACAATCACTAAATGCTTATCTCTTCCTAAAAATTTTGCTAGATTATTAAGAACTGCTCAAACTGGGTATGTGACTCCCAAGGGGCTCGCCCCAATACAACTAATTAAGCCTTCCATTCTGAAAACGCACATGCCCTTGACCTACATTTAATGTATGTCTATCACCAATTCACATCTTGATTTGATATTTTGATCCTAATACATGTATCTGGCTAAAGGAGGATATTCCTAATGCCAAACTAAAATATTATTTTTAGTATTTTCTGGTATAGAAGTTCTAATACCACCTCAGATTCATCTAGGAGCTGTAAAAATACAGATTCCTCTATCTCTCCACAGCCCTGCTGAATCAGAATCTTTGTGGTGAGCCTGGGAATACTTATTTTTAAAAGGCTTCCTGGGGGCGCCTGGGTGGCTCAGTGGGTTAAGCCGCTGCCTTCGGCTCAGGTCATGATCCCAGAGTCCTGGGATCGAGTCCCGCATCGGGCTCTCTGCTCGGCAGGGAGCCTGCTTCCTCCTCTCTCTCTCTGCCTGCCTCTCTGCCTACTTGTGATCTCTCTCTGTCAAATGGATAAATAAAATCTTAAAAAAAAATAAAATAAAATAAAAGGCTTCCTGGAGGGGCACCTGGCTGCTAAGTTACTGGAACATGTGACTCTTGATCTCTAGGTTAGGAGTTGGGCATAGAGATTATTTAAAAATAAAATCTTTAAAAATAAATAAAACAAAGGCTTCCCCAAAAAGTATAGGAGAATATCCCCAAACATTGTTGAAGGAAATTTGAAAAGTTATAGTCCTCCTAAAAAAACCTGTTTAAAAATATCCATTAAAATTGAAAATATGATTTACCCTTTTATCCAACAATTCTACTCCTAGGAATAAGAAACAAAAATACCAGTTTACTGAGGCATTATTTGTAGCAGCCAAAAAACTAGAAATGAAGTAATGCCCATAGATAGCAGAATGACTTACACTAAGATATCTCCAATATCAAATATTCCCAGCCACTCACTAAAAAGAATGAACTGAGTTAAACTAGATGACCTGGAGGAATTTTCATGAAGGATTGTTAACTTAAAAGGAAAAAAGGAATCTGTATTACTATCCCAAGGCAAAAAACCCTACTGTATATGTAGGTCTACATAGGATTATATGAACAGAAAAATACAAAAATATGCACATTACATTATTCCCTAGAAGGTGGAGGATAAAAGGTAGGAATTTATGTAACAGGAGGAGAAATAAATAAGAAAATGTCTGCAATAAAAACAGCATGTGTGCTGTCATCCCATTTATATAAAATTATTTCTCTGTTTTTTAAAAAGCCACTCCTTGGGTGACTATTATGGGCAGCCAGATTTAAGAATTACAGCTGTAATCGTTAGAATGTGATGTTCTTCTAATAAAGTCTGATTACTAGACAAGGAGGTGGCTGCTGGAACCTCCTGAAGGGAATAGGCTGGTTGTTTTAAAGATACTTCAGCAGAGGTGAAGATGACCACCTTTAAGAAGTACTGTTGAGGGGATATATGGATTTGCTAGAAGACAGAGTTAGGATGATGTCTACTCATGGATCAACAGTTACAAGAAGAAAAACTACTAGACCTCATACACTTCCTGATATAAGAAGAAATACAAAGTAGGGCACCTGGGTGGCTAAGTGGTTAAGCATCTGACTCTTGATTTCAGCTGGGGTCATGCTTTCAGGGTCCTGAGATTAAAGCCCCCCGTGTCGGGCTCCCTGCTCAGCGGGGAGTCTGTTTGAGATTCTGTCTCACTCACCCTCTGCCCCTGCCCCTGCTCATGCATGCACACACACTCTCTCAAATAAATAAATATTTTTTTAAAAAAGAAGAAATACAAAGTACCACCTCTAAGATATTCTTTTTAACAAAAAAGAAAAAAAGGAAAGAAAAAAAAAAGAAAAGAAAACACAACTGAGGGTTGTCTGACTAGAGGAGCGCATAACTCTTGATCTTGGGGTAGTGAGTTAAGCCCCACTTGGGTGCAGAGATTACTTAATACAATAAAACTTAAGAAAAAAATTGAACCTGACTTTAATCAAGCCTCTACCCCTAAACTACCAGATTACAAAAAATTGGGTGGAAGAACATGTTTTTAAAAAGAACATGTTTTTAAAACTACTAGAATATAATTAGTAAAATCTAGAATGTGGACTTGACAAATGGCCAAATTTCCCCTTTGACAAGAGGAAAAAAAGACCGGAATTTTATAGGCTAATAAAGCCTTGAAACAAATCAACAAAATGCAATGTGTAGATCTTGTTTGAATACTAATTTGAAATAAACTAACTATGAAAAGGCATTTATGGGACAACTGAAAAAATGTGAATACTGGCTAGTTACTGTATTATATTAAAATTATTGTTAATTTTTTAGGTATAATATTATAGTTTTGCCTTACAAAAAAAAAGTCTTTATTTCTTAGAGATGCATTCCAAATTGTTTATGCATGGAATAATAAAATGTCTGGGATTTGCTTTAAAATAATTCAGTAGAGGGGTACCTGGCTGACTCTACACAACTCTACTTTGCACAATTCTTGATCTCAGGATCATGAGCTTGAGCCCCATACTGGATATAGAGATAACTTAAGGAAATAAATAAATAAATAAAACATTTTAAATTAAATAATTAAATAAATAAATAGTAAAATAATCCAGTAGGGAGGGGAAATGTAGGGGGAGAGGGAGGCACTATAGCTATATCAGAATTGGCCATATGTTGATAAATGGTTAAGATAATCACTGCGGAAGCTACTGATAAGTACTGGCTTATTGGAGGACTATTGTAACATTAACTCATTACTCTTGAATGCATTTGAAATTTTCTATAACAAAAAGTTATTTTTAAGATGATGTCTGCCTAACTTCAAAATCCTATGAAATTTAGAAATATATGTCAAGGGCAATATTTATATAATTCTTTAGAAACTATAATGGCAAAATTAGGGGCACCTTGGTGGCTCAATCATTAAGCATCTGCCTTCAGCTCAGCTCATGGTCCTGGGGTCCTGGGATCAAGCCCTACTTCGAACTCCCTGCTTGGCAGGAAGCCCACTTCTCTCTCTCCCACTCCCCCTGCTTCTGTTCCTGCTCTCACTCTCTCTATTTTCAAATAAATGAATAAAATACTTAAAAAAAAAAGAAACTATAATATGAAAATTAATCTGCTCACAAAACACCATATACTGTAAAATTCCATTATATCATATGTCCAAAACAGGCAAATCTATAGACAGAAAATGGATTACAGATTGCCTAGGGCCGGAGGAGAGAGGGGTAAGGGGAAATGGGGAATGACTACTAATGGGTACTGGGTTTCTTTTCGGGGTGGTGAAAACACTTTAAACATTTTATTTATTTATTTTAAAGAGAGAGAGCATGTGCTGGGCGAGAGGGAGAGTATAGAGTAGGAGAGAATCTCAAGCAAACTCCACACTGAGCACAGATGTGGGGCTTGATCTCATAGCCCTGAGATCATGACCTGAGCTAAAATCAAGAGTCCAATGCTTAACCCACTGAGACACCCAGGTGCCCTATGGGGTGATGAAAACACTTTAAAACTGATTGTGGTGATGGATGGATAATTCTGTGAATACTCTTAAAAAACAGAATTATACATACTAAGTAGGTGAATTGTATGGTATGTAAATTAAATATCAGTAAAGCTTTTTTTTAAGTAAGAAGAGAAAAACAAATACTACATGATCTTACTTATATGTGGAATCTAAAAAGAGACGAATTACTGAAACACAGAATGGTAGTTGATAGCATCTGGTCGATAGGGAAATGGGGAGGTGATGGTCAAAGGATATAATCTTCCAGTTATAAGATGAATAAATCCTGGGAATCTAATGTACAGGATTGTGACTGTAATTAACAATATTGTGTTATTTATCTGAAAGTTGCTAAGAGACTAGTTCTTAAATGTCCTTACCAAAAAAAAAAAACTATAATTTATCTGTGGTGATGGTTGTGTCAACTAGCATTATTGTGGTAATCATTTCACAATACCTATGTGTCAAACCTTCACACTGTACACCTTAACCTTATACAATGTTATTTGTCAATTATATCAATAAAGCTGGGGTGAGAAAGTACCTTTGTACTTAAAAAATGCTTTACGAGGGGCACCTGGTGGCTCAGTGGGTTAAAGCCTCTGCCTTCGGCTCAGGTCATGATCCCAGGGTCCTGGGATCGAGCCCCGCATCAGGCTCTCTGCTAGGCAGGGAGCCTGCTTCCCTTCCTCTCTCTCTGCCTCTCTCTCTGCCTACTTGTGATCTCTCTCTCTCTGTCAAATAAATAAACAAAATCTTAAAAAAAAAATGTTTTACAATAAGATAAAGAGGGACTCCCCTAGAGATACATTCTATCATACAAAGATCCTAGTTGACATTTCCCTTCATTACCTACTTCCTGATTTATTCCTCCTGATCACTTCTTTATGTAAAAATAAAGGCTAGTTTGGTTTGACAAGGATTTTGAGGACTGACTCATCAGATGGATTTTTTTTTAATTAATTTTTGTTCCCTCTTAAGCAAAACAGTAATGTTTAGTAGGTACTCTTTCAAATTGTTTTTGGAATCATAATTTTCCTGAAGGCTAATTTACCAGTACATATCAAGAGACTTATAAATGTATATAACCTTCAACTAGTTATTATCCTTCTGGAAATTTATTCTGAGGAGCTAATCAGAATTGTGGCCAAACACTTACATATAAAGATAGTCATCATCTATTTATCTAAAAATTTGAAGTATATTAAGTATAGTAAAATGATTGAATGTATTACAGTATATTCATATGCAGCATATTGCCAGTCCTTAAAAAGTAGTTTTTTCAAAAGGAAAATGCTTATGAATATAATCTAAAAATATCATGAGAATAAACCACATACATATATTGTAATGATTTTGTAAGAACAATAAATAAATATATCGTATATATTGTTGGAGGCCACGGCATGGTTGGAGTCGAGGACCAAACCAGGCCCTGACTTGTGTCTCCTTCCAAGTCCGGAAACCTTGACAAGGTTAAGGACGGGAAAGTTGACTGTGCACTGAGAAAGGGTCTGTGCTATGTGTCGTGCGCTCGCCTATGTGACTTCCCACACACTCTCCCTACAGGAGGGAACAATGTGGCCAAAGTCCTGAGTTCTTAGTTAGTCCTTTGGTTCTGCACCTCCCATAACCCATTCCCTGGTTAATTGTCTTGCTAATGCCTTTAGCAGAAACTACCTGGCCTCACGAGGTTTGCTTGTAGTTAATGTAAACCTGTTATAGGAACTTGCGGTCATCTGAAGAGGTACTGATGTATTACTCCTCCTATTCTGGTCTGCCTTATAAATGCTTGTAAGATGTGGAATAAAACTGGCACTGTTGGACATCATCTTCAGTGTCCCTCCTGCCCCCATCTCTTTGTCTCTTTACTTTTTTTCATCATCCTCTTAGCCCTCACGGTTACCTGGTCGATTCGTTGAGCTGGCCCCGTTGCGACAACATACGCATAAAAAAACAAAGCCAGAAGTAAGCTAATTGAATTACGAGTGGGATTATCGATGATTTTTGTTACTTTATGTATTTTCAAAAGCATCTACAATGAAAATTTTCCTATTTTAGGTAATGTAAGCTTTCTGTTTGGGGTTTTTTGGTAATATAATTGCTTGACATTCAGTGTAATTTTAATTGCAATATATTCTTTTATATGTGTTTATTATGATGCATAAAATACTTGACATTTGTATATTCTTTCTCCCTCACACAGAAAGCTAATTGAGGTAGTATTAACTTTTCCTCATTCTTTGGAATTTTTCCCATACTACTCTGTCCCGTGTACCTAGGGAGCACTTAATAAACAGTACTGCAAAGTCTACACTATGATCCATATCCTAAAAAACATACCTTAATACCAAATCTTATATTTATAGGATATCCCCCCACTAACAGCTTCTAGGAACAGCTCCTAGGTACTCAATAAATACTCGTATGGCTGTATTTAAACATCAGTTGGCAGCATGCAAGGAACCTGTGCTGTTATGGAAACTGTCATACCAAGCTAAAGATAAAATTCTATGAATTCAATTTCAAGAATCACATATGTCATTTTAAGAGTAGGAAGACATCTTTAAAAAAAAAATCACTGAACCCATTCTCTAATTTTACAGGTAAAAAGTTGGCCATGGGATAGTAAGTGACTTGTCCAAATTTATGCTGACAGTTAATGATGGAACCAGGAGAACAGTTCAGGCTTTGGTGTTCTCAAGTACCTCAAAGTTATATATATTCTTCATGTCTTCAGTTTCCAGAACTACGTCTGTGAAGTCCACTTAAGGTGTAGACTTCATTCTTTACACAATATAATCTAAGGGGTAGTCAGTGAACAGGCATACAATCTTGAAAATTCTATACCTGGTAGTTCCTGAAGAGATCAAGGAAGAACCTAATATTTCTGGCTCAGTATGATCTGGCAATGCCACATTGGGAGATATGGCTCAATGTGGGCATCCCTTTTACAAGCTGGATCTGGAAACTGGATCTTGGATTCAAGCTCCTAAGCCATAGAAGGATAACTTTTTTTTTTTCTCATTCTCCCCTATTTCATTCTGAGTCCCTCTCAAAGACCTATGAACCACTCTTTAGCACTGCATACTGCTGAAGCCCTGGGCATATATTCATTGACAATGAATGATTCTACTCGAGCTAGAAAAAAGTCTAGCTCTTGTCCTAAAGTCTTTATGAATAAAATCAGAAGATCTGCTACTACCTCCTAAGCTGGGGATGTTATTTGGACAGACTACCATCCCTCTTCTGATCTTGTCCTCTCACTTTCAGCTTTTATATGTCCCCCACTCCCCCTGCCCATGGTTGCATCCCTACCTGTTTGGTTAAAGGAGTGCCAGGCCACATCTTGCTGCCCCCATCCAGAACAGCCAGCTTGAGAAGCCTGAAGACTAGCTTGGTAGAGAGACTCCAATTCTGAGGTTTCCTGCTCTGTGTCTTGGTTCCAATGTGGATGCAAAAGGATGTGGGTTTTTTCCGGATAGGCTACACAGGTATGGGAATCATGGGGGGAGGACTTCATTCCTGGCCCAGGGACCCCATGTTTAAGTTGTGAATCACAGAGCCTCGTGACATTCACCCAAGAGTCTAAAGGCAAGGAAGTCCCCAAGTCAACACTGCTGCCTAATTCCTTAGGCCTAGCATCTCTCACTTGAAATGGCTTTCCTTGGTTCATGCTTCGTTCTGCCAACCTGGGCTGTCTTCCCCTAGAAGTTTCACTATTAGGCTGCCCAAAGTTCATGGAAACAGAAGGATAATTAGCCGGCTCTTCCCAGGAAGGTAGTCTGTCCTTACCACCCAAGGAGGACTGCTGTTTTGCCCAAGGCCAGTGGCCTTTCCCTTGACCCTGGAGGAAGGGAGGCTTACAGTCAGAAGGGGAAGAGTTCTTCCTTAGACTATTTGTCAAACTTCTATCCTGGGAACCTATGCCATCCCTTGTGGAGGCACCTTGCATCCTCTGGAACTGCTCTGCTAGTGAGCGGACAAGCCCCTTTGTACTGGGAAACTCTGGCTTATAGGGATCCTCACTGCCTCCATCCACTTTTGAAGTCAACAAAGTTTTGAGGCTTTGGGCTTGGAGGCATTGGTTAGTTTTCTGCACAGTATCAGGAGAGTGAAGCATAGGTGAGGAAGCAGCAGGCATTACGGGGTGGCAGGCCCTGTACAGGGGAAGGCTGGGCTGAGCTGATGAACTGGAAGGACTACAGCCTAGGCTGTATGCATCTCCTCTCTCAGAGGTATCTGTTCCAGCTGAGCGTGACCAAGGCATCACCTGGGATGAGACAGGAGGATCTTTCTTTTCTTGGAATAGCTGTTCTTGAGCAATGCCTCTTCCTTCTTGTGGAGGGAACCTGGTACAGCTGCTGTTGTCAACCCTGTAGCCTTGCAGCTTACCCTCTGGTATATCCAATGGTTCCCAACCATAATGAGCATTCTTCTCAGTCCTCCCTGGTGTTTTAGGTAAGGCCTGCCTGTGGAGTGCAGAGGGGTCAATGCTGTCCTCCTCAACTGAAGTCAGAAGGTTTGAGGCAGACCTACTAGGGGAATTGTGCTGTGAGGCAGACAAGGCAGATGACTCTGGGAATAGTGATGAGTGCGACTCATGGCAGGAAGCAGGTGAGTGGATGAAAGAACTGGCCCCAAACTCTGTATTCGTGCAGGGTTCCAGTTGAGCCTCCTGGCTTAACAATACTTGGAGCGGGATAGGCTGTTCACTGAAATAAATGGAGAGAAACAGTCATAAGCTGCCTTAAATGACAAGATCACTTACAAAAAGATCTGTTCATTTGGTTCCCATTTCTAGCCATCCACAAAGGGGATGGTAAAAATAAACAAAAAGACAAGCACAAGTAGAGTCAACAGTTCAGAGGTTCACAAGAGAAGGCAGGCACATGGTCAGCTCACACCTAAGCTCTAGGTAATATTAATCCTTTTTATTAAATGCCCTCACCAAAGTTCCACACAGTAATATTAAGTGGAAGTCCTTGTCAATAGTCTTCACTGCCTTTAAAGTCCCATTCCGATCATATTCTTCTTGTAAATTAAAAAATAAAAATTGCTAATCCCACATGCAGATGACATGGAGGGAGCAAAGCCTAGAAATCACTCATACCTGGGGTCCTGAGAGGCACACCAGCCAAAAGAACCAAAAGGCACATTTACAGAGTACAGTGTAATTCAGGTTCATGGGATTATACAGAATTCAGCCACTTCAAGTGTGTTTTCATAATGTGGATTTGGTTTTATTATTCACTGAGATATTTTCCCAAAGTAATGAATTGTGACTCTCTTGAGACTGGGAGTAAGACTAAGAAATTAACCGCATTTACTAGGTTTCTTACTAATTGTTTTGTATTTCTGACCTAAAAAACTCTGTTAGATGCACTTAAATAAAAGCCTCAATTACTCACATATATTAAGTGGCATTAAGTTTTCTAGAAAGAGTTTAGCTGCCTAAATTGCTTATATTCAAACAAATCTCTCATCAGGTTCTCAGATCAGTATTCAACAATTAGAGTAAACTGTAGGAGAAAAGAAGAAAAAGGAAGATCCTAGCTATTAGCATTAAATTTGAATGATAATATACTATCAACTTTTGTAGTCATAGCCACCCAGTTACCCTTACAATATTATGAAGAACGTATCATTATACTTATGGAGGAGACCCAATGGAGTGAAACAGACCTGGATCTGAAGTCCACACCTCTACCACTTACTAGCTGAGGAATCTTGGGTGCCTTACGTATATTATACTCCCTGAGCTTGAGTTTCCTCTTTCAGAAAATATCGCTAAGTAACAGTCCTGATCTCCTAAGGTTATTGTGAGAACTGAAGTACTTAGCTTAGTGCCTGGACAATAAATCGGGGTGCCTCGGTGGCTCAGTCAGTTGAGCATCTGACTCTTTTTTTTTTTTTTTAAAGATTTTATTTATTTATCAGAGTGAGAGAGAGGGAGAGAGCGAGCACAGGCAGACAGAATGGCAGGCAGAGGCAGAGGTAGAAGCAGGCTCCCTGCTGAGCAAGGATCCCGATGTGGGACTCGATCCCAGGACGCTGAGATCATGACCTGAGCCGAAGGCAGCTGCTTAACCAACTGAGCCACCCAGGCGTCCCAAGAGCATCTGACTCTTGATTTCAGCTTGGGTCATGATCTTGGGGTGGTGGGACTGAGCCCTACATTGGGCCCTGCATTCCATGTGGAGTGTGCGTGGGATTCTCTTTCCCTCTCCCTCTGCACTCCCCCAGCTCTCTCCTGCTCGCCTGCTCTCTCTAAAAATAAATAAATAAAATCTTTTAAAAAAATGTTCAATAAATGTTAGCTGTTTTTATAATATTTATATTCTGAGAACTATGTAGGCTTATGAACAGCCAAAATTAGTTTTGACTTAAATCTATGTATGTTGAATAGAACCAAATTCAAGAGCTAAAGTGTGAAAACTACATGAGTGGCCCCAGGAAGTTTTTTCCTATTGCTGCCCATAGCAAAGCAAAACAAAAGGAATCTTTGTGTCTCTTCTCTATGGTTCAGTCAGAGCAAAGACTGCTTTCTCTGCTTCCACCAGAGACAGGAAGCTCTGAAATCCCCCCAAAACTCACATGGTTTCTATTACAATAGAGCTCAGATTGCCATGTCTGAAAACATAATATGTACAGATTTAATAATCATGTTATTACACAAGTCCCAGGACAAACTCACCCACAGGAAATAAGGACAGTCTATTGATTATGCCATACTTTCTGTATCTTTCTATGAACTATTAAGAAAAGGACCAGCAGTGGGATGAGCTTTCCACAGTATGTCTGACCTGAGAAGCAAATCTTTCCAGAGGACTCTTCTCTGTCCTCTGTATACAGACACCAAGACAAGGAGAGCTCTGACTATGGAGCACCCGTGGTCATTTCCTCCCCTGGTGTCCATAAACTACAGTGGATCGCAGGCACTACCTTGTTGGCTGAGGGAGGGCCGCCCCCTGAGAGGGGAGGCAGGCTGAGGGCTGCGACGACTGCGCCGAAGATTGCTGCTGCTGCATGCGTTCCTGCAGGCTCCGTGCTTTTCGAATACTGATTTGCAACTTCTTATCGACTAGGGCTCTGCTGTGCGTGCTAGAGCTGGCACCATGCAGGGCAAGTCTTAGTTTAGCTAAAATGCAAAAGAAAATATAGCAGAAACAGAACACAAAACACAAACAAAAATAAAAATAAAATTGAACCAAAAATGAGCAAAGATATGCAGTAAAACTCAAAATATGCAGCAGGAATGCAAGGCGTGGACCATGCACATACTGTCCAGGGTACAGAGCTTCTCTGGCTCTAAGGAACATTCATGGAAGCCATGGAGGCCAAACAGGTTAATTCGAATTTAAAAAAACAAACAAACAAACAAAAAGCTAAACTAAAATGAGTCAGGAAGAGAAACTGGTGCTTCCATCTTAGAGACTGTCACTCTCGTCCTTGGCAACTGACCTGTCCGACTCTGGTCTCCACACTTTGCTCCCAACTTCCCCTTCCCGACAGCCAACAGCAGAAATAAGATCCAAATCTGCATCTGTCTTTACAGAACACAGCTTCTTGTGGGTCACATTTAAGAACCAAATACAAATTCTAAGCCTTAGTCCTTCACTGTAACTTTATGGTGCAGCATACCAGGAAAGCAGGGCAGAAACACAAATCAAATATCTGGTGCAAAGTCACAGGCCTGGGAAGTCGAGGTCAATATATTCATTTCCTCTTGCCATAAGCTCCACCTACCTAGTCAGTGACTAGAGAAAGAGCAGACTAACCTCAAATCTGAGGTCTAACTTTATCTTGGGATAAGAAGGTAGGTAGGCATGACTGGATAGTTCATCTGTGGACTCCGACTTAAGTTATTCCAGTAAATATCCATAGGCCACAGTGACAGCATGTGGCACACTTATCCGAAGGGCAAAGATAGCCTAAAGGAACTCAGTTTGGGACAGTGACAGTGAGGAGACATAAAAGCTGTTTTCATCCCATCTGAGTGATGACTCTAATGATACCTATCGCAAAGTTAGTTAAAATTGCCATAGCTATAGCAGTTAGAGTTACTTACAGATAGCTTCGTTACAGAAAGCCAAAGCTGCAGCACAGTCTCCCTTCTGTTCCAGATGCAGCGACTCTTCAAACACTGAATCTGCCTCTTGCAAGGACCTCTCAAAGCCGTCACTCCTCCCTGAAAGGGCCAGCACTTTTCATTTTTATTATAGTTTGTTCCAACTTTTTCTATGTAGTGACGTTTCCCTTCAGTGCACACAGCTCCTTGCTGAGCCTTGATCTACCTTTATTCTAACTCTTCACTGCCATGAAGAATTCTCTGAAACATGTAGGACATCGTTTTTGCCTTAACCAAGACATGCCAAGGCCATGAAAGAGGAGTATGTCATTATCCACCACATATTCCAATTCCAAGAGCTCTTAAGAGGACCCTCAAGAAAAGACCAAAGTATTGTCTATAGCAGAAGGGTGGACTCTTATGCCTGTAACTGATCTGTTTTTCCACAGTGCAACAAGATACATCTTGCCAGCCAGTGTCAGAATGTCCCAGACCTCCATGGAGACCTCTACTGCTGTGTTAAGGCAAAAGTGGCTTCACTTTCATTCTGTGGAAACCCATCTGTAAAATTTCTTTCCTACATCAATTCAGTCCCCTCTGTGCCACCCACAACTGAAAAATTAGTATACCTCTTGGGTACAGGTGCTCTATAGTTCCTAAACTTAATACACCTACCAGGGCAGTTGAACAACCCTTGTTGGTATGCAAGCACATATGTTCCATCAGCAGTGATAAGTATTTTTCTCATCATACCCTTCCTTCCTAAGCTGACTGCAGGAGTCACTTTCCCATACACTGAGCATGAAATACTCCTTCCTCCTGTGAAAGCAAATGTCTACCAAAGCAGGCGCAAAAGAGTTCAAGTACAGTGCCAGATGAAAAATCAAGAAAGTACTGTAAGGCCAACTTTTGTAAAAGAACACTCAAGTTTATGTTCCCCCTTGGCTTTTACTCACTCATAACCATAAATTGGTAGTAAGCTGTATTGTAAATTCACCCTCGATTGGGATTAATGATGAGTTTTCACAAGCT
This sequence comes from Neogale vison, assembly GCF_020171115.1. Lineage (NCBI taxonomy): Eukaryota > Metazoa > Chordata > Mammalia > Carnivora > Mustelidae > Neogale > Neogale vison. The sequence goes on from NC_058092.1 coordinate 187,349,026, forward strand.
CACAAGAAAAAATATCAAAATGTCGGAGGCATTTCTCTCATAATGTCCCCATCCTCCACCTACCTCCAGCTGGATAAGAAAGGCTCTTCCAAACCCCTAATATTCACTCCTTAAATCACCATGGCTTTTAGAGAGCAATGAGAAGGCTGTGGAAGTACTAAGTTTGTTCAGAAGAACCTGGGATTCAGATCCATCAAGAGATACAGCCTAAAGTTTTCTTGTAATATTTAACATTGACTTAATCTATATAATCTTGGGGCGCCAGGGTGGCTCAGTGGGTTAAGCCTCTGCCTTCAGCTCAGGTCATAATCTCAGGGTCCTGGGATCGAGCTCCGCATGGGGCTCTCTGCTCAGCGGGGAGTTGGCTTCCCCCTCTCTCTCTGCCTGCCCCTCTGCCTACTTGTGATCTCGGTCAAATAAATAAATAAAAATCGTGGCTCAGTGGATTAAGCTGCTGCCTTCGGCTCGGGTCATGATCTCAGGGTCCTGGGATCGAGTCCCGCATCGGGCTCTCTGCTCAGCAGGGAGCCTGCTTCCTCCTCTCTCTCTTTCTCTCTGTGCGTGCCTCTCTGCCTACTTGTGATCTCTCTCTGTCAAATAAATAAATAAAATCTTTTTAATAAATAAATAAATAAATAAATAAAAATCTTAAAAAAATTTTTTTTAAATCTATATAATCTTTATAATCAGAGATGGTAGTGAGAGCCATTAAAACAAAAAAGTTCTCTATAGACATATAGTCAAACTACAGTTGATCAATCACCATACTAGATTTTAATTCTATCTTAGAATCTTAGTACTCCATTCCTTGCTCTTCCAGGAGATTGTGAATCAAAGTATACGGAGAACTGCCAATGAAATGTGGCCAGAAGGATTCTCTCTCAACTTTCATGTACTGCCCAACTAAAAGAGGAAGGAAAAAAAGTAAGGGAAGGAGATGACAAGATTCCTCCTTCAGAAACAATAAAAACCCGAGACCCAAACATGACATAGCTTAAGGATGAAAAGGAAGACTATCCAAATTATCCAAATATAGGGACAACTAAGGAACTAGAAATTTAAAACTAACTTGGAAACAGATACAATGCCTTGGGAAATATAAAGCAACAATTTCCTCAAATCAAAAGACAGCAGGATTAGAGAAGAAAAATGGTCCCCAAATAGGCCCTAAATTAGCCCACTAAGCTTCTCTGTTGACAAAAAGTAGGAAATGGTCAACAAGAAAGCAACCATCCAAAACAGCACTGACCCCTGTTCTTTGCACTGCTATAGTATCCATAGTTTGTTACACCTGGGGATTCTGAATAATAAGAACAATAAATTCATTTCATAGAAAGAAAAACAGAGATCTAAGTTTCAGGAGTCTAATTAAGATATATACCTCAGTCTTTTTAAACTCCTATTCTGAAGACTAGTCTCCTCTGATACAAAATGACATCCTAAAGTAATTGAAGAAGAAAAGTAACTAGAGTGGGGCAGTTGATGAAGCCTTGTAAAGTGTATGAAATTGGGAAACGAATCATCAGAGGATCAAAAGGCAATCAAGCTTTGTGTTCTTAGAACCTATTTGGTAGACTTACTTCCCTGAAGCTCCAGATGGGCAATTTCAAGAGTATATTTCTGCCCAGCAAGCAGAATTTCCCTCATCAATGTAGCTCACCCACTGCCCTGTTGTGCTGTTTCTGAATTATGACTAGTTTTATTTATACCTTCTACAGATATCATGGGAAATATTTTTCGTGAACAATACACTATCCCTAAACTATAGACTTTCAATAGGTAAACCCAAGGGGCGCCTGGGTGGCTCAGTGGGTTAAGCCTCTGCCTTTGGCTCAGGTCATGATCCCAGGGTCCTGGGATCGAGCCCCGCATCGGGCTCTCTGCTCTGCATGGAGCCTACTTCCTCCTCTCTCTCTGCCTGCCTCTCTGCCTACTTGTGATCTCTGTCAGATAAATAAAGAAAAAATCTTTAAAAAAAAAAAAAATAGGTAAACCCAAAATCAGTGCCTGTCTCCCAATTAATAGACTTTTCACCTATTTTCCCTAGTTCTCACTAAAATGAGTGAATTATGATAAAATACAACTTAGCTAGGAGTGCCTGGATGGCTCAGTGGGTTAAGGCCTCTGCCTTCAGCTCGGGTCATCGTCACAGGGGCCTGGGATCAAGTCCCACATCAGGCTCTCTGCTCCACAGGGAGCCTGCTTCCTCCTCTCTCTCTGCCCACCTCTCTGCCTACTTGTGATCTCTGTCAAATAAATAAATAAATAAATAAATTTTTAAAAAATAAATAAATAAAATAAAATACAACTTAGCTAAATAGTTTAGGAATTTACAGGTCTGAATATTTCCCCTCCCTTCTCTCTCTGTCCCCATCACCCACAACCTATGCTCACAACAATTACCCTGATTCTGCAGTTCATCCAAGTCCATGAAGCGGCTGGGATGAGGATTAAACCCTTTAGCTGCCTCTAATTCCTTCTCCCGTTTCCTTCGAAGTTCCTGTTCCTGGGCCCTCCTGGCCACTTCCTCCTGCAGTTCATCCAGTTCACTTTTGGAAGATATCTCCCCACCTAAATATAAGCAAGGGGGAAGAGAAAATTGTCACATTTCCATAAATAAGACTAGGCACTTGCTGCATTTATGGCCACTACATTGCCTTTCCTTTGGAACTCGATTCAGTTTGGGGTTCATGTTCTGGACAGTGCTGTCTACCTCAGATTCAGGGTGAAATCTGGGCTATGGATTATAACGATGATGGTAATATACTTATTGAGTGGCTTTATTAGAACAATAACAATGTGAAAAATAACATTTGGTTGAGCATTTACTGTGAGCATTTAAAACTGTGATGGATAGTTTTAAGTACTTTTACATATATTATTTCATTTAATTCTTATGACAACCTATGAAATAGATACTATTATCGCCCACATTTTAGGAATAAAAAAACAGAGACACGAAGAGAATAAACAAATAACTTGCCTAAGGTGACAAAGATGATAAATGGTAGAGCTGAACTAAAGTCAAATAGCTTAAATTCATAATCTATGCTCTTAACAGACAGCATTCTCAGCTATGTGTTGCCACTAATTCATTGGGAATCTTCAAGCAAGTCAATTTCTCGGCCTTAACTTCCAGTATCTCTTTAAAGAGTTGGTAAAACATCCAGTAAAACAGAGAGTTTGTAGGGGCACCTGGGTGATACAGTCAGTTAAGCATCGGATTCTTGGTGTCAGCTCAGGTCATGATCTCAGGGTCATGGGATTGAGCTCGGCACTCAGTGTAGAGTCCGCTTAAGACTCTTTCTCCCTCTGCCCTCCCCCTGCCCATGCACTCTTACAAAAAAAGGGAGGAGGGAATATAAGGACATAAGGCACTCAATTAGGGAAAAGAAAACAGGAATACTGGATAGGATATAGAGGCAGGGATAAGGATAGGTCTGACCTACTTACTCCCTAGTTTCACCCATAGCCTTCATGTCACCCTTTGTCATCTCAACTCATAGAACTAAACAATGAGAAATCCATTCTCATGAGGCTTCCTCTATACCAAGGGAAAAAACCTGAGAACTTATTCTTCTGAGGATTACAGGTGCTACTGACACTGTTCACCATATTTCTGTTCCTTCTTATTCCCACAAGGGCTCTCCCCAAATAGTAAAGAACAAACAGACAAGCCATGATGAAGGACAAAAAACAGAAAAATCTAAAGATGGAATGGCTCAAATGCCTCCATATTTACATACTGATGGAAAATTTAAGATACAACTGCCCTCTAATTTCAGATGGGCTCAGATAAGGCTATTTTCCAAATAGAATTGGCAGTCAAATCTAGCCCTCGAAATCCAGTGTCTTTCTGCTTACCTGAGAAGGGCTGATTCTTTGTCCAGTTACTCCTGGATGCTATGGAGTCTGCCTCCAGTATGCTACTGCTGTGAGACTTTGGGATATGACGCCAGGAAGGTGCCAACCCAGCTGATCTCTTAGCACTTGGATCCCTTCAAAAGCAAACCAGAGTTTAGTGAAAACATCAGAAGGGTGATAACTTGCAACATTCCTACAACTAAATTCCCTCAAAAAAACAAAAAACAGGGGCTCCTGGGTAGCTCAGTCAGTCAAGCATTTGCCTTCAGCTTGGGTTATGATCTCAGGGTCTTAGGATCGAGTCCCACGTCAGGCTCTCTGCTTAGCAGGTACCCTGCCTCTCCCTCTGCCTGCTGCTTCCCCTGCTTGTGCTTGCGCTCCCTCTCTCTCTAATAAATAAATAAAATCTTCAAATAAATAAAATATGTTTTAAAAAATAAATAAAATACTTTAAAAAATTTTATTTATTTATTCATGAGAGACAGAGAGAGAGCGGCAGAGGCAGAGGCAAAGGGAGAACCAGGCTCCCCAAGAAGCAGGGAGCCAAATGCAGGACTTGATCCCAGGACCCTGGGATCATGACCTGAGCTGAAGGCAGATGCTTAACCATCTGAGCCACCCAGGTGTCCTAAATAAATAAAAAATCTTTTTAAAAAACAACAATAAAACATTGAGCTAATATATAGTTAAAGTACCTGCTAAACTATTTCTGAAAGTAGTTCCCCCATCTTATCTCACCTCATTTATATTTTGTGCATCTAGCACTATCTGGCACAAAATTTATTAAATATATTAATAAACATAAGTTCTCATATGAATTGCCTTCCTCTTTCTTATACCTCTGCAGCCATCTTCTCATGTGTAAATTTTTTTTTAAGATTTTATTTATTTATTTGACAGAGAGAGCGATCACAAGTAGGCAGAGAGTCAGGCAGAGAGAGAGGGGGAAGCAGATTCCCCGCCGAGCAGAGAGCCCGATGCGCGGCTCAATCCCAGGACCCTGAGATCATGACCTGAGCCGAAGGCAGCGACTTAATCCACTGAGCCACCCAGGCACCCCCTCATGTGTAAACTTAATAGGTTATTGGACAGTTCTGGATCCCATGCTGAGCGATAAGCAATGGGAAAATATGAGGATGTAACTAACACCCTTGTAGAAGATATAGTCACTCTTTGCAAACAGCAACTCTGTTAAGAAATTTGCCTCTGTGGCAACTCAGTAGAAACAGCATATGAAAACCTGAAATTTATAAAGCAAACTGTGCCCCAGGAATAAGGTACAATGAACACTATTAAATCATTATTATTACCTTTTGGAATTATGAGTATCACTGACTTACAAAACACAGAATCCCTGTGACTCTTGAAAAGAAGAAACCAGGGGCGCCTGGGTGGCTCAGTGGGTTGAGCCGCTGCCTTCGGCTCAGGTCATGATCTCGGGGTCCTGGGATCTAGTCCTGCATCGGGCTCTCTGCTCAGCAGGGAGCCTGCTTCCTCCTCTCTCTCTGCCTGCCTCTCTGCCTACTTGTGACCTCTCTCTGTCAAATAAATAAAATCTTAAAAAAAAAAAAAAAAAGAAGAAAGCAGGGGAGCCTGAGTGGCTCAGTGGGTTGAGCCTCTGCCTTCGGCTCAGGTCACGGTCTCAGGGTCCTGGAATCAAGCCCCCCATCGGGCTCTCTGCTCAGCAGGAAACCTACTTCCTCCTCTCTCTCTCTGCCTGCCTCTCTTCCTACTTGTGATCTCTGTCAAATAAATAAAATCTTAAAAAAAAAAAAAAGAAAGAAAGAAACCATGCTAAATGGAAGAATAAATAACAACTGTATTTTCTCTCTGATCATAGAACTATATTTTGATTCACTAATTCTTCCATTACAAGTTATTTACTGAGTAATTTTACACATAATCAAGCTCTCTCCTTTCTCAAATGCCTTTGCTCCTTCTTCCAGCAGAGGGTGCTGTTGTCATAGAAAGCTGACAGAGCATCCCCACCATGTTTAGGGTAGCATTATTTTCAACAGCCAACCTATGTTAGCAACCTAAATGTCCATTAAAAGATGAATGGAGGGGGACACCTGGGTGGCTCAGTTGGTTGGACGACTGCCTTCAGCTCAGGTCATGATCCCGGAGTCCTGGGATCGAGTCTGGCATCGGGCTCCCAGCTCCATGGGGAGTCTGTTTCTCCCTCTGACCTCCTTGCTCATGCTCTCTCTCACTGTCTCTCTCAAATAAATAAATAAAATTTAAAAAAAAAAAAAAAAGATGAATGGAGGGTCACCTGGGTGGCTCAGTGGGTTAAAGCCTCTACTTTCGGCTTGGGTCATGATCCCAGGGTACTGGGATCAAGCCCCATATCAGGCTCTCTGCTCAGAAGGAAGCCTGCTTCCTCCTCTCCCTCTGCCTGCCTCTCTGCCTACTTGTTATCTGTCAAATAAATAAGTAAATCTTTAAAAAAATTTAAAACTAAAAATTAAAAAATTTTTAAAAAAGAGATGAATGGAAAAGAAGATAAGGTATATGTGCACAACAGAATATTCCTGAGCCATAAAAAATAATGGAATTTTGCCATTTACAACAACATGGATGGACCCAGCAGGTTCTGTTATGCTAAGTGAAATAAGTCAGAGAAAGACAAATACTAAATGATTTCACTTAGATGTGGGACCTAAAAGACAAAACAAATGAACAAACAAATAAAAAACAGAAACAGAATCACAAATACAAAAACAAACTGGTGGTTGTGGAAGGGAAGAATGTTGGGGGAAGGGTGAAATAACAGAAGGAGATTAAGAGATACAATCACATGGGGGATAAAAAGTACAGCATAGAGAATATAGTCAATAATATTGTAATAACATTCTATGGTGACAGATGGTCACCATATGTATTGCTGTGAGCACAGTGTAATATACAGAATTGTCCAATCACTATGTTGTACACCTAAAACTAATACATGGTATATCAACTTTATTTCAATTTTTAAAAAAAGAAAGAAAGAAAGTTGATTGTTAATAAATTCCATTTCTCCACCCCTGTGAGTTGAAAAGCCTCCTGGTGGCTCACATTGCTGCAAGGGACAATGCTGCTATTCAAAGGCCAAACAATACCTGCAGACACTGGAGCTCTCAGGCAGGGCTGCATCCAGGCTGACAGGGCTGTTGCTGTTCCTCTCACTGCTCTCATAGCCAGACTCCATTCGCTGTATTAGGCGAGGGTGCTGTTCTAAAAGGTGAGAGCCTGGCCGTGCGGGGCCCCAGGGCTTATACTGGGGGCTTGGTCCACCAGTTTTAACGTCGTAAGCAGGTGGCTTGCTTAGTTCATCTGGCGTAAATTCTTTAGCTATCCGGATCAAAGGACAAGTATGGAAAAGGAGGTATTTTTAGCATCGGCTTCAAATTAAGACATAACCAAACCCTCCCTCCAGCTACTCCTTCACTGAACTCCTATCTCCAAAAGCATCAGCATAAAAATGTACCTTGCTAAGTATACCAGAAAATCCAGGTTTTTTAAATACGTAAGTCAACTTTATTCAAAAGCCCAATTCTTCCCTAATTATCTCCTCACCTGAATCCTCAGAAAAGGGGCTAAGCTGGGTATAGCCACAGTGCTTCCTTTTGTCCTTACTAAAGATACTGTCAATATTCAGAGACTCTCGTTTGGGTCTCCATGTTGGACGATACTTGCTAGAAGAACTGGATTTTGACTCACTGCTGGTACTCTCTACTTCCCAGTCACGACAGTGTAAAGACAGGTTCCTAGGAGGCTTTTTGTCAGTCGGGTCTCCTCCCTTCCCCACACACGGGGATCCTAGGTTGGTCTGAGAAGCCAGGGATGGTCTGTTGTGAATCATATTGCTGACTGTCTCTTTAAAATCCCTTAGTCTATTGGTGCTGCTGGATGGTTTAGAGGCATTCCTAGGGGCCTGTTTCTCTTTCAGTGTTTCTCCTAAAAACACAAAGAATTAAATAAACATAAATGTTTAAAATGATCACAGATACCCAGACCCCAAAGTGTGAAAGCAGAAAAGAAAAGCCAGTCTGGAGTACGACACAAGTTTGCCAGAGTGAATGAAGAAAGACAAACAGTGCAGAATGGCTTGCCTTCACTGTGGTACCCTGAGGCCTGTGGCTCATCGCCTTTCCTCCTAACCCGGCCAGAGCTCCTCTTGCGTTCTATCAGTGATCCTTTCTTGGATGTGAGTTTCTGATTACATTCACTATCAGTCAGGTGTCCTGAAAGAACAAGGAAATGGGGGTAAGCTGGTTTCTGAGACTGACCTCCATCCTCTTGAGAAACTAGTCTCCCTCTGGGATTCATAATAGTGCTACAAATTTAGTATACCCATGAATCAGAAGCTGTAGAGGCCAAGGCTATCTGATTTAAGTGTAGCAGGAATACAGATAAATGCAGAGAAGCTCAAGTATTTAAATGGAAGCCTGCAAATTGACAATGTCTCCTGACCAATTACCAGTCTTGATTCTGCTCATAATCTTTCCCAGTGACCCAGAAAGGACACATTACTTGGTAATTTTTAAAAGGTGACAGTTGTAAAGATTGTATAAAAATGTCATGTATCAACATATTTTCACTAAAATAAATAAAAGATAGAGCCTCCCTTTCATTTACCAACACATACTAAGTAAAGCCTAATTTTTTATTACATCTGGTATTGCCCAGGTTCCCCAGCCTTTGCCCACAAGAGCGCTCTGATTGTGGGTGGCTTTAAGATTCAGTTCTAAATCTTCTTTAAATGTGAATCATTTAGAAGGGCATTTGAACTTTGAATAATTCTTATTCCCATCTCCAAAGAGTGCTTTACCAAACCTGGCTTTACCCAGAGATTACACTTCATAATTCCTCAGTACTGATCACTGGGAAGCCCAGGAGATATCGGCTCTTTTACATGACTTGCCCTGCTTCATGGCCACAGAATGTAAATGTATGATATGATAACAGCAAAGGTCAGATTATAAAGGATATAATCAATCTAAAATGCTGGAAGCCAAAGGTGAATTAAGCAACTGAATTAAATTAGAAAACAGATTTAGAGAAAATCCTCTAGGTTTTCAAATGCACCAAGCACTAATTTGTTTTCATAAGTTAATATATGAAAATTTTTGTACAAATTCATGTACCAGCAGGGGTAGTGATATGCTACCTATTTTCAAGAAATTAACCAACGTAATCTTCTATTGCTTTTATCTGATCCTTTGTTACCTCCGGGCCCAAAGGAAAGATTTCAGAAAGAAGGAAATCACTTGGAGCAACTAAATCTGCAAATGTTACACCAATGGGAGTACACTCCCCTACCCCTGGCCATTCACAAACCTTTAATATAAACCTGACTCTCCTGGAAAATATGCCTTGTTTATCCTGTTATTTGGCTTCTCCCTGATTCACAGTTTCAGAAATACAGTCTAAAAAAAAAAAAAAATCAAAGTAATCACCTAATGCAATAGTCATCAAAAGAAATTCAACATGAATCTAACCAAACCTCCAGATCCAACTGCCAATTTACAAGAAATACAGAGAACAGAGAAACATGCTAGAGTTTACCTTAGGAATATAATCAGCAAACTTCAGAATGTAGGCAATCTATAGGACAAACTATACCTAGTTATTCAACAATCAGCTACAAGGAAAAATAGAGAAACCTATAGCTTAAAAGAAATGTAAAAGACTTATTAAGTGTAGGTCTCACTTGGATTCAGAATAAAGCACATAAACCATTAAAAATGATAAAAAATTTTAAAAAAATTATAAGATACTTGTGTTTTTGAACACTCATTGGTTATTTAGTTTTTAGGAACTATTAATATTTTTAAGTGTGATAATGACATTTTTAAAAATGATTTCTTGTTTTAGAGATACATACTACAAATATTTATAGAAAAGGTGAAATAGGTGATGGGGATTAAGGAGTGCCACTCATTGTGATGGGCACCAGGTGCTGTATGACGGGTGTTGAATCACTATATTGTATACCTGAAACTAGTATCATACTGTATGTTAACAGCTGGAATTTAAATAAAAACCTCAAAAAAAAGTCAAGCACAGAGTAGGAACCACCAATCTGAAGCCATGAGCTCACTAATTCCCAAGTCTCTAAGAGTATGGGCACTGTTCTATGCATTAGGTGATAAACCTTTCATCTCAGCAGTGAGTTATGCGCTTCTTTTCCTTTCATGCTCTGTACTGATTTCTTCCACTGACAACAGGCACATTCTTCTACAGATTAACAGAACAGTTCAAGAATGTTCTCTGCATGGAAAGCACAGTAACAAACAGGCTAGCTTTCCTTCTTTTGCTTTTCTGTCCTTCATGAAGTCCAGCAAGGTGATGAGCAAGTGTGCCATGCCCATAAACATGCCCCTTCTCTTAAAGCCCTCCACTTGGGATAATGCCTGACATGAAAACATGATGAGGAGCGAGGCAACAAATGTTACTGGGAAACTATGAGAAGGACAGGGATCGAGAATATAGTAAGAACAAAAAGCAGATTTTGAAATAAGCAATCACATCAATAATCACATTACAATCATTCTTACTGACATGCTGGTGTTAATAGGCATATGTGTAATGGAGTTATCATTGTTTCATTCAGAGTTGTGTTGCTTCTTTTCATCCCAGTCAATTACCCAAGTTCTGTGCCTTTCTCCCTTTCCATGACTAACATTTCTAACTTGCCCCAGTTTCTTTTCCCTGGGAGAATCTCTATGTAGGAACTGAATCAGGCAAGCAGCGTCCACTGTATAACTCCCTACCTGTGTCCCGACTGCTCTGAGACGTGGAATCATTCTCCACATTATAGATGACTGTCCCCTGAGAATCAGAAGAGAAGTGACTGACCACAGACTCATGGTGGGAATGTTTGTAGGGATAGCTCTCCGTTGAGGAATCTGTTCGAGTGTCACTTGAGATGGAGGGCTCCCTCCCTGAGGGAAGGAGGAGACACATACACAAAAGTAAGGAAAGAGAGGACAGTGACAGAGGGAAGGCAAAGAGTTGGATGGCAACAAGGGTCCATAAGGCAAGAATTCCTAAATTGAAGAGTGAGAAGGATATACCAGAGCCGTTCTTCCCAACACCCAACTTCCAGATAACCCAGACATACAAACAATTCCTCCCACTCCTGCCCCTACCTTGCTGAAGCCCTCACTTTGCCTGCCACTGTGAAAAACTGTGGGGCTTTTAGAAAACCTATGGGGGAAAGTGGAAGAAAGGAAAAAGTTGTGAAAAGTAAGATCTATTTGGATGGAGAGTCCCAGGCCAACCTGGCATACATAACCAGTTGCCTCCCAGCCCATCATTTTTCTCCTACACTGCCAGAAATGTCACTTAAAAAAAAAAATTTGATTGACATTGTAAGCATTTTTAATATATCTGATAAATTATGGGGCCGTTATTTATGTATTTACTTACTTACTTATAAAGATTTTATTTATCTGACAGAGAGATAGCAAGAGAGGGAACACAAGCAGGGGGAGTGGGAGAAGGAGAAGCAGGCACCCCGCTGAGCAAGGAGACTGATGTAGGCAGGAGCTGAAGGCAGAGGCTTAAAGACTGAGCCACCCAGGCACCAGGCGCCCTAGGGCTGTTATATATCCTTTGGAGTAAATTAGTTCAATCAGATTACTTTTCTCTGAACAACTTGCTCAGAAAAGCACAAAAGGGGAAATGTGTGTTTGACTGAAGGGAGAAAAAGGTCTGAGTAGGTACATGGTTGGGAAGAACACCAGATGCTAAGCGGGAGGGAAGCACAAAAGGTATGGGAAAAAATTTCAAGAACAAGCATCTTCTCTTTCAAAACTATACTCCAGAGCAATCCTAGATCTAGAAAATGAAAAGGATATTTCTTTTTCCTCCTTTTTAGAAAACAAGCCGAAACTATTAGGGTTATATTTCTAATACATTATAAGCCTCTTTGAGCTATCCTGAGACTTCAGCCATCAAGCTGCAAATTGTTTCTACAGGAAAACGTGATTTAAGTTGCAAACAGTTGAATTAGAAGTGAAAATCTGATTCATAGGCTGAAGGATACTGCTACTACACTTGGCATTTTAAAACAAAAATCTCTTATCCCAAACAAAATGACTAGTCTTGTAGTAACACATAAAATTTTTCTCAGTCTTAACAATTTGCTGAAGTCATTGTTAAATTGACAGCAAGAAATCAGTCATCTTACATTATTAGAAGGTTAAACACTGAGTCTCCCTCACAAACTAATTACTTCAAGCTAAATCAACCTAATTGCCTTCTCACTTTTGAATCAGGGCCAGGTGACTTAGGCAACAACATTCTTGAAGGCGGAAGGAAACAAAGCCTGGCACACCTTGGGCTTCAGCACGAGCTGGCACTTCTTTCCATCTCTAACGGATCCTCTATCTATAGGCTAGGCTATTGTGTTGGGCTCATGATTTAAGTATGAGTCATAACTGTCCAGTGATCACATTGGAAGGAAGAAGGAAGAAGTAAAGAGCTAGACTGCTCACCTGAATCTTCACTATCATAGCATGTTCTGCTGTATGACTGGAACTCAACCTGGGGAGGCAGGTCCTGGGTAGACACTGGGGTACCCTGTGGGTCTGCATAAAGCAGTAGCAAAGGCTGATAATGCCCCTTGATGCATTTGGTCACCACATCCTTCCATTTGGGCCCAATCTGAACCAGAAACAATCAGAAGAATATGACAGTTATATTTTGTATCCACAATCCAAAACATATCTTCCCATTCTGTTTTTCTAAAGAAAATAAGAATGACAAAAAGACAAAAATTGGGTAAAGAAACCACAAAAGAGACCTTAGACCTAAATTTTATAAATTTTTTGTTAAATCTTTTGTTGTTGTTGTTGTTAAATCCTTTTAGAAAGCGTAAAACCCTGTAAGAGGTAGAAATGATGAATAAAATTACTTTTATTCCTGTGAAACATCAATTTAGTTGTCAAATATAAATGAAAGCTCTCAAAGGTAAACATGCTATGTGAGGGGACTTCAGCTGCTTTGGTGATCAATTTCTTTTCACAGATTAAAGCCCTTGCTTGAAATTTGCAATTCTATCATTTCTATAAATTATATAATTTTCATCTAAATATTAAAATCACTTTTATGAAGCTAAACAGCAGGCAGAAACTCTCACAGACTGCCTTTGAATAAATGACATTCCATTTCAGAGTTCACACATGGCAGGACATAAAATGTCAAACTGCTTAGAATAGACAGCTGAACCTCGGCCTTAGCTTTGAGCTGGATTCAGCACTGCCAAAGCAGTGCAAAAGAGTGACAGGAGAGGCATGGAAACAATCCAATCAAATCCCTAAACTCACCCTCTCTCTTTTTTTTTTTTTTTTTAAAAGATTTTATTTATTTATTTGACAGAGAGAAATCACAAGTAGGCAGAGAGGCAGGCAGAGAGAGAGAGAGGGAAGCAGGCTCCCTGCTGAGCAGAGAGCCCGATGCGGGACTCGATCCCAGGACTCTGAGGTCATGACCTGAGCCGAAGGCAGCAGCTTAACCCACTAAGCCACCCAGGCGCCCCACTCACCCTCTCTTAAATTTGAACCAGTCACATTCTGAGATGGTGTGTTCTTAAGAGCTGAACAACTAGCATAGTGCTAATTTCATAATAGATGTTCATTACATTTATAACTAAGTTATTTTAACTAAAAAAATCCTTTTTACATATAAATCTCATTTAAAATCTTATAAGGCAAGTATTATTTTTCAAATAAAAATGCTAAAGCTCAAAGAATTCATATAAATTCCCCAAAACTACAACGGCAAAACAGAGACAATCAAGAAATGTGACAGACTTTACTATTTGTAGAGGACACTTCTTAATGTCCATGGATTGCTGTAAATTATAGTCAGGAGTCTCCTCCTGCTAATCTTACCTCACAAAGCTTCCTAACTTATACAGATCACCTTAAATACTTCAGTCATGGACTCTGTGACTTAAACAGTAACAAGTTTCCAGCTTTAAATATTCTCATAGCCCCATTTTTTCTTTCCTACACTATTCCCAAAACATGTTAAGGTACTTCAGGGAGGTAATAATCAGAGAATAATTGATAGCAGCTCTGGGACAAAGGATTACCCACTGATAATACGAACTCTGAAATTCTGAATTTCATGCTAACCTTCTAGCCTAATTTGAGGCTTTAAACTGTTCTCACTCAAATCAACCAATTAATACATTAAAAAAAAAAACCCGTTGTCAACTATAAACGCAGAACTGTACTGACTGCATGGTGAGAAGTCAGAGAAAATAACAGAAAATATATCCATCCTATCTTTGAGAAACTTGCCATCTATTTGGAGAAGACAAGACTGACCCTCTCATAAATTCAACAGATAGGTAAACAGACATCAAACAATGAAAATAAACACTGAAGACAAGAAGACAAGTAATTATCCTAGTTTTTTTGGTTGCAGCCACCAAACACTTTAAGAAGGGCTTAAATATTCCTACCTCCTTGACATGAGCATCATCAAAATACATCCATTTGCGGATCTTTGTTTGGAAAAAGAATGTAGAATAATGTTTGCCATAGTAACAGATCATTCCTACTAAGTACAATTCAGACTGCTTGGCCCGGTCATCTGTCACTCTGAAAAACAGCTGTGGGGGAAAGAAGATAATGGAAAAAACAGTCACATACTCAACCCTCTTAAATCACCTCTCCGCAGACTCCATCATTTCTTATTGAGGTACTGACTTGTTTCTCCACTCTTCAGTCTAAAGTTCTCCCTAGTCTATACTAATCATCAGAAATGAACCTAAAAATGGGAGAAGATATTTGCAAATGACAGTACAGACAAAAGGTTGATATCCAGGATCTATAATGAACTCCTCAAACTCAACAAACACGAAACAGGCCAACATATCAAAAAATGGGCAGAAGATATGAACAGACACTTCTCCAATCAAGACATACAAATGGGGGCGCCTGGGTGGCTCAGTGGGTTAAAGCCTCTGCCTTCAGCTCAGGTCATGATCTCAGGGTCCTGGGATCGAGCCCCGCATCGGGCTCTCTGCTCAGCGGGGAGCCTGCTTCCCTCTCTCTCTCTGCCTGCCTCTCTGCCTACTTGTGATCTCTCTGTCAAATAAATAAATAAAATCTTAAAAAAAAAAAAAAAAAAAGACATACAAATGGCTATCAGACACATGAAAAAATGTTCATCATCATTAGCCCTCAGGGAGATTCAAATTAAAACCACATTGAGATATCACCTTACACCAGTTAGAATGGCCAAAATTAGCAAGACAGGAAACAACATGTGTTGGAGGGGATGTGGAGAAAGGGGAACCCTCTTACACTGTTGGTGGGAATGCAAGTTGGTGCAGCCTCTTTGGAGAACAGTGTGGAGATTCCTCAAGAAATTAAAAATAGAGCTTCCCTATGACCCTGCAATTGCACTCCTGGGTATTTACCCCAAGGATACAGATGTCATGAAAAGAAGGGCCATCTGTACCCCAATGTTTATAGCAGCAATGGCCACGGTCGCCAAACTATGGAAAGAACCAAGATGCCCTTCAACGGATGAATGGATAAGGAAGATGTGGTCCATATACACTATGGAGTATTATGCCTCCATTAGAAAGGATGAATACCCAACTTTTGTAGCAACATAAACGGGACTGGAAGAGATTATGCTGAGTGAAATAAGTCAAGCAGAGAGAGTCAATTATCATATGGTTTCACTTATTTGTGGAGCATAACAAATAGCATGGAGGACAAAGGGTGTTAGAGAGGAGAAGGGAGTTGGGGTAAATTGGAAGGGGAGGTGAACCAAGAGAAACTATGGACTCTGAAAAACAATCTGAGGGGTTTGAAGTGGCAGGGGGGGTGGGAGGTTGGGTTACCAGGTGGTGGGTATCATAGAGGGCACGGATTGCATGGAGCACTGGGTGTGGTGAAAAAATAATGAATACTGTTTTTCTGAAAATAAATAAATTGGAAAAAAAAAAAGAAATGAACCTAAAAAGACAAAACACAAGAAAGATAGTGGCAGTAAACTGGTAAGGTGGTGATGTTTCTTCATACTTTCAATAATATTTTATTGCTGATGCTTATCATAAGAGGAATCAAAGTTGAAAAACACAAAACAAAACAAAAACACTCAAGTTTCAAAAGTTACTTATCAGCTGGTGCCACAAATATAAATTTCCTGCAGAGACCCTAACTAAGGGGTAACAATGCCCTTAAAAGGAGCAATACCACCATGCTGGTTATCAGTACTTCAATTTGTAGATGTCTAGCAGTGCCATAGGTTCTAAGACATACACAAAAAAATGTGAAGAAAAGGATATTTGCCTTGAGAAACTTATATGAGTGAGAAAATCATAAAAATAAAACAAAACTAGAACAATACAGAAGATGTAGACTACAGAAATTTAGAAAAAGGAGATTTAATTGTGTATAACCTACAGAGATTCCTTGGGAAGGAGACCTAAAATAAGGTCCCAGACAGTTCATTTATTAGTTGCAGCTTAGTGACATTCAAGAATGACAAGAGATTTCCTCACTCACAGGACTGTAAGAGAAAGAAACCAGTAGAAAGGAAACTACAGAATTTCTGGCTCTTCTCTTGAACTGAAGGAAAACCCTGGCTGTACCTACTAGGGCATGGAGCTGACAAAGTTAAGGACAACAGGCTTGAAGTCTTTTTCCCTATTTCTCTGAATAGATGCACAGAAAACCACTAAACCACTCAATTTTCTTCCAAGCTACTTCCTTATCTTCTCAACAGACATTGGTTCCTCACTGTAAATTTTGTATTATAAAACTCAGGTCACCAACTTTAACCCCTTCACCTCTCATAGCAGCTCTAGTCAGGCCTGCTCACTTTTTTTTTTTTTTTAAGATTTTACTTATTTATTTGACAGAGAGAGATCACAAGTAGACAGAGAGGCAGGCAGAGAGAGAGGTAGAGGGAAGCAGGCTCCCTGCTGAGCAAAGAGCCCGATGCAGGACTCGATCCCAGGACCCTGAGATCATGACCTGAGCCGAAGGCAGCGGCTTAACCCACTGAGCCACCCAGGGCCCCTCACTTTTTTGACCTTATTTCCACCTGTGGCTAAATACACCTTCCTACTCTACATGGGTATAAATAATGAGTAGGGCACATAATAACTCTATAAACTGCTTGATTTTTATCAGTAGCTAAGCTCTATACATCCTGTCTCTCAAGGCCAACGTAATCCCATTTTTCCTAAAAGCCTTTCCCATCTACCCAAAGGAGGTATGTGAGCAGGTACATGCATGCACATGTATGTGTACACATATAATAAGTATACTTGTCCAAAACTCTATAATATTTGTCATTTAGGATATACCTTTGTGTTTAGTGTTCACTGCACTTAAGCAATACTAAGATACATGAACTCCAAGTCAGAGACAAAGGTAACTAATACTTACATCACCAAGCTTAAGGCAGGTACCCAGGCTGTGAATGACATCCTCTGCCAAGTCTGAGTGGTCTGAGTCCCATACCAGCCCAATTGTGATAATCTGTGGAGCATTCATCAACACACGGCGAATCCGAATCCTTTCTCCACAGTTGCTCTGAAATACATATATAAGACTAGTTTGAGATGTTTCCCGCTGGCTCTGTCTCAATTCCACTAATCTTAGGGCTCCTCTCCCAACTCTAAACTCTACCCCTGACTTAACTCACCGGACAGTTCCGCAGATCCCCCATGGTGCTAGCATTTTGCAGCAGCTCACCAAACATGCTTGGTGAGGGTTTTTCTCGTCTTTCCAGCATACAAATAGCCTGATTGCTTCAAGATAGGGAATGGAAAGGTAGAAGATAATGGTAGAAGTTACTCAGAGTTATAACTAAATCAAATAGATTATTCATACAAACTCCTAACTCACATGTTTGATTTTCTTCCTTTGCCCACTATGCCCACTATACCAAAGCCCTTGTCCTGACCAGCTTCACTGTCCCAAACACAATGAGCGCCTGTCCCAAAATCCAAAGCTCATAGAATCCCCATTTCACCTCCCACCTTGTTGACCAGAACTGAACCTAAGAAAAGTTGGGAGAGGAGGGAAAAGAACAAAGGTTACTTTAAAGTTGTTCTGAGTTCCTACAATATAGCATGGTCTTAGCAATAAAAATAAAAGCTATATGGATGCCATCAGTGAAAACTCAATCACTTACGAAGTACCTAAGGGTACAAACAGAGAACCCTTTAAGACTCACCAAAGGGAAGTAGTGGAGATGTAATGTACCATCTGGATGAAAGGCAGTGGATCAGAAGTGGCACCACAGCTAGTACATACACACTGGGCCCAGGTAAAAAAGCAAAACCAAGCAGCCACAGTCATTAATTGTTTTGGCACCCATCTAATACCCCACATCCCAGCATAAAGTGTTCTTGAAGAAGAAGTGATGTAGATAGAGATAAGGTTCACCTGTTCAAACAATGTCATTGCAAATTTCTGGTGGGAGATGCAGTGTTGGGCAGTACATATATCCTCTTTGGTTTCGTCAGCAATCTGGAAGTGAATTCTCATCAGGAGGTTTTCCTAATAGGGAAAAAACAAAAGCAGTGTATCAGTGATACTTGTGAAAAATGCACAAATTGGTAGGCAGTTTACTCAGAGAAATAATAATCCTCTTGGAAGGTAAGAATCCCTCTACTTTAAAAAAAATTTTAATTTTAAGTAACTATAAATTCATAGGAAGTTTCAAAAAATTATGTAGGGGGTCCATATACCCTTCACCAACTTTCCTCCAGTGGTAACATCTTACATAACTATACTACAATAACCAAACCAAGAAATGGACATCAATACAGTCTACAGAGTTTATTTAGATTTCACCAGTTTTACATACACTTATTTGTGTCTAAACTCTATGCAATTTCCTCACGTGTATAGAGTCATATAACAACCATGCAATCAAAATATAAAACTGTTTCATCACAAGGTTCCCTCACATTATTCCTTTACAGCCTTACCCACCCAATTCCACTCTGACACCTAGTAACCACTTATCTATTCGCGTATCTCTATAAGCTTGTTATTTCGGAATAGTACATAAATGGGAGCATATGGTAGGTATTTAACCTTTTGATACTGTGTTTTTTTCCCCCTCAACATAATTCCCTTTAAATCCATTCAAGTTGATGTGTAAATCAGTCATTCCTTTTTATTACTGCATAGTATTCCCTGGTATGGAAGTATCAAAGTTTGTTTCACTATACACCATTAAGGGCATTGGGTTGTTTCCAATTTGGGACTATTATAAATAAAGATTCTATGAACATTCATGTACAGGTTTTTGTATAAACTTAAGTTTTCATTTCTCTGGGATACAAGTCCAGTAATGCAACTGCTAAACCATATGATAATTTGCAAGTTTAGTTTTTTAAGAAACTGCCAAACTGTTTTCCATGGTGGCTATACCATTTTACATTCCCACCAGCAGTATATGATCCAGTTTCTCAGGAGTAACTCTGATTCTGGTGACATTTTACCCTGTAATGGAATATAGATCACTCTATATTTTTTAATATAGATTTTTTTAAATGGATACACAGTCTTTTGAAGGCTGATGGATAGAATTAAAACCCAGAGTTTCGAAGAGTCTTCTACTAAAGTCACTGGGAGCAACGTAGCTACCTAAACAGCGTATTACACTTGTGTTAGGGACTCAGCTATTCTCTGTTTAATTATTATTAGTAATGCAGGAGTTCACAAAGTACAGTGGTCCCCAGACCAACAGCATTAGTATTAGCATCACCTGGAAACTTGTTAGAGCTAGATATTCTTGGACCCTAATCCAGAACTACTGAATCAGAAACTCAAGGGAGTGGGACACAGCAATTTGTACTTTAATGAGTCCTTCTCCTCTGAAGGCAAGAGCCACTGTTTTATGCAATGGCAAGCACAAAACTACTCTAAACCCAAAGGAAAAAGAATAAACCCATTATGCAATTCCTACTTCATTAGCAGAGACACCCAAGAGCTCTGAAAAACTCCGGAAATTCCTAGTTCTAATCCTAGTTCTAATTGTAGATACAAGGGCAGAGTAAATACTACAGTAAAGTACCCAGTCCTTGATGGAGACCATCAACAGTCTCACCTCATATCAAAGAGGTCCAGAGGCCAACACTTACAAAGCACTCCGCAGCATCATCCATAATTCCCAGCTGGAAACGCTGTTCATCCTGGAAAGTCTTTGCCAGAGCACTGCGGAGAGTGTCAGATGGAAGCACTTTTTCACTACTACACTGAAACTGGTTAAAGATTCCCTGTAGGGAAGAGGTTAGACAAAGGAAAAAAGCATAGTGTTGTTATTATTAAGCTTCTACATATCCCAGTCTGTCAAGCTAGCGTCTCCGTGCTTTTGACAATGGAACCAATGTACTTTCCATGAGTTGACATGCTTGAAGTTAGCAACAAAGTAAAAAATCAAGAGTCAGAATAAAGGGCATGATCTGTGCTAGCAGGGATCCTTGCTCTCCCATCTGACTGTGATACCATCAAGAACACATTAGGAGGGGCACCTGGGTGGCTCAGTGGGTTAAGCCGCTACCTTCGGCTCAGGTCATGATCTCAGGGTCCTGGGATCGAGTCCCGCATCGGGCTCTCTGCTCAGCAGGGGACCTGCTTCCCTTCCTCTCTCTCTGCCTGCCTCTCTGCCTACTTGTGATCTCTCTCTGTCAAATAAATAAATAAAATCTTTAAAAAAAAAAAAAAAAAGAACACATTAGGAGAGACCACTGTCATGAGTTAATGTACTATAGGGTTACCTCATTTCCTCTGATACAGAGGTGGAAGATCCATAGTAAATAAGGACCTTATATATAAATGGTTTGGTAAATAATTCTCTGAGGACTCATCCTATGAAACTTGGCCCCCTTCTCCTAATTTAGGATTACTCAAAGGACAATAATAAAACAAAGACCAACTTGTCTAATACCCAGAAATAAACACGACAACACGTTCAACATGTTCAACATGTTCAAATCTACAGATGAAGTCCCATTTAAGATCACCCACTCTCTACCAGCCACTACTCACTATCATGAGTTTGTTGCGCAGTCTTCTGTTTTTTAATACTTCTATATACCTGTGTATTTGTGTTTGTGTATGTGTGTGTGTATACACATGTACATATATATATATATACCCTTAAATACAGAGTATACTTTTATGTATATTTTTATTTATATACAAAATATCACACTTTTACTTTTTTAAATTCAGCGTTATTTTTGAGAACTGTCCATAATTTATACACACACACGAGCGCGCGCGCACACACACACAATTCATTCTTTTTCCCTGCTCTACTGTATTTGATCAGATGTCTATGTGACATCTATTTATCTATTTCTTTATTGACAGATATTTTGGCAGTCGCTAACTTGATGCCGTTACAGAGAAGCTATGTCAACTTCTACTTCTACCAGTAAATGAATATACATAAATTTCCCCATCTCCTTGTCAGCAATTAATTAATACACTCAGACTCGTTAATTTGAGTCTTTCTAACTACATTTAGTTTTTCTGGATCTTTTGTGAATATGACTTGTGGCAAATATCTTCTTGCAGTCTTCTAGTGTCTTTTATGTAGAACAGTTTTTAAATTTTGGTGTAATTAAATGTATCTATCTCCTCCATCTTTACCTGATCTGAAACAATAATAAATGTGATATCCAGAGAATGGAAACAGAGTGGCAACAAGTGGCACCTGGCTTGATGAGTCCTTCTCAAGTAGTATTAGACATTCCCCACAAAAACTAGAATATGGTCCAGAATATGTTTTAGACATTCTCCATAAAAACTACAATATGGGCCATCACGTGGCCCAGATCCTCACTAAAACACCCAGACAAACAATAAATTCAATGATGTGTTACATATTGACACACCAAAGAGTATAACTTACTTAACATTCTTGATAGTAATTTCTTCATATAAAAAGAAACCCTTGGTTATTTTTCAGACTTACTAATGAGACCAGAAACGAGACCATTTTATAAACCTACTTATATGATGTAAGAATAGGAGGCCTCATCAACCTAGAATAGTCAATTCTTGGTCCTCATTTTACTTGAACTATAAGCAGCTCAGCCACTCACATATCAGATTTTCATCCAAATACTACCCTCACTATATAGTATTTCCTGACTGATTTACCTCTCTTTCTTTTTCCTTTTCTTACTTTCTTTCTTTCTTTCTTTCAAAGATTTTGTCGAAAAGAGAGAGAGCAAAAGTAGGGGAAGTGGCAGGCACAGGGAGAAGCAGGCTCCCCACTGAGCAAGGAGCCCAATGAGGACTTGATCCCAGGACTCTGGGATCGTGACCTGAGCCAAAGGGAGATGCTTAACCAACTGAGCCATCCAGGCATCCCCTGATCACTCTATTTAAAATTGCAAGCGCCACCCCCTCTTCCTCAAACCTTCCACCCTCACCTGTTTTATTTTTCTCTGTGGCATGTATTATAACATCTGTAATACCATATATTTTACTTACTTATTATCTGACAACACTCTCTAGAATTTAAGTGTGAGGACAGAAAATTTTTGTCCTTTAATTCCCTGCTATATTATTCCCAGCACCTAGAAGGATACTGGCATATAGAGGGCAACCAATAACTAGTTTTGGATGGATGGATAGATGGATGGATGGATGGACGGATGATGTGATATGGGTAGATCTTATTAAGATATTATTAAGTCCCCTCTTTTTTTTAAGTAGGCTCCATGCCCAGTGGGGAGCCCAATATGGGGCCTGAACCCATGACCCAGAGATCAAGACCTGAGCTGAGATCAAGAGTCAGACACTTGGGGCGCCTGCGTGGCTAAGTAGGCTAAAGCCTCTGCCTTCGGCTCAGGTCATGGTCTCAGGGTCCTGGGATCGAGCCCCACATCAGGGAGCCTGCTTCCCCCTCTCTCTCTGCCTGCCTCTCTGCCTACTTGTGACCTCTGTGTGTGTGTGTGTCAAATAAATTAAAAAAAAAAATCTTAAAGAGTCAGACACTTAACCTACTGACACCCAAGTATCCCTAGTCCCCTCTTTTTTAAAAGCCAATAAAAAAGCACCTAGAAAAGTTGAAATTATTTTCTTAAGGTAATATAACTGGTAATACAAAATGGGATTTAACCTCATTCTGCTAACTTCAAGTTAGAACTGTTTTTTTCCTCATTCTATTCTCTCAGTAACACTGTTCCTCCTCATACACATTGAACATTTACCCCCAAAACAGCTCAAGAACAATTTGCTACATAACCTGCTATTATTCCCTACAAAGGATTCTATATGATATGGGGGAGACAGTACTAATAATACATATTTAGTATTGTTTTATGAGCTAGGAACTAGAAGAAATCTTTATAAGTACTCTAAGTTATTTTGGATTAACCTAGACATTTTTCATAAATATATTTAAGAGCAGGTAAAGGCAAGGCAGGACCTTCCATAATTTGTTGCTGGAAATAGAAAAATGTCTATCATTGACCCTTAAACTAGATCTAAAGGAATGATCTAGGTCCACAGTTAAACATTCTCAGAGGACAACTAGATATCTATACCAAGTGACCTACAGGATTCTGAAACAGAGGAACAGAGAAACAAAGGAAAAGGTGGCCAAAGAAGCAGTGACTGCTTCTCAAGTAATGGTGGCTTGACCACTGAAAACACTAAGTGACCATTATCACATCCCAACTTGCCATTCTCAATGGTTAATGCTAAGATATTACTGCTAACAAAGGCTCTATCTCTAGAGAATGGGATGGATGAGGTTTGGTTCTTTGTCCAGAGTCCAAAACTGGCTTCATGACAGTTCTGTACAAATGTAATATTTGCCAACTACAGCCCCATTAGTCTTTCTCAGCTGAGGTCCCTCAAGAATTAAGCCATAATACTTTAAGGCATCAACAATTCCTAATGAACTAACTTCTCTCCTATGCATAGCAGTAGTTATGTTATTAACCAAAGAGAATTAAAATAGTCACTCCAGTCATGTTGTGTGGTCTGTGGTTCAGATGACCCTGCTTGAGAAAGGACAGGATTCCACTGAGAGATGGTATAGAGTAATGGTTAAAAGCATGGACTCTGGAACCAGACTACATGGGTTCATAATCCCAATCCTGTTATTTACCATCTCTATGACCTTAGAAAAGCTACTTAACTTTCTAGGCTTCAGTTTCCTCTTTTAAAAGAGGATTAGCAATAGTATTTACCTCCTACGGTTATTTACAGATTAAATACATTATCTGTATCTCTATCTATACCTTAGACTATTGCCTGGCTGTATAAATGCTAAGTATTAGCTGCCATTGTTGTTGTTGTTGTTGTCATTATATTTTAGGTTACTAAGGAGCCTGTCTGCCACCGACCTTGGGTCAGAAATGCATCTACTTTAAGCTACCTCCCCAGTCTCTGAAATCTGGGTAGGAAGGACCAAACTTTTCTCTTTCTGTTGCTCTTACTTAAAGAGGCAGATTTCCCATGACTACCTAAGAAAGGTTTCAGCACAGAAAGGGAAATCTAAAGTCAGAGCTCTGCCTACATGCATGGTGGATATGTAGTAACAAATCCGACTTGTGTTCAGTGTCATCATGTCTCTAAACTATACACTTTTCTCATCTCTTAATTACAGGTAACAGTCTCCATACACAATGAATATCTGAATGTATTCAGAATGCCTGCATCCTCTTTATTTTATTGTAACTATTATTATCAGTCTTGCTCTGCTATTGTTAGGAAAAAGCAAGTGTATCAGGGATGAAGCAGCCTGAGCTCTCCCAGCATGCATCTGTGGAGCTGCAGCTCTGGAAGAAGCTGTAGCACAAAGCCCCTCTGTTAGGGCAGCACACTAACCCCTGTGTGTCCCTCTCACATGAGCAAAAGGGCTGGAACGGGCCTCCTCCTGTTCCCTTTTTCACCCTCCTCCCACCTTTCCCAGAGGGAGATCCTGTTCACACCAAAGAAAGCCAAGAACATTTAGTTCAGCAATAAGAACAGGTGGTAGCACCAATAAGGAACAAAAACTGGTATTCTTCCAATTGCTGAGTTCTGTGGCAGGGAGTGAGAAAGGGCAGGAAGAACCCAAACCCAGGAATCACTTTTCCCTATGGGATCCCTGATGGTTTCATTTCAATAAACAGAGAAAACCCACCTTTGAGGTTTCACTCAGCTCTTCTTCACAAAGTGAAACCAAAGAGGTCTTCCTTTTTATTCTCAGGAAAAGGCAAATTACTTTTTGTCTGTTAAGTATTTTCTTGGATGCAGTGCAAAAGCAATAAGATTTTAATGACTAAAAGCAGGTGCTTCCCCACCCATTTCTCTTGGATCATGGAGCAAACAATTCTATCCACATGAGCACATAATTATTTGGATTAGTAAAAACCATGTAAATAAGATAAAAGTACCATAAAGACAGAAAGTCTTTGTGCTTTGGCATCTACAAATGCAGCTGTTGCTTAAGTTTTTTCCCCTAAAACACAGACTTTTGTCTTTAGGCAGCGAACAGCTATTTATTTCTCTCTCAGGACTTCATAGCCTTACATCTAAAAGAAGTCATGAGTAGAGAAGATGGGGATCAAGGAAAAGGGCCATCACTAAATCTGATGCTTTATGGGCCCTAGGTTTTTGGAAAGTTAGCAGTCCAACTCATCCCTGAAGGGTGTCCAACAATAACTTTTGCAAAGGCACAACATACTTTATGCACTGCTACTAACTCAGTTCTTAGGTTTTCTCTTCTTGACCTGGGCTTCCCAAATCTCTCATTATTTTGGCTCTCCTTTTCTCCACACTTCCTGGAAATCAGAGACTTAACTTATAAACCTGAATGTGGCCAATCAAGCCTGTTTGTAAACACAATCCTCTGAAAGAAAGATAAAAGAGCTACTACTCCTTGAAGACTACTAGCAAAGAGAACTTTTCACTAGTTTTATGTGTTCAAAGGACTCTTGAACTTTCTTTTTCAAGAAGAGAATAATAGGTAAATATTTGCCATTTTGGCACCCAAAACAATAATATTGGATTTTTAACATTTTATTGCAGAAAATCTCAAACATACTAGAGTAGACAAAATACCACAACAAACTGCCATGTACCTATTATCTATCTTCAACAATTATCAGCCTGTGGCCAATCTCATCTCATATATACAACCCACCCACTTACCCCATTCCCAGATCATTTTGAAGCAAATACCAGACATTATTCATCTGTAAACATTTCAGGGCATGCCTCTAAAAAAAAAAAGAACTCTTTTTGTTTAAAACATAACCATAATGTAATTACCACACTTAGAAAAAGGTAATAATAATTCCTTAATATCATCAAATATCCAGTCAATTTAATAGAAACTCTTGCTCCAACATTGGAAAAGGCAGAGAACAGCTGGTTAGTTTCTCTACTAGGATTCCTGAACCATATGTCTAAAAATACCTACCTTTTCTGGACTTCACAATTAGGTAATTATCTGCATATCCTATACCAGTCCTTTTAAGTACATTCAGCTACCAATACCATATCTTCCCATGGGCTTTATTTGCACTCTTTTGAGTCCATAACCCAATACTTTGTGGACTTGCAGTGGCAAAGTTAAGACCATCATAAGCTACCTATCACACTCATTTCTGCGACCAGTACAAAAGAGATAGAAACCCACATACACACAGAGATACAGAAAGAAACACCAAGACTTCAAGATACTGGACAGAGAGGGGCGCCTGCATGGCTCAGTGGGTTAAAGCCTCTGCCCTCAGCTCAGGTCATGATCCCAGGGTCTGGCCTGCTTCCCCCTCTCTTTCTCTGCCTGCCTCTCTGCCTACTTGAATCTCTGTCTGTCAAATAAATAAATAAAATCTTTAAAACAATAACACCAAAAAAAAACCCTACCTCTTAAAAAAAAAAAAAAAAGACACTGGACAGAGAGCCACAGAACAGACAGGCCAAATTCACCAGAGGATGGTATTGCTTAAAGTGGGAAATCATTAACTAATGGTGAGGTTTTACAAAATATAATAGTCAATTTGCTAATTTTTGTCAAGATCAAAACTGCAGGACCTTAGAGATTACCAACAGTATTTAAATCAAATTTTGAGAATCAATACCATAACCACTTACCCCACAAGGGAAATGAAAAGGGGGACCCTTCTGGATATGCACAATGATTCTGAGATTGTTTAAGTTTCAGGTTCTGCCATAAACTGTGGAAAGGAAAGAATCATGACGATCTACTATGTTTTTCCTTGCAGCCATGTCCCTCTATTTGAATATTATGCAAAATTCTAAACCCCAAATTTTAAAAAGGGTGAAAGACTCAACTTTATACTATCCAAGTTATGTCAATGGTTAAATTAGTTGAGAATATTTTGGTACAGCCTACTAGGATTTTAAGACTAAGAAAGGTTAACCAAAAGACCACACATATACACTCATATCCCATAGATAAGCAAAACAAAGAAGTTCAACTCAAGTTCAACTCAAGATGATATATGTATTAGACATAAGGATATACCTTCTTCACGTGAGGACTGTTTATTACCAGCTAAAATTTCCAGGGAACATATTAGAAATCTAATTTCCTGGTTTTGGGGCACCTGGATGGCTTAGTCTTTGGGCATCTCTTTAGCTCAGGGTCCTGGGATTGAGCCCCGCATCCGGCTCCCCTGCTCCACGGGAAGCCTGCTTCTCCTTCTCCCACTCCCCTTGCTTGCGTTCCCTCTCTCGCTGTCTCTGTCAAATACATACATACATACATAAATACATAAATAGAAAGAAATCTAATTTCCTGGTTTAAATAGTCCAGCATAATGGATTTACTACTGCTCTGATACTGACCATGACTATTAGACAATGAAGAACCTTCTATTCTAATAATCTACCAAAAAAAGGAGTGAACTGATCATGAACAATGAGTAATTTCTTACACCACTTTACTTCCTGTGCTTGTGCTTCAATACCCAATAGAGGAACAACTATATGATACATACATAAAATATATTGAGGTATTCATTCTCTGCACTCTCAAATCTCCCCCCAATTAACAGGTGGGCTATCAATAGAACACAGATTTTTCTGCCCCTTTCAAAAGTCTTACTGCTCTACCAATACAGACTAACATTACACAACACCTTATATACAAGAACCTATTTCCTCCCCATCTACCCTCACCATCACCATCATTCCCTGGCTTTGATGCCTTGTACTAGCATTCTTAAAAGAAAAATCACTAATTGAGAAGATTTGTTGAATTTAATCAATCAATGAGGCATTCTCCTTTGCCTATAACAAAAAACACTCTGTCCTACGTCTTGGCACACTGCAAAGCCTCTAGCACAATCCCTGGAAGGAGAACAAAATCTTTGTGGCATACTAAGTACAGAGGACGGATTTCCTCCCCTGGACAGAGATAAATAAATAAGCCAACACCAAAGTAAAATCATACCCTGGGGGCTGGGGGCAAAAGGGCAGATTCAATATGAATAATAAATAAGAGCTCTGGGCTATAGGCATGACAACAGTTCAGGTCAGGAAATATCTTTTAGTAAAACTAGATGGGAATATATTTGTGGATTCAGAAGAAACAGGGTAATCAGCACACAAATCGCTTCTCTTTGCTAAATCAGCATTATGGTTTAAAGTAAGAAGACATACACTGACACAAATTCTTTTTTAATGAAAGCATCATTAATAATTTGCATGCAAGATTTCAAGGCTGAAATTACTTTAGGAACTTAGTATAAAGTAAAATAGAAAAAAAAAAACCTAGTACATTTTATAGAACCAAAATAAATAAATTATCCTAAATATTATGTATAAACCACCAAAAAGCAATTGTAAGCTCTGGGTACAACATATACGATGGTACCTGGCCAAGGTCACAAGGCACAAAAATACCGACAAACATTCGGAGAGCAGAAGAAAAAGCAAAATATTATATAAAAGGTGTTCATATAAGACCAACAGTAAAGGCATTTTAACGGTTGGTGCAAGGTAAAGTAAAAAATGGAGAAAAAGCAGGGATATATATCTTCTAGCTAGACTCAGAAGGGCAAATCCTTCATCCAAAACATTAGATTAAGGGAAAGTTGGCTAGTTTCTGATTCATCTAGGAACATGTTTGTGTCTCCTCTTGTTCTTAATACTGTGTTCTAGAGCTAAACAATTATGTACCAACATAAAGAAGTCTGACTTTATAGAACTGGCAAGTTCTTCTACAGTACTTCAAATTCAAGAACTCTGGAGTTTTCTATTTTGAAAAAAAAATCTATGATATAAGAATTTCACATTTCAAACTTAGAACTGGGCGCCTGGGGTGGCTCAGTGGGTTAAAGCCTCTGCCTTCGGCTCAGGTCATGATCCCAGGTTCCTGGGATGGAGCCCCTCATCGGGCTCTCTGCTTAGCAGGGAACTTGCCTCCTCCTCTCTCTCTGCCTGCCTCTCTACCTACTTGTGATCTCTGTATGTCAAATAAATAAAGAAAATCTTTTTTAAAAAAAAAAGAAGAAAAAAAAAAACCTTAGCACTAAAGAATGCAAATAGGACACGAAGTACCAGGAAAAAGGAATTCTTATTTGCTTCACCAAACATTCCTCTAATTTCTAAATAGGAGGCAGAGGGAAAAAATGGGATTTAAATATATAGAACTACACCCACACTGGGACACCACAAAGTAATTTAATGTAATTTATAATTATAGGATACCAGGTAACTGCTTTGTTGACAGAACCCGAGGCTTTGGACTCTTCAGCAGATCTTCCCACTATCAAATCCCCATACCCCCACCAAACACATACATCTCACCCTTCCCTAATTAAATGAGGCATAAACTCCCAGATTAAGTAGACCTACTTAAAAAAAAGTGTAAAACTAAAAGTCACAATGACAATCTCAAGTAGAACAAGAGTGAGAGAGCACATAAAAGACAAAAAGAAAAAAAGAGAAGAAAAAGGCAAATACCCAAAACTTTATAATTAAAATTAAGAAATACTTAAAAATATATATATGAACCCAGAAAAGTTAAGTGTTTACATTATGGTGCAAGCACTGTAAGGAATACCAACAGGGAGGAAATGCTGAACCACCTTCCCAAAAACTCATCCAGCTATGCTAAATACTATTAAGTACCACAATCATGGGTCTAGATAGAGGCAATATTTTTTAAACTTCCTTAAGAAGATACATTTCTGGGGCGCCTAGGTGGCTAAGTTGGTTAAGCCATTGCCTTCTGCTCAGGTCGTGATGCCGGAATCCCAGGATGGAGTCCCCCATCGGGCTGCCAGCTCTTCAGGGAGTCTGCTTCTCCCTCTGACCTTCTCCCCTCTTGTGCTCTCTCTCACTCAAATAAATAAATAAAATCTTTAACTAAAAAAAAAGAAGATATATTTCTGGGGTTGGGGGTAAGAAGATAAGTTTCTGAATTGGAGTTCTGAAAGGACTAGATGTGGTTGAGTTTAAAAGGGATGTGTTGTTTTATTGTTGTTACTGATTTGGCGCCAAGGGATCCAGGCAAAGTGACTAACATCTGCAACGTCTAAGAGGCAGGTATAGAGAGCGTACCATTGGCTATCATAGCTGAAATGGAGAGTGTCTGAGGAAGGAAAGAAAGGGAAAAGAAAGTATGAAACTAGTTTTTTAAATGCCTATAATCATACATTTTTAAGTGATTTAAGAGTTAATAGGGAGACCCTTCAAGGTTATACAAAAAGGGAGTAACTTCAAAACAGCACTCCAGCATATTCTGAGGTTAGAACAAATGAAATAGGATGACACTAGAGAGAGAGGCAACTCAGGGGTCTGGAAAAAAAGTATTCTTTTTATTGTAAGCGGATGGAAAGACTTATTACTAGAAATATCATTGACCAGAAGAGAGGCATAAAGGGAAATGACAATCTCTGAGATGCAATTCAGTCAACTTTCAGCCTTCCTCTTTATACTTTACTTGTGCTTTCTAAAATGACTATAGTTTGTTTGCTGCTGTTGTCAAGATTTTAAGTGATTTCTATACCCTACGCAGGGCTTGAACCCTGAGATCAAGAGTTGCACACTCTACTGACTGAGCCTGCGAGGCACCCCTGTAGTAGAAATAATAAAAACCATCATTTGGGGGACGCCTGGGTGGCTCGGTTGGTTAAGCAGCTGCCTTCGGCTCAGGTCATGATCCCAGCGTCCTGGGATCGAGTCCCACATCGGGCTCCTTGCTCGGCAGGGAGCCTGCTTCTCCCTCTGCCTCTGCCTGCCTCTCTGTCTGCCTGTGCTCGCTCTCTCTGACAAATAAATAAATAAATAATCTTTAAAAAAAAAAAAAATCATCATTTGGGGCACCTGGGTGACTCAGTTAAAAAGTGTCTGCCTTTGGCTCAGGTTCGGATCGAGCCCCATGTTGGGCTCCCTGCTCAGTGGGAGGCCTGCTTCTCCCTCTCCCACTCCCCCTGCTTGTGATCCCTTTCTCAATGTGTCTCTCTGTCAAATAAATAAAATTTTTTTTAAATAAAAATAAAAACCATAATTTAAATTATAAACAAGCATGATATATATATTTAGTCAAATAATAATAAAGAAATGCCCATGTGTCCACCACCCAATTTAAGAAATGGAAAAATTAGGGACACCTGATTGGCTCAGTCAGTTAAGCGTCTGCCTTTGGTTCAGGTCATGATCCCAGGGTCCTGGGATAGAGCCCTGCATCCCACTCCCTGCTCAGCAGGGAGCCTGCTTCTCCCTCTCCCACTCCCCCTGCTTGTGTTCCCTCTTTTGCTGTGTCTCTTTCTGTCAAATAAATAAATAAAATCTTAAAAAAAAGGATTTCAGAACTGAATTTTCTCAACTTCCAGGACAAACCTGACAGTCAGAATATACTGACTTATGGAAATACTGGAAGACAGTTCGCATTACTAAAAAAAAAAAAAAAAATTGAAGATCTACATATCCTATGATGCAGTAATTCTATTCCTGGGCATATATGCAAAAAATGTACATATACATATGTAGATATATACAAGAATGTTCTTGGCAATATTGTTCATAAAAAATTAAAAACAGTAAATAATCCAAATGACTACCAGCAACGGAATAAACAAACTGGTTTCTTTACACAATGAAATACCATATAATAATGAAGATGGGGGCGCCTGGGTGGCTCAGTGGGTTAAAGCCTCTGCCTTCAGCTCAGGTCATGATCCCAGGATTCTGGGATCGAGCCCCGCATCAGGCTCTCTGCTCCAGCTCCGCAGGGAGCCTGCTTCCTCCCCTCTCTCTCTCTACCTGCCTCTCTGCCTATTTGTGATTTCTTTCTCTCTCTGTCAAATAAGTAGAAAATCTTTTTTTTTTTTTTTAAAGATTTTATTTATTTATTTGACAGAGAGAGATCACAGGTAGGCAGAGGCAGGCAGAGAGAGAGAGAGGAGGAAGCAGGCTCCCTGCTGAGCAGAGAGCCCAATGCGGGACTCGATCCCAGGACCCTGAGATCATGACCTGAGCCAAAGGCAGCGGCTTAACCCAATAAGTAGAAAATCTTTAAAAAAAAAAAAAAAAATGAAGATGAACAAAGTCAACCTGCACATAAAAATATGATGCTCTTATAAACATATTACTGCACTGAAGAACACACACACACACACACACACACACACACACATGAATTTATATAAAATGATTCCATTTACAGGGCACCTAAGTGGCATAGTCATTTAAGCGACGGACTCTTGGTTTCAGCTCAGGTAATGATCTCAGAGTCCTGAGATGGACCCAGGCTCAGTTCAGTCTGCTTAAGAGTCTCTTTCCCTCTGACCATCCCATTTATTCCACTCCCCTGTGCTGTTGCACTCCCTCTATCTCTCTAAAATAAATAAATCTTTTAAAAATGATTCCATTTCCAGTGAAGTAATTTTTTAAAAAACAGATAATTTTTAAATTAGATTGTTTAAGAATGGATACATAAGGGGCGCCTGGGTGGCTCAGTGGGTTAAGCTGCTGCCTTCGGCTCAGGTCATGATCTCAGGGTCCTGGGATCGAGTCCCACATCGGGCTCTCTGCTCAGCAGGGAGCCTGCTTCCCTCTCTCCGCCTGCCTCTCTGTCTACTTGTGATTTCTCTCTGTCGAGTAAATAAATAAAATCTTTAAAAAAAAAAAAGAATGGATACATAGGTAGGAAAACTAATCACATAAAACAAGGAAGTGATTACCACAAACATCAGAAAAGTGACCACTCCTGGGAGAAAGACGGAGATATGACTGAGAAAGAAGGGAGGGTGAATGTCTATGGTACTGACAGTATTCTATTTTCACCCAAAGAGTTGTTACAAGATATTCATTTTGTGATTATTCATTATACTGGATCTCTGTGGAGATTTTATATAAATGTCCTATCTTTTCATTAGATTTATTCATATGTACTTTATATACTTGGTTATTATTATAAAAACTCTTTTTAAGTTGCATTTTCTGTTAGTTGCTAGTACACAGAAATACAATTGAATGTTACACCTTAATCTTACAGGCAACAACATGCTAAATCCTCTTATTGATTCCACTGCTAAATCAGCAGATACTTTGAGATTTTTTTAATAGCCAATCATATCATCTGTAAATAATACCTTTGCTGCTTTCTAATGTTTATCCTTTTGTCTTATTATACTGACTAGAATCTAGTTCAATGATGAATCATATTATTTCATATTCCATAAAAATATTTTTAGGGGCACATGGGTGGCTCAGGTAAGCATCCAACCCTTGATTTTGGGTCAGGTCATGATCTCAGGGTTGTCTCCTGCTGGGTGTGGAGACTGCTTAAGATTCTCTCCCTACCTTTCCCTCTGCCCTGCCCCCATCTCGTTTTCTTTAAAAAAAAAAATAAAATTAAATTAAAGTAGGGAACAAAAAAGAGACATTCCAGGTGCTGATGGTCCATCCCAGATTTACTCTTCCAAACACTCAACATTCCTTCTCTTCTCTCAGAAAATGAAATCCTCCTGGATGAAGGAATATGACTATTCTATTTTAATTTAAATTTAAATTTAAATTTAAATTCTATTCTAATTTAAATTTAAATTTCTCAATTCTTAGAACCACGTTCAGTTCATCCACACAGTCAAATTAATCCACTTGCAATATAAGTCTATTTATAATTTTCAAATGAGGTATACAACAATTAAAAGAATGCAAACTTAATTATTTAATACTTATATAGCACTGAGGGACTGAAAAGCACTTTACGGGAAAACATCAAAATTTTTATATATTCCCAATATAACAAAAGAAGCAGTGAAGGAAAATAAACCTCATTGATAGCTCAGACAATGATGTGATGAGGAAAATACTAGAACTCCTCAGAATTATGAATATCTAAAACAGAGCCTTTGATTCCCCAAGCCCATTTACCCATCTGCCATAAGCAACTGCTTCTCTGAAAGAGTCCCAAGATATATCCTCAGCCTCATAAGTTGAAAAATATCCTCCTTTCTTACTTGGGTATCTCAGAAGGTATCCCATGAAGTCCCATTGTTGGTTTTCTTCATCTATTTGGCTTCTATAATGATACTAATTTATATCATAATAACAATTTGTACTTCTGAAAATTAAAACATAACAACACTGGTACAGCCAGTTCATCAGAGAATCCCACCTTGGTCAATGAAGAGGATGACACAGTCCTGACTAATCAAAGTCACGTCAAGGGTCGTATAAGTTCTATCATTACTTCCTGGTACAGATGAGAGCTTCTAGTTTCAAGAGATTCTTCTACCAGAGATTTCTCCAGGATTCAAATTTCTCTAGCAAGTACCTTACTTGGGATTTTAATGCCATGAACTAGACTTTTCTTGGATTTGCTGGCCAGAGGACCACTATATTTCTTGCTGACCCAAAATTAGATATTTAATGTTAATATGCCCTTCAGAAAATCAAGCCAAATACTCTTGTGGATGGACTTCTGTCGGAATGGGCAGTCAGAAATGTTACAATTTGTAAAAGATTTGGTTTCATTAAAATTCACATTTGAACTCCCAATTAATCAATAACATATATTTTGCTAAAAATTCCAGTGCTTCCAAGGGGGAAAGAAAAAAGATATTTGTGACCCAGGCGATAAAATGTTCAGAAGACTCAGTCATCTCTTTCTAAAGATATCTGCCCAACATGGACTTAAAACTCCAAAGTGATGCTGCTCAAAAAACTGTTTCAAATCAGTTGTTGTGAACACCTGAAATAACTGGGAAAATTTCCTGGATTTTTGTAATAGTTCTTACTCCAAGATGTAAAAACAACTAAATTAAATCTATAATGACCACACTCAAGCATCCCTGTCACAAACCAAGAATGACTTCTTGAGTCTGAAAAATGACACTGTATGCTTATCAGAACTCATGCAGACTCATCCAGCCATAAATAATCCATTGTACATACAAACCAAAAAAAAAACACAGAGAAGCTCAATGTTGGACAACAGATAAAGTAAATGAGAATGGAGCCTTTTATACAACCTAGTTCTTCCTCTATTGCAGCATACTCTGAATCCTTGGGTTTCATTTTATTCAGAAATGAAAAACTTGGAAGTCAGACAACGGGGTCACGAATGGGTATAATGAATCTATTAAATGTGGTAATGGGAAACATCAGGGAATAAAAAAATGTTAGTACTGGCTTTTTTCAATAGGAAGAGTTTGTTGCTAAATTTAGCTTTAACAGACAAAAGTTAATTCCACTAAAAATACCTGGCTGTTTATTCTTTCGAAATAAAAATTTAGAATTATCTCTTCAGGTAATACTCAAAGTCTAAGTACATTTGAATAAAATCCTATCATATTAAATAGAGCTGTATGGACAAGAAAGTTTCCAAAAAACAGACAACCTAAGCCAAGTAACAATTTCTCAAAGCAAGAAAAACTAATCATATTCATCTTTGCACTAATAAGAAATTCTTTAGCATCACTCTGATTAACCAAACTACCTCAATATTGATCATGTGACAGCCTAATGGTGGTGAGAAGAAACAGATTTGAAAACCTTACCTTGAGAGCACAAAAGATGCAGGAATCACCCATGCACTTGTGAGTTGTAAGCTGCCTAAAGCTACGTCGGAAGATGTCCAAGTGCCATAAAACCTGGCAAAAAAGGGAGGAAATACTTCATTACTCTACAAAAAGCCTCCATTTGATCTTAGAGTTAAGAATTTAAAAAAACATAGATAATGACTACAGATGTGTCTCATAGCAACTTCTTTTCTCATTACATCTGAACAATAACACTAATATTTTACCCGAGCATAATTATCTTGGGTGGCAAATTTCATTTACTCTTATTCTGAGGAGGAGAAAAGAAGGGAAAGTAATTGCTTGAAAGTTAGGCCAAAGGGGATGAACTTAACATTCTATGTGCATGACAAAGCAAAGAAGGCAGGCAGACAAGAAGCTTTGGGATTCTGCTCTCACTAGTGTGGCAACCAATACCAGAAGGGAAAATCTAGTATAGACAATCACACCTTAGGGGAATTACTTTCCACTACGTTTGTTCAAGCATATCTGACCAGACACCAATCATGAACCACTACAAGAGAGCTCAGAGGAAGGAGAAGAAGAAATGGACAAAGACTGGACTCCATTCAGTGTATATGCTAAGAGCCTGAATGCTAAGAGCCTTCTAATGAAGACAAAAGTAATATACCTAGAAGTCTTTGACTAGTGGAAAGAACTTTGCTTTCTTTACTAGAGAAAAGCAAGTAGAGCGATACAGTTTGGTCTCAAAAGGTAAAAAAGGAAGCAAAAAGAAAGTCAACAAACAAGTATTTTTATTTTAAGATTTTATTTATTTATTTGACAGAGAGAGAGCACAGCAGGGGGAGCAGCAGGCAGAAGAAGAGGGAGAAGCAGGCTCGCAGAACTGGGAGCCCAATGTGGGGCTCGATCCCAGGACCCTGGGATCACGACCTGAGCCAAAGGCAGACGCTTAACGACTGAGATACCCAGGTGCACCAATAAACAAGTATTAAGATCATCTAGTCCATGGACTTTCCCCTCAGGCAGGTAAGTAGTAATAGTCACAGTTATTATTTCTGTTATCATTATTAATCCCTTTTTCCTACAAATAATGTAATTATTCGAAGAGATAAGTACCTTGCCTAAGATCACACAGATAGGCTTAAAAATGATCTCGGTCTGCCAACCTTAAACAGAGACATCAAGGATTATATTTAGAAGAGTTATTGGGGGATTGATCCCGACATCAGACTCTGCTCTGCGGGGAGCCTTTTCCCCCTACCTCTCTGCCTACTTGTGCTCACTCTATCAAATAAATAAATAAAATCCTTAAAAAAAAAAAAGAGTTATTGTAAACATAGCACCAGCAACCAAGAATCAAAGTTCACCAGAAAGAAAGAAATTGCCCTTACCTGCAGGGCACTGTTGAGGAAGCAGCTGTTTTGTCCTGGCTCATTACTGAGGCCTTTGCTGGGGGCTATGGAGGTTGAGCTTCGAGGTGCAAACATCCCTTGGACACTACCACGGCCCCCTGAAAAATAATTTCTTTTCCAAGACATTATTGTTCACATTTAGCTTGAAAACTCAGAAAAGGCTTTGTATCTTTTTGGGAAAAAGTTTCTGTCTGCTGAAGTCCTGACTTGTAAAAAAAAGAATCCAGAATTCAATGAATTTATGTTGAAATACTTTGAGTGTACAACCTTCCAAACATCATCTGTGTAGCTCAAGGAACTCAGGTATCTTCTTAGATCCACATGACAGAGCCATCCCCAACTTGCTCCAAACAATGCCCAAAATTTAACATGGCACAGTACTAACATAAACAGAGAAATCCTTAGGTATTGTGTCCTTCTATTTTTCTTGAATTGCCTCCATAAAATAGTGGTGAAGTGGCTGTAGTCCTCAACTCCAGCAGAATCCAGGATCACGGTAGGATGTATTTCTTAGACTTGTTGATGATGCTTCTTACAGACTGAAGAATTTTCCCAACTGGAAGGAGAAGCAGACAAATAAGCAAGAATCCAATGCAACCCTCCTCACGTTCTGTATTCCTTGTCCCATCATCATCTAAAGTAAAAACTCAAGTTCTAAACAACTGACATAAAATCCACAAAGGTTAAGAAATATGTTAGAATTATTCACGGTTTTTTTTCCTAATTGCTGCTGTTCTTTTTTTACTACACCCCTAAAGTCTTCTATCATTCCATCCAGAATTTCAGATGTCTCTTCTCTTCTTTTCCTTTGTGACTAGAATAGCCAGCTCTGCCAGAGAGCTTTAACAAAAAGAAAAAAAAAAAAAAACAACTAAAAGCTTGCGTCACTTAATGACTCTACTGGCTTTGTGCTATTCTGCCAAGATCAACGTTGCCTCACCTCTCACTATAAACTTGAAACCTTGGCAAACAATGACCCACCACCACCCCCCCCAAGAAAAACCCCAACAACAACAACAACAACAACAACGAAACCCAAAAAACCTTAACAACAATAAAAAGGAGAAGCCAAAGAGGAAAGGAAAAAAAAAGGTATAAGCAGATTTACTTTCACAGGAAACTTCTCTGAAATTTTCTAGAAGAAAGTTGATTGGGACAAAAACAAAACACCAACTTTCCAAAATCAGAGTAACAAAAATATTACCAAGTAAACATGTACCAGATGAAGTATTGGAACAGTTTCTGTTAGATATTATAAATAAAGAAATTTTTAAAGGTGTTTTACGTTTACATGTTCATGGCTATGAAAGCCTGTTTAAAGGCGGGGAAGGCCAAGTTATCAGTCTGGACTCTATTCTGAGGAAAGATGTCCCATCTCACAGAAACACTCAAGGCAAGTAAGCCATATGTCCTTAACATCAAGTCCTAGAGAACTAAATCTCCTGCCCTGTTTGTGTGTTTTATTTTTGCCAGAGGATCAGAGAGATAATTTGGGTTACAAATAATTTAATTCTCAGATTAAATCTGAGGCACTCATAATCAGTGGCCATTCATTGATCAACATTAGTTTTCAACTAATTAAAAATGCCAGTGAAGCAACAGGGTAGAAATACCAAAGCAGACACCTTTCCTGGAAGGAAATACTATCTCCAGCTTTAAGCTTTCCTTTAAGGCTGCCATGTCCATATAAGGAAAAAATTAAGAATGTTAAGTATTAAATTTGGTTTCCAACAGTTCCCCACGCTTCTCCCTTCCTGAGTTCCTATCATCAAATGAACCACCTAAAAAGCAAAAAATGCTAAAGCATTTTAATCATTCTTTAAGAGATCACCTAGCACTACCCAGTATATCCAGTGGAAAAACTGAGGCACAGGAACATTAAATGGTTGCACAAGACTGTTCTTTCCCTTCTCTAAATTCCCAGACTATTTATAATCTACATGTCACAATTAAAGTATTTGACTACACACTGTAGTGTCATATTATTCTCTATTTGTTTTTATTACTCTCTATTTGTTTTATATGGTATCAGTCATATATCCCGAATGACTGTATGAAATGAAATACTAACTAGTGTCAGACAAATACTAAACACTATACTTAACATTCTTTATTTACTCTTTACAATAGCTCTATTATGAGGTGTTAACAGTTCCACTTTACAGAACAGCAGTGAGACTTAACTTGCCCAAATCAACTAGTAAGTGGCAGAACTAGAATTTTTTTAACTATTATAAATCTGTGACTTTAATTGTGTATTTTATTAGACTTTCAAAAGCTCCTATCATAGTGCTAATCATAAGGAGGAACTCAATAAATACTCCCTAATGATTAGCATGGCACCAGGAAGGATCCCGTATCTCCCACACAGATTAAAAGACCCTCAACTCTCTATACACACCCTCATACACACCCCATTCAGAGCTACTAAGCAACTTCAACAAGCCAGGCAGCATTCCTTCAGCTCAACTGCTGCAAAGGAATGACAAGTACCAAGCCTCTACTTTGCTCACAGCCAAAAGGACTTGGCAGACAGGTAGGGTTTCCAGTATCCACATTAGGAGCTTACTGAAACTCAGGCTGCCCTATGATACATACCCCTGAGTTCAAGGAGCCAAGAGAAAAAAAAAAGCAGTCACAGAAAAAAAGATTCTCAGGCTCTGAATGACAGCATTATGTAGGGTAAGGCAAAAAGCTCTCACACTGGCTCTAGGTGTGTCAGAAACTAGAGGTGAGAGCCAGAAAGAATAGGGCCAAGCGAGGGAGTAACAAATGATCCCAAGAAATACTGATGACAAAACATTTCACTTAAGTTGTAGGTCCAACACCAAACAACATAATTCTTCTACTGTGCCATCTAGTAAGATATATGACAAAGTCAATTAAAAGTTTTACCCACATCAATCTAAAAACCTATTTTTAAAAAGAACTTCTTAGGCAATATTCAAGTATTTAGAGGTAAAAGAGCATGTCTGCACCTTATTCTGAAATGGTTCAGAAGAAAATCATATATATATATATATATGGGTGTGGGTATGTGAATATTTGTAAATATGGAAAGAAAGGGAGAATGGTAGAGCAAATATAGCAATAATGTTGACAACAGGTAAATGTGGCTAAAAGGGATATGGGAATTCTTTGTACCATTTCTTGTAACTTGTAACTTTACTGTAAGTTTTAAGCCATTTTTTTAAGTTGAAAGAGAACTGATATCTGCAAAAAAAAAGAATTTAAAATTATGTAGAAATTACTTTGTAAGGTACACAGTATTCATGATTTAATGCAAAAATGACTAAAATCATTAAGCTGGTAGATAATAGCCAGAAAATATTAGCAATCCCAAATTAAAATTTGAAAAAAAGAAAAAGGAGAAAAAGAGAAAGATAAATTCAAAACAGTATAGATATGAGGGTAAAATAGAATGGAATAAAGCTTTAATACTATTTCTATGAAAAGGAGAGTTTAAAATACAGTATAATGTCTAGTTGTTCTAAGAACAAGTGATGTTGAATAATTACGATATTATACAAATGGGACCAAGACTAAGCTTGGAGGTAGAAGACATGGGTTCAATTTCCACATTTTTACTACTTTGTATAATCCTAACTACTTAAACATCCTGAACTTTGTTTTGGGGGCTCTGTAAAACAATGGCACAATACAGATTTAACACGCTGGTTAAGATTTACTAATAAGCATGCCAACGTTCTAGCAAGTTTGCAAAACAGAGGATGAATAACGAATTCCACTGAATGAGTAAACCGCAATGCCTAGAAGTATGAAAGTAAATTCTGGTTTGGGGACCTCAGGATACTACAAAGTGGTAAGCCACCAGGAATAATTCCTCTAATTATATAAAAAGAACAGCAGGCCTCACATAAGACAAGGGATATATCAGAACAATTTACGTGCTTGGAGAAACATTTGAATTTTATTTAATTTTTTTTTACAGTTATTTTTAAAATACGAAGTTTAACTTTCTATTTGTAAAAAGGCAAACAGTTGAACCTACTACAAGGAACAGTGTAACATTTTAGAAGGTCTACAAAGAATGACCATGTCCAAGTGATAAATGATTCAAATGGAAAAACCATGATGAGTATCTGAGTTTCTAATGAAGGAACAGTAGCCCCATTAAAAGTGATTAACGCCAAAAGTAATACAAACACTAGGAAGTCAAACTGGCACTCCACTGAGATATCCAAACAATTAACCAGGAAAGTGGCTCATGTTTCTAGTTTCTATTATTCTAGATAGCAGTTTACTTACAATTTACTCAATTATAACTTGTATATATATATTGCTGGTTTACTTATAATTTGCAGTTTACTTATAACTTACTCAAGAAACTATAAGTGTTGCCTTTTGGCTCAGATCATGATCCCTGTGTCCTGGGGTGGGCTCTCAGGACATCAGGCTCCCTGCTCAGGGGGAGCCTGCTT
This sequence comes from Neogale vison, assembly GCF_020171115.1. Lineage (NCBI taxonomy): Eukaryota > Metazoa > Chordata > Mammalia > Carnivora > Mustelidae > Neogale > Neogale vison. Next base: position 187,390,713 of record NC_058092.1, read on the forward strand.
CTCCCTCTCCTCCCTGCTCGTGCTCGCTCTACCTCTGTCTCTCTCTCAAATAAATAACAAATAAAATCTAAAAAAAAAAAAAAAAAGGAAACTATATTGCCCTGATAAATCAATGAGCAACTACCTCAATTCCATATGTCAATAATCCCCAACTACATCTATAGTATCTTGTTTGTTATTATAAGAATTAAAATTAATTTATGCAAAGTACTAATTCGATGTCTAGCATATAGTAATTACTGTATAAATGATTGTTATTACCATTACTTTCTAACATTTCCTCTTCATGAGTTCTTTTCCCTTTAAAGACATCCACACAGAGATACCCTATATTCTTGAAAAACAAAAACAGCAACAAAAAAGACCACCTTGAATTTATTAACTCCTATGCCTACTGTCCCAAATTTTTTTGGACCTTTCACTGCTAAATGTCTCTACAATTAATAATTTACAGCTGCTACCTCTACATGCTCACCATCAATCTCTTCAGGACATGGTACTGATCTTTACTCCACCACCACCAAAATCTTACTTCACGGAATATCTCCATTTAAAGAAATCTCCTAGGGGCGCCTGGGTGGCTCAGTGGGTTAAAGCCTCTGCCTTCAGTTCAGGCCATGATCCCAGGGTCCTGGGATCGAGCCCCACATCGGGCTCTCTGCTCAGCGGGGAGCCTGCTTTCCCCTCTCTCTCTGCCTGTCTCTCTGCCTACTTGTGATCTCTGTCTGTCAAATAAATAAATAAAATCTTTAAAAAAATAATAATAATAATAAATAAATAAATAAATCTAATTGCAAAACCTACTGGCTTTTCCATAGGCCTCATTCTTCTTAATTTTTCTGCAGCACTTAACACTGGCTACCTTGATGCTACATGATCCTAGAGTCACTGGATGCATTAATAAGAAAGAGAACTTATAAAATGAAATGACAGGCATGCCTGGGCAGCTCAGTGGGTTAAGCTTCTGCCTTTGGCTCAGGTCATGATTCCAGGGTCCTGGGATCAAGCACTGAATTCAGCTCCCTGCTTCTCCCTCTCCCTCTCCCTCTGCCCTCTCCCTGCTGTGCGCTCTCTCTCTCCCTCATATAAATAAATAAAATTTCTTAAAAAAAATTCCTTGACTACCCCGAGCCTGAAGATATAGCACCCACTTAACTCCTATATGTTTTCAAAAGATCTATTTAAATTTTATTTAAATTTAAATTTATTTATTTCAAATTTTTAATTTAATTTAATTTAAAAATTTAAAATTAATTTTAATTTAAAAATTAAATCATTTTAATTAAAAATTTTAATTAATTTAAAATTTAATTTAAATTTTATTAAATTTATTTAAAATTTTTATTTAAATTTAAATTTATTTAAATTTATTTACATACACAGTGTGGGGAGGGGCAGAGGGAGTAAGGAGAAAATCTCCAGCAGACACTCCACTGAGCATGAAGCCCTAAAGCAGGGTTCAATCTCAGACCCTGAGATCATGACCTGAGACCAAATCCGGAGTCAGAGGCTTAACCAACCCAGCCACCAAGGTGCCCCAAAATTTTCCATTATTTAAGATCAATGTTTCCCTTATACCAATGTTTCTATGATCCTCCCCCTACCTATGTTACCCTCCATCCCTAAAGGGTACAGAGTTTTATCGCACCCCATTTGAGAACAGGGACTGGATAGAGGTCAGAAGCCAATTGTGTTATATCCATATATCTGTTATTGCCAGACATATTATCACAAATAATTTTTTGAAGATTTTATTTATTTATTCATGAGAGACAGAGAGAAAGAGAAAGGGTGAGGCAGAGGGAGAAGCAGGCTCCCTGCAAAGCAGGGAGCCCAATGCAGGACTCAATACCAGAACCCTGGGATTATCACCTGAACCAAAGGTAGATGTTTAACCGACTTGAGCCACCCAAGCACCCATAGTATCACAAAAGTTTATCAAAGTTTTTTCCATTTGTCATATAATCCATCTTTCTGTTTATAAATTGTGACTCTACAGATATATATAAAGTATGAGCTATATATTTCTTAACTTTCCAAATTAATTGTTTTATCTTATCAAGGAAGGTATTTTTGTATTAATATGACTCAGTTAAAACTTCTGACTTTTCCTCACCATCACTATAAACATTTTAAGAGACATTACACAGCTTTGGGCTGGTGAGATTCTAGGGAAGAAGTTCTTTTTTTTTTTTCCCCCTTTTTCTTTTGATTTATTTAAGCAATGCCTGGGTGGCTCAGCCAGCCCAAGCATCTGGCTTGGGCTCAGGTCATGATCCCAGGGTCCTGGGATTGAGCCCAGAATTGGGGTCTCTGCTCTCCCACTCCCCGGCTTGTGTTCCCTTTCTCGCTGTGTCCCTCTCTGTCAAATAAAAAATAAAATCTTAAAAAAAAAAAAAGAAAGAAAAGAAACTACTATTAAAAAAATATATGCCAACAAACTGGATAACCTAGAAGACCTGGATAAATTCCTAGAAATATACAACCCACCAAGACTGAATCATGAAGAAATAGAAAATCTGAACATAAATATTTGTATTTATTTAACCTTTAATTTTCTTTATACTTATTTAATCATTATTACTACACAGCTCCTGGAACTTACTACATCAAAACAGCCTGCTTTCCTTTGTTGTCTCTAATATCACGTAAACTTCTAGGAAACTAGAAGCCAAAATTGGGAAAGAAGCATGTTACCTTATTACCTATTATTTCCTTGTGTAGTAGAGATACTAAATTGTATGTCCCACATTGTTCCCGATCTGAACACACTAGCTTCCTATGAGCAAGCTAAAAACTTTTCCATGTGTGAGATGATAGAAAACTGAGTCCTAACCTTTTTGCAGACCCCCACAATTAGAGGCAGATTTACAAAGAAACTAGGGAAGATTAAGCTTCAGATTCCATCTCTTACACAGGGCATCAAGGTCCAATACCTAATTTTTACTTTTATAAAATGTTTTCCTTAAACAGGAACCCCTCAATTATATGAGCTTCCAGGCCCCTAGAATCTGAGTTATATATATCTGGGTAATATGAGTTATATTACAGAAACTAGGTTTCTAAAGTATATATTATTGAGAAAATATGTAATTCAAAAAGCTACTTTAAATTCAGCAATATTAATTTATATTTTAATTAAAGTAACATGTAGTATGTGTTTTTCATTGTATAAAGTTCAACAGCACTAAATAGCTAAATTATACTGTTGATGCACATTTGGATTTTGCATTCTTTTTTTTTTTTTTTAAGATTTTATTTATTTATTTATTTAATTTGTCACAGAGAGAGAGAGAGCGCGCGCACACAAGCAGGCAGAGTGGCAGGCAGAGGCAGAGAAGCAGGCTCCCTGCTCTCGGGACTCAATCCTAGGACCCTGGGATCATGACCTGAGCTGAAGGCAGCAGCTTAACTGAGCCACCCAGGTGTCCCTGGATTTTTCATTCTTGAGCCCGCTGTAATAATTCCACTGAGGACCCACAGCTGACAGAATAAAAATGACAGGGCTAAATTTAAAAGACCATAGCTTAAGATTGCCAGCATTAGAAGTAATGCTCCAGAAGCCAATTAAATTTAGAAAAACATTTTATTCTCTGTATTAATGAAATACAAAGAACAATTACTTCACAAGAGTATATCCAGTACCTCAAAATTTGCTGCCATTTTTCTCAGACCAAAGTAATAAACCAGGCTATAGCCAAAGCCACTCTAATTATCCCCTACTGCATTCTTCATCAACAAAGTCAGCTTCTCTCTGCCTCTGTTCCTAAAAAACCCAAAACAGGCATTCAAATATTTGTTGAAATGAAACTGGCTTATCCATAAAGAGAGATGAGGCTTAGAGGAACACTGAGCCAGGAAAAGCCTGTCACCCTAAGAAACAGTGAGGTAAACAAGGTTCAGAGATCTACAGGTAACTAACATTGGAGACCTCATTATGAATGTGACATGAATATCGCTGAGATCAATGAAGACTAGAAAGGATTTGTTGCTGCAGAGCCTGGGGATCCTTTGACGAAACCAGATATAAGGCACAGGAAGCTTAGAAGGGGATAGGTCTCCTTAAGGGGATTTATTTCATAATAAAGTTCAATGATGTCTCTAAGTAAACATTACTAATTTCAAGTGTAGAGAATATGACATTTATGAAAATGATAGTATCAAAGTATCCCCACCAAGATACTATTATCTACAAGGAAAAGACAGTAACTTTACCATGGAGCAACCTGGTAGAAACCACCTTAACCAAGAGATCAAGGTCCACATCACCGGCAATAATATATACTAACATCATGTATCCCATGGTAATAATACACTGAAGACAAAACATTATTTATAGTATTCTTATCTAAACCATATGGTCTCAGTCCACTCATGAAAAAAACACCAGAAAAGTCCAAATTCAGGGACAGCTGACAAAACAAGTGATCAATACTCTCCAAAAACATCAAGGTTATAAAAGACAAAGAGAGACAGAAATGTTTACAGAATCCAGGAAATTGGGACGCCTGGGTGGCGCAGTTGGTTGGACGACTGCCTTCGGCTCAGGGCGTGATCCTGGAGTCCCGGGATCGAGTCCCACATCAGGCTCCCAGCTCCATGGGGAGTCTGCTTCGCTCTCTGACCTTCTCCTCGCTCGTGCTCTCTCTCACTGTCTCTCTCTCTCAAATAAATAAATAAAATCTTTAAATAAAAAAAAAAAAAATTATTAAAAAGAATCCAGGAAATTAAGGAATAACAACACCTAAAATGCAATGTGAGAACCTAGACAGGATCCTGGAATAGAAAAGAACACCAGGGGGCACCTGGGTGGCTCAGTGGGTTAAGCCGCTGCCTTCGGCTCAGGTCATGATCCCGGGGTCCTGGGATCGAGTTCCGCATGGGGCTCTCTGCTCGGCGGGGAGCCTGCTTCCCTCTCTCTCTCTGCCTGCCTCTCTATCTACCTGTGATCTCTCTCTGTCGAATAAATAAATAAAATCTTTTTAAAAAAGAAAGAAAGAAAGAAAAGAACACCGGTGGACAAACCTGTGAAATTTGAAAAAGGTCTTCAATTATTGGCAGTACTATACCAATATTAACTTCCTGGTTCTCATCATTGTACTTATAACATTAGGGGCACCGGGGTGGCTAAGTCGGTTAAGCATTTGCCTTCAGCTCAGGTCATGGTCCTAGGGTCCTGGGATCGAGCTCCGCATGGGGCTCCCTCCTCAGTAGGGAGTCTGCTTCTCCTTCATCCTCTCCCTCTGCCTGCTGCTCTCTCTGCTTGTCCTCTCTTCTCAGATTAATAAATAAAAGTCTTGGGGCACCTGAGTGGCTCAGTTGTTAAGCATCTGCCTTCGGCTTGGGTCATAATCCTGGGGTCCTGGGATCGAGACCTCCATCGGGCTCTCTGCTCGGCGGGAGGCGTTTCTCCCTCTCCCACTCCTCCTGCTGTGTTCCCTCTCTCGCTATCTCTCTGTCAAATAAATAAAAATCTTTAAATAAAAATAAATAAACAAAACTCTTTAATTAAAAAAAAATGACATTAGAGGAAGCTGGCTGAAGGAAATATGAAAATTCCTTTCTCTGAATTATTTCTGCAACTTAAGTCCAAAATTGGTTCAAAGTAAAAAAAAAAAAAAAAAAAAAAAAAAACCACTTTAAATTGTGCAAATAATTCACTGAAGGAGATGGAACCTTGGGCCCAGCAGGGAACTGAGGCATTTGGAAGGTTAATATCTATATGTATAAAGGTAGGTGGACTAAGATTTACAGGAAAAGAGAAGGCATTGACATAGTTTGTGATCCTGGTAAACCAGAGGCCAATGAAGCTCTCTTGTGAAACCTCTGGGTTCATTATGTTGGGTACACAGCACAGCAGTTAATGGGTTGTTCTATTAGTTTAGGAACCTGTTTCTCAGAGCGTGATTTGCCTAAAATAAACTATTATAAAAGTTTATAAATTCAAGTAAATATTTAAAAAATTAAAAGATTTTTCAAGTAAAAATTTTAAAATATTTTAATTAAAAATTTTAAAAAGTATTATTAGGGTGATGGAATTATGGATTTTTTTATCCTTTTGTCTATTTTCTAAATTATCCATAATTCATATATATATTATCTATAATTCATCATCTTACATAAAGTAAAGCCAAAAGTGGAATTTAAACTCATTTGACCTAAAGATACAATGAAATGACTCTGGACCAGAGGTAACCAATCACTGACGACACCTAAGACACCAAAGATATGAAAGTTGTCCAATAATTGATAACTATTTCTGGGGCTCCTGGGTGGCTGTCAGTTAAGCATCTGCTTTCAGTTCGGGTCATGGTCCCAGGGTCCTGGAAATGAGCCCAGTGTTGGGCTTTTTACTCAGCAGGGAGCCTGCTTCTCCCTCTCCCTCTGCCTGCCATTCCCCTCTGCTTATGTTCTCTGTCAAATAAATAAATACAATCTTAAAAAATTAATAATTGATAACTATTTTTTATTTAGAAATAGGGGGCTAGGGGCACCTGAGTGGCTCAGTCAGTTAAGCAGTTGACACTTGGTTTCAGCTCAGGTCATGATCTCAGGGTCCTGTCGAGCCCCGCATTGGGCTTCAAGCTTGGTAGGGAGTCTGCTTCAGGATTCTCTCTCCCTCTGTCTCTGCCCCACCCGACTTGTGATCTCTGTCTCTCTAATAAAAAAAGAAAAAAGAAAAAAAAAGAAATAAGGGAGTTGATTTGGATATCTATTTCCTTTCATTCTATTCTCACTGTGGATGCTGCTAAGGTTCAGATCCTCACCACCTCTGGACCAAGTCACCACATTACTGATTCACTGCCAAGCCTCCAATCCCACATATAGCTACCACAGGACTCCTAAAATATCACATTACTCCCCTTTTCAAAAATCTTCAATGGCTCCCAGAAGGGGCATTCTTTTGGCTAGAGAAAAATGGTAATTTTCTAATTCACGAAGGGGAAAATTAATGGATGGATTTTTTACAAGTTTCTCTCTCTTAACTTTTTCTTGTCTTTTCATTCTAATACTAAGAGGGCAAAATCATGAAAAATAGCAAACTTCAAGAAAAAAAAAGCAGTCAACTGGACCTACTTTGAGAGCATTTTTTCCTTATTGACTCATGCTCATGATTGTGACTTTTATACTGCATATTTCTATATTCACATACTCTGCCAGTATAAAATTAACTTTTATTTGTAGATTGAATTCAGTATGTCTGGCGCCTGCACAAAGTTTGAAATTAGATCTTACCACGATTTTCAGCCACAACTTCTACTCACTCATTCATTGATCAGACATTTCACTAAGCACCTATTATGTGTCCCTCACTCATACTTTCCAAGTAAGCTGGATTCTTTTCTGTGTAATGATACACTCTGTCTCTACTTTCTCAGTGCCTTGGCTCTAATATTGCCTCCACCAGCAACGCCTTTCCTATCCATTTCTTCTTGTTAAAAATCATAAGTATCTAAAAAAAAAAAAAAAAAAAAGTCGTAAGTATCCTACAAGTAAAAGCTGCATCAAAAGCCTTCCCAGGGGGCGCCTGGATGTCTTAGTCGGTTACACACCTGCCTTTAGTTCAGGTCATGATCCCAGGGTGCTGGGACTGAGCCCCACATTGGGGTCCCTGCTCAGCAGAGAGTCTGCTCTCTCTCTCCCTCTCAAATAAATAAATAAAAATTTTTAAAAAAAAAAGCCTTCCCAGATTCCCTCCCTCTCCCACCTTTCCATTTTCACTCATTTCATCTTCTTTTGTGCTCCCAGTACATGTGGAGCATTCCCATCCTCCCTCATGTTACAGCTATTTGTGTACATGGACTATAACATATATTCCTTAAGGGCATCTTTTTACAGAGGTTGAATATAATAGGCACTGAATCATTGAAAAGTTTAATTGAAAGAGAAAATTTTTGTTTGAAGGAATAACCTAGAACAACCAATCCCAACACCCTAATAAATTCTAACTTTCCTTAAGTAAAAGAGCCCCCCAAATGCCCATAGCTAGCTTGAGATACTGCAGATTTTTTCTAATCGAGATATACCAATTAAATCAATATTTGCTTCTGATTCAAGCTTGAAAATAAAGATGGATAAGCATCTACAACCATTTAAAAAAAGCTAAGTTATTTGTTGATTTATGGGCTGGTTATCTTAAACTCCCCAGTGAATACAGTTACTCAACCCGAACAATTTCCTGAGGGTTGGACTTGGGCAGCTTCAAATTATTACATCATGTACAACAAGAAGAACTGTATGCTGATAAAAAAACAGAAAGCCTTATTTTTTCCTTTCATAAAAACTTAGAAAACTGTCATTTACAGCAAATTTCCCAAAACCAGTTGGGAAGAAAATAAAAGAACAAGAAGATATGTTTCACTTTGCTATGACTGAAAAATCAAGAAATAATAGTTGCAGGCTACTTAGTCCATCCTTATAAGGATCTGGGAGCTGTATAGATATTTAATGACTTCTGAGGGAGGCAGCGTGATAGTAAAAAGAACAGAGTAGTTAAAAGTGCAGCCTCTGCAGGGCCAACTACATTGCATAACCTCAGGAAACACCATGCTCACAATGGACATCCAAGGGGTACCATTCCCAGGGAACACAATGTGAATTATACAACTTAGGGATCCAGAGTTAGAAGGTGGAACAGGTCTGGACTCTACCATCTAACAACTTACAACATCAAGACCAAGTTACTGAATCAGTTACTGAAGTCTCAGGTACCTGATCAATAAACTGGGATTAATAAATAACATCTAAGTTATGGGATTGTTATGAGGATAATGCACACATGTATAATTAGCCCAGTACCTGGTATTAGTGAGACATAAATGCTTTGATGATAATGATAAAGAATAAGATGAATCTACATTCCACAACCTGCTCCATCACTTTCAGATCATTTACTGCCTACAGTAAAGGTAATCTGTTGAGAGTACTCAACAAAATTATATATGCAAAATTCTTGGGAACAACACAAAATAGGAGCTCTGATTATGATGGCTGGAGGGGGCACCTGGCTGGCTCAGTTGATAGAGCATGTAACTCTTGATCTTAGGATCTTGAGTTCAAACTTCACATTGGGCACAGAGTGTACTTTTAAAAAAAAGTAAATCAATTTTGGGGCACCTGGGTGGCTCAGTGGGCTGAAGCCTCTGCCTTCGGCTCAGGTCATGATCTCAGGGTCCTGGGATCAAGCCCCACACTGGGCTCTCTGCTCAACAGGGAGCCTGCTTCCCCCTCTCTCTCTGCCTGCCATCTGCCTACTTGTGATCTCCCTCTGTCAAATAAATGAGTAAAATCTTAAAAAAAAAAAAAAAAGTAAATAATCCTAACTGGCCATCCCCTATACCTCTCTCCTTCCTTCTTCCTTTCTCTTTTACACACACAAACATACACACATAAACTTAATGTAAAAATCCTATGACAGGGCGCCTGGGTGGCTCAGTGGGTTAAGCCGCTGCCTTCGGCTCAGGTCATGATCTCAGGGTCCTGGGATCGAGTCCCGCATCGGGCTCTCTGCTCAGCAGGGGGCCTGCTTCCCTTCCTCTCTGTCTGCCTGCTTCTCTGCCTACTTGTGATCTGTCTGTCAAATAAATAAACAAAATCTTTAAAAACAAAATCCTGGGCGCCTGGGTGGCTCAGTGGGTTAAGCCGCTGCCTTCGGCTCAGGTCATGATCCCAGGGTCCTGAGATCGAGTCCCACAACGGGCTCTTTGCTGAGCGGAGAGCCTGCTTTCCTCTCTCTCTCTCTCTCTCTCTCTCTGCCTGCCTCTCTGCCTACTTGTGATCTCTCTCTGTCAAATAAATAAATAAAATCTTTTAAAAAAATTAAAAATAAAAAAAAATAAAAACAAAATCCTATGACATTAAACTATAATTGATAGCACAAACACAACCACATCAAAATGAGGGCAAATGTAATCTAAAAATAATGCATTCTCAATACAATTTACATGAACTACTGTATTGACTTCCATTACCTTTCTAATCCTGTCTACAAAACACTACCAAAAGCAAACTCTGATCTATCACTGTTTAGCTTAGAAAATTTCAGTGACAAAACATAGTCAAAACTCCTTGGCCTTAAATAACCCATGTACAATTTCCAACCTCATCTACCACTAATCCCCTTAAAACACACACAAAAGGGGCACCTGGGTGGCTCAGTGGGTTAAAGCCTCTGCCTTCGGCTCAGGTCGTGATCCCAGGGTCCTGGGATCGAGCCCCACATTGGGCTCTCTGCTCAGCAGGGAGCCTGCTTCCTCCTCTCTCTCTGCCTGCTTCTCTGTCTGTCAAATGAATAAATAAATTAAAACACACACACACACACACACACAAATGTGTGTTCTGTGTACATATCCAGCATTTTGCTCAATAAGGAATATTACTCCCTTTCCCACTCCCATCTTCCCAATGCCACCTAATATAAGTAATCCTTTCCACTCAGGAAAACTGTTTGAAAAAGCCATTCTGCTGGTAACTTACAGTAATAGAGACTAATGATAGTCACACCTATTAGGAAGCAAGAGTCATTTATATTAAATCATTTTCCAAAGAATTGTCTAAATACTGCTTCTTACCAATTGGGACATATTCCCTCCCTCAGGCACTTCATTAATCAGTACTTAACCAATATATCTGTACTTTATTAGAATACAATATAGGAAGTTACACTGCCTTACACTCAAGAGATGCTCAATACTTGTTAAATAAAAGAATAAATGAAGAACTAAACTTTGTGAAACATGTTTTTCAGTTTAGAGATTAACTCAGTTATAAGAATGATAAATCATCTCTCTATTTCTTCCCTGAATCTACTGTATAAATTATACCATACCTAAATCACACACTTTGTTTCCAAAAGGTCTGTGGAATAAAGATACTCTTCTTTATGGCCAGAAGGATTAACAGAATATTCTCTCTAAAACACACTGCTGGGGCGCCTGGGTGGCTCAGTGGGTTAAGACCTCTGCCTTCAGCTCGGGTCGTGATCCCAGGGTCCTGGGATCGAGCCCCGCGTCGGGCTCTCTGCTCCGCGGGGAGCCTGCTTCCTCCTCTCTCTCTGCCTGCCTCTCTGCCTAGTTTCTCTCAGTCAAATAAATAAAATAAAATAAAAAATTATAAAACACACTGCTAATGGCATCAAACCAGTAACAGCAGGGGTTAAAGGAAAGAGACTCATAGCAATTAAATTAGACCCCAGAATGATAACTATATTAGGCAAAATGATAACTATGAGTTGCATGAAGTTGCCATGTATTGTCCTCTGGCTCAATAACTTAGAGCTAGAAATTTTTTCCCTTAATTGTTTAAGCCCCTAATTTTTCTAAATTCAAGGGCATGATTGCAGCTATGCACTATTTAGGAATCATTATAAATACACCACTACCCAAATTCTTTTGGCACAAACAATAATGAAAGCATGATGGCTCTATCAACAAGAGGAAAATAGGAAGGGAAGCCACTGACTGCACCGGCTTGACTCATTACTGCTGGGAGAACACTGGTACTGAATGGCACAAGCAATTCCAGTGTGAGAGACCAAGCACATGACTGGGAAGGTGACAGAAGATATCAAGAAAAGAAGGGCATCTATAAAGAACCCCAACTCTACAGGGGCAGGAGGTGGAGGAATGGACAGGGATCCACTGAAATCTACTTGAAAAGCCTTTGCAATACTCAAACAAAAACATACTACCAGACTCCAGGTTTTGAGTCAGTTCAAATCCTAGCTCTAACACTCAAAACTGAGAGATCTTCAGCAAGTTATTTAACTATAAAATTATAATAGCAGTCACCACTTAATGAAAACCAACTCTGAGCTAGGCACCATACACATGGCATGTCCTTTAATTCCCACAACTAATCTGCCAAATAAGGACTGTTCTCATTTTGCAGAAAATAAAAACCCATGTCCCTTCTACCTATGCATGACTGCTTCCCAGAGGGACAATGCTACTATGTGGGATCAGAAGTAAATACAAAGTACTTAGCATAGGAACTAGCACCTGCCACATCATAGAAACTCAGGAAATCATTATAGTACAAGCACACCTATCACTTGAATAAATGACTCAAATGAACAGTAATAACATCCCACGAACAAGTTTTCCCTTACACTGTCTACCATAAAAATGACTTTAATTAGCAATACTTTTGGAGAACCAAAGGTGTGTGCACGTACAGCTTCTTAGTTGAGGATCAAAACATACAATCCAAAAAAATAAGAAAGTCCATTATTAAGGTGATATTCTTCGACTCAATCTGAACACTAAATATTAATATTTTACTCTCGAAAGGATTATAGATCTTGGAGATTTTATTGCAGGAGCTAATAAACAAATCTAACTTCCCCCAAAAATAATTCCCAGAAGCATTTGTTATCCTGAAGTATTCAGCAAACCATTTCCCAGAATTAAGAACATAATACTAAAATCTTAGTGAATTTTGCCAAAAACATTCTGCTGAGAGGAAAAAAGAATCATTCTGAGTCTAGAAGCAAATGCTACTTTCCCCCTCAGCCACAAAATAGATCTTTTCTTCATTATTACTTTTATCAGTATGTTAATACTGAAAATAAATATACTTCCATTTGAAGGAAACTTAAAATATTAAACCCATACCATCTGCTTTAATCTTAATGAGCTCAAGAAAATCTATGAGAATGTTTTTTAAAGCAGTAATAAAAATCAAGTTCCAAAGCCTTAACAATTGAAATAGACAGGAGAGAAGAGCAAAAACAACAGTGTATGACAGAAGCCCTCCTGAAAGTGAAGAGAGCCCTACAACCTCAATTTCAAAGTTTAAACCTTTGCTGTTAAAAGCAACACTTCACAAAGAATGACCAGACACAAAGACGAAATCCCTCCATCTACTTGCAGTTTTGCCACACAGACAATAACTTACCAGACAACATGTTCAAACTCCAGCAATCCCAAGGGCATTTATGGGGCAAGGAAAAACCAGGAATGAGGAAGACCAAGGGAAGAGCTAGAGTTGCGGGGAGGGGAGGGGACAGAAGGGAGGAGACAACAGCAACTAGCAACAATGGGAAATTGTGAATCTAAACCACAAAGGCTTCCTGCAGAACAGGATAACAGGGAAAGGGCAATTCTTTTTTACAACCTACCAGGAACTCAGAACTGACAATTTATGATAAAGCTAAAAAGATGGGGCCTCCAAATTAAATGTAAACAAAGTATACTTAAGAAAGTAACCAAAAGTAACTTGAAAGGACATATCACAAACTTCATAAGAGCTTAAGAAAAACAATTAAGGAGTCTGTTTTCTCTAGGGGCATTCCTGATGACAAAGGTCAACAATGTAACAATAAGGTTTGCAGAGTAGCAGCTGCTACCAGAGAGCCAGCCCTAAAAAATAGCCCTTTGCACTACACTCAAAAGGAGCACTAGAAGACACATTCATAGTACTTTAGAGAATAACCAAAACAATGTCATTGTTTGAATCCTTAATTCAGAATTCCAAAACTATCTGGACTTAAATTATATCACTTTAATAAGCAAAACACCTCCTTAAACAAGACATACTCTTAAAGAAAGTTATTGTGTGAACTGAGCTTTCTGAATTCAAGAATCAATTCTAAAATGCTTTGGATCTCAAAGGTTGCCAAAACCAAAGGCAAGGACAGTGAAAGATCTCCACCCCTTTCTCAGGGAAGAAGCCAAGTTATATCACCAAGAACAAACAGCAGGCAGAGTCCTGACTCCAAACATGTGATCACTCAGCCCAGAACTTACATTTGCAGGCAGGGCACAAAAGCCCCAGAGGACCAACACACACCCTTCTACGTATTACACCCAGTTATAAAATAACTTTATTGAAAGAAGTTGTTTTATAAGCATAGTCATTTTAAAAACTCATCAACAGAAACCCTGTCAAATATGAAGGTCTGTTGTATTTCTATAGGTTGCAAAAGAAAATATAAGTTGACTTTTAAAAAGATTTAATTAAGATTTATTAGTAAAATGAAACGGATTCAGGCACTGCCCAAAACTAATTAAGTTCTTATATTTTAACAATAGTTTAACATTTAATAGTTAATAGTTTAACATTTAAACTAAAACACTCCTTTCACAACAGTAAGAGTGCCCAAATTAAAAAATATATAAAAATAAAATTTAAAAAATTACTGCTTTTCTTTTGTTAACCATTAGCATTCTAACTCAAGTTTCCTAGTGGTAGGTATGGGTGGAGATGTCATTCCAAAGTGTGAGACATAGAATTTCTACTGATTAGTGCTAACTGCAAAAAAAGAATGTACAAATACCCAGGTCAAGCTCTCTAATCAAGTCATTCAGTGATGGTTATATATTTGTTGTAGGGCTAATCAAATAAAACTAGAGTAACTGGGAAAGAATTAGAGATCTTCAACCCTGATTACAATGTAACAACATAAATGACTTTTCATATATTAGCCAGGCAAGGGAGGTGATCCACAGGAAAATCTCACCCTAACAGGTTGTAATCTCTTCTGAAGCCCCTCAGAAAATCCTTCAAGTAAAATTCTTCTATATAATCATATTCCACCTTGTATAAGTTATTTCTTGGACCAGTTATTTCTTGAACTCAAAACTGTTGAGATTGAGACCTGAACTGTGATCAAGAGTTGGGACACATGACCAACTAAACGACCCAGGCTCCCCTATATTTTGACATTTCTTATTACCTTTTCAAGACTGCACAGGAGAGGGGGACCTGGGTGGCTCAGTGGGTTGAGCTTCTGCCTTCAGCTCAGATTATGATCCTAGGTCCTGGGATTGAGCCCAGCGGCTGGCTCCCTGCTCAGCGTGGAGCCTGCTTCTCCCTCTCCCTCTGCCTGCTGCTTGCTCTCCCTGCTTATCTCAAATAAATAAATAAATAAAAAGTTAAAAAAAAAAAAAGACGAGATTCTGTCTCACACAGAGACAACCCTGCATCAACCACTGGGCCTTCCCACCTAAAATAAATTGAGTAACTACAGGTGTCTGCGAGGTAAGTGCCAAGCTGCCTATAGGAGGATTTTTGTGAACACGATTGCTAGGTCAAGAGAGTAATATATATGGTTTCAGAAGTCATGTCTAAATGTCCTGGGATCCTAAACCTGGATGACTGGTTACACCAGTACTTTTCAAAATTGTACTTCCACAAAACTTGTCACATTGTTCAAGTACTATGCAAGGAGTATTACATATAATAGCCTTCCTTTGACCATAAGAGATAAAAACCTCTGGAAAAAAAAATATATAAGTATCATTAGCAAGGAGAAACTACCTCTAAGACTTGAATAAAGCAATCAAGAGAAATAGGGAGTAGAGGCAGGTTTAATAGAACACAGGCTAAAAAGTTCCTACTTGGTGTGACACTACAACCTTTCATAATTGGTCTCCACTAGTAAGCAAGGTAGGGTACAGCAGAATGTTCAATTTAATGAAAGAACATTCTGCCTCTCTTAAAGTCATAGAAGAAAAATAGAATTTCTCTAAGAAAAGCCAAAGTGACTCCCTCCTGGAGTAACCCCAAAGCAAAACCATTTTTGTTGGTTTTTATTTCTGAGATGCTAATGATAATACTGATGTTGGCAGTAAAGGCAAGAGCTGAGTGGCTCCAGAATATGAGCCAAATTGGAAAATAAAAGCCTCTTGATTCTAGCACTCCAGAGGGTAGTGAGGAAGTCTGTGGACTTCTAAATAAACTACGGAGGCTTGAAGTGGGGAGGAACAGGGTAGAGATTGGTTTATATCAAGTGGAGCCCATAGAAACAGTAGCATTTGATCTCTAGGTTATATGCTCATAGGAAAAAAAAAGGGGGGGGAGCTTAATTCAAAGCTGTAAAACTGAAGTTTTGGAAAATGAAACTAAGAAACAGACTTGATCTTAGTTAACAAGGAATCCCTCAAAAATATTTTAGCTTTGGGACGCCTGGGTGGCGCAGTTGGTTGGACGACTGCCTCCGGCTCAGGGCGTGATCCTGGAGTCCCGGGATCGAGTCCCACATCAGGCTCCCAGCTCCATGGGGAGTCTGCTTCGCTCTCTGACCTTCTCCTCGCTCATGCTCTCTCTCACTGTCTCTCTCTCTCAAATAAATAAATAAAATCTTTAAAAAAAAAAAAATAAAATAAAAATATTTTAGCTTTTGGGCACCTGGATGGCTCAGTGGGTTGAGCCGCTGCCTTCGGCTCAGGTCATGATCTCGGGGTCCTGGGATCGAGTCCCGCATCAGGCTCTCTGCTCGGCAGGGAGCCTGCTTCCTCCTCTCTCTCTCTCTCTCTCTGCCTGCCTCTCTGCCTACTTGTGATCTCTCTCTGTCAAATAAATAATAAATAAAATCTTTTAAAAAAATAAATATTCTAGCTTTTTGACCCTGTACTCTAAGGGAGAATATACCGGAAAGTCCATGGAAAACAAGAAAAACTATACAGCTAATTTGTATCTAGTTTTCATTCTGAGATTTATTCACAGTGTTGATAGTGTGTATACCTTAAATATCTGATCATTTCACTTAAATACAGAGTACTGAGAAGAGTTATATCGCAAACAAAGAAGAGAAAAAAGGGAAAAAATCTGATTCTAAGGTCATATTTTGGAGAAACGTTGGCTACTAAGAACAGGCCTAGGTAGTAAAACCATCCAAGAAAACTTGTGTATTTCTCACACAAATGGACTCTTTAAAAAAAAGAGGAAAGGGGCACCAGGGTGGCTCGGTAGGTTAAACGTCATCCTCTTAATTTTAGCAGGGGTCATGATCTCAGGGTTGTGGATTCAAGCCAGGCTTGGGATTCTCTCTTCCCCTCTGTTTGTCCACACCCCTCTTTCTCTCAAAAAAAAAAAAAAAGAGGAAAGGTAGTCGGAGACCATTTAGTTGGGTTTCTACTATTACAATATCATCATCCTTTTTTTTTTTTTAAAGATTTTATTTATTTATTTGACAGACAGAGATCACAAGTAGGCAGAGAGGCAGGCAGAGAGAGAGAGAGGAGGAAGCAGGCTCCCTGCGGAGTAGAGAGCCCAATGCGGGACTCAATCCCAGGACGCTGAGATCATGACCTGAGCCGAAGGCAGAGGCTTAACCCACTGAGCCACCCAGATGCCTATCATCATCCTTTAAATTCATATATTAAATTACATTTTGCATTCTAAAAATTACTTCAAATAGCATTATCATTATGGCCAACATATCTCTAGAACGAGGGATTAAATTTTCTTAAATTAGACTGAAAGCTCCTAGAGAGAAGTAAGAATGTGAAATATTGGGGTGCCTGCGTGGCTCAGTAAGTTAAGCCTCTGCCTTCTGCTCAGGTCATGGTCTCAGGGTCCGGGGACTGAGACCTGCATCAGGCTCTCTGCTCAGCAGGGAGCCTGCTCCCCTCCACTTCTCTGCCTGCCTCTCTGCCTACTTGTGATCTCTCTCTCTGTCAAATAAATAAATTCAAAAAAATCTAAAAAAAAAAAAAAGAACGTGAAATATCTCTCAAGTATACTGCAGGATCACCTAAATCTAGTCTCACAGAAAGGAAAAAAAAAATCTATCATTCTCTCTTATTTATTTATTTGTTTTTAGAGAAGGGGGAGAAAGAGAGTGGGACAGAGAGAGAGAGATGTGGCAGGGGCAGAAGAAGAGAGAATCTTAATTCCACTATTGGGTATTAACCCAAAGAAAACAAAAGGACTAATTCAAAAAAATATATGCACCCCTATGTTTATCACAGCACTTTTTATAATAGCCAATATATGGAAGCAATCTGCATCCATCAGTAGACGAATGTATAAGGAAAATGTGGTATATATACAATGGAATATTACACAGCCATAAAAACAGTGAGATTGTGCCATTTGAGAAAAATGGATGGACCTAAGCAGTATTATGCTAAATGAAATAAGTCAGACTGAGAAAGGCAAATACATGTGTTTCTACTCATAAACACAGAATAAACTGATGGTTGCTGGGAGTGGGGACAAAATGGGTAAAGGGAAGAGAGAGGCTTCCAGTAATGAAATGAATAAGTCAATAAAAGGCACACCATAAGGAACACAGTCAATCATATTGTACTAATGATGTAATGGGACAGATGGTAGCTACACTCATGGTGAAAACCAGTTAAATCACTAAGTTGTACACCCAACACTAACATAGCATTGTGTGTCAACTACACTCAAATAAAAGGAAAAGGAAAAGAGAGAACCATAGAGTCTACAATTGTGGTAAGTGTCAGCAAAGTAATTTATATTTTTGGCAATATTGTTTCCTGAATTATTTTTGGTCCTCTCTAACAGTAGTGAAAGCCTCTGAGATTTCTACCATACTTGAGCAAACTTCAACTGATTTTGGGTAGAGTTACCAATAATTTGTTTGATGTACATGCCAGGGGCACCTGGGTGGCTCAGTCGGTTAAGCATCTGCCTTCAGCTCAGGTCTTAATCCCAGGGTCCTGGAATCGAGTCCTACACTGGGCTCCCAGGTCAGCAGGGAGCCTGCTTCTCCTTCTCCCTACTCATGCCCTCTCTATCTCTTTGTCAAGTAAATGAATAAAATCTTTTTTTAAAAAAGTACATGCTAAATTTTTCTCTATATTCAACTGAACCTTAAACATCACACAGTTGTGCCAGGACAATTTAATGTGGAAAGAACAGTCTCATTAACAAATGGCATTGAGGCAACTGGATACCCATATGCAAGAGAATGAAGTTGGACTCCTGACGCACACCACATGTAAAAATTAACTCACGATGGGGTCAAATGTCCAAATGAATAAAAACTATAAAACTTTTACAAAAAAATATAAGCATATATCTTCATGACCTTGAGTTAGGCAGTTTTCTTAGATATAACATAAGCAGAAGAAAAAATAGATAAATCTGAGTTCATCAAAATTAATAAGACAACCCAAAGAATGGGATGAAACATTTGCAAATTATATAAGGGACTTGTATCTAGAACATACAAAGAATTCTTACAACTGGTAATAAAAAACAATCCAAATTATAAATGGATCCCTTTTAAAACTCCAATTAAAAAAGGATCTGAGTAGATATTTCTCCAAAGAAAATATACAAATGGATAATGAGAACATGAAAAACTACCCAACAATGGAGTACAGAAAGAAGCAGGACTCACTTTACACTGGAGAAACCTGACAACCAGTGCCTTAGCCAGGTGATCAAGCTCAGTATCAAGAATGATAAATCACATCAATAAAACATACCCTTGATATGATTGGATGAAAATGATACAGTATCTCTGTTATCCTCTACTCAAAAACCTCAACCCCAGTCTAATCATGAGAAAAATAGGAGACAAATTCCAATAGAGGGGCATCTTAAAAAGTACTTGAGCAGTACTCTTCAAAACTGTCAAGATCATCAAAAACAAGTATGCAAAACCATTACAGCTAAGAGGAGCCAGCAAGAATGGACAAGTAATGTAATATAGAACTTTATTTTTCTTAAAGATTTATTTATTAAAGAAAGAGGGCACAAACAGGAGGGGCACAGGGAGAGGGATAGAGAATCCTAAGCAGACTCCATGCCAAGTGTGGAGCGATGCAGGCCTCCATCTCATGACACTGAGATCACAACCTGAGCCAAACCAAAAGGCCGATGCTTAACCAACTACACCATTCAGGCGCCCCTCTAATGTGGAATTTTAAATAGAAACTTGGAACTGAAAAGAGATATTAGGTAAAAACTAAAGACATTTGAATAAACTATGGACTTCAGCTAATAACAATGTATCAATTTTGGTTCACTACTTGTAACAAATGAACCATACTAATACAAAAAAATTAATAACAGGATAAACTGTGGGGGAGAACCATATGAGAACTCTTTCTACACTCTGTCCAATAAACAGCAGCAGCTGCCACTTGGTAAACTAGATGGCTTCAAATGCTTGGCAAACAACTTCTATGTGTATGAGATTTTGAACAGTTGTTTTTAAAGAATATAAAAGCAAAGAAAATCAGTCTGTCATTACATTTTATACTCTGACATTGTCATTTAATTCAGGACAGAATGCAATCACCATTTCCCTAAATGAAGAAACCAACAATAATACTACTGAAAACACTTATGTCCGAAGTACATGGAGACAGATAATTCACTCTGACAAAAAGAAGGCTGAAAATGTTGTCAAAAGGGCACAGCAGCAAAAGTCAGAGTGCATGTCTTGTGTTTGCAAGGAAAGAAAAAACAGATGAACAGGGCCGCCTGGATGGCTCAGTTATTAAGTGCCTCCCTTCAGCTCAGGTCATAATTCCAGGCTCCTGGGATCAAGCCCTGCATCAGGCTTCCTACTCCACAGGAAGTCTGCTTCTCCCTCTCCCACTTTCCCTACTTGTGTTCCCCTCTCGCTGTGTCTCTCTCTGTCAAATAAATAAATAAAATCTTGGGGGGGAAAAAAAGGAAAGAACAGATGAACAAAGCAGGCTGAAGTGATATTCCCTGGGCATCCTCTTTGTTAAACAATTACCAACAGTACCCCCACATGTCTGTAGAAATCCTTTCTATCGATTCTTGGGCATATTTCCCTAGAAAACTCCTTCAGAAGCTGACTTAAAAACCATCAGTTTGAGGGGCATCTGGGCGGCTGAGGCAGTTAAGCGTCTGCCTTCAGCTCAGGTCATGATACCAGGGTCCTGGGATGGAGCCCCACATTGGGGGCTCACTGCTCAATGGGGAGCCTGCTTCTCCCTTTCCCTCTGTCTGCCACTCCCCCTGCTTATGCTCTCTCTCCCAATCTCTCTCTCTCAATCTCTCTCTCTGTCAAAGAAAAATAAAATCTTGAAAAAAAAGAACCCATCTGTTCGATAGACAATCTGTATCCAGAGCTCACAGAAAACAGAGAACTAAAAACCTTTGGTGGGTAAAAAGAGGACAGAAGAAAAAAAGTGGGCAGGTATCTACCTTCATTGAAGGGACATAAATACCACTCCTGAATTGGCAATCTGAACTAGGAGTAAGGGAAAAGGGAGATCAGGCAGCACAGTATTAATGGTTTAGGAAAAGAAATTGGACCTTTGTGACAATTTATTTCCTTTTCTTAAATAAGCAAAGAATTTAATTGCACAGTTCACAGAAAGAAAAAAAAAAAGACCACTAAAGATAGGAAAAAGGTCCTACCCATTTATAATTAAAGAAATGCAAAAAAAAAAGATACATATATATCATTTTTCAGATTGCCAAATATTTAAGATTTCAGATTGCCAAATATTTAAAAGTTGGATAAAATCAGTGTAAGTGAAGGTACAGAGAAGGATAAATTCTCATTTACTCTTGGTAGTATTAAAATAAATTTGGCAGTATTTCTCAATTTTAAAAGCTTGTATCTTTGTCTCAACAATTCAACTTCTGGAAATTCACCCTTCAGTTGCAAAGATAAATATAAATGGATATTTATAATTGTACTACTTGTAATAAATAAAAACTGGCAATAAGTCGCATTTGGGAATATCTACAGAGGAAATAATATACATAGGATTTACTTTAAAATAACCAATGAGGGTGGGCACCTGGGTGGCTCAGTCATTAAGCATCTGCCTTTGGCTCAGGGTCATGATCCTAGAGTCCTGGGATCTAGCTCCGCATCCAGCTCCCTGCTCCACAGGAAACCTGCTTCTCCCTCTCCCATTCCCCCTGCTTGTGTTCCCTCTTAATCACATGTTGACTAGGAGACATAAGAGGTAATACAGATAAAACATGACTAACCACAAATTTAATAATTTTCTTGAGGCTGGTGATGGGTACATGTGGTTCATTATATTCTTTCCCTTATTTTTGATATGTTTGAAATTTGCTATAATAAAAATATACAAACCTATGAAACAACATCATTGAAGAGGACAGTGGATAAAAGTATTGACCTACATAACTTTGGAAATTACTGGAGTCTTTTAGACTAAAAGGACAGGGAATCATGCATTAGCATTGCACTCTAGCTAAAAAAGCTGTTTCCCACAGGTGTACAGGTTAACAATTCTCAAACCACTATACATGTATACTGAACCTGAACAATTAGGTAACTGAATGGTGGATGGTAGAAGGTTTCTCACTTTTAGAATGGGAGATTACAGATAAGCAGGAAGAAAAGGCTAAAACGATCCATGTGGTAATGGATTAGAATTAGAATATGAACTTGTGTTTCACCTAATAAAAATATGGATGGTTACATCTAGAAATATTTATAGATCTATATGTATGAGTATACATATGTATGTATATATATTGACTTATTCTGTCAGCTAAGAATGCTTAGAATCAATGACATCCCAGCTGTAACAAGCACACCAAGAGACAAGATCTTAGTTTCTAATACCACTCTCCAATGAAAGAAACCCAGTTTTCTTGGAGAAATGTCTGATTCCAGGACTGCAAAGGAAATACACAAGATAAGCCCAAGCATCTTGTAATGTCAGAAACTAAGGAAATGGTGAAAACAAAACAAAAATCCTAAACTGACAGAGGTATCCGAAAGGGACACAGAAGACAAATGGCATGAGCTTCCAAAAGCCAAATCTAAAGTATAAAATAAGAATAAAATAAAGTATAAAATAAGAATCTACGAGTTCATACTGATAATAAGGAAATAATTAAATAAACAAATGGAGAAGAACAAATTTCCCTTGCAGAAGTATTCCAGATAATTTATCAGCTACCCGCCCCTGCAAAGATAAGGACCATAAATCCCACTCCTTAAGTGCATGGAGCTCTTGTTCCAAAAACTACAGCATGGACAGGCACCTGGGTGGCTAAGTCAGTTAAGCATCCAACTCCTGATTCAGCTCAGGTCATGATGTTGGGGTCATAAGATCAAGGCTCATGCTGGGACGCCTGGGTGGTTCAGTGGGTTAAGCGGCTGCCTTCGGCTCAGGTCATGATCCCAGCGTCCTGGGATCAAGTCCCACATCGGGCTCCTTGCTCAGCAGGGAGCCTGCTTCTCCCTCTGTCTCTGCCTGCCATTCTGTCTGCCTGTGCTCACTCTTCTCCCTCTCTCTCTCTCTCTGACAAATAAATAAAAATCTTAATTAAAAAAAAAAAAAAGATCAAGCCTCATGCTGGGCTCTGCATTGGGTATGGAGCCAGCTTAAGATTCTCTCTCTCCCTCCCCAACGCTCTCTCTTAAAAAAAAAAAAAAAAAAAAAAAAAAAGTACAGCATAGATAAAGGGAACGGGGAGACTAACTTTAGCAGAGAAACTTGACAACCTCAGCCAGGTGATTAAGATCATTATCAACAATGATAAATCATGTCGATAATATATACCCTTGATATGATGTGATAAGAATAGCACTATGTCTGTGATCTTCCACTTGTGAAAACTAAAAAAGGGAAACCTCACTAAAGTGGACTCTAGATGCTAGAAGGAGAGGCTGGAAGGGGGAGCTGTACCACTCAATATCAATTACAGGAAAAACTGTCAATTATAAATCCAACAGAAGAATCATCACTGGAAAAGAATTGTCAACTAAAGGTCCCAACAGAGAACTATGTAGACTGCGTCTCATATTTTTAAAAATCTACTAATTCTGCAACTCAGGCTTTGAAAAAATCACCCTACACTCTTGCTTTTCTCCAATGGACTTTTGTTCAAAACAAACCCTCCCAACTTCCTCTTTCTCCATTAAAATAATGTTCCACTCCTTTGTTTGTGAGATTTGCCTATGGCTTTGCCATAGCTTGCATAGCCTGAATTGCAATTCTCTGTTATTCCCAAGTAAAAGCATTTTTGCTGGTATAATAAACAGTGTTGCTGGTAAGACTGTTTTATTTCTAAGGTTAACACACCCGGGGCAACTGGGTGGCTCAGTCATTAAGCATCTGCCTTCAGCTCAGGTCATTATCCCAGAATCCTGGGATCCAGCCCTGCATCGGGCTCCCTGGTCTACAGGAAGCCTGCTTCTCCCTCTCCCACTCCCCCTGCTCTTGTTACCTCTCTCGCTGTGTCTCTCTATCAAAAAAATAAATCTCTTTAAAAAAAAAAAAATAAGGTTAACACACCTCAAAACCCACAACCCCAGTCTAATTATGAGAACAACATCAGACAAATTCCAGAAGAGAAGCATCCTAAAAATACTTCACTGGTACTCCTCAAAACTCTCAGGTCATCAAAAACAAGGAAAGTCTGTGACAGCCAAGAAGAGCCTAAGGAGACATGACTACTAAATTAATGCAGTATCCTGGATGGGAGCCTGGAACAAAGAAAAGACATAAGATAACAGCTGAAGAAATTTGAAGTGTTTAATAATAATGTACCAATATTGATTCATTAACTGCAATAACTCTACTCTAAGATGTTAGTAATAATGAAAACTGGGGGCGCCTGGGTGGCTCAGTGAGCTAATCCTCTGCCTTCGGCTCAGGTCATGATCTCAGGGTCCTGGGATCGAGCCCCACATCAGGCTCTCTGCTTGGCAGGGGGCCTGCTTCCTCCTCTCTGCCTGCTTTGTGATCTCTGTCAAATAAATAAAATCTTTAAAAAAAAAATAATGAAAACTGTATGAGGAAATATATAGAGAACTCCATACTATCATCTCAGCTTTTCTGTAATCTAAAACTGTTCTAAAAAACATGTTTTAGAGCGCCTGGGTGGCTCAGTGGGTTAAGCCGCTGCCTTCGGCTCAGGTCATGATCTCAGGGTCCTGGGATCAAGTCCTGCATTGGGCTCTCTGCTCAGCAGGGAGCCTGCTTCCCTTCCTCTCTCTCTGCCTGCCTCTCTGCCTACTTGTGATCTCTCTCTGTCAAATAAACAAATAAAATCTTAAAAAAAAAAAAAAAAAAACATGTTTTAAAGCTTATGAAAAAAGGATAAGAATTTAATAAAAATCAGTTAAGGGGCGCCTGGGTGGCTCAGTGGGTTAAAGCCTCTGCCTTCAGCTCGGGTCATGATCCCAAGGTCCTGGGATGGAGCCCCGCATCGAGCTCTCTGCTCTGCAGGAAGCCTGCTTCCTCCCCCCACCCCCTCTCTCTGCCTGCCTCTCTGCCTACTTGTGATTTCTCTCTCTCTGTCAAATAAATAAAATCTTAAAAAAAAAAAATTATAAAAATCAGTAAAAACTGTTCTAAATAATGTGTTTAAAAGCTTATGGAAAGGGACGCCTGGGTGGCTCAGTTGGTTAAGCAGCTGCCTTCGGCTCAGGTCATGATCCCAGCATCCTGGGATCGAGTCCCGCATCAGGCTCCTTGCTTGGCGGGGAGCCTGCTTCTCCCTCTGCCTCTGCCTGCCACTCTGTCTGCCTGTGCTTGCTCTCGCTTCTCTCTCTATGACAAATAAATAAATAAATAATCTTAAAAAAAAAAAAAAAGCTTATGGAAAAAGGATAGGAATTTAATAAAAATCTGATTTCTTAAAATGCATTTTTTTTAATCTCATGCAAATGAAAAATTATGTAACGGGGCGCCTAGGTGGTTCAGATGGTTAAGCATCTCCCTTTGTCTCGGTCATAATCTCAGGGTCCTGGGATCCAGCCTTACATCAGGCTCCCTGCTCAGCAGAAGTCTGCTTCTCCCTCTGCCCCTCACCTGGCTCGTGCTCTCTTTGTGTGTCTCTCTCAAATAAATAAATAAATGTTTTTTAAATTCTAAACAAAAAGAAAAACTATGTAATAGAGAAAAAATAAATCTCATGCAAATAATTTCTTGTGTCTCTACTACTCCAAAAAGGATACATCCCAGTGAAATACTATCTCATACGAACCAGCCTAAAGATTATAAAGACATTAGGTTTGTTTTTGTTTTTATTTTTGCTTTTGTTTTTTGCTTTCCAGTGGTGACCACCTCCCAATGAGAGGACCTCCTCCACCCATCCCTGGAGGAAGAGAAGAGTAAGCACAAGAAGTGCCTCATGCAGAGCCCCAATTCCTACTTCATGGGTGGATGTGAAGTGTCCAGGATGCTACAAAATCAGTACCATCTTTGGCCACGCACAAACAGTAGTTTAGTGTGTTGGCTTCTCCACTGTCCTTTGCCAGTGTACAGAAGGAAAAACAAGACTTACAGATGGATGCTCCTTCAGATGGAAGCAGAACTAAAATCACCCTTATGGAATTAAGGTCTTAAGTTTATTTGGAAGCAATGACCAAGTTTGTGACTGTCACTGAATATACATTATCTAATACCTACAATGTACAGCCCGGGGCCACATGATTTAAAAGTTAAATTCTATGCTAAATGCACCAGTAATTTTTTGTTTTTGTTTTTTCTGGACATTCCCTTAACACTAGTCACCAGGTAGTATTTTAGCAGCTCCAATCAAGGAAAAAGCGTGTAAGTCTTAGCAAAAATGAGTAATCATTTTCCACTTCAGACTATTTAACTGTCTTTTCCTATAGGCGGAACTCTTTGGTAAGAACATATATCAATAATACTTGCCTATGTTTGCACAGTATTTATAGTTTGCAAAGCATCTATGCCCACTTTCACACACCACCACTCCACTCCAGGAAGGTCTCCAGGCTATATTCACACTCGTGGTAAGCACCCCATAGCACTGCATTAATCTCTTAACTTAAGCACCCCATAGCACTGCATTAATCTCTTACCTTAACATTGTTCAGTGATCTGATGAATGTTGTGTCTTGCCCCAAAAGCTATAAGCTTCTTAATGTTAGGGATCATGCTGTATTAATCTTTGAGTCCCCAGGGCTTAATGTTGTATCTGGAATATTTTAGATGTTTAATTAATATTTGATGGATGAATTAAAAACTGTATGAATTTTATAATCTTACATTTCTCAGGAGGGTTCTGGTTATGCTAAACATTTTAAATAGTGATACTGGCTTTATTGGTGTCACTATTTTAAATTGTCATTATTTAAAACAAACAATAAATATATTAAAATAAATTTTTGTTTAAATATTTTTATTTATTTATTTGACAGAGAGAGAAATCACAAGTAGGCAGAGAGGCAGGCAGAGAGAGAGGGAGAAGCAGGCTCCCCACTGAGCAGAGAGCCCGATGCAGGGCTCTGATCCCAGGACCCTGAGATCATGACCTGAGCCAAAGGCAGAGGCTTAACCCACTGAGCTACCCAGGCGCCCCTTAAAATAAATTTTTAAAAAAGAATTAAAAGCACCCTGAATCAAGATGAGTGGGAAACCATCCCATAAATACACTTTGGGTAATGTGTGTGTGTGTGTGTGTGTGCATGTGAGTATTTATATTTGTATTTGTATTTATATTTATATTTATCTTAATACAGAGTGGTTTAGGGAATATTATTCCATTTTTACTAAGTATTCTCTACCTATGCACAGATAGGGCACACTAGAAGACAATAGAGCTTATTCATCTTTTTTTTTTTTAAAGATTCCACTTATTATTTGACAGAGAAAGACACAGCAAGAGAGGGAACACAAGCAGAGGGAGTGGAAGAGGGAGAAGCGGGCTTCCCGCTGAGCAAGGAGCCCAATATGGGGATTGATCCCAGGACCCTGGGATCATGACCTGAGCTGAAGGCAGCCACTTAACAACTGAGCCACGCAGGTGCCCCAGAACTTATTCATCCTTAATATCAGAAGGAAACATAAAGATTCTCGGAGGTTCAGCATGATAATACTTACATGACAATGCAGTCTCTATAAATTGTGTAAGTAGAAATTTGGTATATTTTAAATGCATTAGAAAAGGTTGTTCTTTAAATACTGTTGATATATTATTTTAAAAAGCAAAATCTCCAGGCGCCTGGGTGGCTCAGTGGGTTTGGCCACTGCCTTCGGCTCGGGTTGTGATCTCAGGGTCCTGGAATCGAGTCCCGCATTGGGCTCTCTGCTCAGTGGGGAGACTGCTTCCCTCTCTCTCTCTCTCTGCCTGCCTCTCTGTCTACTTGGGATCTCTCTCAAATAAATAAAATCTTTAAAAAAAAATAAAAAGCAAAACCTCCTTTTTTCTTTTGCATATTTGATGTCCACATTAAAAAGATATAAAAATGTTAAAGTAGAGCAAATGGTGATGAATGGAATAAGAGAAATGAAGTGAGACCACTGATTCTATTTGACCTTTGAAATTCTAATAAGAGAATTCTACACTGAACTTCTCCTCTTATGAACTATAGCTTAAATATTTTAATTCATTAAATACTTACTGAGCCTACTGACTACTGTAAGCCAGATATAGTGCTAATATTTGAGGTACAAAGATGACTAAAATCAGGGGACCTTCAAAGGATTCACTAATGAGGGGAAAAAGAAAAACTGTAACAGAGATGTGAACAAAGGCCCTTGGAAAGTCTAAGTAAGGTTTTCCAAAGGATGTAATAACTTAATTGGGTTTTAACACTATTGTATAATAAAGAATTTGACTGGTCTGTGTGCCTGGTTCCTGTGAGGTAAGCCTCTAAACCTTTGGAATTTCCCAACTGATAGAGGAGTGTCTGTGTTATTTAAGGTGGGCTCTTCCAGCCACACTGGGTTTATGCTAACCAAGTGACTGACATTGGGCCCCTAGTTTCAAGATGAGGGATGCCCATGCTGGAAAGACCAACTATATGATTAAAGGATTGATGCACTGAGCCACATGATATTAGTCTGACCTTTGGGGAATAGAAACAGGTTGAAGACAGATTTCAAACATACAGCCAATGATTCAATCACTCCTGTCTACCTAATGAAATCCTAGTAAAAACTGTGAACACAGAGTTGGTGAGCTTCTCTGGTTAGTAATACACATCGATGTGCTGGGAAGGTGACACATCCTGAGGACAAAGAAGCTTTGCTTTTGGGAATCTCCCAGACCTTGCCCTATGCATCTCTCCCTTTTGCTCGTTCAAATTTGTAACCTTTTGCTATAATAAAACTGTAATCATAAGAACAGCACTTTCCTGAGTTCTATGAGTTGTTCTAGTGAATTATCAAATCTGAGGGGCTCAGAACTCCTGAATTTGGTCAGAAATACAGATGGCCTGGAGATTCCTGAACTTGTGGTTGGCATCTCAAATGCAGAAAGTCTTGTGAGGGACAATGCCCTTAACTGGCATAAATAGAGCTAATTCGGGGTGCCTAGGTGGCTCAGTGGGTTAGGTCATGATCCCGGGGTCCTGGGATCGAGCCCCACATCGGGCTCTCTGCTCCACAGGGAGCCTGCTTCCTCCTCTCTCTCTGCCAGTCTCTCTGCCTACTTGTGATCTCTGTTTGTAAAATAAATTAAAATCTTTAAAAAAATAAAAAATTAAAAAATAAATAGAGCTAATTCTCATTAATGTCAAAACTGCACTGCAAATACCCTACAGGAATTGGTTTAAAATATGGACTTACAAAATTACTCATCACAAAATACAGTACATAAAGGGGCACCTGGGTGGGCTCAGTTGGTTAAGTGACTGCCTTCAGTTCAGATCAGGATCTTGGAGTCCCAGGATAGAGTCCTGCATCCGGCTTCCTGCTCAGCGAGGAGGTTGGCTTCTCCCTGTGACCCTCTCCCCTCTCATGCTCTCTCTCTCTCAGGTAAATAAAATCTTAAAAAAAAAAAAGTACAGTACATTTAAATACAACAGAATGTTACAGAATGGCCTATCATAGCCACTAACTCAGGAAACAAACACGTAAGCCCTAGAGTGCTACTGTGGCCAAATGCCCCATCCCAAAGAACCCCAAGCAGACTGGACAAAATGAAGACACAGCTCCTGGATGGGTTTCCCAGAATGTTGCAAACAAATTTGGATAAACTCACCCCAAGAGAAGTCACTAGCTCAAGAGATGAGGGCTTGGAAAAGAGAAAGGGAGAGATTTTCTTCAAGTGCTGGCAACCGGGGGAGGTGGCAGCCTCAAGCCTTACCAACCAATATCTCTGCCAGCAAGATGAACACCTAGATTTTTACAGAGGGAGGTTAAGGGAGGTAGCATGAGAGAGCAGGCAGAGAGCACGTAATCATGGGTGAAGGTCCATACGTGTTCAGTGGTAATTACGGGCAGGGAAGGGAATGTAGTGGGGTGTGGTCTTCTAGGCATTCTGTTGCTATCAAGGCTTTTCTGGTCTGCTGGTTGCAATGTTTTGGTCACTGCAAACATCTCTGTCAATGCATTAACAAAGTACCATAAAAAATAAACACAACAGGGTTTAGTTTGAACATGAATTAAGTGGTCTTGTCTATTTCTAGTTTTAACTGTCAGGGATCTATAGTTGACAAAGAGGGCTTGCTGACAGGAGCATGACTCAATCATAAAAAAATATGTTGTAGATGAATATTTACTGACATAAACAAATAACATCATAAACACATAAACACATAAACATCATACCCTTAATCTCCAGATCCATTCTCTTCCCCTGAGGTCCAGACATGTACATTCAACTTTCTACTGAGTATCACCACTTGGTTGTCTACCAGGTATCTCAAACCTAACATGTCCTAAAGAAAAAAAACTTAACTCTCATCAAGTACACCCCAGTCAGCTACTCCATACTCTTCCATATCTCAGTAAATAGTACTACCATTCACTCACTTGTTCTGGCTAAAGTTGGAGCCATGCTTGACTCCCTTCCTTCCCTAACATCTCACCAAACCATCAGCAAATCTTATGGGTGCTACTATCAAAACATATCCCTTCTTACCACCTCCACTGTTACCATCCAAGACAAAGCCACCTCTATCTACTGCCTAGAATACTACTACAATAGCCTTCTATTCAGTCTCCCTTGCTTCCATTATAATCAGTCACTCTACACAGCAACTAGAATAATCTTTAATAAATCAGTGTAATTACGTTGTCTTCCCGATACGTTCTGAATAAAATCTAGATCCCTTATCTTAAATTCTCATGATCCAGCTTCTACTTCTCTTAACAATTTCATCTTTACTGCTCTTTGCCCTTTATTTTTCAAAGATTTCAAGTAACTTCTCATCTCAAGACTTCTTCACTTGCTAATCTCTCTCCTCTGAAAATCTATTCCCTAGCTCTTTCTATAGTCTGAACCTTCATTTCATTCTGGTCTTGACTTAAATATTACCCTCCTCAAAGGGACTTCCCTTCATCTAAAATTACTACCTATTTCAACTATACTTCAATGAAAAAATAAATTTTTAAAACTAAAATGACTGCTTGCCACCCTATCTCTTTACCTTGCTTTATTTTGCTGTTGTTGTACTTAACATTACCAGATAGTACTTCTATCTAGTAGATAGAAGTACTGGTAGAAGAATACCTTCTCTATTAGAATGTAAGCTCCCTGAGGCAGACACTTTGTCAGTTTTGTTTGCTACGGCATCTCCAGAGTCTAGAACACTATGTGGATACACAGTGGGCAAGACATAAATACTTGTTAAAAGATTAGAATGTTAGGTGAAAGTACTTTCAAAATTACTTCTTTCTTATGTAATTACTTCTTTCTTATATAATTATATAATTAAACAAAATGGAGGGGTGCCTGGGTGGCTCAGTGGGTTAGGCCTCTGCCTTCTCTTGGGTTATGGTCTCTGGGATCGGGCCCCACATCAGGCTCTCTGCTCAGCGTGGAGCCTGCTTCCCCCTCTCTCTCTGCCTGCCTCTCTGCCTACTTGTGATCTCTCTGTCAAATAAATAAATAAAATCTTTGGGAAAAAAAAAGGAAAACAGAAGCCACTACATACACACACGTCAATCCTCATTATTCATGGATTCTATATGCGCAAATTTGCCTACTTGTCAAAATACATTTGTCACCCCAAAATCAATATTTGCAGCAATTCTCTGGTCAATGGACATATACAGAATGGTAAAAATTTTGAATTGCCTGAAATGCACACTCCCAATTAAGGTCAAACTAGACAATGAAATGCTTGGCCTTCTTGGTTCAGCTTTCATACTATTAAGAAAAGTCCTTTTTTGTGGTGTGGTGTCACATTCTTCATATTTTTGTATTCTTGGTTGGGTGATTCCTGTTCAAAATGACCTCCAAGCATAGAGCTAAAGTGCTATCCAGTGTTTCTAAGAAGGTTGTGATGTGCCTTCTGGATATAATACATGTTATATACATTCAATCAGGCATAAATTACAGGGCTATCTGTTGTGAGTTCAACATAAATAAATTAGTAATATATATTAAATAACATGTCCTTAGGGTACCTGGGAGGCTCAGTCAGTTAAGCATCTGTCTTTGGCTCAGGTCATGATCCCAGAGTCCAAGGATCAAGTCCCACATCAGACTCCCTTCTCAGCAGGAAGCCTGCTTCTCCCACTCGTGGACACTCGCTCACCCATGCACTCTCTCAAAAATATATTTTTAAAAAAAAACTCTTCAAAAAAATAAAAATAAATAAGATCTCTTTAAACAACACACATAAGATGAATTTAGGGATTAATCAGTTAATGAAAATATAACCAGAGGTACACAGGAACCTAATCTGTATTTGTTCTAGGAGCAATAATTCAGTACTCATTATTTCAGTGTTCACAATGACGTTATAGAACATACTACCACCAATAATGTGTGTGTGTGTGCGTGTGCGTGAGCGCATATTAAATTAAAAGGTCAGAGAGAGGACACCTGGGTGACTCAGTGGGTTAAAGCTTCTGCCTTCGGCTCAGGTCATGATCTCAGGATCCTGGGATCGAGTCCCGCATCAGGCTCTCTGCTCAGTGGGGAGCCTGCTTCCTCCTCTCTCTCTGCCTGCTTCTCTATCTACTTGTGATCTCTGTCTGTCAAATAATTAAATAAAATCTTTAAAAAAAAAGAAAGGTCAAAGAGATTATATGTCATTATATCATGATATTAATATAGCTAATATAATCTTTGGGCAGGAATATTATAGGGTATTTACCTCTTATTTTTTCCTCATTTGTATTTTCTATTTTTTTTACAATAAAAATAATTTTTTGCTGGAAGAAAAAAAATGAGTCACTTCTAACATTTTAAAATAAGAATTGTATTAGTAAACATCCTAGAGTAGCCAAAGGAATATAAAATAAAAATAGGATATGAACACTGATTTTTTTTCAGTAATTAAAAGTATAAATTTATAGCTCTCCTCTTACCTTCTTAGCCTGGGTCTTCTTTTTTATTATAATTATTTTTATTAACATATAATGTATTACTTGCCCCAGGGGTACAGGTCTATGAATCATCAGGCTTACACACTTCACAGCACTCACATCACATACCCTCCCCAATGTCCATAACCCAACCACCCTCTCCTCAGCAACCCTCAGTTTGTTTTGTGAGATTGAGTCTCTTATGGTTTGTCTCCCTCCCGATCCAATCTTATTTCATTTTTTCCTTCCCTACCCTCCAAACACCCCTCTGTGCCTCTCAAATTCCTCCTATCAGGGAGATCATATAATTGTCTTTCTCTGATTGACATATTTCGCTCAGCCTAATACCCTCTAGTTTCATCCATGTCATTGCAAATGGCAAGATTTCATTTCTTTAGCCCAGTCTTCTAAATCAAACCTCAGGGGCACCTGGGTGGCTCAGATGGTTAAGCGTCTGCCTTTGGCTCAGGTCATGATCCCAGGGTCCTGGGATCAAATCCCATATCAGGCTCCCCGCTCCTTGGGGAGTCTACTTCTGCCTCTCTCTCTCTCTCTCATATATAAAGAAATAAATACTTTTTTAAAAATTATAAAATATCTGCATTAAATGGAAAGAAGTTATTTACAAAAGAAGCAAAAAAAAAAGTTCAATACTGACTCACTTATAAATAAATAAAATCTCAAATGTACAAATGCACATGTATTTTTATACACTTCTCCCTGAACAGACTATTCAAATACGAACAGTTTAAAACTCATTCATTTATAACTATAGAATCTTAGAGTAGAAAGAATCTTCAAAGAGCATATATTAGCTTTCTAACCTAATGCAAGAACACTTTTTATAATCCTTTTTATAAGGGGTCACAGCCTCTGCCAGAATATGTTTAAGAACAGAGAGTACATTATCCCATAAGGCAGCAAATTTTTTTAGAAGATTTATTTATTTATTTGAGAGAGTATACACGTGCACACAAGCTGGGGGAAGAGCAGAAGGAGCAAAATTTCAAGAAGAATTCCTGATGACTGGGGAGCCCCACACGGGGCTCAATCTCACAACGCATGAGGATCATGACCTGAGCTGAAACTAAAAGTTAGATGCTCAACCAACTGAGCCCCCCGCACCCCAAGACAGATTCTAATTTACACCCATCATTCTAAGTTCAATCTCTGATCTAAAAGTAAGCAGATCTGGGGCGCCTGGGTGGCTCAGTTGGTTGGACGACTGCCTTCAGCTCAGGTCATGATCCTGGAGTCCCAGGATCGAGTCCCATATCAGGCTCCCAGCTCCATGAGGAGTCTGCCTCTCCCTCTGACTTTCTCCTCGCTCATGTTCTCATTGTCTCTCTCTTAAATAAATAAATAAAATCTTTTAAAAAATAAATAAATAAATAAATAAATAAATAAAATAAAAGTAAGCAGATCTACTATCTCCTCTTTACATAAGCATTCCAAATATATAAGACAAAATTCTTATGTTCCCTTAATCACTTCTTTCAGGCTAAATATTCTAATATGACTATGACTCAGTGTGGTACACAACCTTATTTATGCCCTTGTGTAATCCCCACTCTTGGAATACAGGCTGGACCTGCTGATTTACTTGTAATGAACAGAATACAGGAAAGGTGATTGGGATGTCATTACCAAAATTAGGTTACAGACTTTGGCTTCTGTCTTCTTCACTGTCATGGAAGCCAGGTGTGGTGTTTTAAACTGCTCTGTGTTGAGTCCCACAAGGCAAGGAACCGAAAAAGGCTTCTAGCCAACAAACCAGCAACGAATGAAGGCCCTCAGTCAATCAACCCATGAGGAACTGAGTCCTGCCAATAATCACATCAGAGAACTTGGAAGGAGATCCTCCCCCAGCTCAATCTTCAGAGGAAACCAAAACTTTAGCTAACAACCTGATTGCAAACTATGAGAGACACTCTTTGATTCCTCTTTTTTTTGTAATCAAAACTTAAGAACTTTATTTTTTTTCACATTCAAATAAGTAAACTTCTTTCAATTATTAACATATTATTAGTTTCAGAGGTAGAGGTCAGTGATTCATCACTTGCATAGAACAACCAGTGCTCATTACATCAAGTGCACTCTTTAATGTTCATCATCCAGTTACTCCATCTTCCCATCCCCCACCCCTCCAGTAATCCTCAGTTTCTTTCCTGTGATTAAGTCTCTTACATTTTGTTTCCCTCTCTGATTTTGTCTTGTTTCATTTTTTTGTCCCTTCCCCTATGACCCTCTATTTTGTTTTGTTTTTTCCCAAAGGTTTTACTTATTTATTTGAGAGAGAGAGAAAGAGCATGAGCAGGGTGAGGGGCAGAAGGAGAAGCAGACTCCCCCCTGCACAGGCTTGATCCTGGGACTCTAGGACATGACCTGAGGGACGCCTGGGTGGCTCAGTGGGTTAGGCCGCTGCCTTTGGCTCAGGTCATGATCTCAGGGTCCTGGAATCGAGTCCCGCATCGGGCTCTCTGCTCAGCAGGGAGCCTGCTTCCTCCTCTCCCTCTCTGCCTGCCTCTCTGCCTACTTGTAATCTCTGTCAAATAAATAAATAAAAACCTTTTTAAAAAAAAAAAAAAAAGGATCATGACCTAGCCAAAGGCAGATGTTTAACCAGGTGAGCCATCAAGGCACCCCTGTTTTGTTTCTTAAATTCCTCATATAAGATCATATGATAAATGTCTTTCTGATTGACTTATTTCGCTTAGCATAATACCTTCTAGTTCCATTTACATCAATGCAAATGGCAAGATTTCATTTTTTGATGGCTGAGTAGTGTTCCAGTGCGTGCATGTGTATGTGTGTACAAACACACCATATCTTCTTTATCCATTTATCTTTTGAAGGACAGCTGGGCTCTTTCCATAGTTTGTCTATTGTGGACATTGCTGCTATAAAGACTGGGGTGCAAGTGTCCCTTTGGATCATTACATTTGTATCTTTGGAGTAAATACCTAGTAGTGCAATTGCTGGGTCATAGGGTAGCACACACCTTGAATCCTGACCCATAGAAACATGAGATAACAAATAATTGTTTTTGTTTTTGTTTTAAGATTTTATTTATTTATTTGACAGAGATCACAAGTAGGCAGAGAGGCAGGCGGGGCGGGTGGGGGAGAAGCAGGCTCCCCGCTGAGCAGAGAGCCCAATGTGGGGCTCCATCCTGGGACCCTGGGATCATGACCTGAGCCGAAGGCAGAGGCTTTAACCCATTGAGCCACCCAGGTGCCCCCAAATATTTATTGTTTTAAGTCATTAAATTTTGAGGTAATTTGTTATGCAGCAATAGATAAGTAACCTAGCAATTTCACCTCTCATCATAGCTTAGAAAAATTCTCACACATATCTTTATTAGAGAAAACAAAAACAAAAACAAAAACAATCTAAATGCTCATCAAAAGAAAATACAATATATTACAATCTTAAGATTTATTGCTATGTAGCATTCAAAAATGAACTAGATCTATTTAAACTAGATCTATTTAAACTAGATCTATTCAATCTCAATATAATGCTGAGGAAAAAAGTTGTAGAATTATCCCTAAAATAGTCCACTTATGTAAAAATTCTCTTTAAGTTTTTATTATTTTTAAGTAATCTCTACATCAAACATGGGGCTTGAACTCTAAACCCCAAGATCAAGAGTTGCACGCTCTACTGACTGAGCAGCCAGGCACCCCCATTCATATAAAATTTTTATTTTTTTTATTTTAAAATATTTTTTTTAAGATTTTATTCATTTATTTGAGAGCGAGAGAGAGCATGAGAGGGGAGAGGGTTACAGGGAGAAGAAGAACCCCTGCCGAGCAGGGAGCCCGATGTGGGACTCGATCTCAGGACTCCAGGATCATGACCTGAGCCAAAGGCAGTTACTTAACCAACTGAGCCCCCAGGAGCCCCTTATTTTTAAATATTTTAAAGTAATCTCTATACCCAACATGCAGATCAACCAGAGATCAAGAGTCTCATGCTGTATGCTCTACTGAGTGAGCCAGCCAGGCACTCCCATTTATGTAAAATTTCCAAAACACATAAAGCACTACTATACATTAGATGTGGATACATTTTATACATACACAAAATTATAAGAAATGGATTGCATTTCTATTTAAATATATTTATTAAACAATTTACCTCCACACCCTCCTAATTTAATTCTCCACCAAAAATAAGAGAGAAGGAATACAAAAGGTAAAAATCCATAAAGACAAAGTAACTGAAAACAGGGGAAGAATTTACACAAAATTTTACAAGCTGGAAAGCAGATAAATGTGCGGTAATTGATTAACATACCAGAGGAAGAACCAGAGGGTAAATGTTGGCAAACAAAAGCATACATACTCCTTCTACAGAACCCAGGCAAGGCTCAGGATTGGAACCCTTTGCAGGAGGGAATGTGGGGTGGAACTTAAAAATGGAAAAGCAATTTAAAAATGTGTTTAAGAAGATAAATGGGGTGCCTGGGTGGCTCAGTTGGTTAAGCAACTGCCTTCTGCGTTTTGGGCTCCCAGCTCCATGCGGAATCTACTTCTCCCTCTGATCTTCTCCCCTCTCATGCTCTCTCTTACTCACTCTCACTCTGAAATAAATAAATTTTTATCTAAATTTAAAATTCAATTTTTAAGTTAAAATTTAAAATTTAAAAATTTCAATCTTAAAAAAGCACATGGAAATTAAGTTAAAGTCTATATACTAAATGGGGAGATCCCCCATCCCTCTTCTCCCTCTCAGCACCAAACCACTTGTAGTCAGACACCAAGCTCCCCCAGCAAGAAACTAGAGGACTTCCATCTGGGAAAATTGACAGGCCCAAAAGAATACCTATAAATACATACAGCTGATGGTACTCAAATGGGGACGGGGAGCGGGGGTGGAGCCTGAAGGAGACAGACAATCCAGAGAATATAAGAAAACTTAAAAATCTAAAATGTATTTCTCAGAAAGGTAAGATTTTGCATCTCTAAACCAAGAAAT
The DNA here is from genome assembly GCF_020171115.1 of Neogale vison. NCBI lineage: Eukaryota > Metazoa > Chordata > Mammalia > Carnivora > Mustelidae > Neogale > Neogale vison. The sequence goes on from NC_058092.1 coordinate 187,428,617, forward strand.
AATACAAAGTTCAATGGAAGATTTGAAAGACAAATTTAAGGACATCTCCCAAAATGTAAAATATAAAGATAAAGAAACAGAAAAGATAATGGATTAAAAAACAGAGAATCAATTCGGGCTTTCCAGAAAAAGAGAAGAGGAAAATATCAAAGAAAAAGTACAAAAAATATCCCAGATTTTAAGATCATGAGTTTTCAATTTAAAGGAATCACAAAGCCCCTACCACAATGAATTTAAAAATCCACACTATGGCACAAATAATTCTAAACTGTAGAACACTAGGAATAAAGAGGAAATTCTCTAAGTATCTAGAGAGAAGGAAAAAAAGGTATCATACAAAGGAATGAAATCAGAATGACATCAGGTTGCACAACAATATAAATGTACTTAATGCCACAGAAGCATACACTTAAAAATGGTTCAAATGGTAAGCTTTATATTATGTATATTTAACCAAAAAAAGTGTTTAAAAACAAGAATGATGGAGGGTACCTGGGTGGCTCAGTCAGTTAAGTATCGACTCTTGATTTCAGCTCTGGTCTTGATCTCAGAATCATGAGTTCCAGCTCCATATACTGGGCACAGAGCCTACTTAAAAAAAAATAATAATAAGGGCACCTGGGTGGCTCAGTGGATTAAGCCACTGCCTTCAGCTCAGGTCATGATCCCAGGGTCCTGGGATCGAGCCCTGCATCGGGCTCTCTGCTCAGCAGGGAGCCTGCTTCCTCCTCTCTCTGCCTGCCTCTCTGTCTGCTTGTGATCTCTCTCTGTCAAATAAATAAATAAAACCTTAAAAAAAATTAATTAATAATAATAATAATAATAATGGAGCACCTCAACGGTCAGATCCCAATTCCTTCATAAGAATTAGTGCATACAGGGGCACCCGGGTGGCTCAGTCAGTTAAGTATCTGCCTTCAACTCAGGCCATGATCCTAGGGTCCTGGGATCAAATCCCATATCTGGGCTCCCTGCTCAGTAGGGTGTCTGCTTCTTCCTCTCCCTCTGTGTGCTCACTCTCTCTCGCTAATAAATGAATAAAAAAATCTTAAAAAAAAAAAAAAGAAATGTGCATATAAAAACTACATTTTCTGTAGACTTCTGAAGTAAACATATTGCAAATGCCCAGTCTGTATTCCTATAAATTATATATTTTTATTTATTTTTAAAAACTATCATTTGTTTTTGTAAAAATAAAATAAAAAGAATATTAGACTTTTCATGGGCAACACAGGAAGAAAATAGCAATACCTTTAAATAATGAGGAAATGATTTCCAACAGAAAATTCTATTAAATAGAGTATTATTTTATATCGAGGATAGAATAAAAACATTTTCAAATATGCAAGATTTCAAAAAAAATTTAATTCTCATAAATTTTAACTCTCAGAGAGGTTCTGGAGAAGCAAGAAAGAAAATGACAAGTAATTCAGGAAATAGAATTCCCAGGATGATAGTAAAAGGAATTCCCATGGTGAGATCTATAGAACCAACCAACCCATGCTAGAGCAGAATATAGAATATACAAAATATACAAAGTAGATCTCTAAGGGTTATAAAAAAATTATAAATTATCTATTGAACTTGAATGATGGGGCAGAGCTTTATGGTCCTGGCTGAGAATCTGGGAATAATTTAGTAAGCTGAACTTTGAAAGCTGAGCAAGTAAAAAAACAAGGTAATTAATTATGCCTAAGGAAAATTAAAAGTTGTATGAGAAAATAATTATAATCATTATACATTATATAGCTCAGGTTCAATATTTGTGTAAAATAAAAAAATAATGATTTAGCCCCCCAAAATTACATAACCATATTGAGAATATAAGGGAAAAGACATATATGCATTTAAAAGAACCAAACATTCATCTTCTATGGCACTGTATACAGGTTTAATATTTTTTAAAAGCAAGTGTTACGACCATGTTATTAGAAATATTTAAGATCCAGGCACCTGGGTGGCTCGGTCGGTTAAGCATCTGCCTTCAGCTCAAGTCACAATCTCAGGGTCCTGGGATCCAGTCCTGTATCAGACTCCCTGCTCAGTCTGCTTCTCCTTTTCCCTCTCCCTCTGCCCCCCATTTGTGTGCAATCTCTACCTCTCAAATAAATAAATAAAATCTTAAAAAAATAAATATTTAAGATATATGACTACGGTTTCCTCCAGAGGTGGGATAACTGCTATTTTTCCTTCTAAGCATATAATACTATTTGGATTTTTGAAACTACGGAGATGTGTTACCTTGATAAAAATAAGACAGAGGTCCTTGTAGGAAGGAGGAGGAAAGTCGGGTTTTGGCTTTATCTCAATTTTTTATATTTCTAAAAGAACAGATAAGAGCAGTTAATTCTGGATGGTGGGATTATGGGTGTTTTATTATAATTGCAGTTTTAAAACTTATCAACACTACCTTCCACAAGTCCCCAAAGTTTCCTATATAAATGGCTTTCAAACCATTTACAATTCTGCCTGCCTTCCTTGGAGTGCTCTCAACTTTTGTCAGTGTCCATTTAAACAAACATGGAAAATGTGTTTCCAACCTAGTACAAAAATACACTGGAACCAATACTTTTGTGACCTGGATAAACTTCTAATAATATAGCCGCCAAGTGTTTTTAGCAGAACATTACATAGCCAGTTCATGCTACATTTGTAATTAACCAAAATTTCCAGATAATTTGTTACACTAATGAGTCTACCCAGCTCCTCCTGAGGGAGAAGGAATTCAGAATCTCAGAACTTGAGATTCTGAATTTAATAAATGAATAAAAAAATCTGAATTTAAACATAGAGATTATCTCTATTAAATTTAATTTCAGTTTGGGCCTACGATTTCATTCTATGGCTTTAATTTTTAAGGCTTTATTCATCATCTGCCATATTAACTACTCCTACAGTTTTGCAATACTTAAATAATTAACATGTTTGTTTGTTTGTTTGTTTTAATTTTAACTCTACCCAAGGTCCAAAAATAATCCACCAGAGATTTTCCTGGTGAAGCCAACAATCTTAAGTGGGCCCAACTATTCAACCTTGTACACATTCACTTAATTTATCAGCCAAACCATATTTTACTACATATCAGTCATAAATGCATCATGAAAAACTGTGTAAGTGTGGGATTATGACTATAACTAGAACAATTTCCTGACCTACTACCTCATACTTCTAGATAGAAGTAACAGAATTCAAGAACCGAAATAGAAGTAATTTTCGATAAATCACCTCATACAAATTCCTTTCATTTAGTATCCCATATCATCTATTTTATCATTTATAATTTTTCCAGGATTTAACATCCACTTTACAATTTTCCAAGTACTTTCTTCTTTTTGGATATCAGAACATTTGTCTCTCTTTGGTTTTTATGATTGCTCAGATTAACAACAGTGGCTCTGAGATCATCAGTTAATTTAGTACTGTGAAATTTAATTGAGCCGTAAGATTTAAATTCATTTTAAAACGTTCACTCTTTTCTTTTTTTTTTTTTTTAAGATTTTATTTAGTTATTTGTCAAAGAGAAAGAGAGCACAAGCAGGCAGAGTGGCAGGCAAAGGCAGACGGAGAAGCAGGCTCCCGCCAAGTAAGGAGCCCTACATGGGACTTGATTCCAGCACTCGATCCCTAGGATCATGACCTGAGCCGAAGGTAGCCACTTAACAAACTGATCCACCCCAGGCATCCCTAAAGCTTTCACTCTTAACTGGGCTACAGTGTCTGGTTTACAACTTTTTAAAAGATTTTATTTATTTGAGAAAGCGAGCAAGCACAAGTGTGAGGGGGAGGGGCTGAAGGAGAGGGAGAAGCAGGCTCCCAGCTGAGCAGGGAGCCCAATGCAGGGCTCCACCCCAGGACTCTGGGATCATGACCAGACCCAAAAGCAGACACTTACCTGCCTGAGCCACCCAGGCACCCCTCTGGTTTAAAATTTGCTTTCTATCTTCTAGTTTGAAAATATCTGTCACCCTGGGGCACCTGGGTGGCTCAGTTAAGTGTCTGTCTTTGCTCAGGTTGTGATCCCAGGGTCCTGGGATCCAGCCCCCCATTAGGCCCCTTGCTTGGAGGGAAGCCTGCTTCTCTCCCTCTCTCTCCCTCCCCTTGCTTATGTTCCTGCTCTCACTCTCTGTCAAATAAATAAATCAAATCTTTAAAAAAAAAAAAAAAAAATCATCCTTGTTGCTAATAATGTATCTAGAACTTATTTTTTAAAGAACTTTACAATTTCTTAAAATCCTATAAATAGGTTAGATAGAAACTAATATACCATTATCCCATTTTATGCATAAGGAAGCTGAAGCACAGAGAAATTAAAATTATTTGCCCAAGGTCACAGAGCTACAGTGAACCAAAATCTTCCATCCCAGTCCAGAGCTCTTTTCATTAAGGCTATATGGATTTATAATATAAAACTACTTAAGATTACACAAAAAATTTCTTGCTTAAGTGGTGCCTGGGTGGCTCAGTTTGTTAAGCAGCTGCCTTTGGCTCAGGTCATGATCCCAATATCCTGGGACAGACCCTAGGTCAAGCTTCCTGCTCAGCTGGGAGCCTGTTTCACCCTCTCTCTGCCCCTCCCCCTGGTTGTACGTGCTCCCTCTTCCTCTCTCTCTCAAATAAATAAAATGTTTTTTTTTTTTTAATTCTCTTGCTTAGAAACTGATGTTTTCGGGGGGGGGAGGCTGTTTGTTTGTTCGTTTGTTTTTTAAAGATTTTATTTATTTATTTGTCAGAAAGAGATCACAAGTAGGCAGAGAGGCAGGCAGAGAGAAAGGAAGGGAAGCAGGCTCACCGCTGAACAGAGAGCCTGACGAGGGACTCAATCCCAGGCTGTTTGTTTTTAGAGATTTTTATTTATTTGACAGAGAGAGACACAGTGAGAGAGGGAACACAAGCAGACGGAGTGGGAGAGGGAGAAGCGGGCTCCCTACTGAGCAGGGAGCCCGATGTGGGGCTGGATGGGCTGGATCCCACGACGACTGAGCCATGCAGGCGCCCCAAAAACTGATGTTTTGATTAGAGGTTGAGAGGGGTTAAATAAAGGATGTAGAAAGGAAGTGGGTGTGGCTATAAGAGGACAACATAATGGATACTGTGGTGATGAAAATATTTTGTACTTTCACTGTATCAATGTCAATATCCTGGTTGAGATATTGTACAATAGTTTTGCCAGGTGTTACTACTCAGGAAACCACATAAAGAGTATATCCGATCTCTTGGGGTACCTGGGTGGCTCAGTGGGTTAAGCCTCTGCCTTCAGCTCAGGTCATGATCTCAGGGTCCAGGGATCGAGCCCCACACTGGGCTCTCTGCTCAGCAGGGAGCCTGCTTCCCCCTCTTTCTCTGCCTGCTTCTCTGCCTGCTTGTGATCTCTCTGTCAAATAAATAAATAAAATCTTTAAAAAAAAAAAAGGGTTTATCAGATCTCTCCTCACGCGACGTGAATCTAGAATTATCTCAAAGTAAAAAGTCTAATAAAAATAATAATATTTCTTTTTTTAAACCAATTTCACTTTATTTATTCACTTATTTAGAGAATGCACATGTATATGATGGGGCAGGGGAGTGGGGTGAATAGGAGAAGGGGGAGAGAGAGAGAATCTCAAGCAGACTCCCTGCTGAGCAGGGAGCCCTACACCAGGCTCAATCCAAAGACCCTGAGACCATAACCCAAGCTGAAACCAAGAGTCAGATGTACAACCAACTGAGCAACCCAGACACTCCTAAACCAATTTCATTTTAAAGAGCCTTACTTAAAGTAAATAGCATATATAAAATTAAAACAAAATAAAAAAAATAATGCATACAGCTCTGAAAGCCAGCATAGCAGACTCCAAAAGTAGGATAAGTCCCATCTACTGAAGCTCAAAAAAGTCATAAAGAAAAAAATGTCCATCTCTGGAAATTAAAAAGGAGATCCCAGAACTCTTATTTCCTAAAGCAGCAAAATCAAACAAGACAGTATGAAAAATAAATTATTAAGTCACCTCAAAAAGAATCATTAAAGTTAGAACCACCAAAGCTGTCCTCGACCCACCACTTTACTGCAATCCTCAACTTAGACAAAGACTGAGTGTCAATGTGTGTCACCTTCAACCTGATATTCACAGCTACATGTTTCAAAAGAGTCCCAAAACTGCTTCTATTTTTTTGCTACTCACGAACTGCCTGAAGCTTCAACCATTTCCTGCTTCTCCCAGCTGCAGGACTTGCAATTAGGAAAACATTCACTCAGCGTCTAGAGCAGGTCTGGTTAGAAGGATGAGCTCATCCCTTCAGATACGTACCTGATCCTCAGGAAGCTGCTCCTCCTCCAACGAACAGGTCTTTGTATGTTTAAAGTGACACCCACAAAAAATATAAATAAATAAATAAATAAATAAAGTGATACCCACAACCTGTGCAACCACTTGGCCAGAACTTGAACAAGTCCTTCCCTATACATGCCTGGTACCATGGAATCATTTCCTGTTATAGCCACTTCACACAACCACAAAGTTCAGACAGCAGTTACGGCCTCACTAGAGGAGGATTACATTTTCAGCTCCAGTGGAGGTCAGGGTTAGGCCCTTCACTGCTACTCAGTGAACACTGAGCTGTTTGTTTCAACAGGTCCCTACCCTGCATCGAACCTCACCAGAATTAACCCCTTTTTCCAGAATTTACAACTTACTTTCCTGTACCAGGAATTGTAATGCCTACATCTCTTACTGTTTGTTGTGTCCACAAGTCTCTATTAACCAAGGCAGCTAAATGTACTATATGCAGTTAGAAATAAATACTGAAACCTCAAGTTGGCTACTCAGTTTCACTACTTCTAAGAAAACATCTATTCTGTCACAGCTATCTATTTATTGGTAAAGGATCCTAACAATCTTAACCCAAAAGATATGTAGACATCATTTCAAAATAATATATAGGTACTAAATATCTTCAATCAGAAGTACCTGGGTACCAAGCAGTCATTCAACAAATATTTCTGTACACCTTTATGTACAGCCATCTCTGAGAGGAAGATGAACCAGGTTTCAACTTAAAAAAAATCTAAGAAGTATCTCTTCCTGCCTTAGCCTTCCGCAGGACCTCAGCAGTATTTTTACTTCTGCCACAAATTTCTAATACACTAATAGGCTACAGAGTATAAACTAGTCAGAGAAGTATTAAATTCATGAGTGGTTACCTTTGAGAGATGACAGGGGACTTGCAATCAAGAAGGGGAAACTTTTGTTCTATAAAGCCCAGATGAAGGGCACCTGGGTGGCTAAGTGGGTTAAGCCTTTGCCTTCGGCTCAGGTCATGATCTCAGGGTCCTGGGATCAAGCCCCACACTGGGCTCTCTGCTCAGTAGGGAGCCTGCTTCCCCCTCTCTCTCTCTGCCTGCCTCTCTGCCTACTTGTAATCTTGTGATCTCTGTCTGTCAAATAAATAAATAAAATCTTAAAAAAAAAAAGCCCAGGTGAAAGGATGAAAAATAATAAGCTACAGAAAATATTTGCAAACCACATATTCAGCAAAGAACAGTACCTAGGTTATATAAAGACTTCTCAAAACTCAACAGTAAAATATCAAGCAAGCCAATTAGAAAATAGGCACAAGATATAAAGATATTTTTCAACAAAGAGAATATACAAGCGGCAAATAAGCAACTGAAAAGATGTTCAACATTATTAGCTATCAGGGAAATGAAAATCAAAACCACAATGCAGTATCACAGCACATGTATCAGAATGGCTAAAATAAAAAGTAGTGACACCACCAAATGCTGGTGAAGGTGCAAGAAACTGGTTCAATAATACACTGCTGATGGGAATGTAATATTTACTTTAGGGGTGCCTGGGTGGCTCAGTCAGTTAAGTATCTGCCTTCAGCTCGGGTCATGGTCCCAGGGCTCTGGAATCGAGCTCTGCTTCTCCCTCTCCCATTCCCACTCCTTGTGTTCCCTCTCTTGCTATCTCTCTCTCTCTGACAAATAAATATACAAAAGCTTTTAAAATAAATAAAAATAAAAAATATGTAAAAAGTACTTAAATACTGAAACATGGATTTCAGAAAAGTTCACTCATTGCACACCAACAACTGGGCTAATTGCTTTTTTCTCGAAAGCCACTTGTCTATAAAGAACATTTATATAGCCAAACAGAAAGAAATATGAAAAACTCTGAAAAAGCAACAGAAGATTAAAAACTTTTTTTTTAAGATTTTATTTATTTATTTGACAGAGAGAGATCACAAGTAGACAGAGAGGCAGGCAAAGAGAGAGGGAAGCAGGCTCCCTGCTGAGCAGAGAGCCTGATGCGGAACTCAATCCCAGGACCCCAAGATCATGACCATAGCCGAAGGCAGAGGCTTAACCCACTGAGCCACCCAGGCGCCCCTAAAATCTTTTTTTTAAAGATAAAAAAGTTTTTGTATATACTACAATCGTATAAATGTTTATGTGCATGTCTGATATAAATGAGAATGAGAGAGTTCACAAATTTACTATATGGCACTGTCCCCAAAACAAAAAATTTAGATAGCCGTTTCTATAGATGTACTCCCTGGGAGAAAAAGACTGAAAAGTGAACCTCAACGTGAATTCTACTTTCCCACTAATTTTCAATAAACATAAAAACTGTGTCCATATTTTTCATATTAATAAATCAACTTAAAATCTTAGTGAAGATAAGATCAGGCTGGTGACTGGCTCAACATTAACCTGGACATTAAAATCCATTTTAAGTATTTCTTCTACGCTTGGGTGGCTCAGTGGGTTAAAGCCTCTGCCTTAGGCTCAGGTCATGATCCCAGGGGTCCTGGGATTGAGGCCCGCATGCTCTCTGCTCAGCAGGGAGCCTGCTTCCCCCTCTCTCTCTCTGCCTGCCTCTCTGCCTATTTGTGATCTATCTGTCAAATAAATAAATAAAATCTTTTAAAAATAAAAATAAAAAATAAGTATTTCTTCTGGGAAGCAACATGGTTTTCATAGCAGCTAAATATCCCTTTTAGTACCTCCTATTATTTTCCCAACCCCATACTCATACCATTCCAACTCAAATGTTCAGCAATTTCTTTTATGTCTGGAAAATCCCTCAACACTCACAGCTCCTAGACTATTACCCTTGTCAGCCTCTGCCTTCCTTTACCTTTTAGTTGATGCCTTTCATTTGTAAGGACATCCAAACCTAAACAGAAAAAGCCCAAGAGTGGGCCTTCCCATTGTTTTAATTCATAGTTTTATTCACCAGACTTGGTTTAAAGAATTCTAACCCAATATCCCAGTCTAGTGTTTTACCTACCGATAGTCACAAACTAAAAAAACAACAACGAAAAAAAAAACCACTGCAAACTATATGATAAAGGATTAATAGTTTTCTGATAAAGAGCTTAAAAACAGGGCGCCTGGGTGGCTCAGTGGGTTAAGCTGCTGCCTTCGGCTCAGGTCATGATCTCAGGGTCCTGGGATGGAGTCCCATATCGGGCTCTCTGCTCAGCAGGGAGCCTGCTTCCTCCTCTTTCTCTGCCTGCCCCTCTGCCTACTTGTGATCTCTCTCTGTCAAATAAATAAATAAAATCTTTAAAAAAAAAAAAAGAGCTTAAAAACATGTCAAAATAAGAAAAAAAATGTGTAGGGGCACCTGGGTGGCTCAGTGGGTTAAGCCTCTGCCTTCCGCTCAGGTCATGGTCTCGGGGTCCTAGGATTGAGCCCCGCATGGGGCTCTCTACTCAGCAGCGGGGAGCCTGCTTCCCCCTCTCTCTCTGCATGCCTCCCTGCCTACCTGTGATCTCCCTCTCTGACAAATAAATAAATTAAATCTTTTTTAAAAATTAAAAAACAGATTAAAAAAAAAAGTTTTCATTTTGTATGCCAAAATGAAAACTGCCATAGACACCAGCTATAATATATGACTATCTTGAAAATCCAAAGGAATCAATGAAAAATCATTGTATTTAATAAAAGCATTTAGTAAGGAAATCCAATTCAAGATCAACATAGAAGAATCAACAACTTTACTATATGTCAGCAATAACCAATTTTTTAAAATGTCATAAGGTAAAAGATCCCAATTGCCACAACAACTTTAAATAACTGTAAAAGACTTAAAAATTAGACATGTTCAAGATTAATATGAAGAGAACTATAAACTTTTCTGAAGGATTTTTTCTTTTTAAAGATTTTTTTTTTTTTTTTAATTTGTCATAGAGAGAGAAGCGAGAGCAAGCATAGGCAGACAGAGTGGCAGGCAGAGGCAGAGGGAGAAGCAGGCTCCCTGCCAAGCAAGGAGCCCGATGTGGGACTCGATCCCAGGACGCTAGGATCATGACCTGAGCCGAAGGCAGCTGCTTAACCAACTGAGCCACCCAGGCGTCCCTGAAGGATTTTTTCTTAAGTTGAATAAAGAGAATATCCTGTTTCTAAAAAAAAAAAATTTTTATATTTATTTACTTGAAAGAGAGAGAGTGAGACAGACAGCATGAGAGGGGAGAGGGTCAGAGGGAGAAGGAGACTCCCCACTTGTGCACAGAGCCTGATGCGGGACTCCATCCTGGGACTCCAGGATCATGACCCAAGCCAAAGGCAGTCGCTTAACCAACTGAGCCACGAAGGTACCCAAGAATATCCTGTTTCTTTTTTTTTTTTTTTTAAGATTTTATTTATTTATTTGACAGAGAGAGATCACAAGTAGGCAGAGAGGCAGGCAGAGAGAGAGGAGGAAGCAGGCTCCCCGCTGAGCAGAGAGCCCGATGCGGGACTCGATCCCAGGACCTTGAGATCATGACCTGAGCCGAAGGCAGCGGCTTAACCCACTGAGCCACCCAGGCGCCCCATGAATATCCTGTTTCTAAATGGGAAGTCTCAACATTGTAAAGATATAAATTGTCCCATAAAGTAAATAATCTTTCTGTTTCAACCGAAATCCCAATTACAGTTCCAACAGAATTTTTGTTTGTAATGAAACCAGAGAGGCTAATTCTGAAAGAAAAAGTCTCTTACATATATTCTAAGACTGAGAGGGGAACTGACCTTCAAACACACAGTAAATCAGCAAAAATTAAAACTGGGTGGTACTGGTATACCCGGCTGGTTCAGTCACTGCAGCATGCAACTCCTGATCTCAGGGTTGTCGGTTCAAGCCCCACATTCACTGGATGTAGAGATTACTTTTAAAATATCTTTTAAAGGGGTACCTGGGTGGCTCAGTGGGTTAAAGCCTCTGCCTTTGGCTCAGGTCATTATCCCAGGGTCCTGGGATCAAGCCCCACATTGGGCTCTCTGCTCAGCAGGGAGCCTGCTTCCTCCTCTCTCTGCTTGCTTCTCTGCCTACTAGTGATCTCTGTCTGTCAAATAAATAAAATCTTAAAAAAAAAACTTTTGAAAAAGATGGGACTATATGAATATAAAAATTTTATTACATCAATAGACACTGTACACATAATGCAATACACTGGAGAAAATATGTGCTATATATATATATATAAACAAAATACAGATTTGCATCCACATACGTATAAAGAGTTCTTATTAATCAATAGGTAAAAGAAAAAGCTTCAAAAAGGCAAGAAATAGAAATTTCACAGAAATAAATATAATAGCCAATAAAGAAATTTAAAGATGATCTAACTCCCAAGTAATCTTAAAAACTGCAAATTAAAGCAAAAAATTTTGACTACCATATTGGTAAAAATGTACAAGATTGATAATACCGGGGCACCTGGATGGTTCAGTGGCTTAAACCTCTGCCTTCAGCTCAGGTCATAGTCTCAGGGTCCTGGGATCAAGTCCCACATGAGGCTCTCTGCTCAGCAAGGAGCCTGCTTCCCCCTCTCTCTCTGCCTGCCTCTCTGCCTAGTTGTGATCTCTCTGTCAAATAAATTAAATTAAATTAAATTAAATTTTTTTAAAAAGATCAATAATACTAAGTGTTGGCAAGTAGGTAAGGATATAGGTGCTTTCATAAACTGCTGGTGCAATGCATAATAGTACACAGACTATTTGAAGGGCAGAGTAGCAATACCTTTGAAAATATACATACATTTCAAGTAACAATCCTAGCCACTACTCCAGAGGTATTTCTAGAACATTTACACAAGACACAAGAATAAGAGATGTTCATTTTAGGGGTGCCTGGGTGGCTTAGTGGGTTAAAACCTCTGCCTTCGGCTCAGGTCATGACCTCAGGGTCCTGGGATTGAGCCCCGCATCAGGCTCTCTGCTTAGCAGGGAGCCTGCTTCCCCCCACCCGCTCTCTCTGCCTGCCTCTCTGCCTACTTGTGATCTCTCTGTGTGTGAAATAAATTAAAGCTAAAAAAAAAAAAGAGAGAGATGTTCATTTTAGTTGGTAAATGCAAAATGGATTATTTAAGTGGATAACTTAAGTGTCCATCAATAAAAGAATAGTTAAATAAATTGCAGGAATTCAAAATGAAATATTATCAGCAGTTAAAAAGTGTGTATTAACAGGATGAGAGCTCACAGGCACATAACTAAATTTAAAAAAAACTGCAGAAAAAATATTATCCTTCATAAAGAGCTATAAATAGTTACATAAATTATAAATGGCATAGAAAAATCACTGGAAGATAACTCACCAACAGAATATTCTAGAAAGGGGTCTTTTGCTCCTTAGCCTCTACATAAATTTAATTTTTTTTCTCTTAAAGTATACAATTTAAATATTTATAAAAATTGGGGCATCTGGGGCACCTGGGTGGCTCAGTGGGTTAAAGCCTCTGCCTTTAGCTCAGGTCATGATCCCAGGGTCCTTGGATCAAGCCCCACATGGGGCTCTCTGCTCAGCAAGGAGTCTTCTTCCCCGCCCTCCCCCACCACCCCGCCTGCCTCTCTGCCTACTTGTAATCTCTGTCTGCCAAATAAACAAATAAAATCTTTAAAAAAAAAAAAAATGGGGGCATCTGCTGGCTCAGTTGGTAAGAGCATACAACTCTTGATCTCGGGGTTGTAGGTCTGAGCCCCATGTTGGATGTAGAGATTACTTAAAAATAAAAAAAAAATTTTTTTAAATTAAGTTTTTGGGGCACCTGAATGGCTCAGTCAATAGAACACACATTTTTGATCCTCCGGTTGTAAGTTCAAGTCCAACCTCGGGTTGTAAGTTCAAGTCCAACCAGAGTTACTTAAAAATAAAATCTTTAAAAAAAAAAAAAAGAAACAAGATGGGATCGGGAGGGAGACAAATCATAAGAGACCTTAATCTCACAAAACAAACTGAGAGTTGCCGGGGGAAGTGGGTAAGGAGAGGGTGGCTGGGTTATGGACGTTGGGGAGGGTATGTGCTATGGTGAGTGCTGTGAATTGTGTAAGCCTGATGATTCACAGACCTGTACCTCTGGGGCAAATAACACATTATATGTTAATAAAAATAATTTTTTTAAAAAGATTTAAAAAAACAAACAGTGAAGTCTAGACAGAAAAACAAATATGGAAATATGTTCAACTTCACAGGCAATCAAAGAAATTGAAATTTAAACTGAGATATGATGAGGCGCCTGGATGGCTCAGTGGGTTAAAGCCTCTGCCTTCGGCTCAGGTCAGGAATGGAGCCCCATATCCGGCTCTCTGCTCGGCAGGGAGCCTGCTTCCCCTTCTCTCTCTCTGCCTGCCTGTAATCTCTGTCAAATAAATAAATAAAATCTTTAAAAAAATAAAATGAAATAAAATGAGATATCACTTTTTACCCATCAAATAAACGGTTTTTAATTTGTTCAATCTCTATTTATTATTGCTGATGTAAATGCTGGGAAAATAATACTTTTTCCCACTTCCATCCCTGGAGGAGTGTAAATGAATAGAATCTTTCCAGAGAGTATGTGCATCAAAGTAAAAGAAAAGGTCTTCTTTTGTGGAGGTTGAGAGTTACAGAATACTTTTAGACCATTATCCATTTGACACACTCTCAACTCCTCTTTCAGTTTTCAACCTTTCTGGGATAGAAGTTCCATACTCTGCCCTCAAGGGTCTTCCTCTCATCTCACTCTTTTACTCTAAACCTTTCTTAGAAAAATGTCTCAATGCCTCAAAAGTAAGTCACATGAAAAACATGGGCACTCAGCCCACTTAGTTAAAAGATGTTAGAAAACACAGAATTTTCTTCATACCCCCATGCTATTCCAGCCTATAGATGTAGAACCATTGCAGAAAGTCAACTCAGTGGAAAAACCCTCACCTGACTTACCTTCAAATCTCTATGTGTGTATTAAGAATATTATGTATTAGGGGCACCTGGGTGGCTCAGTGGGTTAAAGCCTCTGCCCTCTGCTCGGCAGGGAGCCTGCTTCTCTGTCTCTCTCTGCCTGCCTCTCTGCCTACTTGTGATCTCTGTCTGTCAAATAAATAAATAAAATCTTTAAAAATATATATATATATTATGTATTACACGGGCACCCAGGTGGCTCAGTCAGTTGAACATCTTGGTTTTGGCTCAGGTCATGATCTCAGGGTCCTGAGATCGAGCCCCAAGTTGCACTCCATGTTCAGCAGGGAGTCAGCCTGGGGATTCTCTCCCTCTGCCCCTCCCTCACTCACTCATGCATCCATTCACATGCACTCTCTCTCTAAAACAAACAAATCTTTAAGAATAAAGAATAGTATGTATTACAACATAGTTATATCCCTCCACTTTTTTTAAGGCAGATCAACATTTGTTAAAATGGGCCAATAATGCAGCTAGACACAAAAAAGTGAAACAGAGGAGCACCTGGGGGCTCAGCCAGTTAAGCGTCTGCCTTCAGCTCAGGTCATGATCCCAGGGTCCTGGGATTGAGCCCTACATAGGGCTCCCTGCTCAGTAGGAAGCCTGCTTCTCTCTCTCCCACTCCCCCTGCTTGTGTTCCCTCTCTGTCTCTCCCTCTGTCAAATACATAAATAAAATCTTTAAAACAAAAAGAAAGTGAAACAGAAATATAACAAACCAAATGTAAGAAGCTTCTGAATAAACAACCTGAACGCATTTATTTTAAGTATAAGTAGGAAGTATAAGAACACTATAAAGGAAACAAATAATCAGTTTGTACTCTGTCAGTAGCCTCCTGACAACAGCGGTTTCCTGAAAGTAGCTGAGAGGACCTATACCTCTATGTATAGCAATTATTAAATATAATTTGACAATGTGATACAGTAGAAGAAATACTTAATTGGAAGTCAGGACACCTGGGACATTGCAGCTGTGTGACTTTGGCAAGTCACTGAAAAGTTCCTCTAGGCTTCAGTTTCCTTAATATAAAAGGAAATGGATTGGACTCATCCACCTCTAATCATTAAGTCTAGATCTAAGTATTAACAGTGATGGTATCTATCATTCTCATTTAGATTTCTAAAGAAACCATATATTAAGATATAAAATTTGAATTCCAACCAGAAAATCACATTTTGGACTTTAGAATATAGAGTTTAAAAAGTCTGAATGCAAATATATAAATACATGTGATATGTATACATTTTTCTCAATACAAAAAAAGGAATATAAGAAAAGTGTTTGACAAGGGGCGCCTGGGTAGCTCAGTGGATTAAGTCTCTGCCTTCGGCTCAGGTCATGATCTCAGGGTCCTGGGATCCAGCCCCGAATCGGGCTCTCTACTTGGCAGGGAGCCTGCTTCCCCTCACTCTCTGCATGCCTCTCTGCCTACTTGTGATCTCTCTCTCTCTCTGTCAAATAAATAAAGAAAATATTTTAAAAAGAAAAGAAAAGAAAGTGTTTGACTAAATCTCTTAAAGTCTGTTACAATAAAATTTGCCCTACACTGAAATGTGTAGATAACCGTTTCCATTATTAAAATGATCACTTTCTAGAAGACTGCAACCATTAACTATTGCTTGTTACAACTATTTCCGCAAACATAGTTCCCTATACAATTATATACAACATGAATATGGCAATTTACTCAATTCTCTGTATAATACAAATCTCATATTTAGTGTCATGTTAATATTTAAATTTGTTCCCATATATAGTGTAAATATGTGAGGGAGAAATATCTATGAACAAAGATAAAGAGATTGAATTCTGGTCTTCGTGCCAATTCCACCTTCAATCTCTGGCCCCCCAATCCCAAGGTACCCTCCCCGCAAAAGAAAGGAATCTTGCTTAGGTTTCTCCAAGCACACATATTTCCAACTCCAAACCCTAAATCTGCCATTTACTAGCTCTGTGATCTTTAGCAACTTCCTTAACTTTTAAGCTTCCATTTTCTTGTCTTTAAAATTGTAGTACCAGCTGAAGAGTAAAGTTATAAAGATAAAATGAGATAATGTGCCTGGCACACTAATAATTAATCAACAAATGTCAGTCATTACGCTTATTGTTGACTTAAGAACATACAGTGGTATTTAAGAGTACAAAAGACTTAAATTATCAACTGACCTGTGAATTTTCTCAAGCTTTCATTATAACTTTTATCTCTTCTGAGAAACATATGTTCTACTTATGCAGCACAGTTTAATTTGCTCAATGTTTTGTAATTTTCGAAATTATTTCTTCCTTTTTCGTCTTGTCAACTAGGTAAACTCTTGAGGGCAAGAACCTTGTTTCACAAGCTTGGTTTCACATATTGTGCTTATTACATTGTAATTATTTGTTCTCTGTCACTCTCCCTTCCTAGATTCTAAGCATTGCAAGACAGAGAGCAAAGCTTATCCTGAGGCTTCATAATCACACAAAATAGGTCTCAATAAATGTTTGCTGAATGGGTAAATGAGTGAATGAATTTCCTTCCCCCCCCCAAATACCTAACACCATACTCTATACATAATAGGAACTCAGTAAAGCTCCTTAATGGATTCATGCAGCAATCTTTTGGACCCAACGACATAAAGCTGCATCTTGCCTCAGAAAAGCATTTCTATTTTAAAGTTTAGCTCTGAATATTACAAATTTAAAGTTTTAGTCTAACACATATCAAATAAATAGGTCAAATGACCACATCAAGGCTAGTGCCAGAAGGATTTAAAAGCCATTATTCTAATTAATGAATTTGTGAACCTCAAACATGGAAAATCCAGTTACATAATCGAGAGAGGTTATACCCTGCAAATTTATACCTACAAAAGATAGTGAGAAAAATTATCAGAAAGTTTGGATCTGGAGACTGAAATGGGTAGGTTATTTTTATGCCTGAATTGAAGCCATTGTTTGCACTAGAAATAAAGAGTTCAGAAGCAAAGTGGTCCAAACCCCTCTCCACAAAACAATTCTGAGACTCAGAAACTAAATATTTTGCCCTCTCCTTGATTTTAACTCCTGGGAGATTCCTTTTATTCTCAAATTAGCAGATACTCAAAACTTGTTCTGTCTCCTAAAAAAAAAACAAAAACCTTCATCCATTTCTTAAAAGGCAAATAACCTGAACATGCACACTTTGGGGACACTCGGTTTTATATTCAACTGAACTAAATCTATCCCTAGTGTTCAGCTTGCTGCTGGTGCTGCTGCAATAGAAACACTTTTCTTAGTTTTTAAATTACATTCGTGGAAGGCTTAAGTGTCGTACTGCACATTCTTCTACTGTATCAGCTAAACTGGTTTTACACTGCATATATAATCTCATAAGTACACCGTAAAGGAATTCCATACTTGAATGAAACTGGGAAGAAACGTGATCTCAGCACACACACCCCTTTTTCCAACTCAATACGCTCCAGAGGACGCACATCTTAGTGGTTTTTTTTTCCTCAAGAATTTCTCTCCCGCCCCCACCCCACACTTTACAGCAGCAATCATTCATTATCCCACTCACAGTCTCTCCGCAGAAAGAACCTCACCAACTAATACTAGTTCACCAGGACCCTACTTCCACATCTCACAGTCTGTGGGGAATTTCTTTGGAAGGGGCGGGTGGTAGTGGAGGTCCCGGACGCCACCATTCCCGCCACGCCATTTAGGACCCAGGTCCTGGCGCGCAATCCTAGACCAGCGTTCCGCGGACCCTCAGGGGCTGCGAAGGGTCCGATACCGGCCCCCATCCCCCCAATGCAAAGCAAACCGGGCCCAACCTCCGTGCTCCCATTCAACATACCCTCCTCTTCGCGATACCCCATTTCTTCCCACTTACTCCTCGATGTAGTCCGGTGCTTTTCTCCAGTTCTGAGTCCGCGTAACCCTCTTCCTGCCAATACACACACCCTCCACGCTCCAGCCCCTGCCCCTTGAACCATACTACACCCGGGTCCCTCCCACTGGACCTCCCGGCAGCTCTAGCCCTCCGTGAGTGCCCTAGTACAGACCGGCGTCAGTTCCCTGTACACACGGGACCTAGGTTATCCCTCACACGTCACACTTGGGCCCATTCCTCCCTACCTACCCCACAACCAGGGCTACCCCCTGCACCCCGTTACCTCCGACCCCGCCCCCCTGAGGGTGTCGCACTCACAGCTCCTGCCGCCGCATCCTTAACCGCCGCGGCTGCTATAGCTACAGGGAGCCAAGGCAACCAGCTCTCGCGACACTTTCCTCAGCTAACGGCGAGAACAGCCGAGAAGAGCTTCTCGCAAGAAAGTAAACGAGTCAAGCTCGAGAAGGGTAAGTATATCTCGCGATAGTAGTTGGTAAGATGGCGGCCGCCAGGCGTTTTAGGGGTGGCCTGAAAGCTCTGGTGGTTGGTGAGGGCAAGGAAAGATCTGGAGGGAAAGAGTCGGAAAACTACTGCAGGGAGCACGGGCTGAGCTGGGGGAAGTTAGTATAGCGAAACGTGCACTGGAATAACTTCAGGGATGTGGCATCCTCCAAGTGCCTCGAAGTTAGAGTAATATCGCCTTTAGTTGAAGTTTAGTTTTCCAGGCATTTTCCTTATGCTTACCAAGTGGTTAGAGATGGAGTGAGCAAGCCAGAAATTGACCTTACCATCTTATCATAACCTTCTTACAAGTAGTTTTCATTCGTTCTTCTCACACTAGTTTGCAAATGGTATTTGGTTTCACAGAAATATTGTTTGATAGGGGTCCCCCACTCCTCTATCAGTTCGCCAGACCAAAATATGAAATAAACGGTTTAAAAAAAAATCGAACAAAAGAGCAGGTGTTTGGCCTTGGATGCGGGAAGGGGACCGCACTGGTCTATGACTTGAACTTTGCACTTGTTGCTTGCCGCTCTGTGGACACATTCTTAACTCCTGGCTCAATATTTAGTTGTAGGTCTTTCTCTCTGCTCTCAGACAACCGTAAAAGCAGACTGAATAGCATCTGGAACAGAAGATGGATTTAAAGAACGTTGGTGAGCTTGGTCTGAAGATAGTGAATTGTCTCAATTGATTGTTTTACAGATAGAGCTCCTTGTTCTACTATTTCTCCATTCTCACTGCTGCATTTGACTTAAAAACAGGGTCCTGGGATCGAGCCCTACGTCGGGCTCTCCGCTCAGCGGGAAGCCTGCTTCCTCCTCTCTCTCTGCCTGCCTCTATGCCTACTTGCAATCTCTGTCTGTCAAATAAATAAATAAAAATCTTTAAAAAAAAAAAAAGAAAAAAAGAAAAAACGTTGGTGAACAAGGAAGAGTAAAACAGAAAAATAAAAGTAGGAAGTTGGGAAGTTCACATTCTTCCTCAAAGCCCCTGAATAGTTCTGATAGTCTAGACCAATACTGTCTGGTAGAAATATATTGTGAGTTACATTATGTGACTTAAAATTTCTAGTGGCCACGTTTTCAAAAAGTAAGAAATATGAAATTAATTTTAGTAATTTATTTAACCCAACATATTCAAAATCTTTCAATACATGAACAATATTTTAAATTTTTTAAAAATATTTTGAAATTATTGACGTATTTTACTTTTTTCATATTAAGTCTTCAAAATTTGAGGTTTATATTTACAGAGCATCTCAATTTCAACTAGGCATGGGGCTCCTGGGTGGCTCAGTGGGTTAAGCCGCTGCCTTTGGCTCAGGTCATGATCTCAGGGTCCTGGGGTCGAGTCCCGCATCCGGCTCTCTGCTCAGTGGGGAGCCTGCTTCCTCCTCTCTCTGCCTGCCTCTCTGCCTACTTGTGATCTCTCTCTCTGTCAAATAAATAAATAAATAATCTTTAAAAAAAAAAAAAATTCAACTAGGCACATTTCAAGAGCTCAATGACTTCATGTGACTAGTTATTAGTACCGGAAAGGAAAGCTCTAGACCACAGACTAGAGAATACCCTACCTGGGTGACTGGGGGATTGTATTATGGGCATTGTGTTCTCTATAGAAGAAATTCTTTTTTTTTTTTTTTTAATAGAAGAAATTCTTGAAGTGGCTAACTCAAATGATTGCAGAAGCTAGGCAAGTAACAATAAAAGATGACCTACTGAAAAAAAAAAAAAAAAAGGTAGTAGTGGGGACTAGGACTCATTGGAGAGTACGAGCACCTATCTAAAGGGTAGCTGCCTGAGCTCCTGAGTTTCAAAACACAATGATGACAAATAAAATAAAGCACAATGATGACAAACAGAAAATGTCTGTGAGCAGTATAGACAGTTAGATCTGCTGCCAATATGTGGCTTCTATGAACTGTGGTATTCAAATGTACGAAACATTTTTGAAGAAAATATTTTTAACAGAATAGTGTACAGGCAAAGACAGCAAAGCTTGAGGATTCCGCTAGCTGGATCCTGTGCAAGTGTGCGCCTTAATACATGAAATGAGTGGGGATAAGGAAATTGGGTGATGGGCATTAAGGAGGGCACTTGAAGTAATGAATACTGGATGTTACATGCAACTGATAAGTCATTAAATTCTACCTCTGAAACTAATAATACAGTATATGTTAATTAAATTGAATTTAAATAAGAAATTTTTAAAAGGAAAAGAAAACCACGATTGCAACCTCTGATAATAATTTGACCTACAAGTAGACTTCTCGGGGCATCTGCGTGGCTTAGTTAAATATCTGCCTTCAGCTCAGGTCATGTACCCAGGGTCCTGGGATCGAGCCTCACATCGAGCCCCATGTTGGGCCTCTTGGTCAGTGGGGAGTCCAATTCTCCCTCTGCCTGCTTCTCCCCTTGCTTGTACACACACTTTCTCTCTGCCAAATAAGTAAATAAATAACCTTAAAAAAGAGTAAGTAGACTTACCTACTGAGAAGGTAATTTCACAACCAACCTAAACTCCCTGTAAATAAGCTTGTGTCATGACTTTTTGTTATATTTAAGATTTCAAACATTCTGAGCTTAGAAAAATAAAGTTTCTAGGTTCCCAGAACTGTTGACTAGCTGACCTTGGACTTTTCTTTTTAAACCCAACTTTAAGGATAGGCGTTTAATAGTTATTTTATGGTTGACTGTGTCACATGAAAGTTGTTATGTGTCTTTGTACAGCTGATGCCTGACATAATACCTAGTATACAGTAGGCACTCAATAAACATTTGTTAAAGAAATACAGTCCTGGTGGTGGGATTTTTAAAGAAAGGATATAGTTTTTAACTTTGGAGGAGGGGTCACAGATTTTTAAACGTGAGAATCTGATGAAAACAATGAACCCTTATCCAGATCCTGTTGGATAGGGATGTTGGATAGGGATGTTGGATATGCCCTACCCGTATTCCCTCAGCCCACCACAGAGCTTACTACAGTTTTGGTAGATGGTACAAGTCCATAGCTTCTACCTCAGACACCAGAGTATTTCTTTGCCTGGAAGAACCAGCAAGTTTAACAAGTTTAGCCAGCAAGTTTAACATTCCCAGTAGCAATCTGCAACCAATGAAAGATGGAATTTGGGGGCGCCTGGGTGGCTCAGTGGGTTAAGCCGCTGCCTTCGGCTCAGATCATGATCTCGGGGTCCTGGGATCGAGGCCCGCATGGGGCTCTCTGCTCAGCAGGGAGCCTGCTTCCTCCTCCTTCTCTCTCTACCTGCCTCTCTGCCTACTTGTAATCTCTCTCTGTCAAATAAATAAATAAAATCTTAAAAAAAAAAAAAAGAAAGATGGAATTTGGTAGCTAAATACTGCATTTCCTCACCCCCTCAGTGGGGCAATTCTGAGGTCTGTTCTAAAGGAGTGTTTCTCAAAATTCACTGACACATATGAATCGCCTGGAGAGATCAAAGACTCAGATTCTTTTTTTTTTTTTTAAAGATTTTATGTATTTATTTGACAGAGAGAAATCACAAGTAGATGGAGAGGCAGGCAGAGAGAGAGAGGGAAGCAGGCCCCCTGCTGAGCAGAGAGCCCGATGCGGGACTCGATCCCAGGACTCCGAGATCATGACCCGAGCCGAAGGCAGCGGCCCAACCCACTGAGCCACCCAGGCGCCCCAAAGACTCAGATTCTTGAGTTTGCATTTTAACCAATCTCACAGGACATAATAATGCCGCCAGTCCATGGACCACACTTTGAATAGCATTTTTCTCAGGTAGTACCAAATGGGATTTAACTCCAGTTGCCCAAAGCAACTTTACTGGCTTTCTTTCCACTCCCTTACACTATCTGGATTTCTGGGATCATCATCGAACTTTCTGGGATTACTTACATCCAAATCTTTGTCTTAGGGTCTTTTGGGAGGAAAAGCCAGCCTATGGCAATACTCTCCTTAAGAAAAATACACACAGAGGGTACCTGGGTGGCTCAGTGGGTTGAGCCTCTGCCTTTGGCTCAGTTCATGATCTCAGGATCCTGGGATGGAGCCCAGTGTTGGGCTCCCTGCTCAACAGGGAGCCTGCTTCCCCTCTCTCTCTGCCTGCCTCTCTGCCTACTTGTGATCTCTCTCTCTGTCAAATAAATAAATAAAATCTTTTTAAAAAATACAGAAAAATCTTTAGAAAAAAGGAGGAGAATGTTACTTATCCATCAAAAAGATTGAAATCATGACATTGCAACAACATGGATAGAACTAGAGGGTATTATACTAAGTAAAATAAATCAGTCAGAGAAAGACAAATATCATATGAGAGAGAGAGAAAGACTAATATGATTTCACTCATGTGGAATTTAAGAAATAAAACATGAGCATTGGGGAAAGGAAAACAAAATAGAAAACTAAGAAAAACAAAATAACATAAAAACAGAGCGGGAAGAGGGGTGCCTGTGTGGCTTAGTCATCAAGCATCTGCCTTCAGATCACGGGTCGTGATCCCAGGGACCTGGGATTGAGCCCCACATCGGGCTCCCTGCTCGACGAGAGGCCTGCTTCTCCCTCTCTCACTCCCCATGCTTGTGTTCCTCTCTCACTGTATCTCTCTCTATCAAATAAATAAATAAAATCTTAAAAAAAAAACAGGGAGGAAAACCATAACACTCTTAACTATAGGGAACAAACTGAGAGTTGAAGAAGGGGAGGTGAGTAGGGGAATGGGGTAACTGGGTGATGGGCATTAAGGAGGGCACATGATATAATGAGTATTGGGTGTTATATGCAACAGATGAATCACTGAACTCTACCTCTGAAACTAATAGTACTCTACATTTTAATTAGTTAAATTTAAAAAATAATAATAAATACATTTTTCAATTTAAAATGTGCATGTGCAGGATGCCTGGTGGCGCAGTTGGCTAAGCGTCTGACCCTTGGTTTTGGCTCAGTTCATGATCTCAAGGTCAGGAGGCGGAGCCTCACGCTGGGCTCCATGTTCAGCAGAGTCTGCTTGAGAGTCTCTCCCCCTCTCCATCTGTTTTCCCCTCACTTGCACTCTTTCCCTCTCAAATAAATAAATAAATCTTTTTTAAAAAATAAAATTTGTATGTACTACATTAAATTGTAAATAGTATAAGCATTGTAACATTTAGTGCAAATACTTCATACATTTTTGTAAATAATAAACAGCAGGGACAGTAACTTTAAAAGGGGGGAGCCACCTGGCTGGCTCAGTAAGTGGAGCATATGACTCTTGGTCTCAGGGTTGTGAGTGTAAGCCCTATGTTGGGTATAAAGATTACTGAAATAGGGGCGCCTGGGTGGCTCAGTGGGTTAAACCTCTGTCTTCAGCTCAGGTCATGGTCTCAGGGTCCTGGGATTGAGCCCTGCATCAGGCTCTCCGCTCAGCAGGGAGCCTGCTTCCCCCTCTGCCTCTGCCTCTGCCTCTGCCTGCCTCTTTGCCTACTTGTGATCTCTCTCTCTCTAATAAATAAATAAAAACTTTAAAAAAAGAAATTTTTAAAAAAGATTACTTAAATATAAAATCTTAAGAAAAGGGGGCACCTGGGTGGTTCGCTGGGTTAAGCCTCTGCCTTCAGCTCAGGTCATGATCTCAGGGTCCTGGGATTGAGCCCTGCATCAGGCTGTCTGCTCAGCGGGGAGCCTGCTTCCTCCTCTGCCTCTGCCTGCCTCTCTGCCTACTTGTAATATCTCTCTCTCTGTCAAATAAATAAATAAAATCTTAAAAAAAAAGTAAAAGAAAAATACACAAAGAAATAGAGTTTGGTATACAACTTTAGAGGAAGTATGAATCCCCTGAAATTTGTTTAGGTTGTAAAGGGAAATCATCATGGTAAATGTCATGTGACCCAAGATCCATGAAAACTGGATTCATCTAGGGAGAGTCTAGCAACTTAATAAAATAATTAATGGCCCATCGAGTTGTCTTAACTCAGCCAGCTCACCTCAGAAGTTACTTTCCCGCATCCTATTAAATCATCTCTTTATTCTTTCTGGTCTGTATCACTCTCATTTTGTGGAACACAGAGGTAAGTCTGGGACTCTAAAGAAACCACGTACGTGAGGGTGCCTGGGTGGCTCAGTCAGTTAAACGTCTGCCTTCGGCTCAGGTCATGATCCCAGGGTACTGGGATCCAGCCCCACATCAGGCTCCCTGCTCAGCGGGAAGCCCGCTCTTCCCTCTCCCACTCCCCCTGATTGTGGTCCCTCTCTTGATATGTCTCTCTCTGTCAAATAAATAGATCTTTAAGGAAAAAAAAAAGAAACCACATACTTGAAATAAAAATTAAAATGAAAAGAGTATTGTTGCTCATCCCTATTGGGCTGTCATGGTTTTTTTCCCAATTATACTGCTTCCTGAATACCACTGAAGTGCCCTTGTGACCCTTAGATCTTTTCTTGATGTATTCACACAGAACCAGGCATACTACACGTGGTTTCTTCGACTTTCTTCTGGATTCTAACATGGCCCTCTATTGTATACCATCCTTTCTGTAATCTGAATCTGTAATCTTTGATCCACATATTCCTCAGCCCATTCTGTTGACATCTGGAAATTCTATGGCATGCTCTAGTTCTGTGATAACTGGGTAATCCTGATCATCCAAGTTTCTAGTCAGCTACACAAAGAGAGCTAATACTAGACTCACCAACACCTACTTCTTAACCACAGTGCACAATAGCTTCTTAGCTTTGCCCACATATGGGCCAACACATGTGTTTGTGCATGCTTATCTTATGTACTATTGAATAATTATGTCTTTGTATACACCTATGAATATGGTCTCGTGGGTATGGGTGTGGGTGTGGGTGTATAAGCAACCAGAGCTCAGGTCTGGTCTTGAAGTCTGAATAATGAATGTTCAGTACTTGACTTAAATTAGTCTCTGTGCATTGTTGACCTCAGTTTTGATCTGCCCTTAAATATCAGAGGAAGAATGAGTTCATTTCCTTGAAGTTTATTGGCTGTTACTGGTGGTAGAGCAAATTCCATAAAAGAGCAGGTTCCATACAGAGCAAGTGGAAGAAGAGCTCTGAGTTGGTGAGATGCTTGGAGTGGGGACTTGGAGTGAAGACTAGAAAGACAAGTATCTCCCTCTTTTTTCCCTCCATTCCCACAAGGATACTGGATTTATAGTAGGAGTATCCTGCTCAGCATTCGCTTTCCAAATTGGAACCTTATAAGAGAAAACTGATGTAAAGTAGAAGAGGAAACACCTCACAGCTCCTCTGTTTCTCCATCCAATGGGATCCGAATATCCACGTTGTAGTCTACTGGCTCCCCAGAGCTCATCCAGGGAATAGGGGTTCGATTGAAAGAAGGCCTGTTGGAGAGACTTTGGTTGTAGAGGACCAGGGGTTCACTCAGTAGGGGCCCCAGATCAAACTTGGGCATCTGGAAGGTCATGCGTTTGGAGGCCTTCTCATATCCACCATAAGGCATTGCTGTCCTGAAAAGGGGACACATTATTTAATTAAAAATCAAAATAAAAGGAACAGCTTTATCAGTAAGATGTTACCCTGTTTGGGGGATGGGGAATTTTGTGAATTTTAGTTTAAGATTGCTCCTGCAGGGTGCCTGGGTGGTTCAGTTGGTTAAGCTTCTGACTCCAGCTCAGGTCGTGATCTTGGGGTCCTGGGATTAAGCCCCACATTGAGCCCAGAGTCAGGTTCCGTGCTTAGTAGGGAGTCTGCTTGTTCCTCTCCCTCTTCTGCTGTACTCCCTGCTCATATGGTTTCTCTCTCGCTCTCTCTCTGTCTCAAGTGGATAAAGTCTTTATTTTAAAAAAAAAAAAAAAAAGGATTTGCTTCTGCACTCCTTATTCTTCTTCTCCCTTAGTACTCCATTCCCCACTCCTGGTTTGCTTGTTTCCCCAGAGCTAATAATGAGAAAAGGAGTCTAGTGGGTACTGGATAAAGAGTTTCACGGAGAGTTGTGACTCAGACATTACAGACCCAAGGCTCTAAGACCACCTTAAATTACAATGTAGAGACACCATCCCCTTCCCCACACACTCACAATCCCTAGCCCACCTCCAGTGGATAGCCCTGGCCTGGTGAGAGGAATTAACATTGCCTGGAAAATTCAGGTTATTTAGGATCAAATACAAAACACTTCTCTAGTGTTTCCCTGTTCTGCTTTCACACAGATCTCCTACCCACAGTCCAAAGAAGCCAAATTCGAAAAGAATAGATACTTAAACCTTACTAGAGTACAAAAAAATAGAATCATACTACAACGACAGTAATGGAATCCTAACCTTAAATGAAGGGAACTTCAAGAGTCCTTTAAACATGTAATGTATTATTCCCTTTAAATATTTTCTCTTATTTATTCTTTTGAGAAAGAGAGAGTGAGTGAGAGCACAAGCACGGGGGGGGGGGGGGTCCAGAGGGAGAGGGAGGAGCAGACTCTCCACTAGCAGGGAGCCCAACACAGGGCTCAATCCCAGGACCCACCATGACCTGAACCCAAAGCAGATGTTCAACTGACAGAGCCACCCAGGCATTCTATATTATTCCTGTTTTACAGCAAGGCAACCAAGGCTCAGAAGTGCAGTGATTTCCCCATGACCAGCACAACTAGTAAGTGGTACAGTGAACTAAAATCTTGCCCCCCAGAAAAAGTTTCCTTCATCATACTGCCCTGTTTCTCTGGACTAAAGTGAAAAAAAACAAAGGCCTTCTATTAGGGCCTTTAGGGCCTGCAAGTTCCTTCCCTCCCTCCTCAGCCTCGACACGAACCAAAGTGTCTGTCCCAGCTGAGGACACTGTTCCACACACTGGAAAGCATCTGGTTCCTTCTTCATAACCCCTACCTGTTGAAGGACTTATATTGGGGGAGTTCAGGTTTGGCCCCATAGGCCAGCAGGTCAATGCCAAGCTCCACTTTTTGCTGAGGGTCAACCCCCATGGCTCGCTCCCATGGGGAAATATAGGTCTTGAACACGGTGATATGTTTTCCATCTCCGCCTGTCTGGTCTCCTGACAGCCATGGGAGAGAAAATTATGTCAATAATAACAGTTAGTAACCAGTGGAAGTTAGTCTTACATCCCTGCGCTAAGGAACTTGTTTGGGGCCAGAGACCAAAAATATAACATCCTGATAATTGTGCTAGTTTCATGGATAATGATAGCCTAGATCTGTGACTGAAACTGAAAAGCCAGAAAGGCTGAAAAACAAGGCTTCTGGGTGAAATGGACACACCGTGGTGTTCTTCTGGTCCCAGAGGGTCCATCGAGGCATCTCAGCAGGCCTCCCTTGTTCCCTAAACCCAATCTAGGTATCATTCCTGGGAACATCTCTGCTCTAGGGGCCAAACACATTACTCTTGGGTAAGGATACTTGCCTGTTCCTGTCTCACCAGCTCCTGCTGTTCCAGCAGCTCCTCCTCTGCCCATCTGGCCCCCTGGACCACCTGTACCAGATCCAGATCCAGAACCCTGATGGTGCTGCTGGTCAGAGCCATACTGTCTGGCAGAGCCACTTCCCCCTGCCTGGCCTCCACTGCTGCCCTTGCTGTAGGAGAATCCCTGCCCAGCTGTGCCCAGCTGTCCCCCAACTGTGGGAAGGAACTTCTGGAAGTGATCCTGAAAAGAAAGGACAAAGTGAGGGGAAGGTTAGGCAATGGATATGGGGGAATATAGAAAGATATGGGTATGCACAGCAAGGAGGAAATGATCAGAGACCATGGCTATAAAGAGAAGACACTGAATCCTCTGAGATTCCCTCTCCAATATGTGGACAGTGGATAACCGGGCTGAGAGGAATTAAACTCTCCTTTAAGGATAGGACACCCCTGGCTCAGTTCCTCCAATTACACCTTAAGATGGGGGCAATTCATTCCCTATACTTCCTTTTCCCATTCTTACCAAGGTAAAAAGGACCAAGATTTCTGCTCAGCTAAAATTTAAAAGGATGGGGTTGGGACAGAGAACCCAGGCTTAATTTGAGGAGGTAGATCTCTGCCCTGTCCGCTTCTTTAATCTTCTCTAACAGGCAGAGCTCTCTTCTTTTCTCTTTCTCTTCTTCTCCTTTTTCTTCTTGATGCCTGTTGAACCAAGACCTCCTGGCCGTGAAACTGTAGCAGGTAGGGGGAAGGGTGACCAAAAGGGCAACCCTGGATTCCACCCCAAAGCCTAAAAATAACCCCACCAACTCCTTCAGGAGGCTCTCCTAGCCACCCCACCATGCACACCCCTCTGCTCCAACCAGTGTAATCAGACCCAGCCAGGGACGAGGGCTTTTGGACTCCTAAAGTTAGATATGACCGGCTCAGCATTTTTGCTCTGCTCCTACGTAAGGACCAATGACAGACACTCCTGCCTCTGGCCCCATGTAGGCATCTATTTCTACTTCCCCTGGCTGCCCAGTAAAGGTGGAGGGGGAAGAAAGGTAATGGAGAAGATCCCCTCCTTCTCAGCTATAACATCTTGTGCCTGGCACCCTTCCAATCCCCACTTCTCTTGGGAAAAGGATCCTCACTAGGGGACACGGGATCTTAGAGGATAGTTTCATGGGAGTCCTTAGACAGACCCTTTAGGTAAAAGAATGGTTCAAGAAGAAGATGATTAGGGGGGTGGGTTTATGGACATTGGGGAGAGTATGTGCTATGGTGAGTGCTGTGAAGTGTGTAAACCTGGTGCTTCACAGACCTGTACCCCTGGGGATAAAAATACATTATATGTTTATAAAAAAATAAAATAAAATAAGAAAAAAAAAAGAAGAAGATGGTTATGAAAAGCACTTACCTCTTCCTGGGGTTGCCAGATTTATCAAATAAAATTATAGAACACCAGTTAAAGTTAAATCTCAGATACACAACAAATACTTTTTTACTATAATTACACTCCAAATATTGTGTGGCACATATTTATATGTAAGAGAGTATTCATTGTATATCTGAAATTAAAATTTAGCTGGTATCCTGTGTTTTAAAAATTGAATTTTTATGTCTCAAATATTTCACCAGACATACTTTACCAAAAAATTATTCATGCATATCTCAACTTTAAAATACAGGATTTGGTATCCTGTGTCTTCTCTGGCAGCCCTACCCTTAACACTTGGCCATGCTGGGAAGGAATTTTCTTCCTGAGGGTGTGTACTCTTCACCCCTTCCCCTTCACCAGCTCTAAAACAGAGACTGAATTTCCAAGGTGGGCTGTAACTCACCCTTAGCTGTTAAGGCGTTAATATATCTGGGGACTTCATAACCTTGTAAATTTGCAGGGAGGGGAGGTTGGTGGTATTTGGGAGATTGAGGGCTTATGAAGAAGCTGTCAGAAGAGGCACAGGGCTATGAGAGTTGTAAAGTTCCAGACTCACCATTGAGCTGTCAGAGAAGACATCAGGGTGGTTTTCATAAATAAATTTCTCTACCCGCATCTGCCGTAGTTTGAACATCTTGGAGCCCCTATTAGTGAGCAGCGACAACTCTTCCAACATCACATCCCTTGGGACACTGATCTTCTTGCCCAGGTTCAGGCCTGAGCTCTCCCGTCCACCTTTCAGGGAGGTGGGGAGGAAGAGACAAGGACAAGAGTAAAGTAGGGTTTTCTAGTCTCAGAATACAGATGCCATCCACAACTAAGTTTGCGACTCCTGCAGAGATGACAGAGAGGAACAGATACTGTCTGTGACATCTGGTCAAACTGTACCTTGTTTGTGAGAGATTTTTATTTCCTGGGTTTGGGGTTGGAGACGATGCACGGGAACTGGAATGCAGAGTGGGAGCAGTGGGGATGATAGAGTGGAGAGTGAATGAAGCAGAAGGGTCACAGGCATGGGGGGGCAGGGCAAAAGGACTAAAGGAACATCATGGATGGAGACCACTGGTGAAACTATGCATGCGGGCAAGCCCAAAGGCCAACACCACATCTAAATAGAGATTTGTGGGGCGCCTGGGTGGCTCAGTGGGTTAAGCCGCTGCCTTTGGCTCGGGTCATGATCTCAGGGTCCTGGGATCGAGTCTCACATCGGGCTCTCTGCTCAGCGGGGGGCCTGCTTCCCTTCCTCTCTCTCTGCCTGCGTCTCTGCCTACTTGTGATCTCTCTCTCTGTCAAATAAATAAATAAATAAATCTTTAAAAGAAATAAATAAATAAACAAATAAATACAGATTTGTCGGGGCGCCTGGGTGGCTCAGTCAGTTGGGTGTCTGCCTTCAGCAGTGATCCTAGGGTCCTGGGATCAAGCGCTGCATCAGGCTCCCTGCTCAACAGAGAATCTTTTTCTCCCCCTCCTTCCTGCTCATGTTCTCTCTCTCTCTCACTATCTCTGTCTCTCTCAAATAAGTAAATAAATAAATAAATAAATAAATAAATAAAATATTTTAAAAATAAATACGGATTTGTCTTAACTCCTTCCCCTTCTTTTCCTCTCAGTGAACTCTGACTACAGACACCCTCTGGGTATTGGGACAGCTCTTTAATGTGTAAACTCCTACTGCCCCTCAGGAAAAACTGCCTGAGTATTTTTCTATTTTAAGTGCTTACACAGGCTCCCTAGCTCTGGGATAGGAAGTAAGGAAGTTAACCATTTATTGAGACTTTGCTGTGTGCCAGTCTCGTATATGTGTGTCATATATATTTATGCTCTTCTTCAAACATACTTCATCAATCTGTGAGCCCTGTTGTCCTGGACCTGCATGGGTGATATGGCAAGAATATTATTGTCTCACATTACAAGGTGAAAAGGGTGGAAAGGTGAGGGGTCAGTGTTGAATCCTTTCTCCATTTTTCCTCCTGCCCCCATCCCCCAGAATTTCTCTTGTCCCTTCACATCTCTTCACCTTAAGACATATACAACTTTATGATTTTTCTTGGACTCTTGGGCCTGAGATGCTCTCAAAAAGAAGTCCTACGCTATGTGGGTACAAATATGCCATACCTCCAGTGAGTTCCATGATCAACTTGCTGGATTTCCTCTTCTTGTTGGGAGCTGGAGTTCCTGAGAGTGGCATTGTGGAGGCAGAGGCAACCTGGATAAAGTGGGAAGGGGGAGTTGGAGGGTGGACAGGAACTGGGAAGGGGGAGTATCTACTAAGAAGGCAGTACTTCTTAACCTGGGGTTAAGGGTTTCAAGTGAAGGGGTTTCATGAAATTTTTAAATAAATAAATAAATACATAAATAAATAACTATATCTCTCCCCCCCACACCGTCGCCAAAAGGGAAAAATCCATTGCTTTAGGACTTCTCTTTTCTTGGAGGCAAGGCGGAAAGTAGAGATGTGCCCTCTGCTCCTAACTTCTATCAGCCTCTTTTCTACTGTGTAAATAGAGTTCGTACAGGAATTAGGAACATAGTATGTGCTGGGGCAATGGGTAAAACAAACAGATAACACACAGACAGGGTACTGCACCCAGGTTTGGCTTGGTGTGACTTTAAGTTTTTATTTTTATGGGGGTCTCAGATTGGGGTTGTTACTCCCAAACTCTGGTCTCTCTTCAGTCTTCCTCAAGCCCCATTGTGGCAGAAAAATGTTCTGCCACGGTTGAGGAGATTCAGCCAAAAACATTCTCCATAGGAAGGAGAGGTTGTTGCTCCCCTATTGGGCCAGCTGGAGTGTGGCCTGGGAGGTCACAGCAGTGTTCCTTGCTCCCTTTCAGTCACTCCTGCCCCAGGCCCCAGAGCTAGAATGGAGAGGAGGGCTGAGAGCATTTGAACCCTGATGCATGTCAATTCAGCAAGATCATAACAGTTGGGAATTGATGGGGGACAGGAACATAATAATGGAATCTGGCAGTGGAGGGGGACAAGCTGGGAGAAGATTCAAACTCCAGCCCTTCCTTAACAGAAGTTGACACTGAGCAAAACACAGTCTTCTGCTGAGTCTTGTTTCACAATATGTCCGCATTTCTACTAACTTAATGGGGTATGCTAAGGTCAGACTCCAGGAACTGCTAAATGGGCATTCACTATCCCTTTCTCAGCCCTAACTGGCTAAGTTCTTTTTTTCCATCCAGGCTCTCAGAACCCCTTCTTACTATTCTAGTGCCTCCTCCAACATCTCCATTCCCCTCACCTTCCTGGGCCCCTCTTCTTCCAACTCTGTGGCTCCCCTGAATTAAACAGCTGGAAGAAGGGCATGGATAAGGGAGGATCAAGGGTCACAGTTATGGACACAGACACAGCAGTCAACAGAATGGGCTCTAGCCCCTCTGGCCATAGAACTGGAAACTTACCGGCTGCTCAGGCGGTGGTCAGCTCTCCCTGGGGTCCTGCAGCTTTGGAGGACTGAGCTGCTGTGACCGGAGAACCCGAGCTGGGCAAGCGTGGGGGCAGCACTGGCAGTGGAGGAGGGAGGGTAGTTATTAATAGAGATGATGAGTACAAGCGGCTCAAATGGCACCGGGGGTACTGAGACCCTGGAACCAAGATCCCGCCCTCCTTGCCCAGAGGCTCAGGAAGGGGAGGAATGGCCTTTGGGATTCTCCCACTTAGCTGTCTGAGCCAGGGATCAGACTGCCTAGGGATTCCCCTTTCTTAGCACCTAAGGTCCGAGGACCAAAGAAGCATTTGCGGAGAAATTGAAAACTGAAATGGAAAGAGGAAGCAAGCAGAAAGTGGTGGATAAGAATTCAGAGTGGGAGAGAAAGAATGTGGAGAACATGTCTGGAGAGCCACTCAAAACCAATCCAGGCTGGAGCTGGAGGGACATGTAGGTGCATTTTGGGGGTGGGACGGCTTAAGGTGCTATGTTTGGGGAAAGGAAGTCTGTACACAATGGAGCTAGCTGCTCATTCAAAGTTCTTAATGGGTTGGTCTTTCCTGACCTAACAAAATCCAGTGCTTCCTATGATGTCAGAGATGATGTGGGGAAGACTTGACCAGTTTTTGCCTTTTCATCCCCGTATGCTATTGGGGTGCTCAGATCGGCCTGCTTTGCAGGGCACATGTTGATGTCTGAGAAGTACATGTATGCCAGGTCCTTTTCTCTCCAGGGTTCCCACTTGGGACTTTCTTCAAAGGGAGCACACATTCCCTAGGGTCTAGACCGTCCCATTCATACTCTTCCAGAGGATTTCCTGGGCAAGAGCACAAGTTTGAGAGCCTCCATGAGGGAAACCTGTCATTTACCCAGATCTGTCCTCAGTAGCTGCATGAACATCTTGGACCCTCTTCCACCTGCTCAGGTTCTGGAACCAGCAGCTGCTGCACTTTTGTTGCAGTCACCACCACCATCTTGTTATGGCAGCTTTAGGAAGTGACTTTGCAGCTTCCAGAATGCCCCTCTGTTGCTTTGTGAGCTCTCTGCTCTTCCTGACCGTGTCCTTTTCACATCCTGAACTTTCCAAGCTCAGGCCAGGGACTGAAAGATCATCCCACACCCCTCTAGTTGGCCTCTGCCTAGACCAGTTTAGCCTCCAGGTCCCTCATCTTTTATCCTCCTCCATTCCCTCCCAACCCAAAGAAGCAATTAAAAGAAAAAATAAAAACGGCAAACGGTGATTTTTTGTCATCACCACCAACCAACTCTCAAAAACAAAAACAAACCAAAATTTTGGTCTCCTGTTATTGAGTACCTAAAACTACCGAGTGGATGAAGACACCAGTCAACCTACGACTCAATGGGCCCTTCCTTTGGAATTCTGAAACTGACACGGGAGCATCTGGGCCTGGTTATTTGCACAAATATGCCCCCTGCTGGAGTAACAGCACTTTCTCAGAAGTCCTTAATTCTAGCCTGCCTCCAGTGCCTTCTCTTCTGTAATAGACTCAATCCACACTGATCCACCCTCTTTCTTCTTCCCTCTCCCACCCCACCGTCACCTCCATGCATTGCTTTCCCATGGAAACATCATTGCTTCTTCCAGAGAGCTAGGAAATGATGATGGCAAAAGCTCAAAGGGCCTTTCCACTCCTCTTGGTTCTGAAATTGAGGACTTGACTGGGAAGTATGGAGCAGGAGATGGAAAAGGAAAGAACCTGGGTAAAGAATGTAGGGAGAGAGAACCAAAGGGAATGGTGGATGTGGCTAGATCTGAATGGGACAGAACTACTAAGAAGAGCAAAAGACCAGGGAGTGAAGGACAAAGAGAGAAAAATAGGGCAGTAGTGGAAAAAGAAGTAAGGAATCAGATCGGGAAACAGGTTAGAAAAGATGGAGGAGAATCAGGATTTGGATATAAAACTATAAGAGATGATGGCGACAGAAGGTTTGGAACTTAAGTTTATTCTTGTGCACAAACCAAAGTACTGTGACTCACACTCAATATGCAAAGGAAACGATCAATCCAGATCAAGCAGCAAACGTGGCTGACTGGTGGTGGTCACGGTGAGAGGGGAGTCCATACCCATTTAGGATCAGAGATCAGGACCTGAAGCTGAAAAGGAACAACAGCTAGGGTGTGGGGGATGGGGTTGGGCTGAAAAGAGGTTTTGGCTCTGGGTTATTTCCTTGCCCTTTCCCAGGTCATTATGACAAGCTGCAGAAGGTAGAAGGACAGACTCAGAGAAGGTAGAACAGACACTACTTATTCTTTTGACACTCAGCCCACACTCTCACATACTCCGACCATCATCTGTCCTCATTCTAACAAATGCATTCTTCTCTCTCAATTTTTTTTCCTAGTCCCCGTTGTACACAGTGAGTTTCTTGAAACCCAACTCTCCTGTCTGCCAAAACTGCTCTCTCTCCCCTCAGGCTTTTCCCTGTGGCTCAGTCAATTTCATTCATTCACTCTGCTTCTGGTTTCTGCCTCACTTTCCACACCATAGCTCTTTTCCCCCTCCTTTCTGTCCCGGGTGCATAAGGCAATGAAGCCAATCATTTTTCCATTCCAGAGGAAATTTTCCGCCTTTCTTTTTCACTTCCTGGAAGCTTGTAGCTCAGCGTGGGCCTCTTAAATGGCCTCTTTCTGAAATCCTGACGAATAGAACTATTTATTTATTTTATTCATTCATTCATTTAAGTGCTCTCTACCCCCAGTGTGGGTCTCTAACACAACCCTGAGATCGAGAGTCACATGCTTCTCCAACTGAGCCAGCTAGGCACTTCCTGAATAGAATTCTGAGTTCTGCTCTGGGTCTAGCTGGTATAACTCAGCCCTTACATACTGCCCCTGCCCTTCAGGTCTTCTCATAATCTGTGAGTTTCACAAGATGCTATACCCCTGCTACAAGCACTGGTCTTAAATTTCAGTCAATCTCTTTCTCCTCACTAGACTCTCCATGAGGGGCTATCTGACCCTTCTTTAATCAGTATAGAGGGAAGACCCAGATTGCGTTTTTATTTAGACCACTCCTCTTACTCTTGCCCCAGGCATAAGAACACATCTGTGGCCAAACACACTTGCACATACACATACACACACACGCTCACATACATATCTAGATATATGCCAGCCAAGCTTGGGAAATGAGAGTGAGGAGTAGCAAGGGATTTAGGGCAAACAGAGAGCAAGTCAGTCCCTTTGAGTCTTGCCTGATGGTGAGCTTCTTGCTTGAGGTCTCACTAGTAACTTCTCCATGTGCTTCTCATTGAATGTTAAAATGAGGTTCACAGAAAGCACAAATGTAGAGAAATAGAGACCAGCGGAGGGGCATGGGTGCAGACTGAGATAGAGAGATTGCCGCAAGGAACTACAGAGACAAAGAGAAGCACAGATAATAAAGCAGAGATAATAGGTTACAAAGCAGCAGGGAGGTTGGGAGCCAGGAGGATGGGACACCAACTCCAAAACTATCTCTGGCAGGAGGGAATTTAGCCTCCAAATGCCTGAGAGAGGACATGGGATGGGTAGGAGAAGCAACTTTAGGAATTGGGTGTTCTATCTCTCCTTGGTCCTGGGAGCTGTGCCCTGCTCAGTGGTGGCCTGCCCCTGGCCTCCACACATGAGCCTGCAATCCAGTTCTTGTGGCTGAGAACCGGGGCCTGGCTACCTGGAAGCCACAGGAGCTGGGGGAAGTCCCAAGACCCCTGGGAGACTCTGGAGGAGGGGCTGGGCTAAGGACAGGGGTTGAGGCCAGCTCCGCTCTCCAGATGGGCTCATCCAATGTAGTGGCTGCTCGGGGGGCTAGTACAGTGGGGGCCAGGGGTTCTGCAGTGGGCTGGGGTGCTGGAGTGGAAAATCGGCGGATCTCCTGCACTCGGGCAGTTTTGGGGGGCCCTAAGGAGCTGGGGCCAGGAGTTTGGGGAACCTCATCGAAACAGAACATGGCAGTTTTAAGTTGGTAGGGCTGGTGCCGCATGAAATCCAGGGCCTTGATACCCTGCTTGGGGGTCGCCCGAGGACCCTGGGACTGGGCCTTATTAGGGAGAGTTCGGGCAGCCTGGGGGAAGAAGGGTGAAAGCAGTGGGTTGTAAGCAATAGGAGGTGGGGCACGGATGTTGGGTGAATATTTCCAGGAAGGGGGCAGTGAGGGTGTAGGGGAAGGGCTTCTGGGACGAGGGCCAAGGCCAAGGCCAGCACTAGGTGTAGCTTCCACCACATACCTGTCTGCTCGGCTTTGCCGCTTGGCAAACAGCTCCCCACCCCTGCCCTGAAGCCTTGTGGGCTCAGAGATTGCAGCCAAAGGCGCTGCCCCATTCACTAGACCATCAAGGAACCCTCGAGACAGGGGTTTAGGAGCCACTGGAGGTGGAGTCTTGGGAGCCATCGGGGGCGGAGTCTTGGGTGCCATTGGAGGAGGGGTTTTAGGTGTCACGTGAGACGGAGTCTTGTAACTCCTGCCCCCTGGTGGCTGCATGAAGTTGCAGGCTTCAGCCCCGAGGCTCAGAGCATCCTCCTCTGGACCGGATTCCGCTCCGCCGGCCCGGGGTTTTTCATCCAGGTGCTGCACCAACGATAGCAGCTCGGGGTTGGGCGAGTTCTTTGTCTCCTCCTTTCCCGGACGAAACATCTGCTTCCGGGTTCCCCGTCGCCGGGCCTCCTGGAGAATGCCAGTGCGGGCAGCTGGCACGGAGATGCGCTGCTCCCGAGCGCTGGGGGGCTCAGGTGCCCCGGGGCCTGGGGCGGGAGCCTCTGGGTGCGCAGAGGGTCGCAGAGGGGCCGATAGGAAGATAGAAGCGGTGGAGGTCATGGCAGCGGCGCTAGGAGGAGCGGGAGGCTCTGGGGTTCCTCCTGGCGTTACAGGACGATTGGGGGCTGGGATGTACAGGGAACTGGTAGCTGTTACGGGGCCTGAGGAGCGTGGAGTGATGGGGGAACCGGAGGCTGGCACGTGGCTGGACAGAGGGGTGGGTCCCTGTGGAGGGGACTGGAAGGGCGGTGGGGCGGAGCTGAAGCCTCCCAGGCTTTCGCTCGCCCTCTTGGGAGCTAAGGGCCGGAAAATAACCGAAGTGGTACCCGGCCGCTGCCCTTGTAGGCCTGGCGTAAAGGGTTTGGCTGACCGGTTAAAGATGTTTGGAGCTGGAGTTGGGGCTCCACCGCCTGGGAAGAAGGGTCTAGGGCTAGCTACAGGGGCTGGTGAAGGGCTGGATGGGAGCATAGCCGCCTCCGGAGGAGCACTCTGGGCCCGAGGTGGTGACTGCAGGCCCTGCCCGTTGGGCATGGCTACTGGCCTGTCCTGGGCCAGCTCCTGGGTGCTGGAGGCTGTGCGCTGGCGCTGCTGTTCAAAGAGCTGGGCCCCTCTGCCGGAGGCCTCACTCAGCTGCCCGCCCTGGGCCTCTGCTGCAGCTGAGCCTGGTCTGGCCAGCTCCATGTCCAGATAGGGGCTGTCCCAGTCGCACTGGTTGGTGAGGCTGCGGGCGTCAGAGAAGGCCTCCTCATCCAGCTCCGACTCGCTCGTTGGAGGGACCCCGTCTTCTTCCTCAGCACCTGGCCCAGCCGCAGCCCCAAAGCTCACTAGGGTGTACTTCTTGGCTCTCTGCCGTCGTTTCTTAAACATAAGCACCCCCTTGGAGTGGGGATTAGGGGCTGCAGTTAGTAGGGATGCAATCGTCCGGCATTTGGTCTTGGCCTCCTTCACACTCTTCTCTTGGAGACTCTCTGCCCGTTGCAGTTCTGAGGAGGCCAGGAGGGAGAATGGTCAGTGAACCTCTTCTAGTCCTGTTCCCCACGGCTTTCACCCCAACCCAAGCCCAGCCACTTTCTGCAGTCATCCCACCTTCTGTCTTTTAACTGGCCTGATCCGCAGTATCTCTTGCCTGTAATAAAGTCCTCCGACTTGGGGCAGAGTGGTAGGTGAAAGGCGAAACCAAGGACAGTTGAAGGGAAGGCAGAGTCTAGTTGGCTCCCTGACACCACTCTAATCACAGCTCTTTAACCTCTCTCCCATCTACTCTGCTTCTATCTTCCCAGAGATGTGCTCTTATCCACCCCGCATACATTCTTCCCCTGCCTCCCACCATTCCTGGCTGGCTGGCAATGCTGGGGGTGGGGGGTAGGGTAGAGGACAGTCACTTCCCATGGCAGGCAGGCAGATGAGGCAGGTCCCAGGGAAACATAAAATGAGACCATATTAGGGTTTTTTTTCAGCAACTTAGGGACTTATCTCCTCTTCCTACCCCTTATGATAGGGACACAAAGGACCCTTAAGAAGAAGGATCTTTACTCACAATTCCACCCACATTATGTAGTGCACAATCATACACATTCATGGAAATAACTCCCACCACACAGTTCAACAAGAATATGGGCCTAGGGGCGCCTGGGTGGCTCAATGGGTTAAGCATCTGCCTTCAGCTCAGGTCATGATCTCAGGGTCCTGGGATCAAATCCCACATCGGGCTCTCTGCTCAGCAGGGAGCCTTCTTCCCTTTCTCTCTTTGCCTGCCTACTTGTGATCTCTTTCTCCGTAAAATAAATAAAAATCTTCAAAAAAAAAAAGAATACAGGTCTAGTGGAGGCAGTTATGGGCATATTCTCTCATATGTACTTTTCTCTCTCATTCACATATACCCCAGCTTATATACACCCTAGTTCACATATACACATATAAATACACATGTACCCCCACAAAAACACAGTCACTCAAATACCTTCACACACACGCATACTCCTTCCCAGTTGCCCCTGCAGAGACCCTGCAGTTTGGACAAAATTTTACAACTGATACTGGCCTTCCAACCACCAGGGCACCCCTCTGTGCTTCACACCCCTGCTACTCACAGCCAGGGATAGCCTCAGATCCGAGATGCAGGAAAAGCCAGAATGCTGCTCTCCAGTATAACCCTCCAAATCCTTAGGATATCTCAAGGTCACCAGCTAAATATATTCCACCACCAACCCCCATCCAGCTGGGGTTGGAGTGGGGTGGGCTTCTTTGGAGGTCAGCCTTCTAGGTAGAGAGCCACTAACAGGCAGCCACACAAGGACTAGGTATGAAGGGGAACCTGGGCAGGGCTTCCCATGCCATGTGGTGCCTGGGAGGTGGGCCAGGAAATGGGAGAGCCTGCCCTGCTGCTAGAACCCTGCCTTAGGCACAGATTCTCTCTGATCTATGATCCCCAGTTCCTCCTGAAAAATTCTTGAAATTCCATCCACTTTCCACTCAAGATACCAAGCTCCTTTCTAGTTAGGGCTTTCATGCCACCCATCCCAACGTTTGTACTACAGAATTGTGCTGTGCATGAGAGATAGGCACTGGAGTCAGGGTTTGGTTCAGGTTTTTGGTTCTTGGTAGAGTTACCTCACTTCATTGAACTTCATTTTCCTCATTGGTAAATGAGCATGATAATGGCTATCTCATAGGATTGCTATGAGGACTAAATGAGGTAGTGTAGGTAAATTTAGCATTTCGTGGCAGCCCTGAGGCCTACGGTGAGTAAGTATGACTATTAAAGCTTTCTTGACACCAGGTGCACATGTATACAGACACTTGCTTGTTCATGCATATATTCTTCCATGGATTCCCATATACAAGCCTTCATGTATTCACAGATTCACACTTCTTTCTCTCACACACACTCCCTCCCCATGAGTTTTCTATAGCTCATGTGGTCACAAACCCCTTTGACATGTGGCCATAGCATCAGCCCATTCTGAGAAAGGGGCAGTGAAACTCTCCTGAGAAAAGAAGGAAGAAGAAATCAAAAAGGAGGAAGGAATAAGGGAATAAGACCTTTCCCAAAGACATCCCTTTCTAAACCTTTGATGTATTCCCCTCCATTCTAAATCCCAGAACTCTCTTGGCTATGGGAGGGTAGTACCTGCATAGAATGGGTCCTGGAGCCCAGAAGCTGGATCTGGGGCTTTGTTGCAGCTGGCTTGGCTGAAGGGCTCTTGGCTGATGGGCTCAAAGTTTTCCATGCCGAGAAATGCAGTGTTGGCTGGAGCAGGACCAGCCTGAGCCACCCCCCACGCCTTTTAAAGCCCCTTTGTCTTGTCCCCAGCGCTGGCAGCTGAATGAGCTCACTGTGCTATTTTTGGAGCCTAGCCCCCTCCCTTTTCTCTGCTGCCCCACAAGCCCCGGTGTGATGGACATGGACACCTGCCTACCCTTCCTCCCACCCCCACCCCACTGGACAATGAGGTCTGCTTGGCTAAAAATATCCCTGAGCAACTAACTGCAGTCTTACCCAGCACTATGGGAAGGGAGGGGTGCTAAAATGAGAATTGGGGATAAGCATGGGATCCTGGGCATGCATCTGGAATTTCTTTGTGGGATATTGGACATTCTCAGGGATGTCAGACTCTAAATCAATGTCCTTAGCCCCGTTCCAGACTTAGACACACAAAACTCTATGGATCAGAAATCAGAATGGTAGAGGGGAGGAATGAGAGATGAGAACTAGAGGGGGTAATCCTAGATTTTCAACATGACAAGAAAAAGTCTCTGGAGTAAAGGCATGGGACAGGGAGAAAGTTCACCATTAGACCTTGTTCTGTAGCTCACATCAAAAATAGCAAAGAGCTTGAGATAAGTGGTACTGGCTTTTTCTGCCCAGGCTTACATTCTCGCAGGAGATAAGGAGTTGAAGATCCCTCCCTCTACCACTTCCTAGGGATCTCATGACTATCCCATATGCTCCCAGTCCCCAGGAATGCAGATGAATTTAGAAAGGTCAAAGGTAGCTCTGATGCTATGCCTGAAATTAACACTGAAAAGCCCCGCCCTGCTTCCAAAAACCCCCCTGCATCATGTCTGAACTCTGCACTCACCTGTCCTACACTTAGCAAAATCAGAGCAACAACAAAAAGCAAACCCTTTGTTGATTTCATGTCCCTTTCCAACTTCCCTACTCACTCTGTTCCTGGGTTGGGTTGAACCACCTACACCTTTTGCCAAACTGGTTCAAACAGTAAAAATAATGGGGACTGTGAGAATAATTGTTTTCCCCTTCTACTCATCTCTCTTCTCCACTTGTCCCCAGTACTATATCCAAAGAAAGCATAAAGATGGTTATGGAGAGGTAGATTTAGGATTCAGACCGAAGGATCCTGGCTAGGGAAAAAAGGGTTTGGGCACTTACTGGCTTGCTTGGCCTTCTGGGTGTAGGTAGTAGTGAGGTCTTCTGCCACCGGGTGGGGAACAGGCCCCACCATAGGGATGAGATGAGGCCCAGGCCGGAGGGGGCCGTGGGGCAACAGCAGGGCCTCGGCTGGGGGTAGCTGAAGGGCTGTCCCACCCTCCCAAGATGGGGAGCTCACACGGCTGTCACCCTGACTGGGAGGACTAGCGGCTGCAGGTGCTGGCTCTGCAGGGCTGTCGGATAGGTAGACCTCATCAGGTAGGGCTCCCGGAGGGGAGGGCCTCGTGGG
The DNA here is from genome assembly GCF_020171115.1 of Neogale vison. NCBI lineage: Eukaryota > Metazoa > Chordata > Mammalia > Carnivora > Mustelidae > Neogale > Neogale vison. The sequence continues at coordinate 187,470,811 of NC_058092.1, forward strand.
GCCTCTGCGGCGGGGTCGGCGGGGCTTCTCCTGGGCGGCAGGGCCATCTGCATCACTGTCTGTCTCTCCGTAGTAAGCTTCACTGTCAGGGGGCGAGAGGAGGCTCCCAGGCTGAAGAGGCTGGGGGACTGGAGTGCCATGGGGCTCAGGACTCAGTGGAGATAAGGGTGACAACACCTGAAGCTCACCAGGGGATGGAGACCGCACAGGCCCCTCATCCTCTACCCTGGATGGGAAAGAGGACAGGACTTGAGAAATGGGCTGGGTGACTGACAGCTAGTGAGATCCAGAGGGACGGGAGAAGGAAGGGAGGGAGGGGACTGAATGAATAGGCAGGGAAGAGTGGGGATCTGCAGGCGAACTGGGAGGCAAATGTGCTGGAAGGGCTGTGAGTGGACATTGGCTTAGAGGGAGATGAGATGGTAAGGAGACAGACAAGGGCTCAACGTGGGCTCAAAGTAAGCGCATAAACTCAAATACCCACTTGACACCCCTAGCCCTTAATTGCAGATACACTGGAACCCCCTGGGAGGCACTGACAAACATCTATACTGCAGCACAAACTTACAAGTAGAAGTGGGCACTTAGTAGTAGCTGAAGCCAGGCCAGTAAGACATAGAGCTGAGACAGGGATTGGGAGCCCTGGGCTAGGGAGGGGTGAGCTGGGCTGGGGTGGGAGGGGTCCATACCTCCGCACCGTGAGGACAAGTTGACTCCCTGAGGCATCAATGAGGCTCATGGCACTTGCATGAGAGAGGCTGGTGCAGGAGACCCCGTTGATAGCTAAAAGCTGGTCCCTCTCTCGGAGTCCTGCTCTGCCAGCCTGGCTCCGTCTTCGGATCTGAGGTTGGGAGGAGAGATTGTAGGTGAGGGAGGGCTCTAAGTGGGAATAGAATGAAAGGAGTCAGGACAGCAAGGACCTATGCATGGAGGGGATATACTTTGCAGGGTAAGAAAGGATGGGGAGGAACATGGAGCTGCAGTTGAGGGGGCCTATCTAGAGGGAAGAAGGCACAGATTAGAGGGAGTAATATACATCATACATCATATGAGGGGAGGCAGGGTAATAACCAGATCAAAGAGGCTTGGGGAAAACTGCAGAGCGGGGGTACTAGAAATGGCAGTTGGATCCCCTAAAGATTTCCCTTCAAGGGCAGTATCTTTACTAGCCAATGGTTCTCTTCTAGGCCATTACCTACACAGTCAAGATTTTAGAACATTATGCCAGACTGGAGGGAGTCTAGCAGATCCTGGGGAGACTGTAGCTGTATGTATATGTATGCCACGCATGCACACAGATATACATATGGGAAAGTAATAATAATAGTAGTAATGGCTATCATTTGTTGAGTGGTTGCTAAATGTTAGGTATGGTGCCAAGCATTCTACATGTATTATTGCATTTAATCCCGAGAATGGTTCTATGAAGTAGGTACTGTTATTACCCACATGTTATAGATGAGAAAACTAAGCCTGTATGGTGAAACCACATAACAGCTTTATCTGACAGGCCAGACCTTGCCATAACCCTCCTAGCACCTAAAAAGTCTTGCCTCATGAGAGAAAGGGTCTGGTGATGGGAAAGAGGAGCCCTGAAGGCCTGGGCAGGGTAGGGCAGGGTAGGGCAGGGTAGGGCAGGACTGGGTAACACAGCCTCAGCTCATCACATACCAATATAGTTAAAGAAAAATTAGAATCTTCCCTATATTCATGGAATTTGGAGTAGAGGCATAGAGTCAGGAATGCAAAGACTGGACGGCCAGACCTGGGCCCCTGCTTCTATGGTGTCACAAAGAACTGAGGCAGTCTTTCTTTTTTTTCTGCTCTCAGAAGCCAGGAATTCTTCTCTAAGAGCCCTCCAACCCCCCACAAGAAGCTTGTGCTTAGAAACTACTCCTCCCACCAGATGAGCATGCTTCCCTGCCCACCTGCCCACCCCCACTCCTCTTCTCCACAGCCTCCCACCTCTCCCCCAAAGGCCACCACATGACTCTTTCCAGATTCCCCTGGGTTCCCCTTTCCCTAAAACCTCAATCATAGGGGCTCTCCCTTACCTTGGACACCTGTAAAGGTTTCCTCTGCTCGGCCCCCCCCTGAAGTCGGAAACCCCAGGGGGCTCCCCCTGACAATGTGACCAGCACCTTCTCCTCAGCACCCATCGCTCAGCTTGGCCCAAGGCCCTCGGAGTTTGGATAGTGTCCCAGGGAGAGAAGTCGAGGCGCTGGTACCCCGTCCGGCCTGTCTGTATGGCTGTCCTACTCCTGCTGCCCCAAGCCTTCCCCCCCACACCACACACCACAGGCAGGCAACTTGGCCCTGGGATCAGTACAGTCCAGCACACATGTCCTGTCAATCTGAGCCCTGCTCAAAATAGTTGCCGGCTCTACTCCCTTCCCTCCCCCAGCTGTATTACATCCAAAGCTAATTATAGTAAAAACTTCTGCCCTCGCCTTTTGCGCATTCTCCTACATGGGTCTTTCACTCAGGACTCAGAGTACTAGCTCCAACTAATATACATACTTTCAGGGACTGGGCCTTCCCTGATAGGATCACAGACAAATCCCAACTGCTTTCCTCCAAAGCTCATTTCAAAGTGGCAGCAGCAGGGGCTTCAGTTCCATGGCAAGGAGTGGCTGGACTTGTCCCTTAAGTTCACAAGCTCCCCAGAAGTGTGCCCCCTGCTGTATTAATGTGCCTGTTAATCAAAATGGAGATCCATACCTCACTGCAGTGTTGAGTACAGTATAGCTTTTAAAGCTCCTGGCTTCCAAATATAAGACAGCATATAGGATTATATAATGAAATAGTCTATTAATGTGTATATATAATGATTCCCAGGTCTCAGCTCTAGGAATTCAGAATTTATTGGTCTGGTACCCAATATTGCTGTTTTATTTCATTTTATTTTATTTAGTTTTTTTTTTAAGATTTTATTTATTTATTTATTTGACAGACCGAGATCACAAGTAGGCAGAGACGCAGGCAGAGAGAGAGAGGAGGAAGCAGGCTCTCCGCTGAGGAGAGAGCCCGATGTGGGCCTCGATCCTAGGACACTGGGATCAAGACCAGAGCCGAAGGCAGAGGCTTAACCTACGGAGCCACCCAAGTGCCCCTCATTTTATTTTTTTTTCTGTTTTATTTTTTTAACGTTTTCCCGCTTTCAGCAACTCTTGTAATTGTCCACTTTGCGATTCCCTGTTCATTTAGCCCCTGAATTTTAGGGACTTGCCAAAAATTAGAAGTAACTCTCTTTTCTAGTCTAAGCCTAATTCTACTTTTTAAATAAGCAACGACGCAAGAATATCTAGACAACAAGAGTTTTACAGAACAAAATACAATTATTATTCTTTTTAAATGAAGGCGTAATTGTCATCTTAACACCTTAGTCCCCCTCTCTCTTTTTCTCTCTCTCTCTTTTAAAGATTTCATTTATTTATTTGACAGAGACAGAGAGATCACAAACAGGCAGAGAGGCAGGCAAAGAGGTGGGGGAAGGGGCACCTGGGTGGCTCAGTGGGTTCAGCCTCTGCTCAGGTCATGATCTTCAGGGTCCTGGGATCTGAGCCCCGCATCGGGCTCTCTGCTCAGCAGGGAGTCTGCTTCCCCCTCCCCATCTGCCTGCCTCTCTGACTACTTGTGATCTCTCTCTCTCTGTGTCAAATAAATAAATAAAATCTTTTTAAAAATGGGGGGCGGGGCAAGCAGGCTCCCTGATAAGCAGAGAGCCAGATGGGGGGCTTGATCCTAGAACCCTGAAATCTTGACCTGAGCTGAAGGCAGAGGCTTAACGCGCGGAGCCACCCAGGTGCCCCAGAACATGATCCTTCTGCCATACCTTTATTTTATGCAAGCCAGTATCACGGAACACTAAGAGAGCCTAACAATGGGTTCTGAAATGTCCTAAGTCTATGCTATTTCTTTTTTCTTTTTTGTTCTCTTTTCTTTTCCTTTCCTTTATTTTCCTCCCTCCCTCCTTCCCTTTCTTGTTTTTTTTTTTTTTTTTTTTTTCTTTTTTCCTTTGGAATATCCAAGCAGATAGAGACTCTGACTAATGTCTGGGAGGTAGACACAGAAGCTTTGCCAGCCTTCCCACTCAAGGCTCATTGTTCCGGGATATCTGGTTCTTTTTATATTCCCTCTTTGGGAGAAAAGATTGATAGTGTAACATTGAGTCATAACCCTAATACCTCATTCAGGTTGGCATCATGGACAGGCTCTCTCTATTCTTTCATATCAACATTAAATAGGTTTGGGATCACAGTATACTTTGGATTTTGTTTTTTGTTTGTTTGTTTGTTTTTTACTGAATCTTTGCAAGGATGCACATTCCATTTTTGCAATAATATTAAATATATCTTGCTTCCTCAAAATATTATTGGCATTTTAAATTTATTTATTTATTTATTTACTTGGGAGAGAGGGAGAGAGCTCAGGTGGGGCAGAAGGGCAGAGGGGGAGAGGAAGAGGGACAAGTTGACTTCCCCAGGAGCAGGGAGCCTGTCACTGGGCTCCATCCCAGAGCCCTGAAATTATGACGTGAGCTGAAGGCAGAAGTTTAACTGACTGAGCCACACAGGTGCCCCCTTATTGGCATTTTTATTGGTATTGTGAACTTTATAGATTAATTTAGGGAAAATTGACATATTTTTCATGTTAGATTCTGCTACCCGCTGGAATATTCCTAGATGGCAAGGATTTTTCTCTGTTTTGTTCAGTTTTGTATCTCTAAAGCCTAGAAAAATGCCTGGCATGCTATAAGTGCTATTTTTAGTGAATGAATGAATGAATGAATGGGATGCACTTACATTTGTTTTGATCTTGTGTTCCTCAGAAGTGTTTTAAATTTTCTTTGTATAAATCTTGTACATTTTTCCTTCTTTTAAAATTTATTTATTTATTGGTTTGTTTATTTATTTATTTTAATTCCCATATAATAGTTAACATACAGCGTTACAGTGTTAGTTTCAGATGTACGATATAGTGATTTCACAATTCTATACATTACTCAGTGATCATCAGTTCATCTATTTCACCTATTCCTCCACCCACTTCCCTTCTGGACACCATCAGTTTATTCTCTATTGTCTTTTTTATATATAAGTCATATATATATACATATATATGTATATATAGTCTTATTTATATAAATATATAAGTCTATTATTAATTTTTTCTCTGTTCATCTATTTTACTTCTTAAATTCTACATATGAATGAAATCATATGGTTTTTGTCTTTTTCTGACTTATTTCAGTTAGTATTATACCTTCTAGATCCATCCATGTTGCTGCACCTAGTTTCACCATTTTTAAAAGTACCACAGAAGGGGTGCCTGGGTGGCTCAGTTGGTTACGCATTTGACCCTTCCTTTTAGCTCAGGTGATGATCTTCCTGGTCAGGAGATTGAGCCCACCTTGGGCTCCCTGTTCATCAGGGAGTCTGCTTCTCCTCTACCTCTCCCCTTGCTTGTGTACTCTCTCTCTTTCTCTCTCTCTCTCTCTCTCAAATAAATAAATAAATCTTAAAAAAAAGAAGTACTGCAGATGATTCTAATGTGCAATGCTGGGCAATGTAGAGGAATTCTAATCAGCCCTACCCCACTTGAATTCTTGCCTCTTCCATAAAGCCTTTCCTGCCCATCTCCCAATTTCCTTCCTATAGAATTAATCCTTCCTTTCTCTGGGCAACATATGTATCTCATTCATATTTTTATTGCATTTCTCAGTCAATATTGTAGTTTGTTTATAGGCCTGTCTTCCTCCTAGATGGTGAGAAATTTGAAAGGACTATATGCAATAGCCCATCAATAGGCCAGAGAGCAATGCCTGATGTGATGGGTGCTCAGTAAATGTTGGCTGGTCATGGAACGATGGCTACAGATGGTGTGCCATAAACATGCCAAACCATGTTAATAATAAAATTTTTAGGGCGCCTGGGTGGCTCAATGGGTTAAAGCCTCTGCCTTCAGCTCAGGTCATGATCTCAGGGTCCTGGGATGGAGTCCCGCATCGGGCTCTCTGCTCAGCAGGGAGCCTGCTTCCTCCTCTCTCTCTCTCTGCCTGCATCTCTGCCTACTGTGATCTCTGTCTGTCAAATAAATAAATAAAATCTTTAAAAAAAATAATAAAATTTTAACTTATTTTTAGGTTTCCATTCAATGAATGTAGTTGAAGAGATCTCTTTCTGTTATAGATAATAACATAATGATGCTGTAAGTAGAGTTATCCAAAGCTTTAGAGTTTCCTGGAATAGCTGCTCTACTGGTGTGCTAAATGCTGTTTGCCTTGGTGTATCATGTAGTCAGAAAATACTTGGGCTTAGTGTCTAGACTGGACTTGGAATCTTGCTCCACCATTTATTAGCTTGGGCAGTAACTTGACCTCATCAGTTAAAAGAGTATCTAAATGTCCTTTCTCAAAATTTAAATTTTATTATTATTATTATTATTTTAGAGAGAGAGAAAAAAACTGGGGGAGGGGCAGAGGGAGAGGAAGAGAGAGAGAACAAACTGGGGGAGGGGCAGAGGGAGACGAAGAGAGAATCTCTCTCTTTTTTTTTTTAAAGATTTTTATTTATTTACTTGACAGAAAGAGAGAGATGACAAGTAAGCAGGCAGAGAGAGAGATGGGGAAGCAGGCTCCCCGCTGAGCAGAGAGCCCAATGCAGGGCTTGATCCCAGGACCCTGAGAACATGACCCGAGCTGAAGGCAGAGGCTTAACCCCCTGAGCCACCCAGGCAACCAGAAGAGAGAGACTCTTAAGCAGGCTCCACAACCAGTGCAGAGCCCGATGTAGAGCTTGATCTCACAAACCCTGAGACCATGAACCCAAGATCATGACCTGAGCGGAAATCAAGACTCAGATGCTTAACCGACTGAGCCACCCAGGAGCCCCTCTAAATATCCTCTCACTCACTAGTCAAGTATTTATTACTTGCTACATGTCAGCCATTGTGCAATACCAGCGATTTTCCTTTTTTTTTTTTTTTAAGATTTTATTTATTTATTTGACAGACAGAGATCACAAGCAGGCAGAGAGGCAAGCAGAGAGACAGGAAGGGAAGCAGGCTTCTGTTGAGCAGAGAGCCCGATGTGGGAATTGATCCCAGAACCCTGGGATCGTGACCTGAGCCGAAGGCAGAAGCTTTAACCCACTGAGCCACCCAGGCGCCCCAATACCAGCGACTTTCAATTAACCTTGAGTGCACATTAGAATCACCTGGCAAAAAAGTTTTTCTTAAAAGATTTTATGTTTATGTAGTCTCCATACCCAGTGTGAGGCTCGAACTTACAGCCCTGAGATCAAGAGTTGCATGCCTTACTGACTGGGGAAGTCGGGTGCCCCTCACCTGAAAAAATTTTATTTTATTTATTTAATTTTTTAAAAAAGATATTATTTATTTATTAGAGAGAGAGAGAGAGAGAGCGCGCACAAGTAGGCAGAGCAGCAGGCAGTCGGATAGGGAGAGGCAGTTGCCGAGCAGAGAACTGGATGTGGGGCTCGATCTCAGGACCCTGAGATCATGACCTGAGACAAAGGCAGACACTTAACCGACTGAGCCACCCAGACCTGGAAAAATTTTAAAGCTACTAATTCCCTAAAATAAGACAGTGTATACAGGATTAGATGACTGTGTAATGAAAAAATCTACTAATATATTTTGTATATTTAATACATATAGCAATATAATTAATCACATATAGTAATATATGTACATGTAATATATGAATTAATTATAATAGTAATACAATTACATGTAATAATATGTAATTACATATAGTAATATGTAATATAATTACATATAGTAATATGTACAGGATTAGATGATTATGTAATGAAATAATCTACTAATATATTCATATATTATAGTATGCATATAATATATACATATATATTTATAAATACAATAAATATTTTTCCTATGCTGATATGAGAATTAAATGGGATAAATTATGTGAGAATGCTTAGCAAATGGCATAGCCTAAGACAGGTGCTCAACAAATATTAATTGAATTTGGCAAATTACTAATCTAGACTGGTAGGCCTCAGTCTTCAGTATGCTACTGAATTGTCTGGAGGGCCTAAAACCTTGTCTTGCGGAGTTTCCCCTCCCAAATTTCTGATTCAATATGTCTACAATGGGTCTGATATTTGTGTTTCTAAGAGGTTCCCAGGTGATACTGATACTGTTGATCCTAGGATCACACTCGGAGAACCACTGAGCTCAACTATAGACTCTTGAGGACAGGAGTAATTGGCCTGCTTACTAAAGCATGCTCAGTGCCTAATATAGCTTCCAGCACAGAACAGAGGTGCAATTTTTTTTTTTCAATGAATGAACCACTTCATGACTCACAATAACTGTTACTTACTGTCAGTCATAGGAGAGCAAGAACTTTTGTTTACTACTGTATTTCCAGAACCAAGAACATGGCTTGGCACACAGCAGTGCTAATAAAAGAAAATAAAATGAAAATTGTTAAATGAGTAACTGTTATACAAAGAATTAAGTGAAGTCATGTGTATTTTTAAAAATCCTACAACGATTAGCTACAATATTGTTATTCATTAAATGGGGTAATAATTACTCCAGGAATTGTAGCTCTTCCAACAGGCTGGGGGCATTCTGAGTGCAGAGATCATTAGGTTCTGGCAGAGCTTTGCATCTAAACTAAGCCACTGTATAAAAATGGTTAATTAACAACATCTGACATTTACTGAGCGATTGCTATGGTGCCAGGCGATCTATGTGACTTGTCTAAATCCATCCTCTCAACAAATTATTATTTGAAGTGTATTTCATATTCTCTCCCATTTTACAGATGAAAAAAACTAAGGCAGAGATAGCTGCCGAAGCTGGTGAGCTGCAGAGTCAGAACTCGAACACATGAAGTCTGAAAGCAGTGTTAGTACCCTTTATCATATTACGTTCCGTAACCTCGTAACCAGCAAAAGTCATAGGTGAAAGCAACTTTGTAGACGGAAATCAGTGGGGTCAGGGGTCAGCAGGAAGTGGCTACAGGATTCTAGGTCAGAGGTCACTAATGCGTCATAGGAGGATTGTGGGGTTGTTGCTAAAGATAGTTTGACTTAGCCTTCTCGATCGCGCATGGGTTAGTGGGACCGTAAAGTGACCAGAACATCTGGGGGTAAATAAAAGGCGAAAATGCATAAGAATCTGCGGGATCAGCCATGATGGGAGGGGGCGGTGGCGCATGCGCGGCATCCGGGTTCTTAAGCTCGCGTCTACTGCAGACGTGGCAGAAGGAGTGTTCGGCCCCGGAGCGTGGGGGAGGAACTTCCGGGGACGACGCTCCGACCCCCTCGGAACCGGAAGTTGGGCCTGGGAGCCTTGACGTTAGGAACGAAGTCGAACCTGGATCTGGAGCCGGGTGAGGAGTGGCATCGGGAGGTTGGTGGGTAGGAAAGCAGGGGAGAGGCCGGAATATCATGGCCTGATCGGGGTCCGGTCTGAGAAGGAAGGGAGGAGCCTGGGGGCGGGGCACAGGGAGAGACCCTCGCCTCACGCATCCATAATCCTGGATCAGTTCTGGACCATCCCTTCTCTCCTCCAGGCCCAGGTTCCGGCTCCCGCTTCCTGCCCGGAGCCTGTTGAAGGGCGCAAGTCGCTCGATCTCCATGCTTAATGGACCACCCCTCTCGTCATGGCCCGAGAAGCTAGTTTGTCTTCTTGGTCTTGATACCTGGCGCGCCCAGCCTCCACAGCTCGACTACTTTCAGAGTTCTAGGAAGCTTGCCCCGCCCCCTGGGTTGTCACCCTCGGCTGTCTACCCAGAATGGAGTCCAGACTTGAGCCTTACTCCAAACTCTTGGGTGTGAGATTATTTCCTGGCGAAGAAGCTCCTTTCCTCCGACCCCCACCCCCAACCCTGACTTTAGGAAGATAGAGGGGAAGGGGTCATCCGTCAAGCTTAGTGTTGTGACCTGTGCAAGGTTTAGGATTTGGAAGAACAGTTCCTGGGATGGTTGTAAGGTTAAAGAATTCTAGTCCAGAAGCAGCTCAGTTTTTCTATAATCAAGATGACCCTCTCTAACAAATGGGAGAGGCCCATTGTTCTACTGCAGCAGCTGTGAACTGTCCTGCTTCTTGTGCCCCATCTGTCTATAGAGAGGGAATGATCAGGTTGTTTAGATGTGATTAGACAGTCATTCTTGGAAGGACCTGGAAAAGGCCCTCTAATTCATTCCTCTGTTCCTGGGCAAGATTGTAATAACTTTAGTGGTGGCCTAGATTCATGACAAGCAATAAGGAAAGCAGAAACAGAATAGTTGGAGGAGTGCATGGGATTTGGGATACTCCTAGCTCCTCTGCTTGAAGGTTAGATAAATGATCTTTTTACATGAAATTTAACTTTGTCATTGATCCTTGAACTCTTTTCCTAGGTAATTGTGAGAAGTTTTTGTGCCTGGCCTGCACTTAATAGTGTCTGGTACCCTACTAGAGTTTTGGGGTATCCTTTGCATTTAATGATTTTAATGCTTCAGTTCTCAAATCCAACATTCTTTTGGTGGAAAGACTGGAAATGGAGTAGCATTTGAATTGTTGCTGTTCAGCCAAAGAATTTCATTTCTCTAATCAGTTACTCTAAAATTTGTCTTTTGAGGAGGAAGGAATTTAGCTGATACATTTTATATGTGTAACCTGAGTGATTACAAATGACTAGCACATTAGAGGGTATTCAGTTTTTGTTGAATGAACCCATGCTAGAGTGAATGAGTTAGAAGTGGGAACATAGTTTCAGTTACTTAATATCACAGTAGTTCATCAGTAGCAGGATTACTTGTGTGACTAGACACTAGAAATCATTACCACTGGGAAATGGAGGCTGTTGCCCCATTCCATTGGGCATGTCTGAAGTTGAAATTTATACCCTTTTGGCAGTGATAAAGCATGGGGTTCACAGTAACAAATCTTTACTTTGAGGAGGTAATCTGGCTACTGGCTGGGACAGAAAATGATAAAGATCCTGTGGTAGTATGGGACCAATTAGGCTGATAACTGCCTGATAAGGTCAGTCCTTTTTTGTGTCTACTTCCTACCTTCTATAGTTGCTCTGTCTTTAGAAAGTTGATTTCGACTAATTTCTCACTTCTGTTTCATCTTAGGTGAGATCGAGTTGGGGATGCACTCATAATGAATGTCAACCAGTCAGCTCCACCTCTGCCGCCATTTGGGCAGTCCCAGCCTGTCTACCCAGGGTATCATCCATCCAGTTATGGTGGGCAACCAGGATCCACAGCCCCCCCAACTCCCTATGGAGCCTACAATGGCCCAGTACCAGGCTATCAGCAAACACCTCCCCCAGGTATGTTTCCAAGTTTCCTTTGAGCTAAGGATGGGAATCAGTAGTGTTCAGGTTGGGTGGTATTGCTCTACCTATGCTGCCTAGAGAGTTGGGTTGGCTGGGATTGAGGAACATGACTCTGGCTCTCAGGCATTGAGAACTTTGTGGGCAGTCTGCCCTTTCCTGTTTTTATGGAGTTCTGCCTTAAGACATCTAGTGGAAGCACATCTTCAGTTTCAGGGGCAGTTCACCTCATGTGAGTGTCACCCTGTACAGCCTCAACTGCCTGCTTTGTTCACAGATGGAGGGCAGGGCTGTGGTCACAGCTCCTCCAGAGCCTGTAACCAGGATTGAATGTTTCCTTTTGACCTGAAGTCTCCCTGAAATCACTTGTTCTTCATATATGTTGATAATGCCTCTCACTGAATTAATGGTTCTATCCATAATTGACCCTGTGACAGAGAAACTAATTCATGGATAAAAAGTGTGGTGTTTGTGTGCATCTCCTATCTTTCTGCTCATATCATTCTTTGCCTTTGCTTGAGTTTCATTTGCTTCTTAAATGCTCTGTAATATCAGGGCAATAAGAGAAGACTAATCTGGTCCTGCCTTAGGATCAGTGTTTGGCTTTTACATTACTTTTTCAAGAAGAGCAGCTGGTACTCTATGGATTGTCCATATGGCTTTTTGGGAAATGGCTAACAGTAGATCTTTGATTAGGCTAGCAGAAGACTTAGGGTATGCCAAACATTTTATGCTTTTTAAGATAGTAAGTTCCATGCAGGGATATGGGGAAAAGAAGACACCAAGGAGGCATAAGTAAAATTTGGGAAATGAATGAAGTATTACCATTTTAATTATAATTTAGAAAAAAATTTGTAAAGCGGTGAGATTAGGTCTCAGGTCTTTGGAAGAGCCTTATTCTGGGTTGAGACTTTGGCTGGACAGAGTCCATCTCCAAACTCTCAAGTCCTGGCTTATCAAGATGGAGTTTGGTATTGCCTCAAGAGGAAGTTTTGTTATTGGAAGGAAAACGTATCTGGTTCTGTGATAGCTAGTGAGAAGGTTCAGATTAATAAACCTGTAGGCAGGTTCTAAATTGTCAAATCTCTACCGATTAACAGAGCAAAAGAAAATCAATTGTTTGAACAGGGGTCAGCAATATTTCCAAAGTGGTGTACCAACTTACTAATTCCCTGCATTTCATGTGGGAAGGGTGGTTGGGGATGGTATGCAGAAAGGATTGTTGCGGGAAGTAGAAATAGCTTTGATGCATCTCTGATGAGCAAAAGGATGGAGTACAGCTTTTATGAAGACAAAGGTGGCAGACTAATGGGAAGGCAAATCAGTTGTCTTGACTGAACCACTGGGCAAAATCTCCAAACTGTGAGAACGTTTCCCTGAGCCATGTGATATTGGAAGCATCAACACTCAAGAAGTGGATGAAAAGAAGATGGTTAAGATAATTAGAATATATGAAAAAGAGGTTGACAGAATGGTCTCCCCAAGAGGAGCCTTTCTTTACGATCTTGTTCAATAGATTACTTGATCATCTTCTGTATCAACTTTCCCATAAGCTCTAAGTTTCTGAGTTCCGGAGTCGGATCTTTTCCTTAAAAGAGTTGACTTTCTAGGGTGCCTACCTGGCTAAGTTGGTGGAGCATATAACTCTTGATCTTGGGATTGTGACTTTGAGCCCCATGTTGGGTGTGGAGAATATTTAAAATGAAAGTTTTTGTTTGTTTGTTTGTTTTTTTAAAGAGGTGACTTTTGGTTGAGGGTAAAAACGTTAGACTGATCTGGATTGAGTAAGAGCGCATAGTGATCAGGAAGCCTCTACATTCTTGTAGCTCTGCTTACAGCTTCACCTGTAGTATATCTGTCTAGGAGAGTGGAGACACTGATCATCCATGTTCAGAATCTGCTGTAACTAAGGTTACATGTTCATTCTCTCCATTTGATTGCAAAGCTATAGTATTGGGCCAGCGAAGGTCTGAGCTTATTTATCCTTGCTTTACATTCCTTGCTCAGGGTGGAGAAGAAAGTTATTTCCCAATCATTTAGTTTCTGTCCTTTACCCTCAGGTGTGTCAAGAGCCCCGCCTTCTTCAGAGGCACCTCCAGCCTCAACAGCACAGGCCCCTTCTGGCCAGGCTGCATATGGCCAGTTTGGCCAAGGAGATGTACAGAATGGGCCAAGCTCCACTGTTCAGATGCAGAGGTATGTACTTAGGTCAACCTAAAATTGGTTTGATGAAACTAGAAGAATTAGGAATGGATGAGGGCCTGTTTCCTCTTCTTTTTCTTTGCCTTTCTCTTAGATCCTCTTTGCCTTTTTCTTAGATCCTCTTTTCACTTCCCTCCACTTTTTTGTATTTTGTTTTCATTTTTCCAGGTTACTGGTGCTACTGTTGTCCACTCTGTAGATCATTAACCCATCTTCATACCTAAGTTCTTTTGTGTATTCTTTTGTGTATTATTTCTCTTTCTGTGAACTTGAGTTTTTTCTGGACTAGACCTATATCTTCAATAATTGTTACAATCCGGGACACCTGGGTGGCTCAGTGGGTTGAGCTGCTGCCTTTGGCTCGGGTTGTGATCCAGGGGTCCTGGGATCAAGTCCTGCATCGGGCTCCTTGCTCAGCGGGGAGCCTGCTTCTCTCTCTGCCTCTGCCTGCCTCTCTGCCTGCTTGTGTGTACTCGCTTGCTCTCTCTCTCTCTCTCTCTCTCTCTCATAAAGATTTTTTATTTATTTGCCAGAAAATCTTAAAAAAAATAATAATAATTGTTATAATCCTACCGAACCTATCCTCAGGGAGAAACAGGAAAAGGGGATCTCAGATTTATCTCTTGCATACAGTGGTCTCAGTACAGTAATACTAACACAATCACAAATGTGGTTACTAAAAACAGTATATTTTAAAAATTTTGGATATACTGCCCTCATTCTCTAATAATTTAAAAAAATATATTTATTTTTAAAAAGAGGTGACCTTGATGGATTCAAGAGTAGAAGTAGGGAATCAATCCTATTAAGAGGTTGTTACAGTAGTTCAGGTTTAGGATGGTAGTGGTAGAGGTGGTGAGAAAGAGATCTGGGATATGTTTCACAGGTAGAGTCAATAGGATTGGATGTGAGATAAGAGGAAAAGAATAAGTCTGGATGTCTTTTAACTTGCTGGCTTAAGCAACAGCAAATGGTGCTGTTTACTGAAGTGAGGTATTTTTGAGGAGGAGCAGATTTTGGGGTTTATTGAAGGGTTTTATTTTGTACATTACAGGTTTAAGAAGCTACTAGCTACCAAGTAGAGATATTGAATATGTAGTTGTATATACAAATCTGCAGGTGAGGAATAATGTCAGGACTAGAGATAAAAATTTGGGAGTCTTCAGCATAGAGATGTTATTTAATGGCATAGGACTAGATGAAGTCATTTAGAAAGTGATCACTGACAGTAAAGAACAGAATTGTGGGCTCGTCTGGGTGGCTCAGTCAGTTGAGCGTCTGCCTTTGGCTCAGGTCATGATCCCAGGTCCTGGGATCAAGTCCTGTATGGGGTTCTATTCTCAATAGGGAGCCTGCTTCTTCCTTTACCTGCTGCTCTCCCTGCTTGTGCATACTCGCTTTCTCTTTTTCTGACAAGTAAATAAATAAAATCATTAAAAAAAAAAAAAAAGAGAAGTGAGAACTGAGCCTTAGAGCCTTGAAGCTTACCAGCATTTTATTTTATTTTATTTTATTTTAAGATTTTATTTATTTATTTGACAGAGAGAGATCACGAGTAGGCAGAGAGGCAGGTAGAGAGAGAGAGGAGGAAGCAGGCTCCTTGCTGAGCAGAGAGCCCGATGCGGGGCTCGATCCCAGGACCCTGGGATCATGACCTGAGTCGAAGGCAGAGGCTTTAACCCACTGAGCCACCCAGGCGCCCCGCTTACCAGCATTTTAAAAGGAGGTTTGAGGAGGGGCCATGAAAAGACAATGAGAGGGATGCCTGGGTGGCTCAGTTGGTTAAGCCGCTGCCTTAGACTCAGGTCATGATCCCAGGGTCCTAGGGTCCTAGGGTCCCAAGGGTCCCACATCGGGCTCCTTGCTCAGTGGGTAGCCTGCTTCTCTCTCTGCCTCTTCCTGCCGCTCTGCCTGCTTGTGTTCTCCTGCACTCTCTCTCTCTCTCTGACAAATAAATAAATAAATAAATAAAATCTTAAAAAAAACCAACAACAATGAGAGCAGTAGTGAGATCAGAGATTAGCCAGGAGAGCGTGGCATCCTGAGACTAGGTGAGGAAAGTATTTCAGGAAGGCAGGGGAGTAATCAGCTGTTATTTGCTGCTGAAAGGTAAGACAAGGACTGAGAATTGATCGTTATGTTGGGTGAGGTTTGGCCTCATAGACAAATGTGGTTTCAGTGAGATATGAAGACAGCTATGTAGTTAGAGTGAGTCAAAGAGTTTCAGTTGGGTAGTAGATTAATACAATCTGAAAACCCTTTTGCTACAAACATCTAGAAAGGAGATAGGATATAGAAGCAAAAAATGTTTTTCAAGTGCATAATCAAGTTTAAAAAGAAAAAGTGAAATCCTCATGTGCTAGAGACCAAGTGAGAACTGAAAATCAGAGTGGTAAGTAGACACCGTGGCTGCCTGTGGAGAGGGCAGGAATGATCATTTTAAGAACTTGAGGACTTCAGGGGTGCCTGGGTGGCTCAGTGGGTTAGGCCGCTGCCTTCGGCTCGGGTCATGATCTCAGGGTCCTGGGATCGAGTCCCGCATCGGGCTCTCTGCTCAGCAGGGAGCCTGCTTCCCTCTCTCTCTCTCTGCCTGCCTCTCCATCTACTTGTGATTTCTGTCAAATAAATAAATAAAATCTTTAAAAAAAAAAAAAAGAACTTGAGGACTTCAGTTTAAGGAGGTACTGGGAATGAGGGTCCAGAAAAGTCCTTGGTCTTTTCTGCGCTGGTGTTTGGACTTGAGACCTTATCTGTGAAGTGTGGTCCTGGGCCGCACCTTCAATGAACAGGTAGACTAGGAAGAAAATCTGCACACTGGTACTGGTTGATATTAAGGAATCTTATTTCTTGTGGGCTGACTGTGGGTAAGTGGTGGGAAGAACGTCTTAGGATGGCAAATGGACACAAGGGAACTTCTTGGGTAATGAAAGTGTGCTAAAATTAGGTTCTGGTCATGGCTGCACAACTCTATAAAATTTACTAAAACTCATTAAATTGTACACTTAAAAGGAATAAATCTAATGGTATGGAAATTGTATTTCAAAGCTCTTTTTTTTTTTTTTAAAGATTTTATTATTTATTTGACAGAGAGAGATCACAAATAGGCAGAGAGGCAGGCAGAGAGAGAGAGAGAGAGAGGAGGAAGCAGGCTCCCTGCTGAGCAGAGAGCCCTATGTGGGACTGGATCCCAGGACCCTGAGATCATGACCTGAGCCGAAGGCAGCGGCTTAACCCACTGAGCCACCCAGACGCCCCTCAAAGCTTTTTTTTTTTAAAAAAAAAAATGTCATCTTTGGTGTCAGTACTGTTGGAGTATTTTATAGATGGAAATGTGAAACAACCACACTTCCTCAGCTCGGGCTGTAAAGGATTCTCAGAGGGAAAAAAGAAAATTGATTAGGCTAAACAGAGGCTATTAGAGGAAAGCAGATAGTGGACTAGTACCTTGAAAGTGTTAAGGGAATACAGTTGTCATTGTAGAATTATGTACCTAGCTGAGAGAAAGCACAAATAAAGACAGTTACAAACAGACTCAGAGTTTACCATGTATAGACCTTGGCTGAGAAAATTATTAAGGGATAGGCTAAGGAATAAAAGGAAGATAAGCCCAGAAAGAAGGATCTTTTTTTTTTTTTTTCTTTTTTGAAGATTTTATTTATTCATTTGACTGAGAGAGACACAGTGAGAAAGGGAACACAAGCAGGGGAAGTGGGAGAGGGAGAAGCAGGCTTCTTGCTGAGCAGGGAGCACAATGCTGGGCTCGATCCCAGAACCCTGGGTTCGTGACCTGAGCTGAAGGCAGATGCTTAATGACTGAGCCACCCAAGCACCCCAAGAAGGTTCTTTAAAAAGAAAGGGAAGGGGTGCCTGGGTGGCTCAGTGGGTTAAGTCTCTGCCTTCAGCTCAGGTCATGATCTCAGGGTCCTAGGATTGAGCCCAGCATTGGGCTTTCTGCTCAGCGGGGAGCCTGCTTTCCCCTCTCTCTCTGCCTGCCACTCTACCTACTTATGATCTATCTCTCTCTCTGTCAAATAAATAAATAAAATCTTAAAAAAAGAAAGAAAGAAAGGGAAATAAGAACTAAAGACCTAGAGATGGAGCATAGACATACCAATTCTTTGGTAATGTTTGGCTAAAGGAGAAGCAAAAGCTTGAGGGAGGTATGAGGTTTTAGGGCAATTTTATTTGGCTGGATTTTTATTTTTTATTTTTTTTAAAGATTTTATTTGAAAGAGCATGAGAGAAAGAGAGTACAAGCAGGGGGAGTGTTAGAGGGAGAAGCAGACTCCTTGCTGAGCAGGGATTCTGATGTGGGACTCAGTCCCAGAAACCTGGGATCATGACCTGAGCTGAAGGCAGACATTTAACTGACTGAGTCACCCAGGTACCCTTACTGGATTTTAAAAAACAGCATAATTGAGATATAACTGACATGCCATGTAGTTCTCCCATTTAAAGTGTACAATACAGTGGTTTTTAGTATATTCATAGATACGTGAAATCATCACCACAGTTTGAGAACATTTTCATCACCTCAAGAAGAAACACCATATCCTTTAGCTCAGTAGTTACTATTATTTTGCTAGTCCTTCATTCCCCCCTCAACCCTAAGCAACCACTACAGTAGTTTCCCTTTCTGCAATCCATAAGCAGATGATCCTCTCTCTGAGGTACTATCAGAGGGTTAGTAGTACAATAAGATAAAGAGAACATATTAAAAAGCTATTCAACTTCATAAGCAATGAGAAAAGTACAAATCAGAAGCGTAAGATTCTACTATGTATCCATTAAAGTGGCAAAATTAAAAAGTCTGATAGTACCAGATGTTGCCGAGGATATGGAGTAGTAGAATCTCTTACCCACTGGTGGTTGGATGCAAATTAGAACAACTACTTTGGGGAAATAATTTGGAATTATTTGTTAAAATTAAAGAAATACATACCTTGTGATCTGGCAACTCACTTATAGATATATGCCTTAGAAAAATTCAGGTATATATAAACAAGTATATGAGTGTTCATAGCAATGTTATTTGTAATGTTAAAAAATTAGAAAAACTGAAATATCCATCTACATTAAAATACTTCAGTAAATTATGACATTTATTTAGTGGAATAGCATTTAGTAATGACAGGCAATGCCATTATAGGTGAATTTCAAAATCATGGTTGAACAAAAGACGCCAAACCCAAGGAGTATGTATGATGTGATTCTATTTACAAAAGTTTAAAAAAGTTACAGAACTGAACTATGGTTTGTTGTTGTTTTGGCAGTGGGGAGAGAGAGAGAGAGAGTGAGAGAGAGAGAGAGACTCTTTTTGCCCAGAGCAGGGCTTGACCCTCGGACTCCATCTTAACAACCCTGAGATCATGACCTGTGCCAAAATCAGGAGTCAGATGCTTAACCAACTGAACCACCCAGGCACTCCTGAACTATGTTGTTTTAAAGACAAGGAAATGAATATTAAGAAGTTAG
The DNA here is from genome assembly GCF_020171115.1 of Neogale vison. Taxonomy (NCBI): domain Eukaryota; kingdom Metazoa; phylum Chordata; class Mammalia; order Carnivora; family Mustelidae; genus Neogale; species Neogale vison. Next base: position 187,489,817 of record NC_058092.1, read on the forward strand.
GAAAGTAGTTAACCTCTGGGAGAAGAAAGGGAGCTGTGATGGAGGAGATGGTCCTAGTGTTCTATTTCTTGACTTGCTTTTTAGTTACATTGGTGTTTGTATAATCATTAATACATATTTGTTTTATGTATTATTTCTATTTCCATTATATTTTACAATTAAAAAGTAAGGTACATTGAACTAAGATCAGATCTGGGCTGTATAGTTCTAGCTTGTTTTGCTGCTTATACTCTTCATGTCTTACTTTTCTATCTGCTCTGTCCTCATTTTACTATGAGGATTAAATTAAAGCACTTAGAGATGCTTGTAAGTTGTAAAGCTATTTACAGATAATATTACTAGGGCATGTGGTGGAGTAACAGTGGGTAGTTGATATAGTTGATATAATTATACATATTAATGAAGTAGTAACCATGGAATATAATTATTCTGACAAGGATTTATGAGCACTGGCCATGGAGCTAATAGTATGTTTGTGGTATGGAAAACAAAAAAAGCAAAGCCCATCAAAGAGCTTAGGGAGGTGTGAGGTTCACTGGCATAACAGTCAGAAAATTGTAGTTGAATGAATGAATGAGTGAAAAGTGTTAAACTGCAACACTGTAGGAACTAAACAAATGAAATAAAATAAAAGTTTTTTAGTAGAGACAAAATAAGCAGAAAGGATAAATCAGAATTTCAGTGTAACTGACTATTGTTTTGAGGAATTTGATTCATTCGTGAAATCCCATATGGAGCTTGTTATGTATAATAATCTGTGTTGTAGATTTCTACGGTAATAACACCATAAAACACCATCAGTGCAGTTCCTCATGGATATGTAGTGATACTGGAATGATTCTGTATTTATATTAATGTGCCATCTAATGCCATGGGAATGTCCAGTGTAGCTATCCAAGTAATGAGGCTTTTACTAGATAAACCCAGCTAGAAGGCTATCTGGTTTATGTCCTGTTTCTCTACTCCCCTTCTGGTAGAGTTGGCATCATCTTTCTAATTAGTACAAAATGTCAAAGTCAGCTGACCTACTTTGCTCTTAACATCTTTGCCATGATAAAGTAGTTAAGTACTTTGGTTTAAAAGTTAAACAATCAAACTGCATTTGTTTGATCCCACATTGGTTAAGTGCCTAGTGTGTTAATGCTTCTGCACACTTTCCCTTTCAACTTCGTCAGGGCTTCTGTTTAACAGTACTGAGGTATTTTGTTTGTTTGTTTATGAGGTGGTTTTTCAACACAAAGGATTAAGTCAGAGGAGGTGATAATCTAGTAAACATTTGGTCTGAGGGTGCTTGGCATATGTTTGTGGAGTGAACCTAATGGAAAACAAGATTTGCCATGAATAATCATAGTGCAGATCATTAGGAACATAACATATTTACAAGTATACAAAAATACAAAGCCATTGAAGAGTCCAGATGATAGTAAGATGCCGTAGAACAGTACATTTTCTTATATGATGTGGAGCTCCTGCCAGCTTTGAAGGGGGTCCCAGCCTACGTGTCACCTCTGCCTTCCTTGTCTTCACAGGTTCCCTGGGTCTCAGCCCTTTGGGTCAGTTCCACTGGCCCCTGTGGTCAGCCAGCCAACTGTGCTTCAGCCCTATGGCCCTCCGCCAACGAGTGCACAGGTGACCGCCCAGCTGGCTGGAATGCAGATCAGTGGTGCTGTGGCCCCAGCCCTTCCCCCAGTGGGGCTGGGCTATGGTGAGTAGCTATGACCACAGGAATGTGACTGTACCCTTCTTTTTAGAAGCATCAGACTCTGGGGTATACCTGCATCCCTTTTATTTCTTGTGCTTCTGAGTGCCAGCAGATGGGACAATCATTCCTGCCCCTCTCATGTGGAAAGGGAGCGATTTACTGAATAAGAAGGCAAAATGACTAGAGATCTGATTCTACCTCTTCTACTTCTCAGGCCCACCAACATCGCTGGCCTCAGCCTCAGGAAGTTTCCCCAACTCTGGTCTGTATGGCTCCTATCCTCAGGGCCAGGCTCCTCCCCTTAGCCAGGCCCAGGGTCATCTTGGGGCCCAGCCTCCCCAGCGATCTGCCCCACCACAGGCCTCCAGCTTCACATCTCCAGCTTCAGGGGGTCCTCGGATGCCTTCGATGACTGGTCCACTCCTGTCTGGACAGGGTTTTGGGGGGCCCTCCTTGAGCCAGCCCAACCATGTGTCCTCACCTCCTCCTCAAGCTCTGCCCCCTGGCACTCAGATGACTGGGCCCCCAGGACCACCGCCACCTATGCACTCCTCCCAGCAGCCAGGCTATCAGCTGCAACAAAACGGTGAGTTTTCCGCAAGGTCTGTCTAGGGGCCAAAGCCTTCAGCTAGTCAGGTGTTTTTGTTTGTTTGCTCTTAGTATTGCTTGCTAGGTTGTGAATTAGGTGGACAGTTTCAGGGCATTATTACTAGGAGGTAGGGTTTATAAGACATTCTTTTTTCTTTTATTTATTTTTATAAGATTTATTTTTTTATTTATTTGATAGGCAGAGATCACAAGCAGGCAGAGAGGCAGGCAAAGAGAGAGGAGGAAGCAGGCTCCCTGCTGAGCAGAGAGCCCGATGCGGGGCTCTATCCCAGACCCTGGGATCGTGACCTGAGCCGAAGGAAGAGGCTTTAACCCATTGAGCCACCCAGACGCCCCTCTTTTTTCTTTTAGTTCAGATAGTGTGGTCTTTTTCTGAATGGTTATTACCTCATAATTCTACACTTACAGGAGTCTGGTCATTTTCCTGCGGCCGTAAGAGATAGGGAGGGGATTTTGAATTTATCAACCTTGTGCCCTTGTGTCTCAGGTTCCTTTGGACCAGCCCGGGCCCCTCAACCCAATTATGGAAGTTCCTACCCAGGAGCACCCACCTTTGGCAGTCAGCCTGGGCCTCCTCAACCACTGCCTCCTAAGCGCCTGGATCCTGATGCCATCCCTAGCCCTGTAAGTCAATACTTATGTGGTCCTAGGGACGGAGTTTTTGGCTGCCAGATAAGTGAGTCAACCTAGATGAGATGTTTGCCTAGTGTTTTCTGATTATTTTCCCTTTTCGTTCATCTTCTTGTAGGTATAGAACCAGTTCCTTTGAACTGGAACTTGAGGCCCCAGAAGTCTTTTGGGGGGCACTTTTGCTCCATAGCTGGGCAGGGAAGGAAGGGAAGCCAAGAGTGATCAGTAGTGTCAGTAGAGCACTGGTTGAGTGCTGCATTCTGTCACTATTGGACATAGCATGGTAACCTCTGCCCTTGGAGTAGTAGGGGGGTCCAGGTCTTATCCTCTTAGATTTGGTAGGATGGCAGTCTTCTTAATGGGTGGAGCTGGTGGGAATTAGCTGATGGTAGGTGTTAAGAGAAGGAAAGCTCACTGGTTTCTCTCTGTCTCTAGTTGGACAGTGTTTTAGGAGGAAACCTCCAGTACTTTTGTTGGCTAGAATCCTGCTGTGTAGATGAGAAGTGATCTACAGTTTATAAGGGCAATGTGGGGAAGCTGTTTTTTCCCAGGAAGAGGGTGACTGTCACCCTTAGAGCCATCATCAGAATCCTTAGGCCTTCCTTATCCTCCTTGAAATAGAGGCTGGAACTGTACTCCTAAGTAGGGGCTACTTTATAGTTCTGTCTACAACATTTGCTCTGTCAGTTACCTCACCATGCTTAGCCATTGTCATATTCCATTCTGTTCTCTTCCCTCTTCCTTTGGGGAATTACCATGGTGAAGGACCCTGTTGGCTAAGAGGGACCGTAGAGGATTAAGCAGCCTCTCCTTTTCCCCTCCTTCAGGGAGAACAAGAGTCTGGTCTGGTATAAGGAAAAGCTTCTTTAAGCATTAGCACAGTCCTTATATGGGAGGTTTGGCTTTTTGGAAGGAATATCCTTCTTCCTCCTTCTTAAGGCTTCTCCCCTTCAGCCCCTCCCTTTAAAACCCCTGCTTGCTTCCTGTTTGCCCCCTTATCTTTGTACATCATAGTCTGAGCCATTAAAGCCTATGTGTTGGGCCGGAGAGGCTTGGAATTTCTGACCTAGAGAGGGCCTGATTTCAGCAGTGTGAGCTGGGCTCCAGCTGTTCATGTCTAACTCATCAGGGTTGAGAGAAGTAACATCTGCTTCTTGTTCTTTTGTCTCCCTCCCTGTATTCCCCTGCTGCCTTTATTATTAAAACACTAAAAGCAACTCAATGAGCTGCCTCCTCAGCAGAAAACCAGGCACAGAATAGACCCTGATGCCATTCCTAGTCCAGTAAGTGCAGGGGGTGGTATGTGTGTGCGTGTCATCCCTGTGTTAATGCCACCCATGCATGCCTGTGACCTCATCTTCACCTCAACCACCATGTTCATCCCTTTCCATCCTCTTCCCTTAGTTTTTCTAGACCCTCGCTTTTACCCACCAGAAGGATGTGCATGTCTCAAATCACCATGTAATGAAATGACAAGCTGTTAGCAGTGCTTTGAGTATGGGATGGTAGATCAGGCTCTAAGGGTGGGGTCAGGTGGCATGTTAAGCTTTGGTTTTAGTCCGGTTGGGTCTTCCGGTGGCCTGCATGTGACATTTGATAGAACAGGACAAAGTGGAGTGATAGGTTCTTCCCCTTTGGGATTGATTTGTCTACAGCTTATGGAGAAACTTTGGGTAGGTGACTACAAATGTATAAGTTTGGGATACTGGCATTTCTCACAGGGGAAGAGACTGCTGGTTTGGGAAAGCGTGGGCCACTTTCTCATTGGGAGAGTTTGTTTGACTCTGATACATTTCTAAGCTTCAACTCTTAAGGATATGGAGTCTTATTCTCCGTTTACTTTTTCTGGTTTTACCAAACCATCTTAAAGTAACTGACCAAAGGTTATCAGCCTACACAAAGTTCTGATTGCCAACTTTGTAAAATCTTTTTTCTTTTTTCTTTTTTCCCCTTTGCTGGGTCTGTCAAAATGTGGGGGACTGAGGATTGGGCTTGTAAAGATCAGGTACTTAATCCTCTTCTCCCATATTGACACACTGATGCTTACCTGAAAATAAGGCAGCATCTGCTTCCTCACCTTACCTGGTCATTTCTGTTTAATCCTCTTCTCACCCTGTCCCTTCTACTTTCATTGAGTCTAGAGTCATTCCAGGTAGATTCATTTTTACATGGTTACCGTTGTCTGTTTTCCTGCTCTGACTCAGAATGTGTCTTGGTGAGAGGATTGGGAGGGGAGGTGTGCTGGGGGAGGGAAGTGGAATCCAGTCATGTTGGAAGGTTTGTGATGAGACCTGGAGCTTTCCTGGACTGGGGGGTATAGTGGGGTGGTCACCACAGATTGGGGATCAGGGTAATTCATAAAGAAGCCCATTCTCAGTGTTGCCTGCTGAGCATTTTGCTGCTGATTATAGAATGGAAGATTGGCCTTGTAGCACCTTATGTGATCTCCAGAAGGAGAGCATACCTGGCGCATGAGGTATTCTTGACAGATTACTAGTTTCCATGCTGTAGCTCTAGCCTTTCTCCTGGCTCTCCAGGACCTGGTACTTGCTTTCTTCTGTCACCTCATTCATTTTAGTTCTTCCCTACAGATTCAGGTTATTGAGGATGACAGGAACAACCGGGGTTCAGAGCCATTTGTTACTGGAGTACGGGGACAGGTGCCACCCTTAGTCACCACCAACTTCCTGGTGAAAGACCAAGGTAAGGAGGGTATTAATTTCTCTCTAGAGGGCTTTTTCTACTATGGGTAAACTTTGATCAGTTTTTTGGTTTTTTTCAAGCTTTATTTATTTGAGAGAGAGAAGTTGGGGTGGGGGGAGTGTGCATACGGGGAGGGGCAGAGGGAGAGGGAGAAAATCTCAAGAAGACTCCTTCTGAGCATGGAACCCAACCTGCGGCTCTACTGTGAGATCATGGCCTCACTGACCATTTAGCATTTTGGGGGGCAATGGGTGGATCAGCAACGGAGAGCTGGTGTTTGGAGGGATTCTTTGATCTGACCCTGGTTTTCTGCCTCCTCTAGGGAATGCAAGTCCCCGATATATCCGATGCACATCCTATAATATCCCTTGCACATCTGACATGGCTAAGCAGGCTCAGGTGCCCTTGGCGGCTGTCATCAAGCCACTGGCAAGGCTGCCACCAGAGGAGGTAAGTCAGGGAAGGGACTAGAGTATAATGAAAGGGAGGAAGAGGGGGAAGAAGACTTATTACTAGAAATGATTCTGGCAGTCATAATGGAAGAAATCTTGGTTGGGCAAGAAGGGAGAGTATCTTCAGTAGCTTTCTCTCCCAGGGCCCATGCCTGACAGTTATGGTTGGGATGAAGGGAAAAGCCCAAGAAATTGTTGGAGGGGAGCAGGGGCCTTATGGGAGACAAACTATGAAAAGAGGTATGGCCAGCTTACAGGGGAGGAATGCAGAGGCCTCTCATGGCATGGTCATCTCCAGATGATTACAAGTACATTATCCTGTTTATCTTCTGTACTTTTTGTCGTTCCAGCAAAGTTTGGGAATGTTAGGACAGCATATAAGAAAAAAAGGTAGATTAGGGTCCAATAGTCCTTTTCTTACCTGACTTGGGCCCTGATTTATCACCTCAGTACCTGAAATCAGCATGAAAAGAGAGAGTGAGCTTATCAGCTGCTCTGCCAGGCTTTGGTAGGATGCCATCATATTTATTCTGAGCTTACTGAATTTAGGGTAGATTTCTCTGTAACTAGAAGCTCAAGATGCAGTTTATATCCTGCTTCTTTCCATCTTGCTCTGTTTTTTTTTTTTTTTTTCCTGTCTCTGGGTCTCAATGGGGATGGTTAGACACTTGGGTGCTGATCTCTTATCTATAGGGGACATGTGCTTGGGACATTGGTAGTTGTCACAGAAACCCAGGGGTGGAGGAGATCATTGTTAGAGATGCTTGGCTGGGGAAGGAAGCAGACTTAAGATCCCTAGGGCAGAAAGTGAGGAGAATTGAAGACAGGGCCAGAAATGAGAATCCTAGGTTATCTTTGGCTTTCTCCTTACATGCCTATGGCAGCTCCTTATTTCTCCATACATGCCTATGGGGTCGGGCCACTTTCACAGTTCTTTTCTTTCAAAAAGTGGAATTCTGGAGATGAGGAATAAGTAGAGGGAAATATAGAATTTGAACTCTTAAGGACGTTCCTGTGACCAGTACCCTCATCATTTGTCTTCATTCCCCTTTACTGTACTCTCCTCAGGCAAAATATCTTAGCCATGCCCCCCTCCCTTCAGGTTGTTCCTCTTTATCTCTTGCCATGTGTCTCAACCCACTGTAACTTTCCACTCTCTGAGCCCCTCCCTTTTGCTCCTTAGGCTTCACCGTATGTCGTGGACCACGGGGAATCTGGCCCTTTGCGCTGCAACCGCTGCAAAGCATATATGTGTCCCTTCATGCAGTTCGTTGAGGGAGGGAGGCGCTTCCAGTGCTGCTTCTGCAGTTGTATCAATGATGGTATGTTCACGAGGGCTGGGATTGGGGGGATGTTCTTCTGTATTGCGTCTCCTGTTACTCTCTTTCTAGTGAGATAGGTGAGGTTCCCTTATTTAGGAACTGGGGAAGTAGGGCACGTATGGGGATGTGGGGCAGTAGAGTGAGCTCAGCCAAGCCAGACTTACTAAGATTGAGATAGAATTTGAGTAGTATTCTGTCATGTTTCCCACAGTTCCCCCCCAGTATTTTCAACATCTGGATCATACTGGCAAACGTGTGGATGCTTATGACCGTCCTGAGCTATCCCTGGGCTCTTATGAATTCTTGGCCACTGTAGATTACTGCAAGGTAAGGGAAAGTAGCATGGGGAGAAGCAGCGGGTGGCAGACAGTGAGACAGCTAAGAATTGCTGTGTTCACTTACCTTACTCTTTCGTTGTCCCCTTTGATGTTGACTTCTTTCTAGTCAACTAGCAAGCTTACCAATCCCCCTCTCTCCCCAACGTTTCCTTCCTTTGCAGAACAATAAGTTCCCCAGCCCTCCTGCCTTCATCTTCATGATTGATGTCTCCTACAATGCCATCAGGAGTGGTCTTGTTAGGCTCCTCTGTGAGGAGCTCAAGTCACTGTTAGACTTTCTACCTAGGTGAGATTTATGGAGACAAGGTGCATCCCTTGGATAATCACTGGGGTGTGGGTGGTTCTGGGTTGTTGACTCAATAAGTAGAGCTTGAGGTCATGACGTTGGCTGGTGAAGAAGGTGGCAAGTGTGGGTAACGATGTTACCTTTTACAGGGAGGGTGGAGCAGAAGAGTCAGCAATCCGAGTTGGCTTCGTCACCTATAATAAGGTGCTCCACTTCTACAATGTGAAGAGCTCATTGGCCCAGCCACAGATGATGGTTGTATCTGATGTGGCTGACATGTTTGTGCCACTGCTGGATGGCTTCCTTGTCAATGTCAGTGAGTCTCGGGCAGTCATTACCAGGTAAGAGCCAGATTATAGAGGTAAAGTGGGAGTGGGGTGGAAACAAACACAGGAAGCCAGACAGCTGAGCAGAGGGGTCAGCAGATGGACAGGGACTGTGCCTCAGGAGTTTTCAGTCTAGGGGGCCACATGATTCTAAAGAGGATTAAGGACTGAGGAATTGAGTCTGGATAGCAGTTTTGATTGCTTCCCATCACCTGTCTCTCCAGCTTATTGGATCAGATTCCTGAAATGTTTGCAGACACAAGGGAGACAGAGACAGTATTTGCCCCAGTTATCCAGGCTGGCATGGAGGCTCTAAAGGTAAGGTTAGAACCCTGACAACTTCCTCTGCCTTGCTTTCCTCTGACCATCTTATACCCTGGGATATAATTCCTGTTTCTTTAGTGATTGAAGACTGTTCAGTGAGTCAGCATATGTGACATAACTGGCACTGAATAACGACAAGGGAAGGGATGAATGAATAATAGCTGAATAAAGAAAAGAATGAACAAGTAGTCTTCTCTTTCCTAGGCTGCTGAGTGTGCAGGGAAGCTGTTTCTGTTCCATACCTCCCTGCCCATTGCAGAGGCCCCAGGGAAACTGAAGAACAGAGATGATAGGAAGTTGATCAACACAGACAAGGAGAAGGTATGGGATTGGGAGATGGGGGGAGGACTTTCCATGACAGAGGAAAGTGGTGATTCTTTGCAATGCAATACTCTTAACTTTCTTGATGGGGTACTAGGACTAGACACTCTGCTCTTTCACATGTCAAGTCCATGACTGCCAACTTTGTCCAATGCTCCTGCACTTCTCTGCCCCATTTCATCCCAAAGCCCTTGATAGATTCTTTTTTTTTTTTTTTTAAAGAGAATGTTCTACTACTGTTGCAAATACCTATGAAGTAGATCTGAAGTTGTGCATATATTTGAATATCCCATATTAAATACATAGTTCTCAAGTACGGTGGAGCTATTTGAATATTTTCTTCTGTTCCTCTACAGACTCTGTTCCAGCCTCAGACAGGTGCCTATCAGACCCTGGCCAAAGAGTGTGTGGCCCAAGGCTGCTGTGTAGATCTCTTTCTCTTCCCTAACCAGTATGTGGATGTGGCCACACTCTCTGTTGTACCCCAGCTCACGGGTGGCTCTGTCTACAAATACGCTTGCTTTCAGGTAGGGCATGGGGCTCTGGGTAGCAGGTGGGCTCTGGGTAGCAGGTGGGAATGTCTGCTTTACATGTGGAGCAGCTCTTTAGCTACTGACTCCTTAATAGGAATCCCGGTGGCGGAGAAAACCCTATAATCTAAAGAAGAGAGCCATAAGGGTAGTGGTTAGGAGCATGGGGCTTGGAAACAGTCCTGGGTTGTTATTCTGGCCTTCCCAGAATACTAGCAATATGACCTAGGAGAAATTACTCATTTATTGCTTTTGTTTCTTCATCTGTAAAATGGGGTTTTAATACTTCTTAATTAAGATTTGGCATTAGAATCAAGTAGTTATACGTAAGGTTCTTAATGTGGTACTTGGCACATAGTAAATGCTTAAAAGGTGTCATTATCATTATTATCATCCTCTTCACTGCTATTATTATGATTCAGCAGGTTGTAGCGTGGAGGGGATACAGGGAGATAGACAGCAGGTTGTTATGTAGTCAGTGATGTGACTCTGCGCCTGGGGGGCTGCAGGTGGAGAACGACCAGGAACGGTTCCTGAGTGACCTGCGTCGGGATGTACAGAAGGTTGTTGGCTTTGATGCTGTGATGCGCGTTCGGACAAGCACTGGTCAGTCCTGGTTAGAGAAGAGCAGGCGGGGGACTAAACCTGGGAGGGAGACAAGTGACACCTGTGATATCTGTAGCCCTGACCTTATCCCTGTGGCCTCAGGTATTCGTGCTGTAGATTTCTTCGGGGCTTTCTACATGAGCAACACGACAGATGTGGAGCTGGCTGGGCTAGATGGGGACAAGACGGTGACTGTGGAGTTCAAGCATGACGATCGGCTCAATGAAGAGAGTGGAGCCCTCCTGCAGGTAGTGGGCGGGAGGCAGGGCCTGGGGAGAAAGTGTCAAGTATCACTGTACTGGATATAAATAGGCTGCAGGGAAGAGGGTAGGAGGTGAGTGGAGAGGACTAGAAGAGGCCGGGGAAGGGATGGCTCGTCTTTCTTCTAGCTTAATAATCCAGCAAAGGAGCAGTTTTACAGAGGGCTTTGGTGAGGGAGGGGTATGAGTTCTCCCTTTCTCCCTTCCCCTAGTGTGCCCTGCTCTACACCAGCTGTGCTGGGCAGCGACGGCTCCGCATCCACAATCTGGCCCTGAACTGCTGCACACAGCTGGCTGATCTGTATCGAAACTGTGAGACTGACACGCTCATCAACTACATGGCCAAGTTTGGTGAGGGTAGAGGCAGGGTGAAGTGGGATTGGGGCTGAAGGGTGATTGTCATGATTCAGGTGTGGTGGCAGGAAGGTAGGTGCGATGGGGTGGCCAGCCAGTGACTGTGCTGTCTCCATTTCCCATCCAGCATACCGGGGGGTCCTCAATAGCCCCGTGAAGACTGTTCGTGATACTCTCATCACTCAGTGTGCCCAGATCCTGGCCTGTTATAGAAAGAACTGTGCCAGCCCCTCCTCAGCGGGACAGGTGGGCAAGCACCCTGGAGGAATTGTTGGGACAAATGTTTGCATTTGGGAGAGATTGTTCATGATCATTAACTTTATTTTGATAACCCCTGCAGTTGATCCTTCCTGAGTGCATGAAGCTACTCCCAGTTTACCTGAACTGTGTGTTGAAGAGTGATGTCCTGCAGCCTGGAGCTGAAGTCACTACTGATGACCGTGCCTATGTCCGACAGCTGGTTACTTCCATGGATGTGGCTGAGACCAATGTCTTCTTTTATCCTCGGCTTCTACCATTGGTGCGACTGAGGGCTGGATGAGACATTGTGTCCTGAGAAAGGGGCATCAGAGGAGGAAGGGAAGGGTTATTATCTGTTGTCTGACACTAGTGAATTTGTTTTTAACCTGCATTATCTGATGTAATTTTCACACTGAAGAAGTTACTGAGAGATAGAGCTTTCTGAAATTTCATGGGGAGGAGCCACAAAATGTGTCCTCAGTCCTTGGTAAATAACCTTTGCCCCCTTCCTTTTGTCTAGACAAAGTCTCCCATTGAGAGTGCCACTGAACCACCAGCAGTTCGAGCATCTGAAGAGCGTCTAAGCAATGGGGATATATATTTGCTGGAGAACGGGCTCAACCTCTTCCTGTGGGTGGGAGCAAGTGTCCAACAGGGTGTTGTCCAGAGCCTCTTCAGTGTCTCGTCCTTCAGTCAGATCACCAGTGGCTTGGTGAGGGCAGGGAGTCAAGGGGAGTATGGGTGTGGAAATGCATTTTTGGATATGAGTGGGAGCCAGTAAAGTGTGTGCTCGTCTACTTTAATAGCAGGGAACATTTGAAGAGGAGGGATGGTGCTATCATTATTCCTGGGCTTGTTACAGATGATGAATAAATCTGTGCTGCCCCATTTTTTACTGGACTCAGAATATCTTACTATAAGGATAAATTAATTTTGTGTTGCAGAATGTTCTGCCAGTTCTGGATAATCCGCTGTCCAAGAAGGTGCGAAGCCTCATTGATAGCTTAAGGGCACAGAGATCACGGTACATGAAGGTAACACTGACCTAAATCCTGGATTTCTTACCTTGTCAAGTCCTCTCCTAGAAGGGGAGTGGGAATAAGTGATTGGATAATGGGAATTTAGGGCATGTTTAATTTCTTTTGGCCCTGCCTCATGACCCTATTTTTCTGGCCATAGCTTATCGTGGTGAAACAGGAAGACAAGCTGGAGATGCTGTTCAAGCACTTCCTGGTGGAAGACAAGAGCTTAAGCGGGGGAGCATCCTATGTGGACTTTCTCTGTCATATGCACAAGGAAATTCGGCAGCTACTGAGCTAGAGCAAGTGGGTAAATGGCATAGGGTGCCAGGCCAGCTTCCAGAAAGTACTCCAGGATGGCAGAGAAATTGGAACAGTTCCATATCTAAGTCATGTAAGCTGACCTCAATCTCTTTGGGGGGAGGGGGAAGTATAAGGAGACACCTTTCTGGGATCAAGTATCCAACCACTCTGTCATGTCCTGCTGATGGAAGGTGCCCCTATCTCCTCGCATTACCCTCCTTTTCCTGCTAATCCTGTCGTAATGAATGTAGTTTCTCAGTTCACTGTATATGATTCGGTGTTGGGGGATTTGGAGGCACCCAGACTCTGGCAATATTATGTGTCCCCTTGGACCAGCCTCCAAGAAGAGAGGGGCAGGCAGGAAGGAGTGGGAATCCCAGGGTTACTATGGGGGGGAGGGACTAATTCAGCTCAGTGTCATCAACAGCTTCCTATATTAGGGATGAAACATACAGGTGCACAAGAGCTGGGGTATACAGTGGAGAGAGAAGTGGCTGGTCATTCCTACTTGGGCCTGGAAGTCGGCAACCAAGTCAGGGTAAGGGGAGTGGTTGATTAGCTTTTCTCTCTCTCCTGCAATGATTGTTGATCACTCAGTGGATAGAGGCACATTATCAGAGATGAATGAGCCTGGGAAATGAGTTGCAAAGCATATTAAGACATGGGAGAGGTACCAGCCTCTTTTCCAGCTGGAGAGGCTCCAACACTGGATGGTTCTGTAGAGAGCCTGGTCATCAACTTGCAATACCTCACAGAGCCAGCCCCTATCCCACTCTGAGTTCCCACTGGAAACACTGCTTCTCCAAGCTGGTAGTTGTTGGGGAGAGAGTCAATGGCTGCTGGAGCTCTGTTCTCTCCTGCCGGGACACCACTCCAGCTTTGGTATTGACAGAGTGGCTGATAGTTACCTTCCAACCTGAACTGGCTGGGGCAGGACAAGGGCTAGGCTTGATGGTGGCCAGGCTTGTCTGCTCCCAGCCTGGGATGCCCCTGCTCTGGACCTCTCATTTCTCCTCATTGGTTTATTTTTCAATGCATCTTTAATTTGTAAAGAAATAAAATAAATTAAGATGTAACAATTAGTCTCATTTTTACTTGTGATTTACCACTGTTCCCCCTGTTCATTCCGGTTAGGCCTAGCACTTCCCAGGAAGTGGCTGGCTGAGCAGACCTGCGCATGCGTCACACGCACCACGGGCGTAGGACCCAGTCGGGTTGCGACTCACCGCAGGGCGGGGTCTAGTGCTGCCGGGAGGAGTTGCGGGTTTGGTGGGCGGTGGGGGGGGGCGGTTAGGGGGCAGCTGTCAGTGGACATGGCGGCGGGCCGCAGCGGGGTTGTACTTGCCGTCTTCGGAGTGCTTAGTATTTGTACGGTCAGCGGCTCTGGGCCCGTGGCTGAGAGGGAGACCGGCGGGGAGGCGGGCTGGACGGAGCCATGGGATGGTGCGGTTTTCCGGCCGTCCTCAGCGCTGGGCGCGGTCGGGGTGGCGCGCAGTCCAGGGACCCCGCGGCCAGGGAGGGAGGAGGCGGTGGACTTGCCGGTGCTGCTGTGGTGGAGCCCAGGCCTATTTCCTCACTTTCCGGGCGACTCGGAGCAAATCGAGTGCGCGCGCGGTGCGTGCCTGGCGTCCCGGGACCGACGGGTGCGGGGGCACTCACGGACGCGCGCGCTGCTCTTTTACGGCACTGACTTTCGCGCGTCTGAGGCGCCGCTGCCGCGCCTGGCACATCAGAGCTGGGCGCTTCTGCACGAGGAATCGCCCCTCAACAACTTCGTGCTGAGCCACGGGCCCGGCATCCGCCTCTTCAATCTCACTGCCACCTTCAGCCGCCATTCGGACTACCCGCTGGCGCTGCAGTGGCTCCCCGGGACCGCCTACCTGCGCCGCGCGGCGCCTCCGCTACAGGAGCGCGCCGAGTGGCGCCGCCGCGGCTACGCGCCTTTGCTCTATCTGCAGTCCCACTGCGACGTGCCTGCGGACCGGGACCGCTACGTGCGCGAGCTGATGCGTTACATCCCGGTGGGTGGGGCGGGGCCGGGGCGGGGCTGGTGGTGGGGGCGAGGGGGCGCGTGCGGCTGAGGCCGGGACCCCTGGCGTCCCGGCGGACATGCAGCACCCACTTGACGGCCGTACTCTACCCCGCTCAGGTGGACTCCTATGGGAAATGCCTGCAAAATCGGGACCTGCCCACTTCGCGGTTACGGGACACAGCGACAGCCACCACCGAAGATCCAGAGCTTTTGGCCTTCTTGTCTCGCTATAAGTTCCACTTGGCCCTCGAAAATGCCATCTGTGATGACTACATGACAGAAAAACTGTGGCGCCCCATGCATCTCGGGGCTGTGCCTGTGTATCGCGGCTCTCCTTCTGTGAGGGACTGGATGCCCAACAATCACTCCATCATCCTCATTGATGACTTTGAGTCACCTCAGAAGCTGGCAGAATTTATTGACTTTCTGGACAAGAATGATGAGGAATACATGAAATACCTGGCATATAAGCAACCTGGGGGCATCACCAACCAGTTCCTTCTGGATAGTCTGAAGCATCGGGAGTGGGGAGTGAATGATCCTTTGCTGCCTAACTACCTCAATGGCTTCGAGTGTTTCGTCTGTGACCATGAACTGGCTCGGCTGGAGGCCGAGAAAGCTCACGCAGCCTCTCCTGGGGATATCCCTGGCCCTGAACCTCACATTGCCCAGCCCTCACACATGGATTGCCCGGTGCCCACACCTGGTTTTGGCAGTGTGGAAGAGATTCCTGAGAATGACAGGTAAGGATAGCTGAGGACCCTGCGGCCATTGAATCAAATGACTGATTGAGTGACTTGCTTGCTGTGGGCAGTGAACTAGTATTAGATACTTAAGGGATTGTTGTATAAGGAAATTATGACATGGACTTATTCTGCCTTTAAGGTGTCAAGAGTCTGGTTGGGGAGATAAGACAAACTGAAAAAGCTCAGTAAAAGATGCAAAGCAAAATATCATTCAAGGCGACAACATGAGATCAGCTTATGTGAACAGTGTTTGCAAAAGGTCAAAAAAGGCTTCGATCAGAGTAGAGGGGGCCTATTCAGATGAAGTGATGAGAGACAGAGTTGGGCAGATAAACTGGGGCCAGGCTATACATAGCCTGAATACCAGGCTCAGGAGTTAGACTCTCCTGAAAATCAACTCAGCTGTTTATTTAGCACCTTCTAAAGGGTGGGGGTGGGGATGAGCAATACAAAGATGGGTATTTTGAGAGAGGTTTGTCTGCAGTAGGGTTTACATCTGTTAACCTGGCCTAATTATTTTTTTTAAGATTTTTAAAATTTATTTATTTGACAGAGATCACAAGTAGGCAGAGAGGCAGGCAGAGAGAGAGGAAGGGAAGCAGGCTCCCTGCTGAGCAGAGATTCCGATGTGGGGCTCCATCCCAGAACCCTGGGATCATGAACCGGAGCCGAAGGCAGAGGCTTTAACCCATAACCTGCCATAATTATTAATAGCATCTCCTTTCACTCTTAAAAGTACGTGGGTTGGGCCGCTGCCTTCGGCTCAGGTCGTGATCTCGGGATCCTGGGATCGAGTCCTGCATCGGGCTCTCTGCTCAGCGGGGAGCCTGCTTCCTCCTCTCTCTCTCTCTGCCTGCCTCTCTGCCTACTTGTGATCTCTCTCTGTCAAATAAATAAATAAAATCTTAAAAAAAAAAAAGTACCCTGGTTTGGGTGATAAATTACACATTTGCCCTAAACAAGAGAGAAGGACTGCTTTCAATAAATAATAATGAACAGTGGTGGGCAGTGTGAATTAGAAAAGTGAGGAAGCTTGTGCAGTAAGTGGCAGAAGGTGGTGCACTGGGAAACAGGTCAGCATGGGAGGTGTGAAAATGTTGAAGCAACGTGCAGCAAACCACATCTGTTTGGGGAGAGGTGATAAGAAGACTATTAAGCTTAAGAAAGCAAGGCTGCTAGACTGGCCTGCAGAGACCGACTTGCACAGTAGATGGCAGCAGAGGGCCGTTTATATACACTGCTGGCAAAGTTTTTTTTCTTCTGGGAATGGAGCCTTCCATGAAGTAATTCGTATCTAGTATATGCTGAACATAGTATGATTTACTAGAAGAAAAATGTAAAACATTAAAAAAATATATGTTTTATCTAGACATTGGTCATCACAGCACCTTCATTTTGATTATGGAAATAAAGGTGCAACTTAATAAGGTAACCATCTAGAGGCTCCCTGGCTTTTCTTAAAGAGAACTCTTGCCCTGCCTTCCTCTGAACTCCTTCCACATTTGGGAACCTGGAGTGGGCAAGTCAGGAAGTTTCACTCATTGTGGGTGGGCTGTGTGATAGATAACGTGTTTGCAGCTTACTGTCACCTATACTACTACTAGATTTACTTCGCATTTCATTCTCTTCAAAGCAGTGCCCTGTCCCAGCCAGAGATTATTGTATCTGTTTAAGATTCTTTGACCCATTCAGAGAAGGCAGGACCATAGCTGTGCAGAGGTTCCATAATCCAACTCCCATTTTGATGTTTCAGCTGGAAGGAGATGTGGCTGCAAGATTATTGGCAAGGTCTGGACCAGGGGGAAGCTCTCACTGCCATGATCCACAACAATGAGACAAAGCAGATGAAATTTTGGGATTATCTACATGAGATCTTCATGAAAAGGAACCAAAATCTCTAATTATCCTTGCAAGAGCCTTTAACTTGGTAGAGTTAAGGAGACAGAAGTCCTTATTCTACTATCAGGGGCGTCTGCTGCACAACCTTAATGAACACTGTCTTAACTCATGTTCAAGGAATTCCATTTATAGCCACTGATATTTTATCCTAATGTTGTGTACCCACTGTTTCAGCTTGTGGTAATAGGGCCTGTCTTTAAGGAGAGGTGGAGGTCTCCAGTTCTTAGATTAGTGGGAAGCAAATGCCTGAAACACCCACTTGTTTCAAAGTGCTGATTGAACAGAATTTTAAAAGAACTGCATCTTTTTCTAGCCATCTCATTCTCTCAACTGTGATTGGAACAACACCTTGGTACTTGTCTAAGAATGAGGTAAGATAGGTCAGATTTAAGATCTTAAAACTTCGATGCTATTCTTTAAAACTTTTCATTATTCAGTACCTTTCCTAATCTGTTTTCCTCATCTCCTGCTTTATAAACTGTTATGTTGGTGGTGAAGCAGAACTCTTGGTGGGTTGTATTCTGGTTCTTAGAGTTGTATTTTTAATATCATTTACTTGTCTTCGATGTCAAACTTTTTATTTTAAATGGATTTTTCTTTCTTGGTTTTCCACAGTAGCTGATGAAGATGCAGGAGCCTTGCCACCATCCCCACACTCATTTTCCCCTGCATTAAACTGACTATAGACTTGACAGATTTTTTTTACTCCTGATTTGCCTTTTTTTTACCCCTTAGGAGCATATCATGAATTCCTTCTCATCTCATAAACATGAAGATTCAATGGCTAATATATGCCATGTCAATTTAATGAATTGTCCTGCTCTATTTTAGGTTACAGATAGAGACTCAGGCTGGAAATGATGACAGAGTATATATCATTCATATATATTTAAATGATTTTGGAATGTTAAAATAGACCAGTGCAAATCAAACTGCAGATTTTTATAGGTCTTTGTCTTTTCTATCTGCCTAATGAACTCTTCTATTTTACTATTTTTATATGCTACCAAAGTCTCGTTTTCCCCAAATAGTCATGAAAATTATGTTGGAAAAAACAGCCCAGCAATATAGTTGTAGTCATTACCTCATATTATGTAGCATTTTTCACTTTATGTGGAATGAATATTCAAACATCATTCTATTACCAGTATCTGTCTGTACAACTTTGTAGTACTTACTGAGACTGCATTTTGATGGAGCCCACCTAAGGTCCTCTCCAGGGCAGGTGAGGCAAGAGATAGCCACAAGAGGCTGACTAAATAAAAAATTGTTAGGCAGATTTTGGGGTATAGCCAAACCCTTTTATCGCTGTGGTTTGAATATAAAGCTTAATGGGCAGGGAGACCATTAGGTTTTTCTGGGCCAGTGGAATAAGAAAGAATACTTTGGATCTTAGCGCTACTCTGATTGTATAATATATTAATGAATTATCACTAGAGAAGTTCCATAGCCTATCAGTTTATCTGTTTGGGAATTAATGTATGTACTTTTATATACACGTATACACACTGATATACAACCAGAAGTGTGTGTGTGTGTATGTATGGTAGATGCTTCAACAACTAGGGTCCCACCCTTAATATTGTGACATCTAAGGATGTGGCAGCTGTAATTGGGGTTGGATTTCACTGCCAGGGTGGTTCTTTTTCCATTTTATTTTTTAGTAAAAAATACCCTTCACAACAGCATGGAAAGTTTGCTTAACCTGTTTGAGCTTGTTCAGAAAAGAACAAGAGGGAAAGACAGACCTTCAAACATACTTATATTAAAATAGCGACCCACAAAAGAAGTCAAATTCAGGACTCTGATTTCTGAATTTGCAATCTACTTAAATGCAGGTGCTGATTTCTAGTGCTACATACTACTCAAGAGCAAACTAAGCAAACTACATACTACTCAAGAGCAAACTTAGGTTAGGAATCAAGTTTCATGATGTGCAATAAAATGGGTAAGTGCCAAGTGTATAACCATCCTTACCTCTCCTAATTAGACCAGTTCACACTGGCATTCCTTAGCACTTTTATGTACAAAGTGGGCCAGTTGTTTATGAATTATTGTGGCTGGAGACTCATGCCTGCTTTGTGGATAGTGCTTCCCAGACTTTCTCCTTTAATCCTATCACAAAAGAAGTATTCATAAAAGACCACGGTAAACCAGGTGCTATGTTTCCGCAAGAGAAAGCAGAACCAATATGAAGAGAAAGCAAACAATGTGAATTTTCTCTGGTTTGGGCCCAGCTTGCTCTGTGAACAGCAACAGGCTCAAGATTATTGGTGGAAGAAGTGTCTGACCAGCAATCAGTTTTATTTGTGCTGCTGGGGTGGCAGTGGAGTACGGGACTGATGCCTTTATTAATCTGTATGTTGCAGTTCTCTATTTTCTTACGTTTCATTTTGTATAATAAATGACTTCTTTTTAAACAGTGTCTTCTGCTTGGTTATATTTCTGGGCTGAGTATGATACACTTGGAGACTTGGAAAAACATGTCAAAACCTTTGTTCATTTAACGAGTATTTACTGTCACTAGGGATTGAGGAAGACAGGGTCCCTTTCTCTCATGGTGCTTATTTTAAATGGGTATTGCTGGTAAGCAAAGCTGTAAATAAACAATTGTCATGGCCAGCGCGACAAACCGACCAGGGTCGAGAGGGTAAGAGGATGGTGAAAAGAAATTAAGAGACAAAGAGATGGGGGCAGGAGGAGCACCAAGGAGGATGTCCAACAGTGCCAATTTTATTCAAGGGTGTGAGGCATTATATAGCGAACAGAAACAATCATAAGAAAAGTATCTATTTTTAGCTGATTACTAAAGAGTTTGCAACATGCACAGAAAATCCTTCAAGCTTTCCTTTAAAGGAGGCACAAGTCAGGGCCTGGTTTGGTCCTCCTCTCAAACCTTACCATGGCCTCCCACAAACAATAAGTGAACAAGATAATTCAGACTGTGATATGTGCTATGGAAAAAATACAACAGCTTGGTGTGGGGGGGCGGGCTCAGGGAAGGCCTTTCCGACAGGAACTGAGACTCAACAGAAGAAAAAGAACCAGTCTTGCAGAGATCAGTGGGAATATTAAACATCTGTGATAAATGATTTTAACTTTAACAGCGATAAAATGATTTTTTAATTTTAGCACACTAAATTTTATACAACCAAATAAATATTGCTCCTCTGAAGTAGTCCTCATATGAACTAAAAGCTGTTCAAGTTAAGCTTCCATTACCAGAACCATTTTTTAAAGGAATATAAAACTATTTATTGACCACTGTTTACCAGTATTTACAATAAAGTAAACAATATACAGTTGGATAACATTCTGACTACAAAGTTACTGTTTTTCCTGGTTTCTGCTGAACCAGTAACTCAAATACTGAAAAGACTGAGCCTGCATGTCAGGAATGAACTGGGGTAAAGAAAAAACATGCAGGTGAAGAATTTGGATTATACAAGCCTGTCCACCCATGTACTCCAGCAGGTGCTAAACTACCAACATCTCTAACCATCTGATTATGATTAGCTTCCATGAAGGAAGTTGTAGACAGTCCATGAATCATGACCTTTTAGTCAATACAGCACAGAGAATTGTCAACTTCTTAAGAAGGAATGGTTCACTAGAAGGAACCTTTAAATGTCCATTTAACTAAAGTATTGCTTACCTAAGTAAAACACACAAGGACTTGTCTAGTTTTGTCATTTGGGTGGGGAGGTTGTTGGTAGTGGTAAAATTTTCCTTTCAGGGATCTTGCAAATATACTTGAATTTATATGGCTATAGAGAAGGATATAGATTCTGATATGGCTGCTTTTATTTTTTTTTTAAGATTTTATTTATTTATTTGACAGACAGAGATCACAAGTAGGCAGAGAGAGAGGAGGAAACAGGTTCCCCACTGAGCAGAGAGCCCGATGCAGGGCTCGATCCCAGGACCCTGAGATCACGACCTGAGCCGAAGGTAGAGGCTTTAACCCACTGAGCCACCCAGGCGCCCCTGATATGGCTGCTTTTAAATTGTCCAATTTAAATTGCTTACATTATATTTAAATTGTCCAATTAATTACAAAATTTGAAAGATTAAGGCCTCAGGAAAAACTTCAGTTTAAGTGATTTATTTCTTAAAATGCTGAAAATGATAGCATTCTGGAAACATGGGCTTATCCATGGTTATAAAATGCTGTTTTTGTTGTGGTGAATGTTAAAAACAAAAACCACTTATGTATTTTAAGTATACACACAAAAAACCCCCTAAATAAACAAAAAACCCAGAATGGTCCTTAGGCATATAGGAGTTAAACACAAATTCTGACTGAGAATTCTGACAAATTCTGACTATGAAGATTTCCCCCAACATTTAGAAAAGGTTCTCTAATGCAGGGGGATAATATATCATGGTCTCAAATATTCTTTTCCGATAAAGGAAGCAACTACAGAAAGCTTTTATTTGTTTAAAGTAACCAGTGCTATAGATGCAAAACCCCCAACAACTCCCCCAATACTACTTCAAAACAAACATATCAAACTTGATTTTCATTAGAATGTTATTTCTTCACACTAATAAATCAAAAAACAAAGACCCAGGTTTCATATATATATATATATAGCAATGCAAACAATTATTGAGCTTCATCTTCTGGACAAGAATGCCAAGTTAGTCTCTCTTCATAAAAAGCAATTACAATTTGAGGACACTTCATGTTTGCCTCTTTTGCCAGCACCAAGTCTGCCTCATCTGAATCTTTCCATTTCATGAGAAACATTAATTCTCCACTGCTGTCTGTGGCACCAATTATTCGTTCAGGATGAAGACCTCTGGCAAAGCCTCTTGGTTTATCAGCAGCATCTCTTTTCTTCTTTGATTTGCTATCAACAGATTCACTGTCAGATAAAGATTTTCTTTTTGTACCATCTTTTTCTTTACCAGCTTTTTGAGAGTTAAGAAATGCTTCAATTAACTCTGGACAATCTAGATTTTCTTCAGGTTCCCAAGTATTGTCAGCATCTGTAAAACCCTTCCACTTCAGGAAATACTCCACCTTCCCATTCACTACACGTCGGTCCAGTACTTTTTCCACCACAAATTCTTCAGGCTCTGCCTCTTCTACTTTTTTACTCTTTCCATACTGTTTCTTTCCCATTTTTTGCAATGAAGTTTTATTGGAGGCCATTTTATTGCAGACTTGAAGAGCTATTATTCACCGCCTCCGAGCTGCTCCGGGTCCCGGGTCTGCGGCGTCTCCGGCCCTGCGTGCCTCAAGCTCCCGCCACATCCCCAGAACCTTTCTTGAAGTTTATTTTTAAAGGCCTTGAGAATCCCTGGCACATCTTTGAGTTTTGTAAATAGCTTAAAGACACTTAGAACCAAGTCTGATGAAGCTACGCATCACAACTGATGGGTCCAGTCTATTAATAGGAATGATACCACCAAGTATCTTCACAGGATTGGAGAGAAGATTAAATTAGATGATAAATGCCAAAATGCTTAAACCCCACCCTACCCAATTAGATTATTACAAAGGAGAGCAAAGGATATATAGATAAGATACATAAGTAGTAGCAACTTTATTTTTATTTATTTATAAGTAGGCTCCACTCCCATCGTGGAGTCCAATGAAGGGCTTGAACTCACAACCCGCTGTCAAGACCTGAGCTGAGATCAAGAGCAGGACGTTTAACTGAATGAGACACCCAGCTGTCCCAGTAATAGCAACTGTTTAAAAGATCCTAATTTTTCTTTACAGTTTTGGGGTGGTTTTAAAGGTAGTAAAATCCAACAGTTCTTGAAGACTTGCCAAAACACAAAATCTGTCCAAACCAAACATCTTTAAGTCTCATATTTTGATTCGCTCCCATCCTCTGCCTTTGCTTATGTCAATCATTCTCTAGTTCAGCCAGCTCCCACCATAAACGAGGGTCCTTTTTATCAGGTCCTTTACTAGATGTTCCCTGCTTAGTACCGCCCAGAAACTTCCGGGCCGCGAGCCCACAAAAGAGCGGTCTAGATCTGCGAACGAGCCCCAAAGACTCTCTCCTAACCTGCACACAGGTCTCGAACGACTGGTGTTGGACCCCAGCGTCCCGCCTACAAGGCCAAGAGACCAAACAGGCGTCCCAGCTTCCCGCAGGTTGCGCGCCTACGCTCGTCGAGCTCTTTGGGGTCACGCAGGGTCACGTACGGGACGACGCAGAGCCTGCCGGGAGCTCGGTGCGCAATGGCGACGCCCAGCCTGCGGGGTCGCTTACCGCGGCTGGGAAACCCGCGGAAGCCTATACTGAAGCCCAACAAGCCCCTCATTCTAGCTAACCGTGTTGGGGAACGACGCCGGGACAAGGGCGGTGAGCAGTCGGAGCCAGGGAGGCTCCAGAGAGGAAACCGGAGGGATGAACCGGACGGCTGGGTGGGAGGGCCTTAAGGTAAAAGGTTTCCTTGTGACTGACGGTGCTCTCTTTCTGCTCCTCCAGAGGCGACTTGTATCACAGAGATGTCGGTGATGATGGCGTGTTGGAAGCAGAATGAATTCCGCGACGAAGCGTGCAGAAAAGAGATCCAGGATTTCTTCGACTGTGCTTCTAGGGCTGAGGTGACAGAAGGCTCTTGGGTGTCCTCTTGGGAGGAGAATGGGGGCGGGGATACAAGTAATTGTTCTTGCCTCTTGCTAGGTGATAGGAGAACCTTTTCATTCTACAAAAGCGAGGAAAGTTGTGGGAGCGATTTCACTCACCCTACAGTGGAAAAAGTTAGGTTTTGAAGGCATTGTGATCTTGAGCGATTTCTTTCACTGCTCTAGGCTTTAGCTATACCAGATGTAAAAGGTTAATGTTAATACCCATCTTACAGAATGGTGTATTAAATGGAGGAATGAATGGAAAAATTTTAAATGCTGCTCAAATAGATATTATTGTCTGAAATAGAGCTAAATATTGTGAAGGGCTGGTTGTTTGGATTTTAGCCTAAAATTAGTTGCTAGCTGGCATGGTAGCTCAGGTCATACTGTCATCTGTAGGTTCCAAGTCCCTTTTGAAAGGAGACTGGATAGATGACACAGATAGTTCCAGGCTGGTTAATATGTTATTGTGGTTTGCGGCATTGTGAGAACTTTTGGCCTAGGTCAGGATAAACTCCAGAGCTGTCATTTTTGTTTTTTTTTTTCTGTCTTTTCAGGGGGCCCGAAAGATGAGATCAATCCAGGATACAGGAGAATCTGGGAATTTACCCCCCATGAAACTCAATAAGTTGTTACAGAGATTTCCTAACAAATCTCATGTCAGTTGAAAATGGAGAAGCATTTTCTATGACTGGACTGTAGCTACTGAGAACTATGCAGAGGTGTTTTAAGACGTTTGCACTGCCATGCTCTATTTGAAAGGTGAAAGGAGGCAAGATATCTTTTCCTCTTTTGTAATCATTGTCAGGGTGGAAGTTATGCTTTATCTTGAAATAAAATCCTCTGAAGAGAAGTTGGCCTTTGTTGTAGATTAGGTTTACCTTCTATACTTGAAATCTGTATCCTTTCTGAGACTGGAAGTTCTCTGCTCCCTGATTTGCTCCAGGATCAGGACATATTTATTCTTGTTCTGCATTTGAAGTTTACACCATTTAGTATTCTTGCCTTTGGATGCAATAAGGGAGTTGAAGTTGCCTATATGCAGAATTTTTTTTACCATCATCTGTAAGTATTTCGTAACTGCCTATTTCGTGCATAGCCCCTGCAAGATGCTCCCAGAATAATCAGAAGTTCACAAACTAGTGACCAAAGTTGCTGCAGATGTATTTTATTTAGCCAACACAATTTAAAATTTCTTTTTAAATTAGAAGACCACCTTCAAAATAGGAAAAAAATATCATTAAAAAACCACTTTGGAGCTTTCCATTAAAAAAAAAAATCTGGCAATACTGATTTCTTATTCCTGCATGGCAATAATCAAGTAGAGCTGATTATCATTGTCTCTGTTCTCCAGGTACCTGTTGGCCTTTCTCAAATGGTGAAACTGAAACTTATTTGGCAATTATCTTCTTTATCACCTGTTCACTTCTCTCATTAAGTTATCTACCTAGTTGCTGAAGGCATTAACTTCTGTGACCACTTGATATTTGAGACAATTGTATAGCATTTAATGTATACTCTGCCCTTTCAGGCATAACTAACTTAACGTTTCCTATATACGTTAGAGGATTAAGTAGACAAAGGGAGGGGCACCTGGGTGGTTCAGTGGGTTAATCCTCTGCCTTCAGCTCAGGTCATGATCCCAGGATCCCTGGGATCCAGCCCCGCATCAGGCTCTCTGCTCAGCCGGGAGCCTGCTTCCCCCTCTCTCTCTGCCTGCCTCTCTGCCTACTTGTGATCTCTCTCTGTCAAATAAATAAAATAAAATAAAATAAAATAAAATAAATAGACAAAGGGATTGGTGGGGTTTCTAAATCTCCAGTGGGATAATTAATCAGATAAAGAAAGGGTCTTGCCTCCGTGACCCCCACAGCTACCTCTTCCCATAGTCCTCATAGACCGTGGGTATAGCACTGGGCAGTTACTTGGTTTTGAGAGCTGAGGCTTTTAGCTGTAGGAAGAAGCTCGGTGCTTAGGCACTTTGGACTGGACTCAGGAGTTCTTAACCTAGGGTCAATAGATTCCCAGTAACAGGTCTGTGGACATGAATGAGAAAACAGATTTTATCTTTAGCCACAACTGAAATTTAGCGTCTCAGGACTGAGGAAAACAAACCACAGTATCAGCAATTCTTATGTGAGATCATATTTTCATATAGTTGTTTGCAGATACCTTGGTATCATACCCATCACTAGCTTCAAAATTATGGATTTACTGCTGGATCGATCTTAATGTGTAAATAAACAAGTATTACTATGTTACAAATTTGTTTTATTATTTGAAAAATTGTATTTCAACATAATTGGTTTCCTTTTTAATTTTTATATTTTATTTTGTGCATTTACAAACAATCTGAGAAGTGTTCCAGACTTCACCAGGCTGCCAAAGGGTCCGTAGCACACATAAAAAAAGGCTAAAAACATCTGAACTCAGAGGACCCACTCACAAAACACTACAACCATTTCCTGAAATCAAGTGCATTCTTTTCGCGTTGCTTCCCTGAGGAGACCCTATAACAAGCCTAATGGAATGTAGGCTTCTGAACTACAACTCCCAGAAGGTGATGCGGACCCAGGGCCTATCCGGAGTTAAAACAGTAACTCCACCCAATAGTTCTTGTGTTATCGCTTGACAGCCTACGATTCCCAGCATTCATGGCGGCTGTTTATTCCTTGGAGACAGTATGGATGCCGAGTTATTGCTGGGATCTGTAGTCATTTTATATACTTCTGGGGGTTGGGTTCCTCTTACAGTATCTGAGGGTGGGTTCGAGGGAAAAAAAAAAGGCAGGAAATGCAGCAATTAAACAAACAGGTCCTCTACATCTGCCCGTACAGGGTCCGGTTCCGAAGCGCGTGAAGGCGGAAGTGGTGGTGGCCGGCGCGGCCGGAAGTTCAGATCAGCTGATGGGGGAGGCGGCGCCGCAGCAGCCCAGAGGCCCCGGCTGCCGAGCGCTTCGCCCGGGCCCTGAGTCTCGGATACTGGCCACAATCCCCTTTCGCACCTCGCAGTTGGGCGAGGCCCGGTTCCATATCCCTTCCAGGCTTGAGATCCTCGTCCGGCACGGCCGCCCTGAGCGCCCCGGCTACCCCCAGCCCCGGCTCGCCCCTCAGGCCCCGGGCCTCCCCTCAGCCCCCGGCCGGCGGCCCAGGCCCCGGATCCGCGGGGGGGGACCCGGCCCCGGGGGGTGCAGGCCCCATGGAGCTGATGTTCGCGGAATGGGAGGACGGAGAGCGCTTTTCATTCGAAGATTCGGACCGCTTTGAGGAGGATTCACTCTGTTCCTTCATCTCCGAGGCCGAGAGCCTCTGCCAGAACTGGCGGGGATGGCGCAAACAGTCCGCGGGGCCCAATTCCCCCACTGGCGGCGGTGGCGGAGGTGGCAGTGGCGGTACCAGAATGCGAGGTGAGAGTAAGAGGAGGGGGAAGGGAGCGGGCTGGCTCTGCTCAGGCCTTGCTGGGGAGCTGTCCGTGCTCGGGAGCTGTCCCGGACCGCGAGCTGTCCCAAGCTCAGAACGGACTTCTGGACTCGCTTTTCCAGTCTTCCTGGGGTTGGCTTCTCCACATCAGGGTGTGTGCGCGCGCGAATGCGCGCGCATGTGTGTGTTTTGGAGTGGTGGCTGGGAAATCCTGGGTTGGATAGGATTAGCGACAGAAAGTAGATCTTTTGTGGTTCATTTGCCTTAGAGATGGGGTAGGAGAAAAAACTCGTCTGACTTGGGAATACTCACCGAGTTCAGCCCGTGGCGAGCCAGAAAACAGAAAAGAAGGTGGGTAAGAGGTGTCTTGTGAAGAGGGGACCACTTGAGGTGTGTCAGCTCCATTGCAAAGTGCTTTGGGAGCTTCCTCTTAAGGGTGATGACGGTCTTTGATCTGGGTACACCAAGAGCGGATTCCATCCAGAGGAAAGTGGAGGTGAATTGGCCTGTGAGAGGAAATTCCGTAGTTACATAGGTTCATATCAGAGGCTTGGTTCTCGGCCATGTTGAACATCTGTGAGGAGCGGAGGCTGGGACCACTGGATTAGAACCTTACATTTTTATCATCTGGGGCCCGAGAAGAGTGCAGGTAATTGCCTCTAGATCTCCTTATGAAACACTCTTGTTGCTTTTTGCTGTGTCTTTCACTCTTTCAGTAAATTAACCGATTAGTGCTGTGAGGAATTTTCCACTTATGAAAGGGGATTGAGGGGTCAGTGATGATAAGTGAAGCTCCACAGGCTCAAGACTCACCACATCCTTTCCCTGCCTTCCTCATGGCACAGTTTTTGTCCTGGGCCTCAATGCATGCTGACTTTTCTCAGCAGTTGGGGTTGTGATTCTACTCTGGCCATTCCAAGAATCCTGTTTTCCAAACTGTCCTACAAAGATTTTTAGCACCCCTCTGGGACAGAGAGAAATCTACACTTGTCACTTGTTCAGAGTGGTAGTGTTCAACTTCATTTGGAGCGGTGGCATATGTTCTGTGTACACACACCCACACGCCCACAGAGATCATAGGCAGTTTCACTGTGGGTCTTTTACGGTCTCCTTGCTTCTTTCACATTTGCATGTGTGGGTAGCCTTGGGGTTTAGAGCTCCTTTGCTTTGAGAGAAGTAACCCAAGTCATGTTGGTGAAATTTTTCAGCATATAGATATTTTCCTGAATAGGTTAACATCTAGGAAAGCATAACATTGCCCAAGCCCCGTGCCCTCCTGGGCTCCCCTCAGTTGCTCACTTGTAAAATAAGATTAACTTTAAAAAAAAAAAGGTTTCTTTCAGCTCCGTGATTTTCTGATCTGTTTTCTAATCTGACTAGCAATTTGGGGAGATATGCATGCAGTCTATTGTGTTTTACCACTATTTGGTTAAAACATTGTAGGAAATCTTGAGTGGCAGTTCCATCCTACTCCAGGTGATAACAGGAGCACTTAGGTTCCCTTGGGATAACCCATCTTCCTCCCCACCCTCCTTCCCAGGTTTCCATTGTAGGAAGCCAAGGTTCAGGTGTGCCACAGGACAAGCAGCCTGTCTTGTGCTGGAGTTCCCTTTCTTAACTCCTCTGGGCTCTGGCCCATCTTCACTCCTTGGGTAGAGGTGTAGAGTCATCTAGAGAAAAAGGGATAGTAAAAAAGCAATTAGAGAAGAGAACGTCAGAGGAGAGATGTTAACAACATATAAGAGAAATTAGATGCTGAGCCATGTGAGAGGGGTTACTTGCTAGGATTCTGGAACACATCTGTTTGGCCAGGAGTTTCTAGGATATCCCTGGTATCCTCTGTTCTAGACCTTAGGTAGCAGGCTGTGGGCTGCAGTTAATTAGTTCCCCTCCCCAAGATGGGAGTCATAAGGCTTAATGAATCCTAACAGGAGGGTCCCTTGGTTTTTCATCCAGCTCTCCCCTTTCTTTCTAGTGATGTGGGGCCCAAGAAGTTAGGCATTGGCATTGGTGCCAAGTAATCATGGCCCTTTTCATTTCCCCTTCTCTTTACCCTCACCCAAACATTTGTTTCCAAGATGGACTGGTGATCCCATTGGTGGAGCTATCAGCAAAGCAGGTGGCATTTCATATCCCATTTGAAGTGGTGGAGAAAGTTTATCCCCCAGTGCCTGAGCAGCTACAGCTCCGAATTGCTTTTTGGAGCTTCCCTGAGAATGAAGAGGATATCCGGTGAGGCTAAAGGACTGATGGTGGGGAGTGGGTCCTGATATTCCACACTGTGTACTGGGCTTCCTACAGAACAAAGGAGATACTGTATTTGGGGCTGTGGTAAGAAGACAAGGGGAGGAGAGTGCCTGGGATTTTCCCCAAGAGGGAGTGACACTGGGGAGAGAGTGCCCAGGGCGTTGTGGTCTCTGTCAGGGTCTCTAGAAAGTTGTTCGCTGAGTTGTGGCTGTGATCTTCTTCACTACCAGGCTGTATTCGTGCCTAGCCAATGGCAGTGCGGATGAGTTCCAGCGAGGGGACCAGCTGTTCCGCATGAGGGCTGTGAAAGACCCCCTGCAGATAGGTAAGGGTGCCTTCTGGCCCTGCGGCAGCCCCTTCTCCCCCCCCCCCCCCCCCCCCCCGTTAAGAATGAAGGACCTATTGCAAGGAGCTAGAGCAGGTTCTCAGACTAACTGCAGGGCCAGGGTTGCGGACAGAGAATGTTGTCGTGCTGGCTCTCCCTGACCATGCCTGTGTTTCTCCCCAGGGTTCCACCTGAGTGCTACAGTGGTGCCACCTCAGATGGTCCCCCCCAAAGGGGCCTACAACGTGGCTGTGATGTTTGACCGCTGCCGGGTCACTTCCTGCAGCTGCACCTGTGGGGCTGGGGCCAAATGGTGCACTCACGTCGTGGCACTCTGTCTCTTCCGCATCCACAACGTGAGGCCCTCCCAATTTATCCCGGTCCTATCCTACGCTCCATCCCCCCCTTCTCCGCTGCATGCCTGGCCACAATGTGAGCCCCCTTGCCCCCCCCTTAATCTGCCTCTCTTTACCCAGCTCCAGCGATAGCAGGCCTTTTCTCAGCTTGTTCTATTTCTCTGTGTCCCCTGCAGGCTTCTGCAGTCTGCCTGCGTGCCCCGGTCTCAGAGTCCCTATCTCGGCTGCAGAGGGACCAGCTGCAAAAGTTTGCTCAGTACCTCATCAGTGAGCTCCCTCAGCAGGTGAGTGAGGTTGGCACACCCTCACATCCAACTCCAGGCTCCGGATCACATGTGAGCCTTCGTGTTAGACACTGCCTCGTTGGGTCACCGATGCCTTTGTCCCTTTCGATTTCAGATCCTCCCCACAGCCCAGCGGCTTTTGGATGAACTTCTCTCTTCCCAGTCAACAGCCATCAATACCGTGTGTGGAGCCCCCGGTTAGTGTGGAGTGAAGGCAGGGTGGTAGGAGGGAAGGAGGCGGGTAGCGCAGAGCACCACTTCCTCAAAGTGTGCTGTTGTCAGGCGAGTCCAGGTCCCTATCTCTAGGCAACTGACTGCCTGTCACCCCCAGACCCCACAGCAGGGCCATCCGCCTCTGACCAGAGTACCTGGTATTTGGATGAATCGACACTCACCGACAACATCAAGAAGACTCTACACAAGTTCTGTGGACCCTCGCCTGTGGTCTTCAGGTACCTTGGATGCACGCCTGCATCCGTGCAGAAGGGAGCATCCCTCAGGCTTTTGAGAGCTCCTTTGTTTTGTGAATACCCATGTTCCAAGAATTTTTGTCCTGGACATCCTTTTCCCCCTACACCTTGTATTTTGGGTCAGGACCCCTTTTGGGTCAAAGCTCATGTGCACTTTGACTTGTCAAAGGCAGCCCCATCTCGGGGTCAGCATGTTCCACTCCACTGCCTTCACAGTGACGTGAACTCCATGTACCTGTCTTCCACGGAGCCTCCAGCTGCTGCTGAATGGGCATGTCTGCTGCGCCCTCTGAGGGGCCGCGAGCCAGAGGGGGTCTGGAACCTGCTTAGCATTGTGCGGGAGATGTTCAAACGGAGGGACAGCAATGCTGCCCCCTTGTTGGAAATCCTCACTGACCAGTGCCTCACCTACGAACAGGTAACCCTCTGGAGTTGGCTAGCCCCATTGCGGTTCATTTTCTCCTTCCCTGGACCTCTTTTCCCTCTTGCCGACAGGGTCGCAGGAGAGGGCTGCTCTATCTTTCTCTTTGTTTCCAGATAACAGGTTGGTGGTACAGCGTGCGCACCTCCGCCTCCCACAGCAGTGCCAGTGGGCACACGGGTCGTAGCAATGGGCAGTCAGAGGTCGCAGCCCACGCGTGTGCCAGCATGTGCGATGAGATGGTCACACTGTGGAGGCTTGCTGTTCTAGACCCTGCACTCAGCCCTCAGCGGTGAGTCTCTCCCTGGGCAGTGCAGGTACTGGGACAGTCTGGGACAGATCCGGCCCTCGTCTCGTGCACACATAGAGATGCCCTGTTCTTCTAGCCCTTGGGAAACGGCAGGTGCTGAGCATTAGGGTTACCAGTGATTTAGGAGTCCTTTTTCTGAGAGGCTTTCTTCCTTCCTTCCCCTAAAAGCTCCCACTTTCCCTAGTATCTGAGTGTTGGAGTGATGTGTGTGGGCTCGTTCAAGAAGTGCTTTCCTGGGCCCTTCCCTGGGCCCCCCATTCTGGGGTTTATGCCTCCTCTGTCTCCTTCCATTGCTTCTCAGGGCAGAATATAGCCGCCCCCCGCAGCCTCCCCAACTTTGTTCCCACAGCCGCCGGGAACTGTGTGCACAGCTACGCCAGTGGCAGCTGAAGGTGATTGAGAACGTGAAGCGGGGGCAGCACAAAAAGACCCTGGAGCGGCTCTTCCCTGGCTTCCGGCCGGCAGTGGAGGCATGCTACTTCAACTGGGAAGAGGCCTACCCTCTTCCTGGTGTCACCTACAGTGGCACGGACCGGAAGTTGGCACTGTGCTGGGCCCGAGCCCTGCCACCTCGGCCAGGTGCCTCCCGATCTGGGGCCCTGGAGGAATCACGGGAGCGTCCCCGACCTCTTCCTTCTGAGCCAGCTGTGCGGCCCAAGGAGCCTGGGGCCAAGCGCAAGGGATTGGGTGAGGGGGTCCCCTCATCGCAGCGGGGGCCACGCCGCCTCTCTGCTGAGGGGGGAGATAAGGTTCTGCATAAGATGGGTCCAGGTGGGGGCAAAGCCAAGGCACTGGGTGGGGCTTGCAGTGGGGGCAAGGGCTCAGCAGGCAGTGGGAGCAAGCGACGGCTGAGCAGTGAAGACAGCTCCCTGGAGCCAGATTTGGCCGAGATGAGCCTGGATGACAGCAGCCTGGCCTTGGGTGCAGAGGCCAGCACCTTTGGTGGATTCCCTGAGAGCCCTCCACCCTGCCCTCCTCCCAGTGGCTCCCGAGGTCCTTCCACCTTCCTTCCTGAACCCCCAGATACTTACGAAGAAGATGGTGGTGTGTACTTCTCAGAAGGGCCTGAGCCTCCCACAGCCTCTGCTGGCCCCCATGGCCTGTTGCCTGGGGAGGTCTGTACTCGGGACGACCTCCCTTCCACAGATGAGAGTGGCAGTGGGCTCCCCAAAACTAAA
Organism: Neogale vison; assembly: GCF_020171115.1. NCBI lineage: Eukaryota > Metazoa > Chordata > Mammalia > Carnivora > Mustelidae > Neogale > Neogale vison. The sequence goes on from NC_058092.1 coordinate 187,522,427, forward strand.
GAGGCAACCACCGCAGTCGGAGAGGAGGATGATGACTACCAGGCATATTATCTGAATGCCCAGGATGGGGCTGGGGGCGAGGAGGAGAAGGCCGAGGGCGGGGCCGGGGAGGAGCACGACCTGTTTGCCGGGCTGAAGCCACTGGAGCAGGAGAGCCGCATGGAGGTGAGCAGGAGGGTGCTCCTTGGCCACAGCTGGGAGCAAGGCCAGCTGGCTGTAGTTGGGGGTGTCAGGAGTGTAGAGCATGGCTGTTAGAATCTGGCAGTGGGCCACTAGCTGGCCTCCCTGCCTACAGTCCGTTCTCTTCACTGCTTCAGTATTGATTTTCCTGAACTGATGGTGTCACTCTCATACTTAAAAGTCTTCAGTATTTTTCATTGCCCTGAGTTTAAAAATGAAGGTCCTTGGCATGACCTGTGAGGCTCCACTTGTTCTGATCGTTGTGTGCTTCTCCTGACTCATTTAGCTGTTCCGTCCTTCATACTGGTCAGCTGAACCATTCCTCTAGCTTGCCATGTGCTTTCTTTTGCATCCTTACATGTGCACAGATTGGCCTTTCTGCCTAGAATGTTCTTCCCTTACCTTACCTGGTCAGCTCCTGTTCCTTCTTCAGGTCTCAGATATCTTAGAGATCACTTCCTCGAGGAAGTTTTCCCTGAGATTGCTCCTCTGCCCCAGGCCCCAGTGAGGTATCTTCCCCACCTGTTTTCTCTCTTGACCCTTCCCTGTGGTAGCTGGCTTCACGCTGGTTTGTGTGTTCGTGTGTTTGTTTCTCTGATCAGACCGGGGGTTTCTGTGGTGTCCCCAGGAGCAGTATAGGGCCTAGCATGTAACAAGTACTCACAGGATGTTTGCTGCGTGAGTGAGTACGGTGCCCTGCCACTGGAAGGTAGGGCTTCAATCTGCGTGCTGCCCATGTGCTCTCCAGGTTTTGTTTGCCTGCGCTGAGGCCCTGCATGCGCACGGCTACAGCAGTGAGGCCTCCCGCCTCACCGTGGAGCTTGCCCAGGACCTGCTAGCCAACCCACCCGACCTCAAGGTAGAGCCGCCCCCTGCCAAGGTGAGAGACCCCCACCAACCTCCTTCTCTGCTCACCCCTAACCCTCTTCTATGCCCCATCCCAAGTGAGAGCATCCTCTTCCCTCCACCAAGATGAGTCAGATTCATCTGCCTGCCTCCTTGTACTTCTTCAGGGCAAGAAGAACAAGGTGTCTACGAGCCGTCAGACCTGGGTGGCCACCAACACCCTGACCAAGGCAGCCTTCCTGTTGACAGTGCTAAGTGAGCGTCCGGAGCACCACAACCTGGCCTTCCGAGTTGGCATGTTTGCCTTGGAGCTGCAGAGGCCCCCGGCTTCTACCAAGGCCTTGGAGGTCAGAGGTTCTTTGTTTTTGAGCCTTGTATTGCCATCTCCTCAGAGCCATGCAGCTTGATCTCCATGGAAGTATTGGAGGTCTGAGCTCCTGCTTACACTGTTAGGTGAAGCTGGCATACCAGGAGTCTGAGGTGGCTGCCCTGCTCAAGAAGATTCCTCTGGGTCCGAATGAGATGAGTACCATGCGGTGCCGGGCAGAAGAGCTTCGGGAGGGGACGCTCTGTGACTATCGGCCCGTTTTGCCTCTCATGTTGGCCAGTTTCATCTTTGACGTTCTCTGTGCTCCAGGTATGGCGCGTGACTCTACAGCAAGTAGGAATCTTGGGTAGGAGTAGTTTTCTCTAAGGATAAACTAAGAGCCCCAAGGCTCTTAATTGCCTTTAGGACCCATCAGGCAGCTTCATGAGAGGTCTGAAATGATAAGGGTCTTGGGTTCCCTACATTTCATTCTTTCCCGTGATGCTTCTGTCTGGCTAACTTACTCCAACTTTAATCTAGTGGTTTCTCCCACGGGCTCCCGGCCTCCGAGTCGTAACTGGAACAACGAGATGCCTGGGGATGAGGAGTTGGGATTTGAAGCAGCAGTTGCTGCCTTAGGTGAGTCTAGCATATCTTGAGCACATCTGTGAGCTAAGCCTGGCCCAGGCCATGAAGGGTGTGAGACATGGCCATGTTTTGAAGGGACTGTAGGGTAGTGGGACAACCAGAATCACCTATATAAGCCAAGTAGTGCCTATGAGACAGTCAAGAATTTAGGAACAAAATATGTGCTTTGGGTGTTGGGTATTTTAAGGGCAGAGAAACAAAAATCTAGGAAAAGGACTCAGGGAGGGTGTAGAATATGGAATGTGGGTTAAAAGATCAGTTAAGTTTTTGATAGGTGGACAAAACACCATGAATAAAGACACAGGGGCAATCAAGTCTTCATGAGAGTGATGAGTCCAACATCCTTGAAGTGATGGGTATGCTGTGAAGGTAGAGTGGGTCAGGTTATGAAGGTCTTAAAAAGCAGATCGAAGCTAAGGCTGGATGTAATAGGCACTGGGGACTTTCCACAGGGGCTATGGTTTGGTCCAGGAGAACTCCTCAGCTCAGATGCTGGTGGCTCGCAGCCCTGGCCTGTCCACCTTTGCTGCTGTCTTGAGAGTTATTGCCATTCTCAGGCCCTATGAGACCCTTCTTCTCACAGGTATGAAGACAACAGTGAGTGAGGCAGAGCATCCCCTCCTGTGTGAAGGCACACGTCGGGAGAAGGGTGACCTGGCACTGGCACTAATGATCACTTACAAGGATGACCAAGCCAAGCTCAAAAAGGTAGGGACTGAGGTACTGGGATTTTGACAGGCAGAGAGCAAATTTGACCACCTTTCTCAGAATTCCAGTACAATGACGAAGGGGCTATATTGCTCATAGGAGATTAATGGGAGAATCTTGGAGACATTTCATAAAGACGAAGACCAAATTGCTGGGGGCGGGGGGACTAGGTGGCTCATTCAGTTGAGCATTCAACTCTTGATTTCGGCTCAGGTCATGATCGCAGGGTCATGAGATTGAACTCTGTACTGGGCTCTGCACTGGGTGTAGAGCTGGCTTGGGATTCTCGCTTCCCTCTGCCCCTCCCTGCCACGCTTGTATGTACACTCTCCCTCTAAAATTAAAAACAAACAAAACTAAAAAACAAAACAACCATAAAAGAAAAAACTAAAAAAAAAAACAAAAAACCAGTGGTTCTCAGGAGTGCTTGAGCAGGGGATGGAAGAAGAGAAACAGAGGGCATAGAGTTAGTTATACATTTATTTCAATATTTATTGAATATCAATATACTCAGTCCTGTGATTAAGTCTTAGGCTATCAAGATACGTAAGCTAGCCCCAATCCTGGTCAGGGGGAATGGTTCTCCTGTGGTTGTAACTGGGGAAGGCTTCCTGAACAGGTTAATATTAAGCTGTTTCAAATAGAGAGGAAGGTAATAGAAATTGAAGTCAGGAGATAAAGGGCATCTTGTCGCTGCTTCTGTTCTCCAGATCTTAGACAAACTCTTGGACCGAGAGAGCCAGACGCATAAGCCCCAGACACTGAGTTCGTTCTACTCATCTAGTCGCCCAGCCACAGCCAGCCAGAGGTCTCCTTCAAAGCATGGGGGCCCATCTGCCCCAGGGACCTTGCAACCGCTGACCTCGGGTTCTGCTGGGCCTACTCAGCCAGGGAGTGTGGCAGGGACTGGGCCAGGCCCCACTGAGGGCTTCACAGAGAAGAATGTGCCTGGTGAGGTGGGGGCACTGGGCAGGGGGGATGAATGGTGTGGAACGGTGTTGGGGTCCTCTTTCCTGAGCTCATCCCAATGTCCTGTTTTCCCCACCTAGAAAGTTCCCCACATTCTCCCTGTGAGGGTCTCCCATCTGAGGCAGCTTTGACCCCCAGGCCAGAAGGGAAGGTTCCCAGCCGTCTGGCACTTGGCAGTCGTGGAGGCTACAATGGACGGGGCTGGGGCTCCCCAGGGCGGCCTAAGAAGAAACACACAGGTATGAGAACCCGTGGGATGAAATGGAGGGAAGGATATTCCTGAAGTCTGAATTCTGGAACTTCTAGCCTCTGAGATTCACTTGTCTTGGGGGGTTAGGTATGGCCAGCATTGATAGCAGTGCCCCTGAAACCACATCGGATAGCTCTCCCACCTTAAGCCGGAGGCCACTTCGAGGGGGCTGGGCCCCCACCTCCTGGGGCCGAGGACAGGACAGTGACAGCATTAGCAGCTCTTCCTCGGACTCTCTGGGCTCCTCGTCCTCCAGTGGAAGTCGCCGGGCCAGTGCCAGTGGAGGGGCCCGGGCGAAGACCGTTGAAGTTGGCAGGTTAGTGTAAGAAATACCATCTCTCATCTGGCCCATCTTCAGAGCCACATCCCTAGTGTAATCTAGCTATTGTTCCCCCAGTGACCCTACTTACCCTGGTTTTTCCCACCCTACCTGGATACCCGTTTCAGAGAAACCCCAACCCCCGTCCCTACCCCATTGCCCCTTCAGGTACAAGGGCCGCCGTCCCGAGAGTCATGCCCCTCATGTACCCAATCAGCCATCAGAGGCAGCTGCACACTTCTACTTCGAGTTGGCGAAGACGGTGCTGATCAAGGCAGGGGGCAACAGCAGCACTTCCATTTTCACACATCCATCTTCCTCAGGGGGCCACCAGGGTCCTCACCGCAACCTGCACCTTTGCGCCTTCGAGATTGGGCTTTATGCCCTTGGCCTGCACAACTTTGTTTCTCCCAACTGGCTCTCACGTACTTACTCTTCCCACGTTTCCTGGATTACAGGTAAACCTAGCGGCTTGACTTGGGTATGGGAGGGGGGTTAATTGGTAGAGCGGAGTCTTATCCTTGTGGAATTACTGATCTGATAAAAGACACCATTCCTGCTCCCCATTGGTGCCCATACTAACCCCATTCTGATTTTTGCTCCTTTCCCTGAAGGTCAGGCAATGGAGATTGGCAGTGCAGCTCTGACTATACTGGTAGAATGCTGGGATGGTCACCTGACACCCCCTGAGGTTGCATCCCTGGCTGACAGGGCATCACGGGCACGAGACTCCAATATGGTGAGGGCGGCAGCGGAGCTAGCCCTAAGCTGCCTGCCTCATGCCCATGCACTGAACCCCAATGAGATCCAGCGGGCCCTGGTGCAGTGCAAGGAGCAGGTATTTCTACAGGCAATCTGGGGACTTGCTTTGAGGCATCTGTGCAGGGGCACTGTGCATGGGGAAAACTAACAGCCCAGCTCTTAATTCCCATTTCCTGAAGTTCACAGATTGTCCAGTTTGTCCTGCTATGGTGATACTTGACATATTAATATTAATGCATTTCAATATCCATTACTTCTTTTGCTTTGTAACTCTGGGATTAGGATTATTTCTGTTTTATAGATAAGGAAATGGAGGCCTATACTTTAGGGACCAAGGTGATCACCAGGCTGGAATCCTTAGAGCAGGTCTTGGGGAGACAGTGGAATTGAATGGGAGTGTGTGGCTGTTAGTTTGGAACTGGGACTATAACCTGGGTCTTCTACTGGTCAGCAGGTGTTTTGTTCAGTGCCTGTGTGAAACATTTGCTGCTCTGACACAGACTCTGAGCATTGGCCCTAACCTCTGATGCCTCCTTGGGAACCAGCCAACTGAGAGGAAGATGTTGGAATGTTACTTTAAACCGTGCTTGAGGAAAGACCCTCCCCCACTTAACCCTCTGTGCTCTTCCTTCCAGGATAACCTGATGTTGGAGAAGGCCTGCATGGCAGTGGAAGAGGCGGCTAAGGGTGGGGGTGTATACCCCGAAGTGTTGTTTGAGGTTGCTCACCAGTGGTTCTGGCTATATGAGCAGACAGCAGGTGGCTCATCCACAGCCCGGGAAGGGGCTACAAGCTGTAGTGCCAGTGGGATCAGGGCAGCTGGGGAGGCTGGGCGGGGGCTGCCTGAGGGCAGGGGGGGCCCAGGGACTGAGCCGGTTACAGTGGCAGCGGCGGCAGTGACAGCAGCAGCCACAGTGGTGCCAGTCATCTCAGTGGGGTCCAGTTTATATCCAGGTCCAGGACTGGGGCATGGTCATTCCCCTGGCCTGCACCCCTACACTGCTCTACAGCCCCACCTGCCCTGCAGCCCTCAATACCTCACCCACCCAGCTCACCCTGCCCACCCAATGCCTCACATGCCCCGGCCTGCCGTCTTCCCTGTGCCCAGCTCTGCATACCCACAGGTGAGACCAGTGTTCTACTGGGGGGTGGGTTTGGGCATGTGGAAGAATTGTGAGTTCATGTGGGGTTGGAGTGGGGTACTCTGGGAGAATAATAGGGCTGTCCTGGTGAGGTAGTAGATGTCTGGGTGATCCAGGCCATCTAAGAAATGTAGAGACACCCAGTTGTGGGCAGAAGAGGGAGAACTGCATCTTAACATAATTTCCTTCTCTTCTCCCTGTCTTTAGGGTGTGCATCCTGCCTTCTTGGGGGCTCAGTACCCTTACTCAGTGACTCCCCCCTCACTTGCTGCCACTGCTGTGTCTTTCCCCGTCCCTTCCATGGCGCCCATCACAGTACATCCCTACCACACAGAGCCAGGGCTCCCACTGCCCACCAGTGTGGCCTGTGAGTTGTGGGGACAGGGAACAGGTGAATGGAGGGGAGGTCCACTGGGCAGGGGAGATGGGGGAGGAACCCTCTCTGTCCCTCTGTGGGCTGTGAGTTGCTCATATGGCTTTTGTCCCTCCCACAGTGAGCAGTGTCCATCCAGCATCCACGTTTCCAGCCATCCAGGGTGCCTCGTTGCCTGCCCTGACTACGCAGCCCAGCCCTCTGGTGAGCGGGGGGTTTCCACCACCCGAGGAGGAGACACACAGTCAGCCTGTCAACCCACACAGCCTACACCACCTGCACGCTGCCTACCGTGTTGGTGAGAGGAGGTCCCCTTTTGTGCCCCCACTTGCAGTTGTGCCACAGGCTCTTTGGTGACACCTCCCTCCCTCCCCTCAGCTCTTGATTTGTTTCCTGTGGGATCAGGTGTACCAGGTTGGGGTAGAGGAGGGAAAGGATGTACCCCCACCGTGTGCCCACCCTTTTCTCCCAGGAATGCTGGCACTGGAGATGCTGGGTCGCCGAGCACATAATGATCACCCCAACAACTTCTCCCGCTCCCCTCCCTACACTGATGATGTCAAATGGTTGCTGGGGCTGGCAGCAAAGCTGGGTAACACCTCCTCTCCCCAGGACCATTGTCCGCCCCCCACCCACTTCCCCCACCTTCCTATCCCAGACCTCCTTCCTAGCTCTTGCTCAGAGTTGAGGCCTTGGTCGGGTATGTGTGCGTGCGCGGGGGGTGGGGGGTTACCTCAGCTCCTGGGGTGGAGGGAGGCTCTCTGCCAGGCCAGAGCTGAGAGAGAAAAGTTGGGTCCCTAGGGCAGAGGTGGCCACCCCCGTCTCATGCCCCTCCCCCTGCCCCCCAGGAGTGAACTACGTGCACCAGTTCTGTGTGGGGGCAGCCAAGGGGGTGCTGAGCCCGTTTGTGCTGCAGGAGATCGTCATGGAGACGCTGCAGCGGCTGAGCCCTGCTCATGCCCACAACCACCTGCGTGCCCCGGCCTTCCACCAACTGGTGCAACGCTGCCAGCAGGCATACATGCAGGTGCCAACCCAGGATGGATGGAGGATGGGGGAGCCCCTCCTGGGCAGGCAGGGAACAGGTTCCCCCACCGGCCAGGGAGGACAGGCCTGGTTCTGTGCTTAGTGGCTCATCCTCTTGCAGTACATCCACCACCGCCTGATTCACCTGACCCCTGCCGACTACGACGACTTTGTGAACGCGATCCGCAGTGCCCGCAGCGCCTTCTGCCTGACACCCATGGGCATGATGCAGTTCAACGACATCCTGCAGAACCTCAAGCGCAGCAAACAGACCAAGGAGCTGTGGCAGCGGGTCTCACTCGAGATGACCACCTTCTCCCCATGAATCTGGCCCCTCTAGGGTCCTACACGGGGACACAGGCCTGTGGCTATGGGGGCCCCTCACACAGAGGGAGTGAATCTTGGCTGGACAGATCATCCCCACTCAGTTCTCTGGTAGCCCAGACTGGCAGCTGCTCCTGGGCTGTAGCTTGGGGCCAAGATGTCTCAGACCCTAGAAGCCTAGGGTTGGGGGAGACAGTCCTGTCTGGGAGGGGGCATTGGGTGGCCTCTGGTATTTATTTGGCATTTATAAATATATAAACTCCTTTTTTACTCTAGTCTGCCTGGGACTTCGCCTTCCTTCCCTCCATGTACAGATGAGCTTTGAACCGATGTGGGGGGAAAGACTGTTATTTGCTTTAGCCTTCAGTTTCTCCCACTCCAGTGAGGCAGACAAAACAGAAAAATAAGGATGTTTATTAAGGATATTTCTAGCCCACAGCTAGGGCTCATACTTAGCTCTATGAGCCACTGTCCAGCCTCATCCCCATTCAATGTGAATGACAGTAGGGAGGCTGGGCCACAGGTAGATCCCATTGATCCCACAGTAGGGGGTTCCTCCCACAGTCAGGTATAGATGTACTGCTGAGGATGAAGAAGGAAATCACTGGATTAATATGTTCCTCTACACCCTGCCTAGACCCTTTCATTCTTGCCCACCTTCCAAGACCATGGGTCAAAGGTGCCTAGTACCATGATGTGGGATATCAAGGAAAGCCCCTTTAGAAGACCCCAGAGCTATGGGGAAAGGACTTCCCTTCCCTTCTCAGCCATCCCAGGCCTCGGGGCCACTGAGGTAGAAGGGGTAGGGGCTGGGCCACTAATCCCCCTTGTGGGCCCTGCTCTGGGCTTGCCCTTTAGGGAACCAGGGGGCTTCTGCTGGTACAGGAGGCCCGGACATCAGCCCAGACTGGAATGTTGCAGTTCTTCCCGAAGCCATGAGGGCACTGGCTGTCCAAGCCGGCTTAGCAGCTTCGACAGATCCAAATTGTGGTTCCGGAAAAAATCCGTAAGAAAAAGGCGGGACTAACAGGAAAAAAATGGAGGCAGAAATGGTAAGGAGTGGAACAAGGATGAGATTTTAGAGGCAGAGGGGGATACCTTATCCCTGGCTTTACTCACCTCAGCGTCCATATCTGGATACCTTCGGCCTTTGCTCTTGCCTAGACAGCGAGTCTTACCACCTTCAAGTCCCTGGCACCAGAATCCCTTATCTTCATCAAATCTGCTCAATAGGAAGAGGCCACTAGTTGGTAGGAAGAAAGGAAATTCAAGCCCCATAAATGTACACTACCTCTCCCAGCTCATAGGGACACATGTCTCTTCCAAGCAGACATGGTCAACCTGCTTCCCCATTTCCCCCAGATTCCTCCTCCCCTGGGTCATACTCTCCCACCTGAGGGTCCGTGTGTAGTTCAGAAAGGGTGTGATACCCAGGAACTTCTGGATGCTCTCCATTGAGGCAGCTGGGTTGGAACGCAGCTCTTGCCCATCCACAATCAGCAACTAAAGGGACAGGGATGTGGTTCCCTCTGTCTGTATTCCTTAGAAGCCTCTAGGCTGAAGGGGAAGAGGAGGGGAAGGGGGACCCTAACAAGGGCTACCGGGGGATCATACCTGTCCAGAGGGGTAGTAAGTCAGCCAGCGCTGCAGATGTGTAGAATAGTAGCCAGGGACAAGGCAGCGGTTCTGCAGGGAGCGAAGTGCCAGAGGGGCCTGAGAGGAGGCTGAAATCACCTGGTAGAAGGTATAATTCAGAGCAACTGGGTCTCCATGTGCCCGCTGGTGCTGAAGGACAAGGAATAGGAAGGGAAGGGATGGGTGATGTGACAATTATTCTGCCCTACTCTTGATCTAGTGAATAAACAGCATAGGAATCCTTCCCCAAAGCAACTGGTTTAGTTTCCCTACCTTCTTGCTTCCTGTCTAGCAGTCACCATCTCCCTTAAGCCCTAATGTAGCCCTAGTTTCAGGCTCACCTGATACCAGGAGTAGGCCCTGTCAGCAGGGTTGGTGAGCACAGTGATGATCTTGGCTCGTGGCAAGAGGGCAGCCCCCCGACGTGGTACAACCTCTGAGTCAAAGTAGGTGGCACTTTTTTCAAATAGAAAGTCAGTGCTGGCATTGGAAGGGACAGGGAAGAAGTCCATATACCTAGGAAGTAGTACAGATATGAGGCAGATAATTTGTAGAGTAAGCTGTGTTAGTGGAAGCTGGAATGGGGTATTGGGTGGGGAAGAGTGTTCCTCTGAGAAGCATTCCAAGGGGTCTCAGTCTCACCAATCAATGCCCTTGTGGTAATTAGGGCCGTTGAAGAACTGAATCTCCTCAAAGGTGCTGGGGCTAGGGAAGCTGCTAGTCACAGCTGGGTGCAGGCTCAGGAAGAAGTGAATAGCTGTGGTCCCTAAACGGGAGAGAAAGTCCAAACTATTGTGGGAGAGCAGCCAGATCAAAAACATGAGCTTTAAGGAGGTGAGAAAATAACTACTCTGGGTAGTAATAGCCCCTTTGGACAAACTACAGTGAGAGAAGGAAAGACTAAGAAAGGCCCAAGGAAGGGTTAAAATAGTAGTTCTTAGCCTTGACTGTATTAGAATCACTTGTGGATCTTTAAAAAAAAAAAAAAAATCCACAGATGATTCTGAGGTACCACCAGAATTAAGAATCACTGTCTCAGGAGACTGGATCAAGGAGGGGTGGGTACGAGAAGGGAGTTCTTTGGCGGAAGAATCCTTTGGGTTTAAGCCAGGGGAAGAATAGTTAGCTAGAGATGATTCACCTGTCTTCTGGGGTCCCACAATCAGGAACTTGGGGAGCCGATCACAGGTTTTCTCCTTGGACCAGATATCTTTGTGTCTCTTGTCATCACAGGGATTCTGAAAGTGAGGCAAAGAATCAGATGTCTAATCTTTCCTTCAACCCTTACCACCTTTAGCATGTCTCTCTGGTCAGCCAGAGCTCCATCCGTACCTGCCAAAGGGGGCTCCGTTCTTGAGGGAACAGTTCAAAGTACTTTCGTGCAAGAGGGACAGGAGGAAGGGTCTGCAGGCGCAGCCGTGTCCAGCATTGGAGAAAGCGCACCAGGCTCTCAAATGTATACAGGCCCAGCCGATCATTTCCATAATTGGACAGATGGGTCATAAAAATGCTGATCTGCAAGGGGGTGCCTGCATGTCAGAAGTGGGAGAGCCTACCCCACCTCTGAATCAGGCTTGGTGAGCAAAGGTCCTAGCCTACATACACTTTGGCTTGCCAGTCTTCTAGCCCTTTCTTTCAGCACCTTACCGGATTAAGCAGCACTGTCAGAAAGAGCTCTCCACCTCGGATGCTCCGGTCTAGTTCACGAGAGCCTCCAGGATATTCATTATAGAAAATTGTATGAGTGAAGAGGCCACACGTCTGCCGTGGCAGTACCTAGAAAGCAGGAAAAGAAAGAGACAGATGGGGTTTGAAAGGTGGAATGAAAAGTAGGTAAGGGACAAAAGTCCCTACAGCATCAGGATTCCCTGGGTTTGCAGAGGACTGACTTATACCAATAGAACTTACTATGCGTTATAACTTTTATCCCTTTACCCCCTATTATGTGAATTTGGACTAGAAGTTGACAGGACATAGGACAATGCAGGTTGGTGGCTGTCTAAACATAGGAGTTTGATTCAAGTTTGTATCGAGGGTCCCTCACCATAATGCCATTGTGAATGAAGCCACGGCGGTAGCGGGCAGGGCGGAGATGAGGATACTCCTCAGTGCTGGTCACCTGGATGCCCCACACAGATTTCCAGGCCTCATAGAGCTGCGTGTGGATGGGGTACACACCCGAGTGGTGGGGGGCCACAGCATACCCCAGATCCGTGGGAATCCCATGCTCCTGGGAATGGCATAGACTCTCACCAGGACCTGGTGAGGTTCAGGGAGTAGAGGGTAAAGAGGGTGGGGATGCCTCCACAGAAAGAAAAATGGACAGGGTAGGGAGAGGGCACCCCATTAGGGGAAGGTTGAAAAGGAAGCATTATCTCTGGGAAAAAGTATAGGAAAGAGATCCAAGGGTCTCACCAGAGCAAACTGTTTGTTGAGCCTCATCTGGTCAGCCAGCACGGAGCGATTGTGGAACAGGTGTGGCTGCATGTGGCTCCACATGTGGGGGAACCACCAGAACTCTTTGCGGTGCTTCAGCAGCATGTCGTCCCCTGCATCCTCCTCCTCTGTCCCTATGATCACACACTGACCACTGACCACAGCCAGTCAGGCCATGTGCCCTCCTCTGTTCTGTAATAATACTGACCACCTCCCATTCTTGGGACAAGACTGCTGACCTCTGACTACCTAAGCCGATTTGCCCTCTCTGCTGACTTGCTCTCCAGCCACCCATGCTAACCTAAATTCATATCCACTGCTAGCTCCTCACAACACTTGGGCCCCAAGCCCTGACCCTTTCCTCCAACTTCTCTGCCTAGGAAGATGAACAGTGAGGGGTCAGATCAAACTAAGCTTGATATGCTGAGGGAGCAGGAGAATACACTTACCAGTATGATAGAACTTGCCCGAGAAGCCCAAGTTGAAGGTGAAGTTGGGGACTAAGGTCCTGAGTTTGTTCTGGGTGGTCAACAGAGCCTGGGAAGGGTGGCAGGAACATGAGAAATCATGAGAGCAGACTACGTAGGAGAAAAATGAAAAGTGATGCTCTCCCTGACCAAAAAGGGCAGGGATTAAAACCTATGACAAGCTAAGAGTCAAGGCAGTCTGAAAAGACAGAGCCTGAAACAGCTTCTGAGGAAAGAAACTTGAGTCAGGAAAAAGACTGACCTCAACATCAGCCACCTTCATGCGGGTACCTTCTTTGCCCACAAAGATGTCATCGATGTCCACCAAGATGTAACGGTCAAGGTCTAGGCAGAGGCGCTTGCCAGTAAGGTACGCAACAGCATCAACAAAAACAAGTTTGTGGAGCCAGAAGGAAAGGCCATGGCCAAAGAGCACCCGCTGGATGCCATCATGAAGCCCCAGGTCCTGTATGACGGTGGGAAGCCGGGTCCGGCGAGGCACTGGTGCTGGCACAGGGGGCTCAGCTGGCCGAAGGCTGGCAAGAAGCACTGGTTCATATGTGCTATGATTGGATTGGAAGATGGTCCAGTCATCACCAGGCAGTGGCCCAGGTTCCAGGCGGCTGGGGCGTGTGAGGTGCAGTAGGGGGGCAGAAGGATTCACCTGGTAGTCCCGGAGCCCCAAATTTGAGTGTAGGAAAAGGGGAAAGCCCTTGAGCTGGGCACTCAGTAGGCTGTGTTCATGGGCTCGGAAAAAGCCAATGATGCCCACACCATATTCCACACAGTACCGGTCTAGCAGTTCCCGACTCCAGGCATCCAGGTTGACATACTTGAGAAGGTTTTCATAAATGACCAAGACATAGCGGCCACGGGTATGATCAGTCAGTGTAGGCATGTCCCCTCGGCCAGGTGCTAGCTCGGTGCTGTAACGAAAACGACTAGACTCCAAGATGGCCACAATCTCCTGCCCCAGCTGTGAGTATGCACTCTCCACAAACACAAGGACCACAGGTTCAGTTCGTGCTGTCTCTGGTGGCCTGGGGGGCCGTGGTGGGACTGGAGGACGTGCGGGGCCAGGGCCAGCTGCCCCACCACTGCTGCAGTCTCCCAAGGGCAGGGGCAAGGGCTCTTTGGCCTTGGGGCTGGTGGATACATAGTAAGCCAGGAAGCCCATGGAGCCCAAACTGAACGCGATCAGCAGCAGTATGAGGCGGTGCAGTTCCAGCTGCCGAGCTGGGCGTACCACCTTCCACAGCTTGAGCATGGCGGGGAAGGGGAAGTAGGGATGGGGACTACCTCAGGGGATGGGAGGTAGGAGTTCTATAGGCTGGGGCTCTCGTAGGAGGGTAGAAAGATAGAAAAACAAGGGAAAAGGATTTCCTCAGGGTCAGTTCCCTGAAAAGTTGGGAGTCAAGTTCCCTTACTTTAGTGTAGGGGAGTTAGAAGGGGCAACAGGGGGCAACTGGACAAAGTCCACTGATATCAGGTCACCATGGCCCCCTGGTCCATGGCTTCAGGATGCAAATCTAGCCAGGCTCCACTCTTGGTCCTGCTGAGCTCCTCACATCAGAGGTCAACAAAGTTCATCATCTCTGCTCTCACTATTTGTAAGACAGAGAAATCAAAGGTTACTTCGTTCATCCATTCCCCTCTTCACCCATTTCTCTTACCTCCTGCTCACAGGATGATCTGTTCTCCAAAAAAAACCCCCAAAAAACCAAAAAAAACCTCCTGTAGAAGAACACCACTGAGTCTCACATCTTCACTTCATAGCTTGTTCCCTTTCTTAGAATACTGTCTAAATTCTCCTTCCTGAGGAGTATATCCAAGGGTTGGAAGGGAACAAATCTTCCACCAGCAAGAGACCAAACAGCCCAGGAGGCTGAAAATGAACCTGCTCTGAAAGAAGTTTCTAGCCCACGAATGAGCAGTTGGGTCGGTGGTCAGCCTGGGAGGAAAGGACGGAAAGACCCACAAGTCCTGTGCTCCAACGAAATATCAGATAAGAGGAAACTCACGAGTCTGTTAATCTTCCTCATCAATCAAACCCAACATCACAAGTTAAAAGCACTAACGAACTTTCAGTCAGGAGGGCACTATGGTGGGGGTTGCTGAAGAGGCCAGAGAAATGCTGCTAGCTAATTATTCTATTCGCTTCCAAACCCAGAACCTGGGAACTCTATTTTCCATGGCTTTCGAAAAATACTCATCTCCTGCCCTTCACCTCACCTGCACCAGTGTGGGAGAGGTGATAAAAATGTACCCCCAGGGCAGGCCACATCACTGGGGTCTAAGATAAGCTCTAAGTCAGAGTCCCTCTCCCTATCACCTCAGTTTTCCTTCCTAACTCAGCCTTGGTGAGTTATATCCCATCACGGAACAGTTCAGAAAGGTTCTGAGCCAGCCCTGTGGAGATATGAGGGACTGAATCCCGTTACAAAAAAACAGAGCAAACTGTGTGGGGCTGGATGAGAGCAACAGGAGCTTAAGTCATATCCAACCAATAAGAGACGGGTAAGGACAATGTGATCAGAAAACAGTTTCAGGGAGACCTAATTTTGAAGACTGTTTTCTTCAATAGACAGACTGCTTCTAGAAGCTGTATCGTTGCTCTCTCCAGCTTAGCCATTCCTAGTAAGGGCAGTGGCTGGCAATCCTTCTCTACTACCCCCTCCCAGACATACACATCTCAGGGGTGATTAGGCAGAGACACGGTTCCTCAGAATTGAGAGAGACAATTTAAAAACAGTTCAGCTTTGGCCTGGGCCAAATTAATTGATGTGAAAAGCAAGCTGGGAGAGGATCAAAATGGTGATGGAAAGGGGTGACTCTTAAGAGGTAAAGGAAACTCCTGGGGGGGAAACACAGTAGTACAAAGTCATCAATGGGGTGAGATACTCACCCCTTAATGTTAAGAATAACAGTAAATAGTTACAGTAAACAGTAAATAGCTTACTCTTTGTCAGACATTCTTCTAAGAGCTTCCCATATGTTTAATGCTCACATCAGCCCTGGGAGGTAGGTAAGAGGTAGAGACTATTATTACCCCCATTTTACATACGAGTAATCTGAGGTCCAGAGAAGCTTAGAAACTTGCCCAGGATCACACAGCTCAGTCAGTGGAAGAACTGGGATTCAAAGTCAGGCCTGCCAAGCTCCACAGCCGGGGCTCTTAAACCACTGCATGTTGGCTTCACACCTAGAAGCAGCAGCAATATTCAGGGAAGGGGCGCTGAGGGAGCTATGGGGTAGAGTGTGGGATGGGATAGGAGCGCGGGGTAGG
The DNA here is from genome assembly GCF_020171115.1 of Neogale vison. Lineage (NCBI taxonomy): Eukaryota > Metazoa > Chordata > Mammalia > Carnivora > Mustelidae > Neogale > Neogale vison. The sequence goes on from NC_058092.1 coordinate 187,538,105, forward strand.
GGATGCTGTACCCGTGGGCAACAGCGGGAGGTTTCTGAGGCAGAAACCAATGGGGTCACCCAGGCTCGGGCTGGGCGACAGCAACAGTGATAGGGACTGGGGAAGGCAGGGCTGGGGGCCCCGCGCGGGGAGACGAGCGGTGCAGACGCCGTGGGAGGAGGGGGTACCCAGCCGCGACACGGGAATGCGGGGCTGGCATCCCGGGAGGGGGGTACCTGCTGAGGGGGAACATGAGGTCACAGGTAGATATGAAGGGAGCGCTAGTTGGGGACCAGGCAAGGGACGCGCTGAGGAGAGCCTGGCGTGACATCGAGGCAGGCGCTGGGCTGGGAGAGCCCGAAGGGGAAGAGGAGCCCCGTATGAAGGGCCCTGAGGCCACTCCGAGGGAGGCTAGTGGAAGGGACGCACGACCGGGGCGCTCTGGGCCGCACTGGGGGCCGCCCAGGACAACCCCGCGGGTGGTTATGGTGGCTACAGTGAGAGGAAGTCTGTGAGGGGAGGAACTGCGGGAACCGTGGGTGGGGGCCACACTCTGAGTGGGGGTGGTTACCCTCAAGGGCGGCTCACCCGGCGGACTAGGCGGCGTCCCCGCTGGCCCCGGGCTCCGCCGCGTCCCGGGGCTGCCCGGCTTCCCCGCTCTCCGGGCCTCCGGCCGCGTCGAGGCGGCTCCGCCATCTCCGAGCGAACGCCCTGCCGCAGCCGGACCCAACCACCGCTCCCACCCGGGGGGGAGGCGACGCGCTGCCACCCGCGGCGCCCGCTCAGGTCCCCTCAGAGTCCGGGCCTCGCAGCCGCACTGCCGAGATGCCGGGCAGCCGAACGGTCCTCCGCAGCGCTCTGTGGAACCTCAGCCTCCGGGACGGTGGGCTACGCGCCCCGCCCGCAGAGGCTCACCCCCTCCTCCCCGCCCGGTGGCACAGTCTGGCGAGCGTCGGGCGCCGCGACTCCCCGGGCAGGGGCGGGCCCAGGCTGCGGGCTCGTCCACTCAGCCCGGCGGAGGGGGAGCCGAGTCGGCCCACTGAGGGGCCGGGGGGCGGGGCAGTCCTTGACGCGGGCGGGGCCCGGGGGCGGGGCGAGACCCCTGGCCCACCAGTGAAGGGCCCGCAGTTTTCCCCCACCCCCACCCCCACCCCCACACTCATCTCTGCAGCCCGGTGGGCCAGTTGGTGGCCGATAAGTTTATGAGCAGGTCTGCCTCAAAAATGGGCCCCAAGGGAGTGGGAGAAGCTACATCTCTCCATCTGAAGCCTTGTAACCCAGGCTGCTAAACTCTTAAGCCTTTGGCTATAAGCCTCCAACAGCAGTAACACAATGGACTGTTTAAAGGTTATTTTATTAAATATCTTCAGTTCAAGGTTTCATTGTAACAAAGCTATGAAGGGTCTACCAACATTCAGAACAAACACTAACTATTTTTAAATTATTTCTATGTCATCATGCAAAAATTCTGCATCAAATGCCTTCCATTTCCTGTTTAAAAGGTGATTTTTTTTTTTTTTTAATAGTCTATAATCTATAGATGCTGACATTAGCCCCAGAAGAGGAGTAAGAATGCTAAGAAGTGGGGCTGGAGCAGCCATATGAAGCTATGGGTCTTAATGAACTCTAAGACCGTTTGTCTTCAAGCCAGCAAAACCAAACCCTGTGGTGAAGGCGTCTGCGTGCTGGTACTGCAGGCTGCAGGGCAAGAAAGGGCTAGGGCCCAGGGGCTGAGGCATGCATGAGGTGCTCAGAGGAACCTGGCTAAACCCAAGCACCAGCACCAGTGAGTCTACTCTCTTCTCAGCTGGCTCCAAGGTAAATCTGTAGCTTTGCCTCTTCTCCCAGTTCCTGTGCCTCCTACACGTAGTCCAGGAAGCTGGGTTTACCCACCTTTCCCCCAATAGTGCAGATATTTGTGCAGATAAGTCTGCAGAGTTGTTTTGGGGAAACCGAGGCCATGACCCATTGCTCCTCCATTATCTTCTCTCCTAACTGTTTAGTATAGATCTTTCTCTCCTGGAATGGAACTCCTTGAGCACAAAGAGGGACAATGAATGTAGGAGCCTTGGCTCTGGACACCTCTTTTGGGTACATGCAGGTGGGGGGGGAGTGATGCCCATGCAGATTGTCCAGCAGTAAGTCATATACTTCAGTTGGTCAGTAGAGAAGCCTCTTTAAAGAGAACACCTCTTCTTGCTAGAGCAGTCAGGTCAGTCTCAAAGACAGGAAAAGAGATGGACGTGCAGCAAGGGAAGAGTAAGAAGGGAGGCAGTCCTGAGGTCAGCCTGAATGCATAGAAACAACCATCAACTCAATCCCACTGCCTCACTCCTCCCATCCCACAGGGGCACTTGGCAGAGGGCCCAGGCCCAGATGAGGGTCAGCACGGGGACCACCACCATGAAAAGGCAAGACAAAGATGGCCCAAATCAGCACAGAAACAGAACCGCCAAAGGCAGCAAGGGGAGCCCTGGCCAGGGCCTGGCTCTCTCCTTGCTAAGTTATAAGAAAACAAACACAAAGCAAAGCAGCAACCCCTCCCTCTTCCCAGCTGCAGGTATGGGGCCTCAGTATCAGGGCCCACGTGCATTGTGCATCCTAGAGAAATGGATGAGTAAGTGAGTACATGTCAGACTAACACGAGGTTTCTCATCTGGTTTGCAGCGGACACACTTCAGCACCAATTCTCTTCCCTTCTACACTAAACGAAACAGTACAGCAATGTCCAGGCCCTCAGTCCCGAGGTCACTGCTTCTCAGCTGCCTCCACAGCAGGCTGGGAGCTCTGTGTTCTCTCCCAGGTAGGTCTGATGGCCACGATGTTCTCATCAGCCTCATTCTAGGCGCTATGCAAGTTCAGAAGAAGTCCGTTCCTAGACCTGGGGCAGGCAGGCCACCTCAGGGGCTGCAGTCACATCACAGCCCCCAGAGCTCTGTCAGAGTTCTCGCCTGGTCCCCTGGGTCCACGGAGGCCAGAGGCCGAGCTCACCTCTTCAGGGCTGGCGGGTGAGCCGGCTGCTCATGCTGGGACGGGTGTCACACAAACTCCTGCCTTCTTGCCAGCCCAAGGGCTATCGGTGGTTTTAAAACGCATCATGGTATGGATTCCGGTTTTGTTTTGTTTTTTTTTTTTGTTTTTTTTAAAAACAATCTTTTTTTCTTTTTTTTTTTCTTAAATGTAAAAAACACCTCGGTACAGCAGAGACAGACACGAAGGGCGGGCGGGAGGGCTGCATGCAGGGGCGTGCATTGGCTGCTGCCGCTTTGTAATTTAATTGTTTTAAACCTCAAACGAACAGGACTGCCGCTGTCACTCAGGCCCTCCAGAGCCACTGGCTGCGAAGGTTTGACCTCCGGCTGGGATCTCCTAATGCCCCTGTCAAAGAGGACAGACGTGGTAACAGAACAAAGGACAATAAGCACACAGATGAGTTCTGGGGACTTCAACACACGACACACGTGGCCAAGTCTGCCTGAGAAGGTGGAGGATGGGGGAGAAGCTAGCATTTAAATATAACATCGCTTCACATTTGCTGAACAAATGCTTCACTTAGGAGTATCTTATTTAATCCTCAATGAAGTAGGTACCACTCTCTCTTTCTCTCTCTCTTTTTTGACAGTTAAAGAAACTGAGGCTTAGGGTAGGGATATCACCTGCCCAAAGTCACTCAACTCGGAGTTCTGGAGCCAGACGTAAGTTTGTCTGATGGCCTCTGCCACTCTCCTGGGACGGTCCACGTCTCCTCCCCCAGTGCCACTTTTCAACCTTCTCTCCCTTCTCTGATCCCATCTGTCCCCTTCCTCGCCCCCCTACCAGGTGCACCTGTGGCTGAGCTCACTGCAGCGGTGCGGCAGGGGCTCCTGAGCAGTGATAGTGGACATTGAGCCACTTGCCATCCCGGCGGTGCCAGACCCGGGTCTCCTCCGACTGGCTGGTGCGAGGCCGACCCTGCCCATCGATGTACTGGGTGAGGCGGATGTAGGCGATGCAAGCTGCGTCCTCCCCGATCACGTGGACGTGCGGGTTCAGGATGGTGGTGTGGATGGGCTTGCTGTTCTTGGACAGAACTGCAGGGGGCAAGGCAGAGTGTGGGAGGCAGGAGGGCGTCAGGCCTGGGCACTGATTTCCCTCCCAGCCTGTGCTTCTGGGTCTCACCCTCTCTCCAGCAACCATTCTGGGAGTCTCTAAGTCCCCCACACACCAGAGGCCAGGAAATCCCAGAACATTAGTCTCAGTTATCCAAAAGGAAGAAAGAGGTGGAGAACGATGATAATAACAACTGCTACTTTAATCAGACATTGTGCTGGGGATTTTTACATACATAAGCTATATTTCTTGGTCAATATTTATTATAAGATAATGAAACAGGCTCAAGGAAGTTAAGTAATTTGCTCAAATCACACAACATTTGAACTCAGGACCAGCTGACTCTTAACTAAAGCCTAAGATCTTTCCACTCTTCCAGGCTGATGTTTAGATTTCGTAAGGGTTGGCTTGTCCCTAACTGGCTGCAGAGCAAAATCCAGAGCTTAAGATTTCAAAGTGCATTTGTGATTTAGAAAAAAAAAAAAATGCCCGAAGTTAAAACAGAATCACCAAAGCACCAAGCTCAGGATGTTCCCAGGGTTCCCAGGTTCTTCTGGGGGAAAGCCAGAAGAAGTTGTATTGCCATTATCAGCAAACACGGCAGATTGAATTCGTTTAAATGAGATTCACATTTTAATTCATTTCAGATGTTGGATAGGGGCTACCTGAGACTCACTCTAGGGCTTCTATAAACTCTGAAACTACTTCTGGCTAACAGAATTACTTAGATAGTCAAAGGCTTACATTTGTAGCTGAGACAGGGAGAGGATGGTAGTTAGTAGAGAAAACAGTGACAAAATAAAACTTGGGGCAGGACAGGGAAGGCCTACGATAAAGCAGGAAAGAAAAGAAAAAAAAAAAAACAGGGAGGAGGAGGGTGCTAGAGAGTGGAGAGAAAGATAGGAAGAGGTGGTGATTCATCTTCTCCCCTGGGACTTCCAAGAACTGTACAGAGTGCACAGCCCCTCAGGCAGGACTGTCTCCCTCCATATTCAGGAGGGACTCAAGCCACAACTTCTAATCTCACAGATCACCTACAGTGCCCTGCTACTTGCTTGTACATCCTTATCCTGGTTTTACTTTCCTCTACTGTGAAACCTGTAGATAGAGAGCTTCGTTATTACTTGCTGACATCATGTCAACCTGATCTCAGTGGTTTCCAGTGTTCACAGAAAGAGGTGAGGCTTAAAGGAATAGAGACCCTGATTGTGAAACCAGTGTTGCCACAAAGCCGCTGCAGGATGAAGGCGCACGTGGGGCTCTGGAGCAGGTCCTTCAAAGGTGTCAGTTTAAGACCATCCTCAGGGTATAAGGAGGCAAACGCATAGACCAGGGTGCAGCCAAGCAGGTCAAATAAGGGAAAAGCGGGCAACTGGGAAGAGGAGAAGGTGAGCAGGGATAGAGGCAAAGGGGGTGAAGGGGCAGGCAGGAGTATATCAGCAGCACGAACCCACTCACGATTCTCAAAGTAAAACTTATGGAAATCCATCCCCTCCACGAGGTTACCGAGGGCCTCAGGCTCAAAGGAAGTGAGGCCTGGATCGCAAATCTTCCTGCAGAAAGAAAAGCAGCCTGTCAGTCTCCTACAGGGATGACCTGTGTTTCTTTCTTGTCAGTAGCATCTGTCCTGCAGCAGGTTAGCTGTGGGCTAGGCCTGACAAGATGGCTAAGACCTTAGGGGGTGCGGAGTACTATCACAGGGTATCTGCCCGGGAGAGACCCCAGCCCAAGGGCCGGGTGTTTAATTCAGGCACTGTGCCCAAGGCCCAGCTTTCCCTTTTCCCAGGGTCCAAGTTGATTTTGGGGAGCAGAGGAGGCCTCAAGAGGTCTTAGGTCACTTAGAAACAACTTAGGTCACAAGGAAACGGGTCTCTACTCACGTGTAGGCTTCAAAGTCCCCATTGTTGATGGCCTCAATCAGTTGTTCTGTGATCTTAATGATCTCCTGTTTTCGCACTGGGGGGGAAAAATCCAGCAATTTACCTGCCTGGGACTGGGGAGCTCCCAAGTGACAGAGAGCCCTCCCCAATCCTTCAGAGAATCCCCTGTGATCTCTGTGACAAACAGCCCTCTTCCCTGTCTTGAACACTAAGTCCCTCCGCAGGAAGAGTGAGCCCACTTTTCTCTTCATTCCTTCTCAGTTGTCTACAGAGTTAACAGTCCCCTCCTCCTGAAGCCTACCCATTAGGTATGGTTTTCTAGCCTTTGTCTCCCTCTCCATCAACAACCAGGATGCAGAAAACATTCTTATCTTTTACAGTTGAGGAATCTGGCCATCATTAATACTCTGCCCAGATTCCATGTATCCCATCCCCAGCATGTTTAGCCTCTCGAAGAAGCATCTCCCGAGATGGCTGTTTCCACTGCCTGTTTACTTCTCTCACCTGAAGGGGCTCAGTCAGGTCTCAATTACCAGCACCACCACACCAGCCCCAGCCCTCACTCAGTGGGCCAGAACCTAGCCCTGGGCAGCAGCCAGCCTGAGAGCAGAATCTAGCCAGGGATAAGGGCGCTAAAAGGATGAACAGAGCCCCAGGATGGAAGCTTAATTCTCTTCACCCTGCTCATCTCCTCCACAGGGCTTTTCTGGGATAAAGGATCTTGGAACTATAAACACTTTTTTAAAGTGGAACTTCCCACTGGGGAGATGGCTCCATTTACCCTGGACGAGCCTTGGGAAAGCTCTAAATCTCACACCAGCTCTCATGCCAGGATGTGTCCCTCAAGAAAACAAAGACAAGGTTCAGAATGATAGGCAGGCAGACTGGTGGCCTCAAAGCCCCCCACCCCCACCCCATCCAAAGCCAAGGGATTGCTGCTGGCTGTATCCTGACAGGGAGCACCACTATCAGCAGGGGCACCGCTAGGGTAAGTGAGGGCTCAAGACTGAGCTCAGGCTAACCCTGACCAGAGCCCCGGGCTGGCCCAGGCCACAAGCCTCTCCTCATAGGAGCGAGAGGCTGCGAGACAAATGTGAGCATTAGAACAGCACGGCCAAGAGGCACAGCTGGGAGAGGGCAGCGCAGCCAAAGACACAGCCGGGTGGGGGCCCCACAGCCACCAGCACTGTCAGGGAGACAGCTCCGGGGAGTAAGCAGCATGTTAGGGGAACAAACGAGCTCTATGGACTTCCCAGAGGCAAGCAGGTAAGTGTGTACACACACACACACACATAGATACACACACATACACACCCTCTCCAACCCCACCAAACTCATTTGCAGGACCTGACTGGGGCCCTATGGGTGAAGAGGATTGTATTCATTAACTCTAAAAGGACAGATGGTAGAAGGAAAAGAAGCAGACAAAGGCATTCTCTACACAGACACAACTTAAAATATAAATATGAGCTACCGTTAACCCAGCAAGGCATCGTTTCAAGACATTCTACTATCTCATTTATTTTTCATGACAGTGCTCTGAGGTACGTGCTATTTGACTCCCACTTCATAGATAAGGAGGCCGAGGCTCTGGGAGGTGTAAGCTACTTCACACACTTCCGGAGGTAGCGTAGCTGGGATTTAAACTGGGGTCTGTTTCACCCCAAGCCTCCTGCTCTTAATAGGATATGCTGAGCCTCAGGCAACACCACATCCCAACATGATTCTTGGCTACAGCAATTTCATCACCACCCCCGCTCCCACCACCTTTGACCTGATTTCTGACCCGGCCTTTCTTCCTGGCTCATTGCTGAGGTGAGGCCCACTGAACATCCCAGGGGCTTCCTGTTCCTTCCCACCAGGCCCTGTTCTTCCACCCACTCTTCTTTATGTCTTTGGGCCCTGGTCTCAGGGGCCCCTGCCTGCTATTAACAGCACCTCCAATCAGCTCCCCCACCCAGCAGAGGCTGAGCTCCCCAAGCTTACTAAGACAGACAGCTGAGTTGGGCTGACAGCTCGGGGTGGGGGTTGGGGGTGGGGGATCCCTGAGGGGCTTCAGGATGAGCCAGGGAGACAGAAGCCAGATTGTGCCTCCCTCACACTTACTGGCTGAGGAGCAGAGAGAAGGCTGGGGCTGCATGCCTGCAGAGGGGGCTGTTCTGTCCCGGGAGCTCCGTCCTTCAGGCACCGAGCTGCCATTCCCAGTGCGGAGCGGGGCAGCTAGCCAGCCAGGGCAGGGCAGGGCAAGGCAGAGCAGCCAAAACAAACAGAACAAGGCAGGTGAGCGAGCAAGCCAGACAGGACCCAAGCCCGTGGCACTGCAGAGCCGGGGCAAGGCAACGCCTCGGGCTGCTGTGGACACTGGACCACATCCCACACTGCCGCCTCTGCCGGAGAGGCCTCCCAGCTGACAGCCCCAGGAAGGTACACAGACTTGGGCTTGCGGCTCCCAGAGCCTTCAAATAGCCCGTTACAAGGACCCCTGCTCCTAGGGAAGATGTTGTAGGGGGCTAGGCTACAAAGTCAAGAGCCATGAAGGAGCTACTTACTCCATAGCACCCCCAGAACTGAACTGCTCTGGCCCAATTCCCAGCAGCCCTAGAGGTACTGTTCTTCACTACCTTATATGTTTATGCTTTCTATTTTTTGGTTCCCAACGGTTTAGTGGCCCTCTACTGCCCCTGGGTGTGCTCTCTCAGCTCTGTCCTTTCACATTTCTCCATCTGTTCTGCGAGCCTGGCCTCGGGTCACTTATTGATGGCAAAGGCAGCAATTCCAGGAGACCAAACGGAACAGCAGAACCGAGATTCCCGGTGGTCTGGTCTGCCATGCCCTCCCACACCCCCTGGCCCTCTGGCCAGGTCCACACTTAGGCTGGTGGTTCTCATGGGACCATCAGGACATGGCCAAATGTGGTTCTGACTCCACCATTCATGCCAAGACTTTGTGATGAGAGTTGCTGATCCCAGTGTGCCCAGGACTGTTCCGGTTTTAAAACTGAAAGTTCCACATCCTGGGAATCGCCTCAGTCCTAGGGAAATCAGGACGGTGGGTCACCCTCCTAATGACTTACTGTATTTGTGGGCTACTTCTGCAGGGACTCAGGACATTCCTATACTGGGATGTCACATCACTATTGGCAACAGGGACAGTTCTCTGAGCCCTGGCCCCAGAAAGCCTCAGGTAAAGCTCTAGCTTAGCTATTCTAGACTTGGGGGTCAAAGAAGAGAAGCCTCTTGCCCAGCCCAGCCAGGCCAGCCAGGGACCTCACATCTTAGCCCATGGAAAGGAGCTCTTATGCCAAGCCCTCTCCTCGAGTAGAAGGAGTAAATTCTCAGTTCTGGGGACAGACAAAACAGGTGCCCATTGGAGCCAAGGTACCTGGGACACTGCTAGGGTCCCTTCCCCACCAAGGGCCAGCACCTACCTTTGAGCTCTTCATCTTCTGTGGTGGTGTTGCAGCTCTCCGTGGAACCCTGTAGGCCAAAAAGAACATGATTCTATACACTCAAGCCCTACACCAGAGGAACCAAACAGAACAAAAGCAAAGTGTACTCCTGTAGGAGATGTAAGGAAGAATCAGAGAAGGTTTGATTTTCACCCTTGCCATCTGACTTTTTTTTACAGAACCCTGGATTCCTAAACTCCCTCCCTAGTCTTCCCCAACTCAGTAAATGACACTATCTATCCTGTTGTTAAAAGTTAGAGTCTTAAAAAAAAAAAGTTAGAGTCCTCTTCTAGGTTTGATTCTAGGTTGAATCTTGGTTTTCTTTCCCTTATATCTTAATCATACAATCTAAATTCAGCTCTGTCAGTCCTACCTCCTGTCTCCTACCTCTTCTCTTCATTTTTTTTTTTTTTAAAGATTTTATGTTGAAGCAATCTCTATAACCAATGTGGGCTTCAAATGCACCACCCTGTGCTGGAGATTCATATGCTCTATCCACTGAGCCAGCCAGGCACCCCTACGTCTTTTCTTCAAACGCAAAGCTACACGCTGAGTCCAAGTGACCAGTGTCTGGCACCCAGACTACAATTGCTTCCCAGTCCCCCTGCACCCATGCCTGCCTCCTCCCTAAAGTTCCTGCCCACAACATGGCCGGAGGGGCTTTCCAAAGTGTCAATTAGACTACATTACTCCCCGGCAAAGAACATCGGGATAGCTTCTCCTTGTTGCTGGAAGAAGATGCATCCGGCCATGTGGTCCTATGTAGAGGGCCTGCCTGCTTCTCCAGCGTCTCCCCTCCTGCCACTTTCCCCTGGCCCCACGCTGTAGGTTCTGTTTCATTTCCTCTGTTCTGTGTATAGGCTAAGCCCCTGCACTTACAGCTCTCCTGTCTAGGGCACTCTGCCCTAGAGTCCTCCCGGGTATCTCCTTCCCACCATTTAGTTTTTAGCTCAAAGACTCGCCTCCTGAGAGAGGTCCTTCCCTGACCACCTAAAGAAAAGCACTGCTCTTTTCTTTGTGTCATTTTCTTCGTAGCACTTACCACTACTGGATTTTATCTGACTTATTTGGTTTGGGGTTTATCATCTGCCTCCCCTACACCTGTGGAGAGATTTTTGTAAATCTCTCCAGACCCATGGATGGTATGGCTCAATAAATATTTACTAAGGGGGTGCCAAGAAGACAACAAGGGTATTGAGGGGATAATAGGGCGAGGCAATGGAGGATGCTCTAGGGTCTGATTATATTCTTGTCTGTTTTTCTAGCTGTTTGCTGTCATTTAAGCCTCATAAGTCATGGAGGGAGACTCCACTGTTATTATCCCTCGTTTACAGATAAGGAAATTGAGGTGCAGAGTGCTATAGTGGCTGACTCAGTGGCCCAGGATTCAAACCCTGGCCTGTGTGACTAGAGGGTGTAAAGTATAATGCCCTTCCAGAGAACAGAGTGACAAACAGGTATACGCTATCCCCAGCCTAGACTCTGCACACACCTTGGCCTCAAGGCACGGCCTGCAGGCTGCCATCTGCAGGACCCTAGACCCTGGGACCCAGTCCCCCTGTTTGCTGCTGATCCGTAAAGCAGGAGACCAGCTCATGTGCCACTCACCTTGATCCCATCTGTAGCATTGTGTACCACGGTGGTCTGTGGCTCCTGTGAGAGAAGATGAAAATTATCTTCCTGACCTGGGGAGAGACCTATGGCTCTTCCCTGAGGGACCCCATCTGTAGCCTAGTCCCTCATAGACTCTATGATGACCACTGAGGCTGCCCACCAGCTATTCCTATAAGACAAAATATCCTGGCTCATCTGGGTCCCAAGCAGCTGGGAAGCCCCAGATTTAGGGGACAGTACTGACTGAGTAAGAAGGACAGGGCAGGTACCAGAAAAGGGGAGAGGACAAGAGCCTCTGCCCCTGATTCCTGCTGGATCTGAGGGTTCTTTCCCCATGGAACAAGTATGCTGGAGGAGCCATGGGGCTGAGGGCACAGGCCAGGCCCTGCCAACAGCATTCACCAAGGGGTGTGTAGGGTGTGTAGGTGTGTGTGTCCCTCAGACCAGACTAAAGTCTCCCAGAGAGACCCAGAATGCCCCCTCAGCAAGCTGAGCCAGGGAACTGCCTGCTTTACCATCTTTTGTGTTCCCCAGACTTCCTATCCCTGATGTGCCCTGAGGCAGTGCGAGGGTCCAGGGCTGCAGGTGGTAGGAGCAGCAGGCACAATTACCCCTCCTTCTCTCCCAGGCATCCCCCCTGCCAACTCTCTCTTTAGTCACTACCAACAGAAAGAGCTCTGGGAGCACATGGTGCCCCCAGCATGGGGCTCTCCAGGACCTTAGAGACCTCAGCACCATCCAGAGGTGGGGGACCCCAGTCCTCCTTCCTGTTCGTAGCTTTGCGAAGTAGAGGGTGAGGCAGGTTTTACAAGGAGGTCTCCAGGAAATGAACGACAGGTCCCAAGAAAGCTCCTACCCTCTTCTTTTATAAGCCACTCACCTTCCCGGCCCCCACAGCAGACCCAAGGGGGCCCCGCGTGGGGCTAAGAGGTTTAGCTGAGAGCCCTGACCCCTCTTCCCCACCCTCCACAGCAGAAGGAGCAGGAGCGGTAGTTCCGCAGTGCAGGAAGGAGCATGGCACACGGGACAATGAGGGGGAAGGGGCCCACGGGGCAGGACACAAAGCAGCCTGCTCTACAGGGATGAGAAGGTCAAGGCCAAGGAGGCCTGGGAGGGAGGGCAAGAAGAGGAAGGGAGAAGGAGCGGGAGGCAGCCAGGGGCAGGGGCGGAGAAGCCGGAGTCAGGAGGTACCATGGCCGTCTGCAAGGGCGCGGGCTCTTGGGCTGGGCTTACGAGACTGTTTTTGTTGTTGCTCTGTGGCTGAGACAAGAAAACAGATGGTTTAGTTCCTCTAGAGTCGCCAAAACTGCTCAGGTTCGACTCCCAGACCTCCCTTGCCCCCCGGCCTGGCCCGGAGGAGCTAGGACTGAGCTGGCCTCTGTAATACTGTGTGGATGGGAGCAATGGTCGGAGAGATGATCCACTGGAGGATGGGAGTATTTGGAGGGGCCCAGAGACCTAACTCTGGAGGTATCCTTAAGGTGGGACTGGGCCAAAGACTTGTTTCAAAGCATGTCTCCAGAAATCTCTGCTTATGCCAGATGCCATGTCATTGCACAATCACGTTTTACCCAAAGAACTTCAGGATCTTCTCACTTCACAGGGAAAAAGAAGGGCAGTTTGTAAGGAAGCCGAACAAAATGCAGACACTCTGGGTCCCCTATCCATGGGTAGGCTCCCACTGCCCTTTCAACCTGCCACCTGCATTTCCTTTCCCTTAAGACACCCGCCCGAAGCCTGATCTGAAAAGAGGAGGAACATGAAGAGGAGAACCTTGCTTAGAAGACGGCATCGAGAGAGGAAACGGAGGGATGTGACTTTGGATACGGAATGCACCCACTGACACCAGGGAGCAGACACAAGGCTGTGCTGTTGGCCTTTCTGCCTGGTAAATCATGAACTTGCTCAACTGGGGGTGAGGGTAGAGCTCCAAGGAGGGGCAGGTGAATCCGAGGCTGGGGGTGGCTGTGGCTGCAGTCCCAGAACCCAGCCCCTGGGAGAGTAGGCTGCCCAACGGGCCAACATTCCTAACAGCAGCAGACCACCAGGGTATCTTGGGACATCTCTTGCCTTTTGAAACGTGACGCTGAGTGGCACAGCAAGGTAGGGTGTGGGAAGGATGGCAAGGAAAGAAGGAGACTGATCTCCAGGGCAGGGAACCTCTTACGTATGCCCTCACCAATGTACTGGGTCTCACTGGGAGTCCCAGTGGAACCAGTGGCCACTGAGGAACAACAGCCTGACGCCTGCAAGTTCTTCAGAAGATGGAGAGGCAAATATGTAGCTACCATCTCTCAGCCGGGCACAAATGACACCCTGGCAAGTAGGATATGCTTCTTCTCTTTGAGGACACACACGGAAAGCTATCCAGACTGTCCTATTTCTTCTTGCTTGGAGGCTTCCTTTATGGCTCTTTGGACCAGACCTAAAGGCATCCAGTCCTAGGTTGCTGTCAATGGCTGAGATGTCCCTAAACCCAGGGCTAGCATGGAACCTTAAGCCAGGGACCAAATGCCACCAGATCCCCACTGAACCCTGCAGCCTGGAGAAGAGGGGTCCCAGGAAGAGTCAGGATGTGGGTCTGAACTCCCATGACCTCTGCTCTCTTTCATTTCCACCCCAGAAGGAGCAGAGCTGTCCTCGCTCAGCAACTAAGTCCGACCTGCTTGGATTGACTGGATAAGGCTGTCCTGCCTGCAAAGCCTGGATGAGACAGGGACCCTGGCAGGGGGCGAGGATTCCAGGGCACCCTTGAAACTGCCATTATCTGCAGAGGGCGGAGATGTCACTCACGTGGCCCCACCTCTGACTTTAAAGCACGGTTTCATAACGATTCAGGCTGCTACGCTCCTTTTGGTGGCCTGTGTCCCACATGAAAGAAGATGCGTCCTCTCCAGTCTTTCAGCTGTCCCCCTGAGGGGTGGGTGGGATGGATGAAACATTGGGCATGGCCTGTTCATAGGCACTTGCCCAGGGGCACAGGCCTGGAGAGGGAGGCTTGGGGCTGTGAGCCTGCAACCAGCTCCTCTGCCCACCAGACAGATACCCACCAGCTGCCAGTGTGTGGGAAGTGCCCAGTGAGCAGGGCCTCTCTTCCTGAGCAACAGCGAGCAAGGGTCTCTCCCTGGGACTGCCACCTGGTTCCGAGTCCCTGCTAGCTTCACTTCCCGCCCTGGGCTGCTGGAGGCAGTCCAAGCTCAGGTTGCAGGGGGCTGGCGAGGGAGGGGGTGCCACACCGCGCACTCCGATGCCCACTGACTAGGCCACCAGGAGACCTTGGGCCACGGCCCCCACCTGTCAGGACAGGCCGCGCTTGCCCGCATAGCACAGACATGCAGTGAGGATGAGTGGAGCACACGCACATGGCGGAATGGGGTTGCGTGGCGGCAGGCGGGCACAGGCAGCATGGACTAGGCAGATGGGTGGGCAGGCAAGGCTCACCATTAGGTGCACGCTGGAACTCGACTTCCTTTTCTGGACACACCACAGCGAAAGGGAAAGAGAAGGGGAAAGAGGAGGTAAGAAGAGAAGCACAGAGATGCTGCAAGTTAGTGCACCAGCGTGGGCTCTGCGTCCGGAGAAAAGAGCAGAAGAAGGGGACCTGGAGCCCAGCACCAGGATTCACACAGCACCTAGCCCACCAGGCACACACATGCCTCTGGGCCCTTTGCCGTCAGGCTCACAGACACGGACTGAGTATATTCTAAGGTTCTCTCTCGGCTTTGCTCATAGAAAGCTTTGTGAAGGTGAAGTCATGAGTTTATGAAGGTAACATTTGGCTGCAAAGTTATAGGTTTGAGCTTCTAAGGCCGGCTCCCTGTAAGATTTTTTATTTTCTCTCATTACTAGGTCTGCCTGAAATTTGGCTGAGCAGCTACCAGGTAAATAGTAAAAGCCACTCGAGGCCATCCTCGGCTTTGGAAGCCCTGGGCTCCTTAACCGAGACCTTTTTTGCTGTTTCCCTACACTGCTTTTCAGATAAAGACGGTGCGCTTTAGAAAATCATCTGATAAACGGTGAGTTGGGGGCATCCCTGTCAGTATGGCCGTGCTTATCCAGAAAATTTCAGTATCTCACTGCATTCTGCAACTAGCAGGACACAGAGGAACGGGAGTACTGGTGACTAAAAGTGGAGTGATCACAAAGACGTCAAGACGGAAACCAGGGGGGGAATGCTGAAAGCAGTGATTTCTGTCTTGGCCAGCTGCTCACGGACGTTAGGTTCAGATGTGAAACAAGAGCATAAAAATAAAGACCACATGGAACACTGAAAATACATCTCAGAGACTGTCTAAAAGGTGAAAGGCACTTAAGAAGTTTATAATTAGCTTGCTGGGAGACAGAAGTACCCTTGGAACCTGCCTATCTGTTGTCTAACTACTGTTGTAGGCACAGTGAACGTGTCAGATAAATGTTTCGTCCCTCCAGAGGCTGACATCCTGCTTTAGAGAATATTTTCAGGAAAATATTTAATTCATAATAAGAGGACTAGAAGTATTTAAAAGAATTTAAAATTATATCTAAAGAAAAAGAAAGCCTAAAAATAATTGGGTTGCTGCTTCTTTTTTTTAAAGTAAATTCTATGCTCAACACGGGGCTGGAATCTGTGACCCTGAGATCAAGAGTTGCAGGCTCTACTGACTGAGCCAGCCAGCCCCCAAATTGGGCTTCTTTTGCATTAGCCTTTTGTTTATGACCAATGTGGGATTTTATTTCCAAAGATATTCCTCAAAAAGAGGAAGTTGCTTTACCTTCATACTTAGCCTTTTATCCAACTAGAGTGTCTACAGTGTGAGGGAAGGTCCACCTCTGTCATCTCCTTGGTGTCTAGCAAAATCCCTTAAAGGGAGCACACAATCGACAAACTTCTGCTGAGTTGAACTGGGTTTGCTGACTCTGGTTTTCTCTCAGGCTAAACCAGAGCACAGGTCTCTAACTTGCCCAGAATCAATGGAGTGAAAACTCTGGGAGCACAGACCAGGCCCACCCTTGGTCCTCGTGATTTCTAGGCACTTGCTGTGAAAGGCCTGTGTAGGCAGCCAAACACTTAAAAAATTTCTGCTTCACCTCATGGGGAGGAGAGTCCCAATTGTTGCTGGCTCTCTTTTTCCTCGACTGTCCTGCAGGAAAACCCAAGACAATCCTTTTCTACTCAAGGGTTGGTTTCTACTGGGTTAGTAGACTTCTGTCAGTTCCTCTCTCCATCTTCTCAGGGCTTTGACTTCAGCCATGTGCAGCTGAGTCCCTCTCAAGCAGCACACTGCAGCACTGTTTAAATACCACATCATTTATAAAGAACCACATCTCACTTTTATTTACAAATTAAATATTTATTTAAAATTGGAAGCCAGAAAAGGATTCAAACCTACTTTCCACACTTAAACAAATATTCAAAGAGTACTTAAGAAAATGGCTATATCCCTTTTTCTGTTGTTTTTTTTTTCTTTTTTCTTTTCTTCTCTTCCTTTATTACTTTTTTAAAGACTGGATGGCCATTCTGGCCTGGGACGAGCAAAATGCACTAACTGTCCTCAGCTAGGGGCCTCTCAGGATCTGAGAGTCTGTGGCCCCTCCAGTCTTGTCCTCGCAAGTGGCTGTCATTCTTCTACAGACCCTGGGTCCCTGTATCCACTCTCAAAGAAACCGAATCAGAACCTGGGGTCCTTACACTCAAGAGCACAAAGTGGACTCAATGCTCAAACCAGGGCTAATGTTCCAGCATCTTGTAAAAACTTTTGGACAGCTAGGAGGAAACTTTCCTACAGACCTTAAGCACCAGGAACTGGGAAGGGAGATGCTGGGAAAGCAAGGTGTGGTCTCTAAAAGACCCAGGCTGCTCACAGGTCAGCATCTTCTGAGCAAACTCACAGGCCTCTCTCATACACACTGGTCATCACCTTGACCTTCAAGAGAGTCCAGAAAAGTTGAACCGCACACGTCTTGCTTTGTCGTCCCCCGCTACCTTTCGCAGCACTTCCGTCCAACCATGCCATTCATTGTTATATACACATTCCCCATTCTAAGAGGTTCTGCAGCCACATTAAGAGCAACTTGGAAAACAAAGAAGGGGAAAAAATAAAACCCATCCATAATCCTACCTCTCTTGCTAGTCTTTTTTCTTAAATAATTTAAAAATATCATTATAAGCTACATCCAAGTTGATGCCTTACTTTTAAAATAAATAGCATTTTGATTTTTATTCTGGTTCTCAAAGCAATGCAAGGTCTACATAAAAAAGGTAGAAAACACAGAAAAATACATAAAATAAAAGTTTCCCAAATTCCCATCACCCGGTGAAGTTACTATTAACACTTCATGGGGTTTCTTCTATCCACATAATATATACTGAATATAATCAACAAACATATTGTTTTTTTAAACAAAATTTAGATGATGGTGTACATACTGCTTTATATCCCATTTTGACCACTTGATATAAAACACATGATTATATAGTCATGAAAAAATTAATAACTCTGTAAAGGTCTAGTACATGGGTTTCCTGTAATTATTTAGTCATTATCTTATTGACTTTTGAAATCGTCTCCAATTTTTTCAGTTAGAGATAATGTTATGTTGAACATCCTTCTGCTTTCAATTTTTCCATATTTTGAATTATTTCTTTTTTCTCCTAAAGTTCATTTATTTTTGTAATCTCTACACCCAGTGCAGGGCTCAAACTCACGACCCCAAGATCAAGAGTGGCATGTCCTTCCAACTGAGCCAGCCAGGTGTGACCTTGAGTTATTTCTTTGGGAGAAATTCCCAGAAGGAAAATTAAAGGGTAAAACCAGCAGTAATAATCTTACAGCTTTTGACATGCAGGCTGTTTCCAAAAGGGCCACTGCAATTTACTCTACTATCCCAAACTTAAGAGTCAAAATGTAGAGGCTCATTTCAACTTGCATTTCACTGATACTAGTGAGGCTAAACCTCCACATTTGTTAACCAGTTCTACCTCCTCTTCTCTGGGTTGTCAGAGCAACTTCTCTGACCATTTGTCTACTGGGCTTTAGGGGGAACTCTTGTCTGCTAGGCAGAGCTTTTTGTAGAAAAATAATATTAACCCTTCCCATCACACCGCTGTGAGTATTTTCCTCAACCTGCTGCTGGCCTTTCAATTTCGGTTGGTCATTCCCTTCTTAAACATTTGCATCTTTGCCTTTGTTCCCACCACTATATTCAAAGTCTTTTCTTATGCACAAAACTCGAGGAGTGCATAGCAGGGTCAGACACTAGCTTCCCCACACATGTTCTTGCTTGAAGTGATTTATTTAACCATTTGCTGGCCCTGCCCTCATCCTTCTCAGTGCTCCGTAAGGTCCAACACTGTTGCACACTTCTGTTCTTCCCCCACCTTTTCTGTCTTTTCTGTTTCCTTTGATGACTCTTCTTCCAGTCTCTCAATGACAGATGGCCCTGAAATTTTGTCTTTACTGAACTCTTAAACCTTCACACACTTTAGATTCATATGGGAGAAAGGGAGTATTAATAAAATTCAGATTCTGCCTCCCACCCAAGTCTTCCTGAATCTGAATTCCAGGCTGGACCCTGAGAGCTGTATCTTTTTAAATTAGCTCCTTACACTAATATTGCATGGTTGCACCTGACAATCATCTCTGGGGCCAGCCCTCTAGAAAGTTCCATCAGAAACCTATCCTTCAATGGCTCCTTTATCCATCTTTTCACCACTGTCTTGGCTGGTACTGCTTTATTTCAGGTCCAAAATAGTGAAATTTATCTTATTTATTTATTTAATTTTATTTCACAAAGTAGTGAAATCAGTCTTTCCTTCAGCCTTTCAGAGCTACTGAAGTTCCCAGAATCATCGCAGTTTCAAACCTCTATATCTTACGCTATTCCCTCTGCCTGGAATATTGTTCCCCCTTTCCTGCTCACTTCAACCTAGCAAGATCCTTCAACTCAGTTCACAGGCCATCACGTTCAGGAAGATTTCCTGTTTCCGCATGAATTCTGGTATCTGTTCCTCCAGGGCCCACCCTTACCACACCTCCTTTGACAGACCTGCCCACAGCACGCAGCACTGCTGGTTCCCCTGTCCCTCCCCTTTAAGGTCTCTGAACACCTTAAAGGGTGAATTATGTCGCTGTCTTCCCAGCTCCCAAAGCATGGAACTGGCTGAGGAAGTGAACTCATGGGATTCATTCACATGAGTCCCCATCAGCATGTCCAGTGCTGACCTCTTTCCTGGGCCACCTCAGGTACTTCCCAGCACCTTAAAAGTCCTCTCCCCACAGATCTCCACCTGTCTCTTCATCTCAGGGGGGTCCAAGTAAAACTCTTGCTGTCATCATGGGCATTCCTTCACAACCACTCCCATTTCTAGCAGAGGTACCGCCAATCCTTCCAACATCCAAGGAGCTTTGATATCATCCTTGATGGGTCCTTTCTAACACATCCGGTGTGAACTTTGACACATCTCTACGGGGAGCTAATATCTAGTCAGTGCCTGCATCCCTGGTGATAGCTGGGTCAGTTCTCCATAGGTAGGGCCTGTTCCCGTTGGTCAGTTCCTGGGTTCTTCTCGTGGTTAAATATTTTCAACATCAGTCCTTTCTATTTCTTTTCTTTTTTTTTTTTTTTTAAAGATTTTTATTTATTTATTTGATAGAGAGAGATCACAAGTAGGCAGAAAGAGAGGGGGAAGCAGGCTCCCTGCTGAGCAGAGAGCCCGATGTGGGGCTCGATCCCAGGACCCTGAGATCATGACCTGAGCTGAAGGCAGAGGCTTAACCCACTGAGCCACCCAGGCGCCCCAGTCCTTTCTATTTCTAACCACCTTTTCTTCACCCTATGCCCAGATTACAACAAATCCTAATTGAGACCTCTGTGTCTAGTTCCCACCCTCTTCTATTCATCCTCACACCCTTAGCCAAATCCTTCGAAACCATTGCTCTCACCATAGCTTCCCTGCTCAGTGGCCTACATTTCCTGTGGTCTGACACACAAAACTCCAAACCCACCACCCAACCAGACCAATCCAGCTGTAATTTCGACATCCTTCCACCACAAACACCATGTTCCAGTTGGACAAAGAACATCAATATATAGAACAGAATCCATAAAAATATTTTGTTGCTTTTAAGTTATAGCAGGAACACCTTCTCCTTTTAAAGAAAAGTGTACCAGGTAAAAAATGAAAGGTGTGTCTTTCCACCCCGTCCTCGCCTCCAATCCCATTCTCTCGAGGCAATCGCCGACTGTGTTCCAATCTTCCTACATCCTTTAAGTTTTCTCCAGTAAGTTTTTGCCCAGTAGTTTCTTGGACGGAGCCATGAAATGTAGGGTCCAGTACCACAGACCAGACAGTGCTTAGCTGATTCCAGGTGTGTCCAATTTCCTCTTCAATTAACCTTGCAACTTCTCAAAACTAGATGAAAACTACATCAACCTCTTCTCCTTCTGGTGTGCCCCTAGAACTGAGTACAGCCCTGGGCCTCTGATAGGAACTTATCTAACACTTTGTAAAGAATAACTGATTCTAGCTTCTTTCCTGGATAGAAATATGCAAATGCCTTCTCCAGCTAAGCCTGGCACCCTTTCCTAACTTGGTTCCACCCATTCCAGTTCACGTCCCTATTACTGGGAGGCTGCTGGTCACCCCCAGATCCATGTCAGCTGGTGTGTGTGGAGCTCAAGCTCCCCTCCTTGGTGCAGAAGCACACAGAAGCAGGCATGCAGAGAATGAGGGAAAGAGGAAGGAGAGCGGGGAGGGGAATGGGGCACAAGTGTGTATCTCAGCTGGGGACAGACGATCCTGGGGAAAGGCCCAATTTAAGCTTTTGTTGGAATATAAAGGTTTGGATAATTTCACCGTTTGAAATACTCGATGGTGTAAATTGGTAGGCTTCAAGATGGTACGGATTCCTATCCAGTGCCCTAGCCCCAGGACCCGTTCTGCCCCCAAAGCATTTACAGAACACTCTGGGCCCTGTGAGGACCCCTAACCACCTCTCCTTCCCCTTCACCAAACAGCCACCCCCACCCCCAGGGCTTTCTGCTGGTCCCCGTGGGACCCCGTTCTCTCCTCTTGTTGTGATCCTACAGGAAAAGCTCCCTCACCAAATGGGAATGAGCTGTGATATACCACTTCCTTTGCCTGTTTCTGAGGAGCCTATGCCTCTAGAAAGTTTAACACACTTTTCACTTAGTGGCATTTGAGCTGGGTTCTGGAAGTGCTTTGGAGATGAGACAGAAAAACTAAAAGGATAGTGGCTTCAGGTTCCGAGCCCTATACCCTGAGTCAACCAGGCCTACTTTGCTTTCATTTCATATAAAGGGTCTGTGCTCCAAAAAGAAAAAGGAAAAAAGATTACCCAAATGACCTCAAAAACCCTGAGAGTAAAGTCGTGGAGAGGAGGCATGTGTCTGCCTTGAGGTTCAGGACTGAGCTCTAGTAAACCAAAATTTAGATCACTTCCCCTGAGTCTTTACTTTCAAGCTAAGGTCAAAAGAAACGCATCTTTCTTTTGCCCTCTCAGGCCAATGGAACCTGCTGTTCTGAGCACAAAGGTTTTTGGTTTTAAAGCAGAAAAGCAAGGATAGGAAGGTTCCTGGGGGAAAGGAGGAACAAGGCTAAGAACCCCCCAAAGAGATTGTAGGGAGAGAGGCCAGTCTCGGGCTACAGGGATGCAGACACCTACCTTGACACCACCGTCCGACTTCTTGTTCAGTAGGCTTTTGGCAGCTGTGAAAACAAAAAGAAAAATCAAGCCTCTTGCATTGTACGCTCTCCCTAGCCTGAAGTCTGGCAGCCGGATCCGCAAGAGTCTGCTGTGTCTGACAAGGGGTCCAGGAGTCTCCTGAAGCCCCTGGAAGAGGCCCTTCCTGGGAGCCCCAAAGCAAGAAGGGCATCTCAAGCTGCTTCAGACCCTCAGGGTGGCACCCCAGGATCTCTCCTGCCACAGAAGAGGACAGGGACACACTGCACATGGGAGGAGAAACCACATTCAGTACAGGAGCTGCCTGGGGTACTGGGAACTCTGCCTTCAACCGCTTCCACCCACGTCTGGAAGCAGAGTGCCAGGGTGAAAAGTGAGGGCTCCGTCCCTAGATGCCACGGAGTTCCTCAGAACGGCCAAGCTGGAAGGATGCAAGACATCTCCTGAGAGCTCTTAAGAAACGTGAGTGTCACAGTTCACAAAGGAGACCAGACGTGAGGACAGACAGACACAGACACAGAGACCAGGACCACCTACAGGAGGGTTTTGCCGGGGGGTTGAAGCCTTGACTGGGCAGGTCCTCACCAGGATGACGGGGTCCTATCCACCCCTCTTTCCTCAGTCTACTCTCTGGACTCACTGAGCAGGAAAGGCTGGGCAGAGTAGCAAGGTATTAAATCGATTCTAGCCAGGCACAGGAAGAGGCTCAAGGCTGATAGGCTTTGTGTAGGAAGGCTGGTGACACCAGCTGGCCACCAAGGCCACAGGTATGTAGCAGACAGTGGATGGGGGAGTCTGGGAGGCACAGAGCCCAAATGTCTGAGCCACCTGGACTTCACTGGCTCTACCAGTTGCTCCTTGTATGACCTTGAGTGAGTTCCTTAACCTCTCTGAACCTCAGTTTCTTTATCTGGAAAATGGGATAAAATAGGGCCTAGGTAACAGGACAGGGGTGGGGACCTAAGGGGACCATGAATGAAAAGCACTAGGCAGAGTGCTTGGCATGTAACAAGTACTCACTAAGTGTAAACCATTGTCACTATTACTGCTGCCGTTCTTCCCTTAGGTGGCAATTCCTACCCAAGTTGGGGCCCATCTCTCTCCAGTGAGAACAGGGATCCCACCCTCACAAGAATTCTAACCTCCCCAAATGGCCTAGGATCCTATCTCCAGTCATGCTGGGGTGATCTGAAACTTATTTTTTTAATGTGTTTACTATGATGCCTGACCACCTACTGTGTTAGGTGCTTTATATATCAGAGTTCAGAACTCTGGCTGCCCATTAGAATCACTTTGGGGGAGCTTAACAAAAATCATTATGCCTATCCCATGCCCTAGGGGTTCTGATTTTATTGGTCTGGGGTAGGGGTGTCCGCATTAGGACGTTTGACAAACTGTCCTCTACAGGCAGAGTTGAGAGCCTTTGACATACATGATCTCCCCACAGCTTCTACGCTCCACAGCCTTTCAGACCTGGAGGCCTGCAAATGTCAGACTTCACAGTTTCAAGGGGCACGGCTTCCCCTGTGGGTCTCCCAGCAGTGCTGAAGTAGCCTAGTCCTAGCACTGGGCAGCTCCAGCCACGCCCAGGACTGTCTCTGTGGGGGCTGCCACTGGCCACAACCCTCAGGCAGGCCAGGCTCTCGGCCCTCCGGAGGAAAGCCTCCTGCTGCCCAGCTCCACGTCCCCAGGCTATTGCCTCCTGAGAGTTGGCAAGCGCCCAGCATGCACGGCTGGTTAGGGGGCTCTGTGACACCAATGCGCTCGCAGATGCCAAGTTAGGTGGTCCGTCCGGCATGCCCATCTCAGCCCGCAAGCATGGGACTCGCCTCCCTGGTGAGCGGGCCTGGCATGCTGGCCCTCCTGGTGGGGTGGCAGGGAGCCGAGGCAGGCGGTCGGGGGACTCATGCCACGTACCTTGCCCGGCCAGGCCGGCGGCGCTCGCGGCAGGCGAGGCGGGGGCGGAGCTCTGCCTGCCAACTGAGGGGATACAATCTCTCAGTGCACAGAGCTGCCGCAAAGCCACAGGGGCCAGTCAGCAGCGAGCATGCCCCAGCACGAGGCGCGGGAGCCGCTGGCCGCCCACGCACAGCAGGGCCCAGGCGGCGTGGCCAAGCCAGCCGAGCTGGGGGAGCGAAGGCGCCGGGGGCAGGCTGAGGAGCAGGTGCGGCCAGCCCTGCAGCAGTCTGGGGGCCTGAGAGGATGGGGTTCGGTCAGGGTGTAGGGATCACCACAGCTCTAGCACCTGGCCTGGGAGCGCCTAGGGAAGGGTCTACAAGGGAAAGCCTGAACTAGGGAGAGGCGGGGTCCTTTCTGAGGCAGCCAAGCTAGCTCGAGGTTGTGAGGAAAAGGAGCCTCAGCTTCAGAACTGCCCTCTCTAGGGGACCTAAATGACGACATTATCAGAGAGCCCTTTCCTCTGGCCATATTCCAAACATTTGGGGCCCACGGAGGGCACATGGCCCTCATGCAGCTAAAGTTCACTGATGGGCCCCAGCTCCCTATTCCTCTCTTAATCCTCCAGTTCCTTGGAGACATGGTTTGCTTTCCTTCTTCAAGGCAGGTAGCCAGGACAGACCGTTTTTCTCAGCCTGTACTTCAGTATTCCAAGGGTGACGATGCCAATAAATGAGCCTCCAGAAAGAAAACAAAAGCTGCTGAAGCTATACATTCTAGAAGCCCTGATTCCACAATTAGCCAACTTGCTAGAGTCCAGATTGCACCCCCTATTTGGGGTAGACTCAGGAAACAGCCTAGTTCATGCCTTAAAAAACACACACAGGTGCTCTTCTTGATTTTATACCTGGTGACACCTCTTTCTAGAGAAGCTTCTAGAGATAGGCTCCGCCCCCAACTGTTCCAGAGTCAGGGCAGCAGAGGGCATCCTATAAAGCTTGCAGCACTTTTTCAGTCTCCTCTGACCCAGGGCAAAGTGAGCTCAAAGGCAGACAGGGTCTGGGCAACAAGGACAGGAGGAGGCTTTTTAGGGATGAGTGAAAGTGCTTTGTCCTCACAGAGAGGCCAGTCTCCTGAAACCAGGATACCAGTTTCCTGAAATGGAATGGAGGTGGGGGAGGTTGATGTATATGGAGGCCATGGGACAGGGCACATGCTACTGATTTCCCAGTCTAGAAAAGAAGTAGTAGCCCATTATCACATTTCTTCTATTCAGAGATACAACAGATCACCCTTTTAGTTGGGCACAGAAATGCCCTCGAGCGTCCCCTAGAAAGGCTCTCACACTTCTGAGAATGTAGAAGCTTCCAGTAATTCTGAGGACAAGCCTGATGTGGAACTACAGCTCCATCTCCATTGGAGGCAGCCAAGCTGTGCCCTCCAGCTCTCCTTTGTGAGAGCTGAATCCATAACAATAGTCTTCCCCTCATGGATACCCACATAAGAATGAGCCCCAAACCAGGAGCACAGGGAATGGACCTGAGGTGGGTCACATCCCTGGCTCACTCGCCAGTCATGCCCCTCTGGTGCCTGGGGGGCTCTTGCTTCGGTTAGAGCCTCACCTGTGGTATCCTCGGACCCAGGGCCCTTAGGTTACCCTGAACCAGCACAGACAAACCCCTCAAGCTCAAGGGAGCAACCTTAGCCCAGGGCGGCTGCCATACAATCCTGTCTCCATATCAGTGTAGAAGGAAAGCAAGGGAAGGAATCCCACTATGAAATGAGAGAAGGGAGTCTTCAACCAAAACAGTGGGGCTAGGGGGTTGCAGGGCTGGGGAGACTGGGTGAGGGGTGGTGGGCAAGGTGGGAAGAGACCTTCTGTCTTCAGTTAAGTTCTGACATTAACCTTTTCCTCACAAGAAAGCCGTTCTGCTTCCCTACTGAGGGCAAACAAGATGGGGGTTTGGGGTGGGGTGGGTGGGTGGAGTGTCTTGCATCTTAAAAAGAAAGGCCAAGTGATTTACAAATGACTGGTCCCAGTTCCCCCAATTTCTCCGTCAAATTTAAGTAAGTTGCTTTCCCTCCATCCTGCTGCTCTCTCTTTCTTCACTTTTACAGCTAGTATCGCAAAGCATATTATAAGCACGGTCTCTGTAAAATGTTTAAACATCTGGAAAAATTTCTATTAGTCATCTCCACTTAGACACAGCGAAGTAGAGAATCGTCCCAGTAGACAAATTAATGGTGGGTGAGAAGATTCATTACACCTCATCTCTTTCTTTTCCCCAGCCCATTGTCCAATACCCTATCGACTGGCTAAAATCCTAAAGCACTGAGAGTCTTTAGAGAATTAAAGAAGAATCCCCAGGGGCAAGGGAGATGGAAGGCTGGGCAGTTTCCTCCTTGGGAGGGTGTAGGGAATAGAATTCATCAATGTGAACCCAAGAGGAGTCCCCCAGAATGACAAGTTGTAGGACCCAGCAGTAGCAGCCCCCTTAAAACAGGGTCTTCTTCATCTTGGTCAAGGTGTTGCCTGAGACACCCAGCACTGGGATGGCAACACCCCATTCTGACCCACTCACCTCAGTAGAATTAAAGTGCACAGCTGGGGAAACATACCTGAGAAGTTTCTGGAGACAAGCATGGTCGTGAGGATGGCACCCTGGGGAAAGAAGAGGGGCCTGTGAATTCAGCTGGACTCTAGAAAAGCAAAAGTTAGGCAGAGGGCAGCTGCTGGCCAGAGCTTCAAGCCCTCAGGTCTTTGGGGCCCCCCAACAGGTATAACCTTCACAGCTCAGCTCCAGCCGCAAGGGAGCTTTCTCTTGTGCTGGGGTAGGGGGTGGACTGTCAATAGCTATGGTTTCAGGATGTCGGCAGCCTGGAAAGGCAAGACTCACCTTCAGTTTTCTCCGAGCATTGAACTTGCGTAAGCACTCCACGGTCTCTTGACGATGCATCATGGATGCCACTGTGGATCGTTGCTGGAAGCCAAACAGACACACCTGTGAGCCCTCCAGCCGGGCCCCCTGCCCCTCACCCTAGTCCCAGCACTGATGGCTGTGTGCTCAGCCACCCCAGAGTTGATCTGAAGGTAAAATGAAGTCATAGATGTGAAAATGCTTTTACAAGAAAAGCACTACCCCAAACTCAAGGTTATTTAAGGACAACAATCCAAACACAAAAACACCACGGAGAATTGATGCTAGATGAGGAGGGTGCGTGAGACAGCACTCTCCCCTTCCTTGGGAAATGGAAGCTATGGAACGGAAGAGAGTATCCTGTGTGTTGCGAGCCTCACACAGTCCCTCCTTCAGCAACTGTTTACTGAGCCCCTACTGCGTGCCTAGGCCTCTCCTTAAAAATTTAAAAACTCCCCTGACTCATGACCTTCTCTGTATAATGCCATTTCTTTCTCTCTTCCTCCTCATGTCCTATTCACCTCACTGAAGAAAGGTTTCAGTCTCTCACTCCACTGCGTCTGTCAGCGAAATAATGAAACTGGTCTTCAACTGGTCAGAGTCCATGGAGTCTTTCCCGTCTTTATCAGGGATTCTGTGGCATCTGATTACAGATGCTCCCTTACTGAGACCACCTGTTTCTTAGGGTCTCCTACTCCTGAACCTCCTCCTGCCACAGAAGTTCTCACTCCCAGCCTCCTTTGCTGGCGCCTCTAACTTTGCCTGTCTTTACGTGCTGGTGTTTGGTGGCCATTCCTTCTCTTACTGAAGCAAATACAAGCCCGTAGTGGGAATTCGATCAGTGTAAAAACAATCCCATTTATTTCCATACCACCCACACAGAAATGACCACAACCTGCATTTCCAATTTTAACTTCTTTTCTAATTTCTGGAACCACATTTCTAACTACCCAACTGATGTCTCCAGCTAGAGGTCCTCAGACACCACACTCAGTCAAACGAAGATCATCATCCTTTCTCACAAACTGGCTCTTCCTCCGGTTTCCTGAGTTAGTAAATGGCACAACCTTTGCTTATTACCTACTCAAAATCTGTCAGTCCCCGTGGGTCCCTTGCTCTTCTTCACTCCCTAAATCCAACTGGTCACTAAATCCTTTTGAGTCTACCTACCAAACATGTCTCAAATTTGTCTATTCCTTGCCACGCCACCCAGGCTATCACTACCCTTAGCTGAGACCTCATCCGGTCTTGCTCAGGCAATTACAACAGCTTCCTGAACTCCCTGCCCCAGCCTCCTCTTAAGTTCCATTTTGTACACAGCTTCCAAAGTGACCTTTCTTAGCTGTGTATTTTATGCCCTCTTTGTTTTGTTTTTAATTTATTGATTTAAAGACAAAAATTTTTTTTTTAGATTTATTTTATTTATTTATTTGTCAGAGAGAGAGCACACAAGCAGGGAGAGCGGTAGGCAGAGGCAGAGAGAGAAGCAGGCTCCCTGCTGAGCAAGGAGTCTGATGCAGGGTTCAATCCCAGGACCCTGGGATCATGACCTGAGCTGAAGGCAGCAGCTTAACCAACTGAGCCACCCAGGTATCCCTGTTTTTAATTTATTTTTTTTTAAAGATTTTATTTTGGGGGTACCTGGGTGGCTTAGTCAGTTAAGTGTCTGCCTTTGGATCAGGTCATGATCTCCAGGGCCCTGGGACTGAGCCCCACACTGGGCAGGGAGTTCAGTGGGGAGCCTGTTTCTCCCTTTCTCCCTTCACCTTCCCCTGCTTGTGCATGCTCTCTCTCTCTCTCTGTCAAGTAAGTAAATAAAATCTTTAAAAAAAGAGAGAGAGAGAAACTTTATTTTTTTCTAAGCTATCTTGACACCCAATGTGGGGCTCAGACTTACAACCATGAGATCAAGAGTTGTATGCTCCACGGCCTGAGCCAGCCAGGCTCCCCTTTGTTCCCTCTTTAAATCCCTTAAATGGTTCCCTATGCTTCCTGAATAAAATCCAAACTCATTAGACAGAAACTTGTATGTCATGGAATCTTTCTGGCTTTGTTCTCTTGCATTTTTGTAGGCGTATCTTCATCTACAACTAAACTACTTAACATTCCTTCAACTTGCCACAATTTCCCATGGCCTTTCACCCTGGCTCATGCTAAGCTCTGCCTGCAGGTTATCATCCTGAGGAACTCCCAGTCAGTTGCCAAGAACCAGGATGGGGTCACCTCCTCCATACAACCTTCAGTAATCTCACAGCTCACCAGGTAGCAAGAGTTGCTGTGCACTCGTTAGATTCTTTTATGTACTTCTCACATTGCAGAATGGTTGCCTGTTTGAGTGCCTACCTCCCCAGATGATTTTTAAGGTCTTTGGAGGAAAGGACCACGCCTCACTCATCTTTCTATCTCCAGGACCCAGGCAGTGACTGGTACCAAAGAGGCATTCAGTAAACATGGGAAAGGACAAATACATAAATGCATCCTGGTTGTCAGAAGGCCTAACTGTAGCAGACCCTCTTCTTAGTTTGAAATCACACTTCACTTTATATAATTTTACAGAAGTATTTATGAAAACAGAGTATGTCGATCCACACTGACAGCTGGTTGGGGGGGTGCAATTCTCCTAGGGTGAGTTTTTTTCTTTCGGTCATGAACTTCAAGATGTTCTTTTTAACTCCCAGAGGCCCCTTTTGTTTATTTGTTGGATCTTGGTCACATTTCTGTTACAGTCGTGCGACAGCTGAGATCTGAATATGTACCCTCAACTTGGCAATTCAGTTTGGGTTTTGCCAGCTGCTTTCCATCTTCAACTACCCAGAGTCCGAAAGGGTTACCCTAAGCCTTCATCCAAGATCAGAACTAAGTCACACCTGACAAGTGAGTGGAGGGCAAGATAGGTTGAATCTAATGAGGCCACCTGCTTCCTTGAATCCCTCCAGGGCCCCACTCAGTCCCCCTCCCTCTCTGCTGGGTCCCTGCTCAGGGCCCAGAACAGTCATTCCCTGCTTATAGACAGTAGCTATAGACAGTAGCTATAGACTTATAGACAGTAAGAGGGCACACTGAGGGCTGACATCCCTGAGCTGCTCTACCCCAGGTGAAGACACTTACACAGACCCACGGATGCTTGAGAGCCTGGTCAGCTGTGATGCGCTTTGCAGGGTTTATGGTCAGCATCTGGTTGATCAAGTTCTTGGCTTCAGGAGTCACCGTGTCCCACTCTGGTGATGGGAACTAAGCAGGAAGAGGGAAAGGAGGCATATAACCTCTTTGAGCCTCACACCCTGAAAGGGAGGCTCTGTCTTTTTCCCAGCTCCTATAATCGGAATACTCTGTGCTAGCTAAACCTGCCCCACAGAGAACTGGGGAGGCTCTGGGGCATCCCAGTACCTGTGTCAACTTAAAGGACTAGGAGAGGAAGACAGAATCACGGTTAGAATGCCAGAATATCCAGTCAGAGCAGGAAGGGGACTCTTAACATGTCCTGGTTCAACCCCATCTCCTTACTAGAAGGGCCCACTGCAGTGGAGGGAGCCATGCCACTTCTCGCCCCTATGTTGGTGGCACACCACACTTCTCAGGCCATTCTCTGCAAATAATGGATCAAAGAGCTTCGGTGGGCTTCTCGATTTTATAGGTACCAAGAAAGACTGTGAAAAGAATTGTTCCTGGGATAGGGTGTGGCAAGAATTGAGACCTGTATGCCCATCCTTGGGTCCTCAAAGTTCCCTGACACTCCCTGTACCCCACAACACACTATATATGCCCCCTCTTGTGGAAACAACCTGAACGTCAAGAACAAACCAGTCCTTACATCATAGGCCCCGGCCTTAATTTGCTGATACAACTTGTGTTGATCCTCATCCCAGAAGGGAGGGTATCCCACCAGGAGGATATACAGGATGACCCCTATGAGACAGAACAAAGGTCACTGGGGTCAGTAACCGACTCCACTGAGGAACCAAGAAAAGCCACAGAGGGCTCAGCCACCTGAAAAGTCAAGGTTATACCAGAGGTGGAAGTGGCTATCAGCTAAAAATGCTGGTGCTTTCTGCTTTGCTTCCTCCCCCATGTCAGCAAGCCACATCGGGGATGTCTTTAGGCATACCCCATCCTCTAGGTGTGGGTCAGTCCCTCTTTAGGAAGGATGAAGCATAGGGCATCTGGGGGGCTTAGTCAGGTAAGCCGCTGCCTTTAGCCCAGGTCGTGATCCCAGAGTCCTGGGATCCAGCCCTGCATCGGGCTCTTTGCTCAGCAGGGAGACTGCTTCACCCTCTCCTCCCCATTCGTGGTCTCTCTCTTGCAAATAAATAAATACAATCTTAAAAAAAAGGAAGGCTGCAGTATAATCCAGGAAATACTTGGGGAGGAGCATGTGATGAGAACAGACATCCCAGGGGCCCTAGAGCCAACACCGTGACTTCACAGACACCAGACACTTGTGGGGCCCCCAAGGAATAGCGATGCCTCTTTTTCACCACCGCTGGAAGTTGAGGGCCCTTAACACCAAAAAGCTGAGAGTGTGGAAT
Organism: Neogale vison; assembly: GCF_020171115.1. Classification (NCBI taxonomy): domain Eukaryota; kingdom Metazoa; phylum Chordata; class Mammalia; order Carnivora; family Mustelidae; genus Neogale; species Neogale vison. Next base: position 187,569,137 of record NC_058092.1, read on the forward strand.
GGGCTTACCGCACGCCCAGATATCCACAGGTTTTCCATAGGGATCTTTCCTCAAGACCTCAGGGGACAAGTAACCTGGGGTTCCAGCAAAACCTGTAGCAGAAGAGAGGGCAGAGGCACACTGAACCTGCTTTTTCTCTTGTTAAAACCACATCAGCAATCTTCCTCCAGGTCCCTCCTCGTTCCTGCTGTTTTGGGTATATAAGCTCTCAGCACATGGGCGGCCTGAGAGACGCAGACTGGGTTTCTTGTAATGCCCAGAATAAAATCACAGGGCAAGTCCAAGTGCCTACCAGGAACTCCCATTTCTCCCCAGAGGCAGCAAGAATGCGGGCTGACAACAGCTAGATTCACTGCACTGAGTCACCTAGGGCCAGGGGACACTCTGTACCCTCCCCCACTTCTCCAGTCTCTGAGGAGACAGGGGCCGGGCCGTGAAGGGTCTGGCTTCCAGTTCTGAAAGAGGAAAGCAGATCAGGAAGAGGAGGAAGGGCGGGGGCCACATTCCAGGAAGACAGGGTCACTCTTACCAAACCAAGCCTGCTGCTCTCCCTGTACTTCAATGGCGAGGCCAAAATCAGCCAGCTTGACGGCGGCACCCTTGCATTTACTCGCCAGCAGCAGGTTCTCAGGCTGAATAAGGAAGAGAAGACCTCGTGAGGCACCGGCCCTCAGACCCTGAGGAAGCCTAGTCTGGGTCCCCGCAGTCCCATCACCTGCCACCAGGTGGCGCCTACGCTTCACAAGCAGGAGACAAATGGGGAGCCTGGGTAGTACCTTCAGGTCCCGGTGGACGATGTCATGCTGGTGGATGTGGTTCACACTCTCCAGAATCTGATGTATACAGTGGCTGCAAAAGCACAAGGAGAAGGAATGTCAGTGCAGGGTTAAGCCACTCATCCACAACCACACACTACGGATACAACCATGGAAATCTGGGTTCCAGAGTCACAGGGAATCCCTGAACAACAGCTAAAAGCCTGGGACTCTGGACATCATCTAGTTCAACGTATTGTACAGAAGAAGAAACTGAGGGCCATGCATATTAAGTGGTTTATCAGGGGTCTCCCACTAGATAATGGCTGAGAACATACTAGAACAGAGTTCACCATACCTCCTTGGACGGTAAAGGCCCAATATCACCAGTCCATTTCCAAGAGACTGGAGACACTTCTAAGCAAAAGATACCATCTAACCTCTTCCTTCTTTTTTTTCCCCTTTAGTAACTTTCCTTGGAGAAGAGGCTTGCGATGGCATCTTAGGAAGGAGAATACAACTGTACCTCAGTTGTTTCGCTGGGGGCACACTCATTCATTTATTTAAACCTTTACTGACTACCTCCAGGCACTGTGCTTGGGACCACACAGACTCTGAAGATCAGTAAAACCCTGTGCCTGCCATGGTTTATCATCTAGTAGAGGAGATAAGACCCAGCACACAGACATTTTTAAGAAACGATGTCCTTGGGACGCTTGGGTGGCTCAGTTGGTTAAGCAGCTGCCTTCAGCTCAGGTCATGATCCCAGCGTCCTGGGATCGAGTCCCACATCGGGCTCCTTGCTCCGCGGGGAACCTGCTCCTCCCTCTGACTCTGCCTGCCATTCTGTCTGCCTGTACTTGCTCTCTCCCCCTCTTTCTCTCTGATAAATAAATAAAATCTTTAAAAAAAAAAAAAAAAAGAAAAAGAAACGATGTCCTTAAGAAGGTTCCAAACAGGGCAACTGAGGAGGATCTGGTAATGATTTTTGATAGAAAAAGATAAACTAACCCGAGTCACCTACAGCTCCTATTTCTTTCCTCTCCTTTTCCTCTCGTATCTTCTTTTCCTTCTTTCTTCCTTCCTTCCTTCCTTCCCTCCCTCCCTCCCTCTCTTTCTTTCTTTTCTCAAATAGGCTCCACACCCAATGTAGGGCTTGAACTCACTATGGGGCTTGAACTCATGACCTCAAGATCAAGAGTCATATGCTCCATCAACAGAGCCAGCCAGGTGCCCTCTCTGCCATTTCTTTAATCAGGCTGCCCACCTTCCTAAACATCTGACCACACTTGCAGTCAGACTCCTGGCAGGGAGCATTAGCGATCTAGAGCAATGGTAAAAACTGGGGGGACATCTGGTAATACCTGGAGACATTGCTGGCTGTCACAATTAAGGTGGAGATGCTAGTGGCATCCAGTGGGTAGAGGCCAGAGATACTTCTAAAACTCTATAATGCATAGGAGGGGCCCTCACAACAAAAAGTTATCTGGCCCCAAATATTTGTAGTGTTGAGGTTGAGGATCACTGGCCTAGAGAATGAGGCCCCCATTCGCAGGTACTAGCATGTGTGCGGAGCAGGCTTGTGCAGGGGTGCTGGGCTGGTGACCTGGACTTCTGACTCTTCTTCTAAAATCTGATTCTCAGGCTTTCACAAGAGCCAAGGGGTCTTACCGGGCTCGTGTAGGCTAAGGCTCAGGCCTCCTTTCAAGACACAGCCCATGAGTAGGCCAAAGAGACTTTAAGACCGAGCTGAAGAGGCAAGTCTCCACAGAAATATATAATTAGAACAGAGCCAGGCTAGCAGGGAGAGCCTTCTGGCCAAAAATGGCAAAAGTGCGAAGTGTCCCAGCAGAGCCAGGCCAAGCCCACTGGTACAGTCACACACCACCCCTCCCCTCCCCCTAGCCAGCTCGCCCTCCTCCCCGCCGGGCTCCCAGAGCTATCACCGCCTCCTCCTGCCCCGAAGTCCGGTCCTCCCCTGCTGGCACTGGAATTCATCTCCCCACTTGAGAATTTTTCCTGAGGCTGAAGCATCTGAAGTTGATCAGCAAACACTGGCCTCTCAGAGTTGAGAAATTTGTGAGGAAGCTGTACTCCCCCACTCTCTAGAGGCAGCCAGAGCTGCCACATATGCCAGATAAGCTGCAGGCAGGATGATCAAAACCAGGTTGTATGGACATCACCCTCAGAGAAAACTCGGGGCCGGGGGAGGAGCTGAGGCAGGAAGGACCGGCCACACAAAACACCCCAGAGCTGTGGTGTGGGCGGAATTCTGCCAGGGCTTCCACAGGGGCGGCTGAGGGCTGAGGGATGTGGCCAAGGAACAGTTCTCCAGCCGGAGGAGTCCCACATCAAGGCTGGTCGTGGTGGTCAAGAGACTAAGGGATTCAGGCTGGAATCTCTTTTGAGAAGGTTCCTGGTTCATTAGCCCAGATGTTTACACTCCTTCAGAACGCAAACCACGTTTCTTCCATCTCTGGAACATTCCCAGGGTGCCCTGCACACAGTCAAATTGGTCAGAGGAAAGAAGCAGGAGTAGGAGGAGCCCTTGGGCAGGCTGGCAAGTACACAGCAGTGCAAAGAAAAGGTATTTCTGGGGTAAAGGGGTAGAGGAAGCTTGTAATTGCTTCACAAAAAAAAAAAAAAAAAAAATGGCTCTAACTTCTAACATCACCCATAAAATGCAGCTCAGGTCCAGCTGTATGGAACCTTTGTCCAGAAGGGAGCTCTTCTGATCTATATCCAAAGACTCTTCAAATAGGCCCAATGCCTGCCCCCCACGAAGTGGCTGAGACTCATAGTGAACTCAAGGGCCCTGGCCTAACCTGGCATCAGCTTCACTGTAGTACTCTCTGGCCACGATGTCTTCAAACAGCTCCCCGCCAGTCACACTGCAACCAACAGACAGAGAGTGTCAGAGAAGGCAGGTCAGGGGGCCAACCCCAGCATCCAGCAGGCAACAGGTTACACCACGGAATAGCTTTTAAGGAAATCCCAACTCCACATGCATTCTTTCCAAGAGCCCAGAAAGTATTTGATCCTTCAGTGACATGGGGCTTCTCCTTGGGGTAATATGGGCCCTCCTTTCCTCCTGCGCATGTCTCTGCCGTTACCCACAGATCAGCTAATACTCAGGCAAAGATGAATATACAGGGATCTAAGAGAAAATTGTCAACCTACTCCGAAAGTCATAGCTTTATTTGAGACCAATATGAATACTAAGTTACACAGCTGCCCAAGAAGGACAGACCTACTCCTAAAGCTGAAGAATAATGAGATCAAGGACACAGAGACCCAATCCCGAAAATACTGGAGAGGCATTTTCAGGAGGTGAAGAGCTACTTTTGAGATATTAAACCACAACCAAAGTGGAGGAGAGACCAAGTGGAGTCCAGTTTATGACTAATAAAAGCCACCTTTAATTTCCCAGAATTTTTTTTAAGGTCATGCGAAGAGCTCTATTCTGTTTCTCCACAGAAGACAACACACCAAGAAACAAGAAAAAAAGCGTCTGCACGAGGTGTGCTGCTGAACAGAAATGCGAGCGCAATGCCCTCCGGGGTCTCGAGCCCTGGGGAGACCGTGAGGGAGCAATGCAGTCCTCTCCGCAGCCTGACCATTACCGGAGGAAGGTAAAAATCAAAGCCTTTCCCTCGGGTAAAGGAGAGGGGCCTTGGCAGAAGCTGAAGACCTAGTTCAGGTCTTTCTCCAAGCCTTCATGGTGAGCCAGGTGGAGGGAAAGGCCCCCCACACCCTCAGAAAGAGGCACTTACAGGTCAAACACGAGGTAGTGAAACCCTTCTTCAGAAATACTGTCATGGAGGCGCACTGCAAGAGAGGAGAGGGGGACAGAGATTAACAGAGAGAAACCTCGGAAACCTACTCCTCTCCTGCTCAGCAACCCCACCCCTGCCCCAGCCTGCCAGCCTCCCTGGATGGTCTTCTGACAGCAGTGAGAAGTGGCAACGTGCCCATCACCACCCCACCCCCAAGGCGAGGTGACATGGCCGCAGAGCAGAGAAACCACCAGACCCTGGGTCCAGTGCTCCGACTGCCACTTCAGACTGCCTCAGACGGAGGCAAGAGAGAGAAGGTTTGTGGCTAAGAAATAAGACAAAACAGAGAAAAGCAAGAACCTTCCCAGAGGGTCTAGTCCCGGAGAAGGAGGTCCTGGGACCTGCTGTGTGATGGTGTAATTCGGGACAAGAGTGGGGGTGCCTGAGGGAGGCTGACCATGGAGGGATAGAGGATGGTAAGACCGGGAGGGCCCGAGAGCCCTTCCACAGGAATAGATGGCAGACAGGAAATTAAAGGGCAGGAAAGAAGCTGGAAAGGTAGCGTCCAGCAGGAAGGCATGGGGAGTGAGGCTAATGGATGGTGAGGGTGGGAAGCAACATGCAGACTAGGCAACGACAACCATCACTGTTTATTCGGTGCTTCTTACATGCCAGGCCTGGGGTTAGGCTCTCGGCAGACACGACTTATTCTACAAGGGTTTACTGAGTGCCTGCTGAGCGTCAGACTCCATGCTAGATGGTGGGATTCAGGAAGGACACAGCGGGTTTCTCTGAGGAGTTTATTTTTCTGGACGACCACCCCGAGAGGAAGAGTCCTCCCATTCTACAGAAGAGGACAGTGGAGGCTCAGAGACATCGTATCTTACTGAAGGCCGAAGATGCAATAGGTTAAGATATCAGTCCAGCTCTTTCTGACTCCAAAGATGAGTCTACACCACTGCTCCCTCTAAGAAATGTGGTGAAGGCTGCACAGCCAGGCACCAGAGCAATGGGGCCTGGGAGAGAGACTAACCATGAATGCAGCTGCAGTAGCAGCACGGACAGGTCCGGGAGGCCCCGGCACCGAGCAGACGGGGGCATCTCACCAGCTGCAGGAAAACACTGGCAAGCAGAATCCCTTCCCACTCCCCGCCTCCAGAGCTCCTGGGCAAAAAACCAACCTAATGTCTTCCGAGGTCTCCTCTTCAAGCTTCTGCCCACAAAGACACCTCAGGCTTAAATGCCAACCCCTGAGCACCATTCTCATGCAAACACAAGGCGATACTGTGGCAAGGCAGTCCCTGTCCCTTCCCTCACCTGAACTCTCCTGAAGGGGAACCTCTATTTGACCTTCACGCCAGCCCTAGGCATTTTCAGGAGCACCTCACAGAGCACTTTAGGAATGGCCTGACACCAAAAAGACCCGCAAAGTTCTCAGATACACGGGAGTCACCATGTCTCTTCCTTGGTGGACCCCAGGCTGCCAACTGCCCCACACAAGAGGTTCCATTTCTGGTGTCAGACTGTTTCCTCAGGGCTGGGGTGCCTTCCTGCAGCCTCTCCCACCACCCCAAGATCACAAAATAGGCCCTTGGCCTTTCCTGCAGCTCTGTGGTTCTCAGCCGACAAAAATGAGGACTTGGGCCTGACAGGGCTGGATCGAGGGCCTATTGACTATTGAACGCTTCCTACTGCCTGCTTTATTTAATCTGATCTGGTCACTCAACTCTGATCTGGTTGCCCCAAATTCCACCCCCAGCTGTGATTTACCAATGGCATCAAGGGCAGGGGGTACTTCAAAAGCCCTCCTCCTCCAACTGTTCTCTCCAATACTTGGGCAAGCAAGTTCATACTTCTCTAGGCCCCCAGATGACAGAAGGAAGCTACAGTCAAGCCCATCCCACCCCCCCAATCAACCCAGGCATGCTCAAGTGAGCTCCCTCACAGCCTGCCAGCCCCCTCCTCATGTGTGCTTCTCTTGTCTAAGTCGGAGTTGCACACGGGAGTCCTGTTGCAGCTGCTGCTCCCTCGCTTCCAAAAGGACTTTCCATTTAATTAAAAATTTGCTATTAAAAAGCATTAAAGTGTGTAATACAAATAATCCCCTGGAAATCAGCTGTCCCAGAAGCTAAAGACCAGCTTCATTAGGGAGGTGACTAACAGTAGCAGGATGGCAAGCTAACAGTACAGCAGGTATGATGCTAACAACCACTCCCAGGGGAGTCCTGCTCCCTGGCCCTGCCTCTCCCTGCCCCCCGGCCCCCAGGTCTGCACAGCGGGGCTGATAGTGCTGCAAAAAGTCCAGGTGCCCAGGCCTATGCCAACGCAGGGAGGCACAGGCATGTGCCCTTCTCCAGGAAGGCCACACACAGAGCTCAGGTGGGAGGAAGCAAGGCAGGGGAATCAGAAGAGAAGAGCAGCAGCAGCAGGTTAATCCTTCCAGGACACCCAGCCCAGAGAATGGCTTTGATGTCTGCCCCAGAGCAAGGTACCACTGAGACAAGAAGGGACAGGTGCAAAAGGCCTCATAGCTGAACAAGATACTATCTTTTTTTTTTTTTTTTCCATTTGTAAAGAAAATTAAGAGAACTGAGAACAAGAGAAAAAACTTGACTGTGCCACTCTAAGTGCCTACCCAGCAGCATGTTGATAATAACAATCCAAGTGATCACTACTATTAAGTTGTTTCTAGGTGCTAGACATTGTGCCAAGTGCTTTACCTACATTATGTTTCTAAGCTCTCACATCACCTCTATTACCCCCATCTGGCAGAAGAAAAGACTGAGGCTCCGAAAGGAACTCATCCCAGGTCATCCCATGTGGCAGAACTGAGACCTGAAGTCAAAACAAACTAACATCAAGATCCTTAACACTGTGGAATTGCCTGCAAGGGAGACCCTTTCTCTGTCCTCTTGGGCAGAGGAACTCCAACCTGTCCCCAGTAGCTCTGGCTGCTCTGATCTGCTCGACAGTGTCCATGAGGTGCCCTTCTGGAAGCAGGCATGGCTGCACATGCCACGGACTCGGCTGTGAGGAAGAGAAACCTGGCCCCGCTGCCACGGAGCTTCCGGGTCAATGGGGAAGACGGTCGTGAAACCAGCACTTACACAAAGATGTTGCTACGCCCTACTGCGGAAAGGGCTACAAAGTAGAAGTAAAGGATGCTATGGAGGTGTGGAAAAAAAAAAAAAAAATCTGACACCCAGTCCATTCCACAGTGATTAGAAGGCTTGAAGTGGCCAAGGAGGGCCAGACCACTCCTCAGACAGAAAGACCTGGAAAAGGATTAAAAAGCATCTACTGCACTTCAGCAATAAAACTAGATATTTTTCTTTAAAAACTGTGGAGAGAAAAATGGTCCAAACACCTAAATACCTTAACTTAACGTTTCATACCTTCAAGGACTAACAACGCCATAACCCAAATGCTGTGGCTATTTCCGGTTTCTAGAAACCACCCAGCAATATGCCACATTTTAACTAGCAAATCTTGGCTCAAAAAGCTCTGAGAAAGTGTCCTTGTTAAAAGTGTCTGCAGCAAGAGCACAGTGGAAAGGAGGTCCTGCTTCCCGGGGGGCTGGCGGGGGACCGAGGCTGCCCCCCAGGAGCAGGTGGGCAGGAGGGCCTGGTCAGGATTCAAGGTGTTCTTCTTCTTTGCCCCTGCTTTTGCTCCACTTACTGTTAGCTGAATGGGCTCTAGGTCCGAGGTAAATGGCAGCCTGGCGTAAATACCCTGTGAACTGAGCCGGGGCGCTGAGGATTTAGGCAAGGTCCCTTCCAGGAGCTGCGGTCCTGCTTTTCATCGCCTCCGTTCTTTCCAAGCCGAGGCTTCCTTTGCCCGCTGAACCCTCAAACTTGACGAAGAGGCTAAATATTCTGAGGGAGGTCACAGCTACAGACCAGCCAATCCCACATGCAAACCTGGACAACAGGATGGCAAAGCCACAGACACACGGCCCGCACGCCAGCAGCGGGAGCATGCCCTGGAGACCACACTCCGGGGGCCGCTCAGGTTCTCCCCAGACCTACGGAATCAGAACCGGAGCTTCACACGATCCCTTGGTGATGTCTGAGCACATGAAAGTCTCAGTAGTGCTGCTCTAAATCATCACGCCAGACTGGAATTGAACCTGCTGGGGCAACTCAGCACGAAGGAAGACAGAGTCTATTCATTAGAGGAATTTAAAGCAGGGAGGCAAGCAGATCACAGGTAGAACACGCTCCATTCAGACTGGAGACAGGACGACTGCCGGCTCCTCCTCTCCACTCCACACCTCTGGCCACCTTTCCCAAGTTGTTTGAGGTTCTGCAGCACGCCTCCTAACTGAAAAGCTTTGTTTTTTTTTTTCCATCAATAAACTATTTTTTTTGAACAGTTTAGGGTTCACAGCAAAACTGAGTAGGAAGTCCGAAAAACATCCACATACAACTTGCCGCCCCCTCCCCACGCACGGCCTCCCCATCACCGGCATGCCCACCAGACCAGCGCGTTTGTTACAATCAATGAACCTACACTACACATCGCTGTCACCCAGACTCTGTAGTTTACATGAGCAGTTTGCTCTTCCAGCAGCTTTTTAACTTCTGGGATAGAATATCGATTAGGGAAGAAAACTGGGGATGCCTGGCTCCTTGCGCCAAATATCCTCCTCAGTTCAAGTGCCTCTGAATCGGACTGTAGCCAGAAGGGGAACATGTGCTCTCTTTCTGAGCTTCCTCAAGTCTGCGCCCCTTGTGGGCTGGTCCACTTGTATCCCTGCAGGATGGAGTTAAAGAGGCTGGCGCCAAAAGGGCCACAGCTCTGAGGGACAGGGCAGCGAAGAGAGTGGAAGAATAGTGAATTAGGGCACAGAACGGCCTCCTCTCTGCTACAAGCCAGATCGGGAGCCATAGCAACCTCAGCCTCCCGGATCCAGTGCCCCACCACATCTCCAGGAGCCCCGGTTCCCACCGGAAGCCATAGAGCCTGACCTGCCAGCTCTCCCAGGACACAGTCCTGACTCCCTCTTCGCTCTCACTGCTCTTGACCCCAGAATAAGGCCTCAGACCGCCATCCCTCAGGATCTGGGAGCAGCTGTGAAATGAAGCACAGCTCTGGGCAATCAGATGCTGATGAAGGGAGTGTGCCTGGCCTGGCCTGGCCTGGCTTGGATCTCTCGGGCTCCCTAACAGGGCAGATGGCTGGGGTAGACAGTCCCCCAACGGCTAGGTCCCTGGGTCCAGCCGGGGGCAGGTGATACAAAGGAAAGAGGTACCAAACCAAGTGAGGTCTAAAAGGTCAAAAGTACGTATTTAATTTCTAGAAAGGCACAGTAAGAAGGGTACGACTGTTTTCACCTGGAATCCCATTTTTGTCCTTCCTGGTCACTTCTCCACCGACTACACCTTACCCCAATCCTTCTAGGGATGCCTCTAGTCACCCATATGTTCCTTCTTCCTGTTCTGAAACTTCCAGGTTAGAGGTCACAAGCTCAAAAGCCTCCAGGTAGGCAGTGCAAACGTGAGGTAACGGGGAGTTAGCAAAGGACGGTTGGCCGGCAGACTACGGGGACAGCCACTGCCCAGCCTGAGCCGATTATGGCGGCACAGAGAGGCAGGCTCAGCAGAGCCCTGATGTCTGATTCGCAAGACTGGGAAACAATTTTTTTCCCCCAAAATGCGGAATCTCATTTTTAAATACTGGCAAATAATAAAATATTTTTAGACCACTGAGCTGGCCAAACAAAACACACCCAGATTTGCGACTGCTGCTCTAGGCATTCCTCTCATTGTCTCTCTCCTACTGAAGGTGACATGTTGGTCCCCATCGTGCTATTTACAGGTGAGCGTCTGACTTCGGAGCTCACCCAGGGAGCTCCAGTAGTTCTCAGCCCGGGGCCCGTTGGCTGAGCGGTGTTGGCTCAGTGGGACACACCGCACCAGCAGAGCTGAGCCCTGGCTATGCCAGTCTGCTTCGGGTATAATCCAAGCTGCTACCTGCCATCTGTAAAGCCTTGCATGGTTGGCATTCTGGTACCTCAGAGCTGCTCCTCTCCCCTTGGGCTGGAGTACGACCTCAGCTCTCCCACGTAAGAGCTCATGTTAAGCTTCCCAGCCTGAGGTCTGGGAGACCAGAGGCTGGGCAGCTCCGGAGGAAGCATGGAACTTCAGCAAGTCACCTCCCAGCCCTGGCCTCCAGCAGAGCAAAGCAGGCGGCCTCCGGGGCACTGTGGGAGTCCCGATATTTAGGCCATGCCTGAGGAGCAAGGAACACGTGTTGTTCTTTGTGATGACTCAGGGCTTTCAGGGAGAAACCTAGGAGATGCTCCCTGCCCTGCCTCAAGTCAAGACTGGGGTTTCTGCTCAGACACTGCAGCCAGCCCGGTTTCTGTCCCCACTGCAAGAAGCACCAAATCAGGGCCAACGCTTTTGGCAAAGACTATTTCAGCTGAACAATGTAAAACTGAGCCGGAGTGGGTTGTGGCAGGCAAGCCTCCTCAGGCTTTAGAACAACCAACAATGTGCTCTTGTCCCCCAAGTCAGGGTGGGAGCAGGGAGAAATCCTCTTAATTTTTCCTCCTTCCCCATGAGAGTGGCTCCTGCCATCCCTTCTCCAGAGAAGCCAGGCGGGTGGGCAGCTTGCTTTCCTGGCTCTGGGGGAATACAAACGGGAGCACCATGGAAACCCCCAGAGTGTGCACGACACCGTAATAGGAACAAAACTCTTTCAAGTCCAGAAACAAAATCCGGACCCTTTTATGATGGCTGTGGAAGGCCCCTGGTGAGAGATGCTGGCAGGCTACTAGCCCGGAGCCTCACACGCTGTGGACCCTGGACCTCAGCCCAAAGACAAAAGGAGAAGGGGAAGAAAGGGAGTCTGAAACCGATTGCAGTACCTCCCATCCTGAATGGCACTGGAAGGATGGAGACCCTCAGGTGTCTATAGCAGAAGGCTCCAGAATTCTGAGCAAGACACAACTGCTATCCCACTTGGACAAAAAAAGTTATACCAGGCAAAGGTCCAGGGTCAGAACTGGTTTCAGACACCAAAGCAGTGGATCTCTGTTCTCCCTACCTTCTACCAGATGCCCAAGAAATACCCCAAGCGAAAGTGCTTACCAATGTTTGGATGTTTCAAAAGTCGGCATATCCGGGCCTCACGTTCTAGTTTCTGGTGATCTAAAAGAAGAGAGAAGACAAAACTCATCAGCCATCTGTTCTATTTGTGGCCACCTGGCTATTCACAGTCCTTCAGTTATTAGGCACCAACTATGCACTTTTTACTAATTTGCCAAATTAATGGAGCAAGTCACGGCAATCCCAGAGACAGGTATTATGACTTTTTTCAAATGAGGAAATGCACTAGGAAAGTCCCTCAAGTTAGTGAGAGGCAGAGTCAGAACTTGAATCCAGGTCTTCCACTATAACTCCGGTACCCTTTTCACTACGGCAGGGATTTCACTGGGCCAGGGTGTCCAGAATTTCTTTCTTGATAGAGGTGCTACTAATGACTAAATTTTACTGAGCACCCAACTACATGACCAGGCACTGTGCTAGGAACTGTGCAAATATCCTCTGACTTGGTCTTCAGAGTATCCCTGAAACATAATGAGGCTGACAACCAAAATAACGATGAGGAGGCTAATGATTTGACAAAATGATAAGCAGAGCTAACATTTCTCGAGAGCTTAATTCTATACCAGGGAAAAACATCTTTTAATTTATTCTCGTAACCACTCTACGAGGCTGGTGCTATTATGATGCCCATTTTACGGTCATCCTGCTTCTCCCCAGGATCCTGTTGGCCACAGCCTGCTGTGAGTGCTTGCCTCTTGGCACTCAGGCACGGGGGTTATTCTGTTCGGGTGAAAGGACCAGAATCCAGGAGTCCCCCGGTGCAAACAAGCTGCCTTGGTCAATTCCTTCCACAGGAAGGCAGAGCTCCAGGAAGCAGAAAGAGAGGACACCACTACTCAAAGCAGCGCGGCCTAGCAGCCCTTCCCCTTCTACCTGCTGGAACCCTGCCCAACAGTCCCCTCCTTCACAAAATCTTCCCTGTTCCGGCCGGCAGGTGTGACCTCTCCTTGCTCTTGAGCATCCCCCCATCCTCCACCACATGTCTTCGAATTGTCACATCATACAGTATGTCCAGTATCTTTTGGTCACAAGCTCTTCAAAGGGTGGGACCTTTCTGAGTGCTGCTTCCTAGAGGTCTTGCCACAACAGCGGCTTTGTATTGGACTCTCCATAACACCAATCGTACTAACAAGTGTTGTTTACTGAGGATTCACTACATGCCAGGCAGAAGCATGGGTGATCTTACTTGATCATCCTCACCGAGACCCTGTGAAGTAAAGGATCGGATGAACTCCATTACACGGCAAATGAGGAAACTGAGGCTTAACAAGTTGAAGTAACCCATCCAAGGTCCCAGGTAGTGGATGCAGGCAGTCTGAGCCTGGAGCCCTTTCTCCATCACTGTGCTAGGATGACAGGACAGAGTGAGAGCAACTGGTAATGACTCTGGGTTTGGGGAGGCATTTCTCCAGGTCTAGGCAAGTGCCTTCATATCCACACCTGCCAGGCACTTCCGGCCTCCCATGGTAGGGGTTCTTTCTATCCTACCTCCAGCTCAACAGCAAAGAGCCTCTGCAGAGCTCCCCATGACCCCCACAACCATCCTACCAGGTAGGTGCCATGATGGTCATCATTTCACACATAAGAAAACTGAAGCCCACAGAAGTTAAATAACTCGCTTGAGGCCCTACAGCGGGGAATGGCAAGAACTGGGATTCAAACCCAGGCCTGGCAAAATAATGTAGTCTGAGATAATGCAGGGATTACAGACCAAAAGGAATTCATACTTGTTGTTTCACCAGACACCCCCAGTTTTGTCTTAAACTTTCCCTCTAGCAATAGCTCTGCTTTGTGAAGAAGGAGGTGGGGACAGGCAGAGATTAGTTCCTGCTGCCCAGCTAATCCGTCCCAGCTGCCCAAAGATCTGGGTCAGGCCCTCCTTTCCATCCTCAGGTTTGGCATTACCACTAACCAGGATGCAGCCAGAGAACCACAGGTAGACCCCACATTCCCATACCACCTGGGATCCATCATTCCTGGGGATCTTCAGACCCTGGGGTTGAGGAAGTAGGGCTAACCCTGCCCAGTGACAGAGGTTTTGCTTCTTCCAGCTCTGGCTGGTAAGATGTCAAGGTTACCCACCCTCCTCCCAGCTCCTGGACCTGGGATGGAAGTACCAAGCTAGGGAGCCCCAAAGCTTCCACCCTCTGACCACTCACCTCGCCGCCCTCTGACCCAAAAGCCTTGGGCTTAGCTGCCCAGGCAGTTGCAGGAGAACAGTATCTTGCAATGCGGAGGTGGCTGCTGAGGGGAAGGCCTGGAAGATTAATGTTTATCTCCTCCCTTAAGTCTCTTACTGGCTAATGGTTGCAGGCCCATAAGAGCAACAGCACTAAAAATAAGGGTGCTCCGGCTTCACCAGTGACTCAGAGCCGGGAGAGGAGAGACACAGGCTCATACTTCGAGCTCCTCGAAGGAGCTGCCCAGTGCCCAGAGGGTCCTTGTCAGCCACTTATTTCAACCCTGTCTCCAAGGAGCCGAGTCCCCATGTCTTCTCTGAATCCCAGGCTGCTCCTGGTCTTGGCGCCAGTCCTTAGCATGTACTCCGTCCATGAACACACAGCTTTGGAGTCAGACAGCCCCAGGGTGAGTCTGAGCATGTCTATGACAGGTGAGTTATTAAAGCCATCTGACCCTCCTTCATTTTTTCAAAAAACACTGTTCTAAATGCTATGGCTACAGCCCTGAACAAAACAAGACAAAAATCCCTGCCTTCATGGAGGTGATATTCCAGCAGGGCTGGGTTGGGGGAGGGACAGACGAGAAGAAGGGGATGGGACATGAAATGTTGTGGCAAGTGCAATGTGGGAAAATAAAGCAGGGAAGAGGCATGGCACACGTTTAAATAGGACGGTCATGGAAAGCTTCAGCAAGGAATGACGTTTGATTGGGACCTGAAGGAGGTGACAAAAGGAGCCACGTATCTTGGGAAAGAGTTTCCTCGCTTTGAAAACGGAGGCGGTGTTCTCTGCAGATTAAATGCGGTAATTGGGTAAATGCTCAGTGCAGTGCCTGGCACCCAGGGAGAATCTGAGCCGTGGCTATTGCCAGAGACACACAGCGAGTCGGACCAAGCCTCCCGCAGCCTGGGCGGCCAGAGTCCCCAGCACACGAGCAGAGCCTTCTGCCTTGGCTCGCTGCAGCTATCCTGAGTGGGGAGATATTCCTGCCTGTTTTGGTTGGGGCCCACCTTGGGGAAAGGTTAGCAACGGGGGCTTCTCGAGAGAGGACAGCTTAGAAGTGCCACTGCCTGCAGGATCCCTCCTCTTCCTCAGCCTCACGCTTGGTGGCTGTGGCATCCTGTCTTCCAGAAGCTCTGGTCAACGAGCCATGTGGTTTCTGCCTACCATCCTCTCCTTGCATCCTTATACTGTGCCCCAGGCTCCCTGCTGTCTTCTCCAGCCCCTTTCCCCCGCATACCTCCTGTCCTGGAGTCCCCTCCAGGACTGGGCCGTCTGGGAAAAAAAGCAGAGGGCTCCACCCCAGCAGCAGAGTGGTATTTCAGGAACAAATATGGTTTGTAGAGTATCTTTCCCAATGGCAAGGGCTGTCCCAGCTAAAGCACAGCATCACAGCCCCAAAAAGGGTGAAGCCACTGAACTGAGTCAGTCCACAGTGGCCACGCCAGGGCTTGTCTGGGTATCCTGAGGGGATAACACACGAGCTGGTGCTTTTGTCCCAAAGATGGCCTTCTCCCTCAAGACACCCCTCTTACCACAGACCCCAGAGCTCGCTCTTCCTAGACCTTCCAAGGCTGATCCTCTTCCCACCCACCTTTCAGCTGGGCTATTCCCCGCCCCCTCACGTGGCCCAGCCCCCCTTTCCTGTTTGACAAGAGCCACTTCCCGCTTTTGCACAGGGCCACTTCCTGCCCGCCTGTGTGCTACTGCCATGGAGAGACCCACCCCTGCCGACCTTCAGCCCAGCTCCAACCACATCTCTCTGCAAGGTTTTCCCCCTCAATAGCAGAGGTAGCAACAGGAGCAGAAAGCAGAAGTGGCCGTTATCAGGGACCTGCTCAGGCCTTCCCCAACAGCCCACCCAGCGTAGAGCCAGGCCCAAGAAACAAGCATCCCTGGAGGCCTTGCCTCTCTTGCCTTTGGCCCCAGCACCTTGAACCTTGGTCCAAGCCAAGTACCCATCACAGGAAGAGCGGCAAGGAGTGACCAGGTAGTTGGTACCAAGGGAAGCAAAAGAGGAAGCAGTGAGGAGATGGCATGTGGCAAAGGGGAGGCAGGGTTCTAGAACCACCTCTCCCCAAAATCCAAACCAGAAGCCTACTCCAGATGTATTTGCCTTTCCCCCAACAGGACAAGGGGCCAGGGAAGGCTGGCCATTGATCTCCATGGCCCTGAAGGGACATGACTGCTTTAGTGACATTTCTCTAAAACCATAAATGTCAGCACTAGCTTCACCTAAGAGCCTCCTGCCACCCAAACACAGCACCCTCTGTGATGGGAAAGAACACACAGCCCTATGCCGGCTATGAGGACCCTCCCCAAGTTCCAATCCCAATGACACCTTGACTTTTCAAAGAGTATTTCAAGGGTCTGTGCCTGTGATCCCGTTGAATGATGAGAAGATTCCTACAGCTTCCTACGACCCAATTTCAGATGCCCCACGAGGAGCGTCTCCTCTTGCTGCCCTCCGGAGTGCCCTCCTCCTCCTTCCCAAGTGACAGAGGCCTCTGTCTGGCCCCCAGGGCCTCACTCTCAGGAGAAGGAACAAGGGCACCATGGGGATTTGGTGTTGTAGTGTACATTTCCAGCTGCTTATAAACAGCCCCTGGCCTTGGGCACGGACCAGTGGGAATCCCAGGCCACCATCCCACTGACCTCATCTTGATGCTGCGATGCCACATCCCTTCCTCTTTGAGTCTCACTCCAAAGGTGCAAAGAGTCTCCAATTAAGAGCAAAGTCCACCCACCATGTCCGCGCCAGGGTCACGGCTTGGAATTCTTTCACACTCACACACCCGGGACCAGCCGCGCGCGGTGAGGACAGTGGGACGGGGCCCAAAATGAGCTCGCATGAACCCCTAAGGCTCTGTCTCTGAAGCTGGCATCCTCCCTTTCTCCTCAGTCCTCATTCAAGCAACTTTCACCAGGAGACACAGAGACCCAAGCCCCACTGTGGCCTCTGTCTCTTAAGAGAAGCTTTAACTAAGAAGGGAGAGGAGAGAGGCAGCTAAGAAGTGCCCCACAGTGAAAGTCTCCCAAACCAGCCTGGATGGAGAAAATCCCTGTGGGGTCACTTGCAAGCTCCAAGAAGGCAAAGTTCTGCCTCTGGACACTCTGGATTCTCTCTGGGCCAGAACAGGGTCAGCAGCTTGGTTCTCCATGCCCACGGCAGGGATCTGGGTGCCTGCAGCCTTTGCCCACTGTTTTGGTGACATTTCCTTCATGGTAACCAGCCCCAAGTAAAACATCCCAGGAAGCAGCCCCTAAAAATAGCTCCTCCCAGGGCAGCAGCAAGCGGGGGGGAGGGGAAAGAGGGAGGAGAAAAGAGGGGAGCAGATGGGAAGCTGCTGCTGCTGTTGCTGATAGGACCCAGGAAGTAGAGATGGTGTGGGGAGGGTAGGGGGAGAGGCTGGAAATATCCCCACCACAGAGGGGTCTATACCCAGAGAGGTGGGTACAGATGAGAGCAGGGCCTCAGCCAGCAAAAGATATGGATTTGCTCCACCAGGCTTTAGCACTCTGGGCCTAGCTGGAGGTGTGGGGATGAGAGAGCAGCATGTATCACAAGAACAAAATGCCCAGAATCTGTGTTTTCAAGGGAGGAGCCACGGGGTAGGTGAAGACCATACTGCTGGAGGATGCTGGGGTCTGAGCACTGGCAAAATCACTGGCATACCTATAGCTCAAAGTAAACAGACCAATCGTTTGTGCCTTGGTTTCCCCACTGGCCCTGGGGCAGATCCTTCTGGCCACGGGCAGATGACAAAAGGCCTCTGCCGAGAGGCACTCAAGAGGTGCAAAGTGCCCATCTCTTCCTGTCATCACCCTTTTGGCACCCATGGGATCAGGGCCCTGTTGGCCTGCCAAGGCTGTCCAGAGAGCAAGCACAGAGCTGGGGGCAGAAGTCTGTCCTACCCACTCCTCCTCTTCCCGGTCTCCAGCCTCAGCAGAGAATGGGGTCAGCCACTCACCTCTAGGGTTTCAGCAGAGCCTCGAAGCTTAGAGCACAGCTTCTGACAAGAGACCAGGGCAAGCAGCCAGGAGAGAGCAAGGATGGGGCCACCTTCCAACCGCCATCCCCACTCCATGAGGCCAGTACCCAAAGTCGCTCTGGGAAGGTGGGTGGAATGGCAGGGTGACAGGCCAGTGTTGTATGAACTAAGTCACATCGCTCACAGCGTGACTGAATGACAAGACCAACCCAGAAGAAGCCTTTGGCACAGAGAAGGGGCCTTCAGGCTGCTTTCTCATCCTCTTAGGGGGATAAGTCAGTGGAAGCTCAGTCATTTATATACAGGATGCCCATTTCTCTGTCAACAGAAACTGACTGGCCTGTTATCCTTAGGAGGAAAGCACAGTTTTGCATACAGCCTCTTTAAATGCTTCCTCAAGTAGCAGAGTCCCAGCGTTCCAGCGCTGCACAGATTGCTCTTCCCTCCCCGCCCCAACCCTGCCACCCCAGCCCTGCACTGCTGCTTCACCCTCCCTTCCCAGCCTCCCCTCGCTTCACCCAGATCCTTAACAGGAAAGTCTCACTTGGAGATACCACAGGGGACACAAATGTCATGGGGGCTACTCAGGCCAGCACTAAGGGGGTGGGGACTTACAGCTGGCACCACCCAGGGGGATCTGATTTCAGTCCCTAGGGCCAGCTGGACCCAGAAAGGGACAGCCTTTGCCCTTCTGGTGGCCAACATGCCACAACCTTAGCCACTCAGCCTGCTACAGCCTTGGACACAGGCTGACACCCCAGTCTGGGGGTTCAGAAGAAGGCCCCTAATCTCAGAAAAACCCATGGGCACAGATGGCCACATACTGGCAGAGATGCCACCTGGAGAAGGCTGGGCCAAGGTTTGTCTGGGAAATCTCAGAGAACATGACCAGAGCGACTGGTGGTGTGTTTGCTGATTTCAGATGGCATTTCCTAAAGCGTGGCTGGGGGACCCCGTGTATGAAATTCACTAGGGCCCTTGTTTAAAGTGTAGATTCTAGGGTCCAACCCCAGGCCCCTGTGGATAGAACCCAGGAATCTGTATTTTTTAACCAGTACTCAGGTGATCCTTATGCACACTAAAATTGAAAATCGCTGCTGAAAGGAAGTCCCAACATTGCCCTATAAGGTCATTACTGACAGGGAGGAAAGAATCACAAGCTACACTGTGTTCCTACGTCTCCCACCCACCATATATGCCCCAAGCACAGGTCTTTAACCTCATGTGTCCTATCCAACAGCCATGTCACGCCTATGCCAGGTTCAACGAATCAGAAAGGGAGGAACCCAAGCCAGCACCAGGGTATAAGCGTTCCTATAACTAGGCTCTGAGTTTCATGAGAGCCAAAGCCAAGAAGTAACCATGACTAGTTACATAGTGTTCTGAATCCATCCATTCGACATGTACAGGCTAGGTATGTGTCAGGTACTTGGCTGGGTACTGCCCACACCAAGGTAAAGAAACAGATATGGTCCCAACCCTTTACCTCCCCGGTCCTCAGGAAGAGGAAAGCTTTTGCTTACATGTAGCCTCTATAGAAACTTCTTCACATGGCATATACAGATTAAATAAATAAACACAGCAAGTGCTATAACAGATTTCAAAATACTGTTTCTGATAGCACCTCTTAGTAAGGCCAAGTATCCATAGTAGTAACAGCAACTGGACTCCAGATAAATGGTCCAAATACAGAGGTTCCTTATGATGCTAACTGTTCCAAAGATAAACCCTAAGCTACGGAAGAAGAAACGACCATTTGCCCTTCAACTATAGCAATATGGGGAAACGCTTTGGATGTAAGCAAGAGAGCAGGATATAAAATGTTATGCTCCACGAGGTGAAAATCTATATGCATATGAATAAAGATAAGAAGGGAATCTGAAGATTTAAAAATAAAAAAAGACATAAGGGCTCAGGCTCCTTGGGGGGATGCTCTTAAATCTTAAAATAACGACTTATCATTGCCATCACCTGGCCCACTAGCTCCTGCATCCAAGCCTATTTTAAATGCCTCCTTCAGCCTAGTGGAGAGCTAAGCTTGGAACCGCGGGCTCCCTTAAGAGGCCCAGCTCCACACCTATCACTGTTCCAAGCAGAGGGAGTGACGTTATATGACTTTCAGTGACTTTACATAGACAGGCCTGCAGACAGAAATGGTGCTCGATGCCCAGCCACACGAACTCCCTACCTTGTAACACAGCTACGAACGTGGGCCTCTGAGGCCACATCGACAAGAAACAACGGAGCCAAAGAAGGATTCCCACCCAGATCCAAACTCCCCGGTAAGACCTGGTGATGTCTCCCCATGCCTCCTGAGCACTTTGCCGAGGATGCCAAGGAGAAGCAGCTTGATACCCTTTTCTTTCCCTTCGTATTCGCAGCACAGAAAATCACAAACAAAAAAGAAAAAAAGGCAGAAAGACTCAGCAAACAGAGCGAACCCCTTCAGACCCCCAAGGATGACTGGTGGGACCACCACGTTCCCAGACACAGAAATCCAACACCTGCGGAGCCCTAGACAGACAGACAACGAAGAGTGAAACCCAGCCCCAGCTGCTGCACCTTTATAAAATATACAGCGTAAACTGAGAGGCTGCAGGGAAACCATGGGCCCTCACTCCCTAACCCCGTGGGCAGCCTAGTGGGCACCCTGGCCCAACTCTCCAGGAGCTCACATCCCCTGGGCCCACACCTACGGCACAGCCCCTAGCTTGGTCCCTCCATCTCCAAGACAACACCCTCCCACTCTCCCACCTCCAAACAGTATTGGCACTGACAGATTCCTGACCCGTCTTGTCGGCATCTGTGCCCGTCAGCCAGGACCAGGCCTCTGTCCCTAGGTTAACCTGGTACGCAAGCCACACGACAGAGCCCCAGTTTTGGCATAAGCATCTTGAGAGAGGGGGAGTTGATGTCTGAAGCATATGATCTTACACAAGAATCCTTGAGGGACCAAAAAAAAAAAAAAAAAAATCAAAGAGAAATCAAACCTCATCCAGTTTGGGCAGGGAAAGAAAGCTGTCAGTTGGAAAAGACAAGACAAGGTTGAAAGGAGGTGGGGAAGGGAATAGGACATAATGACACAGGTCAGGGAAGTTTAGGTGGGTAGGGAAGGAGGATAGAACGAGAGCCGAGGGCAGGCAGCTCCACAAAGTCACCACGACAGTGAGCCTCAAAATCCAGAGTGCGGCTCCCGGTGTTTTTCCCTCCCTCACCCCTGGGTCAGGGGACATTGGTGAAATGAGGAACACGAAGCACTGTGTCATTAACTGGAGACACCAGACACCAGCCCCACTTCTGCTGCACCAGGGCTCGGCTGTGTGGGCACAGGGAGGCGTCCACTCCTGAGCTGCCGTCCCCGCCTGCGCCCTACACCCTTGGCCACAGGATGTTTGCCAAGGAGCCCAGCCCACTGTGTCATCCCCCTACCCCAGGAGAGGAGGGCATCTGACTGCCCACACATCTCTATGGCAACCGTCGCCTCCGACGCAAGGTACCCAGAGAGAAAGCAAACAAACAAATAAGTCAACTTTATAGCCAGTGTAGAGGAACAGCAAGAGATGGAGCTGGGAGGGGGACAGCAAGACAAGCCCTGTTGGTGGGGAATGAAGAGAAGCCCTCTCAGCCAGGAGGCAGACACAGCCTTGCTAAACAGGTCCCAGAACAACTGGACACATGACAGGTGCCCACTGTGATCTCCGAGGAATTTAATAGCTTCTCTGATGCTTAGAGATGTCAACTACATCTCTTACCCCGGAGTCGCCTGGGTCACTATAAGCCACAGCCCTCACCTTCCCCAGGGCATCGGTCCTGGCTCCTAATATATGTATGGCATCCTGTTGCCCCATACTAACGCCTTTCTCTGGGTCTAAAAACCTTTGTCCCCTGCTGCACCCCGCGGCCCTCAATGACAACCCGTCCACATACCTCTGTACTCCCCAGACCTGTTCACACACACACTGCTGGGTCTATACCTATCAGATGAGGTGAGTCTGGCAAGCACCCAATAGAAGGTTCAAGGAGTGTAGGTTTGAGGTGTGAAAGACAGGGCCTCACCCTCCTGGTCTCAGGTACTTGGGAGGATCTCCCAAATCAGCTCCAACGCCTGGGCCTTCACAATCCTTGGACCTGGAGGCAATGCTGCGCCCACCCCGGCCAGGCCACTGAGATTTCCAGACCATGAAGCATCACCCTCCACCCAGGACAGGCTGCATCTGTTGTTGCACCACCAACTTTGTAATTTGATCAAAAAAGCAATCAAGTTCATCTGGCAGGATTTGTTCCCGAGAAGCCCTCGCCAGTAGCAGCCTCCCCTGATGTTTACAGATTGCCTTCCCTTGGGAGTCTGTTCTGCCGCCTGGTGGGCAGGGGGAGGCTGGATTTGTCAGAGCTGTTCACTTACTGCATTTCCATCCTAAGTCACCCCTGGGGCACGGGGACAAGGACAGGCCTGGAGGGGCTGCCCACTGCCTGCAACACAGAGACTCCAAATTAAGAGCTCTCCATTCCATGCTACCACCATTCCCCATATCTCCACCTTCCTTAAAAACCAAACTCCCTGGAGCCTTCAGGTACCATTCCTCCCTGTCGCTACCTACATGTCTCATATCTTTCTCATTCATTTCTACCTGAGCCCTTCTGGTTCCCCATGTCACTCTGTGTCTGGTTTCCAAGTCAACCAACCCGGAAATTCCACTTCTTCTGCAGGTGCTAAAATACACAACTCCCAATTCCTGGAGCATCTTCAGAGCTACAGCCCTTGGAAGCAGCCTATGGAGACCAAGATGGGGGAACACTCACCCCGGGCAGACAACTTCTTGGTATTGATGATTTTTGCTGCATACTCTTGCGTGGAGGTTTTCTTCACACACCTGCGGACCACAGAGAAAGCACCCCTGGAGGGAGAAGGGGGAAAGAACTGGGACACGGAGCAGAGCAGAGTGACACAGACACACTTCGGGTCTGAGAACAGTGATGCTCCCATCACCAGCCCCTTAGTCAAAATCATATACACCAGCGTTGTGACCATCACCCTCTAATGTGAGGCAGAAGGATGTGGCCACCGCATGACACTGAACGGATGTGGGTGGAGGACCACCCCATCCCACCCCCATGTCTAGTTGCTGGACAAAGCAACAGCCCCAACCTCAGACTGTACATCAGGAGCTGGTGGGCAATGTTTAAAACACACACCTGCTGCATCTCAGGGACAGCCCTGCAGTCCCAGCCAAGAGAACCAGGAGAAGGGACAGAGACCCTGCTCTTCTCTCAGCAGGAATAGTTGAGGGTAGGGGAAGGAGAGATTAGAAAGAGGGTATGATTCCAAGAGGGGAATCTCCTTCAGTCACGGGGGTAGGTTAGGAAAGTGAGGCTCAAACCCCCCCACACCCCAGGACTGGCTTCATCCCACTGCATCCCTGGCTCAACTGACAGCAGGGAAACAGAGGATCCAGTTGTGGGTCTCAGACATCAATAGCTCCCCTACCCCATGATTTTCCCCCACTACTTTCCCCCCCAATGGGAGCTCGCACTCTCTAGCTCTGGAAACGTCTAGGGGGGCGGGCAGGGCGGGGGCTGCAGTGGCCGGGCTCGGCGCCGCGGGTGGGGGTGGGGGGGGCCGGGGCTGCTGCGGCGGCCAGCTCAGTGCAGAGGGGAGGGGGATGCTGCGGCTGCGGCGCGCGGCTCCCGGGACCACTGCAGGGATAGGGGGAGGGGACAAGGGGGTGCTGCAGCACTGCCCAGCAGCAGGGCTGGGATCCTGGAAGCATCACTAACGGGGGGCGGGGCCGGACATCCAACATCCCCCCGCACTCGGGCACCGCAGCGGGGTTGGAGCTGCAGGGCCGGGGAAGGTCTAGAGTGCCAGGCGCATGGGACATGGGACAGGGTGCTGAGTGAGCTCCCGAGCAGGGTGAGGAGGGGGCGCAGCGAGCAGGTGGGGTCAGAATGGGGGGCGCCTGAAGGGTGAGGGAGGGGCGGGGCTGGAGGGCGCCCAGGAGCGGTCCGGGGGCTGCAGTCCCCGCGGCAGCGCGGTGTGCAGCAGCCGGGGCAGCTGCTGCAGGGCGCGGAGGGGGCTGCGGGGCAGGGAGCTTGGGGCGAGGGGGCCCCGGAGGCGGCGGGCGGGAAAGGCTGGGGGTGGGGCGGGCCGAGGGGGCGCTGCAGCGGCCGGTGCAGGGCCGGGGGGCGGGGCGAGGAGCCGCATAGCGCCCGGGCGGCGGGGACAGGGTGGGGGGCCGCGGCTGGCGGCGGGCGGGCCGTACTTGCCGAGCTCCTCGAAGAGCTGATAGTCGTCGGTGAAGCGGGTGCAGGTGGCTGTGGTGGCCATGCTGGCGGGCGGGCGGGCGGACGCGGCGGTGTAGCCCGCGCCGACGTCGGTGCACAGTCACCGCCGCCCGGCCGAGGGAGCAAGAGGAGGAGACGGGGCTGAGCCCGGCAGCACCGCGAGACTTTACCGGGGAGAGCGAGGGAGGGAGGGACACCCCCGCGCCCGCCCGCCTGCCCCGCCCCCAGCCCCGCCGGCCCCCCGCCCGGCCCCCGGACCGCCCCCGGGGAGGGGCCTCCTGCCACCGGCTCCGCCCCGCCCCGGGAGCCGCCCGGGCTGGGCCGCGCGCGTAGCGGAGGCGGGAGGGAGGGGGGTGGTCCCAGCCCGGGGCCACCCGAAGGGAGCTGAAAGCCTCACGACCTGTGGGGTTTGTCCAGGGCAGACCCTGCAAAGGGCTGGGGATGTGCATGCTATGTGTGTGTGTTGGGAGTGTGTAGGGGGTCTGGACCACCGAGTTTTCTAGCCGTCTTTAGACCCCAGTCCGGCTCACAGGATGTGGCGAGAGGGCCAAGGTCAAAAAGTCCGCTGTCAGACTGCACACGCGGGAAGCGCCCCCATCCTGTGCAGAGCCAGCTCCCTCAACAGCCTTCCCTCTGGAAGCGGACAGTCTAGACTTGTGTAAGCATCAGGGCCATTATTAGATAAAACCCTTCAGGCACGGTTTGTTCAGGGAGACCAGGCCAGGGCCAACGACGCAGGTGGAGCTCTGCCTTCCCGCACTCCAACCTTGGCGATGAGAGAATGTTCTCTCTCAGGCCAGTAACCAAAGGGATGAGGTGGGAACGATTAGAAAGGTTTTGTGCGGTTGTGGGCTAGAAGAACAAGTGGAAGGAAAGAGGGAAAAAAAAATCCCCATTTTCTTGTAGGGCACCCTGCATTATTTTATAGCGCTCATCACATTTTGTAATGATATATTTAATTTACTGTTATGAGAGTTAGTAGAGCTAGAATGTGGTTGTCTGAAGAGTGAATTCTGATGTCAGACTGCCTGCTTGAATTTCTGGGCAACTCATTGACCCAGCTGTGTGATGTTGGGCAAGTCACTTAACCTTTCTGTGCTTCAATACTTTATCTGAAAACTGAGAAGAATAATATTATCTACCTCACAGTGTTGTGAGTATTAAATGCGCTAAATCACATAAAACACTTTGAATGCTCCTGGCACCTAATTAGAACAGAGGTAGCTATTATTATTTGTTTAATATTTGCCTTCCCACTAAATTGTAGGCTCCAACAGGGCAGGGCCTCTGCCTCCTCTGTTGCCCATTGTATACGTAGCCCCAGTCCCTCAGTAAACATTTGTGGAATGAAGGGACTATCTGGGGCCATGGCAGGGGGAGTTACCATCCCTTCCTCTGTTGCCACTGTCAGAGGACAGTAGGACTGAGGCACATAACTGTCTCTGTGAAGGAGAAACAAGCTGGGCAGGTTCCCAACCCTCCCTGCCCAGGCAGCTGTACCCCCAAGTCAGGGGCCAGTCCCAACTGGGCAGGATGGAGTTGGGCCAACTGCTGCGGCTCAGTCTTGATTACAGCAGGACGCCCACTGGGAGTCAGGCCTCCATTGTCAGCAGGCTGGCTCACCGGGAAGGCAGCTGAGAGGCCTCCCAGCCTCCCAGGCTGCCTCCCTGGGGGTGTGGGGGGGTGGGTGGAGCAAAGCTCCCAAAGAAGTCTCCCCTCCTTTCCTCACCCAACAGCCCTGGGAGCTGGGGAAAACCAGACTGCCCAGTGGGGGCGATTAAGGGAATAGGAGAGGAAAAACTTTAACGGATTGCCTGGTGGAGGGCAGAGAGGGCCAGAGGAAAGGGCTGAGAAGACAGAACATCATGCTCCACCCGTCCCCAGGGCAACAGGAAGTGAGACGCTGGGGAGTAAGGCCACTTCCTATCTCAAAGCACTGGGGTGAGAGCCGAGTTCCAAGTCCCAGCGTGGGTCAAGGCAATGAGATTATGCGTCGGGATGACAGTGAGTCCTGAGTTTCTGTCATCCACCTTAAAGGCAGCAGTGATGGCTAGTTTGCATTCCAGAAATAGGGGCTGCGTATTAATCATCAGTGTGCCCTTCCCGAGCCCTCAGGACAACTTGGTTCCTGACCTCCTCCTGCTGAAACTTTATATTCATTAACGTAAGGTGCAGTGAGAAGATGGAGGGAGATCAGAACAAACTAGAGCTGCAGTGCCGTCCCTTTGGCTATCCCAAGGAGAAACGTAAAATCAGGACTACAACTCCCAGGTGCCCACTGGGAGAAGGGTATCTTCCCCACCGAGGGTGAGCCTTCCACGCTTTGTTTTAGAGGGTAACTGTATAAGCATTTTGCGTTGAGTCTGTGGGTACAAGGAAGAGTGATGAAAAAAATAGTGGGGGGAAGCCTTGGGGAGGACCCACACTGCATGTAAGTGGACCTGACTGCCTTTCAATGAATGTTTATCCACTGCATACTGTTTGCTGGGCACTACTTCTCATTTTCTAAAAGGTCCAAATAAAGTGAAAAATTAGACTTCACAATGAAAACAAAGTTACATCAAGCTCTCCTTTTTTCTTTCTACGTCTACCTCATTTCTCCCTCTCTCCCTACTTCTGTCAACTGGTCAGACTCTGACGTGGCCAGAGTGGCCATTTGGAGCCTATAGACATCTTTGTGTGCACGCACACAAATACACACCCTGGTACACACCCTCCTGATCCCCATTGCTGTAGCACCCACACAACCTCCAGCTACCCCACAGCAATTAGAGGGAAGATACATACAAATAATGAGTTCACCAGCTCCCTGTGCATCAGTATCTATGGCAACCTCATGGGGTCCTGGAGCTGCGCTGTTCCGGTTGCAGCCAGTCCCCTGGGTAGCACCAGCACTCAGTGCCCACAGCATGGGGAACAGGGGATTACACAAGAAATCGATGCCCCAGTAATCACCAGAGGTGCTCCACTGGGTGGGACTCCAAAAATTACGAAGTCTCCAAAAATTACACCATGGGACTTGCCCCCTGAATGCCAGAAGCTTCCCTCCCTAATTTTGGAATGCAGTTTTTAAAAAAAGGTTTTGTTTATTTATTTGAGAGAGAGAGATTATGAGGGGGGAGAGGTTGAGGGAGAAGTAGACTCCCAGCTGAGCAGGGGGCCAGATGTGGGACTCGATCCTAGGACTCTGGGATCATGACCTGAGCCGAAGGCAGATGTCCAACCAACTGAACCACCCAGGCACCCTGGAATGTGATTTTAGATGGTAAAGGTACTTATTCTTCAGATCTGAGGAAAATAGGGCAATTGAAAGTGAGGTGTTTAAATGCAAGGGGAATGATGCTCCTAGAAACAAAGAATAGTTAACCTGCTTATTGACGGATGCTGTAAAACGCATTTGAAGACAATTTAGTCTTGTGCCTGTGAGGGGTTTTCAATCCATGTTCCAAAGAAACCTACAGGTTATATGGTTTTGCCTCAGCAGCCACTCAACCTATATATTGGGGTTCTGCATAAGATTTTCTTGAAGAAGAATCCTTGGCTAAAAATAGTCCCTGAAATAAGTTTGAAAATCACTGGACCAGTGGTTTCTGAAGTCCCTTCCAACTCTAAGATTCTATGGCTAGTTTTGGAGAATTAGGGGTGATGAGGTCATAGCCTCTCCCCAAGGACTCTGAGAAAATTTTTAGTAGTAAGATATTTGAAACTAGTGACAAGATATGATAATGGGGATAAGAAAGAATGAGAAAGAGATGCCTGGGAGGCTCATTCTGTTAAGCATCTGCCTTTAGCTCAGGTCATGATCTCAGGGTTCTGGGATCCAGCCCCTTGTTGGGTTCTCTGCTCAGCCGGGACTCTGCTTCTCCCGTTCCTTATGCCCGTCCCCCTCCCTCTGCTCATGCTCTCTTTTTCTCTCTCCCAAATAAATAAATAAAATCTTTAAAAAAAGAGTAAGAAAGATAAATGAAAACACTTAAATTTCTTTTTGAAGTTTTATTTATTTAAGTAATTGCTACACCTGTTGTAAAGCTCAGATTCATGACCCTGAGATCAAGAGTTGCATAGTCTTGGGGCCCTGGATGGCTCAGTGGGTTAAAACCTCTGCCTTTGGTTCAGGTCATGATCCCAGGGTCCTGGGATGGAGCCCCGCATCGGGCTATCTGCTTAGCAGGGAGCCTGCTTCCTCCTCTTTCTCTGCCTGCCTCTCTGCCTACTTGTGATCTCTGTCTGTCAAATAAATAAATAAAATCTTTAAAAAAAAAAAAAGAAGCGTTGCATGGTCTTCCAACTGAGCCAGGAAGACACTCCGACAAATGAAAACATTTAAATAAATGATTCCTAAACGAGGTGGGGGGGTCTAGTGAGAGATGCTCCTCTCTCTATGGAAAACACGTGAAATCACAACCATGCACGGAATAGTTGATATGCCCCATTCTCAGTAACTACTCCCAACAACCATTGTCCTTAGTGGTAGTGTTTTCCCATCCGTGCTGCTTCTAAGAGCTAACATATTTCTTAAAAGAGGAGCTGAGGAATTTAAAGTGGGGGGCTGAGGTCTGAAAGATTGGGCATAGGGGATGAACTTTTGGGGTGAGAGGCTAGGGACATTCAGGCTGTGGGCGGAAAACTTTGGTGTGAAGAACTGAAGTGTTTGGAACAGGGTCTGAGGTGTTGGGGATGAGATGAGTTCAGAATTTCAGGTGAGTTGTGGGAGTATATATTGTGAGGAGCTGTGGTATTGGGAGGGAGGTGCTGAGGGACCAGCCAGGACAAACTCTCTTCCATTTTCCAGCTAGAGGTCTGGTTCCAAAGGGCAGCTGATATCCGCCTTCCCACCCCCGACTCCAGGTCAGGGCTCCCTCTGCCTCTCCTCCTCTCCACCATCCCCCTAGAGACTGTGCACTCCTTGAAGACAGAGGGTACCTGATCTTTCTCCTTGCATCCTTAACGGGTTGAGCAAAGCCTGGCATATAGTAGGTGCTCAATAATTATTTGTAGAATGAACTGGAGTACTGGGGCCACGAGACTGAGATATTTAGGATGAAGAGGGGGCACCTGAAGAGAAGTGACAAAACTGTCATGAGAGAAAGAAGGGAGATAATGGGGTAAGGGGACGGTCAGGGCACTAGCGGGGACAGTCAGGGCAGAAAGAGTGGCATGTGGGGCCCCCTGGTGGGCAGACCTGAGGCTCACAGGGTGCTCAAGGGAGGGGCTGAGAGCGGGAGGAATGTAAATAAGAAAGAGAGGTGCGGTAAGGATAATAAAACCTCAATTGTAGCTAACCTTTAGGGAGTGCTTGCCGGTAAGAAAGGCGGAGGCACTAAGCCCTCTAGCTTACCCTTTTCCATTTCACCGTCACCACCACACTCTTGAATATAGGAGCCATCAGCCCTATTTTACAGAAAAGGAGACTGGAATTTAGAAAAGCAATTAGGGGCACCTGGCTGGCTCAGTCAGTAGAACACCTGACTCTTGATCTCGGGGTCATGAGTTCGAGCCCCGCCTTGGGCGTAGAGATTACTTAAAAAAAGGTGGCGGAGGGCGGGGACGGGGGGAGTAGATTGCCTAAGAGCAAAGAACTAACATGTTGTAGGACATGATGTGACTGAAGAGAATAGAAATAGGTATTGAGGTGGGTGAGTGGTAAATTGTATTGGAAGGGGGTGGTTCAATTCAGATGTACTCATACCAACAATGGGATCTAGATTGGAATCTTAAACCCAAGGTGGATTTATCCCAATCTAATCCTAGTTCTGAATCCAGATACTTACTCAGTCATTCATTTCTTTAGGTTTTTGATCACCTCTCTATTCCTGTCACTTAGAAACCCAAGAGAACAATTTGACAAAATTCTTGCCCTCATGGAACTTATATTGGAATAGGGTCTGTATTGCCAGCAGGCAATGAACCTAGAAAGTGGTCCTTTTAGCTTAGAGTAAGTTCTACAGAGAACATAAAATAAAGCAATGGGATAGAGTGGGAGAGGAATAGATAATTCCTTTAAATGAGGTACTCGAGCATGGCTGCCCTTGAAAGGGACTTACAAGAGAAACCTAAATGATGATAAGGAGGTAGTCCTTGGAGGTGTGGAACAAGAGCATTCCTGGTGGAAGGAACTGCAGCAAAGGCCTGGGATGAAAATGGTCACGGTATATTTGAGGGGTGGAAAGAAGGGCTGTGTGGCAGGAACAGAGTGGGCAAGCGGGAAGGCATATGCTAATAGGACTTGGAGGCCCCATTAAACCCCACTGTCCTGGTACAAGCCCCCTGGTGCTCCTTCCAAACTGTGGGTCACAGGGAGTCCACAAGGGCAGGCTGCCTCCATACTTACAAAGGCAGGACACCTGAAACCCCAGCTTAATGCCAGAAGATACCTTTATCAAGGGTGAACACAAAAATGGGCCCGAAGCTGAAAGTGATGCTGTTCCTTGTTTACCACAAAGGAAGGTACGGAGGTGGGTTTAGGGTGACCCCTTAGCACTACTGGGGCACTACGGGTGTTGTGCTGAGGGGTTCTGCAGAGAGCCAATATCCCTCTGTCCATTTAGACAACAGTCTCACTGCCCTGGGCAAGCTTCAGGCCCAATTCTTAGAGGGGATAAAAAGATGGGCCAGAAATAGGCCCTGCCTTGAAGGAGCTTTACCCACTGGAGGCAAGAAGATAAGCATGATAATAAAACAATGATATAACAGAAGATTAGTATGAGTACAAATGGCTACCTGAATCACATGGCCCTCCCCTTGCCTAACCTCAGTTGCCTGTTCAGGTGTTACATCTCAGAGTTGATTTTTCCTGATTTCTTGACCAGATCAGATCCCTGAATGACAGCCCTCCAAAGTTCCATCACCACTGCTTCAAAGCACTTATCCCAAGTGTAATCTTATATATACGTTTGTGTGACTACAGACTTCCCAAGGGTAGGGTCTGTGTCTGTTCATGTTCATCCTAGTATCCTCTTAAGTTCCCAGCATCTAGTAGGTACTCAGTAAATGCCCAGAGGGTAAAAGCAAAGTACTATGGGACTTTTAATGAGGGGGGTAAGTAGATCATGTTGAAACAATTGACAAACTGGAGCAGATGAAAGGAGGGGAAGGATGTTGGCAGATGGAGTTGTAAGTGAGGGGTCATTGCTGGTAGCAAAGAGAGTGTAAGTCAGGTGCTGAGATGCTGAGGGCTTGGCAGGTGTATGGGAAACTGGGTGGTCAGGAAAGGAACATAAATCTGGGGATGAGCCAGATGTTAACAGTATTTGGCTCTGGGCAGGGCAGAGATGGGCTTTGGGAAGGACCAATGTCCAACTTTCTGACCAGACCAGGTGAGAGGCTCTTAGATCCCAGACCTTGGCTAGAGATGATTACTTACCAGATATTCCCACTTGAATGTCCTGCTGGCCCCCCAAATTAAAAATGATCCAGGGGCGCCTGGGTGGCTCAGTGGGTTAAGCCGCTGCCTTCGGCTCAGGTCATGATCTCAGGGTCCTGGGATCGAGTCCCGCATCGGGCTCTCTGCTCAGCAGGGAGCCTGCTTCCCTCCCTCTCTCTCTCTGCCTGCCTCTCTGTCTACTTGTGATCTCTGTCTGTCAAATAAACAAATAAAATCTTTAAAAAAAAATGATCCAAATCCAAATTCGTCAGATTGAGAGGCAGTATAATATGGCAGTTAAAAACAATGAAGCCAAATCCTGGCCTCTTACTAACTATGGGAATCTGCACATTTTTTTTTTTTTAAGATTTTATTTATTTGACAGAGAGAGGTCACAAGTAGGCAGAGAGGCAGGCAGAGAGAGAGGAGGAAGCAGGCTCCCGGCTGAGCAGAGAGCCCGATGCGGGACTCGATCCCAGGACCCTGAGATCATGACCTGAGCCGAAGGCAGCGGCTCAACCCACTGAGCCACCCAGGCGCCTGGGAATCTGCACATTTTATGACTTCTCTGGGCCTCAGTTTTCTCACCTGCAAAATAGGGATAACAATAGCACTCACCTCACAGAGGTCTATGGAATACATACTAGTACATGAGAAAAGTAAAACAGTGCCTTGCATATCAAGAGCTCAGTAAATATTAACTATTATAATTGCATCTCTTGCTTTGCCCATTTTTTTTCTCCAGTTCCTTTGGCTCTGACAATGACATGGCTCTCCCGCCAATGACCTATGTTCAGAATCTCCAAGTCAACTTTGACTCATCCCTTATGTCACTTAGAGGGCAGAGCTGGGTTTGAATTCTGCCACTCACTAGTTGTGTGACCTGGGCCAAGTTACTTGAACTCCTTGAGCTTCATGATCCTCATTGGTAAATAAAGATGTTGCAATGTTCACTAGAGGGTGGTTATAATAATTTACTGATAATATTTGTAGGTTAATGGCTCACTTCCTGGTGCCAAATAAATGGTAGTTTTTATTATGATCATCCTGTGATCATAGATATTATTATGATCATCACACCAGCACATTTTCTGCTTTAAATGTCTTTGTGCCCATTCCTTCTTTTGCATTTTCCTCCCACCACCCTAGACTTGGCCCACCTCACCCTCCAGAGTTGCTGCAGTAGCTCTCCTACCTTTGCCAACTCCATTTTAAAGATATTCTAAAAAATTTTTTAAAGATTATTTATTATTTGATATATAGAGAGAGATCACAAGTAGGCAGAGAGGCAGGTAGAGAGGGGGAGCAGACTCCCCGCTGAGCAGAGAGCCCAATGTAGGGCTCCATCCCAGAACCCTGAGATCATGACCAGAGCCTGAGGCAGAGGCTTTAAGCCACCTAGGCGCCCCGCCAACTCCATTTTATACTTCACTTTTCTTTCTCGCGCTTTCTTTTTAGAAATATTGGTTGAACACCTACTTTTTCAAGCACTGTCTCCGTGCTGCGGGTAGAGCAGGGGACAACATAGATGCTGTCCTTGCCCTTGGCAGGCCTACCTTCTGGCGAAAGGGACAAACTATAAACAAATAAATATTTAATATATCAGGTGGCGATAAATGCTATGAAGGAAATCAAGGTGGGGAAAGGGGGTAGAGGTGCTATTTAACATAGGGTAATCAGGGAAGGCCCTCTGCTAAGATGAACATATATACAGAGAGCTGCAGGAAATAATGTTGCTTTCAGTAGGTCGTGTCTTTGCTGAAATGCTGTTTCCTTCAGAATTAAGCATGAATGCTCATGCATAACCTCCCAGAACCTCTGTAATTCTAGTTGGTTTTGTGATTTTATACAGCTCCCAGAATGCCCCTGCTTCTACAGACATGCTTAACACATTAAGAATGTATATCTTTAGGTTAATAGTACTTATCTCTGATTGTGGTATCAGTGTGAACTTCTTCCTCTTCCTTGGGTTTGCTTTCTAAATTTTTTTTTATGCTGAAAGTAGATTACTTGAATAACAGCAAGAAGCACAATGCCACGTTTCTTCCTCGTCGTCTTATTATAATTTTCGTACAACTCTGCAAGGTAAATTTTTTTTTTTTTGGCAAGGTATATTTTATATCCCCATTTTACAGATGAGAAAACTGAGGCACAGAGAAGTTAAGCTAGTCCTCTGAACTCAGCTCTTGAAATGTTTGGCACCTGAGGACAGGCTCGCTGTTTGCTTGTTTTAAATTTTAGTTTGGCCTTCTGGTTAAAGCATAGGTTTCTTAAGGGCGGAGTCCTTACTTATTCTCATGTCTCCCTCTTCCTCCCTCCTCATGCTTTTATCAGACGACTATGTACTGGACGTAAAGGGTGCTTTTTAATGGATTGGTCCGTTCCATGTCTGATCTATTGTTATGATATGGTTCATTGTCTTGCTGGTGGTGCCATCGTGTATACTCTTGACCCTGGGCCTGCAGGTGGAGAACCTGAAGATCCTGGGGCACAAAGAGATAAGAAAGTTGGACCTCCACCCCCAAAAGGGCAGTGATTCGGCTTGTCCACTAGAGGCCGCAGTAGGCTCGGGTTTAGAGAGACATCAGGGCTGTAGATTACTCAGCAGACCCCACCCCAGGAGTCATTTCCAGTCCCAAATCTGTCTGAGAGCCCACAGGCCCAGAGACAGCCTATCAGTGCATCTGGCTCCAATTCCTTCCAGTAGTTCCTCAGATTCGCGGACCTGGAATAAGTTAGCTCCAAAATAAAAGGTGCTGATGGCAGCTGCTGGCAGGCTCCAGATGCCCCTCAATTAGCTCAGTCAACTAACATGCACGGAGCACCGTACTGAGCGCCTACTGTGTACCACGCAGCATGCTAGATTCTGGGACTAGTCTGGTGAACAAGACAGACTCTGTTCCTGCCCTCCCAGCTCTTATGATCTAAGGAGGTACACAGACAAGCCTAAAAACATTGTATTGTATTATAAGTGGCTAACATGATTTCTGTTCCAGGATTAGTTCTCCTTGGGTCTCATTTCGGTGTGGATTATCCCATGGGATATCTACCTGCTTTAGAGAAATGAGATAAATAAAGGTGAGAGGCAGAGAAAAGAAACTTTGTCCACATTTGGAGAATCACTGTGGAGCCCCCCTCCTTGGCAGACCTTGGGAGATCTGAGGGTGTTTGGGGTTCGGGTGGGTGCTGGGGCAAGGAAATGCCAGGCCACCTCTCCACAGCTTTTCTTCTCTCCTTTTTCCAAGTGACCTGGGAGCTTTGCTTGGAAAGGAAAGGAGAGTCCCCAGATTTTGGGGTGTGACCCAGACTGCAGGTTTTCTCACTATTTTTTCATTGCCTCTTTCTTTTCTTTGTTCCTTTTTCTCAGATTATTTGTCAACCAATATATTTATCAAATGAAGATTATGTTTAGGTTATCTCTTTTTACCCAGAAGCATGAAGTCAAGGAGTTGCAACAGTTAGGGAGATGAGATAATTAGAGAGGGGGAAGAGACAGACACCCCTGCAACGCAGCATTTTGACAAGTACAAATCGTTGGCTACAGACACTCATTGCTGGGGTCAATCCCTGGGGCTGATGTGGTCCGGGGAGGCTTCCTTCCTAGACAGGGAGACCAGGGCCTTCCAGGATGAGCCCTCAATCTATCCTCGTAGGGTTTCTCTGTGAGAGACATCCTCAGAGAACAGAGGGGAGGATAAAACAGCCCCCATGCCCCAGCTGTTCATTCCACTGTGCCTGGACAAGGGGCTCAGAGGCCCATGTGCTCAACATTCCTGAGAAGCAGCTTCTGAGTCAGAGCCCCAGAAACAGCTGAGGCAGCTTCAGGCTGGAGTCTTGGCTCTCTTTTCCCCTTTTCTGTCCAAAAGCAACTCCCTCCCTAGCTATTTGGATGTGACCAGAAACCCAAGCAGGGCTCTGGGGTGGCAGCCTGGCTCAGCCAGTTTATAAAATGCCTTTGGTCCCTGCATCCCGTCCTAGGCTGCAGCCCTTGGGTAAAGGCATGTGCCCCATACCATCTATGCCAGGAAGTCCAAGGGGTGAGGAAGATTCACCCCATGCCTACAAGTCAAAGCTCCCAGTGCAGCCATTGTTGGGCTTCCTCCGGGAAGGGGTCTTAACTAGGACTTGGCTGGAGGGAAGACAGCAGCATTCCCTGGGCAATCTGCCAGCTCCTTCTCACTGCCTGGGCGTGGGGCCCAGGACATGCCAGGGCAATGCCAGCGAGCTGACTCAGGGGGCGGCATGAGGGGAAGAGAAAAACCCTTCTCACCCACCAGCTAAGAGAGGAGGTGCAGCTTACCCGAGTCTGGCTGTGAGTGTCCTGTAGCGCAGACCACCAGCAGGCTCTGTGGGAGGGTCCCCTCCTCAGCCACTGAACCACCAAGCACCACATGTCCTGGGGCCCCCAGCAGGAGGTCAGGAGTCCCCCTCTCCCCGCCCCCCCAGTCCCCTTTCCTCCAAAGACCTCTAGATGTGCAAAGCTGGATTCCCAAAACCCCCTGCTGCGATTACTTCAGGCCCTGCCACTGTCACTTCCTTAAGACTGTGACCTTGAGCAAGCCACTTTGACTTTGGTGAGTCTTTTGATTCCTTATATTTAAGGTGGGACGGGTAATGCCTGCTTGTCCCAAAGGACTGCAGTAAGGATCAAATAAGATCATCTCTCTGAAGGATACTTAAATACTTTCCAGCTCGTTTATAATAAGGTATTATTATTGTCATGGTTATTCCTAAGACGGGCATTAAAGCCACTGGCCCTTGAACCTCAAAGTCCTCCTCTTTGCCTCTTTTGTCTGTCAAGTTGCTGCTTGTTAACCCAGGCCTGAGTCTCAGAGGCAGCGACACAGGCTTTTCTGCAGGGTGCTATGGTGCCAACCTAGGGAAGCAGCCTCCCCCAGCCCAGCTCTGTTGAACAGGTTCTTTCCCTTCTAATCAGACTCCTCCAGTCCAGTTTGCCTGCAGTGATGACAAAGGAACCTAAAATAGCACAGGCTCTGCAAACACGGCTGGAGACAGCTTGGGGCATAAGGTGTAGCCTGTCACCCGTGGGCCTGTCTGGGCATCCCGGCCAGGTGCAGCCCTCACCCCTCTAGGGCCTGGTGTGTCTTCCTCCATGCAACAGAGGATGACAGTGCCTCCTGTCAGCACTTTAGGTGGCTGAGTTGGAATGACTGCCTAGAAAGTTGGCTTGGCTAGAGGTGCTGGGAGTGGGGGCTCACAGCTCTCCCCAGCAGCTCCTCACACACACACACACACTCTTGAGGCCTCTCCCTGCACCAGAGGCAAGCTGGGCTAAGATCGTGCAGAAAGGCAACTGTCTTACAGTTCCGGGAAGGGCTGTGACTGGGAGCCGGGAGAGTCGGATTCTGAGGACCCTGCAGCCAGCAGGCCCTGGCTTGTCACTCTTGCTGCAGAACCAGTTTGGGATAGGCAGCTGCTGGGCCTGACTCTGCTCTGAGACTTTGCATGGGGACCTGGTGTATTCAAAGGAGGAGGCATGCAGGGAGCCAGGGGCAGGAGCTGCCAGACCTCAGAGCAGCGTTCCTCATCGCTGAGACCTCCCTAACTCCCCATCTTGGAAGCTGTCATTTTCATGCAGCACTGAGTCTCACCCTTAGAACTTTCTCATCCAACTCTGCCTTAAACACTTTTCTCTAGCCAAGGTATTCCTCTCCTGGGGGATTGTTGTAAAAAGATGAAGTCTTAGTTTAGGTCAGGAATCCCAAACTGATGGTCCATTGGCTAAATCCAGCCCTTCAGCCTGTTTTTGTTGACTTGCACAATTTCATTTGGGAGGTTTTAACATAAAACAATCCAGATTTCAGGATGCCTGGGTGGCTTAGTCAGTTAAGCAATGGACTCTTGGTCAACAGACCAAGAGGTGTTCAGCAAGGGGTCTGCTGGATATTCTTTCTCCCTCTCCCCCCTCACTTGTTCTCTCTCTAAAATAAATAAATAAATAAATCTTTTTTAAAAAATCCAGATTTCAAATGTTTCTTAACATTTTGTGTCCTAGGTTGGTTCCTCCCAGAACAAGTCTTTAGTTCCAAGTAGTTTATTGGGAAGGTGATCCTAGGAAACTCCAGGTAGGGAGTAAGGAAATGAGACAGGAAAGGTAAGGGATAAGGTTAAGGTTACTAAGGAAATTACCATCTGGACGTCTGGAGCTTAATTCTCCTGGGGAATTCAGAGAAACAGTGTAGGACATAGGCCTCAAAATTCTCTCACCCAAGAGGCAAAGGTATTAGCATGTTTATCCAGCAAACCCAGCAGTCACTGGCTGGGAACTGCTTTGCCTCTGGGGTGTTTGCATTTATGACTCCTGGTTTAGGTCTCTCTATAGGCTCTTCAGAGCTATCACTGTGAATCCCACTGTTCCTGTTTCCAATAACCTGTTTTTTATTTTTCTTTGCATCTCACAGGGCAGTTTGCCCAGTGATTCCAAAAGATACTGACTGATGACTTTTTTTTTCTCTAGCCCTGTACTCTGAATTATTGAATTTTCTGAGTCTCAGGCTTCCTTACCTCTGTGATGTTCTATACACTGCCTTAGAGCATGTTGAATAGGTCCTTACTTTGGGGGCTGACTTGGGGAGGCCTTTTTGTTATCTCTTCAACATCATCTTAATTGGCGTTCAGTTCCTAAGATGCACTGAGCTCCTTTCTGCCTCAGGTCAATACCCCTGCCTGGAAAGTTCATTTCCTCTTCCGTTCTTTCTTTCCTTCTCTTTCTCCCTCCCTCCTTCCCTCCCTCCCTTTCTTCCTTCCTTCTTTTCTTTCTTTTTTTAGATTTCACTTATTTATTTGACACAGAGAGAGAGAGAGAGAAAGAGAGAGAGAGAGAGAGAGAGAGAGAGGCAGCGAGAGAGGGAACACAAGTGGGGGATTGGGAGAGGAAGAAGCTTCCTGGTTCTGGTTCTGAAGCTTCCTGGTGAGCAGGGAGCCTGATGTGGTACTTGATCCCAGGACCCCAGGATCATGACCTGAGCTGAAGGCAGACGCTTAACGACTGAGCCACCCAGGCATCCCGGGAAAGTCCTTTCTTTCCCTTTATGACATGCTAACTTATATTCACCATTTAGGACTCAGTTTAATGTCACCTCCTCAGTGAAGCCTTCCATATCATTCACTTGTCTACCCCTTATTAGGTTATGTCCCTCCACTGTACATATTCACAGTGCACTGTATTCTTCCTCTACTTATTTACAATAGTTACATACATATTATATATATTATTATACATATTGGTGTAATTTGTATTTATGGTGGAGTCCCATCATTAACGACATTAATTTATGCAAACCCAACTATCCACATTCAGCTGAAAGATCAAGAAACAAAGAAATCCCTTTATTTAAAATCATACTCCACCATTAAAGCCAGACCTTGACATTTACTATCTCAGGGTGACACCCAAGGTGCAAAGAGAAATAGATGTTATTTCTTGGCTTTTGTGCTTCTAAATGCCAAGGTGCTGGCAACGTAAGGCATTTTCAAGAATAATTTTCCAATCTTTGCCTCATGCACTGATTTTAGAATCCGCCACCACCCACTAATGCACACAAATGTAGAAGGTGGCAGTCAGCTGCATTATCTGTCTCTCCTTCTAGACTGAAGCTCCATGAGGACGGAGAACATGCTTGCTTCCATCCATTACTGGATCCCCAAGGTCTGGCAGAGTGCTGGCCCCATAGTAAGTATTCAATAAATCTTTGTTGAACGGAGGATGATGGGTAGTTGATGGATGACAGAAGATGGGTAATGGAGGAGGGGTGATTGTGAGGACCAGGGCTGTGCAGGACACACCTGGAGATGGGATGATACTTAATAAGACTTAGCTACTTCCCCGGTTGCTGGGAGAAGAATGAAGGAGATGAGGATGCTGAACTACTACAGTTGGACTACCTGCCTAAAAGCTTACTCTTCTATAAGTCTCTCAGGATTTGTTAAGTCCTGTACTCTACTTTCCCCCAAACCAAATTCTCTGGATTAGAGCCTTATCCCAGGGAGTGCAGCGGCCTCTGAATCACTGCACAGAACTGCTGTACCCCTCAGGGCTCAGACAATGGGCACCATCCAGCATGATTCCTAGCTCCAAACTAAAAACTCCGCCCAACCCCCTACTGCGATCCTGTTCATGACTCCCTCCCTATTTTAGCCCCAAAGTTTTTTTGACTCCAAGGCCAGCACTGATTTCTATCATAGTTGTTTTATAGCTCTTGTGCTGAGCCCAACCTTGATTCCCACGTTGACCTTAATGTTGGCCCAGATATAGCTTGCTTCTGATCCTGAGTACAGTATACATCCATGATTTTTTTTTTTTGGTGGTTTTTATTTATAAAGCCTTTACACATAGAGTTTAATTTGAAATGAACAACTCTATATAATCATCCCCATTTTACAAATGAGGAAATCAAGAGGGTAGAAAATGCCCAAGGTCACACAAGTAGTAACTGGGGATCCCAGATCAGATTCAGATCTTCCTGCTCTAAATCCAGGGCTATAGGAATCAGGGTTACTGACTCTCCAGATATAAATCTTCATTGCTTTTGTGGCAAAGCAATCCTAGATAATCAAAGATCTCGGGGTACTAATAGTAGTCGTAATAATAATACCTTAATTTACTGGGCAATTTCTTTGTGACAAGCAAAGTGCTGAGAAGCTCTCCGTACATTATCTCATCTAATCCCCACCAAAAGGCTGCAGAGCAGCGTAGCTCCATTTTACAAGTGATGAAACCATGGCTTTCGGAGGTTAAGTAATTTGCCCAAGGTCCCATAGCTAGTTAGAGGCAAGCCAGAATTTGGACTCAAGAATTTCTGATTTTAAATGTATTTCACTTCGGGGCATCTGCCTGGCTCAGTCCATGGAGCTTGCGACTCTTGACCTTAGGGTTGTAAGTTCAAGCCCCATTTTGGGAGTAGAAATTACTTAAAAATAATAAAATATCTAAACGTAGTTCACATCAACCTTTACAAAGAAATGGGAAGGCAACAGAAGCAGCTAGGAACCTGGGTCTTGCAACCATGTACCCCCCATACCTTTTGAGCCATAGTGCCAAATTCCAGGGTTCTATGTTTAATCACCAAAACTGGGTCAAAAATGAGTCAAGTCTTGGTAGAACTGACTCACTGTGGTGTCTGTCAGCTCTAAAAGAAGACAGGAAAAGAAACCTCAGAGGGTAACAGCCCGATGACCAGTGCGGAGGGGATGAAGGTCCCGGAGGCATCACGCACAGGCCCTGCAGCGGTTAAACATGGAAATCCATGTACCTGCCAAAGAAAACACCCAGACTTCAGACTCATTGAAAAAATTAGACCTGCCAATCCCCCTTTGTCTCTCCATACTCAGCCCTATTCCCTAATAGGGCTCCATTTTGGTCAACTTCTCTGTCTTTCATCTCTGACTCTATCTCTATCCTATCCTATCTCATCTCTATCCTTCTTCTTCATGGGCAGGCTCTTTGTTTCCACTCCAGTCCCTATCCCCATCTCAGCTCCTGAGTCTGAATATCATTGTGGCCATCTTCCCATGCCCTGTTTCTCTGAATCTTATTCTCAGTGCCGGGTAGATTCCTGTGTACCCCCTCTTTTCTGGCAATCATTTTTTAGTAAAATATACATAACATAAAATTGACCATTTTAACCATTTAAAAATATTAATCACTTAATCTTTATTATAGTGAAATAGACATAATACTTACCTTCCTAACCACTGTAAAGTGTTCAATTTGGGAGCATCAAGTACATTCGTTTTGTTGTACAGCCATCATTGCTACTCATTTTCAGAACTTTTCAACCTTCCAAGTAGAAACTCTGTACCCGTAAACAATAACTCTCCAACCCCTCTCCCCTCAACCCAGGTAACTTCTTCCTCTTCTTCTTCTTCTTCTTCTTTTTTTTTTTTTTAAAGATTTTATTTGTTTATTTGACCGACTGAGATCACGAGTAGGCAGAGAGACAGGCAGAGAGAGAGGAGGAAGCAGGCTCCCTGCTGAGCAGAGAACCCGATGCGGGACTCGATCCCAGGACCCTGGGATCATGACCTGAGCAGAAGACAGAGGCCTCAGCCCACTGAGCCACCCAGGTGCCCCTGCCCTGATAACTTCTATTCTACTTTCTGTCTATATGATTTTTTTTATTTTAAGTACCTCCCAGAAGTGGAATCGTATGATATGTGGTCTCTGTGTCTGGCTTATTTCACTAAACATAACGTTTTCAAGGTTCATTCATGTTGTAACGTATATCAGAATTTCATTCCTTTTTAAGGCTGAATAATACTCCCTTGTATGTATAGGCCACATTTTGTTTACCCATTCATCTGTCAGTGGACAGTTGGATTGTTTCACCTTTTGGCTTGACCTATGGTGAATAATGCTGCTGTGAATATGGTGTGCTGTATATTTTAGAGGCCCCGTTTTCAGTTCTTTTGGATGTATACCTGGGAGTGGAATTGCTCAATCATATGGTAATTCTATGTTTAACTTTTTGAGGACCTGCCAAACTGTTTTTCATAGTGGCTGCACCATTTTACATTCCTACCAGCAATGCACAAGGGTTTTAATTTCTCTACATCCTTGCCAACACTTGTTATTTTCCACTTTTTTTTGAGAACAGCCATCCTAATAGTTTCAAAGTGGTATGTGAAATCCCTTTTGCACACAATGTTTCTAGCATTCCAGATTCTGAGGGTCCACTCCTCCCCCTGGGCTCTTCAACTTCCCCTGGCCGTGAGGATTAGCATTTCCCTGTGGCAGAGAAACCACCATCGCTGAAAAGCGGCCAACACACGTTTTTCTCCATGTGCCCTCTGGTCTTTCTTCTAAACTGTAAAAAGCTGCTGCCCATCTCTCTGCCTTTTGCTTATGGAGAATTGGACTGAGAAATAATATCAGCTTTGGGAGGAATACAAACTCAATATCTTTAGGCCCATGTGTTCTGAGCTCTTTAATTCATGGACTTCCAGACCAAAGACCATAGGACTCCACGGGGACTGACTTTATGGCTTTGACCTGCTACTGACCTCAGAACCAGAACAGCATCCAGATCCTTGGGCAAAAATGTTTCTTGGTCTCACTAGGACCCAAGGGAACCACTTATGTTCTAGTTACAACCCTCAAGCTATTTGAATCGAGCCCTTTCCTTTGCTGGGGCTCAGATTCGGTGGTTTAGGTCTCCAAGACAGATCCTGGGTGTGGTGATTCACCTCCTGCCTAAGTCTTATGACTCCTTGAGGGGAACTTGGAGACCTGGAATTTTGGTTGGGATTCCCAGTTTGTATTCCCAGAACCCAGACTCTCTGGGGCAACATTTGTTTATATTGTTTAATACTTACGTCCTCTCCGTGGACTTCTGATGTCAAGAGCAGAGCACGTCAGACCTGATTCCCACATGGTGCATATCCTGATCTTTGTTACAGCCCAGGCCTTACCTCTTTGCTCAAATTTGATGCCCATGTACATTTCTTCTTCTTTTGAACTTTTCTGTTTTCTGTGAAAGCAGGTGGAAAAAAATAGAGACCTACGGAGGGAAGTGATTCACCCCAGTGCAGAGATGGAGTCAGCAACCAAGCTGGGAATGGGGTTCCACTCTCT
The DNA here is from genome assembly GCF_020171115.1 of Neogale vison. Classification (NCBI taxonomy): domain Eukaryota; kingdom Metazoa; phylum Chordata; class Mammalia; order Carnivora; family Mustelidae; genus Neogale; species Neogale vison. The sequence continues at coordinate 187,612,193 of NC_058092.1, forward strand.
GACTCTGAAACCACAGTCCTCACCATGAGCGGTCACCCTCTTCCTCATGATAAAACTCTCAGCTTGTGCTCCAAGATAGGGCCTTTGTACTTGACAGGTGCCACTGCAATGGGGTGGTGGAACTCTCTACCTTCATTCTTCCCACTCTAACCCATGAGACTATTGTGTTGATTTTCAAATATGGATTTCATGGTACAGCTGTTGAAAGGAAATTTCTAAGGCTCTTTCTAAATCAGAACACATGATCTTGCAAGTCTGGAAAAACAAAGCTCCTGAAGACCAAGAATGAGGAGGCAGCTTAGCTCTCCTCTCTTCCCCTTCATTCTCACTTCCCTTCTGCTGTCCTTTCATTTCAATTCTCCATCCAGCTCCGGCACCCAGCCCTGGGGGAGTTTTCATTCTCCCATTCCCTCCAGCCTAAGCCCAGACAAGTCACTGTTTTTTTGCTTCACTTATTTCAGTTGAGACTGTACGGATTTTCAGCTTTACTAGAAACCTTATACACATCCTTGTTTGAGAACCCACAGTGCCGTGGGGAGCCTAGGTGGCTCAGTTGGTTAAGGGTCCAACTCTCAGGGTCATGAGATCGAGCCCCGGTTGGTGTGAGTCTGCTTGGGATTCTCTCCCTCTGCCCCTCCCTACCTCACACACACTTTCTCTCTCTTTCTTTAAAAAAAAAAAAAAAAAAAAAGTAAAGAATAGAAAAAAAGAAAAAAAAAGAAACAAAAAGAACCAATAGTGCCTTCCTAGAGTCTATGGTATCAGGTACAGACTTACACCTGGCTTTTTTTTTTTTTTTTTTTAAAGATTTTATTTATTTATTTGTCAGAGAGAAGGAGAGAGAGCAAGCACAGGCAGACAGAGGCAGAGGGAGAAGCAGGCTCCCCGCCAAGCAAGGAGCCCGATGTGGGACTCGATCCCAAGATGCTGGGATCATGACCTGAGCCAAACGCAGCTGCCCAACCAACTGAGCCACCCAGGCGTCCCGCTTTTAAGAACTTTTACCATCAGACCTCAACTTTCCTAGCTCTACTTGGTTCTCACTGATCTTCAGTGTAAACTCTTCCTAATTGTGCCAGATTTCTCACTACTTGTATACATGTGTACACACATACCCACACACACACCCACAGTTATTTACTCTCCAGAATATATACAAAGTTTATTGCAATTTCTCTCATCTTCCAGGACTCTTATTTGGAACTTCTTTTTCCCCACGTGCTTTACCAATCCAACATGACACATCCTTTATGATCTGGTCAGGTCTAGGAAGTCTCTAACTTCAGTGTGTCTGTTCTGTCTTTACTGCAGTTTTGATCAGTGGTCAGAGTGTTTAATGTAACTTATTTTATTTTATTTTTAATTTTTAAAAGATTGTATTTATTTAATTTTTGCGAGACAGAGAGAGAGAGCCGGAGCACAAGCAGTGGGGAGGGGCAGAGAGACAAGCAAACTCTTTGTTGAGCAGGGAGCCTGACACAGGGCTCCATCCCAGGACCCTGGGACCATGACTTGAGGAGAAGCAGACGCTTAACTGACTGAGCCAACCAGGTGCCCTGTAATTTTTTTTTTAAATTATGGTAAAAACACACATACAACTTACCATCTTAACAGTTTTTAAATGTACAGTAGTGTTAAGTATAGTCCCCTTGTTGTGAAACTGATTTCCAGAACGTCATCTTACCCATTAAACATCAACTTCCCATTTCTCCTAACCGCTGGTAACTATCACTATCTGTTTCTACGAATTTGACTACTTTGGAAATCTCTATATCTAAAGATATGTAGAATCATGTAGAATTTGCTTTTTTTTTGACTGGCTTATTTCACTTAGTATAATGTTCTTAAGATTCATCTATGTTGTAGCATGTGACAAGAATTCCTTCCTTTTCAAGACTGAATAATATTCCATTTTGTGTATAGACCACATTTTTTGTATCCATTCATCTGTCCATGGCCACTTGGCTTGCTTCTCCCTGTTGGCTATTGTGAACCATTCTTCAGTGACATCAGTGGGCAAATATCTCTTTGAGACCCTGCTTTCAATTCTTTTGAATATATACCCAGAGTTGGGATTGCTGGATCATATGACAATTCTGTGTTTAGTTTTTTTAGGAACTTCCATTCTTTTTTCCATGGTGGCTGTGCCATTTTACAATATTACCAACAGTGCCAAAGGGTTCCAGTTTCTCCACAGCTTGCCAACACTGTTCTTTTCTTTTTTCTTTTTTTTAAAATAGTACCCATCTTGCTTAATGGCATTTTAATTGTTTCATGTACACTCATTTTGTCTTCCTTACCAGATTTTAAACCTCTTCAGAGTACAGATCACATATGTTCTTCTGTGTACCCTCAGGGCCCAGCCCAGCACTAGGTCCACCTTAGGTATTTACAAGTAATTTTTGGTTGATTGAATGACATTAATACCTTGAGTTGAGCTTAATTCTTTTATTTTTGAACTTTGGGTGGAATTTTTTAAAGATTTTGTTTATTAATTAATTTATTATTTATTTATTCTGTCAGGGAGACTGATAGAGGGCTCGATCCTAGGACCCCGGGATCATGACCTGAATGGAGACAGACAGACAATTTTTTTTTTTTTTTTTTTGTTAAGGCAGACGCTTAACCAACTGAACTACCCAGGTCCCCCTAGAATTTACTTTACAAATAGAATGAGCTGACTGCCAGGATAGACTGAACAAATCTTAAGTTAGTATGCCATAGAGCAGAGGGTCTGCTCATGTCACATGTCACTGTTGCTTCCTTCTTGACTAAAAATGCAAACATCATGGTCATCCCACAAGTTGCTGGGCCCATTGTTGCTGAGGATAGTTCCCGTGCTCCCACCCTCTCCCACCCACACTCCCACTGTCCCAAGGGACAGTGCTCTGGAAACCCTGTTTTACTCAGGTGGAACCAGAAAATCCCAGAGAGGAAGAAAAAAAATTGAGGCATTCGGAAGGTTGCCTGCAGGAACTATGACCAAAGGAACGGTCAGGAACTATTCTTCAGAAAGTATAGCTAGTCTCAATTCTGCTTTGTTCTCTCCTCTACCCAGTTTCTCCCAATTTTCCTGAGGTCCTCAGGAACCAAATTCTCATCCACTGCCATGACTTTGAGGGTTGCTCTCATTCCCCAGACTCTTTTAATTTCTATATGGAAAAGTCCCTCCATTAGCCATCCATTTGGCATTTTAAAAATGAACTGATCATTAGCATCTAAAAAAAGAACAAAGTACAAGAGTGCCGAAGCGATTACTTTTTGAGACTAGATTCTTTAGAAAAGTTGCCTCAGGGTAGCTGGGTTTGCACAAGACTCTCAGGTGTACATTCCCTTCTTGATTCATCCTTGTCTGAGAAATTCTGCCCAAAAGTTGGCCTTCCAGCCCTGGATCTTTCCCACCTCTATACGGGCCCTCATTTCAAAGGATAGGATTGGAGTAGAAGCCCCAGTAAATAGAAAGTTTGTGATTTAATTGGGCATTTCCCGGGTAAAAAATTTAATCAACACTCCCTAGATAAGCACCGACTGACATTTTCCCCAAGCTTGTTTGGTGGTAAGACTCTTCTAAGATGCGTGTTAAGAATTGACTCCTAGGCCCCAACCTGGACCTAATGAAGCAGAATTTCCAAGGAAGTAACCTGACAATCTACATTTTTTCAACCTTCGAGCCCAGTAATTTTTTCTTTTTAAGTTTTAAAAAATTTATTTGAGAGAGATCGTGAGTATGAGCACCTGGGTGGCTCGGTCGGTTAAGCTCAGTCTGCTTTCGGCTCAGGTCATGATCCTAGGATCCTGGGATCCAGCTCCGTATCTGGCTCCTTGCTCTGCAGAGAGTCTGCAGAGCCCTCTCCCTCTGCTGCTCCCCCTGCTTGAGCTCTCTGTCTCTGTCAAATAAATTTTAAAAAGCTAGTGAACGAGAGAGAGAGAGAGAGAGAGAGAGAGTGAGAGAGAGAGAGAGAGCAGGCATGCACAAGTGGGGGAACCAGGGAGGGGAGGAGCAGAGGGAGAGAGAAAAGTAGACTCCCCACTAAGCAGGGAACCCCACAATAGACAACAACAACAACAACAATGCAGGGCTTGATCCTGATCCCCAGGACTCTGGGATTAAGACCTGAGCCCAAGGCAGATGTTTAACCGATTGAGCCATCCCGGCACTCCGAAGCCAGGTGATTGTTATAATCAAACAAGGTCAGAAAACCCAACATTAGTGAATATTTATTATTACAGATTCCTGGGCATGCATTCAAGAGGGTACTTTTTTTCCCTCGGGGAGGGGTAAAGAGATAACACTATCATAGTGATAATCAACACAGTCTTTGGAGTCAGAAATCCAGCTTTGACTTCCAAGGTATTGGCGTGTGATTTTAACTGCTCAGAGCCTTTGCTTCCTTATCCATAAAGTGGGATGGTGTTGCATCTCCCTCGTTGAGAATTAAGTGAGATAATGCACATGACTATTGCCCAATGCCCTGCTAAGTAAAATGCACGTAATGCAGTGCATTAAAAGAGATGCTACTGTCATTTCCCCACGAAGAACCCTAGGCTATCCTCATCATTTAATATGGGTGAATAATGGTTGCAAACAAGGAAAACTGGCCATTGATGTTCCCAGAGACCCACATAGCTATAAGCACAGCCAGAAGACCCAGTGATGGCTTCTCTGACCAGCCTCAGCGTGGCTGGCTATATTAAGGAAAAGGAAGAGCATTTTTATTAAAGTCTGGCTCGACCTAAGTAGGCAGGAACCGACACAGACATGACTAAGACAGTTAGGGCTGCCCTGGGATGGCACCATTGGTTAGAGGTAGGAAGATTCCCAGGTATAAGAATAAGCATCCCCACATTCCCAAAAGAATGTGATACTGCATCAGAGATAGGTCTCTACCTCCTGGAATCGAGCAAGTAGGGGACTAAGTCCCAAGTCTACCACTTACCGCGTGCCCTTGGGTAAACCGCTTAAACTCTGTGAGTCTCTGTTTTCTCATTCACAACATGGGGAAAATAATAGCTTCCTTAAAGGTTGTGTGTTAAGATTGAAAAAGAAATGAATGCTAAGCAAATACAAGTCAGTTATATCATTTATCTTTAACAAAGGATAGATTATAATATCTCCTTGTGGGAAGCAGCCTTCCACTTCTTTTTTTTTTTTTTTTTAAATGATTCATTTTATTTGTTTAAGTAATCTCTCCCCCACAATGTGGGGCTTGAACTCACAGCCCCAAGATCAAGAGTCAAATGCTCTTCTGACTGAGCCAGCATGGTACCTCCAGCTTTCCCCTTCTTGAACTGCGGTCACACCTCCCACCATCACTGCCCACAGAGTAAAGAGGAGCCTCCTGGTCAGAATATCTTCATGCTGTTTTTCCGCTCATTCTGCAAACACATCTATCTCAAGGGCTCCGAGCTCTGTCTCTGCTCCCTCCTCTCACAGACCTCCATACATCTCATCCTATATACCTTCTGAAAAGAAACATACCTGCCCCTGACCCCCAGGACTTGGCTGCTTCATCACACTGTTACCAATCACCGCTTGGAGAAAAGAAGTACCTTCTGCAGGTGGGTAGGAAGATGAAGAGACTGGGGGTGGGGGTTGACGCTGGTCAGGAAGGGAGGAGTAAGGATTCAGACATAGGAGAGGAGAAGGTGGAAATGTGTCATGAGTTTCTTCAAAATCCGTGAATTCTGAATCTCATCATTTTCAGTGAATGAAATCAGATGATTCACTTCCCTTCATTAGCCCTCCATAACACATGAAATTATACATCATATGAGCTATGGATGTTATGTGATTTTGCTTCTATGCAAAAATTTTGAATATACACTAGCTCCTGACTGAAAGTATTTCCTTAAACATCAATCCCGGCCCTACCTACCAGTTTTCAGTTTGCCTTGTTAATCTTTCTTCCTGGGTATCCCCTTCAGCTTCCAGGTAAGTAGCCATTGCCATCCCCCATGGTAACCCAAGCAGAACTTCCAGGACCAGGACCTAGATTTGGAGGTCCTAGCTTTGGAGGGAACTCAAGATCTAGGTCTGGAAACCCATGACCAACACTCCTTTAAGGTCACAAGTTCCTGACTGAGGAAGTAACTGGGTTTGGATTAATGACAAAGACAATTTTGGCCAGGGCTCAAAATATTCGTGCAGAGATCTGAGCTAGCTGGCTTGGGTGGGACTCGGAATTGGGCCAGAGATGGTGAGGCAGGGAAGGGTGAGAAAGAGTAGGGGTCAGAGGCTGGAGCTGGAGGGACCAACTCAGCCTCTCTGTTCAGGGCATTATTGACGACAGAGTATAACCTCAGGGTGCAGCCCCCCCCCTCTATTTTCCATGAGTAAGGAAGCAAGTATGTGGCTTCCTCTGCCCTGCTCTTTCCACTCTTTCTGCAGGCTGATGGGGGTTAGCAGTTCCAGCACCTCCCCCATCGTGTTTCAGTGCCTGCTGTGACAGCAGCATCTTTTCCATGAGCACTAAGCCAAACGCAGGGAGGAACAGAAGACACACGGAAGCTACGTGGCCAGCATTCAGGGCCTCCTTCCCAGAACTGCAGAGGAATCCGTCTGCCCTGGGTATAGAGGGGAAAAGAGTAGAGCTTCAAGCCACAGACAGCGGATGAGGGTGGGAGGGAATGGGAATCAGGACGATGGGGTGTGATCAGCACATGCAGCTGGCCAGCTGCTGGGAATTGGCTAAGGACACGGCATCCCGACTTGACTGGAATTCTGGGAGTCACTCCAGAGAATTGCTGGTCTTCTCGACCAGTATAGCCATAGTCAAGAAGGCAAGGCAGGTCCTCAGGGTAGGAATTGTAGTTTACAAAGTTCATCCTGCTTTTTTCTTTTTCTCTGAGAGAAAGAGAGAGCATATGTACATGCATGTGCAAGCAGAGGGAGGGGTGGGGGGGGTTGTAGAGAGAGTCTCAAGCAAGCTCCATGCCCAGCGTAGACCCAGGCTTGATCTCAGGCCCCTGAGATCATGACCTGAACTGAAATCAGGAGTCAGATTTCACTCAAGTGATGGAACCATTCAGGCACTCTAGAAGTTCATCCTTTTATGTCTGGTATCTTAGAACTGTGTCTGGCACATAGTAGGCCCACGATAAATACTGAGTATTTATAAATTTACAAATTTATAAATATTTATAAATAAAGGAATGAACGGATGCTTTCCCACACAAGCATGATCCCATTCAATCTGCAGTGTGAGGCACAGGCAGAGTGGGTGTTGCCTTGTTTTGCAGAAAGGGAACTGAAAGCAAGAGAGTTAAGTGTCTTGCTTAAGGTTATTGAACTTGGATGTGGTAGACCTGGGACTAGATACTGTACTCTTGGTATAGTACCATGTTGAACACTCTTGGTGTAGCAACCCAGGAATATATCCTGTGACTTGATGTGAACTTCCCTTAGGTCCCACTGGTCAGAAAATAGCCTTTTCAGGGGCCCAGTTTCCTGAACATAGTCTCAGGGTCAAGTCTGGACATCCTGGTTCTCTTTGCACAGCTGGCATCTGCCTGCTCTTTTATGAGAAGCTTCAGGAAAGGGTCCTCTTTATTAGTCTCTGTTGCCACATCCGACTTGGTCCCCTGAAACACAGAGGCAGAGTGGTGGTTTGACTCTGTGAGTCAGGAACGGAATGAAGTTCTGAAATTATGTTCCTTATTCTCTTACCCTTGACAAAAACTTCAGATAGCCTAGATCACCAGGTTAGTTCCTGGAACTCAGGCAAGCAATTAAATCATACTATACCAAGGGTTTCTCAGGAACTAGGGCCCCACAGCCTGAGGAGTATTCTGGAAGGCAGTCTCCAAAAGCAGCAAGAGGTTTTCCTGAGCCGGAATATTGTATATATCACCTGGCCCTCATCTTCACAGCATTCTGTCTTGTACACCTCTTGTACCCCTCTGTATGGAGCATGGAAACAAGGATCAGAAAACCTGGGTCTTAGTGCTGGCTTTGCTGACTCATCTAGTCTGTATCTTTTCTCTACCTCATTCTCCTCATTGCAAAATGGGAATAATGGTTTCCAGCTATGCCACAAAGAGGAATAGATTGTATCAAAGTGCTTTTCAGCACAAGACAGGAATAATACCAGTACTATTTTTTTATGGCAAGAGGAAAAGAGAGTAGGGAAACTAACAGGATGCCTCAAAGCTCTCTGTTCCCACTTGTTTGTTGATCCATCCCTCATGAAGCACCTACGTGAGCAAGGCCTGTGCCCAGTACTGAGGAAGAGACAAAGATATTTAAGATGTGGTCCCTGTCCTCAAAGAATGGGAAAGACCAGCACAGCTGTGCAAGAAAAGACGGACATGAAGATTTCAGGAAGCACCAAAGATGGCAGAGTGGAAAGAAAGTTAAGAGCCGGAGATTTCTGGATGGTTTCACCAGGTGAAGGACTGTAGTAGGAAGGAAGGGGAAGAAGAGTGTCAGCTGCATAACGGTCTCCAAGCCTCTTTGTCCAGAAGGAAATGAGGTCATCCTGCTCTCAAGAATGAGCATGACAGCCTCCAGCCAAGTAATCTGGAGTCATGAGAGCTGCTGGGGGTGCTCTATGAATCATGACAGTGTGCTGGGAATTTCCTGATACTTAACCTAGTAGTTTCAGGGTAAGTCCTCAGGCTGCAACATCTCTGTTTACATTTTGATCACGTTTATTTGCAATTAATGGGTTCTAAATCCAAACAAAACATGCTTCAGGCTTTTAGAGGAAGTAGTGAGGTCCACTCTGAGATCTATAGCACCTCTGACTCAGTCCTTTCCCTGAGGTGCTGGCAGCTCAGCTGGGCACAGAAGAACTCTCTACAGAGGGTAATTGGTCACCTTCCTCACGAAAGCTGGATGGTTAACTTGCACTTTACCTGGAGCAGAGGCTGGCGTCCTGATACCTCTCACAGGAGCAGAGCAGAGAAGCATTCCTCTTCCCTACTCTGATGGCTTTCTCCCCGTCATCTTCTTGGCCCTCTCAAGTGGATCCAGACCCAAGGTCCAAGCAACAAAATGCTGTAGGCCTAGGCAGAAAAAGGGACCAAGCCTTGGGCTTGGCTTTAGGGCCCTGGTGAGTTACAGGGACTTCGCCCCCTTTCCTCCCATTGGGGGAACAGTCCTTCTGCGTAGAAAGAAGTGACTCCCCCCAAGCCCTGATTCCCAACACTAGGGGAAAGGGATGGGGTTGACTGAGCTTCCAAGTCCCTGCTGGGCTCCTTCAGCTGTGTCTGAGGAATATGTGCTTGTGCGTGTCTATACAGCTCTGTGAGCTTGCCCTCAGGCAGGAAGAGCGGGTGGAGTCCTTTACACATGATCTGTCTTCCTGGAGGCCAATCTTGTTGGATAAACAATTATTTTATCTTATTAGAAGCAAGGCTTTAGGATGAAGTCTAGAATACATATGCATTTTTTAAAGACCTATCATGAGACTTTTGGAATGGGGGATACAAAGGTAAGCTTTCAAAAAATTTAAACAGCACGAAGGGGCATACAGTGAAAAATAAATCTCATTCTTGTCCTCCAGTTCCCCAGTTCCTCTCCTCAGATGCGAAAACAGAACTTCCTACCCCTCCACAGCTTACTGCCTATGTTAACAAGGCTTTCCTATTATTTTTTTTTTTATTAACTACCTATACTCTGGGCCAGGCAAATAAAGGGATTGCTTGTTATAGGAGCTTTTTGGAAGATCCATCAACATTTCAGTAAAAATCATCAATAGTTTGTGCCCTTAGACTTGTTCTCACAATCCTATAATATTATACCATGATCCATAGCCAATCCTTATCAAGCTGTCACTTTCAAACACCACCCTTAAACCAAACTGGCAAATTCTCAGTAAAATCTCATCTTGCCTAAACGCTGCCCCTGCCAGCCACAACCAAAGGCCCTTACCTCCGTGAGCAATGAACTCAACTTTGTCTTATCCACTGGTTATGTTGGTGAATTTTGGGGAGCTAGTATTGGAAGACCCTGTGTCAGCAGGAGTTAGCCAGCGTGTGTCATGTGTACTTTCTTTCTTTTCAAGGATTTATTTTTAAGTAATCTTTTATACCCAACCTGGGGCTGGAACACACAATCCAGAGATGAAGAGCCCCCTTGCTCCCCGGATTGAGCCAGCCAGGTGCCCCTGTCAAGTGCATTTTCACGTTGAGAAAGAGGCTTAGCTCTAGGAGCTGCACACTATGCCCCTATTCCCAGCGTTTGGAATCACTCTCTTAGGCGGTTGGGGGCCAAAGGTGGAAAGACTGGAGAAGAGCTGATTTAGGGGATCTGGGAAGAGTCAGCAGAGCTGGAGGGGAGCCTCTCTAGCGCGATTCGGAGGTCTCTGCCCTGGAGTGGGACCCAAGCCAGGTGAATGGGAGGAGGGGGTGAGGAACTGAGATGCCTCTAGGTCTCTCTCTCTGTTCAGACCTCGCTCGTCCCCTCCGCTGGCGACCGCGCAGCCCCTCACTCTCGGTCAAGGCTGTGGAAGCCCACGGGTCCAGGTCGCGCCAGTCCCCAGGGAAGCTGAGGGAAAGGGAAGCGTTGGGGAGATCCCGGGCTGGGGCGGGGCCAGGCTGGGGCGGGTCCTGATATAGAGCCCCGCAGCCGGCCGGCAGCACAGCGCGGCGACTGGAAGCCCCAGAGCCCCGCGGATTGTCAGAGTGTCAACCCATCCCGCCGTCCCTGCTCGGTGTCCCTCCTGCCGCAGCTACCGGTGAGTGCGGGCCACCCCAATTGCGCAGAGCTGCTCCTGCGGGCGTCCCTTCCCCCAACCCCGGCTGTTTCGGCGGTCCCCAGCTGCCCCCGCTCCGCCGCGGCCGAGCCTGACTCACCGCTTGCGGTGCCTGTGCACCCTCTGTGGGTGCTCGGACCCCTGAGCCCCCAGCGGGGAGAGACGGCAGGCCTGGGGGCCCTGGCCACCGCCGGTGCGCCCCGCAGGAGACCTAGGGATTCCTGCCTTGAACCGCGCTAACCCAGCCGGCCCACCTTCTCGCTCCTCGGCTTCTGTGTCAAGCTGACTTTCTCCCTCCCTTGCAGAGCCGCTGCCTAGAGCCCCAGCCTCGCCACCATGAGAATCCTGCTGGCGTGCCTGCTCCTCTGTGCCCTAGTGGTGAGCGACTCCGAAGTAAGTGGCTTTCCCGCTTTGACCTATAGCGGGCCCTCCGAGGGGGCTTGCAGGATCCCGAGCAGCGCGGGGGGGGGGGTGGCACTCGGGTGTGTGTGTGGGGGAGGACGGGGCTGCACAGGGAGCTGGAATCCTCTGGATTCCATCAACGGCGGGACCAGACCATCTCGGGGAAAACAGGCCAGGTGTGGCAGTGGGAATCCTGAGAACTAAGAGAGTTCGCACTTTCAGGGAAGGGAGGAAGAAGCCGTAGAGACGTCGTTCGCCGCCCCACCCCCGCCTTCTTGCACCCTGTATGTGAAGTGTGCTTTCTCTCTGCTAGAAACCTATGATCTTTCCTGTGAGGGCTAGTTAGATATGAACAAGGTGAAGAAAGAGGGAGCCGGAGGAAAGGGTGAGATTTGGGATTGGGGCCAGTTTGTCCTTTCCCTTGAGTCCCAGGACAGCGGGACCTTTGCTGAACTTTTCTCCTCCCCTCCATCTCTTCCAGGGAAGCCATGAACTTCACCCAGGGTCTAGTGCATGTGAGTATCCACCCATTGCATAATATCTGACTATACAGACCTCTTGGAAAAGCCTCAGGGGGCAGCCCCTCCCTGACCCTGCTGCAGGGCTGACTCCCCCTTGCCTCCTCCCACCCTCCTTTCTGACCACGCCACCTTTGTGATCCCCAGCAAACTGCCATTGTCTGAATGGAGGAACATGTGTGTCCTACAAGTACTTCTCCAACATTCATCGATGCAACTGTCCAAAGAAATTCCAAGGGGAACACTGCGAGATAGGTATGGGGATCCTGACTCTAACTGGGCAGGAGGGGGCACCAGAGATTTGGGGGCAGGGAGAGATGGGTGGGGTGGGAGAGCAGGCGGGAGTCAGGAGCTGGAGGTGGAGTGGGGGACATTTTCACCCCTGGGTGTGATACACAGTCAAACACTGCCCCATCCTCTTTCATGCATCTCTGGCGGCACACAAATGTGAGACGGGGATGGAAGGAGACCCTTTCTGGCGTTTCCTTGCCGGGCCTTCATGTGAGGCCTGACAGGATCTCTAAAATGCCAGTCTGAATTTCCTCTTCTTTCTATTATCTCTCATCCTCACATTCTTCCCTAGATACAACGAAAACCTGCTTTGAGGGGAATGGTCACTCTTACCGAGGGAAGGTCGACACTGACATCATAGGCCGGCCCTGCCTGGCCTGGAACTCTGCCACTGTTCTTCTGAAAGAGTACCACGCCCTCAGACCCGATGCCCTTCATCTGGGCCTGGGCAAACACAACTACTGCAGGTGAGGGGTGGCAGCAAAGACCCTCTCACAGCCCCCCAGGATCCCTTGCTACCACCCCCTGTGTTTCTAGAGTGCTGTCCATAGCCTGAGGAAAGCAAGTCTCTGGTTGACTTTTCCCTGGAGGGGAAAGAGATATATTCTGGGTTGGAATGACACCCCCCTCCCACCTTTCTGTGTTACCAGGAACCCAAACAACCATAGAAGGCCTTGGTGCTATGTGCAGGTTGGCCTAAAGCAGCTTGTCCGGGAGTGCATGGTGCCAGAATGCTCTTCTGGTGAGTGTCACTGACCTGTTTGTGACAGTAGGGAAGATCATATGTCCTTTTATCCCATCACAGGAGGGTCGAGGAGGGACCCTGCCTGGCCTTGGAAAACTGGGAGGTTAGAAGACAAGAGAGAGACATTCTCCTACTTGCCTCCCCAAGACATCCTTCTCTTTCTTCTCCAGGAAAAAATCCCCTCACTCCAGAAAAAGCTGAGTTTCAATGTGGCCAGAAGGCTCTGAGGCCTCGCTTTAAGATTATTGGCGGAGAATTCACCACCATCGAGAACCAGCCGTGGTTTGCCGCCATCTACAGGAGGCACCACGGAGGCTCTGTCACCTACCTGTGTGGTGGCAGCCTCATCAGTCCTTGCTGGGTGCTCAGCGCCACACACTGCTTCATGTACGTCCTCCATCTCTTCTCCCTGACCCTCCTGTCTTACCCCAAACACATCTTCTCCTTCCCAGCAAAGGATGCCACTTAAATTCTACCACCTTGGGCCCCTCCCGTGCAGGCCATGACCTTGGGTGCAAGTCATGCTCTGAGGCCACCTTGAGGGGAGGGGACGAGATGAGATCTCATGAGATCTGACTATCTGACAAGTCTCCCCTCCCACAGTAATCACCCGAAGAAGGAGGACTACATTGTCTACCTGGGTAGGTCGAAGCTTAACTCCAGGACACCTGGGGAGATGATGTTTGAGGTGGAGAAGCTCATCTTGCATGAGGACTACAGTGCTGACAGCCTTGCTCACCACAATGATATTGGTGAGTAGAAAGCCCTTATCTGCCATAATGATGATGGTTGGAGGAAGAGCATCCAAGAAGAGACCCAACCAACTGAGGTTGTAGGGGAACTAGAGATCCTGCTTTATACAGCAGAGGGACATATGGGAGAGGCCTACTGTTCCTCTGCAGAAACCTTGAATTTCCAAACATTTAGCCTCCTCTAGATGGCAATGGCCCGGTAAGCATGTGACATGGGTGGGGAGGCCCCTTCTTTTGTTGGATAAAACCTCTGCCTGTTCCAGGATCTGGAACTTAGAGCAGTGAGCTGAATTTAGCCCATCTGCCTCAGCCACCCATACATCTGTATAGACCAGCCCTGGCTGGCCAAGGCCCATGTCAGCAGCTGGAACAAAACCCTTGAGGCATGGGACAGGAGAGGCTTGTTTCAGGTAATAAGCTGCCAGCAGACTTTCCAGGATGGCCTCTGACCCTAAATGATTTGGGGATAGACATCCAGTCCTTCAGCATTTGGAGGGGAGAGAGGGTGACCACCTGGCCAGGTAGAGATCTTCCCCCCTGACCTCCCCTGCTTCCCTCTTCCCCCAGCCTTGCTGAAGATCCGCTCCAACACGGACCAGTGTGCACATCCATCCAGGTCCATACAAACCATCTGCCTGCCTCCAGTGCGTGGAGATGCTAATTTCGGCATGAGCTGTGAGATCGCTGGCTTTGGAAAAGAGAATGACAGTAAGTGACATTTGGGGCTGGCTCAGAGGGCCCTGGGCGAGTGTTATAACCTGGAAGTAAGCTCAACTTGATCAAGACTGGACTGTGGAGATAGAGATGGGAGCGCTGTGGAGGTAGTAGATAGTCCAGGGATGGAGTGGGGAGCACCGTTTAGGGAGTGATGGGCCCTAAAGGTAAACAGATGGGGGTGTGTGTGAGGGGGTATACATGAGGTAAAGACTCAGATCTGTGGGGGAAAGAATAAAGTCTTTCCCTGGTAGGGACACTTTTTGGTCCCTTCCCTGGCAGAGAGTCCCTGTGGGAAGGCTGTACGCATCTTAAAGTAAACTTCTCCTTGTTTCCTCCATCTAGCTGACTATCTCTATCCAGAGCAGCTAAAAATGACTGTTGTGAAGCTGATTTCCCACCAGGAGTGTCAGCAGCCACACTACTATGGCTCCGAAGTTACCACCAAAATGCTGTGTGCCGCTGACCCACAGTGGGAAACAGATTCCTGCCAGGTGAGAGTTCCAGTCTCTCTTCCTGTCACCCCCAAATCTCCCCTGGCCTCCTGGGCCTATCCCTGCCAGCTTCCGAGAGCCCCTCTCCAGCCAAAGCCCCAAGAAGTCAGAATTAGGAGCTTAGGTCTTAGTTTAAACTAATTTTTATGCGTTTACCAAACGTTTGTCATAAGCCTGGCTCTGTGCTAGGCACTTCAGACTGGAGAAGGGAAGGGAATAGGACCATAAGAAAGAGGAAAACACTAGAAAATAATACAACTCAGTGCTCAGGATATGGTATGAATTGTAAATGATCAGTGTTTAGGAGCTGGAGGTTAGTACCAGTGAGGTGGTCATAAAGGGAAAGCTTTAGAGAGAAGGTGACTGGAAGAATTTGGGGAGGCAGAGGGAAGAAAAGGAGACCGTTCCAGTTGAAAGATACAAAAACAAGCCTGAGCATGGTGTATTCCAGGATGGCGAGGAAAAGGGTCTGAGAGTGTAGATGTAGTTGTGGCAAATAGCAGGGCTTTGAAAGCCAAGCGGAGGATTTTAAACTTGATATGGTAGGAAATGGGGAGCCACTAAGGACTTGGGGATTCTAAGATATTCTCCTTTTTCTCTCTCTCTCGGGCATGACTGGGTGATTGGATCAGATGACCCCCTCCTCCCTTTTCCCAGGGCTCAACTTATGTGTCTTTGGCTTAACAGGGAGACTCCGGGGGCCCCCTGGTCTGCTCTATCCAAGGCCGCCTGACTCTGACGGGGATTGTGAGCTGGGGCAGTGGTTGTGCCATGAAGGACAAGCCAGGCGTCTACACAAGGGTCTCACACTTCCTGCCTTGGATCCACATGCACTCCAGGCAACAGAATGGCCTAACCCTCTGAGGCTCCCCAGGGAGCCAAGGGAAGCGAGGGGTACCACCCACTCCCACGCTGGCTGTCATTTTTGCAGCAGAAGCATCTGCTTCGGCTCTATATAAGGGAGAACCTGAGAAAGACAGGCTCTCGAAGAGATGGTTTTTATGTGTGCTGCCCCCCCCAGGGGGAGCAACAATAGCTTGATCCTCAGCTACAGGCCTGGGTGCTGAGTGCCCAGAGTCCCCGGGGCCAGGATGGAGGGATGGCCCTAACCCAGGACGGTTGTTGATCAGTTGTTTATCTTTTTCTGAACTGAAGCCTCCTGGAGAGAAAAAAATGCCATTTCCTGTGCATGGGTAGAAGGAGAGCCAGAACCCCCAACAGCGGGCATTCATGAGGCCTACTGTTGGGAAACAAATAATTTCTCAATTAGGAAGCCGAAAAGAACTGAGGTCTCTTGAGGGAGATTGGCCACTGTGGAACAGTGGCTTGGGGAGTGGAGACACTAATGACTTGAGGGAAGGGCTCTGACATTCCATGAATGTATCAGGAAATATTATATATGGGTGTATATGTGTGCACACTTGTGCATGGGGCTGTCAGTGTAACAGCTGGTGTCCCTGTGTGTGACTGCAAATCTATTTCCCTAAACTGAATGGACTGTGATGACACATAGAAGGGTCTGTCTGGAGAGGTCCTGGGCCACTCCTAGGGCCTCTTGGGTCTGTCATGTGATCATGCCCATGAATATATCATTCTGGGGCATGCCTGTGATCAGCAATAAATTTTCAGTTTCACTTTTCATAGATGTTCTTTCTTGGCCAGTTATCCCTTCTGACCTTTTGTCTGAGTTTATCCAATCCTCACTGGGTGAGGTGAGGCCCACTCCTATACACTGAATATTTAATAATTATATTCAGCTATTTTTATTTATATCTATTTTTATAATTTTGAATAAAGGTCAATAAAATGTGATTTTTCTGAAGACTTTTGTTCTTTCTTGGTACTTGTATGGGAGGGAGTTGGGGAGCATAAAATGGAAAATAATGATGGTAGCGTGTACCCTAGAGTTTCTTGGGGGCTGAATCTCTGTACTTAGTGGGGCTTTGGGAATAGAGGCTAGAAGAGTTGTAGAGTAGGTTCTCCATAGCACATAAGGTACAGCCTGGTGTGTGGGCTACATAACAACCATGAATTCCCTTCTTAGCCTGATGCCTTTGTGCACATCTTGTACAGCTGTACACAGTAATCCTCTAGGATAAGTCCTGCCATATTCTCTTCACTCTGCCCATAACAATCCTGGGGCTGACCTCAACCAAGGAGAATACCTGCATGAGTGAAAATTGCTGATCTCAAACCCAGCCCAGCTTGAGTGTGGCATTCTGGGAACAGAAAACAATTTCCCATCATCTGTGTGAGGAGCTGGTACTAATTTTCCTCAGTGTGTTGACGGAGCTCATGACCAGTCACTATGATCCCTAATATTAGGGGACTCGGAATCTAAAGCTAGGTGTTATCCTAATGGAGGTGACCACACATTTTGAATCAAACATAGGTTTCTGAAGAACTAGGGTGTAGAAAGCAGGCGGCAAGTAGTGCCTGGATGGCTCAGTCACTGAGCATTTGCCTTTGCCTCTGGTCATGATTCCAGGGCCCTGGAATTGAGTCCCACATCCCTCATTGGGCTCCCTACTCAACGGGGAGTCTGCTTCTCTCTCTCCCACTATTGCTCCCCCTGCTTGTGCTCTCTCTCTTTGTCAAGTAAATAAAGAAAATCTTAAAAAAAAAAAAAAAAAAAAAGAAGGCAAATGGGGAGATACAGCTGGATGTTAAAATGCTGGAGTTTCCAAGCTATGTTATTGGGTTTGGACAGTGTTTCTTAACAAGTCACCTGATAACCTTTTTAAAAAATATATGCATGCTGATGCCCCACCCATAGAGACTGTGGGTGATTCAGGTTGGGGCTGGTGCCAGGGCTTGTGAATTTACAGAAGCTCCTCAGGTGGTTCTGATAAGCACTCCTGGTTGAGATCCTTCGGGGACAACTGGCCAGAATATGTGAAGGGCCAAGTAAATTCAAGATACAGTCAGTATGTGTTCTTTGCATGAAGAGTCAGTTTCCTGAGTGGAGTTTGAGAGTGCAAGTTCTTCCTGTTCAGAGGTTCCCTAGACCATGGGCCCCTGGAGGGCAGGGATCCAGAGTATTCTGCATTTCATCCCTATAACCTAACATGTTGTCTTATTTATTGTGATACAATGGTTCAGAGCATGGATTTCATAGTCAGGTAGTCTGGACTAGAATCCTGGTTCCAACACTAGCTGTGTGCCTTGGGAAAGACTTGTAACGTCTCTGTGACCCCAGTTTCCCCATCTGTAAAAAAGAGATAATAATATTTACCTCCTAGGAATGTTATAAGGATGCATGAGTTCACAAATCCCGGAAGCTAGTAAAGACAAAGACACGATGGCTGTTATTACCAAACTATGTAAATTCTCATAGAACCGAGTGGGAACCTCCTTTACTCTTCCACCCCAGGACTGCATTAGTGGGCTTTGTGGGAGCTGGAACTTGTCAGAAAGAAAAGGCATGATGCGAAGCTAAGGGGCCCAGCCCAGGCTGAGTTGCTTTTCAGCCTCTGTGTCTCCCCCACCCATCCAGGGGCCAAGACAGATCTTGTTCCAACATGAGCTGTTCCAGCATCAGGGCTCACAGACACTGAAAACAGGAAGTATGAGCCCCACTGGCCGGGTTGAGCAATGACACTGCTAACTCTTCTCAGACCATTTCCCAGCCACCACCCAGACCTGACACCCCCACCTCCCCGTTGCCTCTACGGGCCACCGCAGCCCCAGCTGCCACCAGGCCTCGTTGTTACCTCTTCCCTAATCTCTCTCAGGCTCTCCAGGGAACAGCTACTTCTCCAACAATCGCAGCTCTAGATACTAAGCTGTCACTCATTTTGGGGACTGCCTTCTTCTAGTCCTCACTGTGTTAGGGGCACTGTGTTTTGCTTTTGTTTTGTTTGTTTTGTTTCCTAAGTAAGTTCTATTCCCAACATGGGGCTTGAACCTATGGCCCCAAGATCAAGAGCCCCATGCTTTACGACTGAACCAGCCAGGCGCCCCTTCATTGGACACTGTGTTAAGTTCTTCATATGTGATCTGATTTAATCCTTACAACAGTCCTGTGAGGAAGGTGCTATCATCACCCCACTTTACAGTAGAGAAAATGGAAGCACAGAAGGAGATTGAGTGACTTGCCTGAGGCATCACAGCTGGTAAGTGGCAGACTCAGTGTTCAGATGGCTTCAGAGTACATAGACCCAGCACCGTGACATCTGACCTCCCAGGAGGACCCAACCTGGGAAAAGGAGAACAGCCCCCCTTTTAAGCTCCCTACTTTAGAGATACTGGGTTTCTAGGCTAAGTGTATAAGAATTGCCACCCATGTCTATAGGATATTTTGTATTATGTATTATAGGATATGTTATAGGATATGCTATATTATCTATTATAACTCTTTCCTCTTTAACGATTCCCAGACCAAGTGAGGAGACCATACTCAGTCACGAGTTTCAAAGTAAAATTTCACTCTTCTCAAGCTAACCTCATCCTTTTTTGCTGAAACCTGATTTCATTGAAGTGGTTTCCGTTTTCACCAGAACCCCTCCTTCTGAAATATTCTGTGGCCCATTCTATCACAAGGGCTCAACTTGATTTCCACTTATGTCAACCCCCACAATAACCACACACTTCACTTACCCTCCACATTCACTCTCAGGCTGTCCATTTTCCTCCCCAGCAGCAAACATCTGAACCTTCCCTTTAAATCAGACACAGTGGGAGAAGTTGCTGAGGTGTTTTTTAAAGAACGGTGCTATTGAGAAATAAGTCACACACCATATAATTTACCCCCTTAAAGTGAACAATTGAATAATTTTTATATTCACAGAATGGTGCAGCCATCATCACAACTAATTCTAGAACATTTTTATTATCTCAAAAAGAAATCCTATACTTGTGAGCTGTTACTCCTTTTTTCTCCCCTTCCCCTCACCCCCTAATCTACTTTCTGTCTTTATGACTTTGCCTATGCTGGACATTTCATAAAACTGGAATCATATAATATGTGGTCTTTTGTGACTGACTTCTTTTGCTTGTCATAATGTTTTCCAGTTTCATAAATGTTGTAGCATGCATCAGGACTGTTGCTCAGCTTTATTTATTTATTTTTAAAGATTTTATTTATTTATTTGACAGAGATAAAGACAGTGAGAGAGAGAACACAAGCCGGGGGAGTGGGAGAAGGAGAAGCAGGCTTCCCACTGAGCAGGGAGCCCAATGAAGGGCTCGATCCCAAAATCCTGGGATCATGACCCGAGCCAAAGGGAGATGCTTAGTGACTGAGCCACCAAGGCTCCCTGTTGCTGAGTTTTAAATAGCAGATTGGGTGAAAGGATAGACTAGGCCTTCTTCTAACCTTGCAGTCCCATTGAGAGTCATTCAAGAAATAAACAAAACAAACAACTTTTAGGTGCCTGCACACCAGGCATTGTTTTAGATGCTGGGGTACAAGAATGAATGGGACATAGTCCCATGGGAATGGGAATAGTCCTAGTCCTCAAGGAGTTCACAACTTTGTAAAGGAGACAGAACAAAGACCACAATTCAGTGTGAAAATGCTATGATAAAAGTATGTATAAAGTGCAAGGAACAATGATGAAGAGGCAGTTAATTCTGCCTTGGGAAGTCAGGGAAGACTTTATAGAGGAGGAGATATTTTACCTGGGCCTATCAAGATGCAAAGACATTTGCCAAACAAGAGGGAGAAAGATATTCTAGGCATAGGGAAGATCATGAGGACATGAAAAGGTGAGGCATTCTCAAGAAATGATGACCAGGGGTGCCTGACTGGCTCAGTCATTAGGGCGTGTGACTCTTGAACTCAGGGTAGTGAGTTCAAGCCCATGATGGGCATGGAAATTACTTTAAAAAAAGGAAGAAATGGTGAATCAACTGGTGTGCTAGAGAAAAGAGTTTGGAGGTTGGCCATGAGCAGGCAGACAATAGCGGGGGAAGGAGCTGGTGGGATCCTTAGGTGAGGACCCTTAGGCAGGGCTGGTAATCAGTAGCAATCATGAAATAGCTATTTTCCAAGATTCCTTCCAGATTTCCTCCTGCCATCCAGCCTCTTTCTACTTCGTGATCCAGCAACCATAGGGTTACAGCTGGGCAGAGGGCTCCCTAGCAGGAGCCTCGGAGACCCCTTCCTCCTCCAGCTGCCATCCAAGTATTGGTACTCTAAAGTCCTGCTACTTATATATTTTGAATATCACCTCTTGCCCTCAGGTACTGTTTTTCTCAAAATCTAGAAAGTTAATTAAGTTCAAGGAGCCATAAAAAGGGTTTTTTTTTCCCTTAACTAAAAATTTTCACCCAGTAGGGGCACCTGGGTAGCTCAGTCTGTTAAACATTGGACCCTTGATTTTGGCTCCTGTCGTGATCTCAGAGTTGTGGGACAGAGCCCCATGTTGGGCTCTGCTCTCAGCAGGGAATCTGCCTGGGAATTCTCTCTCTCCCTCTCCCTCTGTCCCTCCCCACCACCAGAATAAATGGATGGATCTTGAAAAAAAAATTCCGCCCAATTATAAAAGTAACTATAGGGACGCCTGGGTGGCTCAGCTGGTTAAGCGACTGCCTTCAGCTCAGGTCATGATCCGGAGTCCTGGGATCGAGTCCCACACACCTCAGGGTCCCTGCTCAGCAGGGAGTCTGTTTCTCCCTCTGACCCTCTCCCCTCTCATGCTCTCTCTCACTCTCTCTATCTCTCAAATAAATAAATAAAATCTTTTTAAAAAAGTAACTGTAAAAGTAAAATGCTCTCATAGTATTTCATAGCTGCTGTTAACATCTCTGATTTCCCGCGTCTCCTTTGCAATCAACCTCCTCTACTTGGCCTTGAACATTGGGTTCCCTAAGGCCTCGTCCTAGACCTTCTCCTTTTCCCACACTAAACTTTCTCTTACACAGTTTCATTCACACCCAAGCTTAAATTACCACCAGTAAACAGTGGACTGCAAATGTTTATTTCCAGCCAGACCTACCCTTATTTCCTGATGTCTACTTGACACCCCCTCTTGGTGGTCACCTGCAGGGCATCTCACACTTAACCTGCCCCAAATTGGCCCTCTCTTCAAGTCTCAACCTGATGAACTTCTACCATCACTCTCTGTCTCAGATGATGGCACCACCCCCATTCACATCCAGAAATCTAGAAGTCATCCTGACACTTCTCTCCTCTCATTCCCCTCAGCCCATCCTGGCAATTTGCCTCATAGCTCTTGAAGTCCTCCCTTTCTCTCCATTTACACCCCCACCATTTGTTGAGCCACCATCAATTCCTGCTTGGACTACCACAAAAGCTTCCCAGTTGGCCTCCCCCATTGACTCTATCCCTACTCCCTTTCCTCCTACACCCCCACCAATCCATTCTGGAGAAATCTTTTGAAAAACACAAGTGTGCCTAATGACTCCTGTTGTTCTTGGCTGGCTGTCTTGGGCAGCGTCTGGCCTCTATGTCCTTTCTAGCTCCACCTGGCAGCAACCTCTCTCAGTCTTGACCTACTGTGCCATTCTCTAACTCATCAGTCCCTCTCTTACCACGGGGCTCTTGTTCATGATGTTTCTTCTGCCTGGGACTTTCTTTGACTAGTTAAGTTTTTCCTTGTGCTTCAGAGATCATTTCCTCAAGGGAGTCTTTCCTGGGCTGCCTCTATCTATATAAGATCCCTCTATTTTGTTGATAGTCTCATGGCAACAAGTACCACCTCTCTGATGCACTTGCAGTTGTTGCAATCTTACCTTTGTTGCATGAGTATTTGATTAATGTTCACCTTTTCATCAGATTATAACCTCTATGAGGGACGATGTGTCTTTTTTTTTTTTTTAAAGATTTTATTTATTTATTTGACAGAGAGAGATCACAAGTAGGCAGAGAGGCAGGCAGAGAGAGAGGAGGAAGCAGGCTTCCTGCGGAGCAGAGAGCCCGATGCGGGACTCGATCCCAGGACCCTGAGATCATGACCTGAGCTGAAGGCAGCGGCTTAACCCACTGAGCCACCCAGGCGCCCCGAGGGACGATGTGTCTTGATCATTGCTTTTTTTTTTTTAAATCTAGCACCATGTCTAGAATATGGCAGACATTTAATAAATATTTATTGAATGGATGCATTTTTCTGTATTTCTTCCTTCTTTCCTATTTGCTTCTTTAAAAACATTTTTTAAAAATTTATTTATTTGACAGAGAGAGACACAGCGAGAGAGGGAACACAAGCAGGGAGAGCGGGAGAAGGAGAACGGGCTTCCCACTGAGCATGGAGCCCCATGTGGGGCCTGATCCCAGAACCCTGAGATCATGACCTGAGCCAAAGGCAGAAGCTTAATGACTGAGCCACCCAGGTGGCCCCTATTTCCTTCTTTTTTACATAGTTGTGTTCACCGTCTATACATAACTTTGTATCTTGTCCTTTTCCTATGGGTATTTTGTCCTAAGTCTTTTCCTATGGTGTTACAAACATCTCCAAGGCTTATATGTACAGTGTAGATAAAAACACTCACCAACCTACCTTTCTAGATTCAGGTGTCATAGATAAAGTATGTGAACATTCTTTGTAAACTGTATATTCATATGAGGCAATATTATTTGCATTTAAAAGGAAATGTAGGTGCCCTCCCTACCCTTGCCTTTATACCTCCTTTCCTGAGGCTTTTTTTTTTTTTTTTTTGTTGCTCTTTTTCTGCCTGATCACCCAGTTAAAGTCTAAAATAACTCATTAACTTTTATATGCTACCAGCCCAAGGACATTTGCATTTTTTAAAAGGACTTCTAACAGAAGGACACTCAGGCCAATTTGATGAGCTCTGGGAAGGTGAGAGGGGACTCAAAGATATGTATTGATTCATTGATTTATCTTTCATTCATTTAACAAACACTCATTGAGAGTTGCTTGCAGGCCTGGCACTGGGCTGTGGAGGTAAGAGCTCTGGTCTCAGCTTCAGTGGGATAAAAGGTTACGTGGGGAAACAGACACGCAAATGAATGGAGTACCGTGAGAGCATAGCTATGAGGAGGAGGTACAAGATGGTCATGGATGACTAAGAGTGCGGACTTGGAGGGCAAATATGGAAAGGAGAAATGACAATCTGAGCAGAGGACAGAGTATGTGCAAAAGTAAAGAGGAGGGAGAAAGCAAGGGGGCACTCAAGGAACTGCAGGTGGTTCAAGTGGATGGGGTGTAAAGCCAGTTTGGCAAGGAGATTTGTCTGGAGGGATTGATGAGAGCTGCAACCTGAGGGCCTAGAGGACTGGGCTGGCCACTTGAAGAACTTTGGACTCTATTATGGTGTAAATTCAGTAAAAAGTTTGGGGCATGTGGCAGCAGTGTGAACGATGGATTAAATGAAGATTTTTTTTTTAAGAGTTTATTTATTTATTTGACAGAGATCCCAAGTAGGCAGAGAGTGAGAGGGAAGCAGGCTCCCTGCTGAGCAGAGAGCCCAATGCGGGGCTCGATCTCAGGACCCCGAGATCATGACCTAAGCCAAAGGCAGAGGCCTCAACCCACTGAGCCACCCAGGCACCCCTAAATGAAGATTCTTGAGCCTAGGTGATATTATGGACAAGGAGAACAGACAACGCTGAAGCAAATGAGAGTTGGAGAGGGGGCCTGAACCCGGGAAGTGGCAGTGGCCTGCAAGGAGAGTGTGAAGATCTGGGAGATTTTGTGAAATAGGATTAACCTGGTGCCTGGCTGCAGGAGCGGGGTGGAGAGGGGTGTGTGGAAGGAGAAGGAAGTATCCTTTGTCTTAGCCTCCTGCTTTCAGACAGGTAAGACGTGCATAATTTCATAGTTGAGTTTCTACCATAAGTGATTTCCCTAAAGCCATATCCAGTAGGTAGTTGAACAAACTAGAGTTATTATCGGGTGGAATTTGGGGGAATCAGTATTTGCAGGGCAAGCTAGCCCTGCTGATGGTCTCTGGGACTCTGTCCACCCAGTTGGAGAAGTTCCCGGTCACCAAAATCACTAAGTAGTGATGTTATCTAACCCTGCAGGCGTTGATGCTTGTTGCCTAAACATCCCAAATCTGTTCAGTCCTGTGACTGTAGTTCTGATTCCAGGAACTTCTCTAAAACCTCTAGTCCTGTGATGCACAGTCAGTGAGTTAGTAGATGGATCCGTGGCGTGTTTAAGGGGATCTGCAGACTGGATCTGGCTCTTTGCCCTCTGGCTTCCTAAAACTGAAATGTGACTTCTGGTGTTCGAGCAGGTCATGTGCACTTAGCACATAGCCAAGATCTGCATGCAGAGTGTGAAAATGAAGTGGCTTTTGTAAGAACTTTGTCTGGTTGGGTTCCCAGCCCAATCCCTCCATCCCCCTGGCAGTTGTGGCCTCCCAGTTGCCCTTAATTATTCACTCCCTCTTAATAAAAAGGACTGAGAATGACTTTCTTCTCTCACCTGGCTCTTTCCATCTTCGCTTTTTGGTCTCTTTAGCTCTCCTCTCCAAAGCATGTGTATAAGCTGAGGTCAGTACTGTTGGTGAGCAGGACTCTATAGTCTCAGCTTGGCTTTTCCCCTAATTACTTTGGTAAAAGAGGTGACCTCAGGTTTTCTCTTACTACTCGCTACACCTGCATAACCTTTACCATCCCAGGCTGAGAGGCCAGGGAAGCTCTAAGCCCTTGAGTCCCAGTGGGGCTGAATGTATATGTGGAGTTAACAGCTATTGATCATATCACTTTTATTTTCCACTGGAATTTGGCCACCATCCCTGGCCTTGGAGACCTATAAGATTTATGCCAGGATGGCCCACGGTGAGCTTACCAGAAACCCTTCTCTGATAGCCCTTCATGTACCTCCCTCAAGTCAAGACTTGCTTGGCCATTTGCTTTATCCCTTCCTTTCTCCTTGGCTAGACTCTCTCATGGCTGAGAGAATTAGGAGAAAGGACAGAGAGAGACACACACAGTGAGATAAACACTTTGCTTAGAACATCAATCTAAAGTGGTGGTTCTCAGGGCGGTGGGGGAGGGTACTGGTTCAGGGAACATGGGACTCCTGATCTTGGGGTTGTGAGTTCAAGTTCAAGCCCCATGTTGGGCGTCTAGCTTGTTTTAATCGAACAAAGTGGTGGTCCTCCACGATGGTTCTCAAATCAGCAACTTCAGTATCACTTGGCACTTGTTAGAAATGTGAATTATCAGACACTACCCCAGATCAACTGAATCAGAAATTCTAGAGGGGGAGCCCACCCATCTGCGTTTTAGGAAGCCCTGCCGGTGATTCTGTTCCATACTCACGTCTGAGAATCTCTGATCTAAGGCACTGATTCTCAGACTGCAGTAGGAACCCAGACCACCTAGGGAGCTTGTTAACCATAACCTGGTTAAACAAACCCGACTGGTGTCTGGGAAACTATTTTTAGCAAGCTCCCTAGGTGATTTTGATATTCATCAAAGATTGAGAATCCTTGATCTAAGGAATTCATCTTATCACTTAGCTGAGTCTCTTGGGGAGAGAGCAGACAGAATGCTATGGAAATGTCTCTCCAAGTTCCAAAGGTCAACTGCATCTGACCCTCTGGGGAGCCTGTTAGAAGAGTAAGATTTGAGTAATGTATTGAACCATACTTTCCGAGCCTGAGGCCCAGGCACTTACCTTCAGAGTTCTCAAGGTAATTCGTATGTATGTGGAAGTTTGATAACCCTGGAGCAACAGGTGGGCAGGTGTTCTCAATGATGGTATGGCACATAGAATCACCTGGGAACTTTAATCATGACATACCTGAGTCAGCTTTAATCCATCTGGGCTGGAGTTTCACTACTTTTTACAAGTCTTCCCCCTCCCTCACCTGTCACCTTGCCCAGCCACATCCCCATGATTTTAATGTATTGTTAAGGTTGAACCATCCAGTTAAAGGATAATGCAGATCTGGGAAGGGTCAGGAAACAGGAAAAAGTGAAGCTGTGCCAAGGAAAGAGTTGGTGGAAGCCTGGGGGGGGGGTGGTGGAAATTAGTTATAAAGGTCAAGTTGGAAGTCTAGAGGAGATGGAAAGGATGAAAGTGCTTCAGGTGGAAGAGTGAGTAGGTTGGCTTGGGAGATACGGAGCTTGGTGAAGAAGGAGGGCTAGTGTATGAGTGTCCTACAGCCGCTGCAACTGATTCCCACAATTTAGTGATTTAAAATAAGACAAATGTATTATTTTATAGTTCTTGAGGTCAGAATGGGTCCAAAATGGGTCCGCAGGGGTGCATCCCTTCTGGAGGCTCTAGGGGAGCAGAGTCCGTTTCTTTGCCTTTTCCAGCTTCTAGAGGCTGCCTACATTCCCTGGCTTACGACTCTACATCATCCCAACCTTTGCTTCTGTCATCACATCTCCTTCTCTCACTCTGAACCTCCTATTTCCCTCTTATGAGGGTCGCCTTTATACACTGTGATTACTTTGTTCCCTCCCAGATAATCTAGAATAATCTCCCCACCTCAAAATCCTTAACTTAATCACATCTGCAAAGTCCCTTTTGCCCTGTAAGCCAACATACTCACAGATTCCAGGGAATAAGATGTGGATATTCTCAAGGGTCATTACTCAGCCTACCACAGTCTGCCCTCTGGGCCCCAAAGTTTCACATTTATCTCATATACAAAATACGCTCACTCCATTCCAACCTCCTGCAAAACCTCAACCCATTAGAGCATCAACTCAAGTCTAAAATCTGATCTAATCCTCATCAGCTCACAATCCTCACATCTCACCATGATAATATTCTAAGTAAGATATGGGTGAGACACTGCATACAATACATCCTGAGGACCATTTTCCCTCCACCTGAGAACCTGTGAAACTCAAGAAACAAATTATCAGCTTCCAGGGATAGGCACTGAATAATAGTTCTAGACATTCTTGCTCAAAAAAGGGAGAAAAGGGAAGGGAAAAAAGAAGTCACCGGTCCCAAGACATTCTAAAATATAGCTGGGTAAACTCCTTTAGGTTTCAAGGCCTGGAAGTAATCTTCTGTGGCTCGAGACTCTAGCCTCTGGGCCTACCCCTCTCTCTCTCTGTTGTTCTACGTTTTTCTTGACAGATAATTCTGTTTGCAGCTGAGTAATTTTTCTTGCCTGTAGAATGTTGGGAGTCTTGTTTCTTGCCTGTAGAATGTTGGGAGTCTGTCAATCTCCTTTCATTTTGTTTTTTCTCTGTCCCTTTCAGTCCGAGTTGACAGTGTTTATGTTGGTGTAAAATTAACAAGAATCTTGTGGGTCTCCAATGTATGTCACAGCGATTCAGTTCATTAGCCAAAAGGTTCCTCCACAGATTTTTCCTGGATGATCCCACCTCTATTTCTGGATTTCCCTGAGATGGTTGTGGGGATTCATGAGTCACATGCCTAAAATTTTCGAAGAGTCCTCTGTGTAAATGAATACCTTTTGACCCTTTCAAGGCATTAACAAAAGGTTGTCTAGTCACACCTTTGGCTTTCTCTCCAGAGTATTCCTTTCTGACAGTGAATCTCCTAATTTTAGCATCCTTTCCAATCTGGATAGGCTGAGAGTTTCCCAAATTACTAGTCCTGCTTCCTTTTTGTTTATAGTTCTTCCCTCAATTTATCTTCTTCTCTCGCATTTTACCATAAAGAACAAAAATTAGCCATGTTGCAGCTTCAATATTTTGCCTGGAAATCTCTCAGTCTAAATATCCAAGTTCATTCCTCACAAGTTCTGCCTTCCATAGAACTGAAGGATACAATTCAGATAAATTTTCCACCACTAATAACAAAAACCCCTCCTCACCTTCCTCAAGGTTTCAATAGAATATTCCTCACTTCTAAGATCTCACCAGCATCTCACATTCAATGTCCATATTTTTAATAACATTCTGTTTATGATATTTAGATATTATCTAAGACAACATAGGTTTTCTCTACTGTGTTCCTCACTTCTCATACCTCACTAGCAGAGTTTTAACACCCATAATTCTACTAACAAGTCTGTTCAAGGCAATCTAGGATTTTTCCATCATTCTTCTTAAAATTCTTCTGTCCACTCATTATTGTCCAATTCCAAAGCCACTTGGTTTTTCAGGGATTTGTTATATCAGCACCCTACTCCTAGTACCAAAATCTGTATTAGTTGCTACTGTTGCTCTAATAAAGGACCACAAAATTAGTGGCTTATAATAACACAGATGTATTATTTTATTGTTCTCGGAGTCAAAAGTTCAAAATGAGTCAGCAAGACTGGAGTTCTAGGCAGAATCTGTTTTCTTTTTTTAAAAGATTTTATTTATTTATTTGGTAGAGAGAGAGATCACAAGTAGGCAAAGAGGCAGGCAGAGAGAGAGAGGGAAGCAGGCTCCCTGCTGAGCAGAGCCCGATGCAGGGCTCGAACCCAGGACTCTGAGATCATGAGCTGAAGATAGAGGCTCTAACCCACTGAGCCACCCAGGTGCCCCAGAATCTGTTTTCTTGCCTCTTCCAGCTTCTAAAGGTTGCCTGCATTCCTTGGCTCAGGGGCCCCATATCACTTTGACTTCTGTTTCCATCATGACATCTCCTCTTTTCACTCTGGTTCCTCCATTTCCCTCTTACAAGGACCTTTGTGATGACATTGGGCCCCTCCAGTTAATCCAGGATCATCTCCCCATCTCAAGATCCTTCACTGAACTTCATCTGGCAAGTCCTCTCTGCCATGTAAGCTAAGATTCACAGGTCCCAGGGATTTGGATGTGGACATCTTTGGGGAGTCCTTGTTTAGCCTACTATGGTTAGCACAGCTTAACAGGAGTGGACACAGTTGCTGTAGGCACAGTGAAAGTCAAGCCAAGGTGAAGTTTCCCAGGACAGAATCCAGCCTTTCCCAGGGTTTGGTTGGTCACCTCTGGCCAGCTTCAGAAAGCCCCTGGCATGGTTGAGATGTTTGGTCAGGTGCCGAGGCTCCCATGGGATCAGTATATGTACTGGTGCCCCTCAGGCCCTGGACTTTCTCCTCAATTCAGGGAGGGAAAGGCAAATAACATTTGTTGAAGGCCCACCAAGTGCCTGGGACTCTAGCGGACTTTACCCCTGCTCTCTCTGGAGGGTTGTGGCTTTACCCACTGAAGTGCTGAGAGCTGCAACTCAGGATGGCTGGTTCCCCATGGAGGGAGATGAGAGGGAGAGAGGAAAAGGTATTAGACAAGCAAAGGTCTTGCCCTTGGCCTGGAATACAAAGTCCTTCACAGAACAGCATGGGTTCTTAGCATCTGGGGTCTGATTTGTAGTGGTCCCCGCAACTTCCAGTGGCTAATGTCCTTCCTGGGCAAGCAGATGTGTCATGTTGGAGAGCACCTCTCCCTCACTGACACCTGTGTGGTGACTCAGACCCCCAGGTAAAGCCCAACCCCATGGGAAATGACTAAGCATTGAAGTTTGCTTCCGCTTATTGGGGTGGGAGGAGGAAGCCTGAAGCTGGGCCTGACGCTCCCTCTCCCTCAGATTTCTCAAGGTAGTGAGGGAGAGCGTGAGGCTGTGCAGGTGACAGTGCTCCAGGGGATGGCCCTTTAGAGTGTCCCCACAGCTTCTGCTTTTATTCTGGGTACAAGTACGTATGTACGTGCGTGTGTGTGTGTCTGTGTCTAGTCAGGAGATTTGGGGTGGTGGCCATGCTGGGATCTTCCAGATTTCCCCCTTGCTGTCTGTCACCTCTGCCCTCTGCCACCTCCTGCCTTGCTGCCTTTGAAAAAGTTTGCTTCCTGCCCAATGCATCCATTTTCTTGAGTATGGAAAGTGGGATTTGGGGAATGGGGAGGACTCATGCTGGCTTCCTGGACTGGAGTAGCACATAGGAAATCCTGGTACTAAATTACAAAAACTCTATTTAGAGTACATAGTGGGACGTCAGTGGAAGGCTGCATGGTCCTATAGCGGCCTCTGGGTAGAGAGACTAGGTAGCTGGAGGATGGGAAAAGGAGCCTTACTTTTCTCCATATACCTTTTTTTTTTTTTTTTTTAACATTTTGTTTATTTATATGAGAGAGAAAGAGAGAGAGAGAGAGGGAGGGAGAGAATGAGTAGGAGGGGCAGAGGGAGAGGGAGACTCCCTGTTAAGCATGGAGCCTGCCAGGGGTTTGATCCCAGGACCCTGAGACCATGATGTGAGCCAAAACCAAGATTCAACACTCAACTGACTGCGCCACCCAGGCACCCCCTCCATATACCTTTTGATAACTCGAATTTTGTTCCACTTTCAAATACTATCTATTGAAGTGGAAAGGATAATATGTAGTTATCTGGGAAGGAAGAGAGAAAGTTTTTTTTTCTGTATTAGCGCTGAAGAAGTTCATGGAATTAGCTATTGACGGCACACACATCCCAAACTCCCTGTTGGACATCAAGTCCTGCTGTATGCAGAGTTCTGGAGCCTGCATACAACAACATAGCATCCCTGGCCTCACAGGGATCCCTGTCAGGAGAGTAGTTCAGAGAACTGGGCGATGACCATACGACTATCAGAAGCTTCACAACGAGAGGGCAAAGGACACTCCTGTGCCCTGACTTGGAAGGTGAAGCCTTCCTGGACTTGGTGCTTTTCACACAGAAACTTGAAAGGAATGTAGCAATTAGTCAGGGGGTGGGGAGGAGAGTACCAGGCATAAGGAGCAACCTACCTGCTACCTGCGTTACAAAGACCCCAGGAGCCTTTTTTTTTTTTTTTAAAGATTTTTTATTTATTTATTTGACAGAGATTACAAGTAGGCAGAGAAGCAGGCAGAGAGAGAGAGGAGGAAGCAGGCTCCCTGGTGAGCAGAGAGCCCGATGCGGAACTCGATCCCAGGACCCTGAGATCATGACCTGAGCCGAAGGCAGCGGCTTAACCCACTGAGCCACCCAGGCGCCCCTCCCAGGAGCCTTAAAAAGGTTGGCTGCTTCCCTGGAATGGCAAGTAGTCAATAGGTCTGGAATGTTGAGTTGGAGGCAATGTCGAGGATGTGTAGTTTGAGAGGGAAGGTCAGAATGAAATGTTTTGAAATGTTTCATAAGGGGTTTTAAAGGCAGCTAGTGGTCACCCTCAAAGCAGGTGTGGAGCCCTGAGGGGTAAATAATAACCCACAGGTCTTGGAATGCTCCTTTGTGCCAAGCACTTTAATCTTTTTACATGAGTTGTTTCATTTAACCCTCCCAACAAGACTGTGAGATATTTATTATCATTTTTCTCTCTTTTATGAGGAAATTGAGGATCAGAGAGGTTAAATTCAGCCAGAAATATTATAGGGTCACATAGGAAATCATATAGATTCTAGGCACACAGCTGGCCCAGGACAGAACTGGGGTCTCTCCCAGGCACTCAGTCTGCCATGCTACCTCCTCAATTGTGTAGAGCAGAGGTTCTCAACAGGAAGTGATGATTTTGCCCCTCTGGAGACAATTGGAAGTTTCTGGAAACAGTTTTGGTTGTCACAACTGGGGAGGTGCTACTGGCATCTAGGGGGTAACTAACATCCTTCAATACACAGGACAGCTACACACAGCCAAGAATTATCTGGCCCCAAATGTCAGTAGTGCCAAGGTTGAGAAATCCTGACACTGAGAATGAGCCATCGAGGACAGGGAGATAGTCAGAAGGTGAGCATGAGACTTGGAAGAGACATTTTTGGAAAGGCCTTAAACATACTGTACTCACAGTAGCAAGAGGCAGGGGTCAGCTGCAACAAAGCCTGTGGTGGTTTGGGCACATGCTTTTCCTGGTGTGTTCCTGCCGCTCGGAGCACAGCCTTAAGAGTGCAGAGATGGCCATTAATTGAGTGATCCTAGAGTTACCCAGAGCCAACTCTGAAGAGTTTCTTGACATCCAACAGACCCAAGACTGCTAAGGGAATGACTGCCTCATCACTAGCATATTCTGACAGGCAGACGCTCCCAGCTCTGGTCCTACTACCACGGGTAACAGAGCCCCACATTTTTTTTTTTAAACCAATCTTTATTTTATTTTATATTAAGATTTTATTTATTTATTTGACAGACAGAGATCACAAGTAGGCAGAGAGGCAGGCAGAGAGAGAGAGAGGAGGAAGCAGGCTCTCCGCGGAGCAGACAGCCCGATGTGGGGCTCGATCCCAGGACCCTGGGATCATGACCTGAGCCGAAGGCAGAGGCTTTAACCCACTGAGCCACCCAGGCGCCCCTTTAAACCAATCTTTAATTTCAAAGAATGGTAACATACAGCAGCAACCAGAAGCCAGAGATACAAGAAATACCTTGGAAGTTCTTATTGCCTGAATTTGCTGTTTTTTAAAAGATTTTATTTATTTATTTATTTGACAGAGAGATAGAGAGAACACAAGCAGGGGGAATGGAAAAGGGAGAAGCAGGCTCCCGGTTGAACAGAGAGCCTGACATGGGGCTCAATTCAAGGACCCTGGGATCATGACCTGAGCCAAAGGGATACACTTAACAACTGAGCCACCTAGGTGCCCCTGGATTTGCTATTCTTACAAATCCCTTAGTATTCCTTCCACTGGGTCAGGAAAGGACGTTAAGTGGGTTAGCTGTCTATTCACTGATTTAACACACCACCAGGAGCTTTCATGTGCCTTTCTACCTGTACACCCTAGAATGAGTATGGGTCTTTATAGGAGGCATGTAAAAGCTCATAGGATGGGGCAAAATGTTGTCTTAGTTTCCAGGACTTTTGTGTTGGGTACTTGGACTCCTGATTGCTTTAAAATCTGCGTATCTCTTGATTTCTGATCTTTAGCTGAACTTTAAACTCTTTCACTCCTGGTTCTTGTCTGGCTTTCTGGTTTGACTCTTGACACATGTGTCTGTCCTAACTGGGTTTTCTAGCCATCCCTGTCCTTGTCCCAAGCCCACATGAGTCATCAAAGTTTTGCCTCAGTCTACCCTACTCCAGTTTTGTGTCTTGCCCCCAGCGTTAGCCCTGAGAATAAGAAAAAACTATCCCTAGGGCCTCGGATCTAATTGCTTTCCAGAAGACCCACCTTTTCCTACATCTAAGAGGCCACTGTTAGTCAAATTCTTCTCAACATCTCGTGTGTCCACATGGAAATTTTGTGAGGTATTAATAGATATGAAATGGAACAAAGAGTTTTGTAGCCAAATAAGTTTGGGGAATGCTCTAAGTTTAGTTTCTTGGCTACAAGGTTGCTCAGAGCCTCGAAATGCTATGGATAGGATAAATATCCAGTAGAGGGGATCTATGCATTCACAATCCAGTATCCAAAACCCTTGTGGCCAGATGTATTCAGAATTTGGAATTTTTCATATTTTAATAAGATAATACAGTGAACATGCTATTTATTCCATAGCCTCTTCAGTGGAGTGGAACAGGCCCTCCAATCAAATACTTCTGCACAAAACATATGGACAGTCACACCAAGTAGGTTAAATAAAGAATCAGAAAAACTACACATCGTTTAGGTCTTACCCCTGAGTGATGAAGCCTTTGTTTTCAGGACTTTTTTTAAACTTCAACATTGTGAATAAAGGACCATAGATACATATATGATGTCCCCCGAACATATTTGACCACAGAATCCCATTTTTCAAGAATATCCAGGAGGACTAGCATTGTATAGACTCTTAGGATACCCTGAGCTATTAGTCTATAATACACAGCCTTCCAGGACAGGGAACACACTGGGGTCCAACCACTCTTTCCCATTAGCCTTATCATTTCCCATGCCAACCAGATGAGATGGGGATTCTGACAGTTGAACAAAGAGGAAGAGGTTGAAAGTGCTGAGAACCAGAGCAGAAGCCATAGATCTTGTGGGGGTGGAGGGGATGTGGGGGGGGGGTGGTGCCGGGGTTCTTGGTGCTCAGCTTCTAGGTTCCAGATGACAAAAGGGACATTCAGACAAGCAGCCCTGTGGCAATATGATTTGTTGTTTTCTCTTCAACTGCAAAGGGCTGTTCTGAATGTTGCTTAGGAGAAGAGGCCCAGAGCACTCTGAGGGCAAGATACTAGGTCTCTGGGAAGATAACTTCCTGTTATCCAGGCCTCATGTCCCAGCCCAGAGCGGAGGTGGGGTGGGTGGGGTGGGCTGCACGCCTGAGGCCAGTGTCCCCTGGGTAAGGAGGAGGATGTTGGACTCCTGGAGAATTTCCAGGAAGACTTCCTGCTCTGAGAAAAACAATGCAACCACAGGAAAAGGCTCTGGGGCCTGCCTATGGGATGGGAATAATGGCCCAGAGCAGGAGGTTTTCAGGGGCTAGAGGCTTGTACAGAGAGCAGCTGGGAGCAGAGGAGCCTCCCTCCTGGCATCAGCTATATTCCTGAAGCCCACTGAGTGCATTCCTTCACCTAAGGGTGACAGGCTGAGAGCTGGAAGAGGGGTACCGGTGACTTCTGAAACCCCCTTTCCTCTGCACTCTGCACTAAGTGTAATATTTCACTGTGGCCTAGTCCTTGGAGGGTAGGGGTGGAGAGCAGACAGTGGACTAGAAGGCCCATTTGGCTAGGGCCTCCCATTTTTGAAGGGCCTCAGATACAGACCTGAAATGTGGGGCTTATGTATCTGGCACAGAGCTTCCCTCAGTCTCACTTACTGGGATCAGTAGAAATCATGCATCCCCAGCATGTCCCATTACCAGACCACGTCCACCACTGCAGTGTGCTGTAAATTCTTTTCATACAGCTTGTGAATGGTACCATTATGTTACAGTGTGTGTGTGTAGGGAGTGGGTGGGGGTATCACAAGACTTAATTTGCTAAGTATAAATATTTGAAATAAGCCACAATTTTAATAGTTTGGGGGGTCATTAAAAAAAACATCAGGGGACACCTGGGTGGCTCAGTTGGTTAAGTGGCTGCCTTCGGCTCAGGTCATGATCCCAGCGTCCTGGGATCGAGTCCCACATCGGGCTCCTTGCTTGGCACGGAGCCTGCTTCTCCCTTTGCCTCTGCCGCCATTCTGTCTGCCTGTGCTCACTCTCGCTCTCGCTCTGTCTCTCTGACAAATAAATAAATAAAATCTTTAAAAAAAAAAAATCAGGAACCATAAAAATGGAAATAGGAAACATATTTTTAAAAATAATAAAATGCAAGTACTCTGGCCCTATCTTCACTTGTGAGAGGGATAAGGGGAGTGCCAAGCAGGAGGCTCAGAGCGCTGTCCCAGCTGGGTGCTTGGACTGAGCTTCTGAAGGACAGACTATCACACCAGCCCCTAGGCCCTGTTGGGAGTTCTTCCTTCCCTGCGCTGGCCAACTCTGGCTCCATCCGTATTCCTCTAGCGGCCTCTGCTGGGCTGGGGGCGTGAAAGCGGCGGGATAGGGTAGCGCCCGCCGCTCTGGCTGGGTGAGATGGCCTGAGGGGCAGTGTGTGGACCTTGCTGTCAAAGGGGGCTCAGAGAAGATAAGCTCTGGCTACCTCAAGGTTGTTTATGACACACTCTGGGTTTTAGAAATCGTTCGGACAGTGGTGCTGAGGAGGGGAGGGAAGTCCAGGTCTGAGGGCAAGCTGGCTTAGCCCAGGGAGAGAAATGATCTGTTGCTGGGTGGGGATGAATGACTCAAGTTCTGCCCTTCTATTTCTTATCTCCGTATGGATCATGACCCTCTCTGAGAAGGTCAGACCTCCTCCATGCAGCTGGTTGGGTCATGAACTCTCTGATTCAGAGAGAGGAATAGGAAGCCCGCTGAGGCTTTTTGGCCACAGCTGAGTTCTCCGATCCAACTTTTACTGAAGACCCTTGTTCTGAGGGCACGCGAGAGCCTTACGGCCACTTACTAAAAACACTTCTTCTTGCCCATGTGGCATTCATCCCTGTGAACTAGATGGAAGCATTCAGGTCCCCAAACTCTTCTTCGCACATACTGGTGACCGAGTGGGATCCTGTGAGTATTTAGGATAAAAATAACACACGGGAGCCCACAGCTTACTGCAGCTGCCGGGGCTCGTGACAGAAGCTGGTATCAGGTTGTTGAGAAAAGAGAGCCTTTTAGGTCTAGCAAAGGCTCACTTCAACCAGACAGAGGTTGTAGTCATCATGAATAAAGCAGATTATATCACCACAGCTTGCTTTACCCCCTTCACACTGTTTCTCATCCAATATCGCAGATAGAAACTTTATACTATAGAAAAGGGGCACCTGGGTGGCTCACTGGGTTAAAGCCTCTGCCTTCGGCTCAGGTCGTGATTCCAGGGTCATGGGATCGAGTTCCGCATTGGGCTCCCTGCTCAGCGGAGAGCCCGCTTCCTCCCCTCTCTCTGCCTGCCTCTCTGCCTACTTGTGATCTCTGTCTGTCAAGTAAATAAATAAAGAAAATATTTAAAAAAAAACTATAGAAAAAACAGCTCAGTTTCACATGGACTAAGAACTCTCTCGTGTGATGTTTGGGGCCATTAAGTTGACAGTGGTAACAGTTGTCCCCAATTCTGTCCTCTTTCTCTTTTTGTGTATTACCCAGTCATGAGACAGTTTCAGCAGCTCCTGAAATCGTGCCTCCCTCTACTCGTATGCCCAGGTCAGCCCTGGCTGGCCTCTCCACAGACCCTTATCATGACTGTGGACCTCACAGGCCAGAAACTATGGCTCCACCATAAGAGGGCGGTTGGGTTTTTTTAAATCAATGGACAGTAAAGAGGAAATGAATATGTGTAAGCATTGAAAAAGCCAATTTCTAGAGCAGTCTGTGTTTAGGAATCAAGTTTGCTTAGACTCGGGATTACTATCTGGAATGTATAGGAAACTCCCACAGATCAACAAGAGAAAGACCAGAAACCCAATGGGAAGTGAACAACCGATTGATCAGGAAATCACAGAAGAGAAATCAGAATGGCTCACCGGTGTGTGAAGAGATGCTCAACCTTAGGAGCATTCTGAGCAATGTCAATTAAAACATGATATCACTTTGTGTTCATTAGAGTAGCAAAAGTTAGACAATTCGTATGTTGTTGGTAAGGATGTGGGAAAAAGGCAACCACAGGAGGGGGGGAGTATAAACTTGTAGAACCATTCTAGAAGCCATCTGACTCTATTTCATGAATTTAAATATGCTATACCCAAAGAGCCAGCAATCCCACTCCTGGGTATAGTGCCCTGGAAAAAACTTGCAGACACATCCCTAATGGAACATAAGCAAGCATATTTGTTAGAGGAATGTGTGAAGAGGCAACCTAGGAGTTCATCATTGGAGAAAGTATGAAGTGAAGTGTATGGATGGCCATTTTACAGTACTACGCAGTAGTCAGATGTAATGAACCAAATGTACTTAGAGCCACACAACAATATTAAAAACATGTGTCATGTAAGGAAGAAATACACTAAAATTTATGGCATAATACCATTTATGTAGGCTAACATCACACCTATCCAGAAAAGAACACTATGTTATCTTTTAAGAATGCCTACAAACCCAAGAACATATATTTTTTTTTAACAACAATTTTCTTTTTTTAAAAAAGAGTTACAGAGGTGCCCGGGTGGCTCAATTGGTCTGCTTTTGGCTCAGGTCATGATATAGAGGTCCAGGGATCAAACCCTGCATCAGGCTCCCTGCTCGATGGGGAGTCTGTTTCTCCCTCTGCCCTGTCCTTGCTTCTGCTCTCTCAAATGAATAAATAAAATCTTTTTAAAAAAGAGTTAGATATTGATTTGTAACTTTCCTTTTTTTTAAAGATTTATTTATTTTAGAGAGGGAGGGCAGAGGGAGAGAGAGAGAATCCTGAAGCCAACTCCCTACTGAGTGGGGAGTCCAACATGGGACTGCATCCCATGACCCTGACATCATGACCTGAGCCCAAATCAAAAGTCAGACGTTTAACTAACAGAGCCATCCAGGAACCTCCCAAGGACAGGTATTAAATGCATTACAGTGAGGCCCCTTTTGGGGTGAGGAGAAGGATGAGTGAGTAGGGGGATGAATGGGGGAAATAAAATAAAAGAAGGCACCTTACAAATGATGAAATAATGTACAATGATGAACTGAAGAGGTTTGCCCAACTTTCTGTACCAGAGACAAAAGTTATCCCCCAAAAGTTGGCCAATAATAAGGGCATCTGGAGCTTCCCTTATAGAAGACGGCTATATAAAACTGGATAGACATATCAAAGGAAGACCCATGAAGGTCATCACAAAATGTTTCAGGCATTTTGGAGGCATTTTATTTTTATTTTTATTTTTATTTTTTTTAGATAGAGGGAGTGGGGGGGATAGAAGGAAGGGGAGAGAATCTTTTTTTTTTTTTTTAAAGATTTTATTTATTTACTTGAGTGAGAGACAGAGTGAGAGAGATCATGAAAGGAGAGAAGGTCAGAGGGAGAAGCAGACTCACCATGGAGCTGGAGCCAGATGCAGGACTTGATCCCAGGACTCCAGGATCATGACCTGAGCGGAAGGCAGTCACTTAACCAACTGAGCCACGCAGGTGCTCCAAGGGGAGAGAACCATAAGCAGGCTTCACGCCGCAGCATGGAGCCCAGCAAGGTTTCCATCTCACGACCTGGAGATCATAACTTGAGCAGAAACCAAGAGGCAGTCACTTAACCAACTGAGCCTCCCAGGAACTCTTGGAGGCATTTAAAAGCGACACAGGGAATTATGTGAGTGAGAAAGCAGGTAAAGGCTTAGGCTCCCAGGTGCCACACTCAGGGAAGTCACAGTGTTGGAATTACAACGGAAGTCATAGGGAAGATGCACAATGCGGGAAGCCAGAACCCAAAGGATCCAATCCAGTCCTGGGTGAGATGCCTCCTAACAGGCAAGCCTCCCGGCTGCAATAACCCTACTCAGGGAAAAGGCAGTGAGCAGAATTTGTCTGACCAAAGGAGTCTTTAGGGAGACCTCACGTCTGTGGGGTTCCCAAAGGCAGTCTATGGAGAGGCATATAAGAAAGGCCAATGTTTGGCTTGAAAGCAAGGAGATAGAAAAATAAAGGAGGAACTCTGAACCCATGTTAGTGCTCCCTGAAGTAGCAACTTAAGAAGTAAGTGAAATTTGTGAAAACTTACGTGTCTCAATGCAGTGTGGTATCCTGGAGTAGAAAAACGGCATACGTGAGAAACTGGTAAAATCTGAAAAGTGTCTAAATTTAGATTAATCATAGTATACTGATGTTAATTTTTTTAGTTTTGATTATCGGCCACCTTCTGGCATATGTAAGGTGTTAATATTAGGGCAAGCTGTGTGAAAGTTATATAGGAACCCCCCGACTATCTTTGCAACTTTTCTGTAAATCTAAAATTATTCCAAAATAAAACGTTTCTTTAGAAAAGTGAAAGAGAGCTCCAGTGCAAAGGCATATAAAAAGAAATGAAAATAGGGAAATGTATCGATTAGGTTTGTGTCGTGTATACAATGATTGCATACATATGTGTTTATAAATGTCCAAATTTTTAAGTTTAGAAGAATTTACCCCAAAGTGTTTTTATCTCTAGTGGAACTAGATGGTCATAGTGGAACTATAGGTTATTGGTTCTTTTCTTTTTCTTTTTTTTTTTATTGGTTCTTTTCTTTGTACTTTTTTGAATTTTCTCAATTTTACAATAAAAATATGTAAATGTTGGGGCATCTGGGTGGCTCAGTTGGTTAAACATCTGACTCTAGATTTCAGCTCAGGTCATGCTCTCAGGGTCGTGAGATTGAGCCCTGTGTTGGGCTCTGAACTTAGCTCTGAGTTTGCTTGGGATATTCTCTCTCCCTTTCCCTCTGCTCCTCCCTCGTACACCCCTTCCCTGCTCTCTCTCTGTCTTGCTCTCTCTCAAATAAAAAAATCTTTAAAAACTATGTAAATGTTATAACTGCAAGAAAAAACAAGACAACCCTCATTTGGGCCCACTTGAAAGAACAGGGTGCCAGGCTCAGAAGACACCTCCCTGGATGTCTTGCAGATTCCAACCACCACTGGATCCCAGGTTCATGCTCTCCCAGGACCAGGTTTGATCTAATCTGGAGTTGAACAGCTTTCCTCTCCCTCTGCAATGTCTGCACTGAATGAAAATGCGTGGCCCTGCAGATGTTCAGGGAAAAGCTTGGATACTGTTATTGGTGGTTAGAGGGCTCTGGGCCTGTTTGCACATCTGCTCGTTACTGTGCCTGTATGCAATTGTACAGTATGGACTGTGTGTGTGTATATATAGATAGATAGATAGACTCATAGTATTTACTCTTACTTTCTTTTTGATCTTTAGTACTTCTTCTTCTTCTTTTTTTTTTTTTAGATTTTATTTATTTATTTAACAGAGAGAGACACAGCTGGAGAGGGAACACAAGCAGGGGGAGTGGGAGAGGGAGAAGCAGCTCCCCGCCGAGCAGGAGCCCAAATTGGGGCTCGATCCCAGAACCTGGGATCATGGCCTGAGCCGAAGGCAGCCACTGAACGACTGAGCCACCTAGGCACCCCTGATCTTTGGTATTTCTTGATTATAAAGTAGTTAATAGATATGTGCAGTGTAACAAATTCAGGAAACATAAATGTGTCAATGAAAAGGTAGGAATCTTCCATATATGGCCCAAGGAATTCTTTTTAGAAAATAGGCTTTCTAAAAGAACATTTTTAAGTTCACAGCAAAATTGAGTGGAAGGTACAAAAATTTCCCATATACTCCCTATACCCATTCCCATACAGTCTCCCCACTGTCAACATTCCCCACCAGAGTAGTATATTTTTTTTATTTTTTATCAATGAACCTATGTTGAAACACCATTATCACCCAAAGCCCAGAGTTTATGTTGGGGGTCATTCCTGGTGTTGTACATTCCATGGGTTTCGACAAATACATAATGACATGTATCCGTCATTTTTGTATCATACAGAGTAGGTTCATTGCCCTAAAAATCCTTTGAGCTGTACTGATTCATCCCTCCCTTGACATTTTTCATATCAGTAGTTCAATTATATACTGAACTACTATACACACACACACACACACATGTGTATATGGCATTTCTTTGAATGGTTACGTAGTGTTCCACTGAATGATGTACCATATGAGGCATTGTCTGAACCTCTGCTAATACAGATGAAGCATCACCAGAGGCACTTGCCTCTATGTCTTAGTTCAGTCCTGCTACTTCCACAGGGTACATTCCTTCAGCAGGAAGGCTGAACCACACAGTATCCATTTACAATTTTGATAGAGACCGCCCTCTAAAAGCATTCCTTTATTCAACAAATATTTATTGGATATAATTTTGTGTCAGACATCTATGAGACCCTAGGAATTCAGCTATGAGCAAACCGACAGAGGTTCATCCTGTGTCACTAAAGGAGCATTATCATTCAGCCAATAATCACAGGAATTGATATGTATTATGGTGATTGCAGTAACCTCTTTGAAGAAAAAGAACAGGGTTGTTAGAGAATGTAGACAGAGGAAACTAATTCATACTTGGGGTTTAGAGACAGCCTCCCTGAAGCTGAGAATAGGAAGACCAGAGAGACTGGGGCTCTGGAGGAAGATGGAGACAGAAGGGGCTTTCCAGACAAGGAAGGCCTGTGTAGAGACCCTCAGGGGACAGTGTGCTGAGTTGGAAGGAACACAAGGGCTGGTGTCAGGGACAAAATCTGGAGTCGAGGCTGAAGAGAAATGCTGGGTCAGGCCACAGATGGCTCTCTAGGCTGCTGGATTTGTAGTCTCCCCAACAGAGCATAAAGGTTCCATTTCCTACAGCTTTGAGACCGGCAATACACAGAAGTGTTCTCTTACCCCATTCTGTTACTGTGTGACCATTTCTTGATTGTTGCCATTGCTTGATTTTCAGTAAAAGCCTTTCTGAGAAGTGAGGAAGAGCTCATGTTGAGATTGTGAGATTCAAAGTGCACGTCAACTTTGCTTCACAACATTAACCAAATTCCCTAAGTCCCTGTGCATCCCAGCATGTTTCTTCTATTTTAGGACTTAAAGTATGAGAGAAATTTCCTGTTTCTGCAAAATCAATTTGTTCATCTAAAGCAAACTATGCTTGCTCCATTCAGCTCGTGTTCTGGAAGCTTCTTCTGGGGGGTCCTGGATCCTGTCTTGTTCTAGCCAATGAGATGCAAGGCCTGGATGGGAGGGAGAGTGCTGGGCAGCTGGCCTTTTAGAGTCACGCTTTCTATTCCATCCCCAATGCTGCTGGTGTCATCAGGTAAAGGCTTCCCCATCTCTGTTTCCTCTGGGCTCCCTCAGCATCCTGGGATAAACCTGTCCAGTGAGCTCTACCCTGATATTTAATTTTTCCTATTGGCACTCCA
Organism: Neogale vison; assembly: GCF_020171115.1. Lineage (NCBI taxonomy): Eukaryota > Metazoa > Chordata > Mammalia > Carnivora > Mustelidae > Neogale > Neogale vison. The sequence continues at coordinate 187,654,879 of NC_058092.1, forward strand.
TAAGTATTTTTGAAATGGATATATTGTATCAACAGAGTGTTAGAAAACATCTAAATCACGGTATGTCATTCAAAGGAACACTACGCAACCATCAGGAAGAATGTGGTTGATATATATTTATTGATATAGAAAGTTGTTCATGAGCTATTAAGTGAAAAAAAGCAACACCTATAATACAGTGTTCTTTTTCTTCTTTAAAAATTGTGCATACACCTATACACATACATATATGGAAAACATCTACTTTTTTATTTATGCATTTCTATGTTGTCCAAATTTGTTACAGTGCACGCATGTTACTTCTGTAATTAAAAGAACAAAGGACAGGCACCTGGGTGGCTCAGTCAGTTAAGCGTCTGCCTTTGGCTCAGGTCATAATCCCATACAGCAGGCTCTCTGCTCAGTGGGAAGCCTATTTCTCCCTCTCCCTCAGCCTGCTGCTTCCCCTGCTTGTGCTCTCTCTCTCTCTGTTAAATAAATAAATAGAATCTTAAATTAAAAAAAAAAAAAAGAACAAAGGTATTGGGGTACTGGTTGGCTCAGTTAGTTAAGCCTCTGACTCTTGATTTTGGCTCAGGTCATGAGGGTTGTGGGATTGAGCCCCATGTTGGGCTCTGTGATGGGCATGGACACTGCTTGGATTCTCTCCCTCCAACCTCCCTAAAATTTTTTTAAAAAATGAAAATAACAAAGGATTTGGGGCACCTGGGTGACTCAGTCAGTTAAAGTGTCCAACTCCTGATCTCAGCTCAGGTCTTGATCTCCGGGTCATTTCATGAGTTCAAGTCCTGTAGTGGGCTCCACGCAAAAAAAAAAAAAAAAAAGGAAACTCTGTCTTTAAGTTTCTATCCTTGACCCATTTACAAAGACTGAGACTTGTCCTTCCAACTTATATTTGAATAATAATGAAAAAAAAGGAAGACATTTCTTTTTTTTTTTTTTAAAGATTTTATTTATTTATTTGACAGATAGAGATCGCAAGTAGGCAGAGAGGCAGGCAGAGAGAGAGAAGGAAGCAGGCTCCCTGCGGAGCAGAGAGCCCGATGCGGGACTCGATCCCAGGACCCCGGGATCATGACCTGAGCGGAAGACAGAGGCTTTAACCCACCGAGCCACCCAGGCGCCCAAGGAAGACATTTCTGAACAGTGTTCAAGATATAATTAATAGAAACAGGTTCTGAACAATACGACCCCAGTTTTAGGAAAAAAAAAGTTGTATACATAGAGTAAAAGGTCTAAAAGCAAATGCTAATAGGGTTGTCCCTGAATGTGGGGTGGATTAGGGGAAACCTCTACTTCTCTTGCTTGAATATCTTATAATATGCATAATTTATTTTTATGAATGAAGACATTAATGAAGGCTTAATTTCCTTTAAAAAATTATTTCCACATTCTTTTTTCTTTCAAGATTTATTCATTAATTCGCTAAATGTTTACTGAGCAACTGTTCTCAGCCTGACACAGGTCTAGGAGTTTTTCCTCATAAGGAGCTCACAGTCTGATGGGGAAGACTCACAAGAAAACAATGTAATATAAGTGGTTATATAACACCAAGTGTTATGGGGCAATCCATCTGCCAGAGGAGTCAAGGAATGCCCAGGGAAGGCTTCACAGAGGAGGTGTTGTTTATGCTGAGTGTTGGAGAATGAAGAGAAGTTTGCCAGTTGGACTAGGCAGGAAGAAGTATTCCAGAGAAAGGGAATATCCCATACAAAAGCAGCTTTTATAAAAACGTGGAGGAGTAGAAGAAGAAGACGATATCCTGCTCATGAACATTAAATAGGTCAGTGTGATATAAGTATACGGGACATTCGAGAAAGAGGGGCTGGAAAAATAGACCCATGAAGAACAGCGAGAAGCTCTTGAAGAATCTTGTGTGAGATATAAGTGCAGGCATTAATACCTCATTTAAGAATTGACAAGACTGAGTCACAGAAGTTTAAATAACTTGCCCGAGGCCACACTGGGGGATAACATCAAGCTACAAAGTAATTCTAGAGTTTTCGTGCTTCTGGCTACAGTGCTTCCTGGGCCAGGACATCCTTGAGAGCCTTCTGATGTTCTGGCTTGAACCACCCCAAGTTGTTAACAGTGAAGAATGGTCCAACCTTACAGGAGGCTCTGACCACACTGGCCGCACACTTGGCACACCCTTGGCACACCCTTGTCCCTGAAGCTATAGAGAGCTTTCTCTAAGAGAGTTTTTCCTAGAGAATGGCATGCACACTCAATCTTGAATTTGACAGGCACGCCTCAGAAATGATGGAGGAGGCAGATCTCCTGGCACCTGGCTGTTCTGGAAAGCCACTTTCCGTTCTTGCTGCCAGCATGTAAGTGGTACTTAGGCCACTTATTTCCACCCAAGACAGAGAGCCATGCATGTAGCAGGAGCTCAGACCCAGGGCTTTATGAGGCTGCCAGCCTTTGGAATCGGAAAGAGCTGATTCTCACACTCATCCTAATGGCTAAAATGAGAAGGCCACCAATGCCATGTGTGGGCAGGGGTGAGGAGTAATCAGACTGTGTGGCAGTATTTAGTAAAGTAAAACTTCTTACTTAAGAAAAATGCCCATGACACTGTTATTCAAAAGGGCTTAAGACTGGAAACAACCTAAATATTCATCCACAAGAGGATGGACAATTAAATTGGGCGGTATATTCATAGAATAAAATGCTGTTCAGCAATAAAAAGGAATAAACTGCTGATGACACATGACTCTGTGGACAGATTCTAGACACACTATCCTGAGCAAAAGAAGCCAGAGAGAAGAGGATGATTTCATTCCTATGAAGTTTAAGAATAGGTCAAATGAATCTATGAAGATAGAAATCAGAATATTGGTTACCTTGGAAGTTAGGAGGAGTGGGTACTTGCTGGGGAGGGGGTTTGGGGGGACTTTTCAGAATGATATTAATGTTCTGATTTTAATCTAGGTGGTGGCCACATGGGTATATACATATTAAGTGTATGTAAGTGATAGTTCAATTAAGTACTGGGAGAGAGAAGCAAGTCTTGATTCTAGTTCCTAGTTCTACCACTGTGACCCCTGGGCAAATTACTTAAACATTTATGATTCTCTTGCCTCAGCTATAAAATGGAGATAATAATAGTACCATTCTTATAGGGTGTGTTTTTTCCCCCCAAGGATTTTATTTATTTATTTATTTATTTACTTGACGGGGGGTGGGGAGAGAGAGAGAGAGAACATGAGCATGGGGTGGGGGTGGAGGGGCAAAGGGAGAGGGAGAAGCAGGCTTCCCAGTGATCAGGAAGCCCGATGCAGGGCTCAGTCCCAGGACGCTGGGATCATGATCTGAGCTGAAGGCAGACACTTAACTGAGCCACCCAGACTCAGGGTGGTTTTTTAATTAGTTTGTATTTTTATTTTATTGTGGTAAGAATACTTAACATGATATCCGTTCTTAACAGATTTTTAAGTGTGCAACACAATACTGTTAACTCTAGGCACAATGTTGTACAGATCTCTAGAACTTACTCATTTTGCATTCCTAGAACTTTAAACTTGTTGATTAGCAACTTCCCAGCGGGCTCCTGGCAACCACTATTCTGTTTTCTGCTTCTGTGAGTTTTACTATTTTTGATACCTCGTATAAGTGTAATCATACAGTATCTGTCCTGTGACTGGCTTATTTCAAGTCTCAACCATGCTGTCACATATTTTTTGGGTTTCCTTCTTTTTAAAGGCTTAATAATATTGTTGTATGTATATATACATTTTCTTTCCTCTTTTTGAGAAAAGATTTTATTTATCTATTTGACAGAGAGAGAGATATCACAAGGAGGCTGGTAGGCAGGCAGAGGGGGGGGGGAAGCAGGCTCCCTGCTGAGCAGAGAGCCCGATGCAGGGCTCAATCTCAGGACCCTGAGACCATGGCCTGAGCAAAAGGCAGAAGCTTAACCCACTGAGCCACCCAGGTGCCCTTTTCTTTCCTTTTTAAAAATATTTATTTTAGAGACAGAGAGAGAGCACCCACACGGGGGGAGTTGGAGAGTAAGGGGAAGAGGGAGAGGGTAGAGAGAATCCCAAGCAGACTCCACACTGAGCACAGAGCCCCACACAGGGCTCAATTCCAAGAACCTGAGATCACCACCTGAACTGAAACCAAGAGTCAGAGGCTTAACTGACTGCGCCAGCCAGATGTCCCTACATTTTCTCTATCCTTCTATCCATCCGTCAGTGGACATTTAGGTTGTTTCCATATCTTGACTATTGTGAGCAGTGGTGCAATGGACATAGAAGGGCTAATACTGATTTGTGATCCTGATTTCAGTTCTTTTGGATAAATATCCAGTAGTGGGATTACTGGATGACACAATAGTTCTATTTTCAATTTTTAAAAAGTTTTTATTTAAATTCCGGTTGGTTGGGGAACCTGGGTGGCTTATTCGATTTAGTGTCTGCCTTTGGCTCAGGTCATGATCCTGGGATCCTGGGATCCCAAGATCCCCTCATTGGACTACTAGCTCAGCAGAGAACCTGCATCTCTCTCTCCCTCTGCCTGCAGCTACTCCTGCTTGTGCTTTCTCTCTTACTATATCTCTCTATGTATCAAATAAATAAATAAAATCTTAAAAAAATAAATTCCAGTTAGTTAATGTACAGTGTAATGTTAGTTTTAGGTGTACAATAGAGTGATTCATCAATTCTTTATGACACCCAGTTTTATCACAAAAAAGTACATGTCTTAATCCCCATTGCCTAATTCACTCATCTTCCCACCCACCTCCCCTCTGGTAACCATCAGTTTGTTCTCTGTAGTTAAGAGTCTATTTCTTGGTTTGCCTCTCTCTCTTTTTCCCTTTGCTTATTTGTTTTGTTTCTTAAATTTCACATATGAGTAAAATCATATGATATTTGCCCTTCTCTGACTTATTTTGCATAGCATAATACTCTCTAGCTTTACCCATGTCATTTCAGATGGCAAGATTTCATTCTTTTTTTATGGCTGAGTAATATTCCTCTTATGTGTGTGTGCGTGCGCGCCACATCTTTTCTTTCTTTTTTTAAAAGACCTTATTTATTTATTTGAGAGAGAGGGGGAGAGAGAAAGAGAAAGAGAGAAGAGAGAGAAATGAGAGCACCAGACAGGGGAAAGGCAGAGGGAGAGAGAGAAGCAGGCTCTCCTCTGGTCACAGAGCCTGACATGGGCTTGATCCCAGGACTATGAGATCATGACCTGAGCCAGAGGTAGATGCTTAATTGACTGAGCCACCTAGGTGCCCGTCCACATCTTCTTTATCTTGGTGGACCCTTGGGCTGTTTCCATAATTTGGCTATTATAGATAATACAGCTATAAACATCAGTGTGCTTATAATCCCCCCTCCCCCTTTAAAACACGGTGCTTGAACTCACAACCATGAGATCAAGACCTGAGCTAAGATCAAGAGTAGGACACTTAATCAACTGAACCACCCAGGTGCCCCGGTATCCCTTTTTATATATTTATAATTAATATTCTTTGGGTAAATACCTAGTAGTGCAATTGCTGGATCATAGGGTAGTTCTATTTTTAGCTTTTTACAGAAACTCCATACCATTTTCCAGAGTGGCTGCACAAGTTTGCATTTTCACCAACAGTGTAAGAGGGTTTCCCTTTCTCGGCATCCTCACCTACCTCTGTTGTTTCCTGTGTTGTTAATTTTGGTCATTCAGACAGGTGTGAGGTGACCTCTCACTGTAGTTTTGATTTGCTTTTCCTTGCTGATAAGTGTTGTTGAGCGCCTTCGTGTGTCTGTTGGCCATCTATGTCTTCTTTGGAAAAATGTCTATTCATGTCTTCTGCCCATTTTTTAATGTGGATTATTCATTGTTTTGTGTGTTGATTTTGATAAGTTCTTTATATACTTTGGATACCAATCCTTTATTAGATAAGTCATTTGCAAATATCTTCTCCCATTCAGTAGGTTGCGTTTTAGTTTTGTTGATTGTTTCCTTTACTGTGCAGAAGATTTTTATTGTGATGCAGCCCCAATGGTTTATTTTTGCTTTTATTTCCTTTGCCTCAGGAGACATGTCTAGAAGGAAGTTGCTATAGTCAATGTTTAAGAGACTACTGCCTCTGTTATCTGTTATTTTTATGGTTTTGGTCTCACACTTAGGTCTTTGATCCATTTTGAATTAATTTTGCATTTGGCTTGAGAAAATAGTCCAGCTTCATTCTTTTTTATGTTGTTGGTCAGTTTTCCCAACACCATTTGTTGAAGAAACTGCCTTCTTCCCATTGGATATTCTTCTCTGATTTGTTGAAGATTAGTTGATCACATAATTGGGGGTTAATTCTATTTTCAGTGTTTTAAAGAACCTCCACACTGCTTTTCATAGTGATTACACCATTTTGCATTCCTGCCAACAACATACAAGGGTTCCAAGTTCTTTGCATCCTCACCAATACTTGTCTATTGCATAGTACTTGTTTTTTAAGAGTCAAATGACAGGTGCCTGGCTGGATCAGTTGGTGGAGCATGATCTTGGGGTTGTGATTTCGAGCCCCATGTTGGGTGTCAAGAGCACTTAAAAATAAAGTCTTTAAGAATCAAGAGTCAAATGCAATCATGCATAAAAATCTCTAAGTCTAAAAGTCTGAAAAATACCAAGAGTTTGGCAAAAATTATTCTCACCGTTGGTTTCTAACTCACCTCCTACACTTCCAAGAAGAAGTAGAGCCTCAGTCCCCACTGTCCAAAAAAAAAAGCACCCACTTCCACCTCTGATTAGTAGTGCTCCCAAGCCTCACATCACTAAATGCTGTCACTTGCAGAATCCATGTGACTCCAGTGACTAGAAAGAAGTTTCATCGCATTCTGAACAGGAAGCAGCAATGGCAGCTGATAATCTGTAACTGAATATAGTCATCCATTATCTCACTGTGGTTTCTTGTTTCTCTGACAGAGGAAACACCCACGACTTTCTTGAAGTTATTCTAAACACTCAGCTCCTTGTTTAGCTGTGGTGGAATAATGATATCCCTGGGCACTCCTGGGCTTCAGGCTGTGGCTTCCCTGCCTCCCTGGGGCTCCCAGCTCAGCAGCCAACCTGTGGGGTAATTGTCCCCTCTCCTTGGGTGGCAGTGATAGGAATAAACCAGGAGTGAGACCCACAGGAGGGATGGCTGTTGGAAGAGGAAATGAAGCAAAGCAAGAAACCTTAACTACAACATCCACTTTTTGTTCTTCTTCAAGAAACCAGCCAGGCAGAACTGACACACTCGGAGAGTATGTGTCAACAGTTTCTTTTCATCGTCACTAGTTTCTACATTGCACTCCATCTCCGATGCTTCCCTCTGGTTCTATTCTTCTCAGAGAAGCTGATCTGTCCTAGTGGGTTCACACTCCAGATGAAGCCATGAGCCCAGGCCCAAGTCTCAGGTTTGAGTAAAAAAGTACTATTGATTCATTTTTTTAAAGACTTAGTGTCCAGGAGGCTCTTGGCCAAATTGCATAGTAAGCAGTCTGTTGTTGGCTTTGCCTCCCGCCAGTCGTCTCCTGCCCAGCCCGTTCTCCACCAAAGTTTTCGTGATGCGTTGTCACTTACGAAGACATCTGGGAAATTCATTCTGAAGGATTATGGATTTCATGTGTTGCCTCTCTCAGGAACACTTACATTTTAAAAGAGAATTCTCAAGACAAGTAATGCTTAAATCAAAGGACTCCATCTCTAAATGACTTCCCCCAAGCTGGGTTTGGTGGGGAGAGGAAGGCCTTAGGACTCTCCCTGGCCCCCTGGTGGCCGCCGCTTCTCTGGGATGTGGATGACACAGCATGACTCGTTTTATAAAACACTGTTCTTTTTCTGAAGAGGAACAGAAAGGTGGAACTCCTATAATTTGGTCAGAACAAAATGGGGAAGCTGTAAAAGCAGGTGGCTGTCAAGCCCAAGAAGATGTGTTTAAAAACTGCTCTCCCAGGCACAGAGCTCATGCTCAGACAGAGGGCCCCAGGAAAGCTGGAGGAGGCAAGGGTCCCACAGGGATTCTGAGACCCAGTGCAAACAACGCCACCTTGGCAGGGATGAAACCAGCTCTCTGACTGCAGGGCTCTGCGACTTTGCCAGTGGAGCTCTGAGCAGCCCTTACCCTCTCCAGATCTCCATTCTTTCCATGAAAATGCTCCAGGCAGGAAAAATACACACTGAGATGTTGACATCCCAGTGTCATCACACTGAGTTGACACACTGAGATGGTCCTCTCTGGGTGTGGGATTATAGGTAATAATGTTGATTTCTTTTCAACACTGGTATCAGGGTTTAATTAGAGATACAGAACTTCTAAGGATGACATAGGGTCAGAGGTTTATTAAAGGGATTTGATGTTATGCGATTGTGGGCACTAGTTGAACAGCTTGTGTGCACTTGCTGCTTACATTTTTGGTTCTGGGCCTGAGATCAGGAGGGTAGGTAGTCCGGAAGAATAAAGAGACATGAAATATGGGCAAGTGAGGGCAAACCGGAAATTGCAAAAAAAATGTGGCACCCACAAAAATGTAGCACCCACAAATGTGGAACCTGCATCAGTCTCTCACTGCCTCCTCGACCTCCAACTTGAGTGATGTCCGGAACCTGCAAAAAGAGCTGGGTCCTTTGGCATGGAGCTAAACACACATTTGACCCAGGAGTTGAACAGGTTGAAGGACGAGATCTGGTGGGTTCAACAGCCCCCCCACACCCACAAGGTTAACCAGCAGATCTGAGACGACACGTGCAAGGTGCACGAGGGCCTGCCTCTATACCAACCTTCTGAGCATAACCATGATTGCTTTCCATCTGCCTTTCAAGTCTTATGTAAATTTTCTTGTGGCCAACCTTAGCCCAGAAGCAGACAAGGAAAAAATTCTGAAAAACATAGTTCCAGTTTAGCTGAGTTGACATAGTACAAAGACATCATGATTCCTTTCTGTATTTGCCAAACCTTCTTCAGTTAGCATGTATTACTTTAATAACTGGGAAAACAAAACTTTAGAAAGTCTCTAGAATATTCAAATGGCTAATAAATACATGACAAAATGCTCAATTCACTAATCAGCCAGAAAGTGCAAATTAAAACTACAATAGGATATCCCTATGCATCATAACAGAATGGTGAAAATAAAAAAAACAGAAAACAGTGCATGTTGGTGAGGTTATAGGGCAACTGGAACTCTTTTATGTTGCTAGTGGGAGTGTAAATTGGTTACAGCCACCTTAGAAAAATATCCGACAATGTCTATCAAAGTCGAATATATGCATACCTTATGATAAGCAATTACCTTTCTAGAAAAATATATTTTCACTAAAAGATATACAAGAATGCTCATAGTGCCATTATTTGTTATAGCTAAAAGTCAGAAACAATTCAAATGTCCACCAGCAAGAGAATGGATAAATAAATCATGGTGAATTCATATGATGGAGTATTATACAACATGGGGAAAAAATAATCTATAACTACATACAGTAGTTAGGGTGAGTATCACAAGCATAGTGTTAAGTGGAAGAAACCAGACAGAAAAGGATACATACTTATAATTCCATTTATGTCAAGTTCCAAAAGAGAAAAAAATTAATCTATGGTTTTAATCTATGAACAGGAATTTTCCTTGAAAGACTAGTGACTGGAAGGGGTCCAGGGAGGGTTTCTGATAGGTTAGTGACATTCTGTTTCTTCTTTTAGGTTTTGGTTATATGACGGTGTCTGCTGTTTGAAAATTTATAGAGCTGGATATTTATGATTTGTGTACTTTTCTGTATATGTTATACTTCCACGAAAAGTTAGCCAAAAGAAAAAGAAAAAAAATTTAGTAATCCTGGTTTAGGAAACTAGTGGTAACTACTCTTATTATATCACAAATGTCAGGGATTCAAATGCAATCATGTGGATTACAGTGCTTGGGAAAAACACCGAAGGAATACAAAGACATAGGAATAAGGAGAGAGAATATTTCACCTGGGTTGGTATCTTCTTTTGAATCACAGTAAGATATATGCAACATAAAATTTACTACTTAATGGTTTTGGTTTTCTTTTTCGGAGGATATGTGTGGTTGTATGTGTTGTAGGGAAGGTGCTGGTTAGTGAGAAGTGACAAGGAAAGCAATCATGCCTGCTTTCATTCGCTCTGCTTGCTCTGAGATCTCATGACCAAGCAGGGAGTCAGTCCCTTCATTGGCTGTCGGTGAGTCTCCAGCCCCCTGAAGTCAGGAGAGATCTGATGACAGGAGAGCCTATGGGCTCTAGAAGTGTCACTGAATCTAGATCCCACTCTGTTCCTCCACTACCACAACACACACGTTTGACCTTGCCTCTGACTATCTTTACCCCCGAAGCTCTTCTTTTTCGTCAGCAGCCATGAGAAAGACCAACATTACAAATTCAGTAAGGGATTTTTTTGTTTGTTTGTTTGCTGGTTTGAGGGGGACGAGGGGAGGGGCAGAAAGAGAGGCAGAGAAAGATTCTTAATTAAGCAGGCTCCACAACCAGTGTGGAGACCAATATGAGGCTTGACCTCACAACCCTGAGATCATGACTTGAGCAGAAATCAAGAGCTGGACAGTTAACCAGCTAAGCCACCCAGGCGCCTTCAGCAAGGGTACTAAAGGGCAGTCCCAGGACAACAGTAGTGACATCAATTTTGCTTTTCAGAGCATTGACATGTCTGTATTTCTAGGTTCACTTGGGCAGTTGGTTCTTTATTTGGCTCCAGCACCAACACCAGCACCATCTGGAGGGGGAAGGAACTCATAGTTCTTAAAAACCTGCACTGGAACAGAGGCCAAGAATCATAGAAAAACCTGTCCCTGATAATATCACTGGAGAGAAACAATTGAATACCTACTGTGTGCTTGGCATGAAGCTCCCACCATGACACCCATGCCTCTTGGAGACCAGCAGAGGGCTCAGGACTCAGCCAAGTGCAAGTTCCCTGAACTAGAGCTTTTTAAGAGGAAGAGAAATCTGGATAAATTATGGTGGGTTACTCATTCTCCTTCTTCCTGGAAACCCAATCAACCCCAGATTTTACTCTCCTAAAATCAGGTTGAAATAAATACCACAGGGGCACCTGGGTGGCTCAGTGGGTTAAAGCCTCTGCCTTCGGCTCAGGTCATGATCCCAGGGTCCTGGGATTGAGCTCCACATGGGGCTCTCTGCTCAGCAGGGAGCCTGCTTCCTCCTCTCTCTCTGCCTGCCTCTCTGCCTGCTTGTGATCTGTCTCTGTCAAATGAATAAATAAAATCCTTTAAAAAAAAAAAAAGAAATAAACACCACAAACATTTATGTAAAGAGAGGTCTGGAAAGATAATACAGTGGTTATCTTTGAGTAGAAGATTAGGGTTGATATTTCCCCCTTTCTTGTATTTTTTAAAGTAGCCTGTGGAATAAACACACAGCCTTTGGAAAATAAGCACTTGGCTTCGAATCTCAGCTTTGGTGTATACTGGCCATGTGACTTTGAGCAACTGGCTTCACCCCTATGAACTTTCATCTTATTATCTGTAAACGGGGACGATAATAAACATACCTGAGTAAATAATGCCCAGTAAATGCTTTCATACAGTGTCTTATGCAAAGAAAATACTCTGTAAATGGGTACAATTTTTGTTATACTTCTCTATTGTTTGATATTTTTCAACAAACACATTTTTAAAATAAAAATAATAAAGATTTTTTTTAATTTAAAAATGAAACAAGACAAAACAAACAGGGACTGCCCTGAAAGGGAAGACAGTTTGTAAGAGGGCATATAGAGCCTTAGGGGGTGCGGGACCAAATGAGGGTGGGCCTCAGCCATGGAACCGGGGTTAGGGGTTGAATTAGACCAGGAGCCTTTCTTTTTTTGGCCTCCAGCTGAGGAGCCATCTCTTCCTGCTATGGGTCACTGCCTCCTGCACCCTAAGCTCAGACACAAGGACAATTGCCCCAGTTAGCTCTACTCTGGCAACATCTCTGATTCTAGAGAATCCAGGGGCACTCGGGCTACCAGAGGGTTTCTTGCGGTGGTCTGGGTGCAGGGTGACCTGACCAGCTCAGCAAAAAGCTCCTATCATTTTATCTCCTGTTCTGCCATGCTGTGTCTGTGAGTACTGCTTTAAAAACCTCTAAAGCTTGGCCCCTTGAAATCACACCTCTTTAGTCCCTGGTGCTGGTGATTCATTTCACGTTTAAGAAGACATTCACTGCTATGTTATCATCAGATATGAGGGTTGCTGGAGGGGAGGGAACAATGGGGTAGCTGGGTGATGGGCATTGGGGAGGGTATGTGCTACAGGCAATGCTGCGAATTGTGTAAGACTGATAAATCACAGACTTATACCTATGAAACAAGTAATACATAATAAAAAATGGATAGCTCTAGAAAAGGGACCTAGTCCTTAAAGTGGGCATCCTCCCTCCCTTCTCTGAGGTGGGGGGGTTCCTTCTCCTTTAAGTGGATGCTTGCTTTGGTTCTCCATGCCTGGCCTGGCACTCGGCATACATCGTGGGTTTTGTCTTTTGTCACACTGAGCGTGCCTCTTGCAATCGTGGCTGGGGCACACATTCTCCCATATTTGGGAGTAAGCTGGAGACTTGGCGGCATGTGGGTTTCTGTTTAAAATTCCAAAGCCAGTGGGGCGTATATTATCCATTTCCTCAAATCCAACATGCTGTAAAGCATGAGTCAGAGTCGGATAAGCTTCTTCCCAGGGGAAGTTGTGTCAGTTGGTTAGTGAATGTAATTAAACAAGGATAATGTTCACTGGCATTAGCTGCAGATTAATGCGGAGGAAAACAAAATCTCCATCTTGAATTTACAATCTTCCTGCCAAGATAGGACAACTTCTCCAAGTGTCACTGGTCAGAGAAGGCAATCCAACATTAATGCAACTTGAGGGGCATGAGAAGACCCCTCCTATCGGTAGTCTCCTTCCACAAAATGCAGATATTAGGAACCTTGGAGGGGTGGAGGTATATTCTGATTATTTCTAAGGCATTTTGTGGTGAGGGTTACGTGTTAGCCAATGAGGTTATTTTATCCGATTTAATCCACCGTCACTCAGGGCCAGGTGGTTGAAAGCAGACTCTGAGGGAATGGAACATGGGACAGATAAAATTTGATAAGCACTGGGAATGATATTCAGCTTATTGTGCTTTGCATACCAATGGGTCTTTTGGGAGGGACTACCAGGAGAGAAGTTAGGAAAAGAGGGGTGTGTCTAGAGGACACTGGAAAGCCATGGTTTCTATTGCACACTTTAGCTTAAACAAGCCCTTTTCCAAATCATGGAAATCATAAAATAAAAAGTCAATTCTGGAAAGGCTGGTGGAGATCATTTAGTCCAACCCCTCTTCAAAGAAGCGCAAATTGAAGTCTCCCCAGTGAGTTAAGTAATTCGCCCAAGTTCACCCAGTGAGTTAGTGACAGAGTTGAGACTTAAAGTTTCTGCTCTTCATCTCTCTAGAAAGCTGCTCCAGGAACCATAGGAGCTAACACTCAGGTTGACCTCCCTGGCCAATTCTGCAAATATCCCTTTGGTTCTCCCTTTTCAAATATAACCTCTGCACAGGGGAGGAGAAGCAATGCTAAATCTTGCCTGAGATACTATGGTGTATTGCCACTGAGGTCCCTCCTGGGTTGAACACAAAAATAATTTCAAAATGTATTTTTTCTTCGTTCCAGTAAGAAGTGTGCTAAATTTCATATAACTGAGAAACAAAGCTTACTGCTAACTAGAACAGCTTCTGGGGTTGAAGAAAAGGGCTTCGTGAATGTTCTTTTAGCTATCTGATGCAGCATTTTCCACCCCTCTCCCCCCTTCCACTTGACAAAAGTCAGTGATCAAGTATATTTAGAAATATACTTGATCATGGGGTGCCTGGGTGGCCCAGTTGGTTAAGAGGCCAGCTCTTGATTTCAGCTCAGTTCATGATCTCAGGGTCCTGGGATTGAGCCCTGCACTGGGCTCTGCACTGGGGGAGGGGAGTCTGCTTCAGGAGTCTCTCTCCCTCTGCCCCTCCCTTGCTTGCTTGCGAGTACTTGCCTTCTCTCACTGTCTCTCAAACAAATACATAACTCTTAAAAAAAAAAAAAGAAAGAAAGAAATACACTTGATCTTTTTAGAATTTCTTTGTTTTTGAGTGTTTTCAAGTGTCCCTTCTGATGTAGGTCAAAGCATTTTGTTTTTCTTAAATGTGGGTCTGTATTCTTTCTGCCCGGATAGCATGGAAAAGACTTTTCCAAATAAGGAAGTTTTGCTGGAGTGTGTGTGGCTCAGGCAGCAGCCGTTGCTGCCATCCTAACTTAGTCAAATACAGTAGCTCCACTCTCCACTAAAGCCTGGAAGCATTTAGGGACCCATTAGCATGTACGCAGAGCTGAACCACTGGGGTCAGGGGAGCTGCCAGCAGGTGGTTGTGGCAACCCGAGGAACGACATAGAAAAAGAAATTTGTAGAGAAGGCAAAGTTTGGTTTCGACACACCCTTACTCTCCACATTCCCTCCTTCCCAGCCCAGCATCCTCCAAGTGTTTATTCTTTGTTCAGGACAGAAAGTGGATGCTCTAATTTATTGGAATCAGAAAAATAGGAGTTAAAATCCTGGCTCCCCACATATAATGTGATCTTCAGTAAGTTACTTAACTTTTTTAGACTTTGCCTTTTCTTTTCTTTAAAAATATTTATTTATTTATTTACAGACAGCATGAGTGGGGAGGGGCAGAGGTAACAGAAGAGAAAGATTCCCAAGCAGACTCTGCACTGAGCACAGAGCCCAACAAGGGGTTTGATCTCACAACCCTAAGATCATGACCTGAGCCGGTAATCAAGAGTCAGTCACTTAACCAACTGAGTCATCCAGGTGCTCTTAGCTTCCTCCCTTTCTTTTAAAATAAAAATGAGGGGTGCCTGGGTGGCTCAGTCGGTTGAGAGTCTGCCTTAGGCTCAGCTCATGATCCCAGGGTTCTGGGATCCAGGCCCGTGTGGGGTTCCCTGCTCAGTGGGGAGTCTGCTTTTCCCTTTCCCTCTACCTTTCCCCCCTCTTTGTGCACTTATTCTCTCTCTCCCTAATAAATAAACACAATTTTTAAAAGAAATAAAAATAAACATGATACTGTTTATCTCATGGCATTGTTATAAGCAGTAAATAACCTAATAAATGTAATATATGTAGTATGTCCTAATTCCCATTCTTAGGCTCTACAATTACTTGTTTTCTATCCTTTTTAAAGTACCTCCTCTGCTACCTTAATCTGAACCAAGGATTAAGAGGAAAGTGTGATGGGACGCCTGGGTGGCGCAGTTGGTTAAACGACTGCCTCCGGCTCAGGGCGTGATCCTGGAGTCCCGGGATCGAGTCCCACATCAGGCTCCCAGCTCCATGGGGAGTCTGCTTCGCTTTCTGACCTTCTCCTCGCTCATTCTCTCTCTCACTGTCTCTCTCTCTCAAATAAATAAAAAAAATAAATAAATAAATAAAAATAAAAAAAAAAATAAAAAAGAGGAAAGTGTGATTATTTTTTTTTGAAAGTGTGATTATTAAAATAATTTATGCTAAGGTGTGAGTGACTACAACAAAAATTTTTTTTTATTTTTTAAATTTTTTTTATTTTTAAAGATTTTTATTTATTTACTTGACAGAGAGAGAGAGGGATTACAAGTAGGCAGAGAGGCAGGCAGAGAGAGGGGCAGGGAAGCAGGCTCCCCTGCCGAGCAGGGAGCCCGATGTGAGGCTTGATCCCAGGACTCTGAGCTCATGACCTGAGCCAAAGGCAGAGGCTTAACCACTGAGCCACCCAGGCGCCCCAAAAATTTATTAGCGCATATGAATTTCTCACTTCTATAACCAAGGATATTGTTGTAAGTGAAATGAAGAATTTCTTTGTTGTAATGAAGACATTTTTTCTTTTGTGATGTTCCTTAATTTATACCACTATGCTTTGCTCCACCTGTTCCTAAAGCCTTACTCAGCCTTTTAGGGTCAGAAGAAGCAAGTGCTCCGTAAGAGTCTATATAATTCTGGAAACTTGATAAACAGAATCATTTTTTTTCCATTCTAGATAGAAGAATGCTCATCATCATATTGTCAAAAATGTTCAAAAACTCATACTCTTTTAGACTGCTAAATTCAGATCATAATATAGTGAGAATCTTTGACAAAAGTTTCTTACCTGAACAGTAAGGTATATGTTGTCCCAAGGTCGTACACAAATAGGACAACAATTAATCCAAGGCCAAGCAGATCTTAAGATAGCCTTGATGAAAATGGTGTAGCCGCTTTGGAAAACAATCAGGCAATTTCTCTAAAGGTTAAACATAAGGCCCAGTAATTCTACTCTTAGGTATACATCCAAGAGAAATGAAAACATATATTTACACAAAAACTTGCCCATGAATGTTCATAGCAGCATTAGTCACAATAGCTAAGAAGTAGAAACAATCCAAATGTCCATTAACTAATGAATGAATAAACAAAACATGGCACATCCTTACAATGGAATATTATTCAGTCATAAAAAGAAATGAAGTACTGATACACACTGCAACATGGATGAACTTTGAAAACATTATGATAAATGAAAAAAGTCTGACACAAAAGGCCACATATTATATGGTGCCATTTATTTGAAATTTCTGGAATAGACAAATTCATAGAGACAGAAAAAAGATTAGTACTAGCCTAGGGCAGGGCTTTCCTTTATTTCTATGATTCTTTTAATAATTTTATTTATTTATGTTTGTTTTTTCATTTTTTTAGAGAGTGATCGATTGTGTGTGTTGGGGAAAGGGGCAGAGGGAGAGAGAGAATCTTAACCAGGCTCCATACCCAGGGTGGAGCCCGAGGCAGAGCTCAATCTCCTCACCCTGAGGTCATGATCTGAGCCGAAATTAAGAGTCAGTGCTTAACTGACCAAGCCACCTAGGTGCCCATTTGAACAATTTTAGATGCTAGAAAATTCTGTATCTTCCCAATTTCAATCTTCTGGGTTATAAAATGTAAATTTCCCAAATTAAAAAAAATTAAAAATCCTTAAAAATATTCTTTCCACAATTTGAGATAGGACAAAACACAATTATAGAATTTAAAAATTAGACCACTGTGCACAGTTTGAGCTTTCCTTCTGATCTGTCTCTTTTGTCTCAGTAGGGTAAGTCTAAATACATTTTTGGTAAGCTTTGTTGTCATTATGTAAAAAGGGGAGTGTTATTAATGGGTATGGAGTTCCTATTCAGGGTGACAACAATGTTCTAAATTCATTGTGGTAAGGATTGCACAACTCTGTGAATATATTAAAAAATCAATTGTACACTTTAAATGGGTAAATTACACAGTTTATAAATGGTATCTCAACAAAGTGGTTACACATACACAGAAAGATAGCCTCAAAAAAAGTAGCTGTTATTTGTAGGTACTTAGAGTTTGGTTGGTTAAAGGCTATAGGACTCCTGGAGTCTGGAAAATGGCCCTGGTATCCATTTGGAGATCCTAGGGAGTGGCCACTAGTTAAGTCCAAGTATTGGTGGGAGGGGCTGGTTGAGAACCTTACAAGCTCCTCATTTTGCATTCTGGTTCTTTTGACCAGAAACATGAATAAATCAATAAAAACAGGCCAGAAAATGGCTTCTAGAATACGTTTAAACAGTTATTTCGGGTCACCTGAGTAGCTCAGTTGTTAAGCATCTGCCTTCGGCTCAGGTCATGATCCCAGGGTTCTAGGATCAAGCCCCCGCATTGGGCTACCTGCTAAGTGGAGAGCCTGCTTCTCCCTCTCCCACTCCCCCTGATTGTATTCCCTCTCTCACTGTCTTTCTCTTTCTCTCTCTGTGTCATATAAATAAAATCTTTAAAAAAAACCCCAAAAACAGTTCTTTCTAGTATTGCTGCTGTTTTCTCTTAAAAATAAAATTTCTCTTTAGACCATATAAATAGAACAAGCCTTATTAAATGGATATCATTATTTAAGATTGGAGTCACAAGAGAAATCATATAATTACTAATTCCACAGGCAATGAATTAAAATGGAATGCTCAAATCAGCCAAAGGGAAATGAGACAGGATCTTGGGAAAGATGCTTGATTATTAAGAGATTTTTGCACTAAAACAAAAAGCCTTAGGGGTCAACATGAAATTTAGTTGAAACTGCTTTGTTTCAAAGATCTAAATGACCAATGGACTAATAAAAGGAACTCTTTGTAGATTAGAAAATTTAATACTGCTAGTCATTGTTTCAGGATCAATTTTGATAAAAATTGGTACCATGACTTCATGAATTTTTGTGCCCAGGAAATTTTCCCTCCTTGATTTATAAAATGGAAACAAATAAATAAAGTACATTTCAGACCTTGCCAGCAACTCCATTTTCTCTGAAATACCGAGAGAGTAAGGTCAAATTTTACAGCTCAAAGCACGATTTGATAACTTAAGAAAACATTTAAATTAGTAAACACTCAAAAGTAAGGTTGACTTCACACATTTAAAAACTGTTTTTGGAATTTCTAAAGCAAAGTGTGTTCATTATAAAAATATAAGAATGTAGGGGTGCGTGGGTGGCACAGTTAGTTAAGCAACTGACTCTTGGTTTCGGCTCAGGTCCTGATCTCAGGGTCATAAGATCAGGCCCCATCTCAGCTCCATGCTCAGGGCAGAGTCTGCTGAAGATTCTCTCCTCTTCTCCTTCTACCCACTCTAAATTAAATAAATCTTCTTTAAAAATGTAAGAATCCAGTGGCATATAAATTATTACTAATAATTACTAACAATTAATATATGCTTACAAAGTACCTAGCACTAGGTTTAGAGGTCTCTGATTTAATCCTCACAATCACCTGATAAAGTAATTATGATATTTTCCTCCACTTTGCAGAAGAGGAAAGTGAAGTTCAGAGATGTAAAGTAACTTGCTTAAGGTCATACATCTTGTAAATAGTAGAACAGTATTTGATTTGATTTGATTTATTAATTTTCTTTACTGCAGCACTTTTTTTTTTTTAACTGAACACTATTTATTTCCCACTTTATTTTATTTTGCTCATTTACAGTGAGGCATGCTGGGGCCTAATGTTTTCACATGACAGTAGAAAACCAAAATTTGTTGACCTCTCTTAAAGAATTGAGTATTGTGTGTAAAAACCTTACATAAATAAAAAGGATGAATAAATTTACAGTTGGAAATACAAACCATTTTACAACTCAAAGCAACTAACAACCCACTATGCTTTGGCAGGAAAACATCTGTTAAGAAAGGAAAGTGGGGGACGCCTTGGTGGGTTAAGTGTCTGCCTTTGGCTCAGGTCATAATCTCAGGGTCCTGGGATTGAGCCATGCATTGGGCTCTCTGTTCAGCAGGGAGCCTGCTTCACCACCACCACCCCCCCTTCCCGCCTGCCTCTCTGCCTCCTTGGGATCTCTCTCTCTCTCTCTGTGTCAAATAAATAAATAAAATCTTTAAAAAAAAAAAAAAAAAAGAAAGAAAGAAAGGAAAGTGCGTTTACCTAAAGCTCACATCTTGCCAACCCTGTCAGACCAGCCAGACAGAAATGACAACTGGTTCAGGACTCTTGCCAGCCTCTAAAGACATTCTAGAGAATAAGCAGCTCTTACACATGAATACCTTGCACAGATCAAGACCCTTATGGTCTCAGGGTGCCTGGGTGGCTCAGTCGTTAAGTGGCTGCCTTCAGCTCAGGTCATGATCCCAGGGTCCTGGGATTGAACACTGCTCAGCAGGGAGCCTGCTTCTCCCTCTCCATCTGCCTGCTACTCTGCCTACTTGTGCTCCCTATCAAATAAATAAAAACTTAAAAAAAAAAAAAGAACCTTATGTTCTCGCGGATTCTCAAGTCAATGGATTTCTCTTCCATAAACATGTTATCTTCAACCTCAGGATGAAGAGACTGAGCCACACGTGCTAAGGGTTTAAATCAAAGATATGTGCAGGGTATTAAACATATACCAAGGGAATAGTTAAGTTGGATACAAGGTCAAGATCAGCAACAAGTTCTCCAATCCACTGCTGATATCAGATACAAGCTTCAAGGACAAATTTCCTCTCAAAGGCTTATTCCAGGGTCCTGAGGCTAGCATGAGGTATACACACTTGCTTGAACAAATTTGTACTCTGGAGTTCATTTATGCAGCAAATGCTAAGCATCTGCCTGCAGTCCATTTAGAAGCATTTGTGGTGGATGGTGGAGGGGCCCAACTCATCACTCCTGCTTGCTGACGTGCCACATATGCTGGAAGGTGGACAGTGAGGATAGCACGGAGCCTCTGAACCACACAGAGTACTTGCGTTCAGGAGGAAAGATGATCTTGATCTTCATCATGTTGGGTTCCAGAGCTATGATCTCTTTTTGCATCCTATCTGTGATGCCGGAGTACATGGTGGTCCCACACAGAGTACTTGCATTCAGGAGGAGACATGATCTTGATCTTCATCATGTCGGGTTCCAGAGCTATGATCACCTTCTGCATCCTATCTGTGATGCTGGAGTACACAGTGGTCCCGCCAGACAGCACCATGTCAGTGTAGAAGTCCTTCTGGATGTTGACATCATACTTCATGATGAAGTTGAAGGTGGTCTCCGTAGCCATACCCAGGAAGGAAGGCTGGAAGAGCATCTCAGGACAGTGGAACCCCTTGCTGCCATTGGTGATCACCTGCCCATCTGGCACCTCATAGCTCTTCTCCAAGGAGGAGGAAGACATATGGTGGCCACCTCCTGCTCAAAATCCAAAGCGATGTAGCAGAGCTTCTCCTTGATGTCATGCAGGATTTCCTGTTTAATGGTGGTGGTGAGGCTGTAACCACCCTCTATGAGGGTCTTCAGGAGGTAGTCCATCAGGTCTTGTCCAGCCAGGTCCAGACACAGGATGGTATGGCGTAAGGTGTGCTCCTCATAGATGGGCACAGTGTGGGATATTGCATCCTCAGAGTCCATGACAATACCAGTGGTGTGGCCAGAAGCATACAGGGACAGCACAGCCTGGATGGCCTCATACGTGGCTGGAGTGTTGAGGTGTCCATGATTTGAGTCATCTGATGGTTGGCCTCAAGGTTCGGGGGGCCTCAGTCAGCAGCATGGGGTGCTCCTCGGGGACCATGCGCAGCTTGTTGCAGAAGGTGCGGTGCCGGATCTTCTCCATGTCGTCCCCATTGGTGACAATGCTGTGTTCAATGGGGTTCTTCTGGCCCAGGTCCACGGTAATGCCCTCATGTCGGGGCTGCCAGATGATGGATGAGGACACAACTGGCGGAGGGGGAAGGAGAAGGTGTTATCCTCAGCAAAGTCAGCCTTGCACCTGCCAGAGCCATTGTCAATGACAAGCGCTGGGATCTCCTTTTCCACTGGGATCAGTGAAGGTGGCGGGAGAACCTGGAGTGCAGGCTGGCTGCAGCGAGTGAGCTAGAATCAGGATTTTAAACCATGCAGTTGCATTCAGCGTCTAAGCTCTTAAACTCCTTTATCCTTCAAGTAAAGGACCCATCAAATTCTCTAATCGTCTTCCCCCAAATGAACTATTATTTACTATTCACTGTAGATTAGAAAGATAAAGTTTAATAACTGGAAAATAACCATTAGTTTTCTCATGAAAATATCAATGAATCAGATAGATTATAAATGATATAAAATTAATTAAATGTATACATGTAATGAAATATAATTAATTAATTACATAGAATTAATTAAATATATAGAATTATTTTAAAATATATTTAAATATTCATGGACCCAGATGTCTGCCTAAGAGAAATGAAAACTAATGTCTACATAAAAACGTGTATGTGAACGCTCATAGCAGCATTATTCATAATAGTCAAAAAGTGGAAACAATTAAAATATCCATAAACTATTGATTGATAAGGGCTCCCTATTATATATGCTTTTGTATGGTCCCCTCTCACATAGAATCTGGATACACATCACTCTCTTTTTTAAAATTAGTAATATTTTATGGGGTGCCTGGGTGGCTCAGTGGGTTAAGCCGCTGCCTTCGGCTCAGGTCATGATCTCAGGGTCCTGGGATCGAGTCCCGCATTGGGCTCTCTGCTCAGGAGGGAGCCTGCTTCCCTCTTTCTCTCTCTGCCTGCCTCTCCGTCTACTTGTGATTTCTCTCTGTCAAATAAATAAATAAAATCTTTAAAAAAAATAAAATTAGTAATATTATTTTTAAAATTTTTAAAAAATAAAATAATACTAATTTTATTTTAAAAAATATTTTGTTTATTTATTTGACAGAGATCACAAATAGGCAGAGAGAGAAGAGGAAGAAAGCTCCCTGCTGAGCAGAGAGCTTGATTTGGGGCCCGATCCAAAGACCCTGGGATCATGACCTGAGCCGAAGGCAGAGGCTTTAACCCACTGAGCCACCCAGATGCCCCTAAAATTAGTAATATTTTAAATTAGATTTAAAGTGTCATCCAAAATTTTGAAGCTCGATGATGGGTGCATGATACAGTTTTTGTATCTTTGAACATTTCTCTACATTTTTCTACTTTTTTGTTTTGCTTTGTTTTGTTTTAACCAGTAGACTACAGTGAAAGTGACATCAGTTCTAGACTTAAGCCTTGCAAATACTTGGCAATTTTTGCGCAAAAGGGAAAGGGAAAGGGAATCTTAAGCAGGCTCCAGCCCAGCACCAGGGTGGGGTGGTGGTGGGGCTCAATCTCAAGACCCGGGAGCAAGACCTGAACCAAGATCACAAGTCTGACACTTAACCAACTGAGCCACCCAGGCACCCTGCTTTTGCACTTTTGGGGAGTCCTAAAGTGCCATGTAAAAAGTCTGGCTGCCCTGCTGGAGAGATTGTAGAGACCACTTTTAGGCAACCTACTTAAACAACGAAAACCTGAGTGGGGTAGAAGGGCCCACAGTGAAACCCTAGTTGAATACAAACAGGCCCATTAGGTGACCCACCTCAAAATATCCATAAGCCCTAGCTGACCAATGAGTTACTTACACCTTAACACAGTTACCAAAAAAGGAAAATTCCGTAGTTCCCACAGCTCCTCACCTTCCCTCTTAACTGCAGCCCCTCCCCCCACCACTGCCTCCTGCCAGACAGTGTCTCCTTTACTGTCCTGTCCTATTTCCTTTGTTCTGTCTTGTGTAAATTCTGTTACCACTCACACTACTGGCCTCCACCCAGTTGGACAGTCCCATAGAGAAGTGATCTGGAGATGCCAGGTAGAAAGGGAGAGACCCTGGGACTGGATAGAGAAAGAGGCCCGGCCATCCCAGCAGTCCATTTCTCCCCTTCCCCTCCTAATCAACCTCAGCAAAGTTCCAGGCATGTAGGTCCGCCATCTTGGATGTTCTGGTCTAATGGAGACCCAAATGACTGCAGCTTCATCTGACATCACATGGAGCAAAACTCCCGACTGAGGCCGGTCAATCCATGGAAGCATGACAGATAAGACAATAAAGCCACTGAATTTTGGAGTGTTTCTATTGTGTAGCCATAAATAATTGAAATGAATATTTTTGGTTTGTATTCTTTTTTTTTTAAGGTTTTATTTGTTTATTTGACACAGAGAGAGAGAGAGAGATCGCAAGTAGGCAGAGAGGTAGGCAGAGGGGAAGGGAGAAGCCGGCACCCCGCTGAGCAGAGATCCTGATGCAGGGCTCGATCCCAGAATCCTGAGATGATGACCTGAGCAGAAGGCAGAGGTTTAAACCACTGAGCCACCTAGGCGCCCCTTGGTTTGTATTCTTCTAATCTTCTAATCCCACAGGTGTTCATGACTTTGCTGTTCTTAAAGTTCTTTGGGGGAAGAAACTGCCGTAGTTCTTAGGAAATAATTTCAAATTTATAAAAAAGTGATGAAATAGTACACAGACAGTCCATATATCTTCCATCTTGATCCTCCACTTATTATTATTATTATTTCTTAATCATTTGAGAATAAATTGTAGACATGATGCCCCATTACCCTTTAATATTCCAGTCTTGTATTTCGTGAATGCAGGGATTCAGTACAACAATCCAAATCAGGAAATTAACTCCATCCAATAATATCATCTCAAGTATATACCCCATACGAGTCTTACCCATGATCTCAGTAATGTCTCTTATAGGTCTAGGATTTGAGTTAGAATCTCATGTTGCATTTAGTTGTCCTATCTCTTTAGTCTTCTTCACCTGGAAGTTTCTCAGTTTCTTAGTCTTCTTTCATGATTTTGGCAGTTTTGGAGAGCCCAAACCAATTACTTTTTTTTATTTTTTTAAGATTTTATTTGTTTATTTGACAGAGAGAGAGAGATCACAAGTAGGCAGAGAGGCAGGCAGAGAGAGAGAAGGAAGCAGGCTCCCCGCTAAGCAGAGAGCCCAATGCGAGGCTTGATCCCATGACCCTGGGATCATGACTGAGCTGAAGGCAGAGGCTTAACCCACTGAGCCACCCGGGTGCCCCAAAACCAATTACTTTTGAGAATGTTTCTCAATTATGGGAACTTGTCTGCTGTTTCTTTTTAATGTATGCATTTTGTCAGAAATCTCATAGAAGTAATGCTGTGTGAGTCTCCTGGAATCATATGATGTGATGTCAATTTGTCCCATTAATGGTGATGTCAACTGCTATTACTTAGTTAAGATGGTGTCTGCCAGGTTCTCTACTGTAACATAATTATTAATTATTTTGTATGAAGAATCTTTGAGATCATTTGAATATCTTGTTTCTTATCAAATTTCCATCAGTTTAAGCATTGATTAATGATTCTAACCTGAATAAATTATTCTGATGATTATGAAATAGGGATTTTTCTAAACTTATTATTCCTTCTAGATTTATTAGGTAGGATAGAAATTTCCTTTCTCTCCTATTAATTAATGTCAATATGGACCCAGGATCTCTCGTTCTTTTTTTTTTTTTTTCAGGATTTCTCTTTTACTCACAGAGTTACAATCTGTTGGTATTATTACTTATTTTTTTTAAGATTTTTTTTTAATTTATGTACTTGACAGATAGAGATCACAAGCAGGCAGAGAGGCAGGCAGAGAGAGAGGAGGAAGCAGGCTCCCTGCTGAGCAAAGAGCCCGATATGGGGCTCGATCCCAGGACCCTGGAACCATGACCTGAGCTGAAGGCAGAGGTTTTAACCCATTGAGCCACCCAGGCGCCCCGGTATTATTACTTATTTTGATATTCACTTTATCCCAGACTTGACCAGCAGTAGCCCCTTCAAACTGATTGCTATGTCTTACGGACATGTCTCCATCATTTTTCAAACATTTTTTTTAACTTTTTAGTGTCATAAAATGTTCTAAATACATACATCTTATATTTCCCCTAGAGTTGGTCATTCTGGCAGAGAACTGGTTCCTTTTAGTGGATAATGTTATCTAGAAACCAAGATCTAAATATCTGATCTCATTGTTATCAGAATACTATTGCTTCTAGACCCTCTTAGTGAACAAGTTAGAACACACACACATATACACACAGAATTAGTATTATTTTTTTTCCAATTTATTTATTTTCAGAAAAACAGTATTCATTATTTTTTCACCAGAATTAGTATTATTTTTATAGCATTTTTAAAGATTTTATTTATTTGAGAGAAGGAGCAAGAGAGAGCATGCCCATGTATGAATTGGGGAAGGGGCAACAGGAGAAACAGACTCTCCACTGAGCAGGGAGCTAGACAGGGGATTGATCCCAGACTCTGGGGTCATGATCTGAGTCAAAGGCAGTTGCCCCCAGATGCCCTACACACAATTATATTTATCTATCTATCTAATCAGGCCATAATACTGATATCTCCAATTCCTGTGCAATACTCCAGGATATATTCTGGACTTCCTAACTTCCATAGTTGTAACACTTTTTTCTGATAGTGAAAAATCTGTATTTATTTATTTGCCTAACCCTGGACATGCCAACCTCCACCTCTTACTGGATACCAGTAGAAAGATCAGCTGCAAAGAAGGGAAAGAGGAAGAGAAAAGAAAAGCTTTTTTAAAAAATATGTGTCGGAAATTTGAGCAACATATAGTAAACATATTTTTGACCAAGCAGTTCACAGTTCAATTTTCTTTTTCTTTCTTTTTTTTTTTTTTAAAGATTTTATTTATTTATTTGACAGAGAGCGATCACAAGTAGGCAGAGAGGCAGGCAGAGAGAGAGGAGGAAGCAGCCTCCCTGCTGAGCAGAGAGCCCGATGCGGGACTTGATCCCAGGACCCTGAGATCATGATCTGAGCCGAAGGCAGCGGCTTAACCCACTGAGCCACCAAGGCACCCCTCACAGTTCAATTTTCTTAAATAGCAAAAAGGATAGGGCACCTGAGGGGCTCAGTCAGTTAAGCATCTGACTGTTGATTTTGTCTCAGGTCATGATCTCAGGGTCCTAAGACCGAGCCCAGTGTGGCGTTTGAGATTCTCTTTCTCTCTGCTCCCCCTCCCTCCCCCACCTCATGAGCTCTCTCTTAAGAAAAAAAAAATAACAAAAAGGACAAACAAATTTGCTTAAAGATCCGTATTATTATCATTAACAAAGATTTTAGCAAACTCGAGTTTCAGTGGCATCTCAAAAAGTATAAAAAGAATGAGATTGTGAGCTAGAAGGAACTCAGTATAATTTCTGTCTCTAAGACTCAGTGAACCTTGAGTAAATTTACCAATTTCTCTGAAATTAAGTTTCCTCTTCTGTAAAATGGAGATGAATGGAAGACATTATTGTTTTTTTGGACTAAATGAAAACAACATATATACAATGGATTACCTTGATAAAAACTGGATCTTGAAATTTTTTAATTCAAATAAAAAGTATTACTTAAAAGTTATAAGTGGGGAAGCAGCAAGATGGTGGAGGAGCAGGAGACATAAATATTTTCAGGTCCTAGGAGTTCAGCTAGATAGTTATCAAACCATTCTGTACACCTATAAACTCAACAGGAGATTGAAGAGAAGAGCAGCAATTCTAGGAACAGAAAAGTGACCACTTTCTGGAAGGTAGGATGTGAGAGAAGTGAATCTCAGGTGATATACAGGAAGATAGGCTGCTGGGGGAGGGGCCAGCCCCGGCAAGTGGTAGAGCAGCTGAGCACAAAATCAGAACTTTTTAGAAGTCTGCTCCACTGTGGGACATTGCTCCAGAGGCTAGGCAGGGGGTAGAGCCCTTGCAGGGACAGTGTGGTCTCAGGACCCGCTGGGTTACAAAAAGCCAGGGTTGTCTGAGTGTGGCAGAGCTGCCAGGTATCAGAGCGGGGAAGCCAGCTGCAGAGACGGAGCCGAGGAAGGGGTTCCCAGCTCGGGGTTACCTTAAACCATGATCAGAGGCACAGTTGGGGTCCCTACTCTTTGAGCAGGGACCCCACAAGTGGCATGCCTGGGAAAACTCACCTTTCTGCCCAAGGGGTAGTGGGGCAGGAGCGTGTTGCAGGAATCTGCTGCATTTGGAGACTCCAAATGGGACTATGCGTCAGAGATAGAAACGCTCGTTCACAGTCAGGTGAGCTCAGAGTGTGGCCGGAGACCAGGGAGACAGGAGGGATTGACTTCTTTTCTCTGTGGGAGCACTGAGGAGTGGGGCCCTGAGCTCTCGGCTCCTCCATGCTGGAGACTGGGAGGCCGCCATTTTCAGTTCTCCTCCTCTAAACCTGTATGGAAAGCATTCAGGTAACAAAAGCTCCCAAGAGCAGACCCAAGCAGATTACTTAGACTGGCCCCTGGCAAGGGTGGTCTGGCAAAGATATTTGAGAATCACTGCCACAGGCCCCATCCCCAGAAGATCAGCAAGAACATCCAGCCTATCAATGAGAATGCAGAACTCCAGGGCTAGGGGAATGCAGCATATAGAATTCATGGCTTTCCCCTCATGGTTCTTTAGTCTTTCAAAGTTAAATTAAAAATTTTTTTTCTTATTTTATTTTTTCCTCTTTCTTACTTTGACCTTTTTTAAAACTATTTTATCTTATCAATACCTTTTTAAAAAACTTGTTTTAAAATTTATTTATTTATTTATTTATTTGACAGAGGAAGAGATTGAGATCACAAGTAGGCAGGGAGGCAGGCAGAGAGAGAGGGGGAAGCAGGCTCCCCACTGAGCAGAGAGCCTGATGTGGGGCTCAATCCCAGGACCCTGAGAGCATGACCCAAGCCAAAGGCAGAGGCTTAACCCACTGAGGCACCCAGGTGCCCTCAAAAAATCTTTTTAAATTTAAATTTTCATTGTTATAGTAATATTCTATCCCTTCATTGTATTTAACCTTACTTTTAATATACATATGGGTTTTTCTTTCTTTAAAATTTTGGGATACAGTTGTTTCTCCTTCTTCTTCTTCTTCTTCTTCTTTTTTAAGATTTTATTTATCCACCTGACACAGAGAGAGATCACAAGTAGGCAGAAAGGCAGGCAGAGAGAGAGAGTGGGGGAAGCAGGCTCCCTGCTGAGCAGAGAGCCTGATGTGGGGCTCAATCCCAGGACCCTGAGATCATGACCTGAGCTGAAGGCAGAGGCTTAATCCACTGAACCACCCAGGTGCCCCCTTTTTAAATTTATAGATATTTTTTCAGTGTTCCAAAATTCATTGTTTATGCACCACACCCAGGGCTCCATGCAAAATGTGTCCTCCTTAATACAGTTTCTTCTAACAGATCAAAGTGTACCCTAAATCTAGCACATGGCTTTGCTCTAGTCTCCAGCCTGACCACATTCTTTCTTCTTCTTTTTTTTCTTTTTTCAACCAACTTCTTATCAATTCCTTTTTTAGAATATTTTTAAATTTTCATCTTTACAGTCATATTCTATCCCTTCATTGTCTTTACCCTTATTTTTGTTTATATATGTTTTTCTTTCTTTAAAATTTGGGGAGGCAGTTTCTTCTAACAGACCAAAATACACCCAAAATCAAGTGTGTGGCTCTGTTCTATTCACCAGTCTAGTATATATATATGGTTTTTTTTTCTTTTTTTTTCCTCCTTTCTTCTCCCCCCGGTTTCAGGTCTTTTCCAATGTGATTAGTGTATATTTTTCTGGGGTCATTGCTAACCTTTTAGTATTTTGTTCTCTCATTTGTCTATTCTTATCTGAATAAAATGACAGGGTGGAAAAACTCACCTCAAAAAAAAAAAAAAGAACAAGAGACAGTACCAACAGCCAGGGACCTAATCAATATGGACATTAGTAAGATGTCAGAACTAGAGTTCAGAATGATGACTATCGAGGTGCTAGCTGGGCTCAAAAAAACAAGAAAACTATAGAAGGTACTAGAGAATCCCTTTCTGGATATATAAAAGAACTAAAATCTAACCAAGTTGAAATTTAAAAAAAGTTATTAATGAGGAGCAATAAAAAATGGAGGATATTACCACTAGGATAAATGAGGCAGGAGAATTAGTGATGTAGAAGACCAAATGATGGAGAATAAGGAAGCTGAGAAAAAGAGAGATAAACAACTACTGGACCACGAGGGGAGAATTTGAGAGATAAGTGATACCATAAGACAAAACAATATTAGAATAACTGGAATCCCAGAAGAAGAAGAAGAAAGAGAGAGAGGACCAGAAGGTTAATTGGAGCAAATTATGGCAGCAAATTTCCCTAATTTGGTGAAGGGAACAAACATCAAAACCCAGGAGGCACAGAGAATCCCCCTCAAAATCAATAAAAGTAGGTCAACACCCCATCATCTAAGAGTAAAACTTACAAGTCTCAATGACAAAGAGAAAATCCTGAAAGCAGCTCCAGACAAGAGGTCTATAACATACAATGGTCTTCAGTGGTGGAAATACTAGATTGGCAGCAGACCTATCCACAGAGACCTGGCAGGCCAGAAAGGACAGGCATGATATATTTAGAGTACTAAATGAGAAAAATATGTAGCCAAGAATACTATATCCAGCTAGGCTGTCATTGAAAATAGAAGGAGAGATAAAAAGCTTCCAGGACAAACAAAAACTAAAAGAATTTGCAAATACCAAACCAGCCCTACAGGAAATAGTGAAAGGGGTCCTCTAAGCAAAGAGAGAGCCTAAAAAGAACAGAACAGAAAGGAACAGAGACAATATACAGTAACAGTCACCTTACAGGCAATATAATGGCACTAAATTCATATCTTTCAATAGTTATCCTGAATGTAAATGGGCTAAATTCCCCAATCAAAAGACATAGGGTATCAGAATGGATAAAAACAAAAACAAAGGGGCTGCCTGGGTGTCTCAGTGGGTTAAGTCTCTGCCTTCGGCTCAGGTCATGATCTCAGGGTCCTGGGATTGAGTCCCACATCGGGCTCTCTGCTAGACAGGGAGCCTGCTTCTTCCTCCCTCTCTCTCTCTCTCTCTGCTTGCCTCTCTGCCTACTTGTGATCTCTCTCTGTCAAATAAATAAAATCTTAAAAAAAAAAGCAGAAACTTAAAACAAAACAAAACAAACAAAAAACAAGACCCCTCAGTATGCTGTCTGTAAAAAACTCATTTTAGACCCAA
Source organism: Neogale vison (assembly GCF_020171115.1). Taxonomy (NCBI): domain Eukaryota; kingdom Metazoa; phylum Chordata; class Mammalia; order Carnivora; family Mustelidae; genus Neogale; species Neogale vison. The sequence goes on from NC_058092.1 coordinate 187,685,271, forward strand.
AGACACCTCAAGATTTAAAGTGAGGGGGTGGAAAGCCATTTACCATGCTAATGGACATCAAAAGAAAGCTGGAATGGCAATCCTTATGTCAGATAAATTAGATTTTAAACCAAAGACTATAATAAGAGATGAGGAAGGACACTATATCATACTTAAAGGGTCTGTCCAACAAGAAGATCTAACAATTTTAAATATCTATGCCCCTAACAGGGGAGCAGCCAATTATATAAACCAAATAATAAAATCAAAGAAACACATTGACAATAATACAATAATAGTAGGGGACTTTAACACCCTCCTCCCTGAAATGGACAGATTATCTAAGCAAAAGATCAGCAAGGAAATAAAGGCTTTGAGTGACCCACTGGACCACAGGGACATCACAGACATATTTGGAACACTACATCCCCAAGCAACAGAATACACATTCTTCTCTAGTGCGTATGGGACATTCTCCAGAACAGATCACATGCTGGGTCACAAATCAGGTCTCAGCTGGTATCAAAAGATTGGAATCATTCCTTGCATATTTTCAGACCATAATGCTTTGACACCAGAACTCAATCACAAGAAGGAAGTTGGAAAGAACTCAAATTCATGGAGGCTAAAGAGCATCCTACTAAAGAATGAAGGGATCAACCAGGATTAAAGAAGAATTTAAAAAACTCATGGAAACAGGGCACCTGGGTGGCCCAGTGGGTTAAAGTCTCTACTTTCGGCTCAGGTCATGATCCCAGGGTCCTGGGATCGAGCCCCACTTTGGGCTCTCTGCTCCGTGGGGAGCCTGCTTCCTCCTCTCTCTTTCTGCCTGCCTCTCTGCCCACTTGTCGTCTCTGTCTGTCAAATAAATAAATTTTTAAAAAATCTTTTTAAAAAATTCATGGAAACAAATGAAAATGAAAACACAACTGTTCAAAATCTTTGGGCTACAGCAAAGGCAGTCCTGAGACTAGTGCTGGAGCACTTCCTTACACCATATACAAAAAACTCAAAAAAAAAAAAAAAAAAGAAAAGAAGTGTTTTGTCACCGAATAAAGAAGAATGTGATGTTGGAAAGTCAAAATAAAAGACGATTGCTTCAAAATGATATGATGGGGTAAAAGAACTCATTGCATGGACGAGGGACTGCTTTGAGTCTCTGAGAAACTTACCGGAGATCCACATTATTTTTCATAAAAATATGTCATTTATGTTAACACATGATGGGTTTATCATTATTTTAAAAATGAATTAATAAATATGTAAAAGTTTTATCAATTACTTAAAACAGAAAATATTAATAAATATAATCACATAAACAAACGATCTTTGGGGGGCCCTCAATAATTTTTAGAAGTGCATAGAGGTCCTGAGATCAAAACATTTGAGAACTGCTGTCATATGCAAAATGAGCCATTCATCAATGTTGTTATGTAGTGGTTTTACTCACTAGCATAATTCTGTGATCTGCAAAACATCGCTGAAACAAGTTTTCTGTACATAAAAATCTGGGAATAAAATTTCCATTTGATGGATTACAGAAATGCATGGGAATGAGGGAGATAGAACTCAGTCATCACACAGCTAAGAAAATAGTGTCCTCTGATTATTCCTTTGCCATTATAAGTAGGTAAGATTTACAAATTAAAGGTTCTTTGGAGATGTTTAAAAGAGGATATTGAATTCTCATTTATTTTCAAAAGAACAGCAGAACAAGTTAATAAATAAAATATCGGAGTAGGCAGTAGTATGGGGAAGTTAGAAGCAAGAAATATTACATTTTATTTTATTTTATTATTATTTTTTTAATTTAACAGACAGAGATCACAAGAAGGCAGAGAGGCAGGCAGAGAGAGAGGAGGAAGCAGGCTCCCTGCTGAGCAGAGAGCCCGATGTGGGGCTCGATCCCAGGACCCCGAGATCATGACCTGAGCTGAAGGCAGAGGCTTTAACCCACTGAGCCACCCACTGAGCAATTTTAAAAATTGCTTCCAAGAAAAAGGAGTAGAGATGTATCCAACTAAAAGACTTACATGAATGTTTATAGAAGTTTCATTTATATAGTCAAAATGTGGGGAAAAAAATCAAATGTCCACCACCGGTAGAAAGGATACATGTTGGTTTATTTATTTATTTATTTATTTAGATTATATTTATTTGACAGAGAGAGAGAACACAAGCAAGGGGAGCAGCAAGCAGAGGAAGAGGGAGAAGCAGGCTCTCCGCTGAGCAGAGAGACGGATCCCTGAGATCATGACCTGAGCCAAAAGCAGATGCTTAACTGACTGAGCCACCGCAGTGCCCCCATTTTGGTATATTTATAGGACAATAACAAACAACAGAATATTGCTAGATGTAAGCATGTGATGAATCTCACAGCTATCAGGGTGAGTAGAAAAAGCCAAGAACAAAAGAATGCATACTGTATGAATTCCTTTATATAAATTTCAAAAACAAGCAAAGGTCACCTATGATGATGATAGGAGATAGATCAGTGGACATGTCTGGGGAAGGGGTGTATTATATATCTATTCCTGAGTAAAAAAAATACCTGTAATCTTAATGGCATCAAACGAGAAAAAATAGGGACCCCTGGGTGGCTCATTCAGTTAAGTGTATCTGCCTTTGGAATGGGTGGTGACCCTAGGGTCCTGGAATTGAGCCCCGAATTGGGCTCCCTGCTCAGCAGAGAGCTTGCTTCTCCCTCCTCCACTCTCGCTCCCCCTGCTTGTGCTCTCTAGTTTGCTCTATCAAATAAATAAATAAAATTTCTAAACAACAACATAACAACAAAAATGGTTATTATCTCACATAAATGTCTGTGGGTCAGAAACTTAGAAGCAGCTTATCATGGTGGTTCTGGTTTGGGGTCTCTCATGAGCCTGCAGTCAAAATATCAACCAACTTGCGGTCATCTGAATGTTATGCTTTCATACCATTTCTCAAAAAAAAGCTTTGGTCTTGGGACCCAGTGGAAGGTGTAACTCTTGATCTCAGGGTTTCAAGTTTGAGTCCCACATTGGGTGTAGAGATTACTTAAGCAAATAAAAAAGAAAGAAAGAAAGAAAGAAAGGAGAAAGGAAGAAAGGAAGGAAAGAGAGAAAGATGAAAGAAAGAAAGAAAGAGAAAGAAAGAAAGAAAGAAAGAAAAAGAAAAAGCAATGGTCTCCCTACACATGTTGCTAGAAGGGAAGCTCTGTCTTATTCACTGTTCTGGTGCACCTGGCACAGTCTGGCTCACAGTGGGCTCCCTGTATCAGTTCAGTCTTTTTTGGTTGCCAGTGAAAGAAAACCCGAATCAAACTGGCTTAAACCACAAGAAGAGTTAATTCGCTCAGTGTGCTGGTTAATTTTGTGTAGCTAGCCTGGGCCGTGGGTGCACCGATATTTGGTCAAACATTACTCTGGGTTTTTCTGTGAAGAGTGTTCTTGGATGAGATTAATATTTAAATTGGTAGACTGGGGGTAAAGCATGCAACTCTTGATCGCTCACATTGAGCATAAAGTTTACTTAAAAAACAGACAAAAACCTAAAAGGGGTACCTACTTGGCTCAGTCTCTAAAGCACGCAACTCTTGATCTCAGGGTTGTGAGTTCGAGCCCCACATTAGGTGTAGAGATTACTTAAAAAATAAAAATCTTTAAGAAATAGAATAAAATAAATATGTAAAATATAAATACATATATAAATATACATAAATATATAAACATAAGTAAAAAATAAATTTACCAATTTATTTTAAAGCAATATTGCCCTCTCTAATGTGACTGGGCCTCATCCAATCAACTGAAGGCCTGAATGAAACAAAACGGGTGACTCTCCCCCAAGTAAGAGAGAATTCTTTCTTTCCTGACTACCTTCCAACTGGGACATTAGCTTCTTTCCTGTCTCCAGACTAAAACTGAAACATGGCCTATTCCTGGGTCTTGAGCCTGGCAGCCTTTGACAGGAATTACACCATCAGCTCTCCTGGTTCTTAGGCCTTCACACTTAGACTAGAATGAAAACATTGCTCTCCTGGGTCTCCAGATAGCCAGTCATCCTACAGATCTTGGGACTTGCCCTTCTCTATTATGGTATGAATCAATTCCTTATAATAAATCTCTTTTGGGGACACCTGGATGCTCACTTGTTTGAGCATCTCCCTTTGGCTTGGGTCATGACCTCAGGGTCATGGAATAGAGTCCCGTATTGGGCTCCTTGCTCTGCCTGGAGCCTGCTTCTCCCTCTTCCTGCCACTTCCCCAGCTTGTGCTCCCTCTCTCTCACAAATAAATTAATAAAATCTTTTCTTTAAAAATAAAATCTCTTTCATTCCTACTGGCTCTGTTTCTCAAGAGAGCCCTGACTTCAGTAACTGACTTCAGTAACTGAAAAATCCTGAGGTCAGTTTGGCTTTAGGAGAGGACTGAGTCTAGAATAAAAATTTCACTGCAGGGACGCCTGGGTGGCGCAGTTGGTTGGACGACTGCCTCCGGCTCAGGGCGTGATCCTGGAGTCCCGGGATCGAGTCCCACATCAGGCTCCCAGCTCCATGGGGAGTCTGCTTCGCTCTCTGACCTTCTCCTCGCTCATTCTCTCTCTCACTGTCTCTCTCTCTCAAATAAATTAAAAAAAAAAAAAAATTTCACTGCAGACATATTTCTCTCTGTCTCCCTCTCACTTCTTGACATTGCCTTCAAATTCAAGCTCCTACGGTGTTCCTCAGAGCTCAAACTTTCACTTAATGAAAGCAAAATGATTGTAGATTCTATTTTCACATCATGCCTTGAGGGAAAAAGAAAACATGTCTTTGGGAGCTTGTGTACTTGGGAGTCACTCTTTCTTGCATTGGGCCAGATTGGATCAAATGCTCATTCCTGAACCACCCACTCTGAGCAGGTAGATAGACAGTATTGATTGGCCCATGCCCATCAGGCACTATCCCTGGAGGTGTATTCTTGTGCATCAGAAAGGGACAACTACATCAGAAAAATGAAAGGTTTCCTAGATCTCCTAACTTGGTTTCATTAAGGCCGAATTTATCCCTCTGCTATCCTAGCTGCAAGACTGCCTTGGTCATTTGGTATGTTTAGCTGCGTTCTGATAGGAGGAAGGGGAAATACATTTTGGGTGGACAGCTAGCAGTGTCTATACTAATAACAAAGAGTGGGATTAGCATATTTGGTTCAGACAATGCATGGTTCTTCCCTTAGGTTTGGGAAGGGTTCCACCTTTTCTGAGCATGTCTGCCTCTTCTGGCAGGTTAGGTGCCCAAAATGTTCTCCTTAAATGTGACATTGATACTTCTCTGTGTTCTTTTTCTGATATCTGGGTAGGCCTATGCATGACTCAGGTGGGAAGTGCATTTTGTGACTTGCAAGACTAGGTTAGAAAAGGTGAGACAGCTTCTGCCTTCCTGTCCTTTGAGAGATGTGCCTTTGTAGTACGGAGTTCCTGTATAAGAAGTCTGGCTACCTGAAGTTGGCATGCTTGAGAGGTGATGGTGGGGGGACCATGTAGAAATAGAAAGAGCTTCTTCTTCTTTTTTTTTTTTTTAAAGATTTTATTTATTTATTTGACAGAGATCACAAGTAGGGAGAGAGGCAGGCAGAGAGAGAGAGGAAGCAGCCTCCCCGCCAAGAAGCAGAGAGCCCGATGCGGGGCTCAATCCCAGGACCCTGAGATCATGACCTGAGCAGAAGGCAGCGGTTTAACCCACTGAGCCACCCAGGCGCCCCTAGAAAGAGCTTCTTGAAAGGCACTACCATTTAAGCCCCCAGCTCTCCTCATCTTTCCAGTCCAGGTATCAAACATGTGACTAAGGGAGCTTTGGAGATGATTTCAGCTGACTGCAACCTTTTGAGAGATTCCTAACTAGAACCTTCCAGCCAAGCCAGTTCCAATTTCTTAAGGCACAGAAAACATGACAGAGGACAAAGGATTGTTGTTTTGGAGTAATTTATAGGCAATGACAGATAAGTAATATACCTCTTCCAACTGTGAGATTCTATAAGCTAAAGATGAAGGAGAGGATGTCTATTGGGTAGGCAACCAATGGTGTCTGCCCCTCTCATAAGTAACAAATGTGTTAAAACAATAATTCAGTGCCTATAAAAATAAAAACTGAAGGCTATTTTTCAAAGCATTATTCACAACAATGAAAAGTTGGAAGCAACCTAAATGTCCAGTAAGAAGATGTTTAAATAAGTTATGATTCTTGCACACTTTAATGTGACATGGCTAAATATAACTTTATAAAAATCAAGCTTTGAAGAATATTCAATGTCATGAGCATATGTTCTTGATATAATAATGTTAAGGTGAAAATAGCAGGAATAAAATTGAACAGTATACTTTAAAAGGGTGAATTTTACAATGTGTAAATTATCTCAGTAAAAAATTTGTATGAGAAAAAAATGAACACATACATAAAAATGTATATGAACAGAAAAAAGGCTGAAAGGGAATATGTTAAAATGTTATTAGCAGTTATCTCTAGGAGCTGAAATTTTACATAGTTTTTAATGGCCTTCTTGGTAGCTTTCTCACACAAGGTAGAAGGTTGAAGTGCAATAAAACAGTGAGAACACCAGAAAAAGTGTGAAGATGAAAATGATTTAAAACCACATTGAATTTTTCAAAAATTGGTCAAAAAGGAGACAAGCAGGATCATAAGGTAGTTTTATTTTGTTTTTTTGATGGACCTCCCTTCTGTTTTCCATAATGTCTGTAATAATTTACATTCCCAACAGTGAATTAGGATTCACTTTTGTCCAAATCTTCACCGACACTTATTATTTTTTGACCTTTTGATAATAGTCATTCTAATAGATATGAAGTGATATTTCAGTGTGATTTTGATTTACATTTCTCTGATTATTAGTGACGTTGAGCACTTTTTCATATACCGGTTGACTGCTTGGCTGTCTTCTTTGGAAAATGCAATCCCACTTCTGGGTGTATATCCAAATGAAATGAAATCTAGACCTTGAGGAGAAGTCTGCACTCCCACGTTCATTGCAGCATTATTCACAACAGTCAGGACATGGAACAATTTACGTGCTTGTCAAAGAATAAGAAAATGTGGCATATGTATAGAGTGGAATATTATTTACCCTTAACAAAGAAGTAAATTCTTTCATTTGTGAAAACATGGATGAATCTGGAGTTGTGATGCTGAGTGAAATAAGCCAGACACACAAAGATAAAATGCACAATCTGTGGCATCTAAAAAAGTTGAACCCAGAAACAGAGTAGAAAGGGTGTGGGAATAAAAGGTACACATAGGGAATGTAGTTATTGATATTGTAACAGTGTTTTATGGTGGCAGATGGTAGCTACACTTGTGGTGAGCATAGCATAATGTATAAACTTGTGAAGTCACTGTGTTGTACACCTGAAACTAGTGTAACATTGTGTATCAACTGTAATCAAGTTTTAAAAATTAAAAAAAAAAAAAGAAAAGAAACAAGGGTGATAACCAGGGAATGGGGTATGGAGGATAGTTGGAGAAATGAGGAGATGTTTGTCAAAGGGTACAAACTTTCAGTTATCAGATGAGTAACTTCTAGAGACATAATATACATCATGGTGACTATAGTTAATGATAATGCATTGTATACTCGACATTTTCTAAGAGAGTAGATCTTAAGTATTCTCATACACAGGAAAGAATGGTAATTATATGAGATTATGAATGTGTGAAATATCTTGATTGTGGTAATCATTTCAAAACATGTTGTACACTATGTGTGTGTGTATATGTGTGTGTGTGTGTGTGTGTGTGTGTGTGTGTAAAGTTTTGTTAATTACACCTCAGTAAAGAGGGGTAGAAAAAGAAAAGAAGATACATGTTGCTTTCAAACAATGATGGGGGAAGTGGTTGTGGTTTTGGGTGGGGTTACGGGGTGGAGTATGGTGTACATGAAGCATTTAGGGAAGAAAAGGAAGAAGTTCTAAATGAGCTACTGTGTGGTTCTGATGTGGGGACAATGTGGGGGAAGAGATTGATGAGGTGGTCTGAAGAGTGAAGGTCCCTCTGGGTGCGCTGGGGATGCTGTGTGTGTGTGAGTTGACTTACTCATGTGGGTGTGAAGTATACCAGAGAGGACTGAGAAGGTGTGAACTAATCCTCAGACACACGACTGAAGTAAAGTGGCCCAAGAGGGAATCAGGAGGAGAGCACAGAAATTGAACAAATACATACGAGTAAATACAGAAGACTCAGATTTTATATCCAGCTCTTTCCTTGATTAAAATTTCCGCAAACTGTATTCTTACTGACAGTTGCTACTATGTCTCAATTTCCCAGTCTGTGTAATAAAAGAAAGCTGTACTCCTGTCTGAGAGAACTGCTGAGAATCCAAAGTTCCCCATGCCAATGGGCACTTTGTAAAATAACTGCCACCATCCAAAACTCTCCCCTGATTATTTTTAACTGAGAAATGCTAAATTTTTACATCTCGTTCAAGGTTCCCTATCATTGGTGGCCTTCAGACTAATTGCATGGCAGCAGAGCGATGCTGAGCTGGCTGTGACCACAAGAAAATGTCACACAGTCCTTAACCTTGGTAGGTTATAATCTTGTGGAAATTTACCTTCATTCTTATCTTTGAGCTGGGTGAACGTTCACTGTACTCTGGTGACAGTAGTCCCTGTCATCCAAAGTTTCACTTTCAGGGGTTTCAGTTATCTACTGTCAACTGTGGAAGCAGTTAATCTTCCTTCTGACAGATGACAGAAGGTTGATAGTTGCCTGCCATTCACCTTATTCATCTCATCACGTAGGCATTTGATTATCTCATAGCACCATAAAAGAAAAGGCAAACAACGTACAGTAAGATATTTTGGGTGAAAGACCACACTCACAAACTTCTATTGTACTGTATTGTTATAATTATTTACTTTATTGTTAACTATTGTTGTTAATCTCTTCCTGTGCCTAATTTATAAATTAAACTTTATCATAGGTATGTACGTGTAGGAAAAAACAGGGTATATAGGGTTTGATAATATCTGCAGTTTTGGGCATCCACTGGGAGTCTTGGAATGTATTCCCCCATGAGAAAGGGTAGACAATTGTATTTTAATCACTGTCCCGGAATGTGCTCCCACCTCCAGGCTTGCTCATTCTGGAACATCTGCCTCTTGTCTGCCTAACCAAACAGTATTCTTCCTTTGAGGCCAGATTTAGTTTCACTGTCCCATAAATTCTTTCTTATCCTTAGGGCCATGCTGATCTCTTCTTAGTTGGTACATGACTACATGGTCTTCACCACATTATTTGTGACTTAGTTTCACGATGGTTCCTAGTCCAGTGTTGGCTGTGAATTGATCTCACTTAACATCTTTCTCATGCTGACTATGTGCTAAGCCCTTTGCATAAAAAAAGATTGAAAAGATTATTATCCCTGTTTTGGAGATGAGAAAAACCAAAGCTTTGTAACTCACCATGTGTCAAATTGGAATGGTGTGGGTAAATGCTTAGCTATAAATCTGGGGTTTTGTTCCTGTGGAGAAAGAATAGAACAAATATTGGGGACATCTAGCAGTCTCTGTAATAGAGGAGAGAAATGTGTAAAATGGTCGTGTGATAATTGTGGCAAGTGTTATGAAGGAAAAAGGATTGTTACCAATAGTTTATGCCAGGGTTTTGTGGTGGGAAGTCATATTGAAAGAACTAGAAGTAGGCCTTGAAGGTAGGTACATTAGTATTCCATTGCAATGTAACAAGTTCCTCATACCACTCATGAATTGTCTCACAATTGTAAAGGTCACACATTTGTCCTCCATGGTGTGGCTTGGTTCAATGCTCAGAAGCAGTCTGAAATCAAGGTGTTGAATGGACTCTTCTTGTCTGGCGGCTCTGCAGGAACATCTGTTTCAGGATCATTCTTCGTGTTGGAAGAATTTCGTTCCTTGCAGCTGTGGGAATGAGGTCCACATTTTCCTGCTGTCTGTCAGCCAGAGTCCACTCACAGCTCCTAGAAGCTGCCTACATTCCTTGACATGTGGCCTTCTGCAACTTTAATCAAGCGACAGCTTGTTAAATCCTTATGGTTCTAATTTTTAACTTCTTCTTCCGTGGAGAGCTAAAGAAAACTTTCTGCTTTAAAGGGGCTGATGTAATTAGGTCAGACTTGCCTGGATACTCTCCCTATTTTAAGGTCAACTGTGCTATATCAAACATTTCCACGGAGGTGAAATTCATTACATTTGTAGTCCTGCAGATTATACCAGGGATAGGAAATCTAGGCAGACCTCTTAGAATTTTACCTACCACAGTAGGTAAGACTTAGACAAGCAGATAAAGCTTTCTAGTTGAGAAAGAATATAGGCAAAAGCTCAAAAGAGAAATTCCATCAGTGATTTTTGGAGATTGTGAATATGTCATCTCCCCCAATGTCTTGGTCCCCTATTCCCACCCCACATCACCTCCCTCTCCCTACTCCTGTCCAACGATCACAGCTGGTTTCTCCTCTTGGGCAGGATTTCAAGTGTGCTCCCCATAGTGTCTAGGGGTGAGGCATTATGGTGGTCATTCTCAACTCAGGCTATTAGTGCTAAAGCATGTTTGGCAGTTGTTAGGTGGCAGTGGGCCTCCTTCCCTCCCTTGATCCAGTTACTGAGCAAGCCTCAGTGTGGAGGGAAAGATGCCTTTTGAGATCAGGCATCTGCTGTGGGTTGTGGGGGAAGTCCTGTGGGAAGGGGAGATGCCTGACTTGGCTTCCATGCTTCTAGCTGGGAACAGTACATTAGTCTAGCAGCTGGCAGGAAGGGGCTCCAGGCAGCCAGTGGGTTGCATGGGCCCCCAAGTTCCTGTGGGGTTCTGTATTTATTTAAAAGTTATCTCTCCGATCAGGTTAATGTGGTATTAAATAGTAAGTTAAAAATACCATTACAAGTCAAGCGGAGAAAGACAACTATCATATGATCTCCCTGATATGAGGGAGTGGTGATGCAACATGGGGGCTTAAGTGGGTAGGAGAAGAATCCATGAAACAAGATGGGATAGGGAGGGAGACAAACCATAAGTGACTCTTAATCTCACGAAACAAACTGTGGGTTGCTGGGGGGAGGGGGGTTGGGAGAAGGGTGGTCGGGTTATGGACATTGGGGAGGGTATGTGCTTTTGGGTAAATTGGAAGGGGAGATGAACCATGAGAGACTATGGACTCTGAAAAACAATCTGAGGGGTTTGAAGTGGCGGGGGGGTGGGAGGTTGGGGTACCAGGTGGTGGGTATTATAGAGGGCACAGCTTGCATGGAGCACTGGGTGTGGTGAAAAAATAATGAATACTGTTTTTCTGAAAATAAATAAATTGGAAAATTTTAAAAAAAAATACCATTACAGGTTGAGAGAGAAACTGCCAAAGAAAGGAACAAATTTTATATTTTGGAATCTTTTTTTTTTTTTAAGATTTATTTATTTTAGGGAGCAGGGAGGGGCAGAGGGAGAGGGAGAGGGAGAGTCTCTAGCAAACTCTCGATCTCACAACCCTGAGATCAGAACCTGAGCGAAACCAAGAGTTAGGTGCTTAATGACTGTGCCACCCAGGTGCCCCTAGACACCCAGGTGTCTTTTTTTTTTTTTTTAATATTTTATTTATTTATTTGAGAGAGAGAGACAGTGAGAGAGCATGAGCGAGGAGAAGGTCAGAGAGCGAAGCAGACTCCCCATGGAGCTGGGAGTCTGATGTGGGACTCTATCCCGGGACTCCAGGATCACGCCCTGAGCCTAAGGCAGTCGTCCAACCAACGGAGCCACCCAGGCGTCCCCACCCAGGTGTCTTTAACGGCAGCTTTCCCTAGATTCCCCAAGGGGATCCATGTTTTCATTTTGCACTGGGTCCCACAAATTGGGTAGCTTGACCCTTGTGAAATTTTGTAAACTGCAGAGTTTAGTTTTCTTATCTGTAAAATGAGGGAGAATAAAATAATATATATTGCATATACCTCAATTTGAATAAGGGCTTATACAATGCCTAGTACTTACAGAGTACTAATAAATGTTAACTTAAAATAGAGGGATAAAGAATTCCATTGTCTATAAGACTATTTTGCCTCTCGCAAAATGTGGGACCTTGAGAAATATTTTCCTTTTCCACCCTTTTTAAAAATGATTTTATTTATTCATTTGAAAGAGAGATAGAGAAAATGAATAGAGGAAGGGTAGAGGGAATGGGAGAGGGGAAGCAGACACTCCACTAAGCAGGGAGCTGGATGTGGGACTCCATCTCAGGACCTGAGATCATGACCTGAGCCAAAGACAGATGCTTGACCAACTGAGCCACCCAGGCACCTTGACAACTACTTTCATTTGACTTGAAGATCTTCAGCTTGGATGTATTAGTGAAAGTGTTGCATCTGCATGGGAAAGCTTGGGCAAGAGAGAATGTGAGATGAGGAAGACATTCATAAGATGTACACAAAGTGCACTGTGAGAGGATTAGTAATTTGATCCTATCAAAATACAAAATGTATATACTTTTTAAATTTTCACTTCCTTTCTAGATATCTATCCTAGAGAAATACACACGTGCACAATACAGAGACAAGTACAATGATGCTCATGCAGAATTGTTTTTTAATACTGAAAAACAGGATTCAACCTAAATGTCCATTACTAGGAAATAAGTTCTATAAATTGTTTGATTTCATTCACTGGAATACCATGCAGCCACTAAAAAAAGAGTGAAGTAGACCTGTATCAATGGTGAAAGATGACCGGGGGATTTTAATTAAGGGGAAAAATATAAAATTCCAGGAAATGTTTAATCCCACTTACTTAGAAGTATATATGTACAAGAAAACGAATAGGCAAAAGTCTAGAAGGCTACACACTAAACTGTTAACAGTGAGTATCTCTGAGGGAGTCGGCGGAACGTGTGTGTGAATGAATGGGACACTTCTGTTTCTCTATGCACTTCTATTATTTGAATGTTTTACCAAAAACATTTTCATGTATTACTGAGAAGAAATGGAAAGACTGTTTTGAAGGCATTGTGCAAAGGGAAAAGTTGAGGAGGCGGGGCAGAGAGACCTACAGCTCCGTGGTCTCCTGAGACCCCAGCGCCGCCTGAGGTAAGGAGACCCCGCCCCGCTGAGGTGATTCTGCAGAGGGGCGGAGCTCTGCAGAGCCCTAGCGGGAGGTGGCTCCTGGGGGCGGGGCCACTGATTCCAGTCGCACGCTCCGCTCCCACCATGTCCTTATAAGGAGCGCCCCGCGTTAGGGCTCCGGAATCCGGTTGCAATCCCTGCGGCGCAGCCCCAATCCCAGGCCCCTCCCTTGGGAATGGGGGCGGGGCGGGGTCTTGGCGGCGAGGTTGCGAGGGCGGAGCATCTCGAAGCAGGACCAATAGGAGTGGCGGCCCCGGTTTGAGCGGTGCTGCCATTGGGTGCGACGACGCGATGGGGGCGTGGCGCCCGCGGGGCTGGTTACGCCGAGGGAAGCCCGGACTCGGTAGTTGCTGCTCGCAGTCTGTCTTTCAGCGGGTTCCCGGCCCCGCCGTTCCCAATTTTCTGTAGCCCGCGGTTCGCCGCCCCGCTAGCCGCCGCGATGCCGGTGTTTCATACGCGCACGATCGAGAGCATCTTGGAGCCGGTGGCGCAGCAGATCTCGCACCTGGTGATCATGCACGAGGAAGGCGAGGTGGACGGTAAAGCCATCCCTGACCTCACCGCGCCCGTGGCCGCCGTGCAGGCGGCCGTCAGCAACCTTGTCCGGGTGAGCGCGCTGGGCCTGGGGTCGGGAGCGGGGTCAGGAGACATCCCAGTGGGTCCCCTTCGCGGGCTAGCTCCCTATAGCTTTGCGCGTGGGCTCTGGAGCCAGATGGTCATGGGTTCGAACGCCGATTCCCCCCACTCTGTGACCTTGAGCGAGCCCCCGAGCTTCTGTGGGCCTCAGTTTCTTCATCTCTAAAATGGGGGCAATCATAAAAATGCCTGCCTTGCGGGTTTGTTGTGAAGATTCAGCGAGGTGGGTATTTGTAAAGTGCCCAGCGCAGCTTGTGACCCATAGTAGGCGCTCCGTAAATGATAGTTGTTAGGGTGTCTGATGGCCCCTTTCACTCAGCAGGCTGTCGCCCCTCACGTTGACAGCCTTGCTCTCAGCTCCTTTTTAGGCCTCCCCAGTCTGGCCTATGAGCTGGCGCGCTCCCCTACGGATTCCCCGCCTTTCCTTCCAGGGATTCTTACTTGCGCCGCGCTGTTCACCTTTCTAGTACTTCTGCCCCTCACCCTGAAACCTGCCTCCCCCACCACCCTCCCCCCCCCCGTCCTCCCCGAGTCTGGCTCTTTTGTCCACTTGTCTTCCTGGCCACTCGTCTCCCGGGCTCCTCCTTCCTGCCTAGGCATTTCTACTTCGGCTCACACCTCTGGCACTCTCAAACACCGGCTAATTTCTTTATGTTTCTTTACGCAGTACTTCATGCCACGAGTCCTCTTTCCTCTTTCGTTTCACCTGCCGCCTTTCATTTTATTCCCTCCCGTGGAGATTTCCACCTGGCTTTACCTGCTGTCAAACGGCTTCCGCCCCTTGGGGCCTTTCCAGCCTCGGGGGCCCTCCTCCTCGGCCCCTCCTCCTGGCAGGAAGCAAGATGGAGTGCTGGGAGAGGCCTGTGGAATCTGGGATCTGCGGCCCCTGCCGGAGAGAAGGACGGGGCGTCTCCTCCCCCACCCGCAACTTTCGTGGGTGTCTGAGTGGCCCTTGCAGACCCCTGTAGCCCAGAGCTATGACTCATAACTTAGGTGGTGCCTAGGGGAGGCGGAGCTCACTCCTGAAATGGGGAAAGAGGTGCTGTGACCAGTCTTTTAACACTCCCCTGACTAATATCACACTCTCTTTCCCACCCTGGGTGGGTGACTCAGACCCGCTGCTGCCTGTGAGGGACAACTTTGGAAAAAGTTCATACTGCTCCCCCACCGAGCTGTGTAAATAGTTTGTGTCAGGGTAGTTGGCAGGTTGGGAGGCAACTGTGGGTCTGGGTGGGGCTTGGGTTACTTATCTGATTAGAGCCCTGACTGCACCAGGGGCACTGTAGCCGCTGAAAGTCTTAAGTCTTTGGGTCCCTTCTCAGGCATTTGGAGAGACTGATCCTTAGGAAGATGGGGGGGGGGACTCTATTGACCAAATTCTTCTTCTTTCTATATAGATTTAGAAAGAATCTATTCAGTAAGAATACTGTCTTCATTCAGAACATCTAGTTCTACATTGTTCTTGTTCTTTTTATATCTAATTTTAATCTAAGACTCCAGAGTACATTCTTATGTAGTGTTGTCTAACATGGCTGCATTCCAGGCCTCCATTTTTCAACAAATAGGAAACAATGTAAAGAGACAGGGTAATAGTGTCCCTCCATGGAGTACTTCAGGAAATGAAATCTTAAAACCACATGTTGCACTTGGAACAGAGCTAGTTTAGTCTAGAGGTTGATATCTGGTTAGGCTATTTAGAGAAAAGTTATTTATGAGCTTCATTGCATGAATTAATAAGAATTGAATGCTGCGTAGGGAGCATTGTAATAAATCAGCAGTTCTTAGGTTGGGCTGTGCATCAGAATCACCGGTGGGGCTTTTTAGTAATAAAGATGTCCAACTCCCATCTTAGACTTAACTGTGGAGCTCTTCATGGGGTAGTCTCAAGGCCTTTTGTATTTTTTAGAAGCTCCATAGGTGGTTGTGATACATGCTTTGTTAGGAAACACTGCGAAGACATTGTGAGACAAATACTAAAGAAATAAGGCCAGTCAGGAGCTGAAAAAAAATTACGTATAGTTATATCCCAGTACATACAAGAAAAGGGACTTGGGATTGCTGGTAGATCTGAATTAGCAGAGAGAAAGTTGGGAGGATTGTGCTGTTAGTCAATAATGAACAAAGGTACTGGTAAGTCATTTCCAGGTTACAACAAGTATATTGTCTGGACTAGCTCAGGAAGTAAGTTGGAGAGAAATTAGAGACGAAGTCAGTGTATGACATATGGGCACTTTAACAGAAGGCCTTATCCAATAAGATGAACAAAGACAGTGGGAGGGGAGAGGGGATGAGAATAGTGTTTCAGGGAGACTGTATAGGTTGTGTTCTCTGGAGGCTGGACGACCTGCCCACTGCTTGAAATTCTCAGTGCCAGTTGTGGCCCTTATGTATGTTACTGAATATTGTGATGAATTATGTACATGTGTCAAGTTCCCAACTAGGTTGTGTCTGGAGAACAGGCCTCATTTGATATTTCTTTATGTGCTCCCCGGTTCCTCCCCTCAACACTGGCACACATGATGGCCCAATAAGTATTGCTGAAGGAAAGAGGGAACTGTGGGAGGCAAGATAAATTAGGAGACCTTTTAGACTGGTTGGTCATGAATATAATGAGGCCCTGGGCTTTGGATGTGGCAGGAAAAATGGAGAAGGAATTAATTAGAAATATAGTAGAGGAAGAATTAATAGAACTTGATGATAGAACTCTCAGGTTTTGGGGCGCCTGGGTGGCTCAGCCTCTGCCTTCAGCTCGGGTATGATCCCATGGTCCTGGGACTGAGCCTCACATCGGGCTCTCTGCTTAGCAGGGAGCCTGCTTCCTCCTCTCTCTCTCTCTGCCTACTTATGATCTCTGTCTGTCAAATAAATAAATAAAATCTTAAAAAAAAAAAGAACTCTCAGGTTTTTCTAGGAAAAAACATGGTGTTATTATAAAATAAGGAAACGGATTTTTGAACGAATATTATGGAACTTACATAATTCAGGTTTCTTTCAGTTACCTTGGGAGGAGATTATATTTTTATTCCAGTGCTTCTGTTTGAGAATTTCTCTCAGATTATTTACATACCTATGGCAAATTAGTCAAGAAAATTTCATCTGCAGTGGACTTTCCATTAGCCCTATTATTTTATGTGCTGTTCTTGAGTCTAAATGAGCTTTGGATTTTTCCAGAATTAGAGTTTACCAGATGAAGATAAAATTGTCAGTTGTTAAGCATCATCCTTCCTTTCTCAAGTAGGTATTTATTGAGACCCCCTTTTAATGTCAAAGCAGTGTAGGATTCTGGGAAAGTAAGTACAATACTGGACTGAAAGGGCTAAGCGACTGTAAGGAAGTGAAGTACCCTGGAAGTTCAGAGGAAGGTAAGATTACTTTTGAGGGGAGAATCCAGAAGGCTATATGGAGGATGTAACATTTGAGACAGGTGGGATTTGATTTAAAGACGAGGTAAGAAAGGCATTATAAGCAGAAAGAACTACCCAGGGACGCCTGGGTGGCTCAGTTGGTTAAGCAGCTTCCTTCGGCTCAGGTCATGATCCCAGCGTCCTGGGATCGAGTCCCACGTCGGGCTCCTTGCTCAGCAGGGAGCCTGCTTCTCCCTCTGCCTCTGCCTGCCATTCTGTCTGCCTGTGCTCGCTCTCTCCTTCTCTCTCTCTGATAAATAAATAAAATCTTTAAGAAAAGAAAAGAAAGAAAGAACTACCCAGACAAAGGCATAGAATTATTGAGCATTTGAGGACCACGTTTTGACTTAAGGCGTCAGTCAGGTGACTACTTGGAGGGGCAAAACTCATTTTGGATTTACAACTTCATGTGTATTTGCTAAACAATGTAGTCTGGTCACTTAACGCACACACCTTTTCACAACGGAGTCATCACTTTGACTGCACACTTAGGGAGGATTAGGATGGGAAATTATTCACATGTCCTTTTTTCAACTCAGGACTCAATCCTGAACAAGACCATTTTTTAAAAAACAGTTTTTTTGAGATATAATTCACATACCATACAATTTCCCCATTTAAAGTAGATAATTAAATGGGTTTTTTTGTTTTGTTTTTTAAATATATTGACAGAGTTGTGCCACCATCACTACAATCTAATTTTAGGAAGTTTGTGTCCCCTCACAGAGAATCCTCATACCCAAGTCACTCAGTCTCTCCCATCCCCCACCTTCCTAGTCCTAGGCAACCACTAGTCTACTGTCCGTGTCTGTGGATTTGCCTATTCTGGACATTTTATGTCAATGCAATCATAAAACATGTGGTCTTTCATGTCTGACTTCTTTCACTTTGCATGTTTTCAAGGTTTATTCCAGGGGGTCATATAATATGTATCAGAACTTCATTCCTTTTTGTTGCTGAATAATATTCCATTATATGGAATAAGGCCATTTTAAATACAGAGAGTGATTCTAATGTAATAATAAAACAAGGAAGGGAGCTAAGAGAAAGAAGGAAAAACAGAGGAAGGGTAAGAAGTTCCAAGGGTGCGATTCTATGAGCAGTGTGAAAAAGTCAGAAGTCTTAGACTGCCTGTCTTGTAGCATGGTATATAAATTTTTCTTTTTTTTCTATTGAAATGACCCATGGCCATCTGTCAGTCTTTGTGACCCTGTAGTTGTGGTAGTTTTATTAATGGGGCTTCAGACCCTTTGCCTGCTCCATTGCATCTGAGGGCATGTGTTGTAACTTCTCCTTGGGCTCATGAAATATTTATTTTGGGAGTTTTTGTGGCCTTGGCTTTTATGAGCCTCACCCATATATCATACCCTCTTGAGACCAGCTCTGGTACAAATAGCAGCATTGTCTTTAACCTGATAGATGGGGAAGACTGTTCTGCTCTTAAAAAGAGATCGGCAATTTATTTTGTCATTTGTAAATGATCGATATTAGCATCTGAAATTATTTTTGCTCTAATTTTTTTTTTCTTGGTTGATGTTAGATATTTTTCAGTTAAAATAAATAACAACAGGGCACCTGGCTGGGCTTAGTTGGAAGAGCATATGACTCTTGATCTTAGGGTTGTAGAGTTTGAACCCCATGTTGCCCCTAGAGATTACGTAGGGGGGGAAAATATATATATATATAAATATATATATATATTTAAAAAAAAATATATATATTTTTTTAATTTATTCATTTGACAGAAAGAGAAAGATCACAAGTAGGCAGAGCAGCAGGCAGAGAGAGAAGGGGGGAAGCAGGCTCCCTCCAGAGCAGAGAGTCAGCCGTGGGGCTCAATCCCAGGACCCTGAGATCATGACCTGAGCCAAAGGCACAGGCTTAACCCACTGAGCCACTCAGGTGCCCTGAAAAAAAATCTTAAGAAATAAATAAATAAATAACAACAATGGTGATAGGCCTCTGGGTGATTTTTTTCCCTTTTTAATATTTTTCTGTATTTTCCAGTTTTTAAAATGAACATATTTCTACATTAAGGAAAAAAGTAATCAAGTGAATATAAAGAACATTTGTATAATCCTTTATAGTTAATAAAACACTTTCATCTACACTATCCTAGTAATCCTTTAAGGTAGATATTGTGATGGTCCCAGTTTTACAGATGAGGATACTGTAGGTTAGGGAATTTAAGTAATCTGCCCTCAGTGGCGAAGCTAGTTAGTCGGAGAGCTTGAACCCAATATCTGTTTCTCTTACTCTGTACCCTTTGCTTTCTCTACTGCACTATTCTGTGTCCAATTAGAGCAAAGCTGTTAAATATCAGTGGAAGGTTTCCACCTAGAATTTGAAGCAACAAGAATGCTGTTAGTCATAGAGTTTCCATGTGACCTGGGCCTGACAAAATTACCTGTTAAAAGCCTGGCTTTGGCAAGGCCTGCATGAAGGGTCCATGTATTAAAAGAATGGTGTGAAGGTAGGGTTCTGTTTCACAGCAACATTCCATTTTGCAGCTTTTCTTTAGAAAAAACCACAAGAGTAGCTACAGATCAGCAAAGAAGTATTAATGCCTGCAAAACAGATAAAGACTTTTTATAGTATATATGGCTGCTCAGCTCAAAAGCCTCTTAGAACTAATAGTATTTAAAGTACTTTTATAGGATTTCTGTATTTACATAGTATTTAAGGTAGGTTTGTGGATTCTGTGGGCAGTCATGAAGTTTCATTTGAAAAATGAAAACCTTGAATCAAAAGAGATAAACGAATGACTCAGATTGTGAACTTTGTTCTAATAATACTTAACATTTACTCATGTGATTGAGAGAACAGAAGAGTTTTGAAGATAATAATGTTTCTACAACCATCTTTTTAATTTTAGTAGAGCCCCAATTTAAATATTCGTTTAGGGGTGCCTGGGTAGCACAGCTGGTTAAGCATCTGCCTTTGGTTTAGGCCATGATCCTGGGGTCCTAGAATCCAGCTCCATGTCCTTGTTGGGCTCCCTGCTCAGTGGGGAGTTGGCTTCTCCCTCTCCCTATGCCTCTCCTGCTTGCCTGTGTGTGTGTGTGCTCTCTCTCTCTCTCTCAAATAAATAAAATCTTTAAAAAAAAAATTTGTTTATATATCTGCACAGTAGAAAGTTGGGCTTTTCCAAAGTTGTTATATAAATAGCACTGGAATAACTCTAAGAGGACAGAATAAAAGTTAGAGTAAAAGTCTTATTGGTATTAAGCACAGTATCTTAAGTTGCATCCTTCTGTTACAGTCCAGGAATAAGGGCAGCATTAAAGCAACTACTTTTTTTTTTTTTTTTTAAGATTTTATTTATTTATTTGACAGAGAGAGTCAGCAAGAGAGGGATCACAAGCAGGGGGAGTGGGAGAGGGAGAAGCAGGCTTCCCTACTGATCAGGAAGCCTGATGTGGGGCTTGATCCTGGGATCAAGGACCCTGGGATCATGACCTGAGCTGAAGGCAGACACTTAATGACTGAGCCATCCAGGTGCCCCTAAAACAACTACTTTTATGGGGATGGGAACTATTTGGATTTTAATATTCCTTGTATATTTGTTAAAAAAGGAGTTTGATCATTTCAGATACTTATTTAATTACTGGTCATTTATATACATATAAAATGCTTATGCTTTACATGTATCACAACTAAGAGGGTTTTATTATTCTTTTTTCGTTTTTTTTTTTTTTTTTTAATGCAGCTCAGCATAGCAGGTATACATGGTCTGGTAATATTTACCATACTTGGTCAGGGTTTGTTTTCTCTGCTACATTGTAGGTTCCTCAGTGTCAGGGACCACATCTTTTGTGTTCATTACTTAATTTCCAGTGGCTGGCCGTGACCATAGCTGTACAGTATGATTTTTTTTAACTAAGTGAACATATATATAGTATCTATTTTTTATGTGCAGAATACTGTAATAGAAATTTTGTGCAATGAATACTTTTCTTCTCCAGCTTTTAAACATCTGATACAGCTGAATTTGAACATTCTAATTGAATTTATTATGGGCTGTGTCTGAAACAAATATATATACTAAGAGGAAAGCATAAATGGCTAACTGCCCATTGGTTACGATAACAAAAGTGTTCAGGCTATTTTGGGTTGTGGTTCTCTGTTTCAGAGTGCTTTCAACTATGCAGGCCACCTTCTAAATTCATAAATGAGAATATGTTGCTATCCGAAGAGACATTGAGATCTTGCATTCTTTTAACATTGGAAGTTACTTTTTAAAATTTAACAATTTAGACCAGGTGTTGATACATTATTTGGAGTCCTGCTGGTTACAGTGTGGTAGCATACTGTGAGTCCTGAATTCCTCATTAAAAGATCCTCACTTCCTTGAACTATATGGCAGGAGACAAAGATTATCATAAAGCTGACCTGTCTATTTTTTGCTTTTTGACTGATCTGGCCCAGCCTTTTCATTGAACCTTATGTCATGGTCATGACAGTGGGGTACATTTTTACCTAATAAACCAGCATTAGAGCAGTATCAAAAGAGGTCTTAGTCCTTAATCAGCAAATGTTAGTGATCAGCTGGTATCACAGCAGGATTTCTTTCTAGAATAATCCTATATGCTCAGTATTCTTGCCGAGGAAGGGTCATTCAGTTACTTCATGTTGTTTTCGGGCAGGTCTGCCCTTAAACCTTCCCATATAGACAGGTCTAGAAGGAGAAAATATAAATTTCAGCCTTAACTTTGTAAGCTTCAGCAGCCTTCAGTTCTGTATATCTAGTATAAATATATCAAAGGGAGGTTTAAA
The DNA here is from genome assembly GCF_020171115.1 of Neogale vison. Taxonomy (NCBI): domain Eukaryota; kingdom Metazoa; phylum Chordata; class Mammalia; order Carnivora; family Mustelidae; genus Neogale; species Neogale vison. The sequence goes on from NC_058092.1 coordinate 187,707,166, forward strand.
GAGTAAAGTTTGACTATGTAATAAGACTCTGAAACACCCAGAGAAGAAAGTGAATGTATTGGAGGATGAGAGGTACTCCCTTAAAAAAAAAAAAAAAAAGAAAATCTTTTTAAAAAAAGACAGTCTTCTGCTCCATAACCATTCCCAGTGAAAACTAAATAAGTGCTAAAATGGCTGTAAAAGACAGAGAAGCAAACACTTTGATCATTCAAAATTTATGTTATCTGAAAAAAACAAACAAAAAAAGCTTATGTTATCTGAACTTAATCCTGTTTTTTCTTTAAAAAAAAAAGATTATTTATTTATATGAGAGAGAGTGAGGGTAGGGGCAGAGGGAGACAGAGAGAGAATCCTCAAGCTGACTCCCTGCTGAGCGAAGAGCCCTGTTTGGGGCTCAATCCCATGGCCCTGAGATCATGACCTGAGTTGAAACCAAGAGCTGCCCGTTTAACTGACTGAGCCACCCAGGGCCCTCTCCCCCCGTTCAGTTTTTCTTAGTAATTTACAAAAATATTTATTAGGGAAGGAGGTTGAGATTAATATGTAGGTACCAAGGCTATCATCTGGTACCTGGGTGGTTTAGTTGTTAGGCATCTGCTTTGGGCTCAGGCCATGATCCCAGGGTCCTGGGATGGAGCCCAGCATCGGGCTCCCTGCTCAACGGGAAGCCTGCTTCTCTTTCTCCCACTTCCCCTGCTCATGTTCCCTCTCTTGCTGTCTCTCTCTCTCTGTCAAATAAATAAAATAAAATCTTTAAAAAATATATATAGGTACTGAATTTTTTCAATGTATTTTATCATAATTGAAGTATTATATCTTTCATATAGTAATATAAATAATATTGAGCTGTATACTGTTATCATGCTGAGCCTTCATATAGTCTTCCAAAAGGAACAACATTTTTCTTATTACAAAAGTATTGCATTTTCTTTGTTGAAATTTAGAAAATCTGTCTTCTCTCAGTTTTCTCAGCCTTTTCAGTCTGTTTGAACTTGACTTGTCTTACTCTCTCATTTCCTTTTCTCTCTACTCCCAACCAATTTGTGTTTCCCTGGATATAAATACAAACTAAACTATATATAGATGCACCAGTTCTTATCCTTTTTCACTATTTAAAAAAACCCCAAACCCTTTAATTTACTTTCCCATTTAAGAATTTGCAAAGAGGGGCACCTGGGTGGCTCAGTGGGTTGAGCCTCTGCCTTCGTCTCAGGTCATGGTCTCGGGGTCCTGGGATCGAGCCCCGCATTGGGCTCTCTGCCGCTTCCCTCTCTCTCTCTCTCTCTCTGCCTGCCTCTCTGCCTACTCGTGATCTCTCTCTGTCAAGTAAATAAATAAAATCTTAAAAAATTTACAGGGGCGCCTGGGTGGCTCAGTGGGTTAAAGCCTCTGCCTTCAGCTCAGGTCATGATCCCAGGGTACTGGGATCAAGCCCCGCATCGGGCTCTCTGCTCGGCGTGGAGTCTGCTTCCCTTCCTTTCTCTCTGCTTGCCTCTCTGCCTACGTGTGATCTCTGTCTCTGAAATAAATAAATAAAAATCTTAAAAAAAAAATTTACCAAGAAAAGTGAGGAAACAGAGTCTGATGCAATATCCCAAGACTTTGTCCTGTGCCATTTAAGGAGTCATGATGTACTTAGCTAACTGCTTGTTTCAGTAAATATGGAATGAGATGACTTCAAAATAATAGGCTCGGTCCTAACCTAATCTAGGTTAGATTAGAATTTCTAATCTGGACATGCTTGTTAAAGATATGGGGGCTTTAGTATGATTAAGTCTATTTAGGTATGTGGATTATGTGCAGACAGAGAGAGAGAATATGACAGAGTAATAAATGAAAGGGGACTTGGATAATTACACTCAGAAAGTTGGGGATTTGTTGCCTTCTTCCCAGTTCCTTGTAGATTTTGTGTCCTGGTATGCTGGATCATTAGTCTTTTTGATGATTGATTTGTGACTTTTCTTTCCACTTAACCCCACTCCCTCAGGGTATCTCCATTTTAGACTGTTGGTTTCTGGAGGGCAAGGACTGGGCTATATTCTTGATATTTCCAGTGCTGTTCTTATCCTAGTCCCTTGCTCAAGGTATTCCTTCCATAGGTGTGTTGTGCTTTGATACTTGCTATCCCAACTAGTCATTCTGATGAGGATAGCTCACTATCTCTTGCCTCCTTTGGAAGGCATGGTTATGCTCTTTTCCTGCCCTCCAGTGTTGTTATATACGAGAAACAAAGATTTGTAAATGATGTTATATTGTGTGGTTACATATTTGGACTTTTAAAGATTATTTATTTATTTGACAGACAGAGATCACATGTAGGCAGAAAGGCAGGTGGGGGTGGGGTGGGGTGGGGTGGAGCAGGCTCCCTGCTGACCAGAGAGCCCGATGTGGGGCTCAATCCCAGGACCTGAGCTGAAGGCAGAGGCTTTAACCCACTGAGCCATCCAGGTGCCCCTATTTGGACTTTTAGAGTCCAAAAAATTTTATGTCACTTCTGTTAGGAGTCAGCTCATTGGGTTGGTGTGATTGTGGGATGTATGTGTGTACAGAGGATGAGAGATAGTGAATCTTAGAAGTAAAAATGTTATACAAATACTGTTAAGTTACAGAAAATAGAATCTTTGGCCCTTAGAGAATTTCCCACTGATAAGATTTCCAGTTGAATGACTTTTAAGAGGAAAGTGGCTGAATTTCATTGTAGTTGGCCACAATCCAAGTAAAAGTCATTTTTTCTTTTGAAATAAGTTTAACTTATTCCCATAAAAGAAAGAGAAATAGCACATTTGTTCTTAGAGTTGGGAGGTGAGGGACCTCTATTATCTAGCTCCCGATATTTCAAGCCTTCTTTCGTTCTCCAGCCCATCTCTGAAGAACTGGCTCATCTTTCATCTGTAACGTAGACAACATGTTTTTATTCATCCAATTAAAGTAGATAAGGATATATGAATGCGGAAGTAATTCTTAACATAGGAAAAAATGTAGACTACTAACACTAACACGTAAATTTCTTATCTTACAGCTCTTCTCCCCAAATGGCAGACTTAGTCATTAGACCCTTGCTATATACATTGCTAGGTGTTCTGAATGACGGTGGAATATTATATAAGATGTGGTCTCTGGCCTCAGGTTGTTAAAATACAGATGAAATTTATAATCTTATAAAAGATGTATCTTATCCACATCCTCTCTACTGGTGAAATTGTTTGCAGAATTTAAGTTATTCATTTTAAAGGGTTGTGCGCTAGTACTGCAAATAATTTATTCCTTGGAGCCATGGAGGAAATAAGAGTGGGCCAGTGGCAGAATGATCAGGTTGTGGTCCTCATAGTGAGGAAAAGACCTTTGAGCACTGGCCTCAGCTGTTACCTTCTTGTGGTACTCCGGGCACACTTCACTTCCTCCAAAGTGCAGTGCTATTCCTTTGCCTGAACTACTCTCCAGTACTTCTTTATTTGGGTAATTTCTATGCATCCTCAACTTCCATATTAAATGTCAGTGTTTTCGGGACTACCTCCCTGACTTTACCTCTAAAATTGAGTTAGGTCCATCTTATCATATGATTCCTAGGTTTTCCCCTTATTTTGCTTATCACAGTTATATGTAATTATTTGTGTGGTTATTACTTATTTAATATCTTTCTCCCAGCTAGATCCCTAATGGGCAAATACTGATTCTACTGTGTTTGCTCCTGAATTTTCAGCACCCATCAGATTGTACTTGTACTTTGGCACATAGTAGAGTCTTGAAGAATATCTGTTGATGAACAAATGGGAAGGCCATTTACTGCTTCCCTACCAAAACTGTTTTATGCTTCTTTGGAAAAATACATATCATGCTGTGAGTGAATCTTGGTGAAATTTAACTGCCAATTAGGAAGTAGCTGTAAATTGTTGCTTGGCACAGGGCATCGCATGTGGTAGGACCATCCAATTCCTGTTCCCTGGATGAATAAATTCCAGGCATGAAGTCCTGGGGTGCAGATGAGAATAATCCTGCCCAACAAAGGAATATGCAGAATTTATAAGTATAAGTAAAAATTTAACATGGATTTGGAATTCTCTATTAGTTTTAATCCTTTGCAAATAAATGGAATAGAAAATTTGGGCAAAATGTATCTGGTATGAGTTAGCAAATCTCAAAGTCAGACTTTAGATACAGATACAAGGCAAATCAGCATATAAACATGACAAGACTCTTGGGGAGGCAGTACAGTGTAATGGTTAAGAGTAAATGCTCTGGAGCTAAACTCCTTGGGTTCAAATCCCGATATTGATTGACACCTTTGAGGTATGTAAATTGGGGAAAGTATTTAATCTCTTTCTCATGGTCCTCCTTTGTAAAGTAAAGCTACTCCCCTACTACCTGACTCATCATGTATTTTGGGGAGGATTAATGAGTTCATGAAAATGGTTAGAACTACGCCTGACATAGAGTTAAGAGCTCAGTGAGTGTTAGATATATTAGTATATTTTCCATGGTATTTAAGTCCTATTTTAAATGTTAGTCTAATGAAAAGGCAGTGTTCACTTTTTAAAAAATGTCTCAGCATAACTTCTAACTTTTGCTTAACAAGGCAAAGTGCCAGTGAAAGCTTTCAGTAGAATTCCATATGTTGTGGGATATACAGTTTTACCAACTGTGGGGAAAATATCACTTACAGTTTAGGTGCCTGAGCTTTTGATTGCCATTTTCCCATGATTAAAATCAAACATCTAAATTTTTGATTCATATCTCCTTTGGAGTCATAGTAAGGGGAAAAAGCATATATATATATAGAACCTATATAAATACGTTTTTTTCCAGCTTAGAAACAAGAAGAAACAAGAGGCTTAGAAACAAGAGGCTTAGGATTTGGTATTTTATCCCAAGCATTCATTGTCCCATTTTCTAAAAAAGAAAAAAATTGAAGGGATAGTCAGGCCACTCACTAAAATAGTAAGATGGAATCAGCCTTCTAGGTAGTGTTGAGAAGTATAATCAACGTGTGGAATAGGATTCATTTAATTCTGGAACAGCCAAATTAATGTAACAAATATGTAATGACTACATACTATGGTAGACATTAGATGGGCTTAGTATCTTTTGCCTGAAAGGAGGGCTAGAATTTCAGGTGTCCTGTCAGCATGGGAGTACGTGTTAAAAGTGATGGTCACACTACTAGTTTGGAAGGTATATCTATTATTTCTAGTCTGATAGTCATGTTCTGGAAGAAAATTTTTTAAAAAGATTTTATTAATTTATTTGACAGAGAGAGATTACAAGTAGGCCGAGAGGCAGGCGGGGGTGGGTGGGTGGGAAAGCAGGCTCCCTGCTTGATCCCAGGACCTTGAGATCATGACCTGAGCTGAAGGCAGAGGCTTAACCCACTGAGCCACCCAGGCACCCCGATTTTCTGGAAAAATTTTACCCTGTGTATTTAACTCGAAAGTCTTAAATTAGTTAGCATTTTTACTGTCTTCCTGAGTAATATAAAGATTGTAAAATACTTCAATTCCATGGTTCCTTTATATATGGTTGTTTAAGATTTTGTTCTGTCTTCTTTCTTCACTCCATAAATTAGATACTATTTTTTTCTTATACTGTTGCTTTTCCCCTCATTTACCATTTTTTTTGAGATATAGGAGAAATGATGAATAGCTCATCCTTCTAGGTGTATCTCTCTACTTCCTGAGGTCCACTCTACAATAGTATCTTTAATGGGATCTTTGGGCAGTCCACACTCTTCAGTTTCTGTTTGTCTAAAATATCTTTCTTCTTCTTCTTCTTTTTTTTTTAAGATTCTATTTATTTACTTATTTATTATTTTTTAAAAGATTTTATTTAATTTATTTGACAGACAGAGATCACAAGTAGGCAGAGAGGCAGGCAGAGAGAGAAAGGGGGGGGAAGCAGGCTCCCTGCTGAGCAGAGAGCCCGATGTGGGGCTTGATCCCAGGACTCTGGGGCCACGACCTGGGCAGAAGGCAGAGGCTTTAATCCACTGAGCCACCCAGGCGCCCCTCTATTTATTTATTTGACAGAGAGAGATCACAAGTAGGCAGAGAAGCAGGCAGAGAGAGAGAGAGAGAGAGGAGGAAACAGACTTCCTGCTGAGTAGAGAGCCTGATGTGGGGCTCAATTTGGGGCTCGATCCCAGGGCCCTGGGATCATGACCTGAGCCGAAGGCAGTGGCTTTAACCCACTGAGCCACCCAGGCGCCCTTTTGTCTTCTTTTTGAAAGATAATTTCATTAGATCAACAAATCAGGGCTTATAGTAATTTTTTTCCAGCACTTTGAAAATATTATTCCAGTGTTTTTGCATTCATATCAGCCATTGGTCTAATTGTTGTTTTGCTGTACATTATGACTTTTTTCTCTGGAGGTTTTAACACCTTATATATCTTTCTTAGGATTTTTTGGGGCTCCCTGATTTTTGCAGATTGATTTCTTTTAATCAGTCCTAGAAAATTATTAGCCATTATCTTTTTGAATTTTTACCCCTTCCCTCATTTTATTCTGTTCTTTAGGAACTCTAGTTGGAAAAAGGTACTTTCTCACTCTGTTCTTCATATCTTTTCTCAGTTTATATTTTCCATTTGGTAATTTCTTCAGCTTTTCCAGTTTGCTAATTCTCATATAGCTGTGTCTAATGTAATTTAATTTATCTACTGTGTTTTAAATTTAAATGACTGTATTTTTTACTTCTAGAATTGCTTGTACGTTTTTCAAAATCTGCTAGCAATTCTGATAGTCTCTCATTCTTTAATCAAACATTTTGAAAAAGATTGTTTGTATTCTCTCTCTCTCTCTCTTTTTTTTTTTTTTTTGGTTTGGTAAAAATATATGTTGGAGCATAGAGCCTGTAAGAGCTAATACTGGGATGAGAATAGAAAGGTACTTTTGAAATCTGAAGAAGGGGCACCTGGATGGCTCAGTCACTGGGCATCTGCCTTGGGCTTAGGTTATGACCCCAGGGTCCTGGGATCAAGCCCCACATCAGGACTCCCTGCTCAGTGGGGAGCCTGCTTCTTCCTCTCCAGCTCCCTTGTGTTTGTGTTCCCTTTCTCACTATCTCTCTCTGTCATAAATAAATAAAATCTTAAAAAATAATCTGAAGAAATGTCAGGATAATATTACTATCTTGAGGCTGTAGAAGTCTCTGATTATTTTCTTTTTTTCTTTTACATTTTAAAAGATATTATTTATTTATTTGAGAGAAAGAGAGAGTGAGCACCAGCAGGGGGAGGGGCAGAGGGATAAGCAGACTCCCCACCGAGCACGGAGCTGGACACAGGGCTTGGTCCCAGGACCCCAAGATCACTACCTGAGCCAAAGTTAGATGCTTAACTGACTGTGTCACCCAGGTGCCCCTTCTTTAATTTTTTTTGTTGCAGTAAAGTTATATATAACAGGGAAGTTACCATTTTAACTATTTTTAAGTGTGCAGTTCTGTGACATTAAGTACATTCACATTGTTGTGTCGCCATTACTGCCTTCTGCCTCTAGAGCCTTTTCATTGCCCCCGACTGAAGCTCTGCACCCATTAAACCCTTACCCCATTTCTTATTCCCCCGAGTCCCTGACACCTGCAATTCTACTTTCTATTGCTTTGAGCTCGACTTGTCTAGGTAACTCATATAAATAGAATCATACAGTATTTGTCCTTTTGTGACTGGCCTGTTTTAAAAAAATTATTTATTTATTTATTTGTCAAGAGCAGGAACACAAGCAGGGGGAGTGGGAGAGGGAGGAGCAGGCCTCCCACCGAGCAGGGAGCCTGACGTGGAGCCCGATCCTAGGACGCTGGGATCCTGAGTGGAGCCAAAGACAGATGCCCAATGACTGAGCCACCCAGGCACCCCATGACTGGCCTATTTTTACTTAGTATAATGTCTTCAAGGTTTATCCATGTTGTAGCTTATATCAGAATTTCTGTCCTTGGGGTGCCTGGGTGGCTCAGTGGGTTAAAGCCTTTGCCTTCGGCTCAGGTCATGATCCCAGGGTCCTGGTATTGAGCCCCACATGGGGCTCTCTGCTCAGCAGTGAGCCTGCTTCCCCCAACCCCATCTCTCTCTCTGCCTGCCTCTCTGCCTACTTGTGATCTCCGTCTGTCAAATAAATAAATAAAATCTTAAAAAAATAAAAAAGAATTTCCATCCTTTTGAAGGCTAAGTAATATTCCATTGTAGGTATGTACTGCATTTTGCTTATGTATTTATCCACTGATGGACACTTGGGTTCCTTTTTTTTTTTGGCTACTATGAGTAATCCTGCTATTTCATCATTTTTTTATTGCCCTGAGACCTAGACTTTGTCCCTGAGGGATAGAATGTTCTCATGGAGTCAGGTAAGACTGTGAACCCAGCCAATGATGCCAGGGAGCAAACATGTAATCAAATCAGGCCAAAGGGCCTTTTGCACCAAATGGCAGGAGACAGGAGAGGAAGTTCATTCTGTCTTAGAGAGCCAGTATTTGAAACACGAAGTTTGCCAGCCAGAGAAAAATGGGAAATCCTTCTGTGCAGGGCAGGAGTGTGAATGAGCAGTGAGGGAGTGGGGCAGCTTTAGTAAAGAGACTACTAAGGTAGATTTGTGCTAGTTTGGGAAGGGACTTATGTGCCATATTAACCAATCAGATAAAACCCCACTTTAATTTTTGAGTAAGTAAAAAATTCACCTGGTTCAAAACTTTTTAAAAAGATTATTTATTTATTTATTTATTTATTTGAGAGAGAGAAAGAGAATGTGTACGCATGCATGAGCAAGGGAGCAGGAGGGGGCAGGCAGAAGGAGAGGGAGATGCAGGGACCCTAATGCAGGGCTCCCTCCCAGGACCCTGGGATCATGCATGACCTGAGCCAACGGTATGTTGACTAAACCACCCAGGCGCCCCCACCTGGTTCCAAATTTAAGTTTCCGCAAGGGATTTAGTAAATAGTCTCTCTCCACCCTTGAACTCCAGCCACTGTTTCATTAGGAAACTAATAGGTTCCCTCCTCTTAGGTAACGAACGAACCCAATGTCTTGGGTATGCTTCTGGAGATGGCTTATCCATATTCAGGTGATAGGTTTTTCCCTTTTATACGAATGGTGACCTGTTGTACCTGTTCCTTGATTTTCTTTTTTTCCCCTTAACATACTTTGGAGAACATTTTTTATCAATGCATATTGAGTCTTTTGACAGTTACATAATACTCCATTGATGATTGTAACATAATTTATGTAACTAGGTCCTTATGGAAGGACTTTAGGTTATTTGTGATCTTTTGCTGTTTCTGACTGTGGCAATGAATGACAAAGCTGGGTAATTTTATGCCTGTGCAGGTATATTTGTAGGGTAATTTCTAGAAGCGGACCATTCCAAGCACTGGATGTTAGTCAATGGAAGGATTTTATATATATATATATATATTAGTTATGAGGGAAGGGGAGGAGAGGCAGAGGGAGTGGGAGAGAGAGAATCTTAAGCAGACTCCATGCCCTGTTTGGAGCCGGCAGGAGGCCCAACGCCACAATTCTGAGATCATGACTGAGATCATGACTTTGAGCCAAAATCAAGAGCCGGCCGCTAAACCGACTGAGCCACCCAGGCACCCCAGCAATGGAAGGATTTTAAATCGTGGTATAACATGGACAGTTTTGGGTTTGGTAAAGATCACCCTGGTAGTCGTGAGAAAGATAGGTTGGAGAGTGAGACACACTCTCCCTCCAGTGAGGGCTGCCTTCAAGCACTGGGGAACTGCAAACAGAGAAAGATGAGGGCAAATTCTAGAGAGGCTCTTTATTACTTTACAGTTGAATTCACAGTATTCTCAATTTCAGAAATGCACCAGTAAAACAAAATGGTTTTAAGAATTATTTTATTAAATTCATCATACCCGTATCTTTTTTATTTCATATGGAAGAAAGAAAAGTAAATACAGTTGTTAGTAGCATGGATCTACCTGTAGAGATCTTGGAAGAAAACAGAAAAAGATCAAGTTGAAGTGAGAGCTCTGAGGAAGGGACTATACTTTGGCCTTGAACTCAGCTATGCCAGGGGTTTTTAAAGATTTTATTTATTTGATAGAGAAACATAGAGAGAAGGAACACAAGCAGGGGGAGTGGGAAAGGGAGAAGCAGGCTTCCCGCCAGGCAGAGAGCCCGATGCGGGGCTCGATCCCAGGACCTGGGATCATGACCTGAGCTGAAGGCAGCCACTTAACCAACTGAGCCAGCCAGGCGCCCCTGCCAGGGCTTTTTAATCACTCCAGTGTGTATTCCAGGTTGGCATGGACAGATACCTGTGCTAAGATGTTAGGCAAAAAACAGTAGGGGTATATATTTAGAATGATCCCATTTTGTATTATCCTGTGTGTGGAAGAGCATACGCTAAAATGTGGTGGGATTGAGTAGTGGGATTTCAGGGTACACAGTTTTTTTCTTACCATAATTCATGTTTTTCTCTTAACAATGAACTTGTATCACTTTTGAAGTAAAAAGATAAATCCAGTATTTTCTTACATCTTTTTCTTCTTATTGTTTGCACTGTTCTCAGTGCTTGGAATCACCCTTCCTCTCTTGTTAAAATGTGGTTGTCACTTTCTCCATGAAGTCCTTTCCAGGCTGCTCAGTGGAAATTAATCTCTCCTTAAGGCTTGCCTGTGTTTCCTCTCAGATGCTGTCACGAATTAGAGCTACTTATGTCGTCCCTCCAAGCTCACCTACCTTACAATATGATACCTGGAAGGCATGCAGTACTCTCATACAGTGGGATTACTTGCACTTGGGAGATAGTGTAATGCTAAATCAGTTGTTTTTGCAGCACTGGAGTTTTTTCTCTGTCAGAGGGAGAAAAAAATAGATACACGTTCCAAGTCACAGTCAGCAGAGTGATTTTTTAAAATTCTGAGTGCAACGATGTATCTATATACCGCAGATGAATCCTGTTTCCTAATTTCAGAAGGCTGCTGAAACGTCTCTGGAGAACAAGGAGCCATAAATAATAAACATCATCTCTAAAACTCTCCACTGCATCTCTAACATGGAAATTTGAATGTTGCATTTTACCTGAATTATACCAGAAAACTTTTATCTTTGAACTGGGAGCTTCAACTTGGGTTATTTGTTCTGAAGTTTCCGTACACAGACAACTTCCTCAGTCTATGGTGGTCATGTATTGATGGTACCGAGTAATGAGAGTGCGAAATCCCCATCTTCCCCCTTGTCCAGAAATCAAGTCCTTTTATTATGTTTGCCAGATAAACCTTTTCCTCTTCTTTTTTTCTCTTATTTTTCTTGTTCTTTTCTTTTCTTTTTTTCCAACTAGTGTTCTGTTGATTTTTCCTTCCATGTCTTTTTTCTTATTCTCCTTCCTCAAAGCTACCAGTCTAGATTAGGCTTTAATAGTACCCCTCTTTGATAGTTACCTTCTAGTCGTTCACTCCCATCCGTTACTGCCAGTTTACTTAGTAAATCTAAGTACAGCTCTGATCTTAACACTTTTCTTGCTCACAAGGGTGTACCTCCTCCAGTTGTCTTCTAAATTAATCTAATCTCCTTATTCTAACTCTTGAGGGCTATCATTTTAAAAATGAGAAGTTGTATTCTCAGACATGATCAACAGGGTGTCTGAAGAAGGTATCTGGAACAGTGGAAAAGTCAAAATCAGATTCCACTGCTCGTCCTACCCCACCATAGTGCCACTCCCTCAAAGCCTCTGCTAGCCCAGTAAGACTCCTTGGCATTTCTGAGCAAATTCAAGTCCTTCTCAGTTCTGTTTCCTTTTTCTCTTCCTCCCCCTCTCCCTCCCTTTCTCTCTCTTTCTTTCTTAAAGATTTTATTTATTTATTTATTTGACAGAGAGAGAGAGAGAGATGCAGTGAGAGAGGGAACACAAGCAGGGGGAATGGGAGAGGGAGAAGCAGGCTTCCTGCCGAGCAGGGAGCCCAATGTGGGGCTTGATCCCTGGACCCTGTGATCATGACCTGAGCTGAAGGCAGCCACTTAATGACTGAGCCACCCGGGCGCCCCTCTCAGTTCTGTTTCTTTGCATATACTGCATTTTCTTCCATCTAAGATACCTTCTTCCCTCCAGAAATTATATCTACACTTTAAGGCTCAGCTCAAATACCAAAGACTGCCTTAATCTCAACAACTGCTCATACTGTCTGTCCACTTACCCCTGGTGGTGCTAAGTTCGATCTCCCTGTTGGCATTTGTGTAGTGCTGATGCTCTTCCAGGCCATAAACTCCTTAGCTGCATCTTTGCGTCACCTACACATGATCTTCCACATAGAATTCTCAGGACATAAGTTAAAGAATAAATTAATCTAAAAATTTCAGGACACAAGAGGTGCCTTTAACATCTCTAGTTTATGTCTATGAAAAAAAGAAAAGAAAATACAGCACCACTATGTAATATTTTTGATGGCATCAGCTGTATAGAAGAATTCATGGTGAGTTTACCTACACATTATCTACCTAGCAATCGATGATGTATACCCTACAGAGAACTTAGATTTGTCCTAAATATATATTGTGTTTTTTGAGAGAGAAGGGAGAAAGAGAATCTTTTTTTTTTTTTAAGATTTTATGAATTTATTTGAGAGAGAGAGAGAGAGAATACCAGCAGAGGGGGGAGGGACAGAGGGAGACTCAGACTCCCTGCTGAGCAGGGAGCCTGATCTGGGGTTCTGTCCCAGGACCCCAGGATTATAACCTGAGCCGAAGGCAGACACTTAACCAACTGAGCCATCCAGTTGCCCCAACACAATTATATTTGATTGCTAGGCTTATGGAAACTTGCCTGTGAAGGTAGGAATTCACACATTAACTTCAAATTCAACAATGATAACCTTATACATTGTTGATCTCCAGGGATTCTCTGCTGTCTTATCTTCCACATAAATTCAATTTCAGAAGTTTTCCAATTGTGAACGAATACAGACTTCTGTTGTTCTGTAATGAATCATTAGGAATGAACTTAATATTTAGTGGCGACTGAAGATAAAAGGATTGTAGTGAAGTGTATAGGTGCTTTGCTAGCATTGACTTTTAATACTTTACTTAAAACATTAACAATAAAAAAATAGATGAATGGTCTCCCAGGATAGTGTAATTCTTTCAATTCTGACTAATTGTGTTTCTTGCTTTTGCCCAACTGGACATAAGTTATCTAAGATGGTAGAGCCAGAGCTTACCAAAGGGTTTAGTTATCTATGGCGGCTATTCAATAGGTAGGTTGTAGTACTGATCTTTTGTGTTAGTAAGCAAGCAAACAAAAGGAAATAAACTTAATATTCCTGCAGAAGGCTTCTGATTAAACTGAGGCTGTGTCTAATCTATTCATGTTGTATGAGGAGCAGTGATGAAATACAGTCTGCCAGAGGCACAAACACTATTACTGGGGCTGGTTGACAACTTTTTTTCTGTCTGTACATCTTGGCCAGTTTGGTCTGTGCTCTTATTTCACTTTTCAGTTAGTTTAGAATTCAGTCCTGCTCAGCCCATATGTAGTCACACTGACTATGTTTGTAGTCATTGAGAAGAAGAGGTAAAAACATGAAAAACAAAAGCCTACAGGCTTTTGTTTAGTGTGGATACCAATAAACAGGTCTTTTCTATGGGCATTTTTTTTTTTTTTTTTAAAGAGATCACAAGTAGGCAGAGAAGCAGGCAGAGAGAGAGGGAGAAGCAGGCTCCCTGCTGTGCAGAGAGCCTGATGTGGGGCTCGATCCCAGGACCTTGAGATCACGACCAGAGCTGAAGGCAGAGGCTTAACCCACTGAGCCACCCAGGTGCCCCTCTATGGGCGTTTTAAATCGGTAGCCTTAACCATTTGCCTTGTGAATGCTCTGAAACATTGGATTTCCAGTTTTGGCTGTTTGTGAGAAATGTGTTTGTGGCTTGAGTGGAGAAATAGAGTAATTTTGCTTCTGGTCCTACTTTAATGGGTCAGAGTGTCTATTACAGTCTGGAGCCAAATTTAATTACTAAACTGTAAAAGTGACTCTGAATGATCTCCAGTTAGCAAGCAGGATGGCTCCCAACATGAGTAAAGAGACTTAAAGACTTTTGCCATTGGATTACTATTTCAATTTTTAAAAATTTTATTATATTTTTTAAAATTTTAATTTTTAAATTTTTAATTTTTTTTAAACTATCTCAAATTTTGACCACACCTGTAATTAAAAAAAAAAAAAAAAAGAAAAATGAAAAGCGGGGCACCTGGGTGGCTCAGGTGGTTTGGTGTCTCTCTTTTTTTTTTTTTTAAAGATTTTATTTACTTATATGACAGAGAGAGAGATCACAAGTAGGCAGAAAGAGAGGGAGAAGCAGGCTCCCTGCTGAAGAGAAAGCCCAATGTGGGGCTCAATCCCAGGACCCTGAGATCATGACCTGAGCCGGAGGCAGAGGCTTACCTCACTGAGCCACCCAGGTGCCCCTGGTGTCTAACTCTTGATTTCGGCTCAGGTTGTGGTCTCAGGATTGTGACATTGAGCCCCTCATCGGGCTCTGTGCTCAGTGCAGAGCCTGAGATTTTATCCTTGTCCCTCTGCCCATTTATCCCCCCTGCTCCTCTTCCCCTCTACTCCTTTCCCCACTCTTGTGCACTCTCTAAATAAATAAATAAACCAGTCTTTAAAAAAAAAGGTAAAAAGCTATGTTATTTGTTAGTCCTGGCTCAATTTTAAAAATGAATGGAGGCCAGGTTGACTCAGTTGATGGTTTCTAAGCCAATAACAGTTACAGAGCAGAAGCGGCTGCAGCCTAGTGAGTCTAACCCATCCTGCCTGTGGAAACCTTCCAGCTTTTGGGAAGGGAAACCAGAACAATTGGGTATGGGCTGATTAGACTGCAGCCTGATGGTTTATATTTGCCCGTTGTGAGCCTGAAGGTTTTCTTGTCCTTGCCAACTGATAGCTTCGTAGAGTTATAGAATCATGCAATATAACAATGGGAAGCATTACACATCATTGGATCCCTCTCCCTCATTAAAACACACACACACACACACACACACACACACACACACAGTAGAGTGGTTTAGAATTAGAGAATGTATATGCTGAAGTCCACACCATCAAGTAATTTTAGACAAATCAAGGAACCTCTCTGTGCCTCTGTTCATCATCTGTAAAACTAGATCATAAAAGGTACCTAACTCATAGGGTTGTTGTTATAAAGATTTAGTGAGGTAATGAAGAGCTCCTAACTTACAGCATGTGCTCAGTTAAAAAAAAAAAAAACTTTTTAAAGATTTTATTTATTTATTTGATAGATACCACAAGTAGGCAGAGAGGCAGGCAGAGAGAGAGAAGAGGAGGAAGCAGGTTCCCTGCTGAGCAGAGAGACCAATGTGGGGCTTGATCCCAGGACCATGAGATCATGACCTGAGCCGAAGGCAGAGGCTTAACCCACTGAGCCACCCAGGTGCCCCACAAAAAAATTTTTAAAAGAGAAAACAGAAGTCACAAATGAATACCACAAAAGCAGAGGGGAAGAAAGGGACTAATATTTATTTGGTACCTGTTATCTTCCAGGCTTTGGAAGATACATATGTATTAAGTATATTTACATATGTATTACATTCTTTAGCTCTGAGAGAGATTTTGCTTTTCCCGTTTTACTGGTTAGGAGATTGAGACTCGAAGAGATTAAGTTACTTGCCCAAGGACAGTATTAATAATAGCAGAGGAGGAGGAGAGATTCATTCCAAAGCCCCAGTACCTTTCCCACAGCAGCCCCATGTTACCTTCCAGTAGGTCCCCAGTTTTCCCTACGTAAAAATGGGTTGCATTTTGAGAATTTATCTACAAATTGGTTTGGAGTTATTTTTCCATAGGGACAAAGTTACAAATGGTAGCTACATACCCAGACTTCTCTGGAAAAGCTACATTGTTATTGAAATTCTGCATATTTGTGAACTAAAACTGTTAGGAAAAAATGCATTTGCAATTCTGGCTGTTAAGGCAGAAAAAACAAAAAAAATGTATATTTTAAATTCTGTGGAACAGTAGTTCTTTGAGAAAAGCAGATTTGGTTAGAGAGCAGTAAGAAGAAAATGGAGACTGTTTTGATGCTGGTGGGGCCTCTGGGATGCTTTGAGAGACTAAACATTTATAGCTCAGAGACAGCTATATTTGATAACACTTTGATGATGTACAAAGCACATTCTTATGCATTATTTCCTTATAATTGTGTATGAGGCATATAGGACAGGTGGTAGAGTCGACCTAATTTTCCTTGGCAATAGTTAGCTTTCTTTTTTGTGTGATTTCATCCATGATTTTTTTTTTTAAAGGAGCCTGCTAGTCACTTTAATAGAGGATTAGTTTGTAAGTGTATTGAGGATTGAATGAAAATAAAAGAATGTAGGAAATAAAGCTTTCTTGACCTTCAAAAAGAAAAGAAAAGAAAAGAAAAGAATGTAGATCTTCCTGAGTTAATTGTGCAGAAATAGAATGAATTAGAATGGAGTAAAGAGTATATGTGGGCAGATATGAATAGAATGGTAGAATTAAATGTTAGTTTTGTTTTGTTTTTGTTGGCAATTTTTATTTTTTTTAAATATTTTATTTATTTGAGAGAGAGCAAGAGATAGAGATTGTACATGCCTGCACATTGTTGGTGGGGGACAGAGGGAGAGGGAAAGGGACAAGCAGACTCCTTGAGAAGCGTGGAGCCAGATCCAGGGCTGGATCCTAGGACACCGAGATTGTGACCTGAGCCAAAATCAAGAATTGGTCACTTAACAGACTGAGCTACTCGAGTCCCTAGTTGGCACTATTTTTTTGAGCACTTTGTCTGTCACTGTGTATCAAGGCTATGAGAAAAGAACAATCTAGACCTGACCCCAGTGGAATTTGTTCTTTACATGAAGCATCTGCTGAAGATTACATTCAGGTCATGGGATGATATTTTCCTCCCCACCAGTATTTATGACTATTGCAATAGTTATTTAATTATAAGACTAGTGTGACTACTACTGAGTTCTTGTTTAAGTAATCTTTTTAATAACTAAAAAGATTAGAAAAACTAAAGCAGATCGAATGAAAAACAACCCTTTTATTTTCCCATAATTATTGCTTACTTTCCTTTTCCTAAATGTAGGACTAAAGGGTAAGAATAGGTGAAACTTTGTGTGATGTAGTATTTGCTTCTGTACGTTTCAAAACAAAATAGAAATCGCTTTAAGTAGGATTTGGTATGCTGGAAATGGGTGTGGGAATATTTGTCATTTAATGTCTTGCTCACAAGTTAGGAAGTACCTAAAAACATGGGAAATGGAGTTAAGAGTCTTGTATTCACATTTAAGTTCTGCAACTGTCTTAGAGAACTTAACTCTTTGAGCCTCCTTTCTTGTGTGATGTATTTGGATTAGACTGCCACATTTTTTTTTTTTTTAAGATTTTATTTATTTGAGAGAGAGCACAGAGGGAGAGTGAGAGGGAGAAGCAGAGTCTCCACTGAGCAGACAGCCTAACACCAGGTTTGATCCCAGCACCCTAGGATCATGAACTGAGCTGAAGGCAGACGCTTAACTGACTGAGCCACAGAGGTGCCCCCCAGATTCTTTTTAACTCTGAAATTTTCTGTGAAATGGAAGAGCATATTTTGTCACTTGAGAGGGCGTGAGAGAAAGTGGTGTTGAGAAGAAGTTCCCAGTGCTGATGACATGGTTTATTATTAAATTAGTGGCCATCCAGAGCACAAGTGTAAGTAATTGTGAAGTATACAGAAGAATCTGGAGTTGAGGGAGAGAACGAAGTATGGTATTTGCAAATTGGAAGCCTGCCTGTAGCATCTCCATAAATAGGAATCTGGTGAGCAGGCTGCCCTGCTAACATTTATCTAGTCTTAATTGATACAGTCAATCTTATGTTGGGTTACAATTAACAGCTGCTGCCAAGGCAACTTAACACTAGATCTAAGGAAAGTATGTTGCAACAAATAAGCTTGCTTGACACTAGAGCTTGCCACTGACGTGGTTCATCTACTGTTTATCTCACGGGATTGTGTTATCATTGATACACATGTAAATTCAGTTTTTGGCAGTTGGTCAAAAATTGAACCTTTTGGGCACTGGTGATTTCTTATTACTTTATAGATTGTTACTTACCAAGAATATTGTTGACCCATTTTAGAAATTTAGTTTATATTTTTCTGATTATGAAAGCATTGTGTAGTCATTTTGAAAAAAGATTTATTTTAGAGAGGGAGAGAGAGAAAGCAACCACGAGTGGGAGGAGAGAAGGGAAAAAAGATTTATTTTAGAGAGGGAGAGGAAGAGAGAAGACTATAGGTGGAGTGTGCCTGTTGCAGGGCTTGATCTCACAACCCTATCCGAAGCTAAGAGTCAGCCACTCAACTGACTGTGCTACCCAGGCACCCCCATAGTCTATTTTTAAAAATCTGGAAAGTACAGAAAAAGATTAAGAAGAAAATAGAGATTATCTGAAATTCTACTTTCTGTGTTGTGTTTCCTTCTAGTCCTTTTTTTTTGGGGGGGGGGGAGAGTGGGGTATTTCATTAAGGAGATAGCTAGAATTTCCCATGACACTCATGATGTTGGGAATCTTGCCTCATGTATTATGCTAATTAAGAACCGAATGTTTTGTTAAATTAGGTGGTACTAACTCAGATGCCTACACAGCCAGATAGGTAAATGTGTAAATCAGACCAGCGAGAGGACACTGGGGAGTGGCAGAGACTGTGGTAAACTGAAAAATACAAGACCTGAAGAAAAATACAAGATTGGAGAAAACTGCTTTTATCTCCAGCTTATTGTTACCATATGGAAACAGAGCCTCGTGTTACTGGATCTTCCTGATAACCAATAAAATTTAGAAATCTGTATTTCTTTTTATTTTTTTAAAGATTTTATTTATATACTTGAGAGAGAAAGATAGAGATAGTGACAGAAATAGTGAGAGAGAGGACAAGCTGGGAGGAGAGGGAGAAGCAGGCTCCCTGCTGAGCAGGGATCTGGACTGGTCCTGGGGCTCCATCCCAGGACCCTGGGATCATGACCTGACTTGCAGGCATATGCTTAACTGACTGAGCCTCCCAGGTACCCCTATATTTCTTTTTAATGTGAAGTTTTCATTTAAAACACTGTGCAGGTCAAACGAAACAGGTCTGTGGATTGCACCTGGCCCATACACTGCCATTATGTCATTCCTGATGTAAATGCATCTCTTGGTCTTTCTCTCATAGCTCTCACGAGAAGAGCACTTATATAAGAGAAAATATTTAGAGGACTTGGGATGAGGAATTTCTAAGAGTGGCTTCAGGAATTTTCACTCTGTATAGACACTGAGAGGTTTGCCTAGTGTAGAAATGATAAACCCAAAGACCCACAGGGACCAGGAAGTGATATAAATGAGTGAAAAGGTCTGGATGTTAAGATTATAGGGAAGGATACAGAGAGTATACATCCTATAGGGGACATTTGGGTCCTAGCAAATTTTTTTTTTTTTTTTCTGAAATGTGATCTGATATGGCCAAATCTTTTGATATTTCGAGAGACATCAGGAATTTTTATCCTTATGAAATTTCTTGATTTCAAAAAAAAAAAAAATGTGGCCAAAACAAAAATTACCCTTGGTCCAAATTCTGCACAAAGGCTACTAGCTTGTAACTCGTGGTCTAGATCACTGTCTCCCTAAGTATATCCTACAAATCCAAATTCCATCACAGGTTAGTAGGTATTAAGAAATAGGGTACCTGGGTGGCTCAGCGGGTTAAAGCCTCTGCCTTCAGCTCAGGTCATGATGCCAGGTTTCCTGAGATCAAGCCCTGCATTGCGTTTGGCTCTCAGCAGGGAGCCTTCTTCCTCCTCTCTCTGCCTCCTTGTGATCTTTGTCTGTCAAATAAGTAAATAAATAAATCTTAAAAAGAAAAAGAAATAAAGAATTTGGAAAGTGGTGGATTAAATAAAATTAAACATTTCCTGACTGAAGATTACGTTAGATCCTTAAATTAGTGTTTTGTAAATTCCTAAGAAGATACACAGCTCATAGACCCCACAGCACAGTTAATATCTTTGTTTTACTCATTTACCTCACCATCCCTCTTGTCTCCAAGGAAGAAGTGATTTCTTCCTGGTAAATGTTAGTCTCTCTACTTGTTCTCCAGGTTCTTTCCCTGCGTCTTCAGAGACCTTGCTTCATAATCAGTGCCTTGTTTCCTGCTTCCTTTCTTTCAGCCTATCAACATGCTTGATTTTCTCTTATTTAAACAAAATAGTAACCCTTTCCTTACAGCATACATAAAAATAAACTTCAAATGGACTGTGGACCTAAAAATGTAAGAGCTATAAAATTCTTAGAATAAAATATAGGAGTAGATATTCATGACCTTGGTTATGCAAAGCCTTCTCAGATATTAAACTAAAAGCACAAGCCACCAAAAAAAAAGGTAAGTTGAATTTCATCAAAATTAAAAATTTTGTGCTATAGAAGACACCCTCAGGAGAGTGAAGACAATTCACAGACTGGGAGAAAGTATTTGCAAAAGACACAGAACTAAAATTGTTTATAAGGTATGGGCAAAGGATCTAAATAAACATTTTTCTGAAGAAGGTATACAAATGGTTAATAGGCACATAGGAAGATGTTCAATATCATTAGCCATCAGGGATATTCAAATCAAAACCACATTGAGACATCACTGCACTAGGATGGCTATGACAAAAAAGACAGATAATAATATTGCTGAGGATGTGGAGAAATTGGAACCCTCACACATTACTGTTGCTGGTGGGAATGTTCGATGGTACTGCCTCTTTGGACGACATTCTGACAATTCCTCAAGAGTTTAAACATAGAGTTACCATGTGATCCAGCAGTTCTCTCCCTAGATATATCCAAGAGAAATGAAAACAAACATCCACAAAAAAAACATGTACACTAATGTTCATAGCAGCTTTATTCATAAGAGCCAAAAAGTGGAAATCATCCAAATGTCCACCAATTGATGAATGATAAGCAAAACGTGGTATAGCCACATTTGTTAATAAAAAGCAATTATTTGTCAATAAAAACGAAGTACTGATACATACTCCAACAAGAAAGAAGCCAGTTACTAAAGGTCATATATTGTGTGATTTCATTCGTATCAAAGATAGGCAAATCTGTAGAGACAGAAAGTAAATTACTGATTGCCTACAGCTAGATGGGGTTGGAGAAGGATTGGGGATAAATGAAAGGAGTGACTTCTAATGGGTTTCTTGAAGGGGTGATGAAAATATTCAAGAATTGATTGTGGTGATGGTTGCACAACTCTCTGATTATACCAGAAACCATTAACTCTGGCAGTTGACACTAATGACTTGTCTCTCACATCCTTGAAACTCGATTCCTTTGGCTTTCATGGCATCGTTCTGCCATTCCTTGCACATGGCTCTCAGACATTTCCTTCTCAGCTCTTTTCACCAACTTACTCTTCCACCAGCTGCAGTCTGTTTCTTCAGCCCAGGCTAGTCAACGGAGGAACCATCTCTTCAGTTGCTTATGGAACATTTGCTTATCTCCATCTAAACACCCCGTGGGTCCTAATGAGTTTTCCTCTCAGATGTGGTTTGCTTTTACTATATTATCTCTACTCCCAAGTCTATTTGAGTCAGGAGGCTGAGAGTCATTCTAAATTTCTCCCTTACTCTCCACCTGGAGTGTCATGTAGGTGCACCTCTTAAGGCTGCCCTCGTATCCATCTGTACCCTAGCTCATCTGTAGTTTATCTTTCACAAAGACTCTAAGCTCTGCGAGGTCAGGGACCACATGTCTTTTCTTCACTACTGTCTATAATACCAGGACATTGCATGTTATATAAATATTTGATCAAATAAATGAACTAATGCATCAACTTGTCATTGTAGTTTTTTAAAAATATTTGGTTCATTTTTGCTGCTGTATTTATCTTTTTTTTTTTTTTAAAAGATTATATTTATTTATCAGAGAGAGAGAGGGAGAGAGCGAGCACAGGCAGACAGAATGGCAGGCAGAGGCAGAGGGAGAAGCAGGCTCCCTGCTGAGCAAGGAGCCCGATGTGGGACTCGATCCCAGGACGCTGGGATCATGACCTGAGCCGAAGGCAGCTGCTCAACCAACCGAGCCACCCAGGCGTCCCGCTGCTGTATTTCTCTTATTGAGATGGAAACCTAATAATGTCTTTTGCTTAGAACTATTAAATAATTTCCCACTGCTTACAGAATAAAGTCTAAATCCTTGTCAGCCCTCCCTAATGTCCCTTACTGCCTCTCCAACTTCTCATCCTCTCTATACTTCCTCCCTGTGGATCTGTGTTCCCCGAACTGGCCATACTGGGAAGCTATCCTTTCTTCCCCAAATTCTATAACTCTTGGAGAACTCTTACCCGCCTTTCTAGAGTTTCTTTTCGTCTGTGAAAACTCTCCTGCCTCACTGACACAGAGCTGAAGCTTGGATGTAACTCTATTAGAGGACACATTACACTGCGTTACAATGATTTGTTTAAGCATTTGTCTTGTCTGTCTCTGAAAGGCAAGGACTGAGTCTCATTTATTTTTGTATTGCCGTCACACACAGTGTTGTACACAGTGTTGTTCCTGCCACATAGGAAGTACTCAATAAGTTCTTGAGTAAGTGAGTGAGTTGGAAACCAGAGTAGGTTAGAGAGTCCTAGTTTTTCTGGATATACAGCTTTTTAAATACCCAACTGTAGTATATCATCTGTGAATGATGCAAAAGGTACCGTGAGGGTGGATGAATTCCAAGTCCATCCCCACTGCAGGAAAACAACCAAAAATGTTGCTGATGGTGGGCACGTATGTTATCATTGTCCTTGTATTACCCAGATGTGGTACTGGACACAGCTGTGTATCATAATAGCCATTCAGTATAATGGATTGATCAGCCTATTGCTTACACTGTAGAAACAGTGATTTGAACCAAACAAAGTATAAGACTTTTTTTTTTTTTTAAGATTTTATTTATTTATTTGACAGAGATCACAAGTAGGCAGACAGAGAGGCAGGCAGAGAGAAAGGGGGAAGCAGGCTCCCTGCTGAGCAGAGAGCCCGATTTGGGGCTTGATCCTAAGACCCTGAGATCATGACCTGACCTTAAGGCAGAGGCTTAACCCACTGAGCCACCTAGGCGCCCTACCAAACTAAGTATAGGCAGAAGGATGCACATTCCCTTGTCAGGTCCCAATCAGTTGGTTTCCATCATTTAGCTCCATAGTTGGCCTACTATAACTTTAACTGTACATTAGGCTTACATTTTCATCATTTGCATCTTCTTGTCCAAATACATTAGAAAGTTGTGTTGATTACCATCTCCCTGCTTCCTTTAAATGTGATGTTCTATAGGTGTTCTCTGTTCTATACACTTATACTGTACAAATCTGTAACCCAAGTCCTCCGTGATGTGTTTTGTCTTCCTGTTTTCTTAGTTTAGCTAAGGGCGACATCTGCATTAACATATTTTTTTTAGTCTGGGTAATGACTTGAACCAGCCAAGCTCTTTTTTTTTTTTTTTTCTTTTTGCTGGAAAGAAACCAAATCTCTCTACATTACTGAACTAAATTGAGTAGACTGTGATGAAAGGAGTAATAATAACAACAGTAGAAGACAAAAGGCCTCTCACAAGGAATTTTGAACTAAAGTCACATATTGAACAAAAGATATTTAAATTAACTACTGAACAAAGTAAGAGCTCTTCAAAAGAAACAGGGCTTCCTGCCAAGCCCCGTAAAAATTGCCCCTAGGCCTCTTACTCATTCACTACCATTATTTCAGTTTATCTGTCTAAGGATGCTTTATTTCTTATCTCATTCTCTTCCCACAACCTAGGGGACACATAGTTGGCACTTATGTTGGTTGAATAGAGCGGAATTGGGCCTCAAGAGTTAGAGGCAATTCTCTGAAGAAAAAAATTAAAAGAGAAATCGTTTTAGCAGAGAATAGAACCAACAGATCTTAATTTCAGCAATGGAATAAAGCTTGGAAGTAATAAAATGTATTTATTGTAAAGTTAGATTACTTCGAAAGGGTTGTTTTTAAATGCTGATCTAGAAAACCTGCTGAGAACTTAAACTATAACTAAGACTATTTGTCATTCTTTTCTTTGCCTTTTTTTTTTTTAACCCTTTAACTATGGGTCTTTATAATAAGATTTAAGGTTAGAAATTCTGGCATCTCCTTTTACTCACAATCGTAAAGTGTATAGATAAAATATATAGGCAGTGAGAGCTTTTAAATTTTGCATTCGTTAATCATTCCATACCTTGCCTTGTTCCTAAAAAGAATTTGAGGTCTTTTTTTTTTTAAATTTTATTTATTTATTTGACAGAGAGAGATGACAAGCAGGCAGAGAGGCAGGCAGAGAGAGAGGAGGAAGCAGACTCCCTGCTGAATGGAGAGCCCGATGCGGGGCTCCATCCCAGGACCCTGAGATCATGACCTGAGCCAAAGGCAGCGGTTTAACCCACTGAGCCACCCAGGTGCCCCAAGAATTTGAGGTCTTAATGAGGACTTAAGGTAGAAAAGATAAAGGTAAATTTCCTTTGTCGGAGTTAAAAGGGAGTTTGGCCATCCTACAGTAGACAAGTAAGGAGATACCTAAAGAGATCACATAGCTTAGAAGAAATATATGAGTAATTAACATGATATATTTGAGGTCACATTACAATATTAGCCAAGCTGGAACTGGAAACCAAATCACCAAATGTGTTCTTATATGTGTGTAACAAAAACATTTGTCTTGCACTAGTCAAGTGTATGGGTGACTGGTGCAGTACAGGTTTGAGAAGCTTTTGTTAAGATTATTCCTGACCAAGGGAGTCTGGGTGGTTCAGTTGGTTAGGCCTGGGACTCTTGATTTCAGTTCTCAGGGTCATGATCTCAGGGCTGTGATCTCAGGTCATGGGGTTGAGCCCCGGGTCAGGCTCTGTGCTCAGTGCAGAGTCTTCTTGGTCCCTCTCCCTCTGCTCTTCCCCCTGCTTATGTTCTGTCTGCCTCTCTGTCTTTAAAATAAATACATAAAATCTTACTGACCTGCTTGTTTGCAAAGTTTAGTCTGTATTATGAATCATACGCTTCCCCATTCTAAGGCTGAACTCCAGGAATATGTTTTTCTGAAGCCATGAAGATTCCTGCTAGTTAACAAAGAGCATTTTGTGAATTAATCCCCTTCTTAATTGTTCTGCTCTTTTTATTTGAAAAAAATGGGTGCTGAAAAAACTATTTCTCTTTAGATAGTGTGGGGAAGGAGGAGAAAAGTGCATTTCCTGTCATTTCCTGGTGATGGCTTAAAAATGTCCAGTTTTGTCTTGGCTTTCCTAGACAGAATTGCCAGTTGATCACAAACAAAAGATGTCTTTCTGGTCCTGCATATCTTCAGGAACTGGCTTCTTTGGAATTTCTTGAATTGATCCTTTAGTGATAGAACACTTGATTTGGAAAGATCTAGAAAAAAGAATGACAACCTTTGAATAAATAGGCAGGTTAAGTTACATAATCTTCTCTGCCTTTGCTTGGTATACAAAAACCTTCCCAGGGTGATTGTGGAGCTTTCCTTTCTAGCCTCATTTCATTTGCTGAGGCGCAAACAGCCTGTTTTTCCTGTCTAGTCAACCACGTGCTCAAACACTTCTGAGCCTTTGCTTGTTTTCTCCTTTCTGCTTAGTCTGTCTGATCCTTCTCTTCTCCATCTGGCAACCTCTGCCTTTCCAGGCCCAGCTCCTTTCTTCTGTGAAGAGAATACATAACAAAGGTAGAAATGAAAGTTTATCTAGGAGCTGTGTGAAGAGTGAATTAGAAGAAGGAAGTCTGGGTGCCTGGGTGTCTCAGTGGGTTAGGCCTCTGCCTTCAGCTCAGGTCATGATCCCAGGATCCTGGGATCGAGTCCCACATTGGGTTCTCTGCTAACCAGGGAGCCTGCTTCCCCTCTCTCTCTGCCTGCCTCTGCCTACTTGTGATCTCTGTCTGTCAAATAAATAAATAAAATTAAAAAAAAAAAAGAAGAAGAAGAAGAAGAAGGAAGTCTGGAGGCAGGAAGGCCAGTTTTAGGAGACAGTGAAAGTCCCACAGACCTGACTTATGCAATATAGTAGCTACTAGCCACATGTGGCAATTTAAATTACAATTAATTGAAAGAAGTTGATCTGTAAGGTATACATACTGGATATTCTGACTATATGACATTCTGGGAAAGGCGAAACTGTGGAGACAGTGAAAAAAGCAGTGGTTGCCAGGGATCTGGGGGCTGGGAGGCATGAATAGTCAGAGCACAGGGATTATTGGCATGGCTCTTTTTGGATACCATAATGATGGATACATGTTCTTGTGGATTTGTCAAACCCATAGAATGTACCATACCAAATGAACGGTCATGTAAACTATGCATTTTGGGTGATTATGATGTAGTCAGTGGTAGGTTTATTGCTAGTACAAATGTACTTCTCTGGCAGGGGTTGTTCATGGGGTAGGCTGTTATTGTATGGAGCAGGGAATGTTTGGGAAATCTCTGCACCTTCCCCTCAATTTTGTTCTGAATCTAAAATGCTATGAGAAAAAAAAATCTTAATTATAAAAATTAAAATTAATTAAAATTGAATTAAAAGTAATAACTTAGTTCTTCAGGTGCACTAGCCATATTTCAAATGCTCAATAGCCACATGTGGCTAATGGTTACTGTATTGGGTAAGATAATTTAAATAGAACATTTCTGTCTTAAAGTTTGCATTGGACAGCATTGCTAAAACTCAATTCCTCAAGGGAAATGGCATTCATTCTACATAGTCATGCTTTATGTATTGTGCCTTAAAAATGGGATCATGTATTCATTGTCCCTAACTTAATTCTGGACTGAGTGTATGAAGATTGGAGTGATTGTGGATATCACCACAATATGAATGCAGCTTAGAACAGTGAATCAAATTTAGTGTCTGTCACTTAAATACTTAAAAATAGCTTCTGGATAAGTGGCCTTGAACATTTTTAAAAAAGATTTTATTTATTTATTCGAGAAAAGGGGGAGGGACAAGCAGGACTCCCTGCTAAGCAGGGAGTCCTACTTGGGGCTCTCAGTTCCAGGAGCCTGAAATCATGACCTGAGCCCAAGGCAGATGCATAACTGACTGATCCACCCAGGTGCCCGCCTCTGGGTAAATTTTTAGTATCTATTTTTCTTTCCCCACCTACCCCTACCCTTAAAAATAGAGACATAAAATAATTAAATATTCTTTAGTAAATACCTCCCCTGGGGTCAGAATATAGGCTATTTGCAAAAATGTTTTAATGGGTTTTTTTGGTTTACTCATGAGTGTTTTATTTATTTATTTTTAAAATATTTCATTTATTTATTTGAGAGGTAGAGAGAGATAGTGAAAGAGAGAGAGATGAGAGGAGAGAGGTCAGCGGGAGAAGCAGACTTCCTGCTGAGCGGGGAGCTTGATGTCGGACTCGATCCCAGGACTCTAGGATCATGACCTCAGCCGAAGGCAGTCGCTTAACCAAATGAGCCACCCAGGCGCCCCTGTTTTATTTTTTGGTAATAAATTGTAGCAGTCTATCAGTCTTCTAGTATTGCCGCCTTCAAAGACTTTTCATTTAATTGATCTAGAAGTCATTCCTGACTTTTTCCCCCCTCAATCTATTCCCCTTCCACTGTACCTCCCAGTCTAAGTGCACATCCTATTACTTCTTCCTCCAAAAGAATGAATTCTCCATTTCCACTTTTATGTCTTGTTTTAAGGCACTGCCCTCTCTCCCCTGGATGACTGCAGTAGCCTCCTAACTGGTCACCATGCCTTCCCTTGCCCGCTAAGATCCCTTTGCCACATAACAGGCAGAATGACTTTTTAAAAAAAAAGTCAGATCATGTCAATCTCCTGTTTAGTACTCCTGCTTCTTACTGTGTTTAGAAAAGATTCCACAGATTTTAACTTTACTTAAAGGGCTTTTTGTGATCTGGTACTTGCCTTCTTATCCAACTTATTATCTTCTTACCAACCTTCTTATCCAACCTTCTTTTCCAACCCTGTCCCCACACCTTTTCCCCTCACTGAGCTTTAGCCACTCTGGCCTCGTTCCACATCCTTGAATATACTCAGACTGTCCTGCCCTAGGGTCATTTCCTTGTTTCTACCTCTGGAGGGTTCTTTCCCAGCTCTGGCGTGAATGGTTTCATCTCAGCTTCAGGGCCTCAACTCCAGTGTTACTTCCTCAGAGAGGTACCTTCTTTATCTACTCTTTCTGAAGTAGGCTCTCTCTACTCCTACCCCCTACTCTCTATGGCATTGCTCTTATCTGGGATGATTTTGTTGGTTTATTTATTTACTTTATTTATTTAGCTACTACTGGAATTTAAGTTCCATGAGGGCAGGAGACTTATTTTTACTCCCTGCTATACCTAGAACAGTGATAGAACAGTGCCTGGCTTACATAACTGTACTCAGTTGATGTTTAATAATGCTGAATAACCGAATGCTTCTTAAAGGAGATATAAGAGGAACTCACTCCTCTTCCTCCCTTGTTCTCTCTGTCTATGTGTGTGTCAAATAAAAGAAATCTCCATGTGTCTAAATGTGAATGTCCTTTTAGGCCCTTTATACTTAGTATGAACCAGTGACTTTTTTGCTGAACTTCATTTTTTACTTTGGGAGATCATGGCCCACAGCTTTTTGAATGGTTGATTTTAGTTGCAAAATATAGTGAACAATACATCTGGAAATATTCTGTCATGTTTTGATCTGAGAAACTCTAGAGAACCAGCTGCTGATTTGAAAGGCTTTTATTATGATACAGACAGCCTATTGTCTCCAAAAGTACTGGCTATTACACAGTGGTATATGTGTTTTGCTTTTTTCTGAGCTTTTAACTTGAGAGAAAAAAAACTTGTATTCATTAACTTATGCATGACTTGTATTCTGGGAGAATAGTTTATTGTATTATTTTTCTTTAGCTGATTTACTGTGCACTTAGGGATTTTTCTTACTCATTTTTCTTCTTTAAACTCAATGGAAAGTTAAATGGTTAAATAGTAGGATGGAGATACTTTCCATTCCGGATTTAAAAAATTTTCAGATTTCTGCATTATACTATGGTCTATACTTGTGATTTAGCACTTTTACCTAGCTTTATATTGATAAAATGAGTGAATTTCCTCATTCACTATATTCAAGTATAACCTCTTTTAAGAGTACTTTGTGATATATGATATAACTGTAGTGAAAGAAAAATTGACATCCAAGCCCTACATATGAATAATCGTGAAGAAAGTGAGTATATGTATTATTTGTGGTATAATAAGTGTATCTGCACATAAACAAAATCTGGGTAGTGTAACTTTTAGTATTTTGATATATTTTTATATTTTTAGCTATTACTGTTTAGAAGATTTATATGAAATGATGTAATTACTACAGCTATTAGATGGAAAATAATTGCATCTAAATAACCTAAAGTAATGTTTTAATATTACTTTTTAAATTATAAAAATTGTATCTTCTCATTTCAGAAAATTAGAATATAGGATATACAGGTACAGAATTTCCTAAGCATCATTATAACCACTGTTAATATTTTGTTTTGTATTTTTTCAGTGTTTTACTTCATGCATATAGATTTTTTTGGTTTGTTTTAATCATTCTGTATTTATTATTTTTATAACTTTTAAATGAAATAAAATGTCATAAACATCTTCCTGTAGTGTTGAGTCTTTATAACCATTGTTTTTTTTTTTTAAGATTTTATTTTATTTATTTGAGAGAGGGAGACAGTGAGAGAGAGCATGAGCGAGGAGAAGGTCAGAGGGAGAAGCAGACTCCCCATGGAGCTGGGAGCCTGATGTGGGACTCGATCCCGGGACTCCAGGATCACGCCCTGAGCTGGAGGCAGTCGTTTAACCAACTGCGCCACCCAGGCGTCCCTATAACCATTGTTTTAATAGCCCTATAGTACACTACCTAAAGATAGATCTTAATTTGCTTAACTGTTCCTCATTGTTGGGGTAATTGTTTAAAAACATTTCAGCTTTTATAACTAACATGATCATGAATATTTTTGTAAATATTGTTATTACCACATTTGGTGTTATTGCTTATAGGGGAATTCCTAGATATTTTTTTATTTCTTAATTCATACCAGCAAATGCTTTTCCAAAGAGATTATGCCAGTTTATAATTCCACCAGAAAGGTATAAAACTATTCCATTGTAGAATTCAGCATTATATATTATTTTTTTATAGTTGTTCTATAATTAGGGGAA
Organism: Neogale vison; assembly: GCF_020171115.1. Classification (NCBI taxonomy): domain Eukaryota; kingdom Metazoa; phylum Chordata; class Mammalia; order Carnivora; family Mustelidae; genus Neogale; species Neogale vison. Next base: position 187,737,382 of record NC_058092.1, read on the forward strand.
AAATCATGTTGTTTTACTTTGAATTTATTAGATGACTGGTGAAGTTGTGTATTTTTGTATGTTTGGTTTCTAGTTTCAGCATCATAATTTCTTCATATTTCTTCAGTTCCAGTAACATCTGTTTTTTTCTGTATAGACATTTTGGCCTACTTACCTTGCTTGATTCATGTACTTCATGCATTGTTTTAGAGATATGGGGTACCTGGCTGGCTCCGTCAGTAGAGCATATGACTCTTGATCTTGGGGTTGTGAGTTCAAGCCCCACATTTGTGTAGAGATTATTTAAAAATAAAATCTTTAAAAAAGAGAGAGAGGGGCGCCTGGGTGGCTCAGTGGGTTAAAGCCTCTGTCTTCGGCTCAGGTCATGATCTCAGGGTCCTGGGATCAAGCCCCACATCAGACTCCTTGCTCAGCAGGGAGCATGCTTCCCCCTCTCTCACTCTGCCTGCCTCTCTGCCTCCTTGTGATCTCTCTCTCTGTCAAAAAAATAAATAAAATCTTTAAAAAAAAAAAAGAGAGAGATAGCAGTTTGTCAATTAAACATATATACATAAATCTCAGTGATGCATTTCTCTCTCTCTCTTTTTTTTTTTTTTTAACTGTGCTCAGGGATGCCTTCAAATGAATGGTTCTGAAGAAGGGGTAATACGTTATGTTTGTACTCCATATTGTTGTCCAGGAGTATTGTGGAAGAATATATGGGAACAGACTTGATAATTTCAAAAATCTAGAATTTTTTTTTGAATCCAGAAACTTCAAGGATAGATTATATGTAAAGTATATGTTTCAAATATGTTGAAGTAATAGTTTTTAGAAGTCTGAGAATTTATTATTGAATTGTGAATCTTTTTTTCTCCTGTAGGTTGGAAAAGAGACTGTTCAAACCACTGAGGATCAAATTTTGAAGAGAGATATGCCACCAGCATTTATTAAGTGAGTAATTAAAACATTCTTCTCTTGCTAAGCAGAATAATCCTCTTGTTAGAAAAGAAAATTAACTGATTCCAGGAACAGCTTTTTTTTTTTTTTTTTTTTAAGTATTTACAATTGAAATTTGACTTTTGATCTTTTAACACTCTGGTTTCCTACTGTTGATTGTATTCATTGCTGTTAAGCATTTTTGACATAATAATTTTTAATAAAACTATGACTTCTGAATTTCATTGTCTGGAATGGGAAGGATTTAGAAACATTCTGACCTTAGCAGGCATTTATCTGGGTAATATGCTGAACACCTTCGCTTGAAGATAAGGAAATAACAATAGATACAAAGTTCAAAAAAATTAATTGCAATGTATTTCAGTGGCATTTTAAATTTAAGTTATATTTACATATCACCCAAACTCCTACAAACCATTTTTCAGGTGTTATGGCCTATCCTGAGTAAAAGCAGAGATGCTAACTTTTTTTTTTTAAAGATTTTGTTTATTTATTTATTTGACAGAGATCACAAGTAGGCAGAGAGGCAGGCAGAGAGAGAGGAGGAAGCAGGCTCCCTGCCAAGTAGAGAGCCTGATGTGGGGCTCAATCCCAGGACCCTGGGATCATGACCCGAGCCAAAGGCAGAGGCTTTAACCCACTGAGCCACCCAGGTGCCCCGAGATGCTAACTTTTGACTAGTTAAAACTTTGTTAAGTTCTTGATTATGTTTTCTTTGATCAATGGCTTTGTTCTGTGGCAGTCAAGTACTATGTAAAAGTAAAGGCTGATGCATAAGGCAAAAAAACCCCAAAAAGTAGGACCTCTGCAAGTCAAGAGTAAGGTAAGTCTATTCAGTTACAAAAAGGAAGGGCAAAGGATTTGAATAGGTACCTCAAAAGAGAGGAAACCCAAATGGCCAAAAAAAGATGAACAGGTGATTTATCTCATTAGTCATCAGAGCTGTGCAAATTATTCTGTTAGGACCTCTAAATTAAGAAGTCTGGTAATATCAGTTATTGATAATGATGTGGAACAATGGAATTCTCATACACTCCGACTGGGAATGTAAAGTGGTGCAGCCTCTTTGGGAAACAGTTTGGTGTTAGTAAAGTAGAAGATAGGCAATTCTTAGAGAAACTTATGCTCATGTACACTAGGACCTAAATATGAAAATATTGGTATCAACATTGCTCATGATGACCCTCTGATCTATTTATAGTAGAATGGAAGAAAACAATTATGGTGTAGTTATAAATTAGAATACTAATCAGTAAGGAAAAGGATTGAAAATGGTTAATTTTATGTCATGAATTTCAATTAAATTTAATTAAAAAATGAATGAATCTAAAAAATGAGAGAAATGAATGGTAGATATGTAGGTAGATCCCATTTATTTAAAGTGCAAAAACATGTAGAGATAAACTGTATTGTTTAGGAATGCCTGCTTATGTGATAAAATGATAAAGATAAGAAAATAATGCTTGTAGAAGTCAGGATAGTAGTATTTCTGGGAGGAAGGAAGAGGGTTATACTTGGGGAGGGGCACATAGGGGCTTCTAAAATGGTAATAATGTAAAAACAAACAAACAAATAAATAAAATGGTAGTGTATTTCTTGATATAAGTATTGAATTATATAGGTGGTTGTTTTATTCTTTGTATTATACATATGTTTTATACAATTTTCAGTATGTATGTTACATATCACAATTTTAAATAATGTGAGAAGTATTCCTTTATTTTTATCCTCCTTATGTTCTGTTTTCTTTGAACAGATGCAAAATTTCACCCATATTGATGTCTTCTTATTTCTAACTTACTTGAGTGGGTGCTTCTACATAACGGTATTTCTGTTAATTCTGCAAAATATTCATATGTCAGGAAGTAAGGGGCCAGAGCATCTTTTTTTTTTTTTTTTTTTTTTTTTTTGTAGAGCCTGTTTTGTGGGAGTATCTTCTCTGACTTGCCTTCATTGGATTCATTAACCTCCAAGGCTTCTTCCAGTTCTAACCAATATGAGCCTACTTTGTTTACATGCCATTTCATCAGCATGGTAATATTAAGATGAGTCCTATGCTGTCATTAAACACTGTAGTTAAACTTACATTTTTTAGAAATAGAAACACAGGTCTAACTTGTACCTGTTTTCCCCTCAGCCCCTTGGAAGGTACACGGTGTGGGCAGATAATGTACAGAGGGTTTCAACATCAGGTGGATATTTGAACTACATAACCTCTTAGAAAGTTCCTTTCAGCCCTATCTTTTAAGTCTATGAATATCATTTGGTAAAGAATTTCTTTAGGAAACTCATTTCTGCTCATTCCCAGAGATATATCCCTGAAGTATGCTATGTGCTCTCACAGGCTTCCTTGGGGACTTGGAAAAAAAAAAATTAAGGAGTGTGTCTTAGTTGTGATAATATTTTTTAAAAGTAGGTAACTTTATTTATTTATTTATTTTAAAAAAGATTTTTATTTATTTATTTGACACAGAGAGAGAGAGAGAGATCACAATTAGGCAGAGAGGCAGGCAGAGAGGGGAGGAAGAAAGCTCTCTGCTTAGCAGAGAGCCCGATGCGGAGCTTGATCCCAGGATCCTGGGATCATGACCTGAGCCGAAGGCAGAAGCTTTAACCCACTGAGCCACCCGGGCGCCCCAAAAGTAGGTAACTTTAAAACAAAATAAAACTTCATTGATTGCCCTTGGTAACCCGGACACCAGTCCCCTACTCTGGTAATAATTTATTTATTTATTGGTAATTGGTAATTTAGAGAAAAAAAATTAAGCATTTATCTTGCCTTTCCAGAGGTTCTTCAAAAAATTAAAAACAGAACTACTGTATAATCTGGCAATTCTACTTCCGTATATTCATCCAAAGGAAACAAAATCACTATATCAAAAAGATATCTGCACTCCCATGTTCATTGCAACATTTCTTATAATAGCCAAGACATAGAAACAACCTGAATGTCCATCAGAATGAATGGATAAAGAAAATATGGTGTGTGTGTGTGTGTGTGTGTGTGTGTATACACACACAGTAATGGAGGGAAGTGAAAGAAGGTGGTTCAAAGGTACAGAATTCAGTTATAAAGATAAATAAGTTCTGGGGATATAATGTACAGCATAGTAACTATAGTTAACAGTACTGTACTGTATATTTGGAAGTTGCTAAGGGAATAGATGTCAAAAGTTATCCTCTCCCCTCCTCCAGTATTGTAACTGTCTTGCCCCCTGTACAGACTATCTCAGAGTAGCCTAATAACCCTAGTTGATGAAGGGAATTCTAATCAACAAATGTGGAATTAATGACAGAATTAGAAAGTCATAATTATGCAGTTTTAATTATGCATAATAAAATTATGCAATTTTAAACAGTTGATTTAGATAGGGATCATCAATAGATGAAACCGTTCAGAGGTTTTAACATTTATTCCACCATGGAGGGGGAAATCCTGGTCTCCGTGGGGAATCAGGGAAAAACACTATGTTATGATCAACTGAAAAATTTACTGAGCAATGTTTAAAAAGTACATAACTTAATATGTTACTTGGAAATAGGATAGAGTATAAATAAAATGGCTATGGTTGTCAAACAGATTTGGGGGGCAAATATTCCATAATTTAAAATATTATGGCTCTTCATGCTTTTCTTGCTTTTCTTTAGAATGCAAAATGTAGCCGAAAATAACTTTAGTAGATGCCTTGGCTTGAAGGGGGAGGGGACAGAGAGGGGAAACAGATGGAAGCAGTTAATGACATCCTTGGAACTGTTGAGTAGGACATTCTTTTGGGCTGTTTGGTTGATGTTTGGAGGTTTCCAGGGCATGACAGAGCTTCCTCTGTCATCCACTTTTACAAAGACTTCTAAATAGTGTCTGCTTAGGCAAGGCTAAAGGCTAAAAGATGTTTTAAAAATTTATTCTTAGATTAATTTCTGCTCCTAGAATGTTAGAATGTCAGGACTAGACAAAACAGAAGACTCCTTGCCTGTAGGTAGATTTATACCTAAGCAATCTGATAATACATTTAGAGATTTTTTAGGGAAAGATATATTTTTCAGGATTTTTTACATTTTTAGGATGGGGGGGTTGTCAAAATCACATCATGGTCTATTTGAGAGACTGGCAGTTAAGGTCATATGGATATATTGGAGAATAGGTTTAATATCAGTTAAAAATTATACATCTGAGTTACAAGTTTCAATGAGGGCCTTCTTGTGCTTGGGCAATTCCTTATTGTAAAAGTGAGAACATTATAATATAGAGCAAAATTTGCACTGTTACAGAAAGGCTTTCTCTTGGGTGGAGCAAAAGCTATCTGATCTCTAACTGCCCTAGCAGATAGCATTGACAATTTACTAATTTTACCCAAGATTGTAATAATAGCCACACTGTTGCACAGGAGGTGTAGGGTTGCGTGATGATTGCTAAAGAAACTGTCTCAATCTTCATAAACGTGAGGAGTATAACGGTCATGCCGTACTGTTATAATATTGGTTAGATTTGCATAATATTGGTTAGATTTTCCCTGTAAAAAGTCATTTGTTCCTTTAGAGACTGTCAGCAGAAGAGTATTTTGCATCATTGTCAATCATCATCATTATCAGGCAGCAGCAATATTTATGTGTAATTGATTAATAAGCTAGATATACTAATTGGTTAAGTATTTATTGATTACCTTCTATTATGTCTAGCATACCACATGCTACATAGATGGTAGTTCTTACCAGTGTATTTTGAGTGATCACATGTAAGATGTATTGTAAGTTATTTGTTAGCAATAATAAAATGTCAAAATTTGCAAATGCTTTATTTTTTTAAAATAAATTGAGCATATTCAAGTCACATGCATAAAGACATCCTTCTCTTCCCTGCTTACTAGGTAATTGCTTTTTTTTCTTTTAATTTTTATTGAAAAATTGAAAATTGAAAAATTTTTCTTTTAATTTTTATTTTTATATTCAATTGTTTTATATTATGCTTTTTTAATAAGAAAGATATTAGTGAAATTATAGCTGTTATGGCTGGAAATTGTGTGTAATTCCAGGTACACACGTGGGGGAATGTCATACATAAGGGTTTATTCTTTTTTTTCTTATAAGATTTTATTTATTTGTTTGACAGAGAGAGAGAGGATTGAGAGTACAAGCAAGGAGATTGGCAGGCAGAGGGAGAGACAGAAGCAGACTCTCCCTGAGCAGGCAGCCTGACTTGGGGTTGATTCCAGGACCCCAGGATCATGACCTGAGCCGAAGGCAGATGCTTAATGAACTGAACCACCCAGGTGCTCCCATGTGGTTTTTATTCTTCTGTGTATCATGGAGGAACAAATTTCTGTTGCAGAGAAATTCTTTTAAGATGCTTTAAGAAGGGGGTGCCTGGCTGGCTCCGTTGGTAGAGCATGCAACTCATGATCTCAGGGTTGTGAGTTCCAGCCCCATGTTAGGTATAGAGATTGCTTTTTAAAAATAAAATCTTAAAAAAAGAAAAAGTTTAAAAAAATGCTTTAAGAAGTTTCAAATTGAAGAGCTGTAATGTGGAGAGGCACCTGGGTGGCACAGTCCATTAAGTGTCTAACTCTTGGTTTCGGCTCAGGTTTGATCTCAGGGTGGTGAACCTGAGCCTGGTGTCTGGCTCCTGCTTAGTGTGGGGTCTGCTTGGAGAGAGAAACTCTCTCCCTCTCGCTCTGCCCCTACCCCACCACTTACACACTCTCTCTCTCAAGTAAGTAAGTAAATAAATAAATAAGAGCTGTAATGCAGACCGACTTTCACTATATAATAGCAATGCAGAGAAAGTGCTATCACCGTAAGCAGGAACAGAAGAAAGAGGTTGCATGTGGGAAGTGGGATTTGGGAAAGATAGATATGGGGAGACGGAAAATACTCCGGGTGGAACGCACTGCAGAAGCAAGTCATAGGGCCTGTGAGGAGAGGGACAGTCATGTTGGGAGTGGTAGAAACTAAGCCAAGGTAAGTTCTGCCAGGTGATAAAGGTGCTTGGAAGCCAGGCAGAGGAATTTGGAATTGGTTAGCAGAGAAGCTTTCCAGTTGTTTTTTTTTTTAATAAAGATTTTATTTATTTATTTATTTGTCAGAGAGAGAGAGAGAGCGCGCGCGAGGGAGCGCACAAGCAGGCAGAGTTGCAGGCAGAGGCGAGAGAAGCAGGCTCCCTGCTGATCAAGGAGCCTGGAGTGGGACTCCATCCCAGGACCCTGAGATAACGACCTGAGCTGATGACAGTGGCTTAACCAACTGAGCCACCCAGGTGTCCAGAAGCTTTGCAGTTCTTGAGCAGTAAGATGACAAGCTGAAAGTGGTTTTTTACCATTTACCATAGCCAAATACTGGGTGGATAATAGGGGCTAGTGAAGGAGAGTACGCTCTATGAACCTACCACATTCATTTTCTACCAGTGTGGATTTACTTCCAGATGGATTCCTTATAGGTAAAAATGTTTATGGCAAACTATTTTATTTGGCTTGAAAAAATTGCTGTGGTAGTGTACAATGGAATTTCATTCTTATTTCTGCAGCAGGGCAGAAATGAATGTGGAGGCAGTTTTTGGATCCTATCCAAGGGTGTTCAGTATCTGAATGTATGAAAATGAGTCACTTGTGAGGTGGTCCTTGTTGTATGAACTCCTTGAAAAGGGCATCAGTGGCTTTGTCTATTGGCAGGCAAATGATAGTTTGATTTAGAACTGCAAAGGGTTGCCACTTTCTGTTCAGTGTGCCTCTGAACAGTCTGCTTGAAATCATCAAAACTTGAGTTGATTCACCAGCTTGGATTATTTTTGAAACATACTGTAATGTCTAGGCCTATTGAATAAAAGAATGTTCCTAAAATACCATGTGAAAGGGTTTATGTACTATTAACAATCTGCGTGATTACCATTAATCATATTTCCTAGAGAACTGCCCTGTTTTAACTCTTAAACTTTGTTAGTAACCCCAATTACAGTAATATTTGTACAGTTTTACCTTGATTGATATTTGTGTACTACAACGAAGAAATTTACAAAGGGTTGAAACATGCTTTCACTTAATTTAGATCTCTTTAGACCTAAAATAGTGGTGTCATATTTTTAGATCGCCAGCCCTTATATTTAGCTTTTCCTTTGCTTATGATCTTGAACACTCAGAATAATCTGTGGTGAAATTTATATTTTTAACCACTCTTCTCAGTGAAAGTGCCCAGAATATCTCTTTTTAGAATTAATTCTTTGATCATACCACTCAGTACACTTTGCTTATCTGGGGCTCATGTGTGATTCTAATGTTTTATTTTTTAAGTTGAGTTTTTTGGTGATCCTTTCCATTGCTATTTAAGAGAAGATTTTTGTCTCTTAACATAGATAATCAAGGTTCTGTGAGACAGTTATTCACATCTGCTGGCTGACTTACTGCATTTTTGACCTAGAGCAAACACTCATACTTTAAATAGTTCACCTTTGAACTTGCTACATTAAACATAATTGTGTACTACTGTGTTTCACAGAGTTTCTCAAACAAAAATGATTTAAGTTTTAAGTCTTTTCAGTAATGAACTCTGAGTCAGGATTATTAATTTGCAGAAGAGTTCCAAACACTTTGACAGGGATCCTTGGTTTACTTTGTATACTTTCTGATTAAGAAATAAATCAAACTTTAAATGTGTAACCCTTTGGTTTCTATTTCTACAGAGTAATCAAAATCATATGATTGAAAGAAAAGGGACCAAGGGAATTCACATTTATCAAGTACATACTATTGGGCCAGGTATTTACATATTTCTGTCTTCTGAGAACAACAACTTCAAGTATTGATAAATTGATTTACAGTAAAACACTGAGGTTTGACCAACTTTAACTCACCCATGAACAGCTCAGCTTCTTATGTGGCAGGACACTTCCTGTTGGTGGTCTTGTGGCTTCTGATTCCATGTTCTTTCCACCATCTGACCTTCCATGAAGTCATGTGGTCCATCCCTCTCTCTCAGGCAGTGCTAATTTTATACCACTCATAGATGATAACAGTTTACACTTTTCCCAAGTATTTCCACAGAAGGAATATTACTGATGTAGTTTGTGATGTATTGCAGTGTCTTGCAACTCTTAAACTGTAAAGAAGTTAAAGTCATAACATTTTAAGGTTAAAAGGAATCCTAGAGATTATTTACTCCAACTGCTTTATTTTGTAGATGAATGGAAGTCATTGGCTGTGTTTGCCTTGCTGCTCCAAACCAAACAGAAATACTATAAATAATTAGACACAAGTATTCCTTTAATTATTACCTTGACTGCTCCTATCTAGGTCAAGTCCCAAATCAAGAAATTCTCAAGATTAAAAAAAACTCTTTTTTAAATAATGGGCATCCTTTTTTTTTTTTTTTTTTAAAGATTTTATTTATTCATTTGACAGAGATCACAAGCAGGCAGAGAGGCAGGCAGAGAAGGAGTGGGAGAAGCAGGCTCCCCGCTGAGCAGAGAACCCAATGTGGGGCTCAATCCCAGGACCCTGGGATCATGACCCAAGCCGAAGGCAGAGGCTTTAACCCACTGAGCCACCCAGGCACCCCTCAAGATTAAAAATTTTTCCCCACATCTGTTTAAAATCTTTATTGTTCTTTCCTTAGTACAGCAAAAGAGCCTTATAAAAATATCTCCATTTCCTGAATACCTTTTATGAACTGGGTACTTTAAGTTGTATCCTTAATTCACCTCATCTTGTAGTTGAGGAAGCTAGGACCCAAGGAAACTCAGGAACTTGTTGCAAAGTCTCCCAGTATGCCAATGGCAGAGGCAGAATTCAAACCCTGGCCTGACTCCTATGCTGCGTTCATTCCAGTATGCTTAGACTCTTTCTCACTTCATTACAAGGACCTCTTATGGGCTAATAGCTTTTGTGAGGCTTAAATGAGTGAGATAATGTATGTGAAAGTACCTGAAAAAAAAAAAAAGACATTTGGTGATTATTAGTTTCCTTCCTTAGCTTCTCAGTCTTTCTCAGTTCTTCTCTTCAAATAAAGTAATTGCTTTTTTAAGCGTTTCTCAGAGAACATTTTCCCCCCATTTTTTTTTTCGGTCTCCTATGGTAAGGTCTTTAAAAAAAAAAAAGCAAAACAAAACAAAATTGCTTGTTTTTATTTAAAGCTCTTTCTGTACCTATTGAGATGATAATACACTTTTTATCCTTTATGAGACAGCCGGTCTACTCATAAACATAGATTTTTTTTTTTTTTTTAAGATTTCTGTCTTTATTTGTCAGAGAGAGAGAGAGGTAGGCAGAGGGAGAAGCAGGCTCCCTGATGAGCAAGGAGCCCGATGTGGGACTTGATCCCAGGACTCCGGGATCATGACCTAAGCCGAAGGCAGACGCTTAACCAACTGAGCCACCCAGGCATCCCTGAATATAGATTTTGTGATGGTGAACCATCTTTGTGTTTCTTTTCTTTTTTTTTTTTTTTTAAAGATTTTATTTATTTATTTGACAGACCGCAAGTAGGCAGAGAGGCAGGCAGAGAGAGAGGAGGAAGCAGGCTCTCTAGGTAGCAGAGAGCCCGATGCGGGGCTCGATCCCAGGACCCTGGGATAATGACCTGAGCCGAAGGCAGAGGCTTAACCCACTGAGCCACCCAGGCACCCCCATCTTTGTGTTTCTAGGATAAACCCTACTTGGTTGTGATTTTAAAAAAGAAAATACAGTGCTAAATTCAATTTTGCTAATATTTCAAAAGGATATTGCTTCTTTATCCATGAAGTATCTTGATCTATAATTTTCTTGGTTTGTTCCCATCCAGTTGTGGTGTCAATGTTATTTTAACTTCATAAAATAGGATCTTTTTCTAGTTTTTGAAACAGTTTACATAAAATAAACATTATTTGTTTTTTTTTTTTTTTTAAAAAGATTTTATTTATTTATTTGACAGAGAGATCACAAGTAGGCAGAGAGGCAGGCAGAGAGAGAGAGAGGAGGAAGCAGGCTCCCTGCTGAGCAGAGAGCCCAATGCGGGACTCGATCCCAGGACCCTGAGATCATGACCTGAGCCGAAGGCAGCGGCCCAACCCACTGAGCCACCCAGGCGCCCCAACATTATTTGTTTTTTGAAAGTTTGGCCAAACTTGCTTATAAAACCCTGGGTCTAGTATCTTTTGGTAGAAGAAACTTGATTACTCATTCAGTGTCCTTTTTTTTTCTTTCTTAAGATTTTTATTTATTTATTTGACAGACAGAGCTCACAAGTAGGCAGAGAGGCAGGCAGAGAGAGAGGGGGAAGCAAGCTCCCACAGAGGAGAGAGCCTGATTGCGGGCTTGATCCCAGAACCCTGGGATCATGACCTGAGCTGAAGGCAGAGGCTTTAACCCACTGAGCCAACCAGGTGTCCCGTCCTTTTTTTTTCTTTATGTAATTCCAGTCTTAAATTCATTTTGAGTCAACTTTGTTAATCTGATACTTTTCTTAAAAGTTACCCATTCATCTAAGCTCACAAATTTATTAGTATGAAGTTCATAGTGACTTACTGTTATTTTCATCTGTAACATTTCTAGTTATATCACCTTTTTTGTTTAGTATTTTGTATTTCTGCCTTTTTTCTTATTATGCTTCTAGAGATTTATATTTTATTATTTTCCCTGTATGGTTTATTTTATTAAATTCTTTCATATTAATTACTTACCTTAACTTTATTTTTTGTTTTTTTAATTGAAGTAGAGTTGACACACAACGTTATATTAGATTCAGGTGTACAACGTAAGCGATTTGACAATTTTATACATTGTGCTGTGCTTACAAGTGTAGCTACCATCTATCACCATACAACACCATTGACTATATTTCCTATGCTATACCTTTTATTCCCATGACTTATTCATTTCATATTGTTTATTATTTAAATACCTTATTTTCAATATTTGTCTTCATGTTCAAGCTTTCTTTTTAAAAATAAATATATTTTAGGCTCTTAATTTTATTCTAAGTTCTACTACAAGTTTGGAAGCAGCTATTGGTATGTTGTATTATTATTCAGTGTACTTAAACTAAAGAAAAGGACAAAAACAGTTTATCCATTTCTCTCATCCCCAACCCTTGCCTCTGGCAACTGCCAGTCTCTTCTCTTTATCTGTGAGCTTGGTTGGTTGGTCATCCATCCATCCATCCGTCCATCCATCCATCCATTTATCCATCCATATATTTATTTGATTGATTGATTTCACATATAAAAGAGGTGATATGGTATTTGTCTTTCTTTGTCTTATTTCACTTACCATACGCTCTTGAGGTCCATCCATGTTATAGATAGCAAGGTTTTTTCTTTTTTTATGGCCAAATAATATTTAATTATATAAAGCAGTTTCTTTATCCATTTATCCATCCATAAACACTTAAGATGTTTCCATATCTTGGGTATTCTAATAAGTAATGTTGCAGTGAACATAAGGGTGCATATATCTTTTAAAGTTAGTGTTTTCATTTTATTTGTGTAAATACTGAGAAGCAGAATTGCTGGATCATATGATAGTTCTATTTTTAATTTTTTGAGAAACCTCCATACTGTTTTCCATAGTGGCTGCATCAGCTTGAATTCCCACCAACAGTGTACAAGAGTTCCCTTTTCTTCACATCCTCTTCAACACTTGTTATTTCTAGTCTTTTTGATAATAGCCATTCTGCCTGGTGTAAGGGGATATCGCATTGTGGTTTGGATTTGCATTTTCCTGATGATTAGTGATTTAGGGCACTTTTTCATGTGCCTGTTGGCTGTTTGTATGTCTTCTTTGGAAAAATGTCCTTTCATATCTAATGCCCATTTTTAAATTGGATTGATTGGGTTTTTTTTGCTCTTGAGTTATAGGAGTTCTTTATATATTTTGGATATTAGCCCCTTATCAGATATACAATTTACAAATATTTTCTCCTGTTCACTAGGTTGCCTTTTCATTCTGTTGATGGCTTTTTTTGCTGTGTAAAAGATTTTTAGTATGATGTAGTTTTTGCTTTTGTTGCTTTTGCTTTTGTTGTTAGATTAGAAAAATCATGAAAACTTGTGCCAAGGAGCTTCCTACTTATGTTGTCTTCTAAGAGTATCATGGTCTCAGGTTTTATATTCAAGTCTTGAGTCCATTATGAGTTAATTTTTGTGAGTGATGGAAGATAGGGGTCTAGTTTTGGGGCACCTGGGTGGTTCGGTCAGTTAAGCATCTGATTCTTTTTTTTTAAAGATTTTATTTATTTGACAGAGAGATCACAAGTAGGTAGAGGGGCATGCAGAGAGAGAGAGAGAGGGAAGCAGGCTCCCTGCTGAGCAGAGAGCCCGATATGGGACTCGATCCCAGGACCCTGAGATCATGACCTGAGGTGAAGGCAGCGGCTTAACCCACTGAGCCACCCAGGCGCCCCAAGCATCTGATTCTTGATCTCAGCTCAGGTCTTGATCTTGAGGTTGGGAGTTCAAGCCCTGCATTGGGCTCTGTGCTGGGCATGGAGCCTACTTAAAAAAAGAAAAAAAGGTAGAGGTCCATTTTTATTCTTTTGCATGTGGCTCTCCAGTTTTGCCAACACTATTTATTGAAGAGACTGTCCTTTCACCATTGTATATTCTTTACTTCTTTGCCTTAAATTAGTTGACCATACATATGTGGGTTTATTCTGAACTCTCTGTTCCATTGATTTATGTGTCTGTTTTTAAGCCAATACCATACTGTTTTAATTACTATAGCTTTGTAACATAGTTTGAAATCAGGGAGTGTGATGCCTCCAGCTTTGTTCTTCTTTCTCAAGATTGCTTTGCCTATTTGGGATCTTTTTTGGTTCCATACGAATTTTAGGATTATTCTATTTCTGTGAACAATGCCACTGAAATTTTCAGAGGGATTGCATTGAATCTGTATATTACTTTGTGTAGGATGGATATTTTAATGATATTAATTCTTCTAAGCCATGAATGTGGGATATCTTTCTGTTTATTTGTGTCTTAAATTTATTTCATTAATGTTTTGTTGTTTTCAATATATAGGTCTTTCACCTCCTTGGTTAAATTTATTCTTAGGTTTGTTATTCTTTTTGATGCAGTTGTAGATGGGATTGTGAATTTTCCAGCTCTAGAAACTTTAATAGTTGTGATCTCATCTTTAATGATATGCTTTATTTAGGAGTACGTTTTAAAATTTTCAAAATTCTTTTTACTATCTTTTTATTGCTCTATTTCTAATTTAATTGCATTGTGCCCAAAACTTGATTGATATAATATCAATTCTTGGAAATTCTTTTGTGATATAATATATGTCAGTTTTGCTAAGTGTGCTATGTTTACTTGAAAAGAAAGTATATTCTTTCTTGCTTTCATTAAGTCAACATATAAACATTATTATTATAATTGTTTTAACATTTTATTTTTTTTTTATTTTTTTTTGGCTGGGTACAGTATACTTTATTGATGGTACATGACAAGGTAGGGCTCCCCAAGCCCCTCCCCTTCTTCAGGGGGTCTGGGATGGAAACAGTGGAGGTTGGGAGATTCTCAGTGTTTTAGGGGTAAGTTGGAGCAGGGATTCCCCAGCAGCTGAGGGCCTCTTTCTTCCTCTTGCTCTGGCTGGGGCTGGTGGTTCAGGGGGCTCTTATTCCTTGGAGGCCATGTGGACCATAAGGTCCACCACCCGGTTGCTGTAGCCAAATTCATTGTCATACCAGGAAATGAGCTTGACAAAGTGGTCATTGAGAGCAATGCCAGCCCCAGCATCGAAGGTAGAGGAGTGGGTGTCACTGTTGAAGTCGCAGGAGACAACCTGGTCCTCAGTATACCCCAGGATGCTGGGGGCCCTCTGATGCCTGCTTCACCACCTTCTTGATGTCATCGTATTTGGCAGCTTTCTCCAGGCGGCAGGTCAGATCCACAACAGACACGTTGGGGGTGGGGACACGGAAGGCCATGCCAGTGAGCTTCCCATTCAGCTCAGGGATGACCTTGCCTACAGCCTTGGCCGCACCAGTGGAAGCAGGGATGATGTTCTGGGCAGCCCCTCAGCCGTCACGCCACAGCTTCCCAGAGGGGCTATCCACAGTCTTCTGGGTGGCAATGATGGCATGGACGGTGGTCATGAGTCCCTCCACAATGCCGAAGTTGTCATGGATGACCTTGGCCCGAGGAGCCAAGCAGTTGGTGGTACAGGAGGCATTGCTGACAATCTTGAGGGAGTTGTCATACTTCTCATGGTTCACACCCATCACAAACATGGGGGCATCAGCAGAAGGAGCAGAGATGATGACCCTCTTGGCCCCACCCTTCAAGTGAGCCCCAGCCTTCTCCATGGTGGTGAAGACCCCAGTGGACTCCACAACATACTCAGCACCAGCATCGCCCCATTTGATGTTGGCGGGATCTCGCTCCTGGAAGATGGAGATGGACTTCCCATTGATGACAAGCTTCCCATTCTCAGCCTTGACTGTGCCGTGGAATTTACCGTGGGTACAATCATACTGGAACATGTACACCATGTAGTTGAGATCAATGAAAGGGTCATTGATGGCGACAATATCCACTTTACCAGAGTTAAAAGCAGCCCTGGTGACCAGGCGCCCAATACGGCCAAATCCGTTCACTCCGACCTTCACCATCGTGTCTCGGGCACGTGGCTGGCACTGCACCTGAAGATGCAGCTGTCTGTCGAACGGGGAAGAGCAGAGAGCTAAGATTTTATTTTTAAGTAATCTCTATACCCAGCATGGAGTCGACTTGAGCTCACAACCCTGAGATCAAGAGTTGCACACTCTACTGACTGAGTTAGACAGGAGCCCCTAAATATTACCAATCAAAATTTTATTGCCTTACTGTTTTGTCTGTTTGAACTCTCAGTCTATGATGAAGTATGTTGAAATCTCCTACAGTAATTGTAGGCTTGTCAGTTTTTCTCATAATTGTCAGCTTTAGCTTTATATATCTCAAAGCAATATTAGTAGTAGTAAGTGGTTACAAGGTTATGATTCTCCTGGGTCCTAAATTCTGTCAAGTATTTTGTTATTTGTTTACCCCCCCTTTTTAAAAAAGATTTTATTTATTTATTTGAGCAAGAGAGAGTGAGAGAGAGCATGAGAGGGAAGAGAGGGAGAAGCAGACTCCCAGTTCTGCAGGGACTCGATCGGGGGGACTCTGACCTGAGCTGAAGGCAGTAGCCCAACCAGTTGAGCCACCCAGGCACCCTGTTACCCTTTTTAAAAAAAGATTTATATATTCATTAGAGAGAGGGTGTAGAACTACTGCTGTAGAACAGTGATTATCAACTTTTTTTTTTTAAGCATAAGGACCTTCAAATAATAATAGTGAGATTTTTATTACCATTTGTTTAAAAATGGGTAAGAATGAAAGATGCAGTGATTTTATAATGTTTTAAAATAAAATTTTGTTTTATTCATCACAATAGCTTTAAGATACATTAAAAACCTACTAGTATCTGTAAGACACACTTGCTTCTGCAGTCTTCTGTTTCTGCTGTAATCCTACCAGCAGGGTAGGGAGGAAGGACCATAGGACCATAGGAGCCAATGGATCTAGAGGTAGCAGAGCTCTTGCCTGAATCTTGCAGGCTCAAATCTCCTCTCCCTTCACAGACAGATTTGAACAGGGTGTGAAGGAAGTAGGGAAAAAGACTATTACTAATCATTCAGGCTTTAAAGGATTCAAAAGGTATGACTCATACTCTACCTTTCAAATAAGCTGCCTACCAAGAAT
Source organism: Neogale vison (assembly GCF_020171115.1). Lineage (NCBI taxonomy): Eukaryota > Metazoa > Chordata > Mammalia > Carnivora > Mustelidae > Neogale > Neogale vison. Next base: position 187,754,006 of record NC_058092.1, read on the forward strand.
GAAGAGAGCATGTGGTTTGGGCATTAGTGACACTCTTAACCTTCCTTTCCAACAAGCCACTTCCTCTTCAGTTAATCTTTCGGCTCTGGCAGAATCCTGTTTTGTTTGAAGACTAAGTTAAAACTGGTCACTTACTCTCCTACTCTCATCTGAAAGAAAAGAATTTAGTGAGCCACTGCTATTTCTGTGTATCTTTTAGCTTTGGTATCTCAGTGTACATGTTCAGCAAAGAGAGATTGGTGTGGCCCTTAAAAGGCTTTGGATGTTTTAAATATGACTCATTGTGATTTCTAATTTTAGTTTTGGGTGTATACATGCAGTGTCCTATACTATCACTGAGTTAAGAAAAGGCCAGGAGTAATTGGTGGATGGGGGCCTAGAGGATCTGTAAATCTGGGAGCATGGGGCTGGAACAGCCTGTTTTGCTTTTATCACAGTGTACATGTGGGTGAATTGCTACCATGTACTTTCTACTTGAACTGGATTAAAGTTTGTCATTGTACTCAGTGTTCCCAACTCCCTCCTAAAAACTCTAACTATTCTTGTGGCCTTCACTCGGGTTTCTAGATGACTAATGGCTGAGGATCCTTGACCTTTCTCAAAATGGCAACACCAGGACCAAAGCATATTGGCTAGTCCTAGTCCTGGGATGCCATGGAATGATTCTACTTTTGAGGTTTTGAAGTAAAAGTTTGTGCCAGATGGCGAGTATATAGAAGAAAATGTATTTTCACACATCTTCCTGAGACTTTTGTAATCTTCACATCTATTATTTTTTTAAAAGATGAATTTATTCATTTTAGAGAGAGAGAGTGAGAGTGTGAGTGAGGATAGGGGCAGGGAGAGAGGGAGGGAGAGAATCCTCAAGCAGACTCCCTGCTGAGTGTGGAGCCTGCTGTAGGGCTTCATCCAAGGACCCTGAGATCATAATCTGAGCTGAAGCCAAGGGTTGGATGCTTGACCAACCAACTGAGTCACCTGGGCATCCCATTCACATCCATTATTTTTATTATTACTTTTCAATCCTGTGTATATATACAATAAGATCTGAGGATGAAATAAATTGCTTATAGAGGCAGGGCTTCCTATAGGAGGGACGCTAGAAATAGGCTTAACTGTCAGTTGCCAATGCCTGAAATTTCACAGGAGCTCATTCCTTAGGTTAATGATTTCAAAGCTTAAATGCTTGGTGAAGGGAGAATTTTCAGCAGTCATTTTCACTTATCATATGTTCAACTGAGGCTAGACTCCTAATATGGGAAAACAGAGAGAATTTGAAGACCTGACCCTGACCCCATACCCTGGCCTCTCTCTCGGGCTCAGGTCTGGACTGTAATATTATTTTCGAATGATACCACATATAGAGAAAAAGAGGGAGCCTTACAGGTTTTGTTTTGTTTTTTAAACTTGACAGAGAGATAGAGCACAAGTAGACAGAGCGGCAGGCAGAGGCAGAGGCAGAGGGAGAAGCAGGTTCTGCTGAGCAGGGAGCCCCATGAGGGGCTCGACACCAGGACCCTGGGACCATGAGTTGAGCCTAAGGCTGACGCTTAATTGACTGGCTACTTTTATGCCCCGAAAGAGGGATTATTTATTTATTTATTTATTTATTAGATTTTATTTATTAATTTGACACAGAGAGAGAGAGAGAGATCACAAGTAGGCCGAGAGGCAGGCAGAGAGACGGGGGGAAGCAGGCTCCCTGCTGAGCAGAGAGCCCGATACGGGGCTCGATCCCAGGACCCTAGGATCATGACCTGAGCTGAAGGCAGAGGCTTTAACCCACTGAGCTACCTAGGCGCCCCTAAAAGAGGAGTTCTTAAAAGAAGGTTTGGAGCACCTGGGTGGCTTGGTTGGTTAAGCATCTGACTCTTGGTCTCGGCTCAAGTCATGATCTCTAGATCACGAGATCAAGCCCTGTGTCTTGGGCTCTGGGCTCACCATGGAGTCTGCTTGGGATTCTTTCCCTCTTCCTTTTCCTCCTCCTTGCCCCCCCCCAATAAATAAAATCCTTAAAAAAGGTGTTTATCGTGCAATTAAAATTATTAGATATAAACACTTAAGTGTACCACCATTTTTATGGCCCTGATTTTACATTTCTTAATTTTGAAATATGATAGGCTTCTCAGACTTGGAAGTGATCTGGGTCTTTCTTGACCTCTGAGAAACCCTACACAGATGGGAAGGAAAGGAAGTCTCAGCAAGGATTAAGATAAGAGCAGGAATAGCCTTGACAGGCAATTTTGCCTGCCAAATAATTTTGCCAAGGCCAGCCTGGTGGGAAATTGAGGTGATGGAGGTACTGAGCACAGTGGCCATGGGGGCAGGGTGGGGGTGGGGAGCCTCACCCGACAGTTGATCATGATCTCCTTCTTTCACCTCTTTCCTTCCTGTCTTCCAAATGTTTTGTGAGATGGATATGAGTGTGGCCTGACCAACTCGCTCTCTCGTGAAAGGACAGATCCAAAATGTTAACACCTGCTTCCTTGGGTGTGCTCCAGGGTAATCCGACTTCCGTGAAATCAAATTTTTAGGTGTTCTGTTTCACAGCACTAAAGTTTTTAGCAAACAGAATGCATGCATGCGTGTGTGTGTATGTGTGACAGTGTGTATAGTCTAAATGGCTATACTGATTTAATTCAGATTTTATTTAAACAAGGATATTCATAGTTTCCCCCCCCCACCCCCAACATATTTGTTTTCTTTCTTTCTTTTTTTTTTTTTGCAGCGGGTAGACGTTTAATTTGTTGATGTTTTAGAGAGCCTTTCAGTTTATATTATGGAGCAGTATATGTCTAATTAGGCCCAGTGCACTGTTTCCTTTACATTATTTTGTTCCAAAGTTCTCTCTTCTTTCTTCCCTCTGCTAAAGCAGTGAGCTGGGATTTGCTAGGTGATTTTTAAAGATTTTTATTCATTCATTTGACAGAGAGAGACACAGCGAGAGAAAACACAAGCAAGGGGAGTAGAAGAGGGAAAAGCAGGCGAGCAGGGAGCCTAGTGCGGGGCTAGATCCCAGGACACTGGGTTCATGACCTGCGCCCAAGGCAGACGTTTAATGACTGAGTCACCAAGTCTCCCCTGCTAGGTGATTTTTGGAGGAGCAGACTGAGGGTGTGTGGCTTCAGAGTGGATGGGTTCCCCGCACTTTGTGAGAGTAGACTGCCCTCTCTAGTCAAACCAGGTCTATGACAAATGCATGTTATTTTTCACAGAAAGGACTACGTGTGTGTGTGTGTGTGTGTGTGTGATAGAGAATATTGTTCCACTGGAAAAACAATGCAGAGAGATGCTGTGCAGAGGATCATCTCTGTGAGTAGACCTGAGCTTCTGAGACAGGAGCGATGTCTGCACCTTCCCCATCACTACTTTCCTAATCTCTCAGGCGAAAATGACCCTTCCCACTCTTATGTCCCCTTGGCATGTGCTCGATGTCCTTCTAAATACTGAGGCATTTTTGTTTACCTGTATGTCTTCTCCTCCTGAGGTGGTGACCTTCTGAAGGTAGGGACTTAAAAATACCTTGTGTTCCTAGGATTCATAGCAGGTCCTCATTAGTTACAGGAATAAATACATAAATGAATGAAACTAAAGGAATTTAAGATTGGATGTGGTCTAGTAGAACCTGCAAAATGACTTATGGCAATCAGTCTCTGTAATATCTGGATCTGTTTTTCTCTTATATTTCTTTAATTAAAAATTCACCATAAGCTTAATCTCCTTGATTAGTGATAATTGAAATCACACGGGACTGAGTAGCTAGGGGTCTTTGTATATATATATATCTTAAATTGTATCAAGTTAAATCATGTGTAATCCTGGAAAGAATGGATTAGTGGTTTACGAGTGAGCATTTCTTGGGTCCTGTGGGACTGTCATTGGTCTACTGATCTAAAGCGTAAGAATTTTCTGTTAATTTAAGTGGAAGACTGAAAGGCAGAGAGAAGCTTTCAACTTCTCTTTCAACAATCAACTGGTAGTTGATTGATTTAAAGTGTCTAAATCAATATTATTAGGATATAGGCAAGATACATAATTATTTAGGAAACAGAATTTCTCCCTACTGTCTTTCTTTAAAATGTTTTTAAAAAAATTTAAATTTGTCTTAAAAAGTAGAAGATCACTTTAAGAAGAAGGCAGCTAGAATGTTTTAATAAAATCTCATTTTCAGCAGTCAAAACAGACTCATATCTGTTTCTAACCACCGGTTAGTCATGGTGGGATTTGTTTGGCTTTTATGAATGCCATTAAATTTTAATGTACAGATCAGATGTCTTATTGTAGAAAAAATGGTACAGTGTCTGTTTTAGCCCTATCATTTTACCACACAAGGGAACCATTAGTGGAGAATCAAATTGATTCCTGCAGAGCTTTTCGATTTCATCTTTTTTTTTTCTGTTTCTTTTCTCCGTGATGGGTTTTTGTTTTTTTCCACATTTGAAACACTTATGAAGTCACTGGATCCTTGCAAGCAAGTGTAGCACAACCATTGTATTCTTAGGTTTGTTTGCTTTAATTTGATCAGCATTCATGGTACCTGGAAATAAAATCAAGTTTTGTGACTTTTTAAAATTAATGATCTTTACGGGCCTGTACTGGATGAAAATTCATTTATTTGTTCATTCAACAAATATCTATTGGGCATCTGTTATGTGTCAGGCACTCTGCTTTGTGAATACGTTAATGAACAAGATAGACAAGGTTCTTGGCCTTGCTGAACTTAGAATCTTGTGGAAAATAGAGTAAACTGAGAGGGTGTGATAAATCTCGTGGGAGTATGTAGGAGAGGTACTTGTAGATTTGGGATGGTTTCCTGAAGGAAGAGTCATTTAAAGGCAGAATCTAAGATAATAAATAGTGGTTAGACAAGCAGAAGAGGGGAGATAGAGAGGTGTTTGATTTGGCAGGAGTGGATATAAAAAATCTTGAAGCAAGATGTCAGTCTCTTTCAACTAATGGTTTTCAGTGAGTGGTTGGCCATCCCTAAAGATCTTTTGAAATATCCTTTTAAATATTCCTTTAATATTATATAAATAATATCATATAAATTATAATTTATAATAATATAAAATATTCTTTTGAATATTTTAAACTTAATTTACAATTTTATTTTATTTTATTTTAATTTCAGTACAGTTAACATATAGTGTTATGGGGCGCCTTGATAGCTTAGTCATTAAGCATCTGCCTTTGGCTCAGGCCATGCTCTTAAGGTCCTGGGATCGAATCCCACATCAGGTCCTGGCTTAGTGGGGAATCTGCTTCTCCCTTTCCGTCTGTGCTCTCTCTCCCAAATAAATAAATAAAATCTTCTTTAAAAAAAAATATATAGTGTTATGTTAGTTTCAAGTGTGCAATATAGTAATTCAACACTTTCATACAACACCTGGTGCCCATCAAGAGCACACCTTAATCTCCATCAGCTATTTCATATCCCCCCCCACCCCCACCCTCTGGTAATTACCATCAGTTTGTTCTCAGCAGTTAAGAGTCTTCTTGGCTTGTCTTGCTCTTTTTTCCCCCTTGCTCATTTGTTTCTTAAATTCCGGAAACATTTTTAATCATAAATTTAACTAGTTGCACAGCATGTATTTTCTGCCATATTGTGCATTGTATACCTGTCTTAAATATGTTTCCATGTAATTGTGGTTCATTTGATTTATGGAGAACATCTGGCATAATCATTGGCCAGGCCAGTCCTTCCTGTGAATCTAGCCAGCTGAACCAACTTTACCTTTTTAAACTTCATTTTTTAAAAGGTTCTTGTGTAGTCAGTTGTATTTTAAACATATTTAAATAATAAGAATTTTTTAATGTTTACTCACATAGTTAACATTTTGTTATTTATGTCATTTTGTTGTTTGTTAGTTGTCATTTCCCCCCCCTGTAAATCCAAGTTTCTGGATGGTATAATTTTCCTTCTTCCTGAAGATTTCCTTTAACCTATCCTATAGTTCAGGTTTGCTGCTGATTAATTCTTTCAGCTTTTACATATCTGAAAAAGTCTTTATTTCACCTTGATTTTTGAAATGTGTATTTTTGGGGGTATAGATTTTGAGGTAGACAGGTTTGTTTTTTTCTTTCAGTACTTTCATTGCCCTATGGCTTGCTTTGTTTCCAATGAGAAGTTTGTTATTCTTTGTTCCTCTGTGTTTAAAGTGTAATTTTTCTCCTGCTACTTTTAATATTTTTCTTTTTTTTTTTTTAAGATTTCATTTATTTATTTGACAGAGAAAGAAATCACAAGTAGACAGAAAGGCAGGCAGAGAGAGAGGCAAGCAGGCTCCCCACCGAGCAGAGAGCCCGATGTGGGGTAGATCCCAGGACCCTGAGATCATGACCTGAGCTGAAGGCAGAGGCTTAACCCACTGAGCCATGCAGGCACCCTAATATTTTTTCTTTAACCTTGGTTTTAAGCAGTTTTGTTTATGTGCCTTTAAGCAATTTATGTGCCCTGTTGTAGTTTTCCTCATATTTTATGTGCTTGGAGTTTATTGAGCTTCTTGGACCTGGGGCTTTATAGTGGTCATTAAATATAGACAAATTTTGGCCATTGTTTATTCAAATATTCTTTTCTGTCTCCTCCTTCTCTTTTGGGGACTCAAATTGCAAATATATTAGGCTGCTTCAAGTTGTACTACAGCTCAATGATGATCTATTCATTTTGTTTAATTCTTTTTTTCTCCCTGCTTCATTTTGAATAATTTTTATTGCTATGATTTGAATTTCACTAATCTTTTTTTCATGCAGTATCTTATCTGCTAGTAATTTATTGAGTGCATTTTTGTATCTGAGACACGTTTCCAGTTGTTCTGTTTGAGGCTTGTTTTTTTTTAATCTTTCACTTATTTAATATACTCAAACTTGGGACACCTAGGTGGCTCAGGTTTTATTTAATTTAATATACTCAGTTTATTTATAATTTTATTTATTAAATAAATACTATATTTTATATATTAAATTATTTATAATTTACAATATACTCATTTGTTTAATATACTCAAACTTGGGACACCTAGGTTGAGCCTCTGCCTTCGGCTCAGGTCATGATCTCAGGGTCCTGGGATCGAGTCCCACATTGGGCTCTCTGCTCAGCGGGGAGACTGCTTCCCCTCTCTCTGCCTACTTGTGATCTCTCTCTCTCTGTGTGTCAAATAAATAAATAAAAATCTTTAAAAAAATACTCAAACTTTGCTTTACCTTTTGAGCATATGGAATACAGTTTTAATAATGGTTTTAATGTTCTTGTCTATTAATTCTGTCATGTGTGTCATTTCTGGATTGTTTTCAAATTATTATTTTTTTTCTTTTCATTGTGGGTAGTGTTTTCATGCTTATTTGTATGCCTGGAAAATTACAGTTGGAGGCCAGTGTCATGTCATTGTTGTATCAAACACAACACAAATGTTTTGTCTTCCAGTTCTGGGTTAGTAGAGTTTTTTTTTTTTCTGGAAATTCCAGAGTACCTGTTTCTTTGCCCTTTCCAGCTTCTAGAAGCTGCTTAAGCTCTTACCTCTGCTTCTGTCATCATATCTTTTTCTGCTTCTTTTATTATATTAGAGAAATAATACCTTCAATGTGCAATACAACAGCTGTCAACCTAGAAATCTGAACTACTGAAATAGTCTTTGAAGTAGTGGACAAAGTATCCATTTTCAATCAAAAATATTTACATGTTATCATCGTCATTCTCTTAGTAGAGGAAATTCTAGAGAATGTAATCTGGACAGAATCAGATGATTCTAGATGTAAAGCCTGAGATACAAGAGGGAATGATTAGCCAGAATACGGGACACTTTGTTGGTAAATATAAACAAACTTTGACCTATATAATATAACAATGTAATATCTAGTAAGATTTAAGTGTTTAAAATGAAAGATAAAACATTTTATACATGGAAACAATGTAAACATCAAGCAAAACTTGAAAACAATAGCAAAAAGCTCAGGATAAGGATGATTGGGAATTAAATATCCTAAGATCATTCTTTGTTTGGGAAGGAGGTAAAAATATTGACTCATTTTAGATTTTTATGAGACTGATGAACTGCTAACTGTGTGAAGAGGACAGCTTTTATTTTAGATTTTTAACATGCCAAATATGCATGCTAAAATATTTGGGGTAACCTCAAAAAGAACAGAGTGTGTAACCTTCACAATTAGTACAGGGAGTAAGAAAAAGGTAGAAAAAACTAGCAATCTTCTCCTCCCCGCCCCACCCGAAAAAAAAGATAAGAAAAAGGGAAAAAAATAAGTTAAATATGGAAAATGAGTAATAAGATATGAAAATAATTCTAGGGGCATCTGGGTGGCTCAGTTGGTTAAGTGTCTGACTCTCGATTTCCACTCAGATCATGATATCAGGGTTGTGGGATTGAGCCCCAAGTCGGGGTCTGTGCCAAGTATGGCTAAATCATTAAGTTAAGAGTTGTTAAGCTGGATTAAAAATATATAGCTATATGTTATTTAAAAAGATATATGTAAAACATAATGACAGAGAGATTGAAAATAGTCCGAAAACTGATTCGGAATGTTAATGTCAGACAAAATAGACATTAAGGCGACAAACATTACTGGAGACATAGAGAGGTGTTACATAATGACAAATAGGGTCAGGTTATACAATAATTATAAACTTATATGTACCTAAAAAGTTAGCTGGGAGCACGTGGGTATCTCAGTTGTTAAGTGTCTGCCTTTGCCTCAGATCATGATCCCAGGGTCCTCGGTGAGCCCCGCACTGGGTTCTCCACTCAGCAGTGAGTCTGCTTCTCCTTTTCCCTCTGTGATCTCTCTCGCTTTTGCTCTCAAATAAATAAGTAAAATCTTTAAAAAAAAAATTTTATCTTCATATATATATAAAACAAATAGAACTACAAGGAGATACAGACTAATCTGTTGTTATTTTAGGAAGTTTCATCACTCAGTAATTGATAGATGAAATAGATAGTAAATATCAGCAAGGATATAGAAAATTTGAACAATTTTAATTAACAAGCTTGAGCTAATGAAATATGTAAAATATTTCACATAAAAATTGGAGCATGTCCTTGTTTTCATGCACACATAGAAAATTTATAAAAATTGATCATGTGTTAAGCCATCAAGCTAGCCTTAATGCATTACAACCTTGTTATCTTACAGGCCATATTCTCTGGCATGATGCATGTGATGATAAATCAATAGCAAAAAGATAACTAGAAAAGTCCCTTATGTTTTGAAGTATATTTTAAAATATCCAAACAATTCATGGTCAAAGATGTCATAATGAGAATTACTTAGAGCTGGATGACAACAAAAATGCTACCTGTCAAAACTTTTGGGGCCCATAAACACTAGAAATTAAAAAAACAAAACAAAACACCAACAACTACCCACAACATTTTCATTAGTAACAGGGACATGCATGTTAAATTCACAATAATTTAGTATTTCATAATGACCATGTTGGCAAATTTAAAAATTCACAATGCCAAGTATTGGTAAGGTTGTAGAGCAGTTGTGAACACTGCTGTAACCACTTTGGAAAACTGGCTTTTGTTGGTTGAATTGAATATATGCATTTTCTGCAACTCAGTTTTCCACTACTAGATTTGCTGTTTGTGTACACCAGAAGCCAGTACAAAAATGTTCAAGGAAGGGTGCCCGGTTGGCTCAGTTGGTTAAGCGACTGCCTTAGGCTCAGGTCATGATTTTGGAGTCCCGGGATCAAGTCCTGCATTGGGCTTCCAGCTCCGTGGGGAGTCTGCTTCTCCCTCTGATGCTCTTCTCTTCTCATGCTCTCTCTCAAATAAATAAATAAAATCTTAAAAAAAAACGCTCATAGTAGTATTATTGATATAAACACCAGTAAAAAATATAATAACCAGAAGTCAAATGGGTAAATAAATTATGGTATATCCATACAGTGTATGACATATTAGGTATAGTTCTCAAATTGTAATATTGAACAGAAGAATAGTCACAGAAGCATATAGAACAGTGTAATTACACTTACTTAAGACTTTAATATAGACAAAACTGAATGATGCATTGTTTAGGTATGTATAGATACATAGGTACTGGAAGTATACAAAAAAATTAAGAGACTAATTAACAAAAATCAGGATAATGATTAGTTGTGGAAAATAAGGAACTGTTGGTTAGGGTAGGGCTTCTAAAGTACTTGGTAATATTTCATTTCTGAAGTCTGATTGTTGTGTATGTGGTATTTGAGCATAATTGTCTAACAGTCTGTGTAATTTTATTTTGCAATTAAAAAAAATAAAAATATTCTTAACTTCATTAATAATAAAATAAAGGCAAATTAAAACTATATTGAGTAAAAAGCACATACAGAATAGGGGAAAATATTTGCAAATTATATATCTAATAAATATTTAATACTCAGAGTATATAAATAATTCAGCAACTCAACAAGACAGACATCCCAATTAAAAAATGAACAAAGGGGGGCTCCTGCGTGACTCAGTGGGTTAAGCTGCTGCCTTCTGCTCAGGTCTCAGGGTCCTGGGATCGAGCCCCACATCGGGCTCTCTGCTCAGCAGGGAGCCTGCTTTTCTCTCTGCCTCTCCCTGCCACTCTGCCTGCTTGTGCACTCTCTCTCTCTGACAAATAAATAAATAAAATCTTTAAAAAAAAAAAAAAAAGAACAAAGGACTTCAGTAAACATTTTCTCCACAGAAGATATACAAATAGCCCACAGGCACATGAAAAGTTGTTCAACAGCTACAGTCAGTAAAGAAATCACATTAGAACCATAATGAGATACCACTTCATAACCAGTAGGATGGGTTTAACCCCCCAAACCTTAAAAACCAAAAAATAACAAGTGTTGGCAAAGATGTAAAGAAATAGGAACTCTTCAACAAAGCCAGTGGGAATGTAGAGTGGTGCAGTTGCTGTGGAAAACAGGTTGGCACATCCTCAGAAAAAATTAACATAGACTTCCGCTTATAGGTATATATCCAAGAGAAATGAAAACCTAGATCCATGTGGAAATTTGGTATAACTGTTAGTAGCAGCATTTTTGCCAAAAGGTGGAAATAACCCAGATGTCCATCAATACATGGATGGATAAGCAAATTTTAAAATTTTTCCATATGCACATATAATAAGATATTATTCAGGTATGAAAAAGAACAAACCACTGACACAGGCTATCACCTGGATGAAACTTGAAAGCATTTATGCTCAGTGAAAGAAACCAGACACAGAAAGTTACATAGTCACAGGATTCCTTTATATGATATATCCGGAATAAATAAATTCGTAGAGACAGATAGCAGATTAGTGGTTACCAGGGGATGGGGGGAGAAGGGGGAAATGTGGAGCGATTACATAGTGGGATCAGGGTGCATTTCTGAAGTGATAAAAGTTTTGATCCCAGAGAGAGGTGGTAGTTGCTCATCATTGTGAATACACGAAATGCCATTGAATTGTATGTACCTTTAGAGCAACTAATTGTGTGTTATGTGAATTTTACCTTAATTAAAAAACTATATTGAGATCCAATTTTGGTCTATCATATTGGTGAGGATAAACTTAAGTTTGATTAAATGCCGAGTTGTTGAGATAGAGGAAGCAGCTACTGCTGTCATCCATTATGGGGGGAATGTAAATCTCTGTGGAGGGCAATATAGCAGCATTTGTCAAAACTGTAAGTGTCTACACTTTCGATTCAGCAATTCCTTTCTGGCCTGTGTCCTACAGATATATACCTTTTACAATGACATTTTTCAAGGTGATTTATGTAGCAGGCTAATAAATTATGGACTAGTTATATTGCCATATTAAAGAATGAAGAGGCTCTTTATGTACTTTTATTAGAATATCTCTAAGTTAAATTAAGTTGGAAAAGCAGAATGCAGAGTATGCCTGGTATGATCCTATTTGTTTAAAAAAGGTAGAAGCCTGTTTTTGTTTCTGTATGTATAAAGTGTCTCACTTTGAAGAATATAGAGGAGACTCATAGCATTGGTTGCAAGTAGATGGAATTTGAATGCCTAGGAGATAGTGGAAAGAAGGTGATTTTTCATGGACTCATAAATATGAATATATATATTCTATAAGTTAAAATTAAATTTAAAATTTAATTTAAAAATTAAAAAGGCACAGTAAACAACCAGCCCTTTAATACTGATCCAAAACCTTAGCTGTGAGGTCTTGCTCTTTACTGATTCATTCATTCATTCATTCATTCATTCATTGTTACATATGATCGGGTTGTCTATGTTATTAAACTGTATTAACATTGAACTATTAATAACTGGTCCAGTTATTAATGCTAGTGATGTTTTAATTAACAATATAGTTTTACAGGGTTGTTTTCAAACAGTCCAGTGGATTTGTCAAATCCATTTAGCTAGATGAATGGGAAATTTATGCATTACTTAATACTTTTTGTTTCCTCCTAATCCTTTGTGTTATCCAATTATTAAATTTCACTTAACATAATGCTTTGGCTTATTAGTTCCAGATATTAAATCCAAAACTGTTGTCAATGACTTCTGTTCTTTGTGTAATGCCTTTTAATGGCAATGTGTATAGGGTGAGGAAAAAGAAAACAAAGGAGTTGCAAAGATGTATAGCAACCTAAAGTGAAAGGTCTAAAACATTTTGTCATCATTTTTTGTTGCCAAGATACAATAAAGAACAAGGACTTAGTGCAGTGAATGAGGTAAATGAATGAGTGAATGGATGAATGGATGTGTAGCCCTTAATCGTAGAATTTAAGAGCTAAAAAGTCCAATTGTAAATTGGTCTTGGCTGTTTTCCATGTTGAAAAAAAAGTGACGGTGTCCATTTACATTCTTTGCATTTGTATGTCCTATTCTTCTGCTTGGTTCTGTCAGTGAGTTAACTCCATGTCCCTCCCCACAGGGTTGAGAATGCTTGCACCAAGCTCGTGCAGGCAGCCCAGATGCTTCAGTCGGATCCTTATTCTGTGCCCGCTCGAGATTATCTCATTGATGGGTCAAGGGGCATCCTCTCTGGCACATCAGACCTGCTTCTCACCTTCGATGAGGCTGAGGTAGGCAATCTGAGGCCCATGCAGACCTTTTCCAGACAGAAGTCTTATTAAAGATAGCCTTAAAGGTAATAATGGAGGATTGGTCATGGTTTAGGATGTGAAAATGTTGAATAGGTGCCCAGCTGAATTAGCATGTTTTCCACTTATTGTTCACTCACTCGACTAAAAACTGAAATATATTTTCAGGTTCGTAAAATTATTAGAGTTTGCAAAGGAATTTTGGAATATCTTACAGTGGCAGAGGTGGTGGAAACCATGGAAGATTTGGTCACCTACACAAAGAATCTTGGACCAGGTCAGTCATGTCCAGTTTTTATAATATAGTTTTTTATGGCTTGTCCATGTCTGATTGAGATGAAAGGAGGACTCCCCCCTGCTTTTTGCAGAAGATAAGTAATGATGCATGGGGCTTTGATGTATCCCTGGTCTGTTGTTGGAGCTGACACTGTGTTTCTACTGAGGAGATATTATTGTCTCTGAAAGCTGAATCTGCTTTCTACAAATCCTGGCCCTGCCTAATGAATTAAGCTAGACATTGCAAATGTTGCTGGAGAATGTAGGAAATACTTTTCTATTACTGTAATGCATAAGGCCACCCTGAATTCTGACCTCTCCATTCCACATTATACAGCATTCCTTCACTGTCTGCCAGCTGGCCTGTAGCTCTTAATGACCTCTTAGCTCATTAATTAGCCCGCCTACTATTATGGATTCATGCCCTAGCCTGGGGCTGCATAATAGAATGAGATCTAGAAGGGGAGAAGAATTGCTGTGGCTAAATCTCATTTTGAAATGATTGTTTAGTCACCTGAGGATCAGGATTGAATGCTCAAAATACATGAACAGATACCAGCTTTTTCTGTGAGAGCCACATACCTGGAGGGTTCTCAAAGTATGACTGAGACCAACCACAAGACACATCATATGTTTAACTTATCAGTATTAAAGATCACATACCACCTCATAAAAGTCTTTTGTCTTAGGTAAAATAGTTCTTAACAGTATTTTCCTGAGGTTCCAATATAGTCATTCTTTAAACTTAAGGCTTTTAAGAATTTTTCTGAGCCGTCCTTGAAGATCAGCAGGAAGTGCCTTTAGAGCAGTGTTCCTTACACTTTCCCATAGCATTGGGAAAAGAAGTTTATTTCTTCAAATCAAATCTTATGCAAAATCTCAACATATAAAAGACAAAAATGGAAGTCCTCTGGATGGAGCAGGGGCAACCCCTCCATGTCTACCAACCTTTGGTACCCCCTTGATGATCTGTGAAACTACTTAAGAAATCCTATGAGCAGTATGAAAACCAAAGCTTTCGACAATCACATAGCACCTTTGAATAATAACCAAAGTAAACAAAAAGGACGAGCAGTCTGATTCCAGAACACCCAGCTGCTTTGGATTGCTGTCCTAACTATATTCATTTAAAAAATATTTTTGTTTGTTTCTAATTATAAAAATAGTGCATGCTTATTTTGGACCAATTGGAAAGAACAGAAAAATATAAAGATGAAAACAAAACACATTATTTTAATTCTTAAGATTTTTATTCAGCCCTTGGCTTCTCAGTACTAGGCTTGCATGAGATTCTCAAGTAGGCACAATGGCCAGATAAGTGACACGCACCTTGTACGCATGGTAACCAGGAAAAATATTTCTATTTACTTTTTACAAATATATACTTATGTTTTCAGTATGTTTTTGTATTTGTGAATATATTTTTGTCAAACATGTGAAAATGATGTCATTTTTAGGATTTACATTTCATAAATTACCTTTAATTGAAAGGAATGGAGTTGCATTATGTTAGATCTGTCCGGAACATTTATGTCATGAATGCTACAGTTCAGTGGTAGTTATCTGGGCAATCAGTTTGGATTTTCATAGTCATTCATAACGGATTTAGGCTCCGAACACCAGAGTCTGGGACATTTCACTATTCACCCTGCACAATTTATTCCTTGTGCCTCAGGAATGACAAAGATGGCCAAGATGATTGATGAGAGGCAGCAGGAACTGACTCACCAGGAGCACCGAGTGATGTTGGTGAACTCCATGAACACCGTGAAAGAGTTGCTGCCAGTTCTCATTTCAGGTATTTTCTGCCTGTATATGATCTTACAGAAAAAAAAAAAAGTCAATGTATTCTAAACTCTGACGTTAATTTTCTTTTGCTGCTTAGTCGCATGTCCTTCAGGCTGGGTAAAAATGAGGCCTGATAGATTGGGTGTTACCTGATGACTGCAGCTGATTGGCTAAGAACCAGTATTTGTCTCCTGAAATGCTCTCCTGCTCCTGTTCTCTGTTTTTTTTTTTTTTTTTTTTAAAGATTTTATTTATTTATTTGACAGGCAGAGATCACAAGTAGGCTGAGAGGCAGGCAGAGAGAGAGAAGGAGGAAGCAGACTCCCCGCTGAGCAGAGAGCCCGATGCTGGGCTCAATCCCAGGACCCTGGGATCATGACCTGAGCTGAAGGCAGAGGCTTTAACCCACTGAGCCACCCAGGCGCCCCTCCTGTTCTCTGTTTGAAGCTGCCTTTCTTGTTGCCTCGCTCTGTTCTGAATTTTTAGTAGGCCCCTTTGCTGGGATGCAGAATATCTAGAAACTTTAGTCTTGGACATATGAAAAAATTTTTAAAAAGATTTAATTTATTTATTTGATGGAGAGAACGTTAGCAGGGGGAGCGGGAGAGGGAGAAGCAGGCCCCTCACTGAGCAGGGAGCCTGATGTGGTGCTCGATCCCAGGACGCTGGGATCATGACCCAAGCCGAAGGCAGATGCTCAATCGACTGAGCCACCCAGGCGCCTCTTGGACATAGGAATTTTTACACTTTTACTTGTATTATGAAAAGAAATTAGGAGCTGAAATGGATATTATAGAGTACTACAGGATAAAGAAGTGAACCCAAAGCCCTTTTCAGTGTTATGCTAACACTGTTTTTCCTAAAAGAAATTTAACTGTTCTGGGCGCCTGGGTGGCTCAGTGGGTTAAGCCGCTGCCTTCGGCTCAGGTCATGATCTCAGGGTCCTGGGATCGAGTCCCGCATTGGGCTCTCTGCTCAGCAGGGAGCCTGCTTCCTCCTCTCTCTCTCTGCCTGCCTCTCTGCCTGCTTGTGATCTCTCTCTGTCAAATAAATAAATAAATAAATAAAGAAAGAAAGAAAGAAAGAAATTTAACTGTTCTTTATATTACAGGGCTGGTGGTCTGTACCACATGGGACCACTTCCCAATGGGTAGAACTTCATGGCTTCTCTCTCAGCTAGCAAAAGGAGCTGTACTCATTGGGTGACTGGCTGGTCTGTACCAGACACCTTCTGGTTTACATAAGTTGTCTTAATCAAGTTATGGGTTAATTAGTTTAACTACCAGAGGGCCACTCTATTTTCAGAATCTTATGAGACATGTCATTGCCACCCCCAGCTCCTGCCTTCCTGCTTTGACGTTTCACAGAGTAGCTAGAAAAGGAGAGGTGAGCGGAAGAGCTCAGAAAGCTCTTTTGTGAACTAGAAAATAAAAACAAATTTGTAAGTAGAGTCTTAAAATCTCCACGGGAAATATGTTTTGAGGACAGTTTTTCTGTGAGATAGAAAGGTTTGGGGAGTAAGATTTCTTTCTGATCTGGGTAACTCAATAAAGCGTTGATCAATCTTTGTTTTAACAATTTCAGTGATTTCTTGAGAAGATATTCTCTTTCTCCCATACTTCAAATTATTATTATTATTATTTTTAAAGATTTTATTTATTTATTTGACAGAGAGAGATCACAAGTAGACAGAGAGGCAGGCAGAGAGAGAGAGAGGAAAGCAGGCTCCCTGCTGAGCAGAGAGCCGGACGCGGGCCTTGATCCCAGGACCCTGAGATCATGACCTGAGCCAAAGGCAGAGGCTTTAACCCACTGAGCCACCCAGGCGCCCACTTCAAATTATTATTATTATTTTCTTCTTGACTCTTGGGGGTTAGAAATTTCCTGCTACATGTTGAGAGAAATTCTGGAAGAAAAACTTGACATGTTGGGATCTTCCATTAGGACTGGGTGCAGTGGGATACTTAAATTAGAGTTTTACTGACTATTTTCATCTTGTCCTGTTAGGTGTGTGCTAGATGGGGCCAGTGTCAGGAATGGGATGATAACTGATTTAGAAAGATATCGGATTTTTTTTTTTTTTTAAGATTTTATTTATTTATTTGACAGAGAGAAATCACAAGTAGGCAGAGAGGCAGAGAGAGAGAGGAGGAAGCAGGCTCCCTGCTGAGCAGAGGGCCCGATGCGGGACTCGATCCCAGGACCCCGAGACCATGACCTGAGCCGAAGGCAGCGGCTTAACCCACTGAGCCACCCAGGCGCCCCAGATATCGGATATTTTGTGATTATAGGTCATCAGTATACGTGTGTTAGATTAGCTCCCTGGTCATGTTTTAGTGATGTCTTGTACCTTAAAGTTGCTGATATTAGAACTTTATTGGCACACTTGCAGTGTTTTTCTTTGTTTTGTTTTTAATATATTCTTTTTGGTTGTTGTTAAGATTTTATTTTTTTAGGTAATTTCTACATCCACTGTGGAGCTTGAACCTACAACTGCAAGGCCCAGAGTCACATGGTCTAGACTAAGCCAGTCCAGTATATTCTTTTTAAGATCTTAGAAACCCAGCACATGTACTTGAAGTATGGACCATCTTGTGTGAATGTTGCTCTACAGCAAGATTAAATTCCCAGCTTCGTTTCTGATCATTTGTTTATTTTTTACAGCTATGAAGATTTTTGTAACAACTAAAAATTCAAAAAACCAAGGAATAGAAGAAGCTTTGAAAAATCGCAATTTTACTGTAGAGAAGATGAGTGCTGAAATTAATGAAATCATTCGTGTCTTACAACTCACTTCTTGGGATGAAGATGCCTGGGCCAGCAAGGTAAGTGTTCCTGGAGGAAAAAGAAGCAAACTCCCAAATTCTCCTCTCACCCTTTATCTTATAATTGTGGGTAGCGTAAGACCTCTCAGATATGAAATAAATGAAATAATTTCATTTATGAAATTATATATGAAATAATTTCTACTTCACTTTTCATGGGTTCCACGGGTTACTTGCTGCTTTTGCAAACTCCCTTTGCCCTAAGCTAGAACAAATAATAGATATGTGGGGTTGAAGGTTGAGATGTGTAGCCTTTTCTTCCAGCTGGACACTCATTGGGCTGGTGGAGGAATTTTTGTATGGTGGATACTCCCCTGGGTGGGAACCCTGCCTTTTTATGTGGGTGGTTGTTGCTAGGTGACTAAGTAAGATACAGAATATGACTGTGAGTTTTATGGAAACTTCTCCTTAGCTAATCTTTGACCTAAGAAATCTACAGGGGAAGCTCTTGGCATTTCTAGTTGTGTGCATTTGTCATCCCATTTTCCTTAAGGAAAGCTTAGTTAAAATTTAGTTTTCACATTTGTCAGTGAGTTTGAGGGGCCCTCACCCTTTATCTTGAATTTCCTCCTGGCCTCCAAAAAGGTTGGTGGATTCCTGCTAGAGCCTCACTGCAGTGGTCTTGTGCGGCTGCAGCTCTGGTCTCCTTCTCCCTGTCTAGTGACTGGGAGAACAGAGGCACTTGGGTTTACACTTTCCTTGTAGGCCCAGGATATGAGCAGCAGGGGAAACACACTGTCTCCAGGATCCAGCTTCCCCACCTGTGACCCAAATGGGCCCCCCAGCAGGCTGGTAGCAAAGAGAGGATTTGTCGTATGACTTTCATTAGGTACCCAATAGGGTTTTGTTTGTTCTCCAGGGCAACAGTAAGGTAAGATCAGAGCCAGGGTCCGAAAATTACATTGCCCAGAAAGTGAATCTAAATATGCAGAAGGAAATTAGCTTCTCTTACCTCTGGATTTGTTCACAGAGGCACAAAGTTCTTGAATGAGTTTTCAGATGGTGTTTTAAATCTAGATGGTGAAATCGTTTTAAGTCTTTGGTATTTTACTTAATTTTGCTTTTGCATATTTGACAACTTTCATTTCCCTGTTATGACTTCTTTATGCATCTTTTTTTGTTCTCTTGTTTGTTTTATTCTTTTTCTCACATTTAGAAGGTAAGCTTTCTCTTGCCCTCTAGTCTCTTTTACGCTTCAAAAGAGAAAAAAGCATGTCTGTGAGGTTTTCTTGTGCTGTGTGCTGTGCCTTTTTCCGTGTGCCGGTGTGTAACACTGTGCTCGAACATTCGTCCGAGTGTCATTTCATCTGGGACTCGGGGCTGTGCCGGGTGGAGTGACTCTGGCTCACACTGAGCGATTTCTTTAGAGAAAACAGAAGAAAAGACGTGACGATGGGATATCAGGCTTCCTATATTTGGTGGGTGCTTTCATCTTTTTGAACAGGCTCCTAAGAACCGTTTTGGCCAGGTCATTCCCACTGACTTCATTTGAGGGGCAAGTTTCTCTCAGTAAGCTGGGTGACCTCCAGGTGGCCTGTGTGGACCCTGCTCTTGGGAAATGAAACTTCCTGCCGATGTCATCTCTCTATTTGCATTTCCTCCTGGTCTCCTTTGCAGGCTCTGGAATTTTGCTTTTGGAGATGTGTCATTGAGGTTTTCAACCTATTGTGAAAATGAATAGGCTCAGGAGTTTAGATGGGGCACCTGTCCTTCACAGTGATCCTAGTCTGCAAAATCAAAAGGGGACAAGTTAAGTGTATCTAAAGTTTCTCCTAACTTCAGTCTGTGGTTCACTGCATGTTCTGCTAAGCTGTGAATCAGCCATGGTTCTCTATGACCTCACCTTCCTCTAACCTAATCTCTTTCCTTATTCTCTCTCCTTTGCTTCTAGCAGATGAGAAATAAAAAAAGAAAAAAAAAAAAAAGAAAAGAAATAGCAAAAAAGAGGAGCAGGCCTTACACTCTCAATGTTTATCTGTGTTTGGAGGGGGAAAGTTAACCATCATCTAGTAAATAGGGGTTGCTGAGCTTTATTTAGTGCCAGTGCCATTGAGAGATGCTTCTTTTTTACAAAAAATGTGGTCAGTTGAGTTTTTCAGGACAAGGATGAGGCACCTGGGGAGATACACAAGGGAAATGGACCTGGTCCCTGCTGTGGACATTCTTGTAGCTGTCTCAGTTTTATGCTGATCTGGAAGGAATCAGACAGTTGACAGGTTCTGCAACCCTTAACGGTCAGAATGAAAGAAAGAAAATAAAATTAGTTTGGCCCAAAGCAGCTCAAGTACATAATAACATCAGAATGAACAAGAAATGTTTATTTTTAAATCTCAATTTGTTTTTGTTATACATTTACCTGGTTCAAAAATAAAAATGCTATAAAAAGATACACATGACAAATCTTACTTCCCACCCCATCCCCATCCACTCTACTTTCCCCTACCCTTTAAGTGTGATTGTTTTTATTAGTTGTAAGAGTAAGTCGAAAAAAATTTTTACCTTGAAAATGGAAACTGGTAACTAGAATTTTGGTTATTTTTCAGTTTAATAACATTATGCATCTTTCACTGCTTGACTGTAAGCAGTAAATTAATCAGACCTTGTGTCTGTCTGTGGCCACTGGGTCCCTTTTCTATTTAACACATGCTATCTTTTACCTCCTCTCAACCCTACCAATTAAGAATTAACTTTGTCTTACCATACTTGTTTCATGCTTCCCCATTGGTGCAGTTTTCTCCTGGAAAGTGATGGTTCCTCTAGAAAAGTGGGGGAAGAAAGTAAGTGGAAAAATTTTTGGTAAAAGCGCGTCTTGCCGAATAAGTTAAGTTTTTAAAGAGGCAATGCAGTGGGTGATTATTTTACTTTTTATACCTACATTCAAATGACAGAGTTACACATTTAAAGGTATACTTTGAGTTTAAACAGCTCATTTTGTTTTGGAAATAACAATTTTAAAAAAAAAGAAAAGAAAATAACAATTTTCCCCTCCTGAAATAATAGTCATCGTATAGTGATCATTAAAAATTAATTTAGGGTACATTATGAAACAAACTAATTTGTGGATTACACACAATTTTAATTCTGCCCTTTGTAAATTTAGCAATCTATACTTAATCCCTCTTGTTTTTGTATTTATATTAGTTGTTTCTTGATGCATGCTGAGAATTAAGAGGAAGTGAGAAAATTTTTAAGCTAAGTATTTTTCGAACCCTATGTAGGCGCTTCTACAAACTGCACCTTGAGTCAGTACTTGCTTTTTTTCGGAATTAGTTCTTGTGGTGAATTCCTGGCACTGAGGGCCTAGGCTGGTGGTGGGCTAAATGTAGTGACTGATTCAGATGTCTTGCACAGAAGACTTCTGTAACCTACCAAAGAAGGAAATATTGGTTAGAACATGTGAGCCTCTAATACTCGTTCTTAACTACAGACAGCTGAGGTTTCAAGGTTGATTTTTATTTCATTTTTGAAAAAATAAGTATGTGAGGTTTTTTCTTTATTATTAGAATGTCTACTATGAAAATAAAACATGATTTAAGATTGAATCAGTTAATTAAAATGATTCTACTTTAGGTGTTTTATTTTTATTACCGAAATATAGTTGACATACAATGTTTTATTAGTTTCAGGCATACACATAGTGATTTGACAATATGTAAGCTTATTAATGAGTCTAGGAGTGTTTTATTTTAGCAGCTAATATAGTAAAGGACTTAGCTCTTGAAGTTAAATTCAGGCATTTATAATATTTTAGCTCCTCCCCTCAAATTGGAGAAAAGCCCAAAATGTTAGAACAATTGACATTTCTCTCCTGAAACAGTGATCTTTCAGTTGGTACATCTGATTGTTCACATACAGTTGGCATTGAATTTTAGAGCTGGGAAGGTATTCTTAAAGAGGAGGAACTAAAGCCTGGGAAGGTAACTTACCAGAAGTCCAGGGGTAGAGAACTTTCTCTCGTCACTTCATTGTAATTTGTAAGATCTTGTTCTACTCCACTGTTTATTCTTTCCAGAAACATCTTTGTTTACAACACTGATTAAGGGGTGGAAATGCCATCAGAGTGGGGAGGGTAGGGAGGGAAAGTATCAGTGGGAAAAGGGAGAGTAGGTTGGGCAGCAAACAAGAGGGAGTCCTTAGTCCCATATCGAGATTTTTCTAGAGCCTGGCATTGTAGGACCTCACTTTTTCTACCAAAGTTCCATTTGATTATCTCTAGGAGGAAATCTGTGGTTCTCCGTACTATTCTGTGTTCATTAGATCGAACTCTGTATTACATTTTAGGAGTGTTTCGGTCCTGGGAGAGCATATAAAAAGGAGTTCTTTTAAGGTTGTCCTTCCACCTTTTGGTGTATGTGGGACAGAGCCAAGCCAGTGTGGTTTTTCATTTAAAGCCTGACCTCCTAAGAGCTTTACTGTAAAGGGGACCTTGGAGAGGGTGACCAGATCCCTGCCAGCTGTCCCCAAAGCTGCATGCCTAAATCTGGTCTTTTAAACACTCACTCTTTAAAGGGGGGGGAAAAAGAAGAACAACAGAAACCCAGAGAAGAGATTGGCGGAGACTCTTTCTTTCCCAAATTTGAGATTTTACAGAGAAAATACTCAAATGAAGATGTGTTTTTCTCTCCTATTTTGTACCCACATTGTACTCTGGGTACTTAGGCGTGACATAGTTTAACTGAAAGCTTTGTGGTACATAGTATGGTTGACCACAAGGTTGTGGTTATTTCACTCTTTATAAATATATCTCAAAATTGACTTCTAGGGGTGCCTGGGTGGCTCAGTGGGTTGGGCCTCTGCCTTCAGCTCGGGTCATGGTCTCGGGGTCCTGGGATCGAGTCCCACGTTGGGCTCTCTTCTTGGTGGGGGACTGCTTCCTCCTCTCTCTCTCTCTGCCTGCCTCTCTGCCTGCCTGTGATTTCTCTCTGTCAAATAAATAAATAAAATCTTAAAAAAAATTTTGACTTCTAGTCCTGGTTGTTCAGTGAATTGGTTTATAGTATATCTAGGATTCTTATGCTGCTGATGACAGTTCTGTCAATTCCATAATAAATATTACCCTTCAAAAGAAGTGTATATGAGATTCTTAGAAGACCAAAATATTTGTTCCCACAGATATTTTTTACTTTAATAGATATGACATTAAAGTGTAATATGTTTAGGATTTTATTTATTTATTTGACAGACAGAGATCACAAATAGGCAGAGAGGCAGGCAGAGAGAGAGAGAGAGGGAAGCAGGCTCCCTGCTGAGCAGAGCGCCTGATGTGGGGCTCGATCCCAGGACCCTGGGATCATGACCTGAGCCGAAGGCAGAGGCTTTAACCCACTGAGCCACCCAGGTGCCCCTAAAGTGTAATATGTTTAAATGATTACTCAAAACTTGCTCTGTGACAAAAGAATCTAAGGTGGTCCTTTCAGTTAGTGTTTTAGTGTTTTAGATCATCAGAATTGTTTAAAATTGAGGCTATTAAAAACTTCGGTAACTAACTGAAATTCCCAATTTAAAAAATGCAACTTCATTTCAACTTTGCCATGGGTCATTTTTAGGGAAAAATGAGCACCTCTTAATTTTAACTTACTGATGTCACATCATCTCCCACTCAGAAGTAAATTATTCACTTCCTGAGAATTAGATTTTTTCCTTGAAGTGTGGTGGCCAGTCATGCTTTAGTAGGAGGAAAAAATACAGTGATTTTTGAGGATACCAAATAGAGCAAAGCTAATTTTTCCATTATGTTCCAAATCGTTTTTGGGCAATGAAGAATAAAATAAGTCATTTTGGGTAGTGAGGTTTAAGAATTTGATTTCTAGAGCTTATTTTCTGGGCAGTATTAACCAAATCCAAAATCAACAAGACAAAGCCTTGCTGACTATTACAGAAGGTTAGAAGAATCTTCAGCCACTCTTTCCGGTAAAAGAAAAAATTCATGAGTTTCATTTAATCTAAAATAGATAGGTTTGATGCCAGCAAACCTGAGATCAGTTGAGTTTGTAGGACTGAGCCCTTGTTTCTTAATTTGTAAAATGAAATTATATTTAAATTTGAGGTTCAATGAAGTAACGAGGGGGTAACAATATCTAAAACAGAACCCAATATGTAAGAAATCCTCAATTAAAATTAGTTTCCAAACTATTAGCCTTATTTCTTTTTTATTTATTTTTTTTTTTAAGTAGGCTCCACATCCAGCATGATGCTCGAACTCATGACCCCGTGATCAAGAGTAGCGTACTGTACTGACTGAGCCAGCCAGGTGCCCCCAAATAATAGCCTTTAATGCTAGAGTAGACACAAAATATTTACTCTTTGTTCCCCTTGAATTCAGACTTTTGAAATGAAATCAATCTCATTTTTTTCACTCTAAAAAATAATAATGTGCTAGAGAAATGGTTAACAGATTTTAAATCCTTTTTGCATGGATATAATTTTTCTTTAGAGTGTGCACATACCTCCCTTGTAAGAGATGTGAATTTTTTTCTTACTGTACCTAGACAAAGTCCTGTAATTTGTATTATACCCTAAAGGCTGTCTAATTCTCTGAGGTTGGGAGTTCCCTGAGTCTCTCTTTAAACAGGTATTGATTTGGGTCTTGCTAATCTGGAATCAGGCCTAAGCTGACTTTTAAACTCAGGGTTTGCTGTGCAGATTAACGTAGGACAAGATGAAGGAGGGAAATAATTGAGCCATTTGAGAATGAAAGCACTTAAAAAATGCCATTTGTCTACTTGCACTAATTACAAATGGATTTCAAAATAGATACTCAATGCCTTCTTTTGAGAGATAACCTCCATAATTCCATATAACTTGATAATAAAACATAATTTTATTTACTTTTTTTTCAGTAATTTAATTCATTTCTGTTAAGTTGCCGAGACTGAGAATTTGCTGTTTAGAAGCCTTTGATAGCCGAGGTTAAAACAGGAGAACGATCTGTTTCTGTTTAGATTGGAAAGGAGGAAATCCTAAAGCTGAGAGTCCTTAAAATTGAATAGGTCTGTTGGAAAAGTTGTGGTCAGGCTACTGACCTTAAATTAAGCCTCTGAGCGCTATCCTCAGCTTATTTTGTCCTAGTGCTGGGTCTTGTTTGGATCAGAAGTGGGGATGCTCCTCATGCCCCCATGTGGAAGAGTTGTGGTACCACACCTTTAAGAACCCCAGTTTTGCAGGACCAGAAAGTAAAAAAAAAGTTAGGGATTCAGGGCATTGCCTAGAATTTAGAGGTTAACTCTGTTCTTCTGTGCATAGAACTCTGTTAAGAGTCAGTTCCCTAGAGCAGAAGGGAGTTCAATTGTCTTTTTGTTTTGTTTTATTTTATTCTGTTTTCTATTTTAGAGAGAGACAGAGAGTGCGGGCAGGTAGAGAGGCCGAGTGAGAGGGGGGAGAGAATCCCACCCAAGCAGACTGGGTGCAGAGCGTGGAGCTTGACTTGGGGCTTGACCCCAGGATCCTGAGATCATGACCTGAGCTGAAATCAAGAGTTAACACTGAACTTACTGAGCCACCCACTCACTTGTCTTTTAAAGTGTTAAATTGAGACTTACGAGATAGCCAGCCTGTCAGTTGTGCGAGTGAACACGAGTATTTATTATATTGTTCTCT
Source organism: Neogale vison (assembly GCF_020171115.1). Taxonomy (NCBI): domain Eukaryota; kingdom Metazoa; phylum Chordata; class Mammalia; order Carnivora; family Mustelidae; genus Neogale; species Neogale vison. The sequence goes on from NC_058092.1 coordinate 187,779,542, forward strand.
ACATTCTTCTGTATTTTAAAAACTTCAGCAAACAATTGGTGTATTTTTAAGTCTGCTTCAGCTTTTCATGCTTATGTCCTGGGTTTAATGCTAACCATTTTGCATCCTGATTGTAAACAGTCACCTGAGACCCACTTATTTTATCCTGCCTCTTCTTCTGAGTTAGGATGGTGAAGGGAACCAAGAAGGAGGAGGATGAGGAGGGCAGGGAAGGGCAGAATAACACTTTCTCTTTCTTGCATTATATGGAGTGGTTTATTTGTGGAATTAAAACTAAATTGCTAGATTAAAATTTTCAAATTTTTTGCCAGCCAGTGATGCCAAGTGTAGCGAAATATCACCGAGAGTTTGTGTATTTCAGAGCAAGATGTAGAACTACTGTGATTTGTGGTGCCACGTGCTAATGAGGCTTCCCGGATGCAGGGAGGGCTGCGCCGGGGGGGGGGGGGGGGGGGGGGGGGGGGGGCTGTGGTAGATGAATGTGGAATGGAAGGCTGATAACGAGGCATGTGACTACAGGGCTTTTTCCTGCTGCAGACATGAAGCATCTCTTGGCTTGAGTGATTTTTACCAGTTTTCACAGTTTAGCAGTAGAGAGACCAGAAAACAAAATAGAATTAACTGAAGATTTGCATGCACCATGCTGCATTTTGACAGAAATAAGCATTCTGGTGTGATGAAAGTATTTTTAAGGCTGTCGTAGGACTCCCTTAGCTATTGTATGTTAAGTGCTGTAACATTTCCTCTGTCTTACTTTGTATGATGGTATCTCCGTTTTTGCAAAGAATGTAATTGTATTTCTCTTCAAAAGGACACTGAAGCCATGAAGAGAGCACTGGCCTCCATAGACTCCAAACTGAACCAGGCCAAAGGTTGGCTCCGTGACCCCAGTGCCTCTCCAGGTAATCCTCTGATTCTGCTTTTCTGATGGATACAATAAAAAGCTAAAAATCAAGCAAAGAAAGAAAGAAAGAAAGAAATGAATCTTCCCGTAATCTCATAATTCTGAGATAACTACTGCAACTTTTAGGAACATGCTGCATGTTCTGGTAGTTTTGACTCATTGAAGCGTTACTGGTCCTTAGAAGGATAAAGGACAATGACTAGTCACCCCTCACCATTGAGGAATTAGCCAAGCTGAACTGGGCATTCTTTGCCAGATTCTTGGTTCACTTCTTCTCTGAATTGGAAAGGTAATTATTTTGAATAAAAACTCTTCTAGTCCCCATTGGGCAGATTTCCATTTATGTCAACAAAGTACTTAATTAAGCGGATTAAATGGTGATGCCAATAAGAATTAGAAAGCAAAGTTGACTTATGTAAGGACCCAAATGGATTATTGAGCTAGGTTTTATGGATTTTCTGATCTAATATTCAGTTTTAGATTAATATTTGAATGAATACAAAAAGCTTAATGGACGTTAGAGGTGCTAAATAGTATTAAGTGAGTAGAGCCTATTTTTGTCATCCATATGCTTACCACAAGCTGCTTATCATCCTCAGATGGATATGATTCCAAATGTCTTTTTTAGAAGTATCTGTGGTTGAAACCTCACCCTCTGGTTTAAGGGCACTGCTTGGCTGTTAGCGATCGTATGTATCGTCTTCTATTCACTTGTCTTGTCGTTTAAAATCACCCATTCCTTCATGAATGAGATGACTTGTAAAGCATCCTTCCTAAATAATTAATGCATCAACAGTGTAGATATTGAATATCTCTTTATTTTAGGGGATGCTGGTGAGCAGGCCATCAGACAGATCTTAGATGAAGCTGGAAAAGTCGGTGAACTCTGTGCAGGCAAAGAACGCAGGGAGATCCTGGGAACCTGTAAAATGCTGGGGCAGATGACTGATCAAGTGGCTGACCTCCGAGCCAGGTAAATTTGCTCTGCTCTTACCCTAGTTAGGTGATGGATCAGGTGGAACTTTCGATAGACTGTTTAGAGAGCAGGTCTCTGCTAATTTTACTATGTTCTTTTGGACTAATGGATAACACAAATTATTATATTCTGTTCTTTTGAGATCGAAGTGAACTTTTCCTTTGATAAACTTTTAAAATAGGTAGATGCCTTGTAGTAGTTGAAATTGGAATAGAAATCTAGTATCGTAGTTTCTAGCTGTAGACTTATGATGAATAAGTGGTGAAGTCTGGCATGGGTAGGCGTATGTTTTATGAAGGATGGGTAAAAAGAAACAAAGAGGGGCGCCTGGGTGGCTCAGTGGGTTAAAGCCTCTGCCTTCGGCTCAGGTCATGATCCCAGAGTCCTGGGATCGAGCCCCGCATCAGGCTCTCCACTTCTCGGGGAGCCTGCTTCCTCCTCTCTCTCTGCCTTCCTCTCTCTCTGCCTACTTTTGATCTCTGTCTGTCAAATGAATAAATAAAATCTAAAAAAAAAAAAGAAAAAGAAACAAAGAGTGAAAACATTGGAATTATTTCACATTATTTTAAAGAAAACAGCTAAGTGGGTTATCGTGTAAGTTGGTTATTTCTAGGCTTTTTTGAGTTTCTATTTCATCATTATTCATTTGGTTTCATAATTCTTTTACCTACTTCAAGACTTGACTTTTAGAACTTTCCTGCTATAAACTAAATATATATAGTTCGCTATTAAGAAAACTCAGAATAATATAGGCTTTTTTGGAACTCATCCACAGCGTCAATGAAGTGCCTAAAAGATCCTCATTTTTATGGAATTTTGTAATATGAGTTTAGGGAAAAACTGAAATGTTGCTGAGATACTAGTATAGATGAAGTTTAATTTGGCTTCAAGAATGTCATGAAACATTTTTGGATAATTAGAAGGTATAGGGTCTCCACAGAGACAGGCCTCAGAAATGCCCCTTGACATGTTACTAACGTGCACTGTTTGACCTGGTTTCAAATGTATTAGCAGAATAGACTTAAGAAGCACCTGGTTGGCTCAGTCAGTGGAGTGTGAGACTCTTGATCTTTCTGTGAGTTTGAGCTTCGTGTTGGATAAAGAGATTACTTAAAAAAAAATCTGTATCTATCTCTCTCTATATATAGTTCTTTTTTTTTTCAGTTTATTTATTTTTGAGTAATCTCTACACCCAACCGGCAACCCCAAAATGAAGGGTTGCACACTCTACTGATTGAGCCAGCCAGGTTCCCCAAGAATACAAGTTTTTTCTTTTTTTAAGATTTTTATTTATTTATTTGAGAGAGAGACAGTGAAAGAGAGCATGAGAGGGGAGAAAGTCAGAGGGAGAAGCAGACTCTCCAAGGAGCAGGGAGCCTGATGTGGGACTCGATCCCAGGGCTCTGGGATCATGACCTGAGCTGAAGGCAGTCGCTTAACCAATTGAGCCACCCAGGCGCCCAAGAATACAAGTTCTTAAAGGAGTGGTTCTTTAACCTTCTCTGGGTCAAAGTAATTTTTATAATCTGATGAAAGCCATTAACCTGTACCTAAAAAGAGGCCCATAAATGTGCCATATAATATTACATAGAATTTCCAGAGGTTCGTGGATTCACGGTAGGGCTGGAAGCTCCGGGGGTTTCAGGTCAAGAGTCTCTACCTTTTAGGGAGAAGGAACTACATAAATAAATGTGATCTCATTGAGCTCAATGGGCCTTTTTCTCCTGCTGGGAAGCAGTCTCCCCTGTCATGAGCATGACAAGAATTTTACAGAGAGGACAAAAAGGAGTTCTGTTCCTGTTCGGAAAAATGCCAATGCAGCTTGACAAGATTCTTGGCTCTTCTGATTTCTCACTGCTGGCTCTTTTGTCTGCAGCCTTTTCACAGTGTGGTAGACAGTTCTCACTTGGAATTCTCAAATACACAGTTGTATGTGTTTAGAGAAAGATGAATTTGAGCAAGAGAACAAGGTGGTTGCTGTATGGGACCGACCATAAGTCTGTAAAGAGAGAAGACTCACACAGTGATGAGGAGTTACGGGCCTCCTTCACACTGGAGCCTGCAGTGTCCTTTCCTGATGAGAGATTAGCAAGCTATCTCCCTGTTAGCCCTTGTTAAATACGCCTCCATGTTTAACATTTTCGTGGCTGAGGCTCAGCAACAATTTCCTCGTTGATAAGCTTCTTTTCAGTCACCTAGGGTTTCTAGGTTGTAAGGATCTATTTTTCCTGCCACGGGACTCAGTAAACTTTTATTTTGAATGAAAAATTATGTAGCCCAGAAATATTTTTATATTTTCACAGCCGGACTTTTTTTTTTTTTTTTTTTTTAAAGATTTTTATTTATTTATTTGACAGAGAGAGATCACAAGTAGGCAGAGAGGCAGGCGGAGAGAGAGGAAGGGAAGCAGGCTCCCTGCTGAGCAGAGAGCCCGATGTGGGACTTGATCCTAGGACCCTGAGATCATGACCTGAGCTGAAGGCAGCGGCTTAACCCACTGAGCCACCCAGGCGCCCACAGCCAGACTTTTATACCAAAAAGTTTTCTCCATCATGAATTACTAGAGTTGAAGGAAAAAAGCAAATTAAATTGTAAATTGGGACCTTGTAAAAGGTCCCAAAAGTCTTCCATTCCTCTGCACATAAAAGGGAAGCCTCAAGTATAAATACCTGGCAATTAATATGATTGAGTTCAGTATTTCAGATACTGGTGTAGATGAAAAATAAAGATGAATTTTAAGAGGACAAGTAAATGAATGACTGGTCCATGCTGCATTTAAGAGAAGCAGCGATGTTGTGGAGTTCATCCTACAGTCAGAAGGTCAGGTTAGGAATATAAGCTTTGCCATTCTACCGGCTGATCAAGTTGTCATCCTGTCATGGAGAGTTTCCTAGGCCGAGTGGATTAAAACACCTGAGCTTATGAAAAGGTAGCAAATCTTACTTCATTTTAACTTGAACATTCTCTTACAAAGAGAAAACAAGTGTCTAATAATGCACATCACTTTTAGTAGCCTACCACTTCTGAAAGAGGAAAATAGTAAAATTAGTTCTTCAGGAATTTGTTGGGGGGGGACGGGAAACCAGTTTCTTGTCAACAGTGCTTTTCCCCCTCCTCTGTACCAACTGTTTTGATACTTATAGATTGCATAGGAGCAGAAGGTAGACATTTAAGATTCTTATTAGGTTTATTATAATAATAATGAGACTTCAATAACAGCAGTAGTCATATATTTGTATTGCTTTATTGCCGTAGTGTTTCCAGGTTAATTCTTTTGCTTAAAGCCACTCTGTTGGGTAAGCAGGGTGAGAACTGTTACCTCCCCACCCCTCATATTTATAAGTTAGAAAGCTGAAGCCCATCGTAAACAAGGTTCATTGCTCCCAAGAGTAAGGATTTGAACACAGATCTGTTTGGTCCCAGTGTGGTGTGCTTTCAGTAAGACTGTGCATACTACCTCCTGAAACATTTTCAGTGTATACTTGCCCATATATAAGACAGTCTAATGGGATTTTTTTTTCCCCAAAGCACACATTACTATGGTAACAAACCCTCCATAGCAAGAAGATCACAAGCACATTTTCCCCCTTAAGTTCAGACTTGATTATGTAATCACCATCAAGAGGAGAATCATTATTACCAAAATTTGCAGGCTGGTCTTTAAAGTGGTACTGCCGTTCCAGAAAGCTAATGCATATTTTTAAAAGTGGAAGGAGAAAGTAGAGGGTTTGGGTGTTCTGCTTTATTTCTGCATTTTCTTGTGCTATCCCAGATGTACTGGAGGAAAGGAGAAAGACAAGCAGGTTAACAAAAATGGCATATTTGTGCATCTCATGATATCTTGCCAGTAAGTATTTGAGAGAGTACAGTGACAGCATCTGTTTTGAGCAGAGGACAAGGGGCCTCACCCGTGGCCATGCAGAAAGCCCAGCAGGTGTCGCAGGGTCTGGATGTGCTCACAGCAAAAGTGGAAAATGCAGCTCGCAAGCTGGAAGCTATGACCAACTCCAAGCAGAGCATTGCCAAGAAGATTGATGCTGCTCAGGTAGTAACGATTTTCAGGAGAGGTGGGCAATAAATGACAAATGTTCCATAACTATCCTGCATCTCTGTCTGTCTCATTTACTGTGGGTGATTGACGGGTGTTTCTAAGGGATGACCGATTCCCTGCAATTACTAATGTTAACCCTTCTGCTCCCACCACAAGTTTAGACTCCTGTTTGTCTATACTTTGAAATAGAGATCTTAGTTTTGAATACTTTGCTTAGTTAAAAGGAAGTACTCTGAATACTGAGAGAATACTACTAGCTCCTGGTATAGATCACAGTGTACAAAAACTGGTCTTCATCTTAAAATTCCCAGCTATGTTTGGTCATAGCAATGCTAAAGGGTTAAAGTTTTCTGCTGCTGCTTTCCTATAAAACAATTTTCAGGCATTTCACAGAGAAACACAAATGTTTGGGAAGTTCAATTAATATATAAGTCAAAGATAAGATGAAGCTTGTGAAAGTGTTTATTCTTATGGGGATGAAAATCACTTAAAAGAAGATGAAGGATCAATCTGATTTTACCTGAGCTAAGAACCTGGGTAAAAGAATTAGAATCAGCATTATAAAATGGTTACTGGTGTTCCTTGTGATTACTTTTGAAATCTTTCTGATGCCTTGGTTTATGAGGAGGTCTCAATGTGCTTCTTTTCTGTTTCTGTGTATGTAGAATTGGCTTGCAGATCCAAATGGAGGGCCAGAAGGAGAAGAACAGATTCGAGGGGCTTTGACTGAGGCTCGGAAGATAGCAGAATTATGTGATGATCCTAAAGAGAGAGATGACATTCTACGTTCTCTTGGGGAAATATCTGCTCTGACTTCTAAATTAGCAGATCTACGGAGACAGTATGTATTTAATTTCTCTCTTTTCTTCCCCAGGCACATAAATAGTTGAATGCTGTAGGTTAAGCTCATGTATGATGTTATTCCACTATATTCTCATTGATTCTGTGTGACATGGCTAGGTCAAATATTACTTCTATTTTATTATTGACATAACTGAGGTTAAATGATTTCTTGCTGGTTACATGGTTTTAAAAGAATAAATTTCAAAAGAACTCCTTTTTTGAGATCTACTTTTTAATTTTTTTTTTTTTTAAAGACTTTATTTGAGAGAGCGAGAATGAGAGATAGAGAGAGCTTGGGAGGGAGAGGGTCAAGGGGAGAAGCAGATTCCCTGCTGAGCAGGGAGCCGGATGTGGGACTCGACCCAGGGACTCCAAGATCATGACCTGAGCCGTCAGGTAGTTGCTTAACCAACTGAGCCATCCAGGCGCCCTTACTTTTTAATTTCTAAGCTAGGACTTTCCCTGCTATATCATGTTTGTGGCATAACCGTTTCCCAGGCATGAGGGAAATACTTTCTGTGGCTATCTAAGAAAAGATTCTGTGGAGGAGGGTGGGGCACAAGAAGATGCTTTCTTCTTTCCCCAGCAATGTTATTTCTTATGCAAACATTATAAAAGATTCTTAAATACAATGTCCTCACCACAGCTGCTGCTTTTTAAAGACGTTGATGGCATCTACTTTGATTATATAGAAAAGAAGTGTTGCTTTTGTTCTTTTGACCAATATTTTTCTCTCTTAAACAAACTGCAGCACGTGCTAAAAGAACGTTAAAAAAGAATACAACGTCAGAAGTAAAAGTTGCTTCTTCCCCACCTCGGTCCTCCAGCCTCAGCCCTTCTCCAGGGGTAACCATAGTCAAGTATTTTGTGAGATTTGGCTTTTCATGTAACTTGCATATTTCATTCCCTTTTCTTCCATGGGAAAGTACCTACTCTTTCTTCAGTGACTGGTACCTTAAAGTTCTTTCAAGTCTTATACTGACCAAGGGGACAATGTTGGTTAAGAAGGCACATTCCTGCGTAGCTAGAACTGTGAAATAGGAGATGGGTGGGAGCAGAGTAGATACACTTTAGGCAGGAGGTTATGATGGAGACCAACTTAAATAACAGCTCAAGTTTGATTGTATACCGAGCTCGATCATTTGAGGATCACTGTTTTATACCTCAAATCTTGAATTGTTTAGGTGGAGAAAAGAAATAATTTGACAATTGTAAAATATAATGTCTATAGAGTTAGATCTATTTCTATTTCTTACTCTTAATCCATTTATATAATCTGTTTGGATTCTTATTGAAAAATACTCAGAGGTGGCACGCCTGTGTGGCTCAGTGGCTTAAAGCCTCTGCCTTCGGCTCAGGTCGTGTTCCTAGGGTCCTGGATCGAGCTCCGCATCGGGCTCTCTACTCAGCAGGAGCTTGCTTCCCTTCCTCTCTCTCTGCCTGCCTCTCAGCCTTCTTGTGATCTCTCTCTCTCTGTCAAATTTAAACAACAACAACAACAACAACAACACAACATCTCAAAGGAGGGGTTCCTATGTGGCTCAGTGGGTTAGAGTCTCTGTCTTCAGCTCAGGTCATGATCCCAGGGTTCTGGGATCAAGCCCCGCATCAGGCTTTCTGCTCAGCAGGGAGCCTGCTTCCCCCCACACCCCCACCCGCCCCTCTGCCTGCCTCCCTGCCTACTTGTGATCTCTGTCTGTCAAATAAATAAATAAATAAATAAATAAATAAAAACTTAAAAAATAAAAAACTCAAGGAGAAAATTTGTTTTAAAGATCCTCCACAATTTCATATACATACCAGATACTCATTAATGTTTCTTAATGATGAAGAAAGAATTAATGGTAAGAGTGTTAAAGGCAAACCTCCCTATGTGGTCATATGCCATCATTACTTTTTTTTTTTTTTTTTTAAAGATTTTATTTATTTGACAGAGAGAGACACAGCAAGAGAGGGAACACAGGCAGGGAGAATGGGAGAGGGAGAAGCAGGCTCCCCGCTGAGCAGGGAGCCCCATGCAGGGCTTGTTCCCAGGACCCTGAGATCATGACCCGAGCTGAAGACAGATGCTTAATCACTGAGCCACCCAGGGGCACGCCATAATTACTTATTACTATAATGTATGCATGTACATAGCTTCCTGTACATGATCAGAGCCATGGTAAACACCTTCTTTGTCCAGCTTTATAATGGAGAAGATATAGAAATTTAAAGTCACAAAGGAGTTCTTTTCTTTTTTTAAAGATTTTTTTTTAAAGATTTTTTTTTTTTTTTTTTTTTATTTGACAGACAGAGATCACAAGTAGGCAGAGAGAGAGGAGGAAGCAGGCTCCCCGCTGAGCAGAGAGCCCTGTGCGGGGCTCGATCCCAGGACCCTGAGATCATGACCTGAGCAGAAGGCAGAGGCTTTAACCCAGTCACCCAGCTGCCCCTCACAAAGGAGTTCTTAAGAGAGTCTCTAAATTAGTCATTTTGGCAGGTAGACTAATATGTTTATGTTTATTGGTGAGACAGATAAGATTAGCCTGAAATTCTCTCGAAGTGGACTTGAGATACAGAATGCATCAGACTCTCTGTATGTTCATAATGGTTAGAATCTGAAGTCTTTGCAGTGGGATTTTGGGGGCAGTAATCTCTCTTCGTGATATATATTATGGTTTTTCTTTTTATTTCTGTGTTGATGCTATTGTTGAAGTTCTTTGCTTGCAAGGAACTAACTCAAGTAAGAAGTGGAAGTTTTTTAGAAATGTGTAGAGGCATCTAATGGAACATAATTGTTTGAAGTATGGCCAGGTCTGGGGGCAGCCCTAAGTTTCTTCCTCCATCTCCTAGTAGCTGTATGGTATGCTGTCTCCTTCACTCTGTGTGCTGAATTTGTTTGGGTTCTCCATCTAGCTTTGACCTACCATGTCCCAGGCTTAGTATTACTTTCTATTTCCAGATCTACCACTAGTTGACTGTGCAGTGTTTTTGAAGTTTTGAAGTATGGACAGCCTACCCTAGAATCAACCGGAAAAGGTTGTAAAAAATGTATACCCTGGCCCCTATACCAACATACTTGATCAGAATTTCTTTTTTTTAAATTTTTTTTTAAAATTTTTTAAGATTTTTTTTTTTTAAATTTATTTATTTGACAGACAGAGATCACAAGTAGGCAGAGAGGCAGACAGAGAGAGAGAGAGGAGGAAGCAGGCTCCCCGCTGAGCAAAGAGCCCGATGCGGGACTCTATCCCAGGACCCTGGGATCATGACCCGAGCCGAAGGCAGAGGCTTTAACCCACTGAGCCACCCAGGTGCCCCTTGATCAGAATTTCTTGATGGTGGGTTTAACAATCTGCCTTTAAAGCTAAGATTCCAGGTAACTCTTATGCACACCAGAAGTAGGTGACTTGCTTGACTATGGCCATGTTTTCTTTGAGTTAGATAACCAGTTCAATCAGTTATGGTGAAGACGAGAGAATTACTTGATAGCAATGTAAGTATCTAAGAGGGAGGACTCGGGAGGTCAGATGGAGTGCCTGGGTTTGAATTCTGAGTCCACCGAAGGAAGTGATAGGACCTTGGGTGAGTTGTCCAACCTTTTAGCACCTCAGTTTTGCTTTTTGAATAATGGGATAATACTGGTATCTACCTCAAAGGGTCGTTGTGAGGATTAAATAATATGAGTCTTTGCAATAGTACCTGTCAGAGTTGGGACTCCAGAGACTGTACTTCCAGGCGACTGGGTGGTTCAGTGGATTAAGTGTCTGCCTTCAGCTCAGGTCATGATCTCAGGATCCTGGGATCAAGCCCTGCACCAGTTTCCCTGCTTAGTGGGGTGTCTGCGTCTCCATCTCCCTACCCACCCACCTTCTTACCCCTGCTCATGCTCACTCTCTCAAAAAAGAAAAGAAAAAAGATTGTACTATTATTGGTTCTATTATAACTAGTTCTATAACTACTTCAGTTACTGTTATACAACATACATGGCTACTTGGGCCCACCTAGTTTCTGAGGGAACTAGCATTTCCCATGATGGCTGACTGAGTGATATTTGATTTAGCTCAGCTGACCAAATGGTTGAGCTTGACTGAGGTAGACGGACTTAAACTCATATTTAATGTTTTAACTGGGATAATGCAATCTGAATTTAAATAATTAATTTCTTACTTTAGTGCCAAATAAACCACTCTCCTTCCAAACTAAGCTAATAATAATCATTAGCAATTTGTCATCCCATTAGCATTTGTAGAGCAATTCAAATCATCTCAATGTAAATAGTGTCTGTGACAGGATGGCTTTTTTTTTTCTTAAAGGGGCAAAGGAGATTCCCCAGAGGCCCGAGCATTGGCCAAACAGGTGGCCACAGCCCTGCAGAACTTGCAGACCAAAACCAATAGAGCTGTGGCCAACAGCAGGCCCGCCAAGGCAGCTGTCCACCTGGAGGGCAAGATTGAGCAGGCACAGCGGTGGATTGATAATCCCACAGTGGATGACCGGGGCGTTGGTAAGGCCATAAATGCACTTAATCCTCATTAAGCTGGTCTCAGGGAAAAGGAAGAAGTTGTTGATAGAGATCTTGTTCATCTGCACTTGGGTGCAGAATGGGTTGGGTTCTTCAGCGACTGGTGAGTAAGTCATTCTACAGTGGGACTCCATTTCCAAATGTAGCCAACATGATTCTTGTGATTTAATAAAAAAGAATTAGCAAATAAACGATTTTGCCTTGGGCAAATAGAAAGGTCCTCAGGTTGGAATTGAAACTTTGAACTAATTATTTCCAGCCTCTGTCTACTTCCATTCTGTTGTATTTCGATTGCAGTTCTTGGAAAATATCCAGTTAAATGTAATTTTTGAAAATAAGTAAGGGACACTTAGCTACCGAGGTTATTTTCATTTGTAAGGGCTCCTGCACCACACAGTCACCGGTAGAATTGATAACCTAGAGTTTTGATTTTGGGGAGATTTTAGGGATGAATCTGTAAGAATTTAGGTCATTTTATGATAGCAAGCCAGCTGAAGCTGAGAGATCTATTTACTTCATTTACTGTGTTTGTTGGATAAAAAGATAAATTTTTAAATTGGTGATTCCCAGTGTTGAAGAATCAGACAGATGTATAATTTACTGGGGGAGGAATAAATTGGCATAAACATTCTGAACAGCAATTTAGTATTACATGTAAAGAGCTTTAAAAAAGTTCATACTCATTGACTTAGCAATTTGAGGAGTTTATTATAAGAAATAATCAGACGTTTTCTAATGATTACATACAAGAATGTATATAAGCAGCATAAATGTTTAATAGTAAGTAAGTGATCAGTAATTATAGTTAATATATTATATAGGTTTTGAGATCATGATTTTTTAAAAATATTCAGTGATGTGCAAAAATGTTCCCATTAAATAAAAAAAGCAAGGAATATGTAAATGTAATGTATAATCTCATTTTTGTAAAAGAGAAATGTATATTTGTCTAGGAATGTGCAGTGCATTAAAAAAGACTGAAAGATTTGTAATGACATGGGTAGATCTAGAGGGTATAAAGCTAAGTGAAATATGTCAGCCAGAGAAGGACAAATACCGTATGCTTTCACTCATATATAGAATTTAAGAAACAGAACAAATGAACAAAAATTGAGACAAAACAGAAAAACCACTGTAGAGAACAAATTGATGGTTACCAGAGGGGAGGTTGGTGGGGGAGGATGGGTGAAACAGGTGAAGGGGATTAAGGGTTTGCTGAAGTGATGAGCACTGAGTAGCGTGTAGAATTAGAGTCACTATTTTGTATACCTGACACTGACATAACACTGATTGGGAACTTGACTGGAATTAAAATTAAGTAAATAAATATGAATAAGATACTTTTTCAGAAGACAGGAAGGAAATGTTTAGCTGTGTCAATCTCTAAGGATTATAGGTGGATTATCTATTCTTATTTATACTTTTCTGAATTCCCTAAATTTTTCTATTGTTAGGGACAAAAACTCCACTAAATGTTATTGTTTAAAACAAACAAACAAACAAACAACAACAGAGTAGTTTAGCACAAAGGCACTTCAGTTGCCTTCTCTGAGTCTGTGTAAGTTACAGCATTTTCCTCTGGATCCAGGTCAGGCTGCCATCCGGGGCCTTGTGGCCGAAGGGCATCGTTTGGCTAATGTCATGATGGGGCCATATCGCCAAGATCTTCTTGCAAAGTGTGACCGCGTGGACCAGCTGACGGCCCAGTTGGCTGACCTGGCTGCCAGAGGGGAAGGAGAGAGTCCTCAGGCGAGAGCCCTTGCCTCTCAGCTCCAAGACTCCTTAAAGGTACAACATCGGAGCACATATGACATTTCTCTACTTCCTGTTTTTCTTTGTATTTTTTTTTTTTTATTAACATATAATGTATTCTTTGCTTCAGGGGTACAGGTCTGTGACTCATCAGTCTTACACAATTCACAGCATTCACCATAGCACATACCCTCCCCAGTGTCCATAACCCAACCACCCTATCCCTATCCCCCGACCCCCCAGTAACCCTCAGTTTGTTTCCTGAGATTAAGAGTCTCTTGTGGTTTGTCTCCCTCTCCAGTCCCATCGTATTTCATTTTCTGCTTCCTGTTATGGACAGACTAGGGACAGAGAGAGATTTTAAAAATATATAATTTCTTGAGTCTAGGGAAAGTGAAGGGTGGATCGAGGAGGGTATAAAGAAGTCCAGAGCTGATTAGGAAAAAGCTCACCTGTGTTTGACGACAGCTGACGTTTTCCAAGTTTCAGTCCACTGAGAACTCTTCTGTGGTAGCTACCAGGCATCCCTTCCCTTTGTAAACTTGAGAGGATCTGTTTAAATGATAACTTCATAGTAATCCTGAAATGATGCGCTTGATGACCTAGTTATATCTTTCCTAATATTCTTTAAAAGAAAACATGTAATTATTAAAATAAGAACATTGGCCTAACACCTAAAATCATCTCCGGTATCATGAACCACCCACCTTGAGACACAATGGGAGTGACTGAGGCTTCTTTTTATAAATCCAGAAAACTTAGATTGGACTAAGTATGACAACTATGAAAAGGAGCCTCTTCATGACTTCTCAGAACCCTCTTTAGACCCATGTTAAGAAATAGATACATATACTGGTTATCAAAGTTTTCCGAGAAACTTAACTGAAAACACATGTATCCCAAAAAAAAATTGCCATCCTTAATTACTTTACTCTTAATGTGAGAAAATGCTTAGAAATTTGGCACTGCATCCCCCAAATGATCCTTACCGTTTCTGTGGTCATTATCAGGCTCCTCCAGCTTTGGGAGTGGGGAGGAAATCTTTCATTTCAGAGTCGTCTTTGGGTTCTACCCCCTGAATCTCAGGATTATTTCTTAGAAGCCACCAGGAAAGGAAGTAAGATTTCTTGTCTGGGTGGAGCGGTCTCCCGGGACTTGTGGGTCCTGTCTTACCCTTCCTGCTAGAGGCTGATCTCTGTGAGGGCAGGAGTCATAGCTTACGCCGGTTCGTGCTGGCTCGGTACTTTGTACATAGTTGATTGTAAATACTTACTGAACGAAAGACTGAATGAACGGATGAATGTGTCACTGAAGTGAGGACATTGACAGATGCGCTTTTTGGACATTTTTGATAATTTTTGTTCTTAATGTTTTTAAGGATCTGAAAACCCGGATGCAAGAGGCGATGACTCAGGAGGTGTCCGATGTTTTCAGCGATACCACAACTCCCATCAAGCTGTTGGCGGTGGCGGCCACTGCGCCTCCTGATGCTCCCAGTAGGGAGGAAGTGGGTATCTGAGGTCTTTTATATCTTTTGTTGGCAGACGTGTACATGCACATGCGCACACACACATGCACTTTATATCTATTTGTATATCTGTAAAGGTAAAATGTGATTCCCACGTGCTTCCGGGGTGGTTAGGAAATTGTGGATGAAGGGTGCAAGGGCAGAGCAGGGAAGGCCTTGCCCCCCTTCCTTAGTCACCAGGTGCATCAGTCAGGAAAGTCCGCAGGACATGTCTTTAGTTGTAAACTGTTCAAGACCTGCCTCTCAGAGACCAAAACAAATGGGTTTTCTTTTTATTGTGTAACAAGAAACATGGAGATAGGCAACCCTTGACACCACGAGAACTGGCATGCCTGGAATTTTCTTGGTCTTTCCGCACTGGTATGAGACAGCTGTTATAACCCCATGCACCATGTTCAGGGCTGTAAGAAACAAGGGATAGGGCACTCCAGTCCCAACTGTCCCTTTTATCAGGACAGTTTATTCTCAACACAGAAGTCAGGGCAGTCCTTGTAAATGATTTGATGTCATTCTCCTCCTCAACCCCTTCTGACGACTCCTTCCTGTCCCCGAGAGAAGCCAGAGTCCTTACAATGACAGTGAGGCCAGCGCTGTGCTTGGGGCAGCACTCCAGGAAAAAAGTCTAAAACCCAGAAAGCCCTGGTTTGTCAAGTTTGTTTCCATGATGTAAATATTACCATGGTGGGTGTCTCTGTGCAGGGTCACTGAATATAGACTTGGGAAGAGACAGCACATTTGGCTCTGAGGGGCTGGCGGAGTTGTGACCATGGCTTCAGCACACCACTGCATCTGGTTCCCTCTGGCTTCTCCGACCCTGGGTCCTACCACCCTCACCCCTTATGTGCCTCGGTCTACACTGACTGCCTTGTGTTGTATTCCCAGTGTGCCCCGGTTATGTTTACTGCATTCTAACCTTGCGAACGTTGTGCTTGTTCTCTCTGTTCCTCCCACAGAGAATTACTTGTGTTATTCATTCCCTTTCATCAGCGCCTACTGAAATGTCACTTTTGGGTCACTGCTGAAGATACAACCCCTCCCCCCACCCCAGGGATTTCCTAATCTCCATATCCTACTTTTTGCCTCAGCATTTTTCAACATTTGACGTGTTTACCTCACTTCTTATTTGTCTCTCTCCTTCACATTAGCATGAAAGGCCATGCAGGCAAGGACTTTGTCGTACTTTATTCCCAATTCTTTTAAGATTTAATTTATTTATTAGAGAGTGAGTGAGAGAGAGCAAGAGCAAGCAAGAACATGGTGAGGGTGTACAGAGGGGGAGAAGCAGATTCCTTGCCAAGCAGGGAGTTCCACTCAGGGCTTGATCCCAGGAACCTGGAATCATGACCCGAGTTGAAGGAAGATGCTTAACCGACTGATCCACCCAGGCGCCCCTTTATTCCCAGTTCTTTTTTAAAAAAAATTCTTATTTTTTTTTAAAAATTTAAATTCAGTTAGCCAACATATAGAATATCATTAGTTTCAGATGTAGAGTTCGATAATTCATTAGTTATATCTAACACCCAGTGTCCTTCACATCATGTGCCCTCCTTAATGCCTGTCACCCAGCTACTCCATCCCCCTCCCTTTCTCCCCTGCAGCAGCCCTGTTTCTTTCCCATAGTTAAGAGTCTCTCTCATGGTTTTTGTCTCCCTCTCTGATTTCTTCCCATTCCTTTTTTCCCTATGATCCTCTACGCTGTTTCTTTTATTACTCATGTGAGTGAAATCAGATGATAATTGTCTTTCTCTGATTGACTCATTTCACTCAGCATAATACCCTCCAGTTCTTAACCACATCGATGTAAATGGTAAGATTTCATCCTTTCTGGTGGCTGAGTCATATTCCATTGTATGTATACACCACATCTTCTTTATTCATTTACCTGTTGATGGACATCTCGTCTCAGAAACAGACAGATGAATGGAACAGAATAAAGAACCTAGAAATGGACCCTCAACTCTGTGGTCAACTAATCTTCGACAAAGCAGGAAAGAATATTCCCAGTTCTTAAAACAATTATTGGCACATTATTATCTGGCACATTATTGATGCTGAATGGAAAGGCTTTCCCAGAAATCCTCCAGGAGACTTTGCTTATGTTTCATAAGCTGCTCCAGCTGTAGAGGAATCTAGGAAAGTGAGTATTGGCAGCAGAGAAGAAGGGGTTGTTGGGTCAGACACCTAAGACCAGTGGAATTGGTAGGTAGAGGTTTGTGTAATTCCTATTTGCTGATGACTCCCATTTCTTTCTCTAGTCTACATCATGGCGTGGTTCAGCTCATGGTCCCCTTAGACTAGGATGATGTGCTATTCTTTTCATTCCAGACTTCTCTGAGTTTTAGACCAGTAGCTCAAGGGTCTCTTCTGAGTCCTTGATACATCAGGCTGTGTTGTCCTGCTGTTCTCTCTCTCCCTCTTGGAAATTTGTGAGTTGCCATTGACTCTTCCCATGCCAGGAAGTAACTAAGGCAAGCTAATTTGATCTCACAGACATTTCTTGAATCCTTCACATTTTCCATTCATGTTGCTCGAGCTCTAGTTCTGATCCGTGTCCCCTGCTGCCTAATTGACTGCACAGCTGTGACTGGTCTTTGAATCTATCACTCGGCCACCAATAAAAGAAAGATTTGACCTTGTTTTACTGCTAAGCCCTTCAGTGGGTCTTCCCTTTCTTATAGGATAAAGCCAGAGTGCTAGGATCTGTTCCTGATACTCTCTCTGTACTTGTTTCCTGCAAACCCCTGCCCTTCCGCTAGTGCCCCAGCAGTATTTAATTGCTTATAGTTTTGTGCAGACTCTGTCCTTTCTCCCTTCCATGTCTTGTTCTTTCTGTCTCTGTTATCTTTCCCTTCTTCTTTTTTGGCTAGTTCCTATGTATCCTTTATCCTTTTATCCTTTATGTCCTGGATAGGTTTAAGCGCCTTTCCCTTTGCTCCCATGGTAGCAGTGTTAGCTTTATAATTGTACACAGTACACTCTATCGTAAGTATCATAAGTGCTTATGGGTCTTTTGGCTCATAAGCAAGGATGTAAGCTCCTGAGGTGCAGAAACTGTGCCTTACTCATTTTTATATCTTCAGTGCTGACTCCAGGGTCCGGCACATAGTAGGTGCTCAGTAATGTTGACTCAGTGATAAGAAAAGTGGGCTAAGCAGCCAGTTAAATCAGAGGGAGCAGCAGACAGGGCTGGAACTGGGTGGATTAACTAGGATAAGCGAAAGCCCTGTGGATCCAGAGTGCAGGAGACCAGCCAAGATGAGGAACAAGGACAGGCTGGGTGAAGGGGACTAGGAGATCAGAGATTGAGATAGAGATTCTGAGCATTAAATGGCAAGAACGCAGGTGACTGAACTGAAACAAGGGGCCAGTGTGGGGAAGAGACTTGAGTGGGTCAACACAGTGCCCTGGCAATGCGACTGGAGTCTGCTCTTGAACCAGGAGCCTGTTAGGGCTTTCGAGGTGGTCCTCCAGGAGCTAGACAGCTGTCTCCGAGTAGGGCAGGCAGACCCTCAGAAGGAGGCAAGGAAGAGGATGGATCCTTCCATGGCCATTCCTGACATGCTTTGTGTAGAGTGTAAACCTGACCCAGCACTGTTGGGGATGCCTTGTGTTTTCAAGCCTTGTTATCCAAACAAGTGACAGATGTGCTTTTGTCATTTTATTGGAGTTAAATAATCCCCTTCATTGAATGCAACCTCACATAATAACCATGTCAAAGGAAAAAACAAACTTCTTCTTCTTTTTTTTTTTTTTTAAATTTGAGAGGTGAATGAACAGTTCAGTAGACGGTTTTGTATGCAGGGGAATAAAAAGCAGCCTTCCTTGCCCTAGTGTCGGGCCTGAGTATGAGCACCAGCTATCATTTTTCCCCTGGAGGTCAGGGGCAGAGTTTTTACAACATTAATGGTAATGGATATGTGAGGGATGCTGCCTTGAGGAAGCTGGAGTTCAGCTTAGGACTGTGGATATTCTTGAGTTTTCCACGCACCCTGGAGCCTGGAGTGGGCTTGCCTGTCCTCTTCACAGGATAAGACTTTTGGAAACAGGGATTTTTGAAGTCTTCACACTCTGTGAACTCCTTGTTGCAGATGACACAGTGCTGTGTGTCCTCTCTGCACTTGGTAAGCATTGGTTGAACGGAAAGGCAAGTGTGTGCATGATGCTTATGGCCAAGCCTCTGAGGAGACAGAGCAAGGCCAGGGCCTGGCAATTGCCAGATTGTGGTCGTAGTCACTAGGGTTTGATGTCATCTGTCAAGTCTTTGCTTGAGCAGTTGCTGCTCAAGAGAGAGTTTTTCTTAGGCTAAGAAAGAGTTTTTCTTAGGCTTCCTGACTCATTTTATTGAAATAAGTTTTCCTAATGTCTTTGTTTTTCCTCAAGGTATTTGATGAGAGGGCGGCTAACTTCGAGCACCATTCAGGAAGGCTTGGTGCCACGGCGGAGAAGGCGGCTGCTGTTGGAACTGCTAATAAAGCCACAGTGGAAGGCATTCAGGCATCAGTAAAGACGGCCCGAGAACTCACACCCCAGGTTGAATTTTGTTCACTCGTCATTGTTTCAATACTCAACCATGTAGTGTTCAGTAAAGGTCAATTACAGAACAGTTTCTGTACATTTTTGAAGACTTACTAAATATTGTCACGAAAGAAACACAAGGTGTCAAAATCATTTTTATGTTTTAGTTTCCTACAATGATCATAGATAACTTTTGAGGGTAGAAAAAACTGGTAAAGCAACCTCTGCTCACATGCATCCATAATTAGGGCAATATTTGGATAATCTCGAGACGTTAGTCTGTTTTCATAGTACAGCTTATGCCTTTCCCCATGTCTCTTTGAGGTTGTGTTCCTGACTTGCTTTCTTTCTACTTCATTAAATAATCAAGTTATAGCCAGTGTGCTGTGAACAGTAAATCGGAAGAATGGGGACAAAAGAAAACAAATTGGACAGGAATTTAAGTTCTAATATGTGAGAGGTATTCTTTTTTTTTTTTTTTTTTAAATATTTTATTTATTTATTTGACAGACAGAGATCACAAGTAGGCAGAGAGGCAGGAGAGAGAGAGGAGGAAGCAGGCTCCCCATGGAGCAGAGACCCCCGATGTGGGGCTTGATCCCAGGACCCTGGGATCATGACCTGAGCCGAAAGCAGAGGCTTTAACCCACTGAGCCACTCAGGCGCCCCTGTGAGAGGTGTTCTTAAGAATATCAGTTCAACATCATTTAGTGTGATGTTTGCACATTTTCCCTAAGCAAATTATAGAAAATTCGTTTTTAAAAAATAGATTTATTTGGCAGATGTGTATTATGTACCTGTAGTACATCAAGACCCATGCTAGGCTTTACACATCTGTGATACTGGCTAATGTATCCCTTTGATGGGAACTTGCAGGAAAGGATGGGAAAAAAAAATACACATCTTTATTATTTATCTTTTGCCCACATGGCATGTTAACAAGTTAGGTTCTCTTGAAAAATCATACGTGTCCAACTTTTTAAAAATACTTCCACAAAATATGAACATGTATAATTTTCTTTAAAAATTTCCATAAAGTGTGGGACATAGAACATAGGTATTTCTGTACAGAACTGAGATTCCTAAAAAAGAGAAACAGAAAACTACAGATACCAGCTTCAGCAAGAGTAAGGCTTTGGGGGCGCCTGGGTGGCTCGGTGAGTTGGGCCGCTGCCTTCAGCTCGGGTCGTGATCTCAGGATCCTGGGATCGAGTCCCACATCGGGCTCTCTGCTCATCAGGGAGCCTGCTTCCTCCTCTCTCTCTCTCTGCCTGCCTCTCTGCCTACTTGTGATCTCTCTCTGTCAAATAAATAATAAAATCTTTAAAAAAAAAAAAAAAAGAGTAAGGCTTTGGAGACAGATCTGGACCTGAATCCTCTGTGACCTTGAATTTCCTCATCTGTAAAATGAAGAGAATTCCTTCCTAATGGGTAATTTGGAGGACGGAGAGGATATACTTAAAGCCTGTAACTTACCAAATACTCGGTAAATGTTAGTTCCTTCCTTAATTTCTGTAACTGGTTTGCTGGGAGCTCTTGAGCAAGTCACTTACGTTTCCTGAGTCTTGGTTTTTGAGTCTGTAAAGTTGGAGAAGTTACCTGTCCTGTTTCATAGGGTTGTTGTGAGGATTAAGTAAGATAATGGATGTGAAAGTACTTCGTTAACTGTAGACAGCTACTTTTTAATAAATGTTCATACATATTACTTTAAAGTAATTTTTAGTATCTTTCTTGGTGGTGCTTGGTAAGATGGAAGAGTCCACATCGAGGGTTGATGTCAGTTCTGTGTGGGTTCTGAGGTATCAAGTGAATGCCATTTCCTTTGTCATTCTGTTACCTGCTCAAAAATCAGGCTTTGACTATATAGCTTTCTGCACTGGCTCTGCGGGTGAGGTCCTTAGGAGACCTAAGTCTCCGGTGTTCAGCCTGCGAAGATTTGCGCATTTTTGGCTTTCTAGTGCCATCTGTAGGTGGAGAGGGGAAAGCTTCGCTGAATGTATTCCAGTGGGAGGACGCCCTGGGGTTTAAAGGTTGTTTTGTCATTGACAGGTCATCTCAGCTGCTCGCATCTTACTTAGGAATCCTGGAAATCAAGCTGCTTACGAACATTTTGAGACCATGAAGAACCAGTGGATCGATAATGTCGAAAAAATGACAGGTAGAGTTGTGTGTGAAGCTCTTACTGTCTAGTCCTAGAGGAATGAGTTCTGAGAAACTCAAGCAGGACGGGTTATGTTACTCAGCTGTAATTGGATGAAGGGATGGTCATGTGCCTGACAGTGTACTTGGCCCTGATTAAGGCTGAGGCTTCTCATTCAGGCCTTGCAACTTTGTTTGAAGAGAGGCTCTTTGAGTCTCTTTTTCTTTTAATTCTGCCCTCCCTGTGCGATGCTCATTGTCAAAGCTCCTGTCTTCCCTTTGAATAGTGCCTTTGCTCAGCCTGAACCAGGGTTTGGTTTCAGAGCTGGAGGCAGTGTTTGTGGATACAGTAAGTGTCCCTGTCATTTTCAGTGGGTTCACATTTCAAGGAACCACAATAGCTACCATTTAATACAACTTGTCTCAGAGTTTCCTTCAACTTGTCAACTACGTAGTTTTTTCAAGAAAAGGAGAAACCAACCGCCAACAAACGTGTGTCTGTGCTAGGGAAGTGGCACCTCCAAACCTTCTTCACCGTCTGTGCAGGGAGGGATAGGCGAGGAGGGAGGAGATGAGGAACGTGGGCTCCTTGGCGTCCCTGCACTACCTGCCGTGACAGGGTCCCTAGCAGCCAGAGATGAAAGTGGAGCTCCCGGGGTGTTGGAAGAAAGGTAACCGAAACAAGAAGCAAGCCGTCAAGGTTATTAGAACCCTCCTCGTGGCTCGTCTGGGGCAAGGCCAGCTGCCAACAAGCAACAGATGGCTGTGGAGTGAGCCGGGCAGGCAGAAAATGTTATTAGCATAATGTGGAGATGCGGTGAAGGCCGGAGACGCTGTCCTCCTGTTGTCGCTGCGATTCCTGTGGGCCGCAGAGGACCCGAGAAGGCCGGTGACCACGGTCGGTATGGGTGTCGTGAATCTATATGGCCTCCTGGATGACATCTTCACTTTTTTTTTGAACTAAGGTAAATCACCTGGAAGTTTTTGATTGTTTAGGAAGGACTTAGAGCTAAAGGAGAGAATTCCGGGTGTTCTACTTTCACGTGAGAACCTTGAGTGGACAAGAGGGTTTTTGAATCTCTGCTTTTCTAAAACAGAAACAAAATTTCATTTCTGTTCTGACAGGGCTGGTGGATGAAGCTATCGATACCAAATCTCTACTGGATGCTTCTGAAGAAGCAATTAAAAAAGACCTGGACAAGTGTAAAGTAGCCATGGCCAACATCCAGCCACAGATGCTGGTTGCCGGGGCCACCAGCATTGCCCGTCGGGCCAACCGTATCCTGCTGGTGGCCAAGAGGGAGGTGGAGAACTCGGAGGATCCCAAGTTCCGCGAGGCTGTGAAAGCCGCCTCTGACGAATTGAGCAAGACCATCTCCCCTATGGTGATGGACGCCAAGGCTGTGGCTGGAAACATCTCTGACCCTGGTAAGCAGTGCCTGGCACCTCACTTGAGAGGTTACCTCAGGAAGCTGACAGGGTGCTGAGATGATTTGTACCCACCCTGCCACCACCACGTACTGCGTCTGGGGGCAAACACTGCAGATTCTTAGTTTGAGAATGCCAGATTAATCTTTTTTTTTAAAGATTTTATTTATTTATTTGACAGAGAGAGATTACAAGTAGGCAGAGCAGCAGGCAGAGAGAGAAGGGGAAGCAGGCTCCCTGCCGAGCAGAGAGCCCGATGCGGGACTCGATCCCAGGACCCCGAGATTATGACCTGGGCCGAAGGCAGCGGCTTAACCCACTGAGCCACCCAGGTGCCCCTAGATTAATTTTTTTATGTAAAAAAAAAATACTATGTATATATATATATATAATGGCACAGAATATTTTCTGCAATACTGGAAGGTTCATTGCAAGTTAGTTGCTTTGGACCGACTTTTCTGTGCTTTCTTCATGTTGTCTGACTAGATGGCTCTTGGCTCCATTTAGTCATTATTTTGGAAATTGCTCAAAAATGGCATGAAAACCATTTTATCAACCATTTAGCTTATGTAATGGGCATATCTTCTCTTCTGCTTTTCTTAAAATGCTTTTTTCTCTGTAAGATATTTTCGGTTTCTGTCAAATCTGGAGGGCTTAAATTGACCTATAGATCTCCTCTGTGAATATCCTGATCCTACACCAAAGAATCTGGATTTTCTTTAGCTGAATTGTGAGCATGTTTTCAGTATTACTGAAGATATTACCACTCCTTTGGTTAGAAACATCGGAATTCCTTCCTGTTGGGAGCATCCAGTGTGTCTGGATGGACATGAGTGGAATCTAGGCACCGTTAGGGAGTGGGAAGAGCTGCCCTGTTCACCCCTAACCCAGGCAGGATCTTTCTCACATCTTCAAGCTACCGTCACTAAGGACACGCTCCATTTCCTAATTGGAGTTTCTAAAAGTTTGAGCAGAATTCCTGAATCCCAGGTGACCAGGCACTGTAGCAGTGGTAGCTCAACCTAGGGGTTAACACACTTACTGCCAAGGTGAGCGAAGGAGTCGGGAGAAAGGTGAGACGTCCTCCGGGGATGTCTGCTCAATCCGAAACGACATCTTCCCTGTTCTGAGTTGGGCAGGCTTATCTCTTGACAGCTTCACTGTCAAGGGGTGATGAGCACCACCTGAGCCCGAAGTGATCACACCCAGGAACGTCTTGAGTACTTGCTGATTGTGCAGGCAAGAAGGCACCCTGCCCACACCACAGGGATTAGCTGGTTTGTGACCCTTGTGACTCTCTGTAGGCCTCATGGCATCTGCCTGGCCCTTCCGGCCCTTCCCCTTCAGTCACTGCCTGTGGTGCTTCCTGGCAGCTTCACATGCAGCTTTTGTTCATAGAAACCAGTTCTGCTGCTGGACAGACGGTGCTCCAGGGCACTGACCTGCCTAGTGAAAGTGAGGGCGTCTTGTGTTTAGGCCTGCAAAAGAGCTTCCTGGACTCGGGTTATCGGATCCTTGGAGCTGTGGCCAAGGTCAGAGAAGCCTTCCAACCTCAGGAGCCTGACTTCCCACCTCCTCCTCCGGATCTTGAACAGCTCCGTGTAAGTAGATTTGGAGTGACGGGGAGAACTGAGCCGAGGGGGCTGGGACTGTAGCAAGAGGGAGGTAAGCTGTGCTCGGAGCCTCGTGGATGAGGTGTCTTCGTTTGGCTTTTACCTGAAGCTTCCTCGGACACGCAAGTTGACTTGCATTCCAGAACCAGTAGAGTCCTATGCCCGTGCTTCTGCGCAGGGCGTGCTGGGTCGGTGGGGGTCAAGGGCCTGGCCTGCTCTGATGGGGACTGACTGGAGCAGAGGTGCTGGCTTTGGGAAGTGTGGATGTGATGAGTGATGAGGTCATAGGATGAGTTACTGAGGAGAGGGAAAGTGACCTGGTGGTGAGGAGATTTTTTTTGTGTTCCCAATTGACAAGGGCAAAACTGAGGTGATTAGATTTGTGTACAGTCTTCTTTACTTGACTTTTTTTGTTTTTTCTTTTTTTGTTTAGTAACAAAAATAATAGTCTGTTTTTTAAAAGTATATTTTCCTCCAACTGTAATTTCAACTCTTTTTATGTTCCCCAAAGTGCCATAAATTTATTCTTCCGTAGATAAATGGTTTCGGAGGAGGCTTAGCTGGGCAATAACTTATAGATACAAATCCTAGAATAGGAAATGGTAATTGTTCTAATTAACAGTATTGGAGACAGCTGGACTTTGGGAATAGCTCATCAAGGCAATAATTTGATTTACTTTCCTTGACTTACTTTCCTGTGTTTCATGTCAGTAAAAGATGGAAGTTTCTAAGTTGGTTGAGGACAGAATTGGGTCCTTTTGCCCAAGCTGAGGCACAGTGCTTCTCTAGCCTCCAACGTTTCAGCTTCATTTGCTTCTTTGTAGCTGGGCTCTTGGTGATGGTTGGGGCCAGTGGAAGGGCTATTCTAGGGCCTGCTTCTTATGGGATCGGCAAATTCCTGACACTTAGAATCAAGATCTTAGAGGTCAATTGGTTTAGCTACCCCTCATTGACAGATGAGGAAACTGAGGCCCCGGGGAGAAGTTAGTCACCTGTGCAACTGTCCTGAAACAGTCAGGACCACAAATGAGATCCATCCTCTTTGAGGAGCCTTGGTCTAGCAGTACTGTGTGTGCCTCCCTGGGATTCATCCAGAACTCTAGCTGCTGGCTTTTTGTGGAGAAGCAAGGAAGAAAATATGCATCTGTGGCGATTCAGGCAGGTGGTCCTTGTGCTCCATGCGGGTGGTCTTATATGGAATGAACGTGGGTGGCTTTTCTGGGGATGCTTTGAAAGGAAAGGAAAGAGTTCTAGAGGAGAAGTAGTTCCTAGGGTTTTACTTACAACCCAGTAATTCTCTCTCTAGCTGGCTGATGAGCTTGCTCCTCCCAAACCACCTCTGCCTGAGGGTGAGGTCCCTCCGCCCAGGCCCCCACCACCAGAGGAGAAGGATGAAGAGTTTCCTGAGCAGAAAGCCGGGGAGGTGATCAACCAGCCAATGATGATGGCTGCCAGGCAGCTCCACGATGAGGCTCGCAAGTGGTCCAGCAAGGTAAGTAATGAGGCTTTTCTTGTTGGAAAAGGATGAAGACATGCACACAGCCCAGGAAGAAGAGTCTGATTGGAAAGTTACCCTCTCTCTGCTTCTGGTTCCTGCTGTCGCCAATAACACGATCCTCTTCTTCCTCGTGGCTTAGTGAGATGTCAGAGAGGAGGTTCCTTTCCTCTGTCCATGCAAGTGTCCGTTGCTGCGACCTGCGACATTCGGGGTCTTTTAGAAATTGTTTTTCTTTCTCAGGATTGCTGAATGTCTTTAAGTGTTCTCTTGCTAAGTATCAGTACTCCAGATGTGAAACAGTCTTCTGTGGGCTCTGCTAGAGTTGGCTGAAGTGTTTGCATTTTCCTTCTGTTTTCTATGAAAGCAGGTATGTGCTTAGGAGCTTTGTGCTTTGTCCTTTTCTCAGAATCATCTCACCTCCCAATTCAAGACCCCTCCAGGCTAACTCTAGCTCCACAAATCTGAAAGTGTAAATATTCATGTGGTCGGTGAAAATGTGGGTGCTGCACCTGTCAGGCCCCGTGAATAACTTTTGCCTATTTCCCCTGAAATGATGAAAAAGTGCATGGTAGATTTTCTAGATAAGAACTAAATATTCTTGCTCACCGGGTGGTGAAATGTAGTTTTAACTCAGTTCTCAACTGTTTGTAATACGACCCCCTCTTCTAGATCTTTATTCCCACCATTTATTTGCCTTTTCCTGCCCTTGGCCATCTCAGGCTTTTGTATTAACTGTAGTTTCTGGGGGACCTTCTACTTGCAGCTGATCTTGGGTTTTTCCAGGCTGGGAAATCAACCTTGGTTTTTGAAACTCTCTATTTTTTTGTGCTGTTACCTGTGAACCTAGGTTCTAAGAAGGAATGAATAATGACCTTGCTGGTGTTGGGCCTGGCCGTGGAATTATTTATAATTCTACCTTTCCACCTGGGCCGTGCACACCTCCAGGACCGTTTGCAGAGTCCCAGTGCATGTGGAAAGAGGGGTGGAAGGGACAGTGGAGCTTGGTTTTACTCAAAGATTGTAAAGGCAATCTAAATTTCATTACAACATGGGGCACCTGGGTGGCTCAGTTGGTTAAGTGGCTGCTTTCAGCTCAGGTTATGATCCCAGGGTCCTGGGATCGAGCCTCGCATCAGGCTCCCTGCTCAGTGGAGAGCCTGCTTCTCCTTCTCCCTCTGCCTGTTGCTCTGCCTACTTGTGCTCGCTCTCTGTCAAATAAAGAAATAAAAGCTTTAAAAAATAAATAAGTAAATAAATAAATTTCGTTACAATAAACCCAGATATATCGTGTAGCAGGACACAAAATACACTTAATTATAAACAAACTTAGGGGGCAGACAACATCGGCCTACATGTTTACCCCACTTTGCCGTTTGTGGCCAGCAGTCTTTAGGTCTGACTGTGTGGAGGCTTGGAGCATTGGAGAATTGCCGACTTTGAGCTGTGAGTCAGGAGCTCCTTGACCGTGTGTGTTTGGGGTGGTGAGGGTGGTATGTGTTTGTGTGTCTGTCTTTGCACACCTTGAGACTCTGCTCCCCAGCAGCAGTGAGCTGGCCTCTCCTCTAAGGAGTCCTAGTTGATGAGTCCTGGTTGAGACAGAATTTAGGGAAAGGGTTTAGAATGTACCTGAAATTTGTTTGCTCTGAATTCTCCAACTTTGTCATCACCTTTTGGAGACAGGTTTCCTGTGCAGGATAAGAATTTTAGGAGCGATAGCAACCTCAAATAAACTTAAAAGTAAACTCTTCCTCTTGGTTAGAGATGTTTGATATAAAGAACCCGTGTTCTGGGATGCCTGGCCAGCTCACTAGGTAGAGCACGTGACTCTTGATCTTGGGGTTGTGAGTTCAAGCCCCACATTAGGTATAGAGATTACTTTAAATTTTATTTATTTATTTTTTTTAAAGAAGGACGTGCATTACCATTCTTCATATACTTGGCTTGGCTTCATTTAGGCAGTTCCTTTTGTTTGCTTTCCCCTCTGCCTATTTCACATCTGATCACACTGCCACTTGCCCTGGCCTTTCGGAATCCCCATCCATGGTATTAAATCCATTCTCTCCCCGTAACAGGTCCTGTTCTCTCATGGGTACTGATTTGGGCTCCTCTGAACTCAGCGTTGGTCAGTAGCTATGTTCCTGGGTTATCTGTGAAGTATGTACCTTAAGGTTGGATTGAGAACCCTGCTGTGCAACAGGAGAGATTTAAGTTGTACCCCGGGAACAGCTTTCTGGGTCAGTAGTAGCAGTGGGTGCAGGAGGAGGTCATGGAGGTGTTTGTGTCCAAAGGCCTTGAGGGGATAGAGAGAACTGGTCTGAAGTGTGGGTTTTCCCTGAGATGGGAAGCTGGGTGAGGCCCAGTCTGGAGGCTCCTTTCCGCTGGCTGATTGTGGGAGATTTGACAAGTCCTCCTCACTCATCACTGCATTCGTTTTCTGTGCCTCTTTCCTGGTTTGCTGTCCGTGGCTTCTGCTGTAGCATTTTTAAATGCTGGGATCTTTTAACTCCTGCTGGAAATAATGATCTGTGTCTGGCAACTTGCTGAGCTGACCCAGGTCACTTCCTGTGTCCCAGAAGATCTAGAACAGTTTCCATAGAAGCTAGTGGGGGCTGGGGGGTGGGTATCACTTTGTTCCATTCAGAGCAAGTTGTGTGGCCACATTTACTTTTTTCCCTCTGGATTCCTTTTAAAGGTAATCAGCTACTGTTGTTTGGTTGTTTGGCTCCTCAGAAATGTTATGACATGAAAATTATTCTTGGCAAGTTTAACTTTGGTGGTAAGTGTATAGATAAAAAAGGAATGCCACTTGCTTTCTTGGTTTACATTTTTCTTGGGAAACCTTTTGCCATTGGAGTGAGTCTCTTTCTTTCCCTCACTGACAACAGTGGGGACTCTGGCTGGTGCTGGAGGCTGAGAATCCCCCTTCGGTGGAGTTTGGTTCGTCTGGCTTCTGGAGAGGTGCCGTTTTTCTTTCCCATCTTAGGCAAGCTTTGGTTACTAAACCAAGTGATGCTCAGCTCCCCTGTCCTACTGCTCTGACTAACACTGTCCCTGTTTCTCATCCTCCCTGCCATCGACAAAGCCGGGTAACCGGGCCGCTGAGGTGGGTGTAGGTGTTGTAGCTGAGGCAGATGCGGCTGATGCTGTTGGGTTCCCTGTCCCCCCTGACATGGAAGACGATTTCGAACCTGAGCTGCTGTTAATGCCATCCAATCAGCCGGTCAACCAGCCCATTCTGGCCGCGGCTCAGTCCCTGCATCGGGAAGCTACCAAGTGGTCTAGTAAGGTACTGATCTAGCACCCCCGGCGGGGCTGCTCTGTATGCATCTGGCCATGTGCAGCCTTGACACATTGCATCACTCATGATCTGTGCAAGTCCTGTGAGTCTGAGCGGGGCGGGCCTCTGTCTGTCTGCACCTTGTTGTCAGGACTGGCTTCACGAGTTTAATAGGTCTGCTAATGCCCGATTAATTGGATTGCATTTATGACCAGTGGGGGGTAGAGATGGGGTCACTTTCTGAAAGGATTCGTTTTCTTACTGACCTCGGGGCCACGATTAGATCCCTAAACCCCTTGGGAAGCTCTGGGTCTCTCAATGACTTGCAGGTCAGGAACCACTATAGACCATTAAGAGGTCACCTGGCCTGACCATGGAGCTTGGCCTGCCACCCCGTCCTCTGCTGACCTGTCACGGATGGCTCAGGTGGAGTGGGCCGGAGTGGGAAGCAGCTTTATATGGCAGGGTCTCTGGGGCGGACTGCTTGCTGCCCTGCACTTGGCTGCCTGGCAGATGCTGGCCTTGACGGGAACCCACAGGGAAGGGGGCTTCACTGACTGCTTGTCCAGGTGTTCCAGGGGGATGGGCTGGGGGTGGAGAGCAGAGAGCACTCAGGGCTGCAGGATGGGCAGCCACAGAGCTTTGGCCTTGGGACTGAACCAACTCTGGTGTGGGGAGTGGAGGAGGAGGGTGATCACTTTTTTCCCTTTGAAGGTAGCATGTTGCAAGAAGAAAGGGTTTGAAGAGTGATGGATAATAACTAACCTCAGCACCACACTGTTTTCTAATCAAGTTCATGAATCCTGGAACGATCCCAGGTCTATCCTGGAAGAGATGGGCCCAGACGGCCATGTCTAACCTGCCCCTGTTCTCGTGATTTTTTCCCATCCCCATATTCTCTGTGGCCTCCGTGATTGCCTGAGATGTCACACGCCTCCCAGCATATCGCTCGGCCATCTCTGGGTGCCTGTGGGGGTGTCTCACAGGGCGCCCAGCAGGGCATGGTTTGTGTATGCCTCACTGCCTTGTGCAGAAAATTGAAAAGCGTGAGGGGAAAAATGAGTAGGGCCTGACCTTTTAGGTAGTTTTGAACATTGCGATTGTTGTTTCTGGTTGTTAGCAGCCAAAAGGTGCACCTTTTGAGGGCATAAAGTAAATTCCTTATACATTTCTTTATTACAACCCATGAGGGTTTTAATGAACCCAAATACCCCATTGAAGGTAAACCGCTATGAGCTGGAGTGGGGGCTCCATGTACAGCTTGACTTGTGATTTGTACTTTTCTGCTCTTGGCTGAAGGTCTCTTTAATTGAAGCCACTTAGCTGAGAGGGCTGAGGAATTGATTCTTGGCCTTTTAAAATGTGACAAATTAAAATAACATGTTCCCTGAGGTCGACAGGACAAATAAGACACAGTAGCAGGGAGGGCAGGAACAGTCTAGGTGAGAAAATAGATCTTTTCTCACCAAAGCTGATAATAGTTACTTGGTTTAAATTCTAGCTCAGCAGCCACAGTCCTTGGCTGCTATTTGTAACAAGGGTTAGGGTGAAGAGGATGATTTCAGCATCTGGAAAGGCTCCTCTGTATTTTTCCCCTCAAGCAAGCTCTCCTGCTGTCCCCTCCTGAAAGGAAAATGCCTGTTTAACCAACTTCTCCGACCCATCCTCATTTTGATTGACATGATTAACCTGGAGATGAAGTGCTCGTTCAGTGCTATGCGGGGAGCACATATTGCCCTTCCAGACTAATCTGCAGGTCTTCCTCTTTTCAGTAGGGTCGTCTCTCTCTGTCTCTCTCACGGAGTGCTGGGAGGAGCCCCCCGGCTCCCTCTTCTCTCTGTCCTCCTGTACTGTCTGTATCACTCAAGAACAGTCCTTTTCTTCTCTCCTCACCCTTCCAGAGGCTGCTAGAGCAGCAGGCTCCCTCCTCTCTTCTCTGCGCTTCTTCCTTCCTTCCCTAACTTGGCCACAGTGTGGGCTGAGCTCACATTATATCTTTGCTTCTCTCTCTAGGGCAATGACATCATTGCAGCAGCCAAGCGCATGGCTCTGCTGATGGCTGAGATGTCTCGGCTGGTAAGAGGGGGCAGTGGTACCAAGCGGGCACTGATTCAGTGTGCCAAGGACATTGCCAAGGCCTCAGATGAGGTGACACGGTTGGCCAAGGAGGTTGCCAAGCAGTGCACAGATAAGCGGATTAGAACCAACCTCTTACAGGTACGCAAGGGTAGCACGCACGCACACGTGTGTGTGTGTGTGTGTGTGTGTGTGTGTGTTTGTGTCTGAGTTGGGGGCATGGGAGGGAGAAAGCAGGAGAGAGAAAACTGGATGAGCAAGGAGGAGGTGGAGGAACTCTGAAGAAATAGCAGAAAGGGAAACACACATGTATATTTGGGAAAGACAGGAAAACTTCGAAAAAATTAAAATGCTTCCTTTCTGAACAGAGGGACTGTACTGATCCTAGGGAGAAACCAAGTGGGATTCTGTGGCTAATTTACAGGGTGCCTTCTGCATGCCAGCCTCTAGGAAATCAGAGGTAGAGAAGTCGTGTCCTCAAAGAGCTTGTGGGCAAGGAAAACATTAGAAACATGCTAAATTAAGTTTGCTTCTTAGGTATGCGAGCGAATCCCAACCATAAGCACCCAACTCAAGATCCTGTCCACGGTGAAGGCCACTATGCTGGGCCGGACCAACATCAGTGACGAGGAGTCCGAGCAGGTATGTGTCCGCTGCTTTTGGTTTCTTACCAATAGTTTTGGAGCCCCTTTATAGCGATTTAACTCAGCTTTGGGGAAAATCTGACCTGTGAGTTGAATATTCAGTATGTGGAATGGACTCTTTAACTCTCTAAGAAGGGCATCTGTGTTGCACAGATGCGTCAGAAACTTTGAAGGGGAAGGAAAGTTCTTGTGCAACTTTTGTCACTTCACAGAGCGGAAGCTGAGGCTTGGGGTGACGTGCCAATTAACACTTGGGACTCTGCTCAGTTCTTTGTCTCTGTGGAATAGGCGTTGACTCTCTGGAGGCCTCCAGTTCCTGTCCACTCCTGCCCGTTGCGTCTTTGCAGCTGGAAAGCACTTGTGCTTCCCAGCTCACCGGGTGAGAAGTACCTGGGGAGGTGAAGAGCGTCGGCTTTTCAGGGGCCTGAGACAGGCATGTGCTGAGGCTGAAATGTCGGCTCAAAGGAGGTGCTTCTCCTGGTTTCTTTGACAGACACTGAAATAAAGTTGGTGGGAGGGTTCTTTTAAGGGCTGGCAACCACTTTTTGGAGTCTGTCCTCTTTCGCTGCCTCCTGGAAACGTGGCCCAGGACTATAGCGAAAGCCCTCCTTTGGGCATCTCTTCTCCTCCGTATCTCCTCTCTAGTCAGCCCTACTGTGAGCCAGTCTACTAGCGTCCTCTTACTGTAGGTAGCACGTCTTTCGTTGAACTGCCCAGATGGGCTCACACAGATATGCATGTGGGACTGTATTGGGCACTGAGTAGGGGAGTTAAAAAAAAAATAGAGGGGCGCTTGGGTGGCTCAGTCATTAAGTGTCTGCCTTCAGTTCAGGTCCTGATCCCAGGGTCCTGAGATCAAGCCCCATGTCGGGCTCCCTGCCTGGCATCCTGCCAAGGATGCTGTGTCTCTCTCTGTCAAATAAAATCTTTTTTTCTTTTTTCTTTTTTTAAAGATTTTTATTTATTTACTTGACAGAAAGAGACACATTGAGAGAGGGAACACAAGCAGGGGGAGTGGGAGAGGGAGAAGCAGGCGTCCTGCCAATCAGGGAGCCCGATGTGGGGCTCGTTCTCAGGACCCTGGGATCGTGACCTGAGCTGAAGTAGACACTTACTGCCTGAGCCACCCAGGTGCCCCGTCAAATAAAAACTTTAAAAAAAAAAAAGGAAAAATAAAAGATTGTCTAGAGTTCCTCTCCCTGGGGAACTCACAGGGTAGTTTGGGAGACCACCCTGATCTCAGGCCAGGAGCACTTTGGAGGAGACAGGGAGGCTACGGTCTAGGACGAGTGGTGCTTTCATGGCAGTTTTCATCCAGTAGTTCTCACCCTCACCCTCCTTGTGCACCATGGGTATTGGATCTTCACCCCTGACTTCCATGTATTCTAGGCAGGGTGTGGGCACTGGGCTGTTTCCCATCATGTGGTCTCATCTGAAGAAAAGGAAGTGGTGGAAACAGAGAAGAAAGGATAGAACTCATAGTTTCAGACCATGTCATTTAATTAACCAACACAAATGTATTCTGAGAATATCTACTACGTTCTACCTCATATTCTAATAAAAAAGGATAGACACTGATAGTGTGGAAGAATGCAAAAACACAGGACTGCAAGTTAGAAGTTTTTAGTCCTCATCCTGATTACTGTGTAAGTTTGGTTGCAAATCTCCTAACCTATCTGGGCCTCAGCCTCTTTGTTGACTGAGTGAAAAGATCAGCTGACCGGGAATTTAAGCCCATAGTTATGCCTCTCAGAGCTGATGAACCCTTAGAAACTGCCTGGACAAATTTTACAGATGTGAGCATTTTCCAGGGAAGAATCTAGAGACTTCACAAAATCCTCAAAGGGTCTATGGCTCAAAAATAGTTTGTTTTGTTTGGTTTTTGTTGGCTCAAGAAGAGATAAGAATTAAAAATTGGGAGCTAATGAATCAATACGTTCTCTGACTTTCTGTGCTGGAGTCCTCATATGATCCTAGCCCTGTAAGCTTGTGTGCTTAGGAGATTTATTTATTTAGATTTTCATGGATTTACAAATGATTGGTTTGTTCATTTGGTTATTTCTTCATTCATTGCATTCATTGTTAAAATTATATATTTATGAAATACCCTTTTGTGCCAGACACTGGCCTAACACGGGGCACAGCAGTGAACAAAACTCACAAAAATCACTGCCCTTGTGGAACTTAAATTTTAAATAAAATCAGGTAAAACAAACTAGGTAAAATTTACATAAAGTGTAGTAGTTAGTACGGATGGGTTCTATGGAGAAAAATGAAGACTTGGAGGATGAGCAATGCTGTCACTTGGGAAGGTGTTTGTGATTTAAAGTAAGGTGGGCAAGGGGTGCCTCACCAAAGTGACTTCTGAGCGAAAATCTGAAGGAGGTGAGGGCTGAGCCACAAGGGAAAAGCATTCCAGGTAAAGGGAATAGTGAGAGCCCGAGGCAGAAGCTTGTTTGAAGAGCAGGCAAGAGTACATGCTAGAGGCCGGTTGAGGGTATAGTACATAATCAGGGGTGGGTTTTTTGGGGTTCTTTTTGGTGCTCCCCCTAACCTCCCAGTGATGCGATAAGTATGGGGATCCCGGCCGCAGGCAGGGGGACCTGCAGCCCACGCCTAGCTTGGGCTGGTTTTGAAGGAAGGGCCGCCTCTGGGATGACAAGTAATGGAGAGTTTCTCTTTCCTTGCAGGCCACAGAGATGCTGGTTCACAATGCCCAGAACCTTATGCAGTCTGTGAAGGAGACCGTTCGAGAAGCAGAAGCGGCTTCAATCAAAATTCGAACAGATGCTGGATTTACACTACGCTGGGTTAGAAAGACTCCCTGGTACCAGTAGGCACCTGGCCAAACCTGGTTGGCACAGAAACCCCTACTAAACAGAATGAAATGATCTGAGTCCCAGAAGATGCCGAGAATTGCTAGGGGGTTATTGGCCACATCCTGGCCTGACATAACAGAAAGAATGGGGCCTCTTCACTTTAGAAACCATTTATACTCTTGTCATGGACACGTTGAAATGTTTCTCCGTATAAAGCCTGTATTCTCCAACACAGTTATACTTGTGCACACTCTATCCCAATAGGAAGGCTGGGTTTCTAGCCCATGGACTTCACAAAAGCTCAGAAGCCAAGATTTAACACCCTGCTCTGCCCTCGTTCCCTAGGGGACAGTTCCTCTTCTGCTTCCTTTTCTCTTCCCCCTCCCCTCCAATCCTCCCCACCAAGGTCCCAAGACCCAGGCCCAGGCAAGTTAGTTAAGAAGGAAATCACTGTGCCTCCAAAATTTGTTTTGGCTTTCCATATTGCTCCTGACCCTGGCTGTGCTATCTGGGTCCTTTTTAGAAGTGAGCTTTGCTGCTACAAGGGAAGATGGCCTCTGGGGAGCCCCAGCACATGGGGCCTGGATTCACCTCTTGCCCTTCCCCAGGTTAATCCTTCTCACTTCCCACAGTGCAAAACCAAATTTCACTCTCAGGAGGAAATCACAGAATCACACGATTCTGTCTTTACCTTGCCCCTGAGCAACGTCTGTGCTAGGGAAGCTTCCTGTCCTATATCCCGCCTCGGCCTATGAAGGTAGCCATCCCACACACTGTGTGTCCTGGTGCTCTCTGCCGCCGGAGGGGCAGAGTAGCCGGGCGAGGCCCTGCCCTTCTTCCCGGCATGGCCACTCTCAGGCACCTCATGCTTTGTCACTGCCTGCAGAGATCTATGCTGAGGCCTTATCATTCATTCTTAGCTCTTACTGTTCTTTCTGAGCTGTAATGCTGCATTTAGTTTTTAACCAAATCATGTCCCCAATCCTGGCTTTTGTATTCTTCCCTCATACCCTTCCTAAACAAGATTTTAAAGATATGTGTTTGTTCATTGTAATTTTGAAAGATCCTTTTTATCCTTTGGAAATTCACCTAAGAACTGGTGCTTGCCCCCCAGGAATGTTTAATAGAAAGGCAATCCTGTCTGAAGGGCACTTGCTACCTAAGGGAGATTGGTACTTGCAGTCTGGAACTCTGGCACCGTTGGGGATGAATCAGTGGGAAATAGTGCTCTATATTCCTACCTCCCTTAACCAAGTCCCTGTTATCCCCACCTCCCTCCCAAGTACCAATGCTCATGAGTAATGGATATAATATTTAATTATCACCACAAGTTTCCTAATAGCAAAGCGAGAGAGAAGAGTTTTTCCTGTTTTGCATTATCACTGCTGTCTAAGCATTGCCCAGCACATGAAATCCTACTTCTTCCCAAAGCCAGAACTGGATGAGTAAAGGAGTAAGAACCGTTGCCTGAATGTCCTTTCTTCTCACTTCCAATGTGTGTTAAATCCCAACATCTACTGTGTAAAACCTGTCTTCAGTTGGTACTGTACACTCAGGCTTCCTCTATTTTCTTTTAACTGATGAATATTATTTTCAAGGCCCTCAGCATATTTGTATAGTTGCTTACCTGATATAAATGCAATATTAATGCCTTTAAAGTATGAATCTATGCCAAAGATCACTTTTTGTTTTATAAAGATTACTTAGAGGAAATAAGAAAAATCATGTCTGCTCTCCAGGTTCTTCCAGTGTTTTGAGACACTGGTTTACACTTTATGCCGATGTGCTTTTCTCTAGTATCAGTGCTCAAGACACAGTGAAACAAATTTAAAAAAAAAAAAAAAATCCCTGAAGACTGATTAGAGACATCATCACAAAAAACGACATTTATAAGCTAGGATTTGTTATATGCAAATATTTTCTGCCTCTTCTTTTGTTCTGTTTAAAACAATAAAGTGCATTTGTATAAATAATGCTTTAAATGATGGGTATATTATTTTAGTAGAAACATTTAGATCAGCTTTCTTCTTTGTTTTGAAAAATAGCCAATGAAACTAATCCTCAGGATCTCAAAACCAAAGAGGTTTATTTAATCCATGTGTTGAACTGGATGAACAGCGTACTAGTAACTGTATAGCACCAGTGTATTTACCTAACGAGGGTCCGTGTACTGAAGCCCAGCTTTGGGGATTTTACACCAGGAGGAGGTGACAGGCGTAAACAAGAGGAGGAAAACACCAGATGTGGATCATTCCTAAGTTGTTATTTTAAACACCCCCAGCTAGTGGTGGGGACCGTCACCCTGACAGGGCCACAGCTGTTACGTGTACAAGAACACCATAGGTCTATTGCTTTTATATTTCAAAGCCCAAGGTAGAACGATAGGGCTATCAGAGATCCACCAGGACTATAAGGCCGAACTAGCTTGGGGACATACTCCTCTTGCTTGAGGAAGCACAGACCAAAAGTAGGAGTAGGTACTTGGGATTAGAAGGGACACATCACTGTTTTTGCCCGATTTTCTGGATCTGAAAGGGGATCATTAAAGAGAAAGAGTGCTGCGGACTACATTTATTCTGATTTAGAAGTGTTGCTGACCAGGGAGGCAAGATTCCAGATTGCTGGAGTTCAAGAAAAATGTCCAAGGCTACAGAATGAGCTCGGCAATATCTGAAAACAAATTCTGGTCTCATTTTTGTTACTCACCATATGTTCATGGGTGCCACCTTCCTGCTGCACTATATTTTTTAGTTGTTTTCTCAAATCAGAGGACTCTAAGAACAGTGAAGACCAGCATCTTCCAAGGGTTGTTCTATTGTACTTTAGGGATGAATCCATCACATGAATTCTCTCTGAATGATGGTAACTTCCTCATGCAAAAAATTCTTAGATCTCCTTTAAGAATTTATAAAAAGGGACCATTCTGAGATTAACTGGATTCTGTGTCTGAAAAATATCTGCTACTACTAATTATTCGTGGATCTTTGTTATTAGTAGGTGGTGGTGGTGGTGGTGATAGGGAGAGTAACTTTGATCACTTGCTGCTCAGTCTCTGGCCAGAGGGTGATGCTCAGAGAAAGTATCCGTGGCTGTTGACACACTGAGGTGAAGAGAGGAGCACTTGCAAGTGCTTCGCAGCAACCATTACACCTTATGATACAGAACAGAATCCGGTCATGGTTAGCCTGCTGTGACGCTGACGTGTGTCCATCTGAGAACGCTCAATCAATAGTAAAGCTAAAAAATCAACTTGTTGCTTTCACCTTTTTATTGACAGTATAGCCAGATTAGAGAAAGGATTTGCTGGATTCAAATTAATAAATACAATAATTTAATTGTAAAAGGAAACAGCCTACTTAGAAGTTATAGCAGAATTTGCTAGAGACAACGGACTCTTGGCATGTAACCTGCTTTTTTATATATAAGAGAAGGTAGCACAGAAAGAAAACTGGACAGTCCAGATATACCTGGTTGAGATTAGGGATTACGCAGAAAGAAAAGCAAATGTACTGATTGTTCTTTTGAGATAGGACATTAAAAGACATTAAAAATTAAAGCAATCAGACTGGGTAATTAACCTTAGGCAAAGGAAATAAATATTTGGCAACATCTTGCTTTTAGCTGCCAAGCTGATTTGGTTACCCAAGAAATTTCAAATTTGCAAAAAGTGCCATTTCCTATTAGATGAAAGGCAGGCTGGGTACCCTAGGCAGGCAAAGGTAAGAAGGCTGCTGTCTGGTGGGCTCTCTGTAGCAGCAGCGACCACCGGCCCTTGAAAGCAGAATGGGATGAATTTAAGGGCCATTCTTAGCATTACAGGGAAAAGGGAGTTATAAGCCAAGACGGGAGAAGAGAATGGAGTCCGTCATAAGAAGAAAATTAACAGCATAAGCAAGAACAAGTGGGAACCATGAAGAACAAGCACTTGTATCTCTCAGCCTTTTCCATTCTTTGTGTCTAATGAGGCAAAATGACTGGGCAAGGACTTCAAAGCCAGGTAAGCTGAGTGAAAGGATACAACCCTAGACTGACTTCCCAACCAAGATGATGGTTTTGTCAGTGTTACCGAGGATCTTGTTACTGCCTCAATATCATGTACTTCCAAGTACTTTGTCAGTATAGTGGAGACGTTCAAATAACAATTATGACAAGTTTCAGGAAGGAACCTATTGGCCACTGTAGCCTTGGGAAGCACAGACAATGAAAAGAGAGCTCCCCTTGAAGACAAGGGATGCAGATAAATTCAAGACCTTAAGAACAACAATAAAAAAGATAAAAGAGTAAAAAAAAAAAAAAAGTGAAGACAGTGAAACAGGCACATTTTCTTGCTTTTGCTGAAGGAGGGCTTGAGGACTTTAGGCTAACAATGGTTTAAGTGGTGTAGATAATCTTTATAAAACATGAAGGTGGCAAAGTTCACTTCAGTTTTGCTTTGATGTTTAATTTGCTTCAAATTTCAAATGCTTGTGCTTGCAATAACTTCCTAAAAGCAGAAGTAGTGTTCCCTTTTATTGCCTTAATAAAGCATTCGCCCCTTTGATACAAATGATATTGACCATACTATCTAACAGCTGAACTAGTGGCACGAAATGGAGATGGTACTTCCTGCAGCAAGGTCCCTGTAAATCAAAATCTGAGCTTTACGTAAAAATCTTATTTATAAAAAATACAAGACCAAGTACAGTGAGAATGGAGCCTGGAGCCATGGGGCTCCCTGCCTGGGCCAGTGGAAGTGGCTTTTGCTACAGTGCTTGCTTAATGGCACAAGTGAAAAGCTGAATAAGGCAAACACTTGAAGAGGCAGTTTTTTGTAAACTTCTTGGGGTGGGGGTAACTTCCTCTGTTGGGACAGATGCTGATTTGGGACGGCTTAGATCAGGTGTGACGCTGGGCTGCACTTGTGATACATCATATTACAGATGGAGACAGCTCCTGCTGAGATCAGTTCACTTGTTTTAGGGGAGAGGTTATCACTGCAGCTTTCTGCCTTTACTGTTGTTACAATGTGGAGCCTCCAGTTGAGCCCCCCCCCCCCAGAGGCAATCACCTCCAGAATCTTCCTAACTGAAAAGATAAAAAAATAAGCTAAGTCATTCAAAGTTTCCTTAGCTTAGACCTCTTCAGAACCCTACATTGATTACTCAGCAACTTCGTTAGCTGTGTGTAGCTCAACAGGAACTTGGACTAGAATATGGATTCCCACCCACTTGGTACCTAACAGTAATAAACTATAATGACAGTAGGAAAACAAACAGATCTTGAGGAATTTTGGCCTCTTCTCATGTTCTCACTTGGAACTTTCCAGCTTTCGTGACATATTTGACTCCTTTAAATGGCTTATATTTCTCCCCATACATGTCCAAGCGGTTTACTTTTAAGCCTGTGTCAAAAAGAACAGGTAAGGAAAGGAACAAATTATTTTCCTGGCCACAGCAACCAACAATTACTTGTTTAGCAATGAACATTACCCAGTAAATCTGACATTAACCCAGTGTCCCTTCTACCATTTGGAAGCAATCTCCCTTCTACTATTCATGTGTTACAGCACCGTGGGGTGATGTTTTTAGTTTAGATTCCCATGTGGGCCAGGAATGTCTTTGAAGGATAGTCCTTCCTGTGAGTATGAATGACTCCTTCCTTCGTGCTTGGATGAGGAGGGTCTGGTGGAAGAAAGCTGTGTGAAATAAGGAGCTCTGCAAAATCACCGTACCTGAGAGGATGGCCCCACAGCCCAGGGTGGCAGGCAAACAAGCTGTTGTTCTTTCTAAAGAGGGAACGC
Organism: Neogale vison; assembly: GCF_020171115.1. Lineage (NCBI taxonomy): Eukaryota > Metazoa > Chordata > Mammalia > Carnivora > Mustelidae > Neogale > Neogale vison. The sequence goes on from NC_058092.1 coordinate 187,819,888, forward strand.
TCCTACCCTCTGAAGCTCCTGAGAGCTGACCTCAGCAGAACTCAGTTCACTCTTAAACACAAGTCAAAACTTGTACTTACCAGAAATAGCAAGCTGCTGGATCTTGAACTGTATGTTGAGACTTGGATTTTCTTCTGGCTTGGGTGCTCCAGACTGTAAATTTACCAGTCCTTTAAGACTTGGGAGCTTTTGAGGAGTAATTTTTCCCACATCCCATGTTAGTACCTTAAAAAGGCATAAAAAAACAAATATGATCTGAACCATTTGCTAAGCACAAATGTTCAAAGGCACCATAAACTTCTGTACAGAATGAAGTACAGTGTCTTGGAAACAAGAGACCTGGGATCTTCATGGGATTTTACCACAAATCAGTTCTGTGACTCTGAATGGCAAGGGCAGAGAACCAACATTTGTAGAGCATCTACCTACTTTTGGATATAGCACTGCGCTTAGCACTATTTATACGTTATCTCAAAGAGGCCTGTGATGTAGCTTTTGTCTTCTTCTTAAAAAGAAACTTAGGCTCAGTGGTCAAATGACTTGCTCAAGGTCACACAGCTAGTTTAGAGGCAAAGTTGGGATTCGAACCTGATCTGATTTCAAATGTTCTTTCTACTATACCACCTTCACTGTAAGTCTCTGGGCCTCAGTTTACTCTGCTGTAACATGAGAAAATGGAACCTAAATTGGTGTTTTTTAAACTTTTTAGCTTTCTTTGGTCAAGTAAAATCTTTAGTTCAGAATCTCAGTACTAGTCAAGAAAGTGAGACTATTACAGTTGAAAGCCAAGGTGATGGGCCAGGGATCTGGAGCTCTGCCTTCATTTCTCAGCCCTGGGTAATCTCTGGGGAGATTCTTCAAATCCTTAGGACAGGATTTTTAGACAGATGATCTTTAACATTCAATGATTTTATTTAAAAATACGCCTTTTCACTTAGCAGGCAGTTGAAAAGGAGAAAAGCAGAAAGCTGAGAGGAAACCATCTTTTATAATTTCTCTGAAAACCCGTTGCTAGAGGCACATTTATTTTATATGGTGAGAAGCAGCTTTCCTAGCCAGCATCCCCTATGGAAGAGTATGAACAGTGCTTTTAAATTAAAAAGAAAGTTTGTAATGATCATTTACTAAAGAAAATTTAATAATTAAGAAACTACAATACTAACTTCTTATATCCAGATACTGTTTTTCTCTTTCTAAAAAGGTTTTTATATCTTCCTCAGCGAGTATGTCTCTAGATTACCAATGGATGAAGAAAGGCACACTCTGAAGGATAACAGATTGAGTCTTAGTTTTCGGTTCATCTCAGCAGCAGACATGGGATTCCCTCTGCAGCCAGGGGCGAAAGCACAGCTCAGTATGCTCTCCAGGTCTTGTTCGGAACTTTAAACCCTTCCTTCTGCCCTCCCTGCCATCATAAATAAAGACTGCAGAAACATTTGCTCACTCTTGATTAGAGGGAGCTGTACCTTGGTAACTGGATCAAATGTATAGCTGCCTTGTGTTGGCGTCAGGTTCATATTCAGCACAACTTTTGGCATGTGAACTGTTACCGTGATTCCTTCAATAGTTTTCCCCATATTCTGCTTTGGTCCAATCGTAATATCAAATCTCCCGCAAGAACTGTTCTCCTTAAAGCTGATGCTATGTTTCACATACACCGGTATTGCCACTAGACTGAAAAGAGAAAAACAGAACCACAAACATAATTAATGGTGTGAGACAGCTCTTGAGAGAACTGGAAATCTCAGTCCAGAGTATCCTACTCGAACTCTGACTCCACTATAGGGCCATATACCCCCTAGAACTGGAGACTCAGCATGCACTGGTACTTACCAGAGGGTATGAGTACCACCACACGAGGAATCACACAATTTCTGAGCAACAAGTATGCACATTAAGATAGGAATCAAGACAATATAAACTGGGGTGCCCGGGTGGCTCAGTCCTTAAGCATCTGCCTTTGGCTCAGGTCATGATCTCAGGGTCCTGGGATTGAGCCCTGCATTGGGCTCCCTGCTCAGCGGGAAGCCTGCTTCTCCCTCTCCCACTCCCCCTGCTTGTGTTCCCTCTCTCGCTGTGTCTCTGTCAAATAAATAAAAATCTTAAAAAAAAAAAAAAAAAGATAGTATAAACAACTGGGGCAAATAGCCCTCGTTTGAAGAAATTAAGATCCCACAGAAAAGATAATTTTAAATTATCCTAAATAAAATAGTCCCTATGTGGCTAGAGCCAAGAAATAATTCCTCTGCTTTTGAGTCCCATCTGATATTACCCAAATACCTTCTGATATTTTCAAGGGACAAACCATTTACAACCCATAATTCCAATTCATTTAAACCTTAGTACACAAAAGGGTGACCTGAAGCCAGTTAGTTGGGAGATAGCCTAGAGAGCTGGAGCTCCTTCTGTCAGCTCTGAAGTCTACAGAACACAGTAAAATTATGGCATGGGTTCCAGGTTTTGCATAGCTAATGCAAAGTCAAAAATGCTTGCTTGTTCTCAGGTATATGTTTTACTAGTCTCTTTTACTACTACTTTATATTCTCATATTTAAGGTATACTGATTATTTTAGATACGTATTTTCACCAGTTCTTCCTAGGTTTCCTGGTGAGCCATAGCTAATGGGGGCAGTGATGAATTCAAGTATCCAACTGTCAGAATGAAAAAGGTAAGGTGACTACCCATCACAGATACATGATAGCAGATTTCTAGCTGATGCATCACATACTTTTGTGAGCTGACACGATATGATATGAGCCGGAAATTTCCATCTGGAGGAATGAAGGACAAAACTCTTTCAGATTCCCAGCGCTTAAACCGGATGCAGGGGTGGAAGCTGACATCATCTAGAAGCCGTGGGTTCTGCCAGGAAAACAAGAAGGCAATATTCACAGAATGCATGGAATATGGCAACTCTACTTAGATATTTGAGAAATTAAATACTCCCTAAGGATAAAACAGTGATGTTAAGAGTTTGTTACTATGACCACGGTAACATAAACTTAATGGTTTCATAAGGTTTTCAAATATATCTATTTTTTTTTTAAAGATTTATTTGAGAGACAGAAAGAGAGAATGCGTGCGTGAGGGGCAAGGGGGAGAGGGAAAGAGAAAATCCTCAAGCACACTCCCCACCAAGCATGTAGCCTGATGTGAAGCTCGATCCCAGGACCCTGAGATCATGACCTGAGCCAGAATCAAGAACTAGCTGCCTAACTGACTGAGCCACCCAGAAGTCCCACAAATATTTTATATGTGGGACAGGACAAGTTAGCATCAGAACTCTGTTCTCTTTTCTTAGTAGTGTATCATGCTGAGTCTAAAATAATGCAAAAGATCAATGACCTTTCATACCAGCAAAGCAAATAATAATTCAATAAGTGATTTGTGAAAGCCAACCAGCTGTTTAAGCCTCTTCTTACACACTCAAGAGACCTCTCCTCAACCTTCTATAAAGGCCATGCTCATTACCTAAGCCACTGTCTTGGGAAGCTGGCTAAGAATATTTCTGAGATAGGTGGTGCCTGGATGGCTCAGTCAGCTGAGTGGTTGATTTCTGATTTTGGCTCACGTCATGATCTCAGGATTTTGAGATTGAGCCCCACATCAGGCTCTTGGCTCAGCATGGAGTCTGCTTGAGACTCCTTCTTTTTCTCCCTCTACCCTTCCCTCTGCTCACGCTCAAGTGTGCGCTCTTTATCTCTCCCTCTAAATAAATCAATCTTAGAAAATTTCTGAGATAATCCTTATAATCTAAGATACAAACATCTCTCAGTATTTATCATTTCATTTAGTACTTCATATATAGTAGGCATGCAAAGAGCTACGTGACAGGAGAACAAAACTTACCATGAAAGAAAGAGAAAGGTCAGGCATTCCAGATAGCTTAATGCAAGCATCAATGACCCCCTGAATTTCTGCAAAGACTGTAGATCCTGAAGAAAGAAAGAAAGTGATAATGTCACTGGACTCTGAGTCTTTACTAGAGAAATCACTGTATCTGAGGTAATGGAGACACCTTCTGGGTGTCAGACATAATGAAACTTACACATCTACTAACAAGTTAGTGGACAGGGGATCCATTACATTGGTTATGACAGCTTCTTCACTAAGTACCATGGCCCACGCCTAACTTTGGTAGGACTGTGGTAATTCTAAGGAATGTCAAAACTACCTCTTTGTGGAGTCAACCTTGTAAGACTGCTGGATATGAAATTAAAATATTTTGGGGATGCCTGGGTAGCTCAGTCAGTTAAGTCTTGACTCTTGGATTCAGCTCAGATCATGATCTCAGGGTCATGAGATCGAGCCCTGCCTTGGGTTCCATGCTGGGTGTAGAGCCTGCTTAAGATTCTCTCTCTCTCGGGGTGCCTGGTTGGCTCAGTGGGTTAAGCTGCTGCCTTCGGCTCAGGTCATGATCTCAGGGTCCTGGGATCGAGTCCCGCATCGGGCTCTCTGCTCGGCAGGGAGCCTGCTTCCCTTCCTTTCTCTCTGCCTGCCTCTCTGCTTACTTGTGATCTCTCTCTGTCAAATGAATAAATAAAACCTTTAAAAAAAAAAAAAAGATTCTCTCTCTCTCCCTCTGCCTCTGGCCCTCTCCCCCAACTCTTTCCCTCTTAGAAAAAAAAAAAAAGTGTTTGAAGTTAAAATATTTTTTGATGGAATTTAAAAATAAGGAAAATTTCTCATTGAAATAGACTAAGCTGTTAACTTTTAAGAAATAGGAGCCATTATTCCATAATAGTACAGCTATTACTCTGTATGATGGAATTTTATAATGAAAAGGGTACCCACTGAAGAAAAGATACTGGCTATTAATTCGCGATAGCTCATTTTCATACACTAACTAGCTGTATGACCTTAAGCAGATTACTAAACCCTTCTGAGCCTCAGTTTCCTTAGGTATAAAATGTGAGGGTTGGATTAGATGTTTTAATAAAATTTTATGGTTCTAATACAGTACTGCTGTTTTGTCTGGGGTCTTTATTACAAGTACTGCATATACAGTGGTAGCAAAAGTATGGTGCATGGCAGATAAACAATAAATGCTGAAAAAATGGGAAGAGGGAGAGGCATACAGGGTAATAGCTAGTTTAAAGTGAGGCAGCATGAGATCTGATTTACAAAGGTTTGGCAGATCTCAGCTAGTGGTTATGAAAATTATATGTAACCTCTGGGCAAAATAAACAGATTTTTAAGCCATTAGGAAATGAATGCCTTTCTGCTGAAACCACACTACCAAGGGATTTCAATTTTCTATTCAGCATATGTCAGCTCAACTGTTTTCCCAAATAAGACCACATGCACGCAATTACCTGATTTATCTATAATTGCATCTATTTCTTCAACGACATCAAAATAGGCTTCATTGTTTGTGTACTTTACCCCAGCCCGGCGCCATGGGATGTTGGACAGCTGCCCAGTGGGGAGTGTGTCCCCAACATTACTACTGCCTAGAAAGCCGGAAAAAGAGAAAGCAAAGGTAATGCATAAAATGGTGATCTGGAAAGCTATAAACAGGGGTGCCTGGCTGGCTCAGTTGGTAGAGTGTGTGACCCTTGACCTGTGGATCATGAGTTTTAGCCCCACATTGGATGTATAGTTCACTTCAAAAATGAAAAAAGAAAAGCAATTAACAGGAAAAAAAAAAGAATACTATAGCTGCTTCTTTAATGTCTGGGTTTTTCTTCATTGAAGTTGTGGACAGTTTCCAGAACTGTTGGGAGATATAGCCTATTTCTAGAAAAGAGAAATAGGCCACGTGGTCCTCTATGTGCCAAACCAGGTTAAATTCATTTACTTATCTTTTGCTTCCTGTGTGTTAACAGTAACCTAACCTAATTCCAGTGGCTCAACAACAAATCTCGTCCTGCTGCCACTGATGAAGAAAAGAGGCTAGTTGTTTTAAAACCTGCCGATAAAATGTCTCCACTGAGAATACAGAGTGCTAAGTAGGCCCTTTGGTATTCAGCTTAAATTCTACATGACATGCTGCCAAGCAGGCCTCAGCGGAGTAAATGGATGAAGAACACACTCTGGCCTTTTCCCATTTTAAGGTCAGCACACCCATATGGCTGCAATATGGCTAATGTTTAATATCTGGCTAATTTACTGGTAAACTGACATACGTCTGAAAATCAGTCTGGTTGTCCAAAACATAACCTTGAGCTGTGACATATTTAACATTTTGGTTAATTTACATTTCCAACTCAAAAGTAGTACATGCTCAAAAAAGTAGTACATAACACATGGAAAGTCCAGAAAAGGGGCTAAAAAGAATCTAGCTTCCTATTACCAAAATACAACTACCATTAACATTTTGGTATATTTCTTTAAACATTTCCCTCATAAATAAGTTGCACTTATTTTTTTCGATTTTGGTAAGTATGCTTTTTTTCCAACTGCACCTTAAAATAGAGTTGCAATCATACTGTATATATAACTTTATAGTCTAATTATGATGGTGTTTGTTTCTCCAAACATTTAGCTTCCCAGAATTTTCTAAAAGCACTGCTTTCACCTTCCTGTTCAAACTTACAATGTTTCCACACTGACTTTATGATAAAAACTAAATATTTAGCTGACTATTCAAGAACTTCCTCAACTTAACTCTTAAGTTTTAGATCTCAATATTCAGCTAAAAAAACAGCTCTGTTCCTGCTAAATGAATTCATACAAATCAACGTTTTTCATTTTGTATGTGTTTTTTCTCATATAACTCCATCTACAAAATGCTGTTATTCCTCCCGCTCTCCCTAAATTCTGCTGATTCTCTAGGGCCCTGCACTTGGGCCAAGCACCCCAATTCATTTACTGAACCATTCTCTTTAATTCCATAATGCACTGCCTTAATAACCTATATACTTTCATTCTGTACTTTAGTAACTATGAAATACATGTTTATTTTAGAAATTAGAAAGTATAAAACAAAAAAAAATTAGAAAGTATAGAAGCAAAAAAAAAAAAGTTCCTTCCTACGTAAGGAACTATATGTAGTTCCTTAGCTGGAGGTGGTCATTATTGAAAACATCTTAGAACTTTTTTGTCTGTATGAATGTTTATGTGTAATTAAGAGAAATTTTTATAGTTTTGTAGAGTTTTTGGTAAATATTATTTTTTTTCCACTTAGTACTATATTATGTGTACTTTCCAGTGGCACTGTATTGTTCATAAAGTATGGAATTGCCTTTTATAATCTTATATTATTTACATACTTTAATTTTTCCCCCCAATCTCCCATCCAGAGTGTAACTTTTAGGCACATACACTCCATCTCATCTTTCCTTGAATTCTCCCAGTGCTCAGCCTTATATGGAAGATGAATAACGCTTTATCATAGGCCTCTCTTGCCCTATTTTAAGGTCAACTATACTTGGGAGAGGGGTTTAAAATGGTAGAAAGTGTAGCTGGTGTGGCATGTAACATCTGACAGTAATCTTTCTCTAGAAGACTTCAATACTCTCAAAAAATATTGTCATCTGGACGTACCTATTTCTAGCTATACTCAAAAAACAAACAAAAATTAGAAACTTGTAACACAAGTACAAGGCCCACAATGCATGAAATCTCACAAATAGATTAATTTCCTATCTCTTTTTGGCTTAATAAATCTTCTACGTGTATAAAAGAAAGACTTGGAGGAGACAATATGTCCTCTGTGGTAGAGAGTCTTAAATTTTCTATTTCCTAGTAATTTGGGGGTAGCAACCGTTTTATACTGGGTAGCCAGTTTTATAATGCTATTTATTAATTTTTACTTTTCTCCCAGCTTGTATTGAGAGACCACTGACATATAACATGGGGTTAAGTTTAAGGTGTACAACACGTTGATTTGATACACTTTATATACTATAATGATTACTGAGTATAGTGTTAGTTAACATCTTCATTGCATTACATAAACTAATACTATTTTTTTTAAAAAAGATTATTTATTTATTTATTTGTCATAGAGAGAGAAGCGAAAGCAAGCACAGGCAGAGAGGCAGGCAGAGGCAGAGGGAGAAGCAGGCTCCCCGCCAAGCAAGGAGCCCGATGTGGGACTCGATCCCAGGACGCTGGGATCATGACCTGAGCCGAAGGCAGCCGCTTAACCCACTGAGCCACCCAGGCGTCCCAAACTAATACTAATTTAAATAGTAAAATGGCGGGCGCCTGGGTGGCACAGTGGGTTAAGCAGCTGCCTTCGGCTCAGGTCATGATCTCGAGGTCTTGGGATCAAGTCCCGCATCGGGCTCTCTGCTAAGCAGGGAGCCTGCTTCCTCCTCTCTCTCTCTGCCTGCCTCTCTGCCTACTTGTGATCTCTCTCTGTCAAATAAATAAATAAAATCTTTAAAAAAAATAAATAAATAGTAAAATGGCAGTCTATAAATAGATTAGATGTTCTAAGTAGCCTTGCATATAGGCTTCCCTTTTATAGCTTCACTATATTGGCTTCCTTAGGATTAGCAGGGAAAATTTATTCAGTCATATTATTTAGTGTTAAGTAATAGTGATAATGTTTTTGTGGTCTTTAATAAAAGAGTAATAATCAAGTTTTTATTTATCATTTAAGATCTAGTTTCCTCATGAAAAGAAATACACATTCATTTTAACAATAGCACTAACTTTAATTCTGACCAAATTGGACTACCTTAGTATCTGCAAGATCATAAGCAACAAGGAGTTGTTTATAAAGTTTTAATTGCTCAGTTCCGAATGCAGCATGTTTTCACCTTACCTGTAATAGAGTTGACGACAGAACGGAGAATTGTTGGTGGTTTAATCAGTTCTTTCAAAATATTAGACTCAGTAGCCAGTGGAAATCCATTGTCTAACATTTCTTCCAAGAGCTCATATACAATGACCACATTATCCTTAATTGCAGCTTCCGAACACTCACCAAAGTAGTCCTTAACAAAATGTACATAATATTGCAAAATGGAACGCATGGAGAAAGGCTTTCTAAACACTCTGTTCAGAAGGATAAACTTACAGAGGCATAATTCACTGATTAAGATCTTGAAAATATGTCAGAGTGAAAAAAAACTCTATAGTTCTAGTCCTCAATATTTTCTCAATATTTTTAGACTGAACTGAATTCCTATTATATATTAATCCAGAGAGGACTTTGAAACATTAAACTAGGATGTGAACTATAAACTTAATTTGCCCTGATTAGATACCCCACAAAACACAGGTATATTTTCAATTATTTGGTATACTTAGCAAGATAATAAAATGTAAATATTAGAAGATTACATAACCAATAAAAATCCTGGGACCATTCAAGAACTGTATGTAGAGGGCTTTACAGTTTCCTGATGACATAATCTGTAATACATATAAATATGGTTTCTATGACCATGAGATTACCGGGTTCTACTGAAACAGTGAATGGAGTAGCCATGTGCACTGCTGTGTACCCTACAAAAAAAGGGTTCATGAATTTATGCTTAGTTGAAAAGAAGAGAGACCGAAGACACATCAAAAGCTGGATAATTAAAGAATAAGATTAGGTGTCCCACCCCCAACTAACTTGAGTAATTTAAGTTCAAAAGAGTTGATGAATAACCAACCTGAAAAGTGTCGGCAACTCGATGTAGGAACTCAATTACAAAGAGAGGGGGCACTTCAGTCTGTATGACAGACACAAAGAAGAGTTTGTCCCTGTATATACTGATGAGGTAGTGATGAGGTGTTGAAATGACAGGTGGTACATTTTCAACATCAGCAGCTTTCTCTTGAGCTTCAAAGAAATAATCACAGACCGACTGGCTCACAACACTCTTCCAGTGCTTCTCCAGAAATATGTCACCGGAACAGTTTATGAGAAATAGACTGTGGATCATTTTCTGGGGGGAAAAAAGTTTAAATTTAGTGTACATCAAAAAGTATCCTTGTATTATTCTGACACCAAAACCAGAGAAAGGCGTCAGAAGAAACTATAGACCAATATCACTTAAGAATAGCTATAAAAATCCTTGACAAAATACTAACAAACTGAATCCACACTATATAAAGATTATACACCAATGGGATTTATTCCAAGAATGGAAGATTGGTTCAACATATGAAAATCAATCAATATAACATACAATCTACACAAAAGACAAAATAATGATTTCAAAACATGCAGGAAAATCATTTGATAAAATCTAGCACCTGTTTACAAGAAAAACAAACTAGAAAAAGAAATATTCTAACCTCAAGAGAACAGAGCATCTGTGAAAATCCCATAACTAACATCATATTTAATGACTACAGATTAAAAGCTTTCCCCTTAATATCACGAATAAACAATGGTGTTCACTCTCCTCATTTTTATTCAGTATAGTACTAGAGATTCTAGCCAGGGCAATCAGGCAAGAAAATGAGACAAAAGGCTTCTAAAATGGAAAGGAAGAAATAAAACTACCTCAATTTGCAGATGTTAAAATCTTGTCTATGTAAAGTCCTATGGAACAACACACACACACACACACACACACACACACATGCTCACATGCACAAAATCATAGCTAATAAACAGATTCAGCAAGGTTGCAGGATACAAGATTAATACTTTTAAAAACCAATGGTATTTCTACACATTAGCAATAAATAATCTGAAAATGAAATTGAGAAAACAATTCCAATTACAAGAGCAACAAGAAGATCAAAATATTTAGGACTAAATTTAACACAAGAGCAAGTACATTGAATAGTATTAGAGCATCATTAATATAGAACAGTACAGAGCACTATTAGTATACATTGAGTAGTAGAGAACATCACTGCAAGAAATGAGAAATTAAAAGTATCTAAAACATGGGAAGACATTTCACATTCATGGATTAGAAAACAATATCATTAAGACAGCAATATCCTCCAAATTGGCTTAAGAGTTAATGTAATCCCTACTATAAGGCCAGCTGCCCTTTTTTTTTTTTTTTTTGTGGATACTAACAGGATGGTCCTAAAATTCATATGGAAATGAAAGATACCAAGGATAGCCACAACAATCTTGAAGAAAAATCTGGAGGATTCATACTCCCAGATTTCAAAACCTGCTACTACAAATGTACTATGTGATACTGGCAGAACAGTCATACAGATCAATGGAATAGAATGGAGAATTCTGAAATTAACCTTTATATATATATGGTAATTGATTTTTGATAAAATTACCAAGACCATTCAGTGGGAGAGAGAATAGTCTTTCAGCAAATGGTGCTGGGACAACTAGATTCCCACATGCAAAAAAATGAATGTGGACCTCTACTTATGTCATATACAAAAATTATCTCAAGATGTATCAAGGCCTAAATATAGGAGCTGAAACTATTAAAAACTCTTAGAAAAAAGGTATCTATTAAGTCCTTATGACTTTGGATTAGATAATTTTTTAAGATGACACCAAAAGCACAAGCAACAAAAGAAGAAACAGATAACCTGTATCAGAATTTAAAACTTTTGTATTCTGAAGGGCATTATCAAGAAAATAAAAAGACTCCCACAGAATGAGAGAATAATTGAAAACACATATTTTATAATGGACTATTATCCAAAATATAAAGAGAACACTTAATAAAAGGACAACACAATACCAAAAAAAAAAAAAAAAGGGCAAAGAATTTCAAAACATTATTCCAAAGAAGATTTACACACAAATGATCAATAAGCACAAGGAAAGGTGCTCAACATCTTTTCAAATGTAAATCAAAATCTCAATGGGGGTAACATTTCATATCCATTAGGCTAGATCTAATTAATATATGTGCTGCTGAAGCGAGCACAGGCTAGATATAATTAAGATGCAGACAATAACAAGTACTGACAAGAATGTGGAGAAGCTAGAACCCTCATACATTGTTGACAGAAATGTAAAATGGTACAGACGCTGTGGAAAACAGTGAGTTCTTTCAAAAAGTTAAAGGTAAGAGTTACCAAATGACTCAGCAATTCTACTCCTAGGTATAAAACTAAGAGAACTGGAAATGCGTATCCATACAAAAACTTGTATATAAACGTTCCAAGCAGCATTACTCAGAATAGTCAAAAAGTGGAGACAACTCAAATGTCTATCAACTGAAGAATGGGTAAATAATTTTCTAACAATGGAAGATTATTCAGCCATAAAAAGGAATGAACCATGAAAACATTATGCTTGGTAAAAGAAGCCAGACACAAAATGTCACATATTGTATGATTTCATTTTATAAAATGTCCAGAATAAGCAAATCTACAGAGACAGAAATTAGGTTAGTTAGTAGTTGCCAGGGGTTGGGTGGGAGGGAAGAATGTGGAGTTAGTGGTTATGGGTTAGTTAGTGGTTATGGGTTTGCCATTTCTTTTTAAGGTGATAAACATCTGGAATTAGAGATAATGATTATGCAACTTTGTGAATATACTAAAAATATACTAAAAACTACTAAACGGTATGCTTTAAAATGATGAGTTCCATAGCATGTGAATTATATTTTGCTTAAAAATATTCTTAATAACTGTGACACATGAATCTACTTCCAGGTGGATTAAACATAAATGTGTACAACTGTGCACCAAAAACATGTGTAAAAATATACTGTTATAGTGAAAACCTGGAACTCAGATATTTATTAACAGTACAATAGAAAAATAAACTATAGTGTACTATGAAAATGAATTATTATACAGCAATGAAAACAAGGTACTGCTACATGAAGCAAATATGGACGAAACTTACAAACACAATATTGAACAAACAAAACCAAATATAAAATGATAATACAGTATGATTCTATTTATATGACATTCTAGAACAGACAAAACTAATCTATGGTTTGAGAAATCAAATGCTATCTTTTATGGAGAGTGGGGACAGTGACTAAGAGAGGCATGGGGGATATTTACCAAGGTGCTTGTAATGTTTTATTTCTTGATCAAGATGATAGTTACAAGTTGTATTCATTTTGTGATAATTCACTGGGTTTTACATTGTGACATGTAATTTTTTGAGTGTTAACTACATTTCAAATAAAAACTTTATTATCCTTGCAAATGGGGGACAGTAAAAAACTATTTAATTACCTTAAGGTGTTCCCTTCTTTTATGTAGATAAAGGTGTTTAGCCTAGTGGTCCAGTAATTCAAAATTATGTATTGTGTAAGTATAGTCCAACTGTAAAACATTTAAAATGAATACATACAGCTTCTCTGATGAAGATAAATCCCAAAGAGGAAAGGAAGACTTTACAGAATGGATTCATTCAGTTCATAAAATAATGACACCAACCTGACCAGTTTTTTTGAGAGCAAGTAATTTATTTTATGAAAGCAGCTGACATTTAAGGACTATCTGGTGATGATTTCCCCTTCCTGGTTGGCACATGTTCAGAAATTTTTACATAAATTATTTAATTACTAAGTAATTACTAATTACTAATATGTATTTTAGTAATTACTGTATTAATAACTATGAATGCCGTTAACATTTTTACGTTCTTGTTCATTAGAAACAAACAATGTTTCTTTGTTCAAAGCCATCTCTATTGAGCCAAGCAATCACTGTGTGTTGGCAGCAATAAACCCTTAGGCTTTGGACCTACTAAATTTTTCTAGATTAATACTGAAACTTGTTAAATTTTTCTTCTTTATCTAGTCAGATGCTTTAACAGGTTTGCTTTGTGTCAGCCTTATATTTCTATTTGAGTGTTAAGTAGTGTCACTAGAATACAGACTTGTATAAAGCTACTGACTTTAACTATAACCTCTGTTGATACACTTAAAAAAAAAACAGGAATATCCAATGATAAGATCTGCAACTAAATTTATATTATAACACATTTTCTTAAAATAAAATCTCATCTAAAATATGAAGTATAGCTGAAAGGAGAACACTGTAACCTACTCAGAGACTCAGATTTGAGAGTGCCAAGTGAGCCAGCTATGGAATATGGTATTCTTTACAAAATTAAATTTTTAGCTCTATTCCAAATTTTTTATTCATTAAGAATAAATAAATTAATAATATCTAAAAGATACTGAGTACTTACTGTGGGCCAGGCACTATGCTAGGCACTTCCCTACATTATCTCACTGAATCTTCACGACTCGATGTTATAAATATTGCGCTTACCCCCGTTTTACAGATAAGATCATGAAGGCTTAGAAATGTTAAATCAGATCACACAATAAGTATAAGAGCTAGGGTTCAAACCCAGGTCTGGGTGAATCTTGGGCTCCTGGAGACTAATTATAAGTACATACATAATTATTAGGAACATACTCTAATGCTGCACTGTGCAACAGAATTTCCTGCAGTGATGGATATGTCTTGTATCTTCTCTGTCCAATATAGTATCCACTAGTCATAGGTGGCCACTGAACACTTGACATATGGCTAATGCAATGGATGTACTGAAGTTTTAATTTTCACTAATTTAAATGTATATAACTACATGTAGCTGGTGGTTACCATATAGGACTGAGCAACAAATATGCTCTTTGAGTTTATAATTTAAGAAGATCTGACGGATGGGCTTCTTAATGTAGTTAGAAGCCAAAATGTGTTCTAATAAATTATTTAGAGCAGACATTATATTTAAAAGAGCTGACATAAGTTATCTTCTTAAATCATTCATCCTATAGAAGGTATAGTTCGTATGGATCTGTGGAACTTTGCTGCCACAGTATTCCCTAGAAGAGCTGCTTGTTCTTGCAGCAAGTTCTTGGAGCAAGTGACTTCACAGTTCCTTTATTTTGGAGGCCAGTTTCCTATTCATCCTCTTAAACTGGTGAAAAATTCTTTCCAGGAAGTTTGCACCAAAGTTGTTTTTGTTGGCAACAGTTCTAATCTCTGAAGAATACAGCAAGTTACCCGCCATCTGGATTTGCTTCCTTAAGGCTCAGATGAAAGCACAAACACGTGTAGCTCTCAACAGTGTTTAGCTTTAAAACCCACCTTACCCTTCTATTGTGAGATAAGAGAGCTTATTTCTTCTATTCCTTTATGATCAAGAGCCTAATGCATATAACAATCAAATAAATGTCACATGTGGCAGTGTAAATTAACCTGTTTCTTTAGTTGCTTATCCTTTTAATAGCTGCAGTTACTCCTTTCATCATTCTAATAAATGTACCGGGAAAGCTGCATACTCACTGCAACCACAACCATCTTGTTGTTTTTAGTGACTTTTGAATCAGAAAACAGAATGCTACCAGCTTATGTTAAAGCCATGTGAGAAAGTTCCATCAGAACTTTGCATCTTAAATATTTCATAAATCCTTCCTACCCAATGTTCAATAGTCAACCTGATGATTCATAAACAAAGCAATTATAGTACAAATGGTCCCTGACTTACAATTTGACTTAAGACTTTTCTACTTTATAATTGTGCAAAAGTGATATGCATCCATTAGAATCCACACATTCAACTTCGAACTTTGATTTTTCTGGGAGAATGACACAATACTCTTGAGATGCTGGGCAGAGGCTGCAAGATTCAACTCCCAGTCAGCCACCTGATCACCAGAGTAAACAACAAATACATTTGCAAACCATTCTGTTCTTCACTTCAGTTTTCAACAAATTACCCAAGATATTCAACACTTAACTATAAAATAAACTTTGTGTTATGTAGTTTTGCTGAACTATGGGCTAATGTTAAGTGTCCTGAGTGCAATTTAAGGTAGGCTAAGCTAAGAGGCTCAGTAGGTCTAGGTCTATTAAATGCATCTTTGACTTACAGTATTTTCAGGACATAACCTCAGCATAAGTCGAGGAAGACCACTAGTCAAAATGTCCTTGGAATAATGTCTCAAAAAGAAAATGTATTCCTTTTACATAAAACAGAACAGAGGCATAGAAGGAAGGGCCGATAGGCAAGGTAAGAGAATGAGACCAGGGAAGAATCTAGCTTCTCTGATTCTCAGGCAGTATTTTGACCATTTATTCATTCAACAAGTAGTTTTATGTTTTATATATGGTAAGTAATAGGGATAGAAAGGTGAACAAAGTCTCTGAACTCAGACAGTTTAAAGTTCACCAAAGAAGGCAAACAACTTAATACAGTAAGAAGGAATTCCTACGATGGGGGAAATACAGTGTCCTTCAAAATTCCACAAATCTTTGAGGTGAGAAAGAACACAAGTAAAAAAATCCAGTATAAATTTAGCAATTTTAGGAGGTGAAGGGAAGTGGCGAGATGAGCCTGGGAAGGAGATAAGTGGAGATTGGTTGACTTAATTCTCAGTGCAGTTTTTCATGGTTTTAAGCAGGATTCTAAGCAGGGAACTCATGAAATCTGATTTACAGTTTTAAGAGAAATTGTACTGTGGAAATTGAATAACAGGACACCAGTTCAGAGATAAATTATGGTAATGGCCTGGACTACAGTATTGGCAGTAGGAATGGATAAAATAAAAAGATAAGAGAAATGTTTAGGCTTGAGCAGATTAGGTGGATTTGGGGAGAAGAGAGGAAAAATAAGGCACTTAGCTCTGGGTCCTGTATATTGACCCAATTCTGGATATATTTGACCCAAATGGATATATTCAAAAGACTATTAGATATGTAGGTCTAGTGCTACAAAGAGAAGCTGAGTTGGAGACACACTAAGGAGTAAACATGACTTTTTGTTAATGGGAATTATAGCTACAAGGAGAAAAAAAACTACAAAGAGAGAATGTACATACTAAGAAGACAGCTATGGAAAGAACTCCAACACCCGAAGAACAAGTGGGTTAAGGAAGTAGGCCTTAAAAAAAAAGCAGGGAATATGTGGCCAAAGAGCAATAAAAAAGGATGGGGGGGGGTAACGATTTTTAGTAACCAACGTGTGTTAACGTGTTTCCAGAAGAATGGAATACTAAACATTTTAAATGGCACAAAGAGGTCAAGCTACAAGAAGAACTGAACAAAAAAGAAAGAAAAAAAAAAGAACTGAAAATGTCTGTTTTTTGTTTTGTTTTTTAAATTAACTGCTGAGGGCTTTTTCGGACTCCCCTTCAATCATATCCTCCCCCATAAGGTTTTAATATTACATAATATATATCTGTACATCTCCTTATGCACTATATATATATACTGTTTTATAAATAAAGATTATGATTTTTTCTTTTTTTGCACCTCACGAAGCAATTTTTGTCCCTATTGAGAATTTATGATTTAACACATAGAGGACATTGGTGATCTTAGCAAAGGTACTTTTAGTGATAGTTCAGTAGAATGCAGGAACAACACAGGCTGAAATGGGCTAAGAAATAAATAACAAAAAGTGGGAAAATCAGAGATAAGAGAGTAGATGATACATTCAAGAACTCTAGCTGTGAAGAGCATGAAAAGACATGAAAATAAATGGGAGTATTTCACGCAGTTAAGGAAGAATATTTCTTTCTTTCTTTTTTTTTTTTTTAAAGATTTTTATTTATTTATTTGATAGACAGAGATCACAAGTAGGCAGAGAGAGAGGGGGAAGCAGGCTCCCCGCTGAGCAGAGAGCCCGATGTGGGGCTCGATCCCAGGACCCTGAGATCATGACCTGAGCCGAAAGCAGAGGCCTAAACCACTGAGCCACCCAGGCGCCCCAAGGAAGAATATTTCTAATTGCTGAAGGAAAGGTGTGAGTAGAAGGGGAAAGGTAGATAATGTAGGAGAGGAAATAATTTAAAAAAAAAAGAAGATACTGATAGGGTAAGCAAGGATGGTACTGGGAGACTAGATGAAAGGATATGCCTTCCTTAGTAAGGGACACTTTTTTTCCTTTTTATTTTTTAGATTTTATTTATTTATTTGAGAGGGAGGGAGTGTGAGAGAGCACAAGCGGGGGAGAGGGAGAGGGAGAGGAGTGGGGAAGAGGAAGAAACGGGGGTGGGGGGCTCTGTGCCAGGACCCTGGGATGATGACTCGGGCTGAAGGCAGCCACTTAACTGACTGAGCCACCCAGGTACCCCTGGACACTTTTCCTCTTTAAACTGGAAGGGAAGAAGGTTTGTACATTTGGTTGTAGGAAGATGATTGCTTCTAATTTCTCTGTGTAACAGGTGAGATCATTTGTAGAGGAAGAGGGAATTCCTCTTCTCTATAAAAGCCATTTGCCACTCATGCATTGAAATAATTATTGGGCTGCTTAAAAAATATCTATTCTGCAGGGAACTCCAATAGCATATTACGGCGAATGTTTAGAAATATTGTAAAAATCCCAAGATTTAGTAAGAAAAACTAACCTTACTACAAAGAGAGCTTCCCTACCAAAGACATGTAAATTTCAGGTAATTCCTCATTCACCTCATTCCCCAGCTTTTCCTATGGTCTCATTTGAAAGTGTTCTCCTTTCTCTCCAAAACTAATCCTTCCATTTGTAATTTTGACCCGACTCCATTCTCTCTCTTCTTGCATCTTATCTCCACTTTCTTGAATCTTTAATCTTACACATTGGTTACTAGCTTTCTGTCCCAAAACACAATGCGCCTTATATTCTTTAAAAAAAACCCGATCCTCTTAGGGACTTGACATCCCCAATAATCTTTTGCTTCCTGCTCCAAATGATGAAGGATTAGGTTACACCTGCAGTTTCTCCTACCAGTTACTAACTGCATTAAAGCCTATTGGCCTAACGACTTCCTAATTCTCAAATCCAGCTTCCTAGCCTCAGACTTCAACTTGCTCCTTTGGCCCTTGCAGCATTTCATGTCATTATTAACTTTCCCCAAACCAAACCAAAACAAATACTTCTTACCTTATTACGTGAAATATCACTTGATTTGGTTATTACCTTGAAAGTTTCTTTTCAGCTTACTTCCCAGCCTTCCCCCCCGACCCCCCTTATAATCTTTCTACCATCCACACCTAAGCCACGGTTTCGAACTGGATATATCCCAAGTTCCACAAAATTCCTCTTCCTTATGTAAGGTCTCCTAATTTTAATGGCACCACCTTCTTAATCATATAGGCTATAAACTTCAACTTCGGGCACAATCCAAATCCAACAAATCCAACCGGCCACAGAGCTCTTCACTTTTCCATACTCCGTTTAGATTCCTGTCACCTTTCCTGAAGAACTGCAACATTCTCCTCACGGTATTCCCTACCCCAAGCTCATTCAGGTGCCACCCTCTAACAGGACATCTGTTCAGGTTAGTTAGGCTAGGTTTTGTCTTCCAAATCAGAAGCCTGGAGCTGACGTCCAAGTTGTTGGAACTCCAGCTCACCGTGGGTGACAAGACCTATTTCCCGCGCCGAAGCACGGAGAGGGACCCCAATAAATCTGAACCTCTTGGGCCTGGGACCCGAGAAGGCCAGGCTGCAGGTGCACCTCTCCCTTCCGGCCCTGCCGGCAAGAAAGCCCGGAAGGCCGAGAGAGAGGCGCGGTCAGCATCGGAGACTCTCCCGCAGCTCAGACTAAAGTCTGCAGCCCCAGCTATTCAGCCTGCTCCCCAGTTTTCGAGCTGTTCCCTGTCAGCCGTCTCCCCACCTCCCCACACTCACCCCGACACCTGGGCCAGCCACTGATTCGGCGCCAGGTCCACTCCGGACCCTGGCGGAGGCAGCTGAGAAGGCCGCGAGGACCCCGCAGCTGGGTTGCCCAAATAGATTGCCTGCCTAACAGCTTCAAACAAACCGACTGGGGCTACAGTACTGTAAAGATTAAATAAGCGGGAAGACATTGTATGAGAAGAAAGATGTCTCGTGAGGTTTGGGATCTAAATCTTTTAGATCACCCAGAACCTAGAAAAAAGGGAGGTTTCGCACTATGTGGACTCAGGCGCTCGTACGCAGCCTAACTCAGTCTGGGGTCCCACTATTGCCGGGTGGGCGGGGCCAGAGAGGGGCTGGGCCAATGGCTGTGGAAGGGAGAGACGCCGTGTGGAAAGAGTCAAGAGAGGCGGGGTTCGGGGAGAAGGAGGCGGTGATAAGGGGAGGAGATGGGGTCAAAGAGCAGAAGGGGTGGGGCGCACGTCGAAGCATAAGTGGGGTGGGAGCACGAAGATGGCTGCGGCCGAGGAGGAGCCGAAGCCCAAAAAGCTGAAGGTGGAGGCGCCCCGAGCGCTGAGGTGAGCGCTACTCGACGTAGGGTGGAGGGTGACGGCGCCGGTAGCTAACCAGGGCCCACGTGGGGGTTGCGCGGGTCTGCCAGCGCATGGCGTTCTCGCTGCCGGCGTGGGGCCAACGCGCGAGGACCGGCTGCTGGGGAGCTGTCCGCAAGGCTGTGACCTTTCGCCCGGCGCCAGCCCAGTTTGGTCGAATAGCTGCCTGCTCCGGAGCGGTTCCGGCTGCTCTTGGCCAATCAGAACGCCGGCTTGGGGAGAACCTAGCCGCCTATGGGCAGGCTCGGGGCGCCACGTGGGAGCTTTCTCCTGGCTGGGCTGGTGTGACCCTGGAGGACCAGACCCGACCAGAGCAGAGTCCACTGCTGCCACCTTCTATTCCCTGGGGCGGGGGGCGGGGTGGGGGGTTAACGAGCAGGAGGCCCTGCGACTGCTCTATCGTGGGGCGAAGACCAAATTCTTGGGGACTTTTCGTAAAGGGCGCCTTGACCTTCCTATTGTATATATTCTGAAAGTTGATATCTTTGAAGACCCTCTGCAGGGACCCAGGTACCCCGCCTTCGAGTCTTTGGGGGGCGGAATTTGGCTGAACAGATAAGAAGTGTTGATTTTTCTTTTGTTCTTTGCACTTTTTGGCAGCAGTTGAAACAGTTCTGCCCCAAACACCGACTTGCCTCACGTGTGATGCTGCAACTTACAAAAATTGTTAAAGTGTTCTCTCCAATAAGTGTAATGTACAGATTTTGAAATGTTTGTTGGAAGACATTGATTTTTCTACTTAAAAATAGACATAAATTGATTTAAAAGTATTGGTATGTTTTTTGATGATACAAGTTTCATTTTTTCCAACATCATCCGTCTTCACCCCCGGAAAGAATGAAGCTTTCATAAATGAAAAAGGTCAGTTAGGGCTCTGGTCGTGTTTTCATGCTCTTTTGAATAGATGGTGATCAAATCCCTGCCAGTGCCTTTAATGTATTCCTACTACCCTTAATTAGTATGCTTACCTTATAAAAAAAAATAAACTTTTTTTTCTTATGACAACTCAGGATGTTTTATTTTTACTTTAAGGTTTCAAATCATAGAGTAAATAAAGCAAAGACTTTTTGAATCAGACCTACCTGGGTTCAAGGCATGTGCTTTCCCTCTTTGTACATTATTAGAGTTATTTCTTTAAAATTACATCCTTCACAAAGTTTCCTCTACCAATTTGGAAGACGGATATAATTTTCCCCCCACTATCCCACTAAACATACGGCCCTTAGGTTTTCCCTTATGCTAATTCATTTTCAGAGCACTTCCCTATTTTACAAATGAGGAAATTGAAGCCTAAATGAAATAATTAGTTAAAGAAATATGAATCCAGAGTGTCTGGGTAAAAGTCCATTCTTTGACTACTGTTTCTACTTTTATATAGCCACCCAAGAAACACTTCTCTCTGCTTATGTATCCTTAAAAACAATGATAATAATGTTTAATACTTACATATGTATCAGGCACCGTTTCAGCAGTTTACCTATTTTAACTCATTCAATCCCACAACAACCTTAGAAGGCAGGTACCATAATTATCTTCATTTTACCAAGGAGGAAACACCGACAGAGATGTTGATGAAGCGTCACCCATGTAGTAAGTGATGGTGTTGGGATTTTGATCCAGGTAATCTGATTCTAGGTCTATGCTCTTAATTACCATGCTATACTTAACTAACCTCAAACAGTTATCCAAAAACTCTTGTGAAATGTTAAGTCAATTTTTGTTTCTCTACTTTTGCTTATTTATTTTTTTTTTGTTAACGTACATAACTTTTTCTGTTGTTGCAACATATAGGCATATCATATTTAATCTTAAGTATACAGAATACATCATAGGCGTCATTAGTGTTTACTTAAAACTTATGAAAGTTCTGAGGTGCCTGGCTGGCTCAGTCATTAGAGCAAGTGACTCTTGACCTCAGGGTTGTGAGTGCAAACTCCATGTTGGGCAAAGAGCTTACTTAAAAACAAAGACTTGGAAACTCTTTATATAAAACTCATTTTATATCATATCTACTTAGGGCCACTTGTAACATGAAGTTAAAAGATTAGATGCTTGAGTACTTGAGTATCTCTTAATTTTGTGTGAAGACCTTTTGGGATTAGCTCTTCCTGCTTTTATTATATTTGGCTTTAAGGGTTGCAGTGTGATAATGCCTTGAGTGGTTGGACTGCATGCATTATCTGTGATGACTGGCTTGACAGTTAAAGGGCTAGCTACCAGTTTTGGTTGATTTTTAAGGGGAATGGCTTATAAAGCCTAAACAAAATTTAATGTGTAGAATCAATCAGTGGGGAAAAAATAAATGTATGAGACATGTTTGTAGATGTCAGGTAAAGGACTTAGGACTTTGAGAATTTCAGTTAGCTCTAGGGTAGTAGTTTTCAACCAGGTGAAATTTTGCTTCCCAGGAGACATTTAGCAATGTCTGGAGACATTTTGGTAGGGTGTGCTACTGGCACCTAGTAAGCAGGATGCTGCTTAACTTTCTACAGTGTACAGGAAGCTCCCTAGAACAATAAAGAATTATCTAGCCAAAATTAACAATAGTGTTGAAATAGGACAAAACTGCTCTAAGGGAGAGCATCTGACAAGTCTAGCCTCCCTTTTTCAAATATCCATTAATTTTTCTATATCAGATTGCTTTTCACGTTGTAGTAGTTACTAAAGTTGCAAAGAAACAAGCAGGCTCTAACATGTTTTCAGGTTGGGATGGGGAACAGAAGGGAACAATAATTGAGTGCCAGACATTTTTGATTCTAGGTGCCTTATATATGCTATCTCCTTTAATCTTACCAGCCACCTGTGAGATAGGTAACAATTGTGTTACAGATGAAGTATTTGGGGCTGAGAGAAGTTGAGAAGCATTTTCAGGAACTGACTCCTAAATGAATATGTTCCATGACGAATACCTGTATTTAGGACCCTTTCTTTTCTTTCTTTCGAAAATCTCATCCTAGTTCATTTCTTTAGCGGTCACCTCTAAGAGGATCCTCCTCCTTTTAAAGCTTATTGAACACATGCCAAGCCTTTTTTTCATTCTGTCTTTAAATGGCTGCTATTTTAGGCATGTTGCTAAAAATTAGGTGCTAAAACATAGAGAGGTAAGATGTAGGTACCGTCCTCCTGGTGGGAAATGAGTAAGGTTTGGGAAAATGATACCTGAGCATTCTGAAAGATGACAAGGAATTAACCAGGAATGAAGTAGGTATTTGGCTCTGTAGGGAAGTTTGTTAGGAGGTAGAGATGGGAGAAAACTGTCTCTGTAGGGGAACTACAGATGGTTTGATCTGACTGGAGGAGAAAGTAGAGGGCATCCAGGCTTTGTACAGTGGACATGTACTGGATCATATGTGTGATCTATTGCTAGATCCTTACTTTTGCAGAACCTAATTTTAACTGTCTGCTCACTATCTCCTCTGAGTGTTCTGCTGACCCTTCAAAGTCATATATATCAAACTAAATCCATCTGTTGTCCTAAATCTGCACCTTCTTCCATGGCTCACTAAATTCTCTTTCTCCAAAGTTTGGAACCTAGGTGTTTGCTTAATTTTCCATCCGCATATAGTTATCAAAGTTGGTCTTGTCTTCTTCAGTAATGTTTCACAAAACCTTTCCTTTTCCATTCCTGCTGCCACAACCCAAGCATAGACTTTATTTTGCTTAGACTTTTTTGGCTTCCCAACTAGTCTCTCTCCCTCCAATGTCAAGTTCTTCCTAATGTTCTTCAGATATAGCTCTACTTGTTCATCATAACAAATACTTGTAAGCTCTGAAGTTGATGTTAGGAAGGGTTGAATCCTAAGAGCCTAGTTCATAACTCTCTGATATTAGCAATTAAAGATCATTCCAGGTCATGATCTTAGTGATATTAAAAAGAAAACAAACTGTAATTTTCCAATCTACAAATATTGAGCTTTTCTCAAATTATTGCTTCCTAACCATTTCACTTCCCTGGATTCCTTTTATTCTTTCCATGTGTGTTCTACCTCACTATGGACACTGTGTTTTAAAATTGCATAGTAAATATAGGCAGAAAAGTCTGTATCTTAGGTGACCAAGTAACGGTTTTAGTACCCGTTTCTTCTAAAACACATTTTTTTTTCTCTTTCAGAAAATTCTCTGGAAGATGATTTTTACACACTGAGCACACTGTTCCAGGAGTGGTCTGTTGTGAGGATTAAATGAGAATATATGCAGACTGGAAAGGAACAAGGATGATCATGTGTCCCTAGTGTATTGCACAGTGCTCAGTCCTTAGGAGCTGTTGACTTAACGTTTGTTGAATGAATTATTAGTACAGCATAGAGCGGGACTGAAAACCTTCACTTTTTTAAGACCTTGTATTTTTAATAACGCAGCCTAAAATTGAAGTTGGAGGCTCTTTTTTGGGTGATACTACATGCTGTTCCTTATATTCACAAATGTAATCCTTTAAGATTAAGGCTTTGGACTATCAAGGAAAGTAGAAAACAAGGTCTCCTGAGGTACTTTTCATGGATGTCAAAATAAGTTGCTTTCCTGGGCATTATGTGCTAGGACAGAGTGAGGGAGGTGGAGAGAGAGCCATGGGAAAGCCTGTATGGATGGTCCTGGGTGACTAGAGGTAAGTGTGAAATTCTTAGAGCTCAGGGAAAGTGGAAAGGGCTCTAGGAAAAAAGATAGGCATTGAAAACCGTTTCTCATTTTAGGTATAGGTCTAGACTGGCCAACACTAAATAAAACATGAGGCTGATATGCTACTTTTACCTGGAATATGGCTCCACTTCCCTTCCATCAGTGAAAATCCTGCCTGTGTGCAAAATGTTCACAGTTAAGTGAATATCCTCTGCTCCTGGATATTGCTCTAAGAAGCTGTGGACCTGATGAGGTGGCACAGAAATGGCTGAGCTGTCAGATGGCTCCGAGTTGGGAACTGTAATTTCCACACTATCATGTGCTTCAAGAGCACCAAGCTTGGAGGTCATGTGATCTGGAAGAAGGGTGACCTATCTCAAACCACCAGAAAAAAGGAAGGGAAAGTTTGAGCCTGCAAATATAATGAGGGGAAGAACATTATTTAGAAAATAAGCACAACAATGAGGAGGTAAATTCACTCAAAATCTAATGGAATTACTCAACAATTTCATAGATCTTAAAAAGGTAAAGTAGTAGCTATTAAAAACTTACTATGAACAAAAAGTAAATATGAAATAAATAGCTATGTAAAAGAGTAAATGGAGTTACTGAAATTAAAACAAAAAACTAGATTGATCAAACTTATTTTAAGGGAAAATTAGTGAGTTGGAAGATAGTACTGAATAATTCACCCAGATGTAGCAAAGAGAAATAAAGAGGAATAAAGAGATACGAATATAAATTGATAGGCAACAACTTAACAGCTAACTGGGTATCCCACAAAGAGAAACAAGTGTAAATGGTGAAGAGGATATATTCGAAGAGATGATGGCTGAGAATTTTTCCAGACTTTTAAGATCAATATTCTCAGGTTGAAAGGGTATTCCATATACACAGTAAGGTAAAAACAAAAATCCATACTAAAATTATAGAGATTTTGATCCTAATTATTAATGTATATAGAAAGAATCTGAACATTTAGACAACACCAAACATTTAATAGCAGTTATCTCTACGTGGAAGGATTGTGATTATTTTGTTTTCTTTATTTTTATTTTTTTGGTGTTTTCCAACTTTTCTATACTGCATGTGTGTGCATATTGGGACTCAGGATTTTAAGCTGGAGAAATGATGTGCACTAAATCTTGGGTGAGAAACTATATGCACTAAATAGGTATCTTGGGTGAATGCTAAGTGGCTAGATATTACCATTACAGAATGCAACTCTGGGATACTAGTAGATCTGGAACTTTATAAAATAAATAGTAGTATGATTTTATTATAATCTTTTCATCGATATATCTGAAATTCCAAAAGCTCTGAAAACCGGAAGTTTTAAAAAAAGTTTGAGATGAATTAATTTGTCAGCAAAACTTGATATGAGGCTCTTTATAGTGTTTATCTGTCTTACACAAATGTGTATGTTTTGTTGTAGAAATGTTAATCTGTTTGTTAATGGCATGCTGCATGAAGCTCTGGGTGGTTTACAAAACAGTATTATCTTCCTAAAAGCTGTAAAATTTGGAGTCTCATAAAATTCTGGCCCTAAAATACATCTTGCCCAAATAAATCAGCAAAAGGATTGGGGAACCTTTATTAAAATTTTTAATTGCTTTTAAAAGTTTGGTGTTGTTCAGAAACACTAAGTTCTCATCAGTCAGTATTTTTCCTGAGGTTCCCATTCTACACATTTATGATTTTAAATAGATGTTTATTTCAAAGATCTCTTTTGTAATACTAAAATAATATATAAGATATGTTATATATAAAATATAATAACATAGTCTTTAATAATACTGGTGCTGATTATGTCATTGACTTATTAGGCTTTTCTTCTCTAATACTGACTGATGAAAGATTTTTCTTAAACTTCTGGACCTCAAGATTTGAAACGCTTATTTCACTGAAGTAGCCTCACAGACTGAAGTTTCACCTACTGCTGGAAAAAGATACTTTTTGAATATTTTCCAAAGCTGATTTAAAGTTGTTGCTCTTATGTGTTTTATTTCAGATGTTTTTGCTTGTACTTGTTTGTACTTGTGGTCTTGGATGATTCGTGTTCATCTAGAGAGTAGTGTTAATTAGCTTTCAGCATAAGAACATTGGACAGGGGCACGTGGGTGGCTGAGTCAGTTAAGTTTGCCTTCAGCTCAGTTCATGATCCCAGGAACTTGGTTCCAGGGATCTAGTCCTGCATCAGGGCTCCCTGCTCAGTGTGGAGTCTGCTATTTCCTCTCCTACTGCTCCTCTTCTCTGCTCATGCGTGCTCTCCTTCTCTCTCTCTCTCAAAATAAATAAAATCTCTAAAAAAAAAAGAACATCTGAACATGCAAATTTCCATTTGTATTTTGGCTTTCATTGCATGCATGCTGATTTCAGTATCTTTTCTAGAATAGAGTAAGAAAATCTCTACAGCAATTTTTGTGTAAGAAATTCTTACCTTCTCAAGGCACATCAGTTTGGTTGATTGTAACAATGGGCGCTGTTTAGCCACATTTAATTACTAGTAAATCCTGCTGTTACTTTTGCTGTTACTTGCAAATGCAGGATTATAGATATGAATGTAGCTGATGATCATTGATCACTCACAAAATTAGGAATGATGAGAAATGATATCGAAGTGATTACTTGGCTATTTGTCTTCTAGAGGCTGAGGCTGGACTTTATCAGTGCATCCCTAGTAGAACAATTTCTAGGTCTTTAAGAGACTCAGTTAACATAACTGGAAACTCCAGCCAAATAGAACTCATTCTAGGAATGCATCTTTTGCCTCCATTGTCCTGGGGTATATTGGATTTCTCACATAAGCCATCTTAATGTAACAAGGAAGATGGCATTTCTCGGCCCCAAGCCAAAATCTTCTGAGCCCAGTGGAAGGGATTTTCCACATCCATGTATCAGTTTTGAAAATACTTTGATTGGAACTGTCTAGCTTACATACCCACTATTGAGCCAGTTACTTTATCAGGGGTGGAGATTTTGGCCAGCCTTGGATACATTCTTCCTCCTCATCCTCTGTGTCACGTGTGCCTGTGTAGGTGTGGGGGTGTGTGTGAGCCTGTGGTGTTTGTATGTATGGGGTAGTAGATGGAGTTCAGGGAGACACTCTAGTCAATAACTCCACCAGTGCTGTCATTCCTTCAGCATGAGAAAAATCCATAGCATAGAAAAATCCATTTCTATAGCATGAATAGAAAATATCTGTGAAAACAAAGGAATCACCCACCTATTGATAATCTGATTTCTCAGGGTCTAGCCAAAGTGTGTATCTTCTTTTTAAAACTCTCCTAATCATCCAGCTTGGAAACACCTCCTCTGGCTGTTTGTAGTTTATACTTTGCATTATTGCTGTGCATAATGTACATGTTTTATCTCGCTTACTGCTGCTTGAAGTCAGGAAGCTAGTTGAGTTACTCTTAGTGCCTCATAATTAATTACTTAATTGCAGTATAACAGGCTCTAAACTTTTGTTGAATGAATGAATTCTTAAGTAACTCTTTAAAGATATTTTATGATTATGTTTGTAGTACTCACTATTGCAAAATGGATTCATGTATTAGTGGTAAATTCTTACCTATTTCTAAGAGTTGATAGAGTCCTTACTGAGAACACTTGATGGTTTTTGGACCTTTTATTTTTTTTGTTATATGTAGTGAGCTTTGTTCAAAAGAAATCCTGTAGTGCAGGACAGTAGAGGCAAGAGGTACACTCTTAGATGCATTTCTATTCTTTCTGGTGACTGTAGTGAACTTTGACTACAATAATAATTTCTTGCATTTGTTCATGGGGAAAATTCCTTCAAAAGTAAAAAATATATATATACTTCTGCATAAACAGTAACATTTTATTAAGGCCCTGTAGTCAGTGTTTTCTTTCTTTTTTAAATACAGAATTGCTTATTTGGCAGAGGAATACTCTTTTCTGAAGAGTAAATTTACAAAGATACCAGTCGCCTATCAGAATGATTAATCTTTTTCCTTTGGGTTAACAAGTCCTTAATTAGTGATACTATTTGCAGTATAATCAGAACTCTAATTGCTAACTCTGTTGTTATGAATACTGTTCTTAATTTTGTAGCATACCCTGTAACATAATGTACTGTGTAACAATGGATAATACCACAAAATTGGTCTTTTAAAAAGATCTGTCTCTGTTGACTCATCTAGGAGGTGGTCATTTAAAACAAAATATAGCAAAAGAATGAAATTCAGACATCTTAGGTTTTCTCAAATTCCATTAAGCTTGATATAGCAATATAAACTGTTTTATTCCCAGAGTCCTAGAGCTGAAGTCTGAAAAACCATGTAAGTTTTTGAGTAAACAAATTGAAATACGGAAAATTATTTCCTTCAAAAATAAACAGTTAAAATATGTTGTCTTTGAAGTTAACCACATTAGAGAATTGAACATTTTCTTGTATTATAGGCATAACTGAGAGAAGTCTTCGGTTCCTCCTAAAATAGAAGTTTTTTTCAGAAGTTTTTTTCCTAAAGAGAGATGAGACCTTAGTTATCACTTTTAGTTTTTAATTTTGTTGAAGATTAAAGCTGTTAAGCTGTAGAAGTGTTAAGGCTTACACCCTCAATTCTGTCTCTGTTCTCACACACTCGGGATGAACTGACTATATTCCATTTTAGCATGGGATGGCATGTTAATGCACATGAAAGTATAGTGACAAAATTCTATTTTGTCTTGTGTATTTTACTTAGCACTTTCTTATCCAAATGTATAAAACTGGGTAGTTATACTTGAATTCGGTAAGTAGTACTCAATGTTTAGTATTGAAATAATTTTTAGTAAAAAAGAAAGGAAAAGATTTGTCTTTCTGTGGGGGGGGCAGTGTGTGGGGAGTATAGGTTCTTCTCTCCATGGTAGGTTTGACTTCCTTGGGTCTTTCCCTATGTATGAATATTGTAGGGATGCTCTGTAGAAAAATATATAAACTTCTAGATATACACTCACAGGTCCTTAGAATTGGGAGAGATACTAAGTTTTCTTGGCCCAGCCTACTACATGAGGCAGGAATCCCTTCTTTAGCATTCCTCTTCCTCTACTTGTGTACCATTCCTCCCCCATTCAGCACAAATAAAGGAAGAGGAGTACATTTTCCACTAATGGAAACACATAGACACCGGAGACCTTTGACTTCTTGAAGCTTGAGTAAACTACATTCCTGAGAAGATTTGCTAATACCTTGTAGATACCGAGTCCAATTCAGAGCTCTTTAAATGATCTGTTGACCAAGATGTTGCATCTTTCACTCTTAGAACAGGTCTATACTCATTAGCAGGCTCTCTAGCCTTTCCCTTTGAGAAGCTCTTCCTTTTTAGAAGTGTTTCCAGAGACTGATGGAAAATGCTGATGGAAGTGGGGGTAGGAACAGGGGTGGGAGGTGATGACTGAGTCCAAATTCCCTGGTAGTGTGGTAACTCCCAGAAGTACCTGGGGTTTCCTGCAAATTATGGAGTTGGGATGTGAAAACAATAAAATATCTCAGCCAAGATGTGCCTCTGAAATTTTAATTTACAATTTCATGGGATTTTTAGAAACTCTTTGAACATGTTTTAGAATCTTTAGATTGTTACTGCCTGATGAGGTACTTAAAATCAGTCTAATATTTACATTGTACAGTTGAGAGAATTGAAGCCCAGAGAGGTTAACTGATATCAGTAAGGTAACACAGCTAGTTACTTAAAGGTATGAAGTATTTGAGTTGAGATTTGATCTCAAGCGATAGAACTTTCCATTGTATTTACCCTCTGGAACAAGAAATGAAGTATCTGCTTTCTTTGAAGTTTTTTGTTTTGAGATAAGAACAACATATTTAAAGATTTTATCAGATGCTTTCCCTTACCTTTTCTTACTGATCCTCACATGAAGGTAATGGTCTTTACTGAGGAAATCAACACAGAGAAGTTAAGATTTCCTAAGTAGTGAGCTCTCAATTCACACTCAGGACTTAGGACTCACATTTCTTGCTGTTTACATTACACTTACAAAGCTGTAGATTGAGAACTTGTCAAAGTGAATTCTGTGTGTGCTATATAAGCACACTATTTAAATAAATTCTGTGGCACTGTGTTTAGTAACCTTGTTTAGATTTTAGTCTTAAAATTTCTCTTATTGACACATATGTAGTCCTTTCCCCCCCTCCTCCAAGAATAAATACTGTAGTCCCTTGTGGGATATACTTAATGGTATGCTTTGTAAATGGGTTAACTCCTTGAACTTGACTTTTGAGCAGATTTCTAATTAAAAAGCCTTGAGTAAACCAATTTTGCTTATGTCTAAGAGTTAAAATGTTCAGTTAAGAGAGCAATTTCTAATAAGTTTTAATATACTTTGGAGATTTTGCATTTTTCCCTGTTATTAATAATTTCGATCTTTAGCATTATCAATTATTATAATATGAGATAACTAATATTGGTTAGAAAGTTTAATATGCCCAAGACTATACAGTTAGTGAGTGGCAGAGATAGGATTCAAACCTCAATCTGTCTTATTAAAGATTTTTCATAATTAGTTATAGTATTCAGATATTGTATAACCAACAGCAACAGAAATCATTGGTGATTTGTATGATTAAAAAAATTAAGCACACCCTTTGCTTCAAAAAGTAGTCCTACATTATACATGAAAAAAGTACTAGCAATCCTCTAAAAAGCTGTTAATCTTTTAATACTATTAGTAATTTGAAATCCTATGAAAATGTTCTACCACATCTGAGATGGTAGTAATGAGACCACTTTTTCATTAAAAATGAACTGCAGTCATGATTAGCCTTGGACCTATATAAATAAGAATAAAGGCAACCTTTTAAAAGAAATGAAATGTTCTGTTAGTCTTTTAAGAATAGGACCACAACATTTCATTAAATTCAAATGATATTTAAAAACCTCAATTTCATAATGCTTGATAATCATAGGAAAAAGGAAGTGGGGGGAGGGTAATAGAGATCTGTGAACAAGAAGGGGGGGATAAAAGGAGGTGATAAAAAAAAAAAGGCCCAATTCCGTTTAGCTATTTCTGATTTCTGTGTAACTTCTAACCTCAGATACCTCATCTTTTCAGCTTTTCACTCCTTTCTGAGCTGTGAATGAGAGTTTGTGAGCTGGGTGCTATTAACGTTTTTGTCTATCTTTGTGTATGTACCTGTGAAGTGAGTGGTATAGATTAAAATGCTTTTCAAACTACATCATGTGTCAGTTTGGTTGTAGCACAATTAGTATTTTATAAAAGGAAAATAGAATAGAAAATATCATTGCATTGAATATGGTAAGCATTAGTATTGCTTTGTGAAACATTGTTCAATTAGGTATAAGTATAGCATATTTGGTTGCAATACAAAATATGCTTTTCACAGTGAGTTTGGTTTTCTATCCCAAAATTTTTAGTGGCTTAAAATAACAATCATTTTGTTAGAGTTCATGGGTCAGGAATTCAGACATGGTTTGGCTGATTGAGTCTTCTGATGTGTGTGGTATTGACTAGGATCTCTTGGAGGTATTTAGCTGACAACAGGTCTGGTCTGGAGGGTTTGGATTGTCCTTACTTGTCTGATGCCTTGTTGAGGATGGCTGGAAAGCTTGGCTCAACCCTGCTTCTCTTCCTCTCTATGTAGTTTGTGAACCTCTGCATGTGGTTTCTTCAGCCTCTTAGTTGGGCTTCTTTCCTGGCAGTTCAGGGGTCCGAAAGACCAAGACAGAAGCTGGCAGTCCTCTTAAGGATAGCCTGGAATCTGTTACAGCATCACTTCTATACCCATTGGTCAAAGGAGTCATAGGCTAGCCCAAATTCAAGGGGAGGGGACATAAACTCTTGTCTCCAGGAAACTGAGGCCTTCTTAATCTGCTACAATTATGGTAAAATAATTTTGGAAAACATGACTGAATTATATTTCCAAGCTTTTAATTCTGTTATTGCCCCTTGAGAGGTGATTACTTTTTATAGTCCCCCCTTCCCCATTGGAAAATATGTCTAGTTTTGGTTTCAAAGTTCAGAATTTAATTTAAATGTATATATTATTTTTCCATGAAATACTGAGTGTTTTTGGTTTTTGAGGAAATGATTTAAGATTCAGAAATTTCTGTGAAGTCTTAAGTTTGCTATCTGACACTGCCGAAAAAGTCTATTTGGTATGCAAAAGGAGCTGCCTTCTTACAATGTCTAAAGATTACATTTGGGTTTAATAACTCCTTTCACATACAGGCTGTCTGAGGCTGTTATGTTTTTGTTGAAAACAGAAAGAGTGAGAAATCTGCTTCTGTTCCCCACACACATTCCATACTTTTCAGTAAAGAAAACAAAAATGTTGAATAAAAGAAAACGTTAGAAAACCGTTCAATATTTATAAAACAACCAAGTAGAAATGATTATTTCTTAGGACAGTTTTCAGATAAAACTGCATATTCAATTTGAGACCATATTTATTTTTACTGTTACAAAGAAAATGGTAGGGACTAGGAGTTAGTAAAATGGTATACCTAGGGGCTATATAAGTGAATTTGTTTTGGAACCTTTTGTGAACATTTGTGATTTCAACTTCTGGAGTCTTGAAAGATCTTGATAAGCAAGGCCTCAGAAAGACCTAACTTCGATTCACATAGCTGAATGTCTAGGATGGGGAATTTACTTAGCTTGATAGTAAACTCAGCCACTTGCTATTCATCGTGTACCCCTAAATTCTAGAAGAGTGATTAAAACATGTTTTTTTGTAAAAAATAACTCTTGTGATTTTTTTTTTGAGAGAAACTTCATTTCTTTTCTTTTTTTTTTTTTAAATTAGCATATAATGTATTACTTATTTCAGGGGTACAGGTCTGTGATTCATCAGTCTTACACCATTCACAGCACTCCTCATAGCACATACCCTCTCCAGTGTCCATCATCCAGCCACCTCATCCCTCCCAACACCTCCCCTCCAGCAACCCTCAGTTTGTTTCCTGAGAGTAAGAGTATCTTATGGTTTGTCTCTCTCTCTGGTTTTGTCTTGTTTGATTTTTTCCCTCCCTTCCTGTATTATCCTCTGTTTTGTTTCTCAAATTCCTTATATTAGTGAGATCCTATGATAATTGTCTTTCTCTGATTGACTTACTTTGCTTAACATAATACCCTCTAGTTCCATCCTCATCATTGCAAAAGGCAAGATTTCTTTTTTTGATGGCTGCAGAATATTCCATTGTTGTATGTATGTGTGTGTATCTTTTTTTATCCATTCATCTATTGATGGACATCTGTGCTCTTTCCATAGCTTGGCTATTGTGGACATTGATGCTATAAACATTGGGGTGCACGTGCCTCTTAGGATCACTACATTTGTATCTTTAAACTTGAAAATAGAGCTGACTTACAACCCAGCAGTTGCACTACTGGGTATTCATTCTTGTGATTTTGGCAGAAATGAAATTGTGTTTGAGATTTTGAAAAATTAAGAGATCTAAGAAATGATTCTTGGTGTTAATTAGGAGTCTTGGTTAAATTAAAGATTAAAAGCGCATTTTCATTCATTCATTAAATAAATTTAATCTATTTAAGCATATCTAGGAACAAAGGAAGCAATTTCTGAATAATATTTCAGAAGTTGTTTTAGCTAATCGGGAAGATATCACTGGATCACTGCATCTTATGGGTGACATCATAGTATGGTGGTCTGAAATTTGGATATTTATAAAAGCCTCAGACTTACAGCAGACTTTAGGGTTTATTCTAGTGACACTAGGTATGTACTGTGGTAATTAGCCCCGGTTCTAGAGTCAAACTACTAGAGTTTGGAATTCTCTTCTATAGTGTGTGAGTGGGCAAGTTATTTAACTCTGAGCCTCAATTTCTTCATCTGTAAAATGGCAATAATAAAACATCTCCTCACATTTGAGAGATAAAGTGGGCTAGTACTTGAAAGATACATAGCATGTTGTCTGGGACATACTATGAACTCAGTAACTTTTACTTATTATTCTACTTATATATGTACCTATAGATGCTATCAGTTGATTCCAAGAATGGTTCCTCTCTTGGGTGTTGTTCAAATGAAACTGCATATTCCATTCTGGACATTTATGTGTAGTCTATCAATAGAAAACAATAGGCGCCACGAAGTAAGAAAAATTAGAAGGAAATATCTGTTTGGCAAGTCTCTATCTCCAATTCTGACCTCTCCCAGAGCTCCAGTCTTCTGAGCTTCTCTTGCGCCTTCATTGTTTTAATAAACAGCACCATTTACTCAGTTTTGTCCAGATTTACTCAATATATTCCAAAATCTAGGAATTGCTCGATTCCTTCCTTTTCCTTAGTCTTTCATATCTAGTGCACCTGCAAGTTCTGTCATTCTGTCTTTAAAATGTCCATCTTCTTCTTTCTGGCTGCCACTATTATTTGTCAGCTCTATTACTGTAATAGGCTTCTAATTTGGTTTTTCTCCTTTCATGCTCCTGTAGTGCATTCGCTATACAAATGCCAAGGGTGATCTTTGGAAACAATTAGATCATGTTATTTGTCTGTTTAAAACACAAAAACAGGTTTTAAAACAGTGACTTCCTGTCATGCTTATTATAACAAAATAAAAACTTCGTAGGCTCATAGAAGATACCATGATCTGCTTCTTGCTTCAACCACCGCATTTCTTCTCTTGCTTGCCTTTTTCACATTGCTTTTCTAGCCATCATTTTCTTGCTATCAGTAATGACCTTCCTCCACCTGTCCTTTCCTTGTCATTCCATTTTCTTCTGCTGGAAGCCTTCCCAGACTATCTAAAAACCCATTCTCTACACTGATCTGTTTTTAATTCTGTGCATAGCACTTATGATCACTGGATGTTTTACTGTTGGATTATTCATCCATATACCCTCACTGGAATGTAAAGGCAGTTCATGTTCTTTATTATAGCTGAATCTTTATGTCTTTTTTTTTTTTTAAGATTTTATTTATTTATTTGAAAGAGAGAGACACAGTGAGAGAGGGAGCACAAGCAGGGGAAGTGGGAGAGGGGGAAGCAGGCTTCCCGCTAAGCAGGGAGCTTGATGTGGGGCTCCATCCCAGGACCCTGAGATCATGACCTGAGCCCAAGGCAGACACTTAATGACTGACTGAGCCACCCAGGCGCCCAGAATCTCTAGTGTCTTGAGCAGTTGAATAGCTGCTCAATAAATATCTATTGAGTTAATAGTGAATAATTCCTAAAAGCTTGTTTCTAAGTACCATAGACCAGATCTGAAGTCATATAAAAATAAGAAAAATCTATTCTATAGAGACTATATTTCATAAGATTCCAATAATACTTTGGGAAGAGCTCTTCTTTATTTTGTGATGTCCTTCATACATTTAAAAAAATATTTATTTATTTGAGAGAGTGAGCGGGGAGAGGAGCAGAGGGAGAGGGACAAGCAGATTCCCTGCTGCGTGTGGAGCCCACGGGACATGGAGCTCAATCTCATGACCCTGAGATGATGACCTGAGCTGAAATCCAGAGTCAGACAGTTAATCAACTGAGCCACCCAGAAGCCTCTCCTTCATACATTTTTATGTTAAAATGCCCTTTCTTTCTTTCTTTCTTTTCCTTCAAGATTTTATTTATTTATTTGACAGATCACAAATAGGCAGAGAGGCAGGCAGAGGGGGAGGAGGAAGCAGGCCCCCCCGCTGAGCAGAGAGCCCGATGCGGGGCTCCATCCCAGGACCCTGAGATCATGACCTGAGCTGAAGGCAGAGGCTTAACCCACCGAGCCACCCAGGTGCCCCAAAATGCTCTTTCTTTAATGAAGTGGTAGTGATAGTCAGTTGCACAGTTTAAAAATGCGTGTTCTTGGCAGCATTAATAATTGGGTAGTACTGTTGTCCTATACTTCAGACTAGAGGTTTTCTTTGAGTTTCAGAGATTTGTAGTTCACTGGAAATAAAGAAACACGGTGTAGGTGTTCCTGGGAAGGAGTTTTGCTAAGAATTTTTACTAAATATAGTTCAGTCAATCAAATGTTATTATATTCTTCAAATTCTCCTGGGAAATAAATGGTCAGGTTCCATTTAAAGATTATATTATTTTGGGCACCTGTGTGGCTCAGTGGGTTAAGCCTCTGCCTTTGGCTCAGGTCATGATCTCAGTGTCCTAGGATCCAGCCCCTCATCGGGCTCTCTGCTCAGTGGGGAGTCTGCTTCCCCCTCTCTCTCTGCCTGCCTCTCTACCTACTTGTGATCTCTCTCTCTGTCAAATACATAAATAAATCTTAAACAAAAAAAGATTATATTATTTGAATATGTAATGTTTAAATGAAATGTGACAGACATGAGGATCTACAGGTAATAATTAAAGTAAGAGTAGCAGACCTTTTATATATAATGTCTTTGGGGAAGAGTTAATACATTCAGCAACGTTTCTTAGAATAATCTTGTCCATAATGGAAGCTAACTAAAATTGAATTAAAATTGATCAGCTCTTTGAAGAAACAATCCAAGTTGTATTGAGACATAAGTGAACTTTTTTTCTTTTGTTGACCAATAAAACTGAAACTTAAGGACTTGAGATGTCCCCTATAACAAACTCCCTTATGTTTCAGGTAAGAAAACTAATGGCTAAAGGTAGTAACATCTTTGTTAGTTCTGGGATTAGAATTCCTATCTCCTGGGACGCCTGGGTGGTTCAGTGGGTTAAAGCCTCTGCCTTTGGCTCAGGTCATGATCTCAGGGTCCTGGGATCGAGCCCCGCGTTGGGCTCTTTGCTTGGCAGGGAGCCTGCTTCCCCCTCTCTCTCTGCCTGCCTCTCTGCCTGCCTCTCAGCCTACTTGTGGATCTCTGTCAAATAAATAAATAAAATCTTTAAAAAAAAAAAAAAAAAAAGAATTCCTATCTCCTTTTTCCAGGTTCCTGAACTTTATTCTGTGGCACACTACTTACTTTTCGGGAGATAGGTCTTAGGAAATTTCTCTTTTTGGAGTAGCATATAGATTGTTTTAGAAGCATTATTTTAATAGCATCTTAATTTATAGGAAACGAGGAGATGTATTTTTAAGTAATATGCAGGGAAGGCGTTCAGTGTTGTGACAGCTGGCCTCATAAGGGCTATGCAGAGCTCTAAATATTGTATTTATGCTTTAATTTTTGTCAAGTTAAGATTTAAAATTAACCAAGAAAATCATAAAGACATTTTATTTTTGTTATTCCTCTTTTAAACAGTCTTTATACATGAAAAATAAGGTGTGTAAAATAAGCTCACTTCCTCTAAAAATAAAGTGTAGTTTTGATGGGTTGTGATTTTAAAAAATTCATTTAAAAAACAGAAGGAATAAGTTTTGTATTTTTAAAATATTTCAGAAAGAATTAAAATTTAATAATATGAAAATTTTACATTAGTAAAACCAATATATAGTAGAAAGTTTATAAGGTAGATCAATATGAAAAAGAAAGTAAAAATTACATATAACCCTACTTTCCAGAGAAACACGTAATGACATATTGGTATATTTCTTTCCCATCTTTTTTTTTTGCATAATGGCATGTATTTTTTTTTAATACAGTCAAGATCATACTCTGCATTCCTTTTGTTTATTTATTTTGCTTTCATTTAACATATCATGAGTATTTTCCTACATCCTTAAAAGGTCTATGAAAACATTTTATAATAGCTCCATAACATTCTTCTGCAATTTATTTAACCATTACCCTATTTTTGGTTTTTTAGAATATCGTAAATTTTTTCTGTTATTAATGCTGAAATGAATAAATGTGTGTACAAATCTTTGTTCACATTGTTCTATTTTATTTATGATTGTTCCCTAAAAAAGGAGTTGTTGGCACATACTGCCAAAAAGCTTTCTAGAAATGGATTAATTTATACTCCCACTAACAATGTATGAAAGTGCTTGTTTTATGGCACCCTTAACAGAGAAACTGGTTGTGTTTGAAGAGAACTTGGCTATCATTTTGGAGCTTGAAGCATTTGTTGAAAAAAATAGAGTGGGAGGGGGGTCTGTGTATTTATTTATGGTACCCAGAGGCACTTATCTGTTTGAAGTTAGTTATCTATTTGCTTTTATAGTGGCTGACTAACCAAACTATTTTTTTTTTAAAGATTTTATTTATTTATTTGACAGAGAGAGATCACAAGTAGATGGAGAGGCAGGCAGAGAGAGAGAGAGAGAGAGAGAGGGAAGCAGGCTCCTTGCTGAGCAGAGAGCCCGATGTGGGACTCGATCCCAGGACCCTGAGATCATGACCTGAGCCGAAGGCAGCGGCTTAACCCACTGAGCCACCCAGGCGCCCCCTAACCAAACTATTAAATAAAATAGAATATTTACTTATCTACCCAAGAGCAAACTACTCTGCCACTTATCTTGATGCAATGATTGAAGCTATAAGGAGGTTAATGGAAGTTAGGAATTTCAGTTGGCTATTTTTCCCCTAAAATTAAAAGATTACATTTGAAGTAAGTTAGTTGAAAAATTGATCAAAAAAGTTTAACTAGGGCTCCTGGGTGGCTCAGTTGGTTAAGCGTCTGGCTTCTGAAGCATCTGAATTCTGTATCATTAAGGGAAGATAAGAGTCTGGAATATTCAAATTCTCAATCAATCAAAATAAAGCCATATCACATCCTCTTCATCTAATAATCAAAACTTTTAAATGTTTTTTACTCATAATCATTCAATGCTACTTTCTTTTCTTTTTTTTTTTTTTAAAGATTTTATTTACTTACTTGAGTGGGGAAAGTAAGTAAGTAAGTAAGTACTTTGAGAGGACAAAGGAAGAGTGAGAGGAAGAAGCCAACTGCCCGCTGTGCAGAGATCCCAACGGGACTTGATCCCAGAACCCTGAGATCATGACCCGAGCCCAAGGCAGACACTTAATTGACTGAGCCACTCAGGCACCCTCAATGCAACTTTCAGAAAGTTTAGTTTTTTAAAATGTGTTTAGGTACCAGTTCATTTCAGCAGGTATAGTAACATAAAAATGTTATTTCAGCAAACAGGGCTTCTGTGTGATTGCTCTTTCAGAGTCAGGTAGGGATAAAAGTAAGGACATGTTTTTCCATGCAAAAGCAGATCTTTTTATTCTTTCTCTCCTAGATCTTTTATTCTTTTATTTTTTTTTAAAGATTTTATTTATTTATTTGATAGAGATCACAAGTAGGCAGAGAGGCAGAGAGAGAGAGAGGGAGAGAGGGAGGAAGAAGCAGGCTCTCCGCTAAGCAGAGAGCCCTATTCAGGGCTCCATCCCAGGACACTGAGATCATGAACTGAGCTGAAGGCAGAGGCTTTAACCCACTGAGCCACCCAGGCACCCCTAGGCCTTTTTTTCTTCTCATTTTTCCCTACCCTCTATTCATCCGGTTTTTCCCATCTCTCCCTCTCTCCTTCTCTGTCTTTATCACACATGCAAATACACACACACACACACACAGCTACTGAGTAACTATTACTTAAACTTAAAAAAAAAAAAGATTTTATTTATTCATTTGACAGAGAGCAGGTGAGAGAGCACAAGCAGGGAGAATGGGAGAGGGAGAAGCAGACTCTCCCCTGAGCAGGGACCTGGACATGGCGCTCGATTCCAGAACCTTGGGATCATGACCTAAGCTGAAGGCGAACTGAGCCATCCAGGAACTCCTCATGTTCATTTCATATTATGCTTTCCAGTGATGTAATTTTAACCAGTGTGATTATGACAAAGTCGTACTTACCTCACGTGCCAAGGGCTCCAATAGACACTTCACTAGAATTAAATTTTAATTTTCACAATGCCCTGAAAAGCATATAATGGGTAAACTGAGGGACAGATAGGTTAAGGACCAGCCCAAGGTCATGCAGTTAGTAGAGTCAAGCAGAGATTCCATACTGTCTGGCTTGCTACCTTTACAACCTTGCTACTTAATATGGCCCATGGACAAGAGGCAATTGATGAGATCTGGGTGCATAAAGAACGGGCAAATTCTTGGCCACAGAGACCTATTGAGTTAGATCCTTATTTTAACAAGATCGCTCAAATGATGTCTGTGAATAATAAAGTAGCACTATACTATATTGCATATTAAAAATTACATCGGTTTTGAAATCCTTCCCAAGGATTATTCCTGATTTGATTTTAGTTCATGTAGGCTATCAGCATTTTCCACAAGAGGAGGAGGGAAACTGTTAAATTATTCATGTCTCCTCCACTTCAGATTGCTATTCTGCAGCTTCTTTGATTCAGATTTTTTTAATCCAGAGAAACAACTGATTTGTCTACTTGTGGACATTTGGTCAACGTCTCACTTAGCAAAGCATAGTTATGTTTTAACAGTCTTTAGTCATGGACTAAACACAAAGATTTATATTCCATGAGTTCATTCTTGTTAGTCGTTTACCAAATTAAAGAGAACAATGCTAAAACGTTTTTGAATAAAACTGGACATCTTGAAATAGTTGATGTTTTAGATGGTTAGCAAGGTATTACAGATCTGTATAAACTGGTCTCCCTACTGATTCATTTTGTGAACATGATTATTCTGTCAGAGGAGCAAGGATAGGTAAGAAGGAAGTCTAACTTGGACAGTGGAATAACAATGTCAAGTAGAAATGTAATGCAAGATGCATATGTTTTAAGTTTGCTAGTAGCCGCATTAAAAAAGTAAAAAGAAACAGCTTAAATTAATCTTAATATATTTTATTTAACCCAGTGTAGCAAAGTAT
Organism: Neogale vison; assembly: GCF_020171115.1. Classification (NCBI taxonomy): domain Eukaryota; kingdom Metazoa; phylum Chordata; class Mammalia; order Carnivora; family Mustelidae; genus Neogale; species Neogale vison. Next base: position 187,861,176 of record NC_058092.1, read on the forward strand.
CATAACATGTAATCAATATAAAAATTATTACTGAAATAATAAATATTTTTTGTACTAAGTCTTGAAAATTTTGGTATGTATTTTGTATTTACAGTGTCTCAATTTGGGTGCTTAATTTTTAGCAGTTAAACAGTGAAGTACAGTCCAATAAAAACAAAATTGTGTTTGATGGAAAATATATTATTGCTTTGGTTTTAAACTTTAATTAAAATAAAATAAAATAAATTCATTCATTTTGATCACATTGGGCATATTTCAGTGTATGTGGGATTGTGTTTCTAATATAACTGATTTTAGACCTATGGAACTGATCACATCCTATATGGTCAGTAAGTGAATGTCACTGGGGGCTGTAGTGTGTTAAAAAAAATACTACTTGGGGCGCCTGGGTGGCTCAGTGGGTCAAGCCGCTGCCTTCGGCTCGGGTCCTGGGATCGAGTCCCGCGTCGGGCTCTCTGCTCAGCAGGGAGCCCGCTTACCTCTCTCTCTGCCTGCCTCTCCATCTACTTGTGATTTCTCTCTGTCAAATAAATAAATAAAATCTTTAAAAAAAAATACTACTTTACAGAGAATAAAGAGGGAGTTAAAGCTATTTAGGTTATAAAGCTTATGATTTTACTGCCTCTGGTCCTTACCGCAGTTGACGTTTACCTGTCTTATTAGTGGTTCAGAATCAATTTCTCAGCCTTTTGGCCACACTAAATTTTACGTTTACGGCCAGCAGTTCGGGTTCTTCCATTTCCCGCCCCTCTGTGGCATTAGATACTTGCTCGGAGCTTTGTATACTTTTAAGAGAAGTATGGTTAGCAGTATAGTATGAGTGGGCTAAATAGGCCCAGAGGCTTTAAAACTTAAATGTGTACCTGGATCACCTGGTACTCGCTAAAAATACCAGTATCTGGACCCCACCTTTCTAGATAATGATGCACAAAGTTTACAGTGGGCCCTGGGCAGTTCCATATTAAATAAGCCGTTCTAAGTGTTTCTTAAGTCGAAGAACGTTTGGAGACCGCTGAAGTGAGCAACTAATACTTAAAGGCTGCGAGTTCGAATTTAATACATCCTGCTGCTGTTGCCACGCATTCTGTTTTCCCCAGGCTGAGAGGTTTTCCCAGGAGGTTGCTGCTTTTCTTCTGCAGGTGGGTTTTCCAGGCTGTTAAACTGCATCCCCACAGACTGCCCTGATAGCGTCCCTGTCCCAAGTCCTGTTAAAGCGACCTGAGCTTGCAGAGGTAGAACGTGGCCATGTGACTGACAAACTGGTTGCCAGTTGGGGCGGCCATTTTTGAGGCGGGCACCAGCCTCATGCCCCACAAGCCGGGAATAGGGGGAACCTTGTTACCAAGACTTAAGATGGCCACCGCGCCCGCTAGCCACTCCGCTAGCCGGCGCGCCAGGGAGCGGACACAAGACACGCGGCCGGCTGCCTCGCCCGGAGGCGCCCGGGGCTCATCTCCGGCCTCCAGCGGTGGGCGGAGCGCCCGCCCCCTCCCGGCGCGGCCAATCAGCACGTGGGGCCGGTTCGGCGGGGGCCGCTGGCGTGCGGGGTGTGTGAGGACGCGCTCCCGGTCGCCGAGTGCCCGAGCAGAGGAGCAGTTGCCGTGGTACCTGCTGCTGCTGCTGCCGGTGCGGACGCAGAGCATCTGAGGCGAGCGCTGGTGCGTGGGGCAGGAAAGTGAAGCCATGACGTCCATCAGGTAATGAGAGAGGGCGGCAGCCTGAAGTGCTTGCCTACTGGGCGTTAGCCTCCTGACTGCTGAGAACTGTCGCCCCTTCTCTTGAGTGTTCTGCAGCCTCCCCGTGGCACGGGTCCCCCTTACGCTGGAGGTTCTCTCTGCACTTTTTATTTGGTCATTGCTGCTCTCAGAAGTTTTTGGGTCTCTGGCACATGGCGGAGCCCAGTAACTAGCCGCACCGGTGAGGTGACCCCCGCCCAGATTCCAGAGCGTGAAGCTTGCTTGTGTGTGTAGTGGATTTCTCATGAGGGAAAAAAAAAAAAAAAAAAAGAATGCAGCTACCATTCCCTCCCAGGGGTGACCCAGCGCCTGAGAAAGTGTGACGTGGACCATGTGTGGCCATGCCTGCATGTCATGCCTTCTGACAACTTCGTTGGTGGCCATGAGCAGACCAGCATATTTGGCCCTGCTCTGATGTAGATACGTAGCCCCTAGGTTGCGAAATTGTGTGTGTCCCTAAAATGTTTGCTTCTGACTGGAGTTCATATTCTGGTTGCCAAAGGTACCATCTGTTTACCTACTTTTATTTGAGAGTCGCAAGTGAAATGACTTTTGTGAGGTAGAGGTATAAAGCGAGAGCAAAAAAACAGGAGACTCACCCCAATTGCTTTCCCAAAGTTGTGAAGGTTTGGTTTTTTGTTTGTTTTTGTTTTGTTAATGGTAAGCGCTTAATGGGTCGCTCCACTTTCTGCAGGTAGCATTGACAGAATGTTGAACTATGCTAATGCGACTATTTATAAAAAGAGATAAATTGCTTTATTTACCCAGTGTTCTGAACTGCCTCTTTCAAAAGAGACCTTGGTGTTCATTGTCCCAGGGAAAGGGAGGCTCTAACACAAATTGGAAGAGAATAAAATAAATTAATTTTTGGTCCGTGAGCTTTCAACATTCTAAGCCCTGATGATATCTCAGTGCTAATTTTGACTGTATAATATTCAAGAGATGACTTGGGAACCTAATCCTCAGGTAAGATAAGATAAGATGCAACTGTGCTGACTTGGATACAGTTTCTTAAATTATATAATTTTATACTAACATAGACAACGACTACTTACCTCATTATGCGGAAGGAGAAATCCAGGTGCTAAAACTTGGAGACCCACCTGGAAAGGATTCACAGTAAGTTATATTGGGACACAAGAGTCTAGCTTTTAATGCCAAGAGTGTTTTCGAATGAATTAACATTATGCTGTCAAACCAAGTTAATATCCCCTCACCTCACTCCCACTTCCATTCCCATACATGCAGTCTGCCGCTAATTAGGAGTGTGGGTTAGATACTTTTCTATGTTAAGAATCAGTTCTTAATGTGGGCTCAGTTTTAATTGACCATTGTCTTCCTGGTTGCTCTTCAGTGGAGAAACACAAATCTAAAGCCTCAGTTGCTAGCAAGTGATGGCTGTTTTAATGTAGGGGTTGAACGGCCATTGTGTTCAAGACTGAAGGAAAGGTTGACATCTGCCTTATTCGACTTGTGGAAGGATTGATTTTTGCTAATAGTTAAATTTTATGGTTGTTTCTTCAGATGTTAGTTGTATTTTACATAGTCTTGAATTATAGTGATGACCCCCCCAGATTTTTTTATTTTTTTAAAAAATTTTAATTATTTATTTGGCAGAGAGAGAAAAGAGAGGGTGTGTGGGCACAAGCAGGTAGAGGGAGAGGGAGAAGCAGGCTCCCTGCTGAGCAAGGAGCCCAATGGGAGGCTCTATCCCATATCCCTGGGATCATGACCTGAGCTGAAGGCACTCCGACTCCCCCCAAATTTTTGAAATGTTATCTAAACCAGATACCACATTTACACCTGAGGAAACAGACCAATAAAAGTTGAGTGCCTTGTGCGAAATCATTTAGTAGTAGTTAGGAATTGAATCGAGACATCCATGATGTGGTGTACTGCATGATGCTTCTATAGAAACAATATCCTTAACTTAAATTTCCTGAAAAAGCTGCTTCTATGAACTAAAATTGTCAAGTATCATGAGAAACAATTATAGCAACTCTTCTGCTTTGCTCTAGTTCTCTACGGAATTTAATAACTTAGAACTTAGATTCACGAGTAGGCAGGGAGACTGAAGTTGAAGCAACTCTCTGTAAGTGGTGGCAGTGTTGAATGAGTCGATAATCCTACAGAAAGCAGCTACTTTCCACTGAGGACTGCCTTCAGTGAATTTTGCCAGTTTTAGTTTTCACAGACATGCTGTTAGGCTTGCTCCCATTTTGTGCCAAGTCTAACAGTAACCCAAAGATCGGTATTAATTAACCAGCTTTTACTGGCGATGAGAGTGATCAAGATCACAAAATTATTCAAATCTGATTTTATGTCCAGTGTTGTTTTTTACACCACACTTAAAATAATTGTTGCTAATTATAGTAATGTGTGCCTTTTTAATGACAGAATATAAGATTGGAAACCAGACTAGTGGTCAGCATGCCAGGGTTCTGAGTCATTTTTCTTGAATTAACTGATTTTCCTTTTCTTTTTTCTGTGGACATTTGTTTAATGAAATACTCAGTGGTGATGATGCTAATGTGTATCCCACAGTGTCGTTGGATAGGTATGAAAGTGCTTTTAAGTTTTAGGACATTTTGTAAAGGCAGTGTTCTCTCATTAAAGCAGTTTGAATCTCTTAGAGACTGTTGTCTGAAAAAAAGTTTCAATTTTAATTTTTTTAAATGTCTTTTTTTAAAAAAAATTTATTTGCTTATTTGGCAGAGAGAGAGAGAGAGAGCACAAATAGGCAGAGAGGCAGGCAGAGAGAAAGGGGGAAGTAGGCTCCCCACTGAGCAGAGAGCCCCGCATGGATCCCAGGACCTTGAGACCATGATCTGAGCTGAAGGCAGAGGCTTAAACCATTGAGCCACCCAGGCGCCCCTGAATTTTAGATTTTTAAATAGGAAGCAAACTTACCAATTCTCTCGTTTTACATTTCAAGAAACTGAAGCCAAAAGAAACTGCGATTTGTTTAAGCTCAAGCAAACAGTTGCAGATCTTTAACTAGAATTCAGATCTCTAGACACCCGGTTCAGTGCCCTTTACAAATTAACATTCAACTATTAGGGATTCATAAATAATGATTTAAATCAAAAGCATTTAAAAAAATCTAAGATCTTTGAATGAATTTAGCTGGCGATAACTGTCTTTTCGACTTGTTTTTTGTATTCCACTCTGCTACACCATTACTGATGAGTCTAAATTTACAGCCTCTAAAACCAATAGTCCTTGAAGAATAACTTTTGTTTTTTGTTAAATATATCAGATTCCAACTGGTCTTTTTTCGGGAAATGATAAAGCATATTTGATGAGTTGATGGTTTTGTCATTTTAACTGGCCCAATAGGAAAGTTGATAATGAGTTAAATTCAGGAGACATTGAAAGATGTACAGTGTTTGGCCTAGATGAGAATCTTAAAGGACACCTGGGTCATTCAGTCAGTCAAGCGTCCACCTTCGGCTCAGGTCAGGATCTGGGGTTCCCTGGATCAAGTCCCTGCTTTGGGCTCCCTGCTCAGTGGGGAGTCTGCTACTCCCTCGGCCCCTCTGCCTGCTTCTGCTCTCTCTCAATTAAATAAAGAAAAAAATCTTAAAAAAAGAGAGAAATCTTAGAGGGCATTTTACCCTTTTTTTTTCTCTGTACTGGACCTTGAGGCTCAAAGTGAAGGGTATGTCCTAGTTAGGCAGTGGTAGAGCTTAAGATAGAACTTAGGTCTTCTGACTCCTACTTTATGTACTTTACACTGAGCAACACTGTTTCAAAATACTGCTGTGAATATTGCCTTGTTTTCCTAACATCAATGCCTAGACTGGTTTTGGACATTGCTTTAGAGCTTGATTTTGTGCCAGGAAAGACTAGGAAAATTAGGTAGGGAGACAGTGTTTGCTATAGAGCTAAGGAACCCTATTCTTTGTCCTGTCCAGACAGGTTAGATTTGGTCTATTCTGGGACTTGACATGACTGTGGCCTACATGATGATTCTGGAACTACTTTTGTGGGTTAGGCCTACATTGGAAAATTTATGTGGGCTGTGAGTTGGGTCCTAGGGTATTTTTCTTCTAACACTCAAGACTTTTGAGATGCGTCCAATAAGATCTGCCAAGCCACTCAGATGGAGAACATTCATATGGAGACTAAAATGTGGCTGAGATCGAAGCTGCCTTGCTTTGTTGAGTTAGTTTCTTTGGAACCTTTAAATAGAATTTTTAGACTCCTTGCAGGACCTGTGTCTTTTATAAGAATTGTGAATTTCAGATTACTATGCAAACTTTTTTATGCTATGGGACTTCTTAGGCATATGAGCTTTTAAAATAAAATTGTTTCATTTATGAAATATACCGAAGAAGAAAACAAATCCTTCTCATATAGAACTGTGCAGTGTTGTCAGTTGTTAATGCTCATATTTGTAAATAGGTCATCTTTGTTTGAAAAAGCATGTAAGGCCTCCTAACTACAAATCTTTCCAGCCACAGTATTGCTACATTAAGAACTGTCAAAGATAAAAGGGAACCAAAATGATTGCCTAGACTGTTGGAATGTTAACCCTTTCCTCTAACATTGGTTAACAATCTTGTTTCTTTACCTCTTCATGCCTACTCCTTTTTAAATTGTTACTTAAAAAATACTATAATTGAGACACCTGGGTGGCTCAGTCATCAGGTGTTTGCCTTCAGCTCAGGTCATGATCCCAGGGTCCTGGGATGGAGCCCCTGCATCAGGCTCTGTGCTTGGCAAGGAGCCTGCTTCTCCTTTCCCACTCCCCCTGCTTGTATTCCCTCTCTAGCTGTGTCTCTGTCAAATAAATAAACAAAATCTTAAAAAATAAAAAAATAAAATACTATAATAAAACATAAATATGGGTTTTTATTTTCAAATATCAAAGTTAGCTTATAAATAGGATGACCATATGTCCCAGTTTGCCCAGGACAATCCTGGATCATGCTAGTTATCCTGGCATAATTATTAATAGTTCTTCCTTTATTCTCAAAAGTGTCCTCTTTGGGTAATAAATTATCTGGTCATCTACTTATACACTGTAAAAATTCTGTTGTAGTAGATTTGAAATAGGACCATAAGATAATGGAATATTAGCCTATATTTTGGCTGAGTTTGGGTATTTTTCATTGGTCAGACATTTTTATTGTACTGAGAGTTCTAGATGTCCAGATATAGTATATAAAACATGAAAGCACATGATTTGAAGTTGGGACTCATTTATTTGTTGTCGGACTTTTGGCAGGTTATAAAACCTTTCTGAACCTCTTATTTCTGTTAGAGATAATTGCAATACCTACCCTATGGGGTTATTGTGAGACTTTAAAGACAATAACATTAAAAAAAGACAGTAACATATAAAAATGTTTAAACTACAAATTATAAGTATTAGTGATATCACATATGTGTTTCTGAAAATTGAATTTAAAATGAGCAATTTTGTTGGAGTGCCTGGCTGGCTCAGTCAGAAGAACATGCCACTCTTGATCTCTGGGTCATGAGTTCATGACCAGGTTGGGTGTAGAGATAACTTAAAAGATTAAATAAAATGGAACAATTTTGTTTAGTTTAAGGGAACTTATTATTTAACAGAGCATAGACTACCTTTTAGAAGTGTTTTCCTGTTAACAGGAAGCAAGAAATTAATAGTAGTTGAAGCTATATATGGAGATTTTGAGGGGGGCTGAAATTTCAACATTATTTGTATGTTGAAAAAAATAATCCTTTAGGAAACAGAGAAATAGATGATGCTGGACAGAGCGAAGAGGGGTTTTTTGTTTTGTTTTGTTTTCTTGGGATGGGTTCAAAGAGAGATTTATTACTTGGGATGCTTGGGTGGCTCACTTGGTTAAGTGTCTCCCTTTGGCTCAGGTCATGATCCCGGGGTCCTGGGATCGAGTTCCACGTGCAGCTCTTTGCTCAGCATGGAGCCTGCTTCCTGCTCTGCCTGCTGCACCCCCTGCTTGTGCTCTCTCCGACAAACAAGTAAATTTAAAAAGAGAGAGAGAGAGAGAGAGAGAAGACTTACTGCGTAAATTAGTGTCTCTTTAGTGTGAAAGACTGTAAACTTTTTTTTATCAAAAAAATGAGCTTTATTAAATAAGTTATCGTATCAGAGATAATTTTCTTGAGTATGCAGGAAGGCATATTCAGAATACAAATACAAGAATTGGCCTTACGGAGCCTAAGGGACACAAATATTTCCTTTGTTTATCCATTTAGCTAGTGAAAAGAAATGCCAGTGATACAATTATGTAGAGAAAAATCACAGATCCTAGGTTCACTGAATTTTGAATATGAATATATATTCATATATTTATTTATTTGTATAAACACAACTCAGGTCAATATATAAAATATGGTCATTTCCCCTGCCTCTTTTCAATCAATTCTACTCCCCGTACTATCCAGGCAACCATTTTCTGACTTCTGTTGGTAGATACTGGTTTGCCTGTTGCAGGACTTCATATACGTGGAATTCTGTGGTAAGCACTATTTGTGTTTATTTACTTTTATCTGATTACTTTTGTTCAATAACAATTTTGAGAGTCATCCATTTTGATGTGTGTATCAGCTTGTTCGTTTTCATTGCTAAGTAATATTCCATTATACAGAGATAGTAACAGTTATCCTATTGGTGGACTTTGGGTTGTTTCTAATTTTTGGTTACTATAAATAAGGTTGCTATGAACTTTTTTTTTAAGTCTTTGGTCTTTTGTAAACACCTAGGTGTGGAAATTGCTGTGTCCTAGGATAGATGTCTGTTTAACTTTAGAAACCACTGAACTTTTTCAAAGTGGAAAACTGAGCACATTCCACATTCCTACTGATGGTGTTATAAAACTACCAGTTATTCCATATTTTTTCTTTTTTTTAAATGTTGGTGGCTTTTTTTTTTTTAGATTTTATTTACTTATTTGACAGACAGAGATCACAGGTCGGCAAAGAGGCAGGCAGAGAGAGAGGGGACGAAACAGGCTCTCTGCTGAGGAGAGAGCCCGATGTGAGGCTTGATCCCAGAACCCCGGGATCATGACCTGAGCTGAAGGCAGAAGCTTTAACCCACTGAGCCACCCAGGTGCCCCATATTTTTTCTTTTTTTTTAAAGATTTTATTTATTTATTTGAGAGAGAGAAAGCATGAGCTGAAGGGGAGGGAGAAGCAGACTCCCTGCTGAGCATGGAGCTAAACACAGGCCTCTATCCCAGGACCCTGGGATCATGACCTGAGCTGAAGGCAGTTGCTTAACCAACTGGGCCACCCAGGAGCCCCCATACCTCACTGTCTTAATGTAGTTTTGAATTTGTTGTTTCTTTAATTTTTTTTCTAGAATAGAGTAATAAAGCCTGGAATGGACCTGGAATGTTTTTTGGGTAAAAGGGTAGAAGATTAAAAAGTTTTTTTTTTTTTTTTTAAGATTGATTGATTGATTTTAAAGAGAGAGAGAGAGAGAAAGAGGGTATGCAGGCATGTGAGCAGGGGTGAGGGGCAGAGGGAGAGGGAGAGAAAGAGAAAGAATCCTGAAGCAGACTTGCTGCTGAGCTCAGAGACCAACATGATGGCTCAGTCCCAGGACCCTGAGATCATGATCTGAGCTGAAATCGATAGCTAGCTTCTTTGACTGAGTCACCTGTGTACCCCAATTTCTGCACATTCTTGCCAATAATTGTTATGGTCTCCCAGTCTTTGGTGAGAGGCTCTGCTTGCAGAAGCATATGTTTAACGCTCAGGCAGGAATACAACTCTGCCATAACCTTTATTTCCTGTTTGTGCTGAGTCTTATGGCTCAGAGATGATTGCTTAGGACCTTTCAGGTGTTGAGCATGCCACAGTTCTGGGCACATGTACATGGCCTTCTAGATTCTTAGGACTATTCAGAACTTTTCAGAACCCTTTATGGATTCCATTTCTACTTTTCCATTTAAGTTTTTTGGCTAGTTTCTTGTTTGTACCAACTGCTTCAGAAGCTGGGATGTTAAACAATTGCAGTTGATTGTTTTTGACAAATTCCCCTGGGGAAAAGGCTCTTAGAGCTGGGTAAGCTCTGAGTTGGGTCAAAAAATAAGAAGCCTCAGGAATGGGGTTTTTCATGAAATTGCCTGCGAGCTCAGATAATAGCAGTTATCTGGAAAAAGGGCTTTGAAAGAGCTCCAGTCCTCTTCTGACCCTTCTAGTAGCTGCTGTGCTTCTGGTTTTCACTGTGTGTGTGTGTAGGCTTTTGAGAGTGTTATATAAATGGAATCATAGGGTATGTAACACACAGATATGGCTTTTATTTTCACTTGGCATGTGTCTTGGAGATACATCCAAATTGTATCATAGTTCATTTTTTTCTTATTCCATGTTCATCTATTGTATTGATGTACCACAGTTTTTTAACCTACTAACTTGTTGGAGGACATTTGGTCATTTCCAATTCTTTTTTTTTTTTTTTTCTTTTCTTTTACTTCTACAGATAAAACTGTTGTGAACATTTGTGTACAGGTTTCTGTGTGAACTTAAGTTTTCATTTTGCTAGGATAAATGTCCAATAGTGTGATTCCTTCCTTATTTTGTGTTTTACTAATTACCAAAGGAGGAGCGTTAAGACTGTGCATTTATCTTATCTGTTTCTCTCAAGTTTTTTCCCTTAGTGTTTTGAAACCATTTATTTTCTTTTCTTGATGAAATGAATTATTTGTATGAAATCCTTTTTATACGGTGCCACTCCTTATTTTAATCTACCTTGTCTATACAGCATAGGGAATAAAATTGATGGTATTGTAGTAGCATTGTAGGATGACAGATGGTAGCTACACTTGTGGTGAGCATAACATAATGTATAGAGTTGTTGAATCACTGTTTTGTATATCTAAAACTAATATAACATTGCATGTCAGCTATACTTTAATGAAGTCTATAAATATAGCCACTGCAATTTTCTTATAATTAGGGTTTTCATAGAGTATCTTTCTATTCAGTATTTTATTTTCAAACTCTCTGTGCCTTTATATTTAAAGTGCATCTCTAGTAAATTATGTCACATTTGTTTTTGTTTTTGTTTTTAAATATTTTAGTTATCTATTTAGAGAGAGCACATGCAAGTTGGGGGAAGGGCAGAGAAAAGGGAGAGAGAGAATTCCAAGCAGATCCTGCCCTGAGCATGGAACCTGTTGGGGGGCTCCATTCCACGACCCTAAAAATACCATCATGCCAAAAGTCAAGAGTCAGATGCCCAACCAGCTGAGCCCTCTAGGTGCCCCCATTTAATTTGTTTTTTAATCCAGTGTGACAGTCTTCATCTTTTAATTGGTGTGTTTAACCCATTTACATTTAATATAATTACTAATATGGCTGGATTTTAGTGTACCTCCTTTTGTTTTCCATTTACCCTTTATGTTGTTTTGTCTTCTCTGCCTTTTTTTCTAAGTTGAGTATATTGTAGTTTTTCATTTTTATCCTCTATTGAATATTGTTGTATTATTGTGTAGTGATTGCTCTAGGGAGTGCAACATTCCTTTTTCACTTATCACAACCTATCTTGAATTAGTGTTTTGTCGTTTCACTCTTAAAAACATTTATCAAAGACCTTACAGAATCTAGGGGGAAAGAATGGAGAAAACTTGGGGAGGACAGACAGCAGTACTTAACACAGAGCTCCAGAAGCTATCATCCATACTGTGTACATCACCCACTGGAGTTGTGCAGGGGACAACTTGTGCACCTTTACATGGGAACCTTTGGGTATGAGTTGGGCAGAGAAGATTATCTGAAAGAGGTGTCATATGAGATGTAAACAAAATGGTGTCTGGTCTGTGGCCCAAAACTATGATACCTCTTATGTTTCCCGTTTAATGTATACTTGTTTATCATGAAGTATAAAGCCAATGGAAGATGCATAGGGCAAGTACAATGTGTGGGTTTTTCAACACCACCAAGCAATTTTCTCAATTCTGATACTATCTACATGGAGATAGTGTTAGATCCCACAAGTTAGGGCTCAGTCCCACAAGACTGTCCCCTCCCACAGTTCAGATTCCAATCATAAGTCCAGATTATTATCTGTACTTCTTTTTATTTTATTTTTAAAAAGATTTTATTTATTTATTTATTTTAGAGCATGAGCTTTATGGGAATAAATGGAAGGAGCAGAGGGGGAGGGAGGGAGGACCAATCTCTAGAAGACTCCATGCTATGTATGGAGTCCCATGCGGGACTTGATCTCATGACCCTGACATCATGACCTGAGCTGAAACCAAGAGTTGGACACTTAACTAAGTGAGCCACCCAGGTGCCCCTATTATTTGTACTTCTGACCAACCAATTATATAGTTCAGAGATTGCCATGACCCCTCCTTGGGTTCAATAATTTGGCAGGATGGCTCACAGAACTTAGAGAAGCATTTTATTTACTGGATTACTTATTGTCAGACCACAAAACTAGAATATTTGGTAATGAGTTTGATGTCCTTTACCCAAGGGAAAATTCCATGAATTCAAGGAGTACAGTGCCTTACAAGCAATGGAGTACTCCTCCCAAGGGATTTGACAAGAGTGTGTTTTATAGAGTGTTAAAAGGGGCAACTTGGGAACGGTGTGATTGACTAGGGTTGCATATCTGACCTTATTTAGAAAGATCAAGGAACAAGGAAGTAAGTATAGAGTTGGCTGGTGTTAGGGGAATAGCTGACTGGATATACTACATTTCTGGTCAATTGAACCAGTTATAGGAACACAAAAGTTTAGTTTGCTGATGAGGCGCTCTGGCCAGCAGCTGGCTTTATAATAAAAATGAATTACAAAATAAAGCGGATTCACAAAATCAAATACAACAATTTATATCTGTTAATATTAGAAAAGAAATATGAGATTGGAATCAACAAAATAACTAACCTACACGTATTTGAGAAGCCCAAAGAGGGTATAAGTTTTAGGTGAAGGTTAATTGGTCCAACTTCATTAATGGCCTAGTTTCTTTATGTTTTTCCATTCTGTCCTCTGTGATTTATCCCAAGGTAGCTCATCTGGGGACCTTGAGGTACTTAAGGTGCTATACCTCCTGCATTTATATCTAGTAGGAAGGAAGATAGTTTGTATGTGAGCACTCCTAGAAAAAAATCTTGGAGTCCATTTTTATTTGACTGGCTTAGGTTATATGTCCATCTCTGATCAATAAAGGTAGAGAAATACATTGTGCAGTTTGTTTAGTCTGCGCTGTGCCTCAAGGTTATACCAGTCAGACCCTTACACTGGAGTGGATCAATTTCACCCAGATCTCTTGAAGGAGGAAATTTGGGGTGAAAGTAGGAAAATGATAAGGAATAGGTGACAAGCACACAAATCTAGTTTATTATTAGAATGACTTCAAATGACGTTAACTGAATTGTAATATTATTTGGCAATAACAAGGCAAAAGTTGTCATGTATTTATATGACATATAAATATAATTTTTTAAAAAGATTTCATTTATTTATTTGACAGACAGAGATCACAAGCAGGCAGAGAGGCAGGCAGAGAGAGAGGAAGGGAAGCAGGCTCCCTGCTGAGCAGAGAGCCTGACACGGGGCTCGATCCCAGGACCCTGAGACCATGACCTGAGCCGAAGGCAGAGGCCCAACCCACTGAGCCACCCAGGTGCCCCAGACATTTAAATATAATTTATATTTACATATATAAGTTGGTTCTTTAAATACATATATATATTTGTAAGAAGAACAAGGTTTTTCCCCATCATTATTTTTTTAAAAAAGATTATATTTATTTATTGGAGAGAGAGAGAGCATGAATGGGGGGAGGTTGCAGAGGCAGACTTTACGCTTAGCAGGGAGCCTGGACGTGGGGCTGGATCCCAGGACCCTGGAATCATGACCTGAGCTGAAGGCAGATGCTTAACCGACTGAGCCACCCAGGTGTTTCTCCTCATCATTATTCTTAATAATATATAAAAATTTACTTCCAGTCTTAAATTTGAGTGATTCAGCCCCAGCATATTCTTGTTCTTTGCGTAAAAGTTTTCTTGTCCATTTGCATTTAGGGGAAAAAAGTTTTGCTGGACAAATAGGTTTAGGAATATAAGTTTAAACAGGGTTCTGTGATTCAGTGTACTCATCTTTTTTCCCATACTAATTTGACTGTAGAAACCTTAGGCCCCGGAGACCTGGGTGGCTCTGTCGGTTAAGCATGTGCCTTCGGCTCAGGTCATGATCCCGGGTCCTGGGATCAGGTCCCATATCAGGCTCCTTGATCAGGAGGAAGCCTGCCTCTCTCTCTGCCTGTTGCTCCCCCTGCTTGTGTGTGTGCACACATGCTCTCTCTTTCTCTCTCTAATAAATAAATAAAATCTAAAAAAAAAAAAAAAAAAAAGAAACGTTAGGCCCAGAGAGAGTTCACTGACTTACTAATACTATACTACATTTTCAAATGGAATGCAATGAACTATTTTGGGAATGCAGGAGATGTTCAGAGGATTGAGTTTTGAAAAAGAAATGTCACAATTATAGTCCTTAAAACCAAGAGGGGACAAGTCGAGGTGGAGAGATTGACATGAAAGAAGCAAGATACTTTGTGGTGTTAGAAATGTGTCATATTTTGATTCTGGTGGTAGTTTGATGACTGTATACATTGAATCAAACACTATAAAATAAAAAAGGCTATATTTTAAAAAGAGCCAAGGAGGGCACCTGGGTGGCTCAGTGGGTTAAGCCTCTGCCTTCAGCTCAGGTCATGATCTCAGGGTCCTGGGATCGAGCCCCGCATCGGGCTCTCTACTCGGCAGGGAGCCTGCTTCCTCCTCTCTCTCTGCCTCTCTGCCTACTTGTGATCTCTGTCAAATAAATAAATAAAATAATATTAAAAAAAAAAAAGAGCCAAGGAATCCAGTAACACCCCATGTTTTTAAAAAAAAATCAAGTTCTAGGAGTTTTTATTGTTTGAGTAACAATACATAAATCAGAGAAGTTTTTTTTTTTTTAAGATTTTATTTATTTATTTGATAGACAGAGATCACAAGTAGGCAGAGAGGCAGGCACAGAGAGAGGAGGAAGCAGGCTTCCTGCTGAGCAGAGAGCCTGATGCAGGGCTTGATTCCAGGACCCTGTCCCGAAGGCAGAGGCTTTAACCCCCGAGCCACCCAGGCACAATCAGAGAAGTTTCTAATAAAATGATTATCAAGTTTTACTGTATCTGCCTGTTGATCCTTTATCTCCTAAGCAGTTATTTTCTTTTTATATTAAATTTTTATTCTGATTATAAGTACAACTTAAGTCTGAATAAACGTATTTTCTTTTCACTCTTCCCCATTCAGCTTTAAAAAGAAAAAAAGGGACAAATAACATTGTATATTCAGCTATAGTTGCCCAATCTGTAGTTTTATTTATTTATTTTTTGAAGATTTTTATGTATTTATTTGAGAAAGTGGGAGAGAGCACAAGCCGGGGCAAGGGACAGAGGGAGAAGGAAAAGAAGACTGTCTGCTGAGCAGGAAGCCTGACACTGGGCCCAGTCCCAGAACCCTGGGATCGTCATCTGATTAGAAGGCAGACGCTTAACCAGCTGAGCCACCTAGGTGCCCCCAATCTGTGGTTTTAATACAATACTGTAATTTAGTCTTCTAAATCATGATAGACTATAATCATAGATTATATCCCATTCTCTTAAACTCTGGAGTACTAATCCTGTTGATATGACTGATCTCCAAATGGTGAAGATGGTAACTGCTTTGGAGGCAACTGGAAGAGATCTAAAGCAACCTGGAGAACAGTGGGAAGTTACACAGAAGCAAGTTTTGTTGAAAAACCTAGAAGAATTCCTCCCATCAAGGCTGACCCAACCATGCCACTGGTCCATTTCTTGCTGTCAGTTGGGCTGCTCTCCGTTTAAGGCATCATTTGTGGTGGGATTCTAGCTTTCGCTTGGTTTTGACCTATACTGTAATCATTGTGAAAAGAGACTTCTTTAAAGTCTATTAAATGTAATTGAAAATTACACCATTTTTGATAACCATTGAGCTGGTCTCACCATAGTCATTCCCAGTTTGTCAAGTATAGGACTCTTGGCTGGACTCCTGTAGGATTTTCTGCAACCTCCTCAATAACTTTTGGTAGTTGGATATCTTACTAATTAGAAAGAGTTAATTATCTGTTGTGTTTGTTGAGTATAGAACTTTGTTATGATAGACCTTTTTTTGATCTTTTTTTAAAAAAATTTATTTGACAGACAGAGATCACAAGTAGGCAGAGACAGCAGAGAGAGAGGAGGAAGCAGGCTCCATACTGAGTAGAGAGCCCGATGTGGGGCTCAATCCCAGGATCCTAGGATCATGATCTGAGCCGAAGGTAGAGGCTTTAACCCACTGAGCCACCCAGGTGCCCCTGTTATGACAGATCTTTTAAAAAAAATTAAAATTGATTAGCTGTTGAATATTACAAAAAAAGATCACAGGACCTGGTTTCCTCTATTACTTAATCCAGTTTAAAAGTCACCATCCTGGGCGCCTGGGTGGCTCAGTGGGTTGAGCCGCTGCCTTCGGCTCAGGTCATGATCTCGGGGTCCTGGGATCGAGTCCCGCATCGGGCTCTCTGCTCAGCAGGGAGCCTGCTTCCCTCTCTCTCTCTGCCTGCCTCTCCATCTACTTGTGATTTCTCTCTGTCAAATAAATAAATAAAATCTTTAAAAAAAAAAAGTCACCATCCTTTCTAAATGGCTTTTAATAGCTCCAAAATGTTTCCTGAAATATAAAAGGCAAAGGTTTAATAAACTAGTATGTTGGGTTTATTTTCAAGGTAAAATGAAGATATTTATTTTTATATTTGTATGCATTTTATACATCAGCTTTCAGAAGTATTTCTAACTTATGCTTGCTTCTGTGTGTGTGTGTTTGTGTTTTTTTTATTAGTGAAAATATTCTCTTTGGAATGGGCAATCCTCTTCTTGACATCACTGCTGTAGTGGATAAAGATTTCCTTGATAAGTAAGTATTAAATTCTTCATTTGTACTATGTGAAATTTATTTATTTATTTTTTAAGATTTTATTTCTTTATTTGACAGAGAGAGCACAGGCAGGGAGAGCAATAGGAAGAAGGTGAGGGAGAAGAAGTCTTCCTGCTGAACAGGAACTCCGATTGGGGCTCCATACCAAGACCCTGGGATCATGACCCGAGTTGAAGGCAGATGCTTAGCCCGCAGATGCTTAGCCGATTGAGCTGATGACTTATATCTAAAGAAAAACTAGTGAAAGCTAAGGACTCCAGAACCTTCAATTGGAGGAAAACTCAGGAAATTTAAACTCATTAATAGCAAGTTGCACTATCATTATTTATTGAATAATTGACTATAATTTTCCCTGGGAAAACTTGAGGTACATTTGTTCAATCCTATTGCTGGTTTCACTTGAAATTTATTTTTTATTCTGTGTAAGGAAGAAGTATATATGATTTATCTAATGATTTAATTCCCAAATTTTTAGATTGCTGTCAGTGAACTACATCTGTCATGGTACTATAACATAAATGGGAAAAGAAATAGGATTAGAGAAGACAAGAAGAATATGCAGGACATAATTCAGAGGCCAGGAATCTATATTATTTCTCCGTTACTAGTACCTTTTGGTGTTTTTAACTTAGCTGAGAAATCAGTTTGTGTTTCTTTTTCTGGCTGTCTGACACCATTTGGTACAAGGAAAAAATTGAGTAGTAAAAAAAGGATTAATAATGAAAAAGCAAGTTCTGTGCCCAAGGGCAACCACTTTTAAAAAAATGAGGTAAAGTTCACTTAAAATTCATAATTAAAAAAATTTTTAAGTGTGTAATTTAGTAACTGCCAGTACATTTGCTGTGTTGTGCAGTCATCACCTCTATATAATCCCAGGACATTTTCATCACCCCAAAAAGAAAACTGTACCCAATTTCACTATCCCTGCCTGCCCTTCCCTATCTCTGCCTTGTTCCCTGGTCTCCTGGGAACTACCATTCTAGTTTCTGTTTCTGTGGATTTGCTTATTCTGGACATTTTATTTCTTATAAATGGAAACATACAGTATGTGACCTTTTGTGTCTGTCTTATTTCACTTAGCATGATGTTTTTCAGGGTTCATCAAAGATGTAGCATGTATCAGTAATTTATTCCTTTTATGGCAGAATGATATTCCATTGTATGTACATAAATACATACATACATACACATTTTATCCTTTCATCGATTGTTGGACACTTAGGTTGTTTCCTTTTTTGGCTATTGTGAATCAAGCGTCTGTGAACATTTGTGTATGAGTTTTATCTGGACGTATGTTTTTATTTCTCTAAGATATATGCATTGGAGTAGAATTGCTGAGTATGGTAGTTCTTTGTTCAACTTTTTAAGGAAATACCTAACTTTTCTACCCTGGTTGTACCCTTTTGTGTTCCTACTAGTGTCATAGGAGAACTCCATTTTCTTGCCAAAACTTGTTCTGTTCTTTTCTTAATTCATTCATTTATTTTTAAAGTTTTTATTTTGGGGGGGCTGCCTGGTTGGCTTGGTCAATGGAGCCTGTGACTCTTGATCTCTGGGTTGTAGGTTTAAGCCCCACGTTGGATGTAGAGACTACTTAAAGGATAAAATCTTTTTTGATAGTTTTCCTTGATGCACAAAAGTGTGTCTTTTTCTTTCTTTTGTTTCTTGTGGTTTTGCTCTTATTATCTGAGAATTCATTCTAAATCCAGGGTCACAAAGATTCATGAGTATGTTTAGCACTGAAGTTTAGGTGTTTGATCTGTTTTGAGTTAATTTTTGTATAAGATGCCTGTTAAAGATTCAGTTGATTGTTTTGCATGTGGAAATCTGGTTGTCCCAGCATCAATTTCTTGAAGAGACTCTTCTTTTCCCCTTTGAATGCTCTTGGTACGCTTGATGAGAATCAATTGCACATAGACTTATGGATTAATTTCTGGATGACCAATTCTATTCCATTGATCTGTGTGTCTGTCCTTTAGGCGGTACCGCATTGTCTTGATTATTATAGCATTGTATTAAATTTTGAAGTAGTTAGGTTAGGGAAAAGCCTATTAGTAAATAACATAGCACTTAATGGTGAAAGGCTGAATGATTTCCCCTAAGATTAGGAACAATTCAAGGATGTTGATTCTTACCACTTCAAAGTGTATATAGTGGTCCTAAAGATCCTAATTGGGCCAATCAGTCAAAAAGAAGGAAAAGACATGTAGAGTATTTAATGAAATCTATAAAAAAGCTACTACTAAATTTAAGAGCTATTGTAAAGTTAATACTTTTCAGTAATCAATTTTATAGCAAAATTTTATAATCAAATTTACAGTAATCAAAATGGTGATACCACCATAAAGATATTATAGACATAGAATTGAAAATCTGGGAAAAGACCCACATGCAAAGGGACAAGTGGTTTTTGACAAAGATGCCAGACAGTTCAGTAGAGAAAGGATTGTCTCTTGAAGACCTGGTGCTGGAACAATTGAATATCCACATGCCAAAAAACCCCAACTTGGATCCATATTTTGCACCATATATAAAATTAACTGGTAAAACTAAATGTCAAACTTAAAACCGTAAAACTTCTGGATGATAACACAGGAGAAAATCTTTCTAACTATGTTTTAAGCCGTGATTTCTTATATATGACACCAGGAGCATGTTCTAGAAAAGAAAAATTGATGGTTTGGACTTCATCAAAATGAAAAATTTCTGCTATTGGAAAAGCACTGTTAAAAGAATAAAAGGACAAACCACAGGCTGGGAGAAAATTGTTGCAAAGCATATGTCTCACAGAGGACCATGGATCAGAACATAGAAAGAGCTCTCAAAACTCAATCAGAAAAGAAACAACCAAATTAAAAAATGTACAAGAGACATTCACCAAGGATATATAGATGACAAGTAAGCACATGAAAGGATACTCAACCTCTTTTGCTATAGGGAAATGCAAATTAAAGCTGTGATGAAATACTACCACACATTTGTTAGAATGACTAAATTTTAAAATTGAACATACCAAATGTTGACCAGGATGTAGAGGAACTGAAACTTTCTCCTCATAGGAATATAAAATGCTGCACTGAGTTTGATAGTCTTAAGAAGTTAAATGTACGTCAACTATTTGATCCATTTCTTAGGTATTTATCCAACAGAAGTGACAGCATATGTCCATATAGAAACTTACTCACCAATGTTCATGGTAACTTTGTTTTTAACAGCTACAATCTGGATATTACCTAAATATCAGAAGGTGAATCATTAAGTGGATCATTCAACCAAATGGTGAAATACTAGTTACAAATGAAAGAGGAATGGAATATTGACTGGATGAAACTCAGAATAGTTGTGTTCATTGAAAGAAGCCTGACAAAAAAGAATACATACTGTATGATTCCATTTATATAAGATTATAGAAAATGCGATCTAATATGTAGTGATAGAGAAAGATCATTTGTTTCTTGTGCATGGGACAGGGTGTGGTAGAACATGGGGAGCAGAGATTATAAGGGGACAGGAGGTATCTTTTAGGGGTATGTTCATTATCTTTATTATGTGATGATTTCATGAGTATAAATATGTATCAAAATTTATCAAATTGCACACTTAAAATATGTACGGTGTATTATATGTCAGTTATATCTCAAAGCTTTATAAACAAAACAATAATATGAAAATAAAACCAATTGAACATGAATTTATGAGCTTGAAGTTAGAGCTCCTTGTGGGATGTTCTGTTCAGGAAATCTACTTATTAATGGTTGCTATTTAAAGATTTAAAATGGCATATAAAAAGAAAAAAAAAACAGTAAGAAATCTGAAATTTTATGATATGTGGTAACCAGTGGTGCTATTTTGATAAACATGCCTCCACACATCTCTTAGGCATATGTAACCTAGAGGTATGTTTTTGTGTTTATGGGATAATACTAGGTATAGTCTTAGGTAATTTGCTTTTTTCTTATTGTACTATATTTTGGATATTTGTTTTTATTTTTATTTACTTATTGTTTTTAGATTTTTAATTTTTTTTAAGTTATCTCTAATCTAGCATGGGACTTGAACTCACAACTCTGAGATCAAGAATTGCATCCTCTACTAATTTAGCCAGCCAGGGGGCCCTGGATATGTTTTTTTAAAAGTTCACGCTAATGTGAACAGATTGTGATCTGGCAGCTGTGTGCTGATACTACAGGGAGCTCAAGTAGCTTCTTTGTTTCATTAGCAGCGGATCCTGAATGGCCAGTTGAAGCTTAATATTTTTATTTTGGGAGGGTTTTTATTTTTAACCTTTATTTTTGAATTAGTGCTTAGAGATAATAAGCAAGTGTTTGGACCCTAATCACAAACTAAAGACTTCCTATTCTTACCTCCCTGATCATTTTTTTCCAAAATATATTTTGAAAATGTTGCTTATTATTTCAGTAGACTATGTTTAATTTACATTTCAGACCATGTTTAGTTAAGTATTTTTTATATTGAAACTATGTAAATAGATTTTCCAGGAATACTTACAAAGCAAAGGAAATAAATATATATTTATTAGTATTTTACACTATGAAAATGAATTAACCATAAACATTTTATGGGTAAAATATGTTTTCTTATTCTGATTTTTAAGAAAACTTCCTGGCCTTTTCAATTAAAAAAAAAAAACTTATCAATTTACAACTAGAGCTACTTAAAAAGTGACCTGGTACTGAAGGTTTTTAAGGAGTAGTGTTAGTTCTTTGTTCCATCTTCTATCTCTCTCCTTGCTTTTTCCCTATCCCCCATAAGTGCCATTTTTCCAAAGGAAACCATTTTTAATTCTGTTAGCTATTTTTTCCTGGTATCTGGTTGTTTCTAAATAATACAGTAATATTGGTGTGCGTGATTTTGATAAGGATGGTTGATTGGAGAGGCAAATGATAAACATCCCTTTAATGTAGGGAAAGGATACAAGATCATGATTCCATTAGCTTGGTATCCAGAACTCAGCATTCTGCTGGAGGGGCACACTTGATCTTCAAGTTCCTGTGCGGGAAGAGATAACCTAATGTTCCTGATGATACTGGAGAGGATTTCCTCTGGCTGTCTGAGAATTTTGCTTTTGCCATTTTTACCAGGATTTTTATAATCTCTTGATGTTTAATTATTGAAGAGTCTCTGATTACTTACCTCCTTGATGACCAAGTTCTAGTAATTGGTAAAAACTGGTATACTTTCCTGAATGTTTACTATGACGCTACATGAATTAAAGATTAATTTATCATGCAAACCATCTGTTAAGCAGTCTAAGCTTAGGGACTGTTTGGGGTCTATATTACTAGGTATTTCTTGAGTTTATCATTTTTATTTATTTATTAAAAATTTAAAAAGAATTTATTTTTTAAAAACTTTATCCCCAAGGTGGGTCTCAAACACATGACGCTGAGATAAGGGTTGCATGTTCTACCTACCATCTTAGCCAGCGAGAACCCCCTTGGATTTGTCACTCTTAGATATTGTGTATTAACTTGCCTGTTGTGATGGCTTATGAAAGCTTTAGCTTTCTTTCACCTACCCCCATTTCCTCTTTATCTTAGCCATGTTGTCAAATTATGTTAAAACAAGTCAGTAATCATTTGAACAAAGTTGTGGACCGTGATTACTTAAAAAACTTTTTTGTTTTTCTTCCCGTTACTTATTGTATCTTGTATTTATTTGCACCACTTTTTGTATGCTTACTGAAATTTTCAAACCACTCTCTTAAATCTGCCACATGCCTGTTAACCTTCCCCCTCCTCCTCAGACTCCTCATTCCTCAAAATCACTAAGTCTGTCAACCTCTTTTCTCTGATGAACCTCCCTTTCAGAGTTCTTCATCTTTGTGACCCAAACTGAACTGGTTGTGGTGTTGCCTTTTTTTTTTTTAAACAGGAGTTTTCCTTGAACTTGGCTGAGTCTGCTTGTTTTGGATCTCTTGTTTTCTTTCTTTTTTTTTTTTTTTTTTTAAAGATTTATTTATTTATCAGAGAGAGAGAGGGAGAGAGCGAGCATAGGCAGACAGAATGGCAGGCAGAGGCAGAGGGAGAAGCAGGCTCCCTGCCGAGCAAGGAGCCTGATGTGGGGCTTGATCCCAGGATGCTGGGATCACGACCTGAGCTGAAGGCAGCTGCTTAACCAACTGAGCCACCCAGGCGTCCCGGATCTCTTTTTTTCTAAACCTCACATCGTCTTAATTGATTTCCTGTGTGTTTGTATGTGTAGCCTAGCCTCGGTAGCTTCCTAAGAGAAAGAGTGCATAACCAGGGAGGGAGACGAAGCAAAAGAGACTCTTAATCTCAGGAAAGAAACTAAGGGTTGCTGGGGGAGGGGAGAGAGAGAGGGTGGTTGGGTTATGGACATTGAGGAGGGTATGTGCTATGGTGAGTGCTGTGAATTGTATAAGACTGATAATTCACACACACACAAAAAAGACTGATAATTCACAGACCTGTACCCCTGAAGCAAATAATACATTATATGTCAATTAAGAAAAAAGAACAGGTAAAAGGAAAAAGAGTGCATGAGTACACATGTAGTACATTTTTATAAATCCTTGCATATGTGTGATGATCTTTAAAAAATTTTTTCCTTCACACCTTGTTGATTGGCTAGATAGGGTTTTCCTTGTGAATTTTGAAGGCATGTACCATTGTCTGCCAGAGCATCAAATGCATCTCCTTCCTTTATCGATCACCAGTCTTTTTCTCTGTGGAAGCTTTTTGCATTGTTGTTTTATTTTGTTTTCTTGCTGTTAGTAAATTATTATTATGTAACATTTTATTCTTGTATTATGGGTGTAGCTTTTTTCCTGCCTAAGCATATTATTTAGAGATGGTTTTATTTGTTTTTTAAAGGTTTATCTTCTATTTTCAGCTTTAGCTCAGTTTTTTTGTGGATTCCTCTTTTCTGATTGTTTATTGTAGTCTTTCCCCTTCACAGTGGAGACTTTCCTCCAGTATTAGGTGATCTTTGGCCATCTGTTCATATTTAAGGGTAAGACATTAAAAAGTTCATTCCATTTATTTGTATAGGAATAAGAAAAAATATGGAAGGATATGTTGTAAACAATAATAATTGTGGGAGGGTAGATTGGATAGGGTAGGTACATATATTTCAATATTCTGTACAGTTCAAGACTTTTATAACAATTCTGAATTGTTTTTTATTTTATTTTAAAATTTTATTTATTTATTTGACAGAGTTTACAAGTAGGCAGAGAGGCAGGCAGAGAGAGAGAGAGGAGGAAGCAGGCTCCCTGCTGAGCAGAGAGCCTGATGCGGGGCTCGATCCCAGGACCCCAGAACCATGACCCGAGACGAAGGCAGAGGCTTTAACCCACTGAGCCACTCAGGTGCCCTTATTTTATTTTTTAAAAAGATTTTTATTTATTTATTTGACAGAGATCACAAGTAGGCAGAGAGTTAGGCAGAGAGAGAGAGAGGGGGAAGCAGGCTCCCCAATGAGCAGAGAGCCTGATGCAGAGCTCGATCCCAGGGCCCTGAGATCATGACCTGAGCTGAAGGCAGAGGCTTAACACACTGAGCCTCCCAGGTGCCCCCGAATTGTTTTTTAGAATTTTTTGAAAAAGCATTTGGGGTGCCTGGGTGGTTAAGTTGGCTAAGCGTCCAGCTTCAGCTCAGGTTACCATCTCAGGTCCTGGGATTGGTAGACTCCCATCCCAAGGCTGAGTCTGCTTGTCCTGCTCTTCTCCCTGCTTGTACTCTCTCTCTCAAATAAATAAATCTTAAAAAAAAAATTAATTAAGTTACTTATTGCTGTATAACACGTTACCCCCAAAGTTGCCTTCTTCAAGTAATACACATTTAGTTTCTCTCACAGTTTCTGAGGGTTTGAGATTTGAGAGTGTGGCGCAGCTGGGTGGTTCTTCCTTAGTCTCTGATCGAGTTGTAGTCAGTCTCTTGGCCAGGGTGGCAGTCATTTCAGGGCTTCACTTTGGCTGGAGCATTTGCTTCCCACCTGCCTCGTTACTGGCTGGCCTCAGTTTCTTAAGAGCTTTTGAACTGAGGGCCTCAGTTCCTCATCTCATGGGCCAACACATGACTTGAGAGAGAGAATCATTTTTGCTAGTTAGAAGCTAGTCTCTTTTATAACCTAATCTTAGAAATGATGTGATAATCACCTTTGCTATTGGTCGTACAGACCAAACTTGGTATAATGGATATTAGAAACAAGAAGCAGGAATCCTTGGTGGGGGAGGGGCAGGCAAAGGACACATTGTGATAGTCAGCCTTCAAGATGGCTCCCAGTTATCCCCTCCTCCTGATATTCCCTTGAGTAGTCTCCTCCCACACTGTACCAGGGCTGAGCCATATAAGGAATGGCATACAGCAGAGGTGTGAGGATATGCTACTTGATAGATTAGGTTGTAAAAGACCGTGGTTTCCATCTTGGGTGTTCTCTGACTTGTTTGTATGCACACTTTTCTCTTTCTATCTTTTGGATTGCTTTTTCTGGGGGAAGCTAGCTGCCCTGTCTTGACAATCAGGCATCCTAAGGAGAGACCCACGCAGCTGGAGATAAGAGGCTTCCACTCTACAGCCAGTAGAGAATGGAGACCTGCCAGCAACTACATACTGGAGCTTAGAAGTAGATTCTTCATCCTCTTTTAAGCCTGAAGATGACTGCAGTTTTGGCTGACAGCTTGATTATATTCTCATGAGAGACCTTGAGCCAGAATCAGTTAGCAAAGCCACTCCCAGATTCCTGATCCTTAAAAACTGTGTGGGATGATGAATGTTGTTTTAATCTGCCAAGTGTTTTTTTTTTTTTTTAAAGCATTTAAAAAAACTTTTATTTATTTATTTGAGAGAGAGACCATATGCAGGGACAACAGGCAGACAGAGAGAGAGAAGCAGACTTCCCATTGAGAAGGGAACCTGACACAGGGCTCCATCCCAGGACCCTGAGATCATTTCCTGAGCTGAAGGCAGCCACTTAACCTACTGAGCCTTCAGGAGCCACTCAGGAACCCCTTTTAAAATTTAAAAAAAAAAAAAATTTTTTTTGTAAAGATTTTATTTATTCTTTTACTTGAGAGAGAGCGTGCTTGAGTGGGGTGGAGGGGGGAGGTCAGGATTGAGAGAGAGAATCTCAAACAGACTCTGTGCAGAGCCCAGAATGGGGCTTGATCCCACAACCCTGAGATCATGACCTGAGTCAAGATCGAGAGTAGGATGCTTAACCAACTGAGCCATGCAGGAGTCTCTAATCTGCCAAGTTTTGGGTGAATTTGTTATGTAGCCAAAGAACACTAATAAATAAAGCAAAAAGAAAATTTTTTTTCAAATACACACACTCACACACAGCTCATATCCCACATTCAAAACCTCACTGAAAGATTGGTATACATAGGATGGGCTTTGTTGGGACTTTGTTGTGGCTTGATTACATTTGATTTATACTAAAAACCTATTTTTTAGGGGGTGACCCCTAAAATTGGTATCTGGAAAGCTATTCTCTGAGTCTGTTCAGTTTCTTCACAGAAAAGTCTTCCAAGCCTGGTTGCTTTATTCTTAGAGTTGGACAAGTTAAAAGGGCTAACACTACCTTAATTAAATAGGTGGTTTGATCTTTCGCTCCTTATCTTTCCTGTTTTGCCTGTTGTCTCTCAGGCAAGAGATGCTTCTGTTTGGTTTCTTCAGAGAAGAAATCTCCAATCTATTTTAGGAATTGTAAGTTGTTTTGATGAGATGGTAGTCTGCTTCTGTAGTTTTAGCTCCATGTCTTATTCATGTCCTCTGAGACTTGGGGCTTCTCCTAATAGACAGGGCTTGCTTTTCATATATATATATATATGTATATGGCCTCTATCTTTTCTTTTTTTAAAAAGATTTTATTTATTTATCTGACAGAGAGAGAGACAGTGAGAGAGGGAACACAAACAGGGGACGAGGGAGACACAGACTCCCTGCGGATCAGGGAGTCTGACTCAGGGGCTTGATCCCAGAACCCCGGGATCACAACCAGAGAAGAAAGCAGATGCTTAACAACTGAGCCGCACAGGTGCTTCTGTAGCCTCTATCTGTTGCAACTGATATTTTAATTTTTTCAGCTCAGCTAAGTTTCTCATTTGCTTTCATTTTTCTCTTCTTTTTCTTAAAAGATTTAATGTTTTTGAGTAATCTCTATACCCAGTGTAGGGGTTGAACTCAAAACCCCAAGATCAGGGGCACCTGGGTGGCTCAGTGGGTTAAAGCCTCTGCATTCAGCTCAGGTCATGATCCCAGGGTTCTAGGATCGAGCCCCGCATCAGGCTCTCTGCTCGGCGGGGAGCCTGCTTCCTCCTCTCTCTCTGCCTACTTGTGATCTCTGTCTGTCAAATAAATAAAATCTTTAAAAAAAATAAAAACCGAAGATCAGGGGGAGGAGTCAAGATGGCAGAGAAGTAGCAGGCTGAGACTACTTCAGCTAGCAGGAGATCAGCTAGATAGCTTATCTAAAGATTGCAAACACCTACAAATCCATCGGCAGATGGAAGAGAAGAAGAACAGCAATTCTAGAAACAGAAAAACAACCACTTTCTGAAAGGTAGGACTGGTGGAGAAGTGAATCCAAAGCGACGGGAAGATAGACCCCGGGGGGAGGGGCCAGCTCCCGGCAAGCGGCAGAGCAACGGAGCACAAAATCAGGACTTTTAAAAGTCTGTTCCGCTGAGGGACATCGCTCTAGAGGCTAAACCCTGGTGAAGCCTACGCGGGGTCAGCAGGGTCACAGAAGGTTCAGGGGTGTCTGAGTGTCGCAGAGCTTACAGGTATTAGAAAGGGGAAGCCAGCTACAGAGACAGAGCCGACAGTGAGCTCACAGCTCGGGGTTACCTTGAACTGGTCGCAGACTCGGTGAGCTCGGAGCGCAGCCGGAGGTCAGGCAGACGGGAGTTACTGGGCGCTGTTCTCTGAGGGTGCACTGAGGATTGGGGGCTCAGGCTCTCGGCTCCTCCGGGCCGGAGACCAGGAGGCTGCCATTTGTATTCCCGTCCTCCGGAACTCTACGGAAAGTGCTCAGGGAACAAAAGCTCCTGAAAGCAAAGCCGAGCGGATCACTCAGTCCGGCCCCTGGTAAGGGCGGTGCAATTCTGCCTGGGACAAAGACACTTGAGAGTCACTACACCAGGCCCCTCCCCCAGAAGATCAACAAGAAATCCAGCCAAGACCAAGTTCACCTACCAAGGAGTGCAGTTTCAATACCAAGGAGAGCAGCAGAATTCCAGAGGAGGAAAAAGCAAAGCACGGAACTCATAGCTTTCTCTCTATGATTCTATATTCTTGCAGTTAATTTAATTTTTTTTCTTTTTCATTTTTTTTCTCTTCTTCTAAAATTTTTTTAACTTTTATCCTTTTCTTTTTTAATGTTTTTAACTAGTTTATCTAATATATATGTATTTTTCTTTTTTATAATTTTCTTTATTCGTTTTCTTTTTTTAATTCTTTTATTTCTTTATTTCTTTTTTTTTTTTCTCTCTTTCTTTCTTTCTGAACCTCTTTTTATCCCCTTTCTCCCCCCTCACGATTTGGGATCTCTTCTGATTTGGTTAAAGCATATTTTCCTGGGGTTGTTGCCACCCTTGTAGTATTTTACTTGCTCCTTCATATACTCTTATCTGGACAAAATGACAAGGCGGAAAAATTCACCACAAAAAAAAGAACAAGAGGCAGTACCGAAGACTAGGGACCTAATCAATACAGACAATGGTAATATGTCAGATCTAGAGTTCAGAATGACAATTCTCAAGGTTCTAGCTGGGCTTGAAAAGGGCATGGAAGATATTAGAGAAAATCTCTCGGGAAATATAAAAGCCCTTTCTGGAGAAATAAAAGAACTAAAATCTAACCAAGTTGAAATCAAAAAAGCTATTAATGAGGTTCAATCAAAAATGGAGGCTCTCATTGCTAGGATAAATGAGGCAGAAGAAAGAATTAGCGATCTAGAAGACCAAATGATAGAGAATAAAGAAGCTGAGAAAAAGAGGGACAAACAGCTACTGGACCACGAGGGGAGAATTTGAGAGATAAGTGACACCATAAGACGAAACAACATTAGAATAATTGGGATTCCAGAAGAGGAAGAAAGAGAGAGGGGAGCAGAAGGTATACTGGAGAGAATTATTGGGGAGAATTTCCCCAAAATGGCAAAGGGAACAAACATCAAAATTCAGGAGGTGCAGAGAACGCCCCTCAAAATCAATTGGTCCACACCCCATCACCTAATAGTAAAATTTACAAGTCTTAGTGACAAAGAGAAAATCCTGAAAGCAGCCCGGGAAAAGAAGTCTGTAACATGCAATGGTAAAAATATTAGATTGGCAGCAGACTTATCCACAGAGACCTGACAGGACAGAAAGAGCTGGCATGATATATTCAGAGCACTAAACGAGAAAAACATGCAGCCAAGAATACTATATCCAGCTAGGCTATCATTGAAAATAGAAGGAGAGATTAAAAGCTTCCAGGACAAACAAAAACAAAGAATTTGCAAACACCAAACCAGCTCTACAGGAAATATTGAAAGGGGTCCTCTAAGCAAAGAGAGAGCCTACAAGTGGTAGATCAGAAAGGAACAGAGACAATATACAGTAACAGGCAATACAATGACACTAAATTCATATCTCTCAATAGCTACCCTGAATGTTAATGGGCTAAATGCCCCAACCAAAAGACACAGGGTATCAGAATGGATAAAAAACCAAAACCCATCTATATGTTGCCTCCAAGAAACTCATTTTAAGCCCGAAGACACCTCCAGATTTAAAGTGAGGGGGTGGAAAAGAATTTACCATGCTAATGGACATCGAAGAAAGCAGGAATGGCAATCCTTGTATCAGATCAATTAGATTTTAAGCCAAAGACTATAATAAGAGATGAGGAAGGACACTGTATCATACTCAAAGGGTCTGTCCAACAAGAAGATCTAACAGTTTTAAATATCTATGCCCCCAACGTGGGAGCAGCCAACTATATAAACCAATTAATAACAAAATCAAAGAAACACATCAACAATAATACAATAATAGTAGGGGATTTTAACATTCCCCTCACTGAAATGGACAGATCATCCAAGCAAAAGATCAACAAGGAAATAAAGACCTTAAATGACACACTGGACCAGATGGACATCACAGATATATTCAGAACATTTCATCCCAAAGCAACAGAATACATATTCTTCTCTAGTGCACATGGAACATTCTCCAGAATAGATCACATCCTTGGTCCTAAATCAGGACTCAACTGGTATCAAAAGATTGGGATCATTCCCTGCATATTTTCAAACCACAATGCTCTGAAGCTAGAACTCAACCACAAGAGGAAGTTTGGAAAGAACCCAAATACATGGAGACTAAACAGCATCCTTCTAAAGAATGAATGGGTCAACCAGGAAATTAAAGAAGAATTGAAAAAAATCATGGAAACAAATGATTTTGAACACACAATGATTCAAAATGTGTGGGACACAACAAAGGCGGTCCTGAGAGGAAAATATATAGCTGTACAAGCCTTTCTCAAGAAACAAGAAAGGTCTGAGGTACACAACCTAAGCCTACACCTAAAGGAGCTGGAGAAAGAACAAGAAAGAAAGCCTAAACCCAGCAGAAGAAGAGAAATCATAAAGATCAGAGCAGAAATCAATGAAATAGAAACCAAAAGAAAAAACAATAGAACAAATCAATGAAACTAGGAGCTGGTTCTTTGAAAGAATTAATAAAGTTGATAAACCCCTGGCCAGACTTATCAAAAAGAAAAGAGAAAGGACCCAAATAAATAAAATCGTGAATGAAAGAGGAGAGATCACAACTAACATCAAAGAAATACAAACAATTATAAGAACATGCTATGAACAACTCTACGCCAACCTATTTGACAATTTGGAAGAAATGGATGCATTCCTAGAAACATAAACTACCACAACTGAACCAGGAAGAAATAGAAAGCCTGAACAGACCCATAACCAGTAAGGAGATTGAAGCAGTCATTAAAAATCTCCAAACAAACAAATGCCCAGGGCCAGACGGCTTCCTGGGGGAATTCTACCAAACATTTCAAGAAGAACTAATTCCTATTCTCCTGAAACTGTTCCAAAAAATAGAAATGAAAGGAAAACTTCCAAACTCATTTTATGAGGACAGCATCACCTTGATCCCAAAACCAGACAAGGATCCCATCAAAAAAGAGAGCTATAAACCAATATCCTTGATGAACACAGATGTGAAAATTCTCACCAAAATACTAGCCAATAGGATTCAACAGTACATTAAAAGGATTATTCACCACGACCAATTGGGATTTATTCCAGGGCTGCACGGTTGGTTCAACATCCGCAAATCAATCAATGTGATTCAAGATATCAATAAAAGAAAGAACAAGAACCATAAGATACTCTCAATAGATGCTGAAAAAGCATTTGACAAAGTACAGCATCCCTTCCTGATCAAAACTCTTCAAAGTGTAGGGATAGAGGGCACATACCTCAATATCATCAAAGCCATCTATGAAAAACCCACCACAAATATCATTCTCAATGGAGAAAAACTGAAAGCTTTTCCGCTAAGGTCAGGAACATGGCAGGGATGTCCATTATCACCACTGCTATTCAACATAGTACTGGAAGTCCTAGCCTCAGCAATCAGACAACAAAAGGAAATTAAAGGCATCCAAATCAGTAAAGAAGAAGTCAAACTATCACTCTTCGCAAATGATATGATACTATATGTGGAAACCCCAAAAGACTCCACTCCAAAACTGCTAGGACTTGTACAGGAATTCAGTGAAGTGTCAGGATATAAAATCAATGCACAGAAATCAGTTGCATTTCTCTACACCAACAACAAGACAGAAGAAAGAGAAATTAAGGAGTCAATCCCATTTACAATTGCACCCCAAACCATAAGATACCTAGGAATAAACCTAACCAAAGAGGTACAGTAGCTATACTCAGAAAACTATAAAGTACTCAAGAAAGAAATTGAGGAAGGCACAAAGAAATGGAAAAATGCTCCATGCTCCTGGATTGGAAGAATAAATATTATGAAAATGTCTATGCTACCTAAAGCAATCTACACATTTAATGCAATTCCTATCAAAGTACCATCCATCTTTTTCAAAGAAATGGAACAAATAATCCTGAAATTTATATGGAACCAGAAAAGACCTCGAATAGCCAAAGGGATATTGAAAAAGAAATTCAAAGTTGGTGGCATCACAATTCCGGACTTCAAGCTCTATTACAAAGCTGTCATCATCAAGACAGCATGGTACTGGCACAAAAACAGACACATAGATCAATGGAACAGAATAGAAAGCCCAGAAATAGACTCTCAACTCTGTGGTCAGCTAATTTTCGACAAAGCAGGAAAGAATGTCCAATGGAAAAAAGACAGCTTCAATAAATGGTGTTGGGAAAATTGGACAGCCACATGTAGAGAAATGAAATTGTCCAATTTCCTTACACCACACACGAAAATAGACTCAAAATGGTTGAAGGACCTCAATGTGAGAAAGGAATCCGTCAAAATCCTTGAGGAGAACACAGGCAGCAACCTCTTCGGCCTCAGCCACAGCAACATCTTCCTAGGAACATCACCAAAGGCAAGGGAAGCAAGGGCAAAAATGAACTATTGGGATTTTATCAAGATCAAAAGCTTTTGCACAGCAAAGGAAACAGTTAACAAAACCAAAAGACAACTGACAGAATGGGAGAAGATATTTGCAAATGACATATCAGATAAAGGACTAGTGTCCAAAATCTACAAAGAACTTAGCAAACTCAACACCCAAAGAACAAATAATCCAATCAAGAAATGGGCAGAGGACATGAACAGACATTTCTGCAAAGAAGACATCCAGATGGCCAACAGACACATGAAAAAGTGCTCCATATCACTCGGCATCAGGGAAATACAAATCAAAACCACAATGAGATATCACCTCACACCAGTCAGAATGGCTAAAATCAACAAGTCAGGAAATGACAGATGCTGGCAAGGATGCGGAGAAAGGGGAACCCTCCTACACTGTTGGTGGGAATGCAAGCTGGTGCAACCACTCTGGAAAACAGCATGGAGGTTCCTCAAAATGTTGAAAATAGAACTGCCCTATGACCCAGCAATTGCACTATTGGGTATTTACCCTAAAGGTACAAACGTGGTGATCCGAAGGGGCACGTGCACCCGAATGTTTATAGCAGCAATGTCCACAATAGCCAAACTATGGAAAGAACCTAGATGTCCATCAACAGATGAATGGATAAAGAAGATGTGGTATATATGCACAATGGAATACTATGCAGCCATCAAAAGAAATGAAATCTTGCCACTTGCGACAACGTGGATGGAACTAGAGTGTATCATGCTTAGCGAAATAAGTCAAGTGGAGAAAGACAACTATCCTATGATCTCCCTGATATGAGGAAGTGGAGATGCAACATGGGGGGTTAAGGGTGTAGGAGAAGAATAAATGAAACAACATGGGATTGGGAGGGAGACAAACCATAAGTGACTCTTAATCTCACAAAACAAACTGAGGGTTGCTGGGGGGAGGGGGTTGGGAGAAGGGGGGTGGGGTTATGGACATTGGGGAGGGTATGTGCTTTGGTGAGTGCTGTGAAGTGTGTAAACCTGGCGATTCACAGACTTTTACCCCTGGGGATAAAAATATATTATATGTTTATAAAAAATTAAACATTAAAAATTTAAAAAACAAAACTAAAACAAAAATCCCCAAGATCAGGAGCCATGTTCTCTACTCAGTGAGCCAGCCAGGCCCCCCTTCCTCTTCTTTTTCTGAAGATTCATAGAAACCTCTTGGCCATTAATGCTTACATTGCTATTCTTTTAGACCTTGTAGACCTTTACCTTTTTTTTTTTTTTTTTGTAACTTTATTATTATTTTAACAGAGTCATGGAAGGAAGAATAGTCTTTCTCCATATTTAAGTGGAAGTCCAAGGGGTGTATGTGTTTGTGTGTTTATGTAATATTTCAAAATTATTATATGTATAATAGCAGAAAATATGTAACTATAGATTCATAGAATATTTGAGATGGATTGGAATTTGGAGATAACTTAATCCTATTCATTCATTTTATAACTGAGAAACAGGCTCAGAGAAGTTCCCTGTTTTGCCCATGGTTATTATAGTTAGCAGTGTAAGCCTAAGACGAAATCTGTATCTCTTGACCCTTATTCATTTCCTTTCCACCATGCCACACTAACTACTTTTATTTCTTAACTAGATTATTAAATTATTGATAATTAAAACATATTGTATGAGTTAATAATAACTACATGCCAGGTTTTGGGAATTTTAAATGAGTAGGCCTGGTTTCTACCTCATAAAGCAATCACTAGATAAATAGATGAATATCTTACTTTTCTTAGGTTTAGATTTTTTTTTGGTTGTTGGCTTTATTCCATAAGTATTTAATAATGTATATAATTTATGTGATTTTATAATTTCTCAAACCAGCAGTGTTTAGAATAAAAGAGATTTTTTTCCCTTTAATTTACAATTTCCTTTTGATTTCTTGGCTTTCATTTAGTTTTACTCTTCTGCTTCCTGATTTCTTATTGAAAGGAAACTCAGTTTGTTTTGTTCTTGTTTTTGATACTACGTTTTTGATTTTTTTTTCTTTTTAATTTATTTTTGTGGGGGGTGTGAGCAGCGGGGAGGGGCAGAGGAAGAGGGAGAGAGAGTCCCAGGCAGATTCGGTGCCGAGCACTGAGCCCGACAGAGGCCTGGAGCCTCCACCCTGAGATCTCAACCTGAGTCAAAATCAAGAGCCCCTTCACTGACTCTGCCACCCAGGAGACCCCATACTAGGTTTATAATTACATATCCATAGTATAAGCCTTGCATACTGGTTTTAGAAACATTGTTGGGGAGAGAGATACAATCAGGGAAAATATCTTAGTAAATTTGTTATATGTACAGTAAACTCTTGGTGTAAAGGAACTGCATTGTGTTTTTGGTATGTGATAGCATTGTGCTGGGTACATGTTAGGTACTTGGGAAATAACATCTGCCTTAAAAATTTTTTTTCTGAGAAGTTCTTTTTAAAGTGGGATTTTAGTGGTGCCTGGGTAGCTCCACTGGTTAAGCGGCTAGCTCTTGATTTTGGCTCAGGTCATGATCTCAGGATCATGAGATCGAGCTCCATCTTGTACTCCATGTTCAGCAGAGTCTACTTGAGATTCTTTCTCTCCCTCCTTTTGCTCCTCCCTCTGCGTGTGCTCTCTCTCTCTCTCTCTCTCTCTGTCAAATCTTTAAAAATCAAAAAGTAGGATTTTAAGTGTTCAGTGTTTAAAAATTTTTTTTTTATTAAAGATTTTATTTATTTATTTGACAGAGAGAAATCACAAGTAGATGGAGAGGCAGGCAGAGAGAGAGAGAGAGGGAAGCAGGCTCCCTGCTGAGCAGAGAGTCCGATGCGGGACTCGATCCCAGGACCCTGAGATCATGACCTGAGCCGAAGGCAGCGGCTTAACCCACTGAGCCACCCAGGCGCCCTTCAGTGTTTAAAATTAATGAGGGAGTTGATACCTTTTTTTTTTTGCCTTTATTTATTTATTTATTTTTAAAGATTTTATTTATTTGACAGACAGAGATCACAAGTAGGCAGAGAGGCAGACAGAGAGAGAGAGGAGGAAAGCAGGCTCCCTGCTGAGCAGAGAGCCCGATGTGACGCTCGATCCCAGGACCCTGAGATCATGACCCGAGCCGAAGGCAGAGGCTAAACCCACTGAGCCACCGGGTGCCCCTTTTTTTTGCCTTTAGATATATTTTTCATACAATGTGTTTGTCCAGCTTTCAGAGCAGTTTTTTAAAGAATTACATCCATCAGATGCTAATGATCCTGGCATATAGGACCGAGCAGCACAAAGTTGAATTGAAAGAAGGGTTGTGGATGATCCAATGAAAAACATTCAAGAGCACAGAGAAAAATAAGAATATAGGGCGCCTGGGTGGCTCAGTGGTTTAAAGCCTCTGCCTTCAGCTCCAGTCATGATCCCGGCATTCTGGGATCGAGCCCCGTATCCGGCTCTCTGCTCAACAGAGAGCCTGCTTCCTTCTCTCTCTCTGTCTTCCTCTGCCTACTTGTGATCTCTGTCTGTCAAATAAATAAATAAATAACCTTAAAAAAAAAGAATATAATAAGATTTAAGATTATTGTCTGATAAAAATAACACTTATTTAGCATGTAGTAGATGTATATGGTATCAGTTTAGTCCTCTTGACAACTTTATAAGTTAGATATGTCATAAGGAATGATTTAGATCTTAAGAAATTTGTTCATGTCCAAAAAGACATATAAATCTTGTGCAGAGATTTGAAATACAGGTTTGTTTTAATTGTAAAATCCATTTTCATTATTTTCTGCTACCTTGCTATGGAAGTATTAATTTGGAACTGAAAAATTCAATTACATATCCAGATATTTTTGGTGTAAATTATGGTAGGTATGTAAATGTTTATAAACTCAATGAAATTATGTTTTCCTTCAGTAGTGTATGGGTAAGAAAAATGTGTGTAATTTTCTCTAAAAGTTGTTAATACTTAGTTTCTTTTTAAAGAGAGAGAGCATGAGGTGCCTTGGTGGCTCAGTGGGTTGGGCCTGTACCTTTGGCTTGGGTCATGATCCCAGCCAGCATCCTGGGATCAAGCTCCTTATCGGGCTCCCTGCTTGGCCGAAAGCCTACTTCTCCCTCTCCCACTCTCGTTGCTTGTGTTCCCTCTCTTGCTGTGTCTCTCTCTGTCAAATAAATAAATAAAATCTTAAAAAAAAAAGAGAGAGCATGAGGGAGAGAGCCAGTGTGATAGAGAGCTGAGAGAGAGAGAGAGAGAGAGAGAACACAAGCAGGAGTGAGGGGTGGAGGGAGAAGCAGACTCCCTATTTAGCAGGGAGCCCAATGTGGGAGTTGATCCGAAGACCCTGGGATCATGACCTTAGCTGAAAGCAGATGCTTAACTGACCAAGCCACCCAGGTACCCTAATATTTAGTTTTAATTAGTGCATTAGAGTAGATTAATAAGTCCTGTGTGAGAGATTGAAACTCTCAACAATTCTTTTCTTGACTAAGTTTTCCAAAACAGTGTACTTTTTATGTGAGAGTTGACATGTTGCTTACAATTGACCTGTTTCCGGTCTAGAACAAGCATTGCCATCATTCAGAAATAACAATTAGGTAATTGTTTGTATTTAAAAATTAAACTTCTTCTAGAATATCCTATTGTTTATTTAAAGATAATAAAACCAGTTTTTTCCCCCGGGATAAAAAAAAAATGTAAGACTTTTATTTAATTGAAAGAAAAGGAGAATTAAGTTAGTTAATTTTGATGTGTCCATTTTGCCAAAATATAGTAACTGAAAATAAGTAGGAAAGATTGAGACAGGAAGTAAGCTATTGAAAATAATCTTTTCTTGCATATTGAAGAGACACATTGGGTGTGAGAGGAGGATAAATTGTGGAGTATATAAATATTTCCAGGTAAGTGTTGACCTAGTTATGGAGAGTAAAGGAAGAAGTCTATACAAAGAGAAGCAAAGGAATATATGAAAGATTTGTTTTTATTTTTCTTGACACTAGGTAAATACCACAGAACTAAGAGGTATGAAGAGAATTAGTGACATGGTAATTGAGAAGTAAAAACCATCATTAGAAAATAGTTTTAAGAAGGCAGGTTAGAGTTGTTGAGGAAATATGTTTTTCTTAACAATCTAAATCTTTAGTAATACAATTGTACAAACTTTAGGTAGGTCTTGATTAATGTAAGCATGAATGAAAGATATTACTTAGGGGCGCCTGGGTGGCTCAGTGGGTTAAAGCCTCTGCCTTTGGCCCAGGTCATGATCCCAGGGTCCTGGGATCGAGCCCTGCATCACATTGGGCTCTCTGCCCAGCAGGGAGCCTGCTTCGTGCTCTCTCTCTGCCTGCCTCTCTGCCTACTTGTGATCTGTGTCTGTCAAATAAATAAATAAAATCTTAAAAAAAAAAAAGAAAGATATTACTTAACATTCACTCCAAAAATACTCAGGATTGTAATAGTTGGTTGTAAATTTCAGTGCTGATTATTCAATACCAAAAATTTACAACTGGATTATTTGTTTAAATCAAGAGGAATTATTTCAATAAATGAATGTGTATTAGGTTTGAAGTAAAACAATATTTGGAGTGTCAGGTGACACTCTACATGTGTGGTTAAAAGGTGTAATTGTTTTGTGTTAAAACTAATTATGAAATGCTCTGACACTTTTGTAGTTAATTCTTTATAAAGGTATTTCACAGTATTTTCTTCTAGGAATTTTAAGTATGATTTGTGTACTCAGGTCTTTAATTGACTTGAATTGATTCTTTGTTCATTATGTGAAGTAGGGAATCCCGTTAAATTTTTTTTTCTTAAGGGAAATCAGCTGTTATTTCACTGTATTGTGGATAGTCCAAGCTGTCCCCACTGATCTGCAATGCTATTTTTAAAAAAAGATTCTTATTTATTTATTTGCCAGAGAGAGACAGCGAGAAAGGGAACACAGCAGGGGGAGTGGGAGACTGAGCAGGGAGCCCAGTATCAGGACCCTGGGATCATGACCTAAGCCGAAGGCAGATGCTTAACGACTGATCCACCCAGGCGCCTCTGCAATGCCAATTTTTATTTATCTATTTTATTTATCCCAATTCTTTTTCTGCTTTCTGTTTATTGTTGAACTAACACAGCTCTGTCTTTATTTTGTTACTAAAGCTTTAAAATAAATCTTGATGTCTGGTAGGGCAAGTCCCTATATTTTGTTCTTACTCAAAAATTTTCTTGGTAATTCTTGGCTCTTTTCTTTTGTACATAAATTTTATTTATTTATTTTTTAAAATATTTTATTTATTTATTTGACAGACAGAGATCATAAGTAGGCAGAGAGGCAGGCAGAGAGAGAGAGAGAGAAGGAAGCAGGCTCCCTGCTGAGCAGAGAGCCTGACACGCAGGACGCACTCAATACACTCGCACTCGCTCCCAGGACACTGGGATCATGACCTGAGCCGAAGGCAGAGGCTTTAACCCACTGAGCCACCCAGGTACCCCTGTACATAAATTTTATTTATTTATTTATTTAAGATTTATTTATCTATTATTTGACAGACAGAAATCACAAGGAGGCAGAGAGGCAGGCAGAGAGAGAGGAGAAAGCAGGCTCTCTGCCGAGCAGAGAGCCTGATGCGGGACCCGATCCCAGGACCCTGGGATCACGACCTGAGCCGAAGGCAGAGGCTTTAACCCACTGAGCCACCCAGGCGCCCCTGTACATAAATTTTAGAATGAGTTTGTCCAGTTCTAAAAAAGTTCTTTCTGGAAAAAAAAAAAATTCTTTCTGGGATTTTGTTAAGGATTGCATTGCATTTTTAGATTAATTTGGAAAAATGAGATCTTTACCAGATAAGTTTCTATTCTTGCATGTACATCTCAATTTTTTTAAAAGCACTCTTTTATATATTTTAGTAACAGATGGACTTAAGTACATTTAATACAGGGTTACAAAATGCTTAGTTTTTTTTTTTTTAGATCTAAACATTTATGGTATGATCATTACTAAATTTGTTAACTTCAAAAATTATAAAAATACTTGTGTTTTGGAAAAAACCTAAACTATGTAGAAGTGACTAAACTAAAAGCAAAATCTAGAGTAAGTTATTAGTTCTATAGCAGCACTCCCCCCTAGAATTTTCTGTAATGATGGAAGTGTTGTGTATTTGTGCTGTATAGTATGATAATCAGTAGCCTTAGCTTTGAACATTTGAAGTGTGGTGAGTACAACTGATGAATTGAATTAAATTTTTATTTAATTTTAAATAATTAAATTTATTTTTTAAATGTCATTATTATTTTTTTAATAATCTCTACACCCAATGTGGGGGTCAAACCTACAGCCTCACAATCAAGAATCATACCCTCTTCTGACCGAGCCAGCCAGGTTCCCCTAATTAATTAAATTTAAATAGTCATATATGGGGATGCTTAGGTGGCTCAGCGGTTAAGCATCTGCCTTGGGCTCAGGTCATGATCCCAGGGTCCTAGGATTGAGTCCTGCATGGGACTCCTTCCTCAGCAGGGAGCCTGCTTCTCCCTCTGCCTGCCTCTCCCCACTGTTTGTGCATGTTCACTTTCTCCCTCCTCTCTCTGACAGATAAGTTAAATAAAATCATTAAAAAACAATAAATAGTCATATGTGATTAGTTGTTACATATATAGTGCAGCTTAGGTCTTATTACAAAACTGTATTTTTTTTTCATAGGTATACATTTTTTCTTAGGTTGACTCTAGGTTTTTAAAAAATAAATTTGCTATTGTGGGTAGAATATTTTTTTAATAATATTTTTTAGGTTATTACTGGTATTTGGAAATGCTACTAAATTTTGAATATTTTCTTTAACTTGGTTACCTTGTGCATTAAAAGAAAGATGGTCTTTGACTCTTCTGAATTCTAGATTCTTAGATTTGGGATAAACTGGCATTTGATTTGAAATTTTAGACTATTTCACACACTAAGTGATTAGTCTTGAATTGCTCTGAGGCTTCCTCCAATAAGATCTAAACTGTTGAAATTGAATGAACACAGACTCAATTATGGAGCTTTTATTTTGCCCCATGTATCGTAAGATGGTGTTCCTCGTGGATTCTCAGATTTGACTTATAATACTGAGAAAATGGTATTCCTCAGGCTTACCTAAATATGGATTCATTTTTAATAGTTCATGTTGTTCAGTACAAGTGTTTTGGAGCACTTGCCTTGTCGTCAACATTTTGCCAAGTACTAGGAGTGCAGAGGTAGGTAAGTTTCTTGCCTTTAAGCAGCTGGTAAGTCTGACTGAAACTACAGATGTAGAATGAAATCACCTCATTAATGTGGCATTATAGACTAAAGATTAAGGGTGTGCTTTGGAGCCACTTGCAGTTGTGTGACCTTGATTGTGTTTCTTAATCTATGGAAAATCACTTTTCTTGTGAAAAAAAAAAAAAAAGGGTGGGGAATATTAGAATAGGACTGTTATAATGTGAGGATTTGAATTGAGGTCATTTAGGTATTTGTCAAATGTTAGCTAGTGTTATTGGCTACTTAGGAGCTTGGAATGTCCCTCGTGTCTTTTTTATGGGCAAGGGAGAGCACTTGAGGGAGTTTTAAGCAGGGGAATGACTGGTCAGATTTACATTTAGATTTACAGAAAGCACGTGTCTGCAGCAGATCAGTGCATTTGAGGAGATAAATTAGAGAAGGCTGTGGTGGTAGAGTTGTTGATGGATGGTGACCTGATCATTGTACTCAGGAAATGATGGTTTGGAGAAAGTGCAGTAATATTTTATTGTTTCAAAGGTAAGGCTAATGACTGATTAACAAAGAGTGCAGAGGAATCAGGGATGATTTTCCAGCTTTTAGGTTTTGGTGACTGAGTAGATGGTGCTATTTACAATTGAGTTAGGGAGTATGAGAGAAAGACACGTTAGAGAAAGTGGAGAGATTGAGTTCAGTGTTGCTCATGCGTGAGATGAATATGAGATATCCAGGTAGACCCATTTAGAAGGTAATTGATTTATGTTTCTGGTGGGTAGAGATCTCATGACTGAAGGGGTGTATAATAAATAACAATTATATTTAATTTTTCTTTTGATACAGTGCCATTCAATAAAGACTAGCTGCTGCTATTATTCTGCCATCATCATCATCATCATTAAAATAGGTGATATTTATTTATTTTTTAAAAAGATTATTTATGAGAGAGAGCATAAGCGGGGGTGCAGGGGGGCAGAGGGAGGGAGAAGTAGGCTCCTTGCCACTTGGTCCCTGGACCACAGAATCGTGACCCCGAGCCACTTAAGTGACTGAGCCACCAGGGCGCCCTTAAATAGGTGATATTTGAAACAATAGGGACACCTGGCTGGTTCAGTTGGGAGAGTGTATAACTTGATCTCTTGGGGTCATGAGTTTGAGCCCCACAGTTGGGTGTAATGATTATGTAACGGTTACATACATACACAAACTAACTAGTTAACTTAAAGCAACTAATGGATGAGCCTTTGGAAAGAAAGGGTAAAAGTAAAGAAGGTAGACTAGAAGATTGGGTAAGTGAAAAAAATTATGGAAGGAGATAGAGAAGAAATAACAAGTTTTTAGCAGGAGAACTGAATAAAACACGGTCTTATGCAGTATAGTGAGCTTGTGTGACAGAGTGGTTAATAATATCACATGTAGGAGAGATGAGATGCCTAGTAACATAAAGCCTACAAGAATTCACTAGATTTGATGATAGGATGTCAGCAGTGAGCTCAGCTAGGTACATCACAGTGGAACATATAAGAAATAAATGAGGGGGTGGGGCGCCTGGGTGGCTCAGTCAGTTAAGCATCTGCCTTTGGCTTGGGTCATGATCCCAGGGTCCTGGAATTGAGCTCCATGTCAGGCTCCCTGCTCAGTGGAGAGCCTGCTTCTCCCACTCCTTCTGCCTGCTGCTCTGCCTGCTTGTGCTCTCCCTTTCTCTCTCTCGGTTAAATAAGTAAGTAAGTAAATAAATAAATCTTTAAGAAAACAGAAATGGGAAGTGTGTTGTGAAGTGTTTTTTTTTGTTGTTGTTGTTTTGTTTTGTTTTTGTTTTTGGATATGGCTTAATCTGGAGAAAAAAAGGCAAAAGAAATGTAGAAAAAAATTAAATTTCCTTGACAGCCCATTGACAAGTACTTGAAACAGGCAGGGTGACCTTCCTCCACGAACTCAACTGCCGCAAGGTTAATACTTTGGTAAGGATAAAAGGCAACTTCAGCTTTGGGTGAGCTTCAGGTTATAAGTGAAGTCCCCTTTAACTTATAAAAATCCCTTGGAAACTTCCTTCCTTTATTTTTATATTTCTTCCTTTATTTCTGTTAGCAGTCATCCTCCAAACATACGGCCCACTGATAACACTGAAGGGTCTCATGACTGAGGTTTTACTGGACAGTAGTAAATGGCCCCTCAAGGTCTTGGAAACCTTGCTTTCAAATTCCTTAGAGACTAACACTATCTCTAACCTCTCCCAATTTAAAAATATGTAATCAGTCACACCTCCCAATCCCAGTCCAGCTCTTTCTGCTTGGTCCTTTCCCTGTGCTGTAATAAAACCACCTGTTTTGTGCTGAAGACATCTCTAGAATTCTTTCTTGACTGTTTGCTTCTGAGCCCCAATATTTCACATTGTGGTCCAGTAGCCAAGCAGTGACATCTTCAAGCTGAATTCTAAAATTTCCTTTAATGAAAATATGTGCCTAATCATTTTGAATATTTATCAATGATTTTTTTAAGATAAAAACATAAGAAAAAAATTTAACAATACAAAGAATATAGTTCTATTTGTTTAAGTGTAAATCTGATTTAATTCTTTTTCTTTAGCCTTCTATAATTCAGTTATAATCCTCATTTAGCTTACTAATAAGGATTTAAAATATCTTTTCATAAACTTTGTTACTTTTTTGCTATTATTTTCATTTTAACTCTGGTTTACCCTTTAATCTGTTTCTTTGTAAGCCTCTTAAATTGCAACTGTAGTCTGAAACATTGCTGTGGTGATTAACACTTTTGGTCTCCCTTATTTCCCTTTCAAATGTATTTAATATGTTTATTTTTTAATCGCTAGGATTATTAACCATGTTGTTTAAAATCTTACCACACCCACATTGTCTCTGATTGAATTTGCTAATTCTGTAAAACTTTGCATGCTACTATTTGGATTCTTTGGACCATGTGGTAATATTTGTAGATTTCTTGAAATTTTACTTGTTTAATTCTCAGAGGGCAATCTTAGTTGCAAGTATTTATGGAGTATTTTATTGTTGTCCTCCTACCCACTTGTCATCTGTTGCTGTCCATATTTATACAATAAAAATATTTAGTTAAATTTATTTTAAAAATTTATACAAGAAAAGGTTTTTTTTTTTTTTTTAAAGATTTTATTTATTTATTTGTCAGAGAGAGGGAGAGAGAGCGAGCACAGGCAGACAGAGAGGCAGGCAGAGGCAGAGGGAGAAGCAGGCTCCCTGCCGAGCAAGGAGCCCGATGTGGGACTCGATCCCAGGACGCTGGGATCATGACCTGAGCCGAAGGCAGCTGCTTAACCAACTGAGCCACCCAGGCGTCCCTATAGAAGAAAAGTTTTGAACTAGTATTTGGAGGCTTAAATGTTCATTGGTTGAAAAGTTTAAGTAAAAATTACATCCAGGTGAATATTATGACTGGATTCTAAAGTGCTATATGTATTTGTTTTTAATATATTTTTTCTAATTTCGAAAGTAATTTGCTTATTTCAAAAAAAAGCACAAGGAGAATAAAAAAATCTGTAATCTATATAGTATTTTTAAGTTGTTTCCAGTTCTTTTTGGGAGAATATTACCAGTTTTTTTTTAAAGCTTAATCTTGAACCATTTTCCTATCATGCTGAAATTTACTGATTATAAATCTGCTACTTTCTTTAGTGTTTGCTTACAATTTTACTTTTCCATAAATAATTCCCTCATCGACATATTTGTACACAACACTGTTGTTATCTTGATGGAAATTTGTAGTTACCCATTTGCTTCAAAACATGTGAACACTTTACACTTCCTTTCCTCCCTATCTGAGCTAATTGAATTAGTCATTTTACAGAGGTAGATGCATTACAAGAAAGGCGGGAGAGGTGAGTATTTATTACATGCTCATGTGGTGGCACTTGAACACTTCTTGTATTTTCTTATTTGATCCACATAGCAACCCTGTGGCATAGGTACTTTCATTCTTCTTAGAGAAATTAAATGGCTTGCCCACTTCAAAAAGCTAATTAATGGACAGTAACACAGGACAGTAACGCAGATCTTAGACTTTCAGTCTAATGTTCTTTCACTCAGAGGTGCTCTGTGGATGCTTGAGGCAGATAAAGAAGGTGCTTTTCTGTATTCTCACCAGCTTTCTTATCTCTTGCTGATTGGAATAAGTGCTTGTCTTTATCCTCTTGTAAGTTAGGCAGAAAAAAGATTGAGAACTGCCACTATACATTCTGCAGCGTTTGGCCTTTTAGGGGCCATGTTTATGTTTAAATTAAGAA
This sequence comes from Neogale vison, assembly GCF_020171115.1. Classification (NCBI taxonomy): domain Eukaryota; kingdom Metazoa; phylum Chordata; class Mammalia; order Carnivora; family Mustelidae; genus Neogale; species Neogale vison. Next base: position 187,905,964 of record NC_058092.1, read on the forward strand.
ATGTGTATAGAAGCAGAACATCTATCTAATCATGTCTTTTGGAAACAAAACCCAACTAACGAATAGGCTGTACTTATTATCATTCTGGGAAAGACATGGTAGAAAGTTGAGATATGGTTCTCTACTTTCTAATTCCCACTAAGTTGGATTTTCCCCCTGATGTTTATTAATTTAAATCATTGAGGGGCACTTGACTGGCTCAGTAGGTAGAGCATGTAACTCTTCATCTTAGGGTAGTGAGTTCAAGCCCCACATTGGGCTTGGAGCTTACTTAAAAAAAAAAACAATGTTCAGAGAGTAAGTTAAATGTGATAGATTAAAAGACACTGTATATCTTCTGTCAACAACAGTTAGGTTGGCAGAATAGGACATACTAAATGAAAATGAGAAATACATGTGTTTATAATTCCAAATGTAAATAAACATCCAACTGTACATTTCATTGAGAAATAGCTCCATTATTTTAGTAGGGGTTATGGTCCTGATGATATATTTACCTTTACATTTATAATTTATACTTTACTTATACTTATACTTTACTTACTTTCAAGATAAATTTGAAGTATTTCTTAGTTAAAACACAATTTTTACAGTTACAGGTGTATACTATTTTTGTGTATATTTTTAAGTTGTATAAAGTTTTTATTCTCTTATGAATAAACATCTATATAAATAAATAGTTTGGTTATAGTTTATGAGCTTTGGAAATGTATTTAAGTTGCATGGAGGAACAAATACCTTGCTCTACTAGTGCCTTTTAAAAAATTTGCGAACTAGAACAGTGCTCCATTTTATAAGTTAGAATATTATTCTTTTAGGCAGAGAGATAGATAATTAATGACTATAGGTTATTCTAGTGGCATTTCATATAGTTATTAACCAACTGAAATTGGGTAATGTGAGTATTAATAAGGGAAAGTTCTTTGAAAAAAGTAGATCTAGATAGAAGTTTATGAATAAAGAAATACATGTACATGTCAGTATATTTATGGACATATGTAAATCAACACACATAAGCATATGTGTAGTAAAGATTTTGGTCTTGTTCAAAGAGATGTTTGGATTTTACCTTTGACTTCTGAGAGGTGATCTACATCATACCTGATGGAAGCATGTTTTATTTAGGATAGGCGCTGGCCACACCCCAATTGGTATCAGTTGACCCGAAAACGAAGTTAAACCACTTGGGCAGTCAGTTGATCAATCATGCCTACGTAATGAAGCCCCAGTAAAAAAATCTGGACACTGAAGCTTGGGTGAGCTTCTCTTGTTGGCAATACTGCATACCACGTTGTCACATACCAGCAACGTGCTGGATTGTCAGTACTGATGCCAGAACAAGCTTTGCATTTGGAGCTCTCCCAGACACTGCTCCATATGGGTCCTCCCTTGGTCTTTGACCTGTATCCTTTCCTTGTAATCTTTAACCATGAGTGTAATAGTTTTCGGTGAATTCTGTAAGTTCTTGTAATGAATTACTGAATCCGACGGTGGTTTTGGGAACCTCCTGAATTTGCAATTGGTGTCAGAAGTGAGGGTAGTATTAGGTACTATTTCCTCAAACTTTGCATTTTGGTCAACTTTGGATATTTATGTATGGTCCAGTTTCCTAAACTGCAGTGTGTAAGAGTCAAGGAAGAGATAAGGAAGATAAAACTGATTTAAAAAAACTAGCAAAGATGAAGAAAAATTAAAGTTATTGACATAAGATGAAAAGTTATCTGGTTTTACATAGGGAGAAATCAGATGAGAAAAAGAAATGCTATGGGAAGAATGACTGCTTTGGAGTTTGGAATTAGGGAACTAATTTGCTTGGAGAATAGTCCAGAATGGATCTTGCACATTTATTCTTGAGGATCTGGACAGGTACTCTGTGAATTAGGAAAGTAAAATGTCCCTTTTGGTGATTGATAAAAAATCAGACTATCTTTCCTTGCTTGCTTCTTGGCTATGTGGATGCCCCCCCTCCACCCCCCCCCCGCCCCGACCCTTTTTTTTTTCCTGGCTTCACCATTCCCTTTAAATTCTTATCCTGAGACTTTAAAAGGGAAGAGTATTTTGTTTGTTTTGTTTTGTTTTAATGGTAAAGAAACAGAGAAGAGAGATGAAGTGGGGAAGGAAGAGAAAGTTGTGGAATAGATAAAAGCTGTTCCTTTTTTGATGCTCTTAGGAAGAAGTCTTGTTACTCAGTGTTTTGTTTTAACACTGTACCTTGTGCTTCATTTTATTGTAACCTTATCATACCACAAGCAGTTATTTTTATTCTGATCAGGTACTGAATCTCAAGGTCCTTAAGTGCAGGAAATGTTTGTTATTCTTTATCACTAGCCAGCAGGAGAGGGAAAGTAACATTGGTTGAGTTGCTGTTGAGTTGTGTATTTTCAAAACACTTTGCTAAGACATAGATATCAAATCCACTGGTTTCAAACATTTTAATTTTCATAAAAATGTTTTAATAAACTTTAATAAACTTCCTCACTCATTAAGTTAAAATTTATGATTTTTTATTGTAATGTTTGCTATCTACCATCATCCATTTATTTAAAAAAATTTATTTTACCATCATCCATTTATAAAAAAGACAAAAATAAGTTCTTTTTTTCTCCTGAAAAATTTCATATTCCTTTCTCTGTTTAAATTTGTATTTCTATAAATTTTTTTTTCCAATTTATTTATTTTCAGAAAAACAGTATTCATTATGTATTTCTATAAATTTTTTTACCACCAGATTTTATCCTTCTGTAATGTATTTTTGTGTGCAAATTATCTTTTTATTTAATATAATATGCATATATAATGAAGATAATATATTTTTATGCATGTAAATTGAATTTTAAAATACCTCCTAATCATTAAGTTATAACTAATGTATACTTCATAAAACAACATAAATGTATTAAAATTTTGTTAAATAATTATTAAACAAAACATTTTATTGGAAGTGCATCTTTTAATGAGGTGAGTGAAACTAAGTTTTTTCATTTAGTTCAGCCTTTCTTGGATAATAATATGCAGTGCTGCTCAGCATCATTTTTATTTCCCTTTTTTTCTTTTTGAAATGTGAAGAGGTTCAGATAGGCGCTTCCTCAGAATGTGCCACTTTGGCATGTGAATTATTTTGAGTTGAAGGCACTTGAGACCCTGTGGGTTCATGAGAAACTATTGTCCCTCCCTTAACCTCAAGGAAGAGTCTGAACTGGGGAATCTTTCCCAGAATAAGAGTCGTTAACAGATAAATTATATCTGAGTGACACATTTATATGATAGGGAAAACATCAAATTACGACACATATATATATTTTTTTAATTGAGAAGGAGGGAGAGAGAGAAAGCAAGGAGGAGCAGAGGGAGAAGGAGAGAGAGAAACCTAAGCAGCCTCCATGCTCAGCCAAGAGCCCTCCATCTCAACACCCTGAGGTCATAACTTGAACTGAAATTGAGTCAAACGCTTAACCAACTGAGCCAGCCAGGTGCCCCCAAGCATCTCTTCTTATCTCCCTGTAAAGTGCATTCTTTCCTTGTAATCCCAGGTCCCTACTTCCTTCTCCTTATTTCAGAATGATACATATACCTCATTTTGTTTGACATCCTTGGCATTTCCGTGTCTATGTGAATTCCTCATATGTATGTCCATTACATTTGATTTTCTTCTTTTAATCTGTCAATTTGATTCTTAGTCCATCTAGAAGGACCTTTAAGGGGACAGGAGTTCTTGTCCCCTGAGAAACAGATGAGGAATTCTTGCTCCCTGACAGGTGGAAGTCCTGAGATATGTGTTCACATAATTAATTGGTTGGTAATGAGCAGAGTTTTATTTCAGCAGCAGCACTCAGTTGTTTGAGCTTCTCTATTATCAAATGACCTATCAACAAAAATTATTTTTATTTGTCTACAGCTGATTATTTTCTTAGGTCCTTTCTCAGTTTTGTTAGAAGCAAAGAATTGAAAACCACTGGACTTCCCAGTCATTAGAGTCATTAGAGACATTTAGTTTTAAGAAATACACTGAAAAAGACTTTAATAAGGCTTCCTAAATAGCTAGTAATTATATCTATTAGTGTTTTACTTATCGTTTACCTAAACATTTTAGGAGATGCTAGGGAAAGTTAAATATTGTTGATTGTAATATTGTTGATACCTATGTCAAAAGGATTTTTCTTGATAATATGTTCTTACTGAGTGCCTTAAACATGTTTTAGTCAAAACCATTCATTCAGTTGAAGACTGTTGTCTGCGTTGGAGTCATTGGTACAATTGTTCTTCATTGTCAAACATATCAGATTTACTTTCTTGATAAAGTCAAATAAATGATTTGACTTGTGTTTCTGTGACAACCATGTTCTGATATTTAATCCTCAGTAGATAAATGAAAGACAAGGAACTTTGTTTTTAATTTGTTGCTTGGAGGGAATAAGTTGACACTCTTTCTTGTTTTTTTTTTGGAAACTCTCTTAGCTTTACTTTATAGGATTCTTCTTGACAAGTAATGCAATCTTTAATCATGTAAATGGAATGGAAAAGATAAACTTTTTTTTATTTTGAAGATTTTATTTATTTATTTGACAGAGAGATCACAAGTAGGCAGAGAGGCAGGCAGAGAAAAAGGGGGTGGCAAGATCCCTGCTGAGCAGAGAGCCCGATGTGGGGCTCCATCCCAGGACTCTGAGATCATGACCTGGCCAAAGGCAGAAGCGTAACCCACTGAGCCACCCAGGTGCCCAAAGATAAAGTTTTTAAAGAAAAGTATAATCAACTTGTGCCCCATTCCGTAGTATATCTGAAAATAGAACATCCTGTGACAGCTCCCCATTTATAATTTGTAGCTTAGTTATTTATAGAAATAATGTCAAACAGTAAACTCTGTAGTCAGTTTATGGTACTTAAAGAGATTTTTTTTTTTAAAGAGATTTTGCAGACAAAAATATTATGAACCATTTCTCATTTAGCACTTAAGAGCTTTTTATATACCCCAGTTACTGCAGTATAGGTCTATTCAGGATGCCATTCTTTTTGTCAAGTGAGTAAAGGCATTTATGAGAGGGGAGGTAAGAAAGGAGAATCTACACAACGTTTCCACTTGAACTTCTGACCCATTGTCAGGGAGCTTAGTTTTTAGGAAAGGGTTGAATACAAGTGGAATTTGAAGTCCGTTTATTTTTTTCTGTGTACTGCTCGGAAATCCGTTTACCTTTAATATGACAAATATATGGTAATTTGGAAGATACCTGTTCTAATATTTATAGCAGCCTCTGTTTTATAGACGGGGAAAGTGAGATTTAAAGAAATGAAATAATTGCCTGTTGTTATTAAGCTTATAAATGGTTTAGTCAAGGAACTCAGAAACTAATTTCTCCTTCTAAGTCACACTACCTAGGACATAGTGTGGTACACAGATTTTTACTGTGTATTTAATGAATGAATGCACATTCTTTTGTGAATGCTTAAATACTTACTGTGGCAGTTTCTTGAATTTTGAACTGCTGGATGAATGTAACATTACAGATCATTCACTACTGAAGATAACTTGTGTTTTTGAAGGTCAGGTTGATCCTACTTCAGTTCTTTGGATAGTGTCTGCAGAAGTGACTAACAGAACAACAAAGAACTTAGACATTAATGTTTTATCAGTGAAGAGAGAGACTTGTAACACTATGGTAGTGCTTGTTTGATGGGGTTTAAATGACTGTATGTTGATAACCATAGTGAGATGTCCATGAGCCAAATGTGCTTATATGTTTATATGACCAGTATTTTTTTGTTTTGTTTTACAGGTATTCTCTTAAGCCGAATGACCAGATTTTGGCTGAGGACAAACACAAGGAATTGTAAGTACTTTAAGCCCTAGGTGGTACATAGTTTACTCCTCTATGGAGATGTATGTCAACAATCTGATCTTTAAAATTATGTGAAATATAAAGATATAATTAACACTCTGACCTTAATTCTAGTAAAAATAGTATAATTTACATTACATACAGTTAACATTGGTAATAATTCTTCCTGCATGCATGTTAAAACATGTAATATTTTATTCTATCATCTAGACCATGAGCATATTGGGAAATAATGTAATTTCATGATCTTTCCCCACATAAAATATTAAATTGTTTCTAGTTTTAGCTTTTACTCAGTTGACTTCCCCACCCTCATGCTTAAGATGGTGAAATCTAATTTTGTTTCTTTATGAAAAGTTAAATGCCTAGTATTGATTGGCATAAGGCAAAGCACTTTAAATATACAAAATTTTGTTCCTTTTTAAAATTTTAATGTTCTTAGGGTTCTTTCAGGTAGAAATAACTTGAACTTATGATTCTGGGATACCTCCATGGCTATTTTTCTGCTCTGTTTTAGTATTTCAAAGATTATTACTTCATAGAAACTTGGAGGTTTATTTAAAAATGACAGGTTTGGGAATTTTTTTAAAAAATCGTCTTAATCTTTTCAGTATCATGACATTGTCCAAAGAGGACAGCTAAAAAAAGAATTTATATGCTTCTATTTTCTAGTTAGTCTGCTTTCTTTTTCCCATTGTGAAGTAAGAAAGTTCTGATGACCTTAAATATTATGCAAACACTGAATGTCAAATAATACTGTAGAATTAAGAATTTGAGGAATCTGTGGCTGGCTGTACTCCTTCAGGTTTGACCACGCTTATTCTTGGTAATAGTTAGGGTTCTATCCAATTAATAAATACATTGGTGAATTTCATATGCTGCTTGGGGATTTCCCTAATGTTTGATAATCCCTAATGTTAAAGATATTTTAACATTGAACTCAGGTCCCTTATGGTTTAGTTTAATGCAGTCTTCAATTTGTATACACCTGTATGGAGAATAACTTTTGTGATAGAGTTCTTTAAGACTATTATTTTTAGACACAGCATAGGGAATATAGTTAATGATATTTTAATACCATTGTGTGGTGACAGATGGTAGCTAAGCTTGAGGTGAGCATAGAAAAACTTATAAAGTTGTATCACTGTTGTACAGCTGAAACTAATGTAACATTGTGTGTGTCAACTGTACTCAAATAAAAAGTCTACATAATATTTTTTTCTCAAAAATAAATTCTTTAAAATCTATTCCTTAAAGTACTTTTAAAAATTACTCTTTAAAAACCTTTTCCAAATTATTTTATTTCTTATTTCATATTGAAGACATTGTAATAAGTGTTAGTCTTAAAATGGTAGGACCAATGTTTAGGGAGATGTTTTCTTCAAGAATTTTTACAGTTGGTATATCCCATTGTTATGCTAGTTTTTTACTTTTCATATTTGTTCTGTCCTCATTTGATTATAATCTCCATAGTGGGTTGTCAAGTATACTGTCAAATTTTCTTCAGTTTCTTTCTTTGTGGCCAAGTATAATTAGTGAGGGTAGGTGATTTTCACTCTACCATTGGTTGGTTACTTGTTATTTATAGGTCTGATAACAGAGTTCTTTTGGTTTGAAAATTGGGTAGTCAATCTAAGGTTCCTTTGGGCTTTGTAGGCTATGATTAATACTAAAAACAGAAAACTGCTTTTAAAGAATATATTCATATTATTTCATATATAACCTATATAGTGTGTTAATTCATTTAAAAGTTCACATACTAAATATGGTAAAGTTCACTCCTATGGGTACTTTGGGTACTCCTATGGGTAGACTGATTTTTTTACTTAGATTTTATTTTGAAAAATTTTAAATATGCAGTATTTATTCACTCATACCCACCAACTAGATTTTATCATTAGCATTACCTGTCCGTTCATTCTTCTATCCATTCATTTCTTTATCAGTTTTTTTAATGCAACTGCAGACATCAGTATGTTATCCTCTAAATATTTTAAAATGTGTATCATCAACTACAGGTCAATACTTTATAGAATTTTTCTCCTTTACATGAAAACTTTATGCAATGAAATGCATACATTTTAAGTATACATTTGTTGAGTTTTGACCAGTGCATAAATGTTTGTAACCTGGGGCACCTGGCTGGCTCAGTCAGTGGAATATATGACTCTTGATCTCAGGGTGATGAGTTCGAGGCCCATGTTGGGTACGGAGATTACTTAAAAAAATAAAATCTTAAATAAAAAAAAATTAACAAAAATAAATGTTTGTAACCCACACCTCTAGATGTAAAGCTTCATCACCACCCCAGAATGTTTCTTTATGCCTCTTTGTAGTTTCTCTGCTCTTTTGCTCCCAGAGATAACTGTTATGATTTTTTCCACCATGGATTAAGTTTTCTCTGTTCTAGAATTTCTTATAAATGGAATCATATATGTGTATATATATATCTATATCCTGTTTTGTATAATACTTCTTTCGCTCAGTATAATGTTTTTGACATTTATCCATATATTAGTTAATTTCTTTTCATTGCTTGTTACTAATCCATTTGTTTATCCCTTCTCTTATGGTGGGCATCTATGCTGTTTCCTTTCCAGTTTTTGGCTCCTATGAGTAAAGTTGCAATTGACATTTTTGTACAAGTTTTTGTGAACATATTTTACTGCTGGGTAATTAGGAGTAGATTACTAAGTCAATAGGGTAGTAGTGGTTTTGGTTCTATAAGAAACTACTTGATTTTCTTCAGAGTAGTTGTACCATTTTACATTTCTACCAGCAATATGTGAGAGTTCCAGTTGCTCTGCATCTTCATCAATGTTTGGTGGTGTTGGTCTTTCTAATTTTAGCTATTTTGGGGTGTGTGTAGTGGTATCTCATTGTGGTTTAATTTGCATTTCCGTGATGACTAATAACATTGAACACTTACACATTTGTGTATTGGCCCTTTGTATTTTCTTTGGTGAGTGTGTTCACATCTTTGGCCAATATGAAAAAATCGGGTTGCTTTTTTTTTTTATTGATGAGTATATATTCTAGGGACATCTGGGTGGCTTAGTCAGTTAAGCAACTGCCTTCGGCTCAGTTCATGATCCTGGCATTTGGGGATCAAGTCCTGCTTCGGGCTCCCTACTCAGTGGAGAGCCTGCTTCTCCCACTGTCCCTCACCCAGCTCATGCTTGCTCCCTTGCTCTCTCTCTCTCAGATAAATAAATAAAATCTTTTAGAAAAAAAATCCTTTATGTATTCTGGATACCAGTCACTATGAAATGTAGGTTTCACAAATTTTTTCTTCCCTGTTCCTGGCTTAGCTTTTTTCTTAATGGTGTTTGATAAGCAAATTTTAAGTTAAATTTTTTTTTATTTGAGTAGCAAGTTTTCGATTTTGATGAAGTGTAATTAATTTATCAGTTTTTTCTTCATGATTATTGCTTTCTTTGATCTATCTAACAAACCTTAATTTGTGAAAGTATTCATATTGTTTTCTTTACAAGCTGTATGGCTTTACCTTTTATGTTTAGGTTTATGATCTATCATGAATTAATATTTGCATATTATGTGAGGTAGAAGTTGAGGTTCATTTTTTTTTTCTTGCATGGATAACTAGGATAGTTATCTATGTTATTCCAGGATATCTAGTTATTCCGGCTCCATTTGCTGAATAGACTTTGCTTGTCGCTGGATTGCTTTGGTGGATTTGTAGAAATGAAATAACAATAGGAATATGGGTCTCTTGTTCCACCGACTCACTTCCCACTCTTTGGTCCAGTAACTGACAGTATATTGAAGCCAGTTAGTGTTAAGTCCTCCAACTTTGTTCTTTTCGAAGATTGCTTTGGTTGTATTAGACCCTTTATTTTAGAATGAGCTTGTCAGTTTTCTCAGAGAAGCCTTTTAGGGTCCTTGTGGTGATTATATTGAATCTATTTTGGGGAGAATTGGCATCTTAACAATATTTAGTCCTTCTTAAATTTCTCTTAGCAGTTCTTTGTCATTTTCAGTGAAGAAGGTTTGTTTTGCATATCTTTGCCTAAATGAATACCGGCCCTTCTATGTCTTCTGTATATATTACAAAAGACCTTAAGGGCACCTGGGTGGCTCATTTGGTTAAGTGACTGCCTTCTGCTCAGGTCATGATCCCAGTGTCCTGGGATTGAGCCCCACATCAGACTTCCTGCTCAGTGGGGAATCTGCTGCTGTCTCTCCCTCTGCTGCTCCCCCTGCTTGTGTGTGTGCTCTCTCTCTCTCAAATAAATAAATAAAATCTTAAAAAAGAGACCTTAGATAGTGCAGTCTTATCTCATTAATAGTATCAAGTATAAAACATATTGGTTTGCAATGTCAATAATATGTACTTTTTCAGAATTTTCTCTTTTTTTTTTTTCAGGCTACTTGGAACATCTTATGAATTTGTTATATACCTGTTCTTATCATTCTTCTTGCAGATTTCTTTTCCTCTTTGAATATGCTATATAGTAACTATTTTATAAATTAATACCACTAAGATTATATTGGAGTTGCTATTTTTTTTAACACCACTTTTTTTTAAAAGATTTTATTTTATTTATTTGACAGAGAGAGATCACAAGTAGGCAGAGAGGCAGGCAGAGAGAGAGAGAGAGGAGGAAGCAGGCTCCCTGCTGAGCAGAGAGCCCGATGTGGGACTCGATCCCAGGACCCTGAGATCATGACCTGAGCTGGAGGCAGTGGCTTAACCCACTGAGCCACCCAGGCGCCCCTAACACCACATTTATTTAGCTGTGTGTTATGTTCATTCTGAGGAAAATGAGTATGTTCCTAATCTTTGCCAGCTGTGATCCAAATGGGTATCATTGGTCACACTGGAGACTGGGAGAGAAATGTAGATATTTAACTTAACCTACAATAATTATTAGAAAATCTCTTCAAGGTGTGTAGTCTTATGGTAGGTTAATAGCTCAAATTTTTAAACTAATGTGATTGCTTTGGAATAAAAAATTAATGATTGGAGTGAGTATTTAGATTATTAGACCTTTTCTGTTATCACTGCTTAAAAAGCAATAAAAATGACATTCTCTAGGTTACTCTTTGCTTTACTTATTTTATTTCAATTAAAAAGGTGGTAGAAAAGGTCTAGAATCTTATCAATAGCCACATGACTTGTGTCTTAATATTTAATATATACACATTTTATAGAAAACACAAATTTTGTTGGCCATTTTAAAATGGGAGCTACAGGGACGCCTGGGTGGCGCAGTTGGTTGGACGACTGCCTTCGGCTCAGGGCGTGATCCTGGAGTCCCGGGATCGAGTCCCACATCAGGCTCCCAGCTCCATGGGGAGTCTGCTTCGCTCTCTGACCTTCTCCTCGCTCATTCTCTCTCTCACTGTCTCTCTCTCAAATAAATAAATAAAATCTTTAAAAAAAATAAATAAATAAAATAAAATGGGAGCTACTATACAACTAGATTAATCTTAAATGGTGTTAGTTTTCCTTTGCAATTAAAGTAACTGTATGGAATATTATGCATATGTTTATGCAAAATGTTTAGGAAGAGATTTAATATCATGATGATTAAGTAGGTGAAAAGGCTTGCTTATACATTACAGAATAGTAGATTTTTGGGTGACTGAATTATGGATGAATATTATTTGCTTCTTGTTCTTTTATGTGTACTTTATTTATTTATTAAAAAAATTTTTTTTGGCATGAAGCCCACTGTGGGGAGGGGTTTGAACCCACAATCCTGAGATCAAGAGTCACGACGCTTAACAAACTGAGCGACCCAGGCACCCCAGGTGTATTTTAAATCTTCTCTAATGGATTATGTTATTTCTGGGACCAGAAAAGAAAAAAAGAAGTTAATGAATGAGATGATCGAGTCCCTAAATTAAATTGTTAAATCAATATACTTACCTATTACAAGATGTACAAGATACACTTTTTCAGCTTTTTTTTTTTTTTTAATTATAATTGGTAACTAAGTGGGCAAACATGATGAGGGTCTAAAGGGCTGAAAGGTCCCAAATATAGTATATATATATATAAAACCAGGGGTCTTATACTTGATAGTATTGTTAGTTTATTGTTTTAGCCTTAGTTGATTGTCTTAATTCCTTGGATGTTGGTTCTCTGCCCTGTAATTTTTGATCTATATACTTTAGAAAACTCTCAGTTGAATATGCCACTTTTAGAGCAGACTGTTAATTTTTTAAAAATTCAACACCAGCCCTTTTTGAGGGCTCCTCATAAGTAATTTTATTTTTGTCTTCACGGTTAAACTTAACTAAGATCTCTTTGTGCTCAAGGCCAAACTTTTTAAAATACTGCAAAAATGTAGATATAAAACAAAATTTAATTATTCAATCAATAATTCCATGGTTTATTCTCATACATTATTGCTTCTTAATTTTAACCTATTAAAGACAGTTTGGTTTATCATGATATTGAAAGATGCATTGGCACCTTCATATTAGCCAGCTTTTTGAAAATGTAGTTTTATGTATACCAATAAGTGAGTACAATGATAACAATATCTTGGTATTACTTTATGTGGTAAATATTAACTATATTTTCATTTAAAATATTCTTAGTTCCCAAACTGTGATGATTCAGATTCTATAAAACTTTGTTACTTACGCTTCACAGATAACACCTTTTATTTCTCTGTCTGGGGAATTAGGACATATAGCAAAACAGAGAAGATTCGTCAGCAATGTCCACGACCCTTGGTGGTTTTTTTTTTTTTTTAACTTTTATTACTATATAATGTATTATTAGACCCAGGGGTACAGGTCTGTGAATCACCAGGTTTACATACTTCACAGCACTCACCATAGCACATATCCTGCCCAATGTCCATAACTCAACCACCCTCTCCTTACCCCCTCCCCCTGGCAGCCCTCAGTTTGTTTTGTGAGGTTAAGAGTCTCTTATGGTTTGTCTCCCTCCTGATCCATCATGTTTCATTTTTTGCTTCCCTACCCCGAACCCCCCATGTTGCTTCTCAAATTCCTCATATCAGGGAGATCATATGATAATTGTGTTTCTCTGATTGACTAATTTCGCTCAGCCTATTACCTTCTTGTTCTATCCACGTCATTGCCGATGGCCAGATTTCATTTCTTTTGAAGGCTGCATAGTATTTCTATATATATATATATAGGTTCTTTCCATGGTTTGGCTGTTATGGACATTGCTGCTATAAACATTCGGGTGCATGTGCCCCTTCGACCCTTGTCTTTTTAAAGCAGAATGTTCTTTCTCAAATTCCTGTTTTTTAATGTTCTACATACTGAGGATTCTGAAAGATGATTCTAAATAGGAAAGGCCAACTAAATTTGGGATCCAATTAATTCAAAGCTATGAAATTTATACTTTGCTCTATATATGGTCCAATAATGAAATGGTTTCATTAGTCTTCTGTGGCACTTTGTCAGTCTGTCATAGTTTTAGTTTTGTAAATGGAATAATTTAAAATAAAAAAGAAAAGCATCACTGTTTCATTCAGTAAATATTTTTTCACCTACTTACCTGCCCCATGCTGGGTACTATTTATAGTAAAGATACTGACTTCATTTTTAAAGGGAGATTTAATCTCCAGTTTAATAATACTTTATACCATAAAACAGTTTCATAAGTTGGAGATTTCTGTAATACTGGATTTTCTTATTGTTGGACATATCTGTAGTTACAGAAAATAGAACTATTTTGTTCTATGAGTATTTGTTCCTTTTATGAATATCTGAATTTTATATTACCTTGAATAGAATATTGTGATAATATCATAAAAATTTAGATAAGTAAAGTTAAAATTGATGGGAATTAGGGACAAAGTCTAAAGGCAAATATATAAATTCAGAAGTATTCATGCCACTTACATACAGACAGAAGTAACTTAATCTGAGGATTTTTTGTCAGTTCGCTGTGCTATAGAAGACATGGGGAAAACTTGTTTAAAAGAGATTCACATTTGTTTACTTGACTTTTCAAGATAGCTGCCAAGATAGTGGGTGAATCTGTACAGGCATTGTATGTTGTTCTAGATACAAAGAATGTTTTCCCATCTCATATTGAATGAATTCTTTTTAATGACTATTTTTTATGTCAGAAATTAAATTATTTTGTCTCAGTATCCCCTTAAATTTTTAAATTTTGTCTTACAAAACTTACATTGTGTTTAAGTTTTTGTCAATTCAGATTATGATGAAATGGGATTAAATAAAGTTATGCAAGGGGTATGAAGCACAAGTATTAGAAAGAATGCTGTTACACCTTGATCTCTTTGATTTAGTGTAAAAATTTTGTAATGTCTTAGAGAACAACTCCCAATTTCTCTGCAAGTGAGATTTATAAGTATTTAAGTTACATTCAACAGTATGTTCAGGGGTACCTTGCCATTTAATTGGTAGAGATGTGACTCTTGATCTCAGAGTTTTGAGTTCAAGTCCTCTGTTGGGTCTAGATTTTACTTAAAACAAAAACAAGAAATTCACTTTCAGAGCCCTTAGAGAAAATCATTAACATCTAGTAAACTCTTAAATCCAGTATTAATGTTGTAACTTAGTTCTTTGAAAACATCAAGATTGTTTTGTAAGAATAAGGTAAGAACTGATGCCTGTAGAGAGGGAAAAAAAAACTAGCAAGTAGAAACTTGAAATTTAAATAGAGAACATCTGGGGCACCTGGGGGTCTCAGTTGGTTAAGTGTTTGCGTTTGGCTGGGCTCATGATCTCAGGGTCCTGGGATGGAGCCCTGGGTTGGGCTCCCGGTTCCTCGGGAGTTTGCTTCTTTCTCTGCCCATCCCTCTTGCTTGTGCGCTCTCTCTCTCTCTCTCTCAAATAAATAAATAAATAAATAAATAAAATCTTTAAAAAAAGGAAAAGAAAAAAAGAAATGGAGAATCTAGTGTCAACTATATGTCCATTAAGAAATTTTAAAAATGTGAATAAGAACATCTTGAACCAACAACAAAGTTAAATGTAACCATTTAACCAAGTTAAATGTAACCAATATTCGTAAAGAAGATAGCATTTTAAATATGGATTTTTAAAACAGATTTATTTAATTATTTGAGGAAGAGTATGTCTGCAGGCTCAGGTACACAGGGTGGGAGGGGCAGAGGGGGAGGGAGAGAGAATCTCAAGCAGACTCCAACTGAGCATGGAGCCCGTTGGAGCGTAACCCCAGGACCCTGAGCTCTACTCTAGCTGAAAGGTAGTCTGTGGCCCAACCACCTGTACAACCCAGGTGCCCCAGGGCCCCTTTCTCAAGGGCCACTTTCTTTTATATCTTTTAAATTACAGAACTTTGATTCTAGAAATAAACCTTAGAACTAATATCCATTTTTTATAATGAGTTGTGTGAGGTTTATATGATAAAATGCCTTCCTGCAGGCTACACTGCTACTTACTGACAATACAGGACCAGAACTCAAGTCTCCTGATTTCCGTTTAAGTGCTTAGTCATACTAATCAGCTCACTAAATATTCAGTGATTTTTTTTTTTGTTTTGTTTTGATAAAAAGGCTTGACATCCATTGCAAGACTCAGTAACTGATTATAAAGAACTCAGTAGCTTTATCAAGACTCACTGACTAATTGATTTTATAGTATTGTACTGTGGTTTTAGAAATCAGCTCAGACCAATAGCCACTGTTGAGTGAGTTGAAGAAACTTAGTCAAATATATGTAAGCCTGACTTCCAAATGCGAGGCTCTTCTTGTTCTTCCAAGGAAATGGTATACTACAAAGCTTTTTTTTTTTAAAGATTTTATTTATTTATTAGACAGAGAGAGATCACAAGTAGGCAGAGAGGCAGGCAGAGAGAGAGAGAGGAGGAAGCAGGCTCCCTGCTGAGCAGAGAGCCCGATGCGGGACTCGATCCCAGGACCCTGAGATCATGACCCGAGCTGAAGGCAGCGGCTTAACCCACTGAGCCACCCAGGCGCCCCACTACAAAGCTTTTTTGGCCAACTTGATTCTACAAGCTTTGAGATATGTATGAAATAAGTCAATTTTATATTTATAATTTAGTTACATCATACATTTACAACTGTGTATTATGTGAAATAATTAAATTTTTTTTTCTTTTTTACTTTAGGTCTTTGAACATTCACAGTCTAACTACATGTTATGTGAAATAATTTTAAAGTACTTTCTTCTTTTTTTACTCTGATTTCTTAGAGCATTCAGAATTTTCATCATCAACATCTTTGTCACCACTAGAACCTTTTCCTCTAGGATACATTAGTCTTCTTTGATCTAAATTGTTTGATTCTAGTATGATACTTTCATTGGAAATTTTATCTTAAGCTATAAATGCCTTTTACATGAGAAAAGTGTTTTTTAAATTGATTTTGATATCTAGTCGTGATCTTTGTAAGGTAACTGTTTACTATATTGCTTTTTAAATTGATCTTTAAAGGCTGTAATGCTTACCATTTGTGTTTATGAAGCTATGCCTCCAGGAGTACATACTAAATGTGTGTTAGATTTTTTGGTTCCTTTTTTAAACTAATACCATCAGGTGTATTCTGTGAGAATTCCAAGCTTGCATTGATTGAATTTATTCCAGGCCTCCACAATTGGTTCTCACCTTGTCTGTCACCAGAGTTTATCCTTTTTGGTGAACTTTTGATTGCTTTCACTTTAAAATTCTAGGATTTCATGCTTTCTTCTTATTTGTTGTAATACCTGGGTTATGAAACTTCTGAAAGATTTGCTTAAATATTTTATTGTTTGAAATAAAACTTTTAACCCTGTCATAAATAAGTCATTACAAGAGATAATTTAGGATTAAAACTGGATTAAGGACTCCTGGGTGGCTCAGTTGGTTAAGTGTCTGCCTATGGCTCAGAGTCGCAGGATCCCAGAGTCCCAGGATCAAGTCCCACATCAGGCTTTCCACTCAGTGGGGTGTCTGCTTCTCCCTCTGACTCTCCCCCATCTTGTGCTTTCTCTCTCTCTCTCTCAATTAAATATAACCTTTAGAAGAAAATTATATTTATATTCATGTATGTATGATAGTTGACTGAAAAATATATAATATTATTGGTGAAATCTTAATCCTAATTTGCTACCTTCTGCTTTGAAGAAATGTGTGCTGCCTTGGATTTAGCATTGGAAGAAACTTATGTATTAGTTTTACATAAACTACAACCATGGTGTATCAGTTCCACTATAAGTATTAAGAAATAAGGAATATATTATGGGAATTAAACCTTATTCAGTGTGGGGAAAACTAGGGAAGTAAAGGCCCACAAAGAATCAGAAAAATCCATTCCTGGTATAGGTTCATGAATTGAAGCTTTTAAGAATTCACCTCCCAGAGTAAACTGTGAAGGAAGCTGTAGGTTGTTGGCTCTTTGCAGCTACCACCTCTGAATTTTCAGTGAAACATCTGGTGAAAGGCTTTGGACTATTTGGGAAGGTGAGCTGGAGGTGGAGTGGGGATAAATAAGGACAAATTTGAATTCTGCCCATACTTCGCTGTCTTTTACTACCTGTAACCAATAACTAGAATAAAATGGCTGCTGCTTCACTTACATCCCCTAAATTGTACACCATTTTGTGTGTGTGTGGTTAATCCTAATCTGAAACCATACAGGGAAGGAAATTCTGGGAAATACAGTTCTAGTTGACACAGTATAAAACCTGCTATACTCAGATTAATCATTTAATTTTCTGAATTTAATGTCTTTATTTGTGAAATGGTGATAGTTCCATGTTTGTATTATTATGTTTAGTGAGGGTTGAATGAAATTATATATGTGAAAAAGTTTTAAACTATGGAAAGGGTATATAAAGTTACTTGTGTCATGAAAGTTTTTGTGAATGTGATGATTTTGAAAACTCTTGAACTGGCTTCTGCTTTTGGAGTAGCTGCTTTTCAAATATCGTGATGGGGTTAGATCAGTGCTTTGCTATTTTATTATTATCCATTAGGCAAAATGATATCTTTAATTAGCTACTTTTCTTTTAGTCTATTCAATAATCCCATTGTATAGTTTCTGATTTTCTAGCCTGAAATTCTTTAGGCAAAAAAATAGTTGTTTTCTCTTTGTTGTTTTATTTTTTTTTAAAGATTTTATTTATTTATTTGACAGAGAGAGATCACAAGTAGGCAGAGAGGCAGGCAGAGAGAGAGAGAGGAGAAAGCAGGCTCCCTGCTGAGCAGAGAGCCCGATGTGGGACTCGATCCCAGGACCCTGAGATCATGACCTGAGCTGAAGGCAGCGGCTTAACCCACTGAGCCACCCAGGCACCCTCTCTTTGTTGTTTTAAATGTATTATTATTATTATTTATTTTGTTCTGTTTCTCTTTGATGTTTTGGGTGTAAGGGTGAGGTGTTTCCTGAAACTTCAGAGCATTTTAGTGTAACTATAGTTCATCGACCCTTTGTTGCAAATAGTTTACTTGACAGTATTTCAGTATGTAATATCTACAGGGTGAATATTCAATAGGACCAATATGGGATGGAGAGAGCAGAAACTGCTGATATGTTGAAATCTTATTTTCCTTGGTCTATACCAGACAAGATTACTTTGAGAATGAAGACAGATTTCTACCTGAAAAGTAATATAAGGGTTTTGGCAACACTGTCTATATCTCCTTAAGGATTGAGGCGACTTTTGGGGAATGATATGGATTTGGGAGTTTGGGGAACTTTTAGTATTTATTAGCAGCTAATCTAACCCTTGAAAACATTTTGAAAACATTTCTTTACTACTACACTTACTGATTTATTTCTGTAAAATATGAACGATTAAATAACACTTATGTATTAAAAAAACAGGGAAAAGAGGACCTTATTTTTTACTTTTGTGCTTTAATCCTCACAGCAAAAGAATATAAATATAATCATTCCCATTTTATGGGAAACTGGCTTGGAACAACCCTATAACTTGTCTTACAGTAGAAGAGACTGTGATTTGATTTCAGGTCTATTTTATTGCTTTGTACTTTGCTAAATTCAGTGCCTTAGGAGAAAGAATATTTTTTCCTTTTTGGGAGAAATAATATTTAAAATGTATATGCCGGGGCGCCTGGGTGGCTCAGTGGGTTAAGCCGCTGCCTTCGGCTCAGGTCATGATCCCGGGGTCCTGGGATCGAGTCCCGCATCGGGCTCTCCACTGAGCGGAGAGCCTGCTTTCCTCTCTCTCTCTCTCTCTCTGCCTGCCTCTCTGCCTACTTGGGATCTCTCTCTGTCAAATAAATAAATAAAATCTTTTAAATAAATAAAATCTTTTAAAAAAATGTATATGCCTACTTGACAAGTATTTAAAGGTACTTGTGATGGATATTACATTTCATAAGTTTTAATATAGTTTAGTAGAAATAGGCCAAAATTTGTAGGTAATACTGTATTTTGGGAGGTTGTTAATGTCTAAGGTAAAATCTTAGAAGATAATCTGAGCTCATGTTGGTGAATGGAAATCTGATAGTTCTCCTAGACTAGGTGGTTTCTGAAGTTCGGCATATGATACATTTATTCTTTGTGAGCTAGCTCCCTCTGTGGAACCTCATTATGATTGCAGCTTGATTTTTCTGATTATTTAGCAAAATGATTGAAGCACTTAGAATAGATTTTAAATTTTCCTTGTAAAATTCTACTTTATCGCCTGATAATTCCTAGTGTTTTCCTTATGAAAGTGTTGCTTTTATAAATATGCCTCGCTTTGTATATATTGAGTTTTAATAGCACATGCAAAATGAAACCACCTTCCTCAAATATTCCCACAGCTTCTGTGCTTTTTTGTTTGGGAATACCAGAAAAATAGTTGTAAGTTCTAGGTCTGTAGCTCTGTGTTAGGTTAGACAGGAGGTAAAAAAAAAGCCTAATGGAAGATTTGGAAAACAAAATGTTTTGAAGTGTGAATTTATGGTTTTCTGGGTTTTTTTTGTTTTGTTTTTTATTTTTCAGGGTTGAATTGGGTGAGAAAATGTTAATTTTTTTTTTAACAAATTAAAGCTT
The DNA here is from genome assembly GCF_020171115.1 of Neogale vison. Lineage (NCBI taxonomy): Eukaryota > Metazoa > Chordata > Mammalia > Carnivora > Mustelidae > Neogale > Neogale vison. Next base: position 187,925,753 of record NC_058092.1, read on the forward strand.
TTTTTTTGTCTTGTTGAAAAGAGACAACATTTCTGCTTGGTTGAAAGAGCAAAGGGAGATAGCTTAGTAGGATCCCAATATTCAACAAAGAAATGTAGGAAATAGCTTTTACATATATAATTTCTGTAAATTTATGAAGCTTTTTTTGTCTTGTTGAAAAGAGACAACATTTCTGCTTGGTTGAAAGAGCAAAGGGAGATATCTTAGTAGGATCCCAATATTCAACAAAGAAATGTAGGAAATATATAATTTCTGTAAATTTATGCTCTTGTAAAAATAATTCTTTGTTATCTACTCCTACTGCTGATTTCCCTTTGCAAGAGTATGTATATTTCTTCTGCCAACTACTTTTTCTCCCTTGTTTCCCAAACTATTTTATATTTAAATATAAAATATAAATTGTATAATTACTTTTTCAAAGTTATTTTCCATTCTAGAATGAGGGTAGAGGGAATATGATTGGCTTCCAAGATGGAATTTAGAAAAATAGGCAAACTGATATCAACCATAAAACTAGGTACTAAAATGTAAGCAATGAAGATAGGAAAGCACTAAAGTATATGTGTTCTTTGAATTTATAAAAATTTAACTGTATGAACATAATAAAAAATATAAAAAAATTAACTATACTCTTACTAAGTAGCATTGAAGATTGTTAGGATCATTTATGAATATGATTTTAAACAATTTTGTGGGATAATTATCTTTGAGCCCTTTGTTAATACCAAACACATTTATTATTCTGTTAAAGTGTAATGTAGTTTACACAAACACAGGCATGCATTATGGTGGCAGGAAGAAATTCATTTTATTCATTTTTATATTGGTTGACCTTAGCTGAATTTAGATAAGATTATTTAAAAGAATAGAATTGAACTAGTTTTATTAATATAACAAATCCATCTTTTGTTATCTTCTTTTTTAAAAAGATTTTATTTATTGATTTGAGAGAGAGAGAGAGAGAGATCACAAGTAGGCAGAGAGGCAGGCAGAGAGAGAAAGAGGAGGAAGCAGGCCCCTTGCTGAGCAGAGAGCCCTATGTGGGGCTTGATCCCAAGACCCTGAGATCATGACCTGAGCTGAAGGCAGAGGCTTAACCCACTGAGCCATCCAGGTACCCCCATCCTTTGTTATGTTTAAAGCATATATTATGTCCTTGAAATAGTAATAATGTTTTCTTATGTCCGTAAAAACTTTGCATCAATATATAAATATTTTGTTTAAAATATTAATGTTTGTTTCTGAGTTAAAGCAAGAGGGTAGGAGGAGTAGGGGAGAGAGGGAGGGGGATAGAATCTCAAGCAGAATCTGTGCTGAGCTTCAGTGAAGAGCTGAGGAGGGACTTGATCCCCCAATCCTGAGATCATGATCTGAGCCGAAACGAAGACCCAGATGCTTAATCAGCCAGTCGCCCAGGCACCCCTAGTTTTTAATATTTTAATCAGTTGTCTTCTCAGTCTTTATGGAGAACTAACCGATCTCTCCTTAATCTTTGAAAAAATCTGAAGTGAACTTCCCATTATATTATTATCGACTATGTTTAAGTCCGTGTCGTTTTGAATTTGATTTAACCTGCATGTCACATATATAGTAGTAGTGCTTTCCGATGTTAGTATTTCCTTTATTATTTAAAGTTTTCTAAGTGTTAACTTGAAAAATTAGCCTCATCTCATTAATACTCATGAAATTATGAGTTTTATACATTTAATTATAGAACTATTAAAAAAATATTTGCCACTCAATAGTGTTTGAAATACTAGTTGATATCATGTGCTTCCTGATGTGATCCACAGAGGACAGAATATCACATATGTAGTGTTGCTAAAAAATGCATGAATGTGATTGTGAGAGAAACATGAGACCCAAATTTAACAAAACAGCTGGCCTCTATTCTTTAAGAGTCACTTTTGTAGAAGATCAAGACTGAGAAACTTTTCTGGATTGAGAGAAATCAAAGAAATGTAACAAGTAAATGTAATACATGAACCTGGATTGTATCCTGGGAACAAAGGAGGAATATTTTAAAGTATATTGTTGGAACACTTGGCAAAATTATGTACAGACTGTAAATTTTAATACTGTAGCAATGTTTAATATCCTGAATTGATAAATGTACCTTGAAATACAATGGTCTTATTCTTAGGAAATAACACAGATATTTGGGGTAAAGAGTGTCAATGTCTGCAGTGTACTCAAATGGTTTAGCAATAACTATGAGGAATAATAAATAGTAATATACAGTGAGAGTTAAGTCAAACTGTGTTATAATGTTAAGTAAATTTAGGTGAAGAGTATACAGGAGTTAGTATAGTTTTTGCTTTTTTTTTTTTTTTTTTTTATAAATTAGAAAGTATTTCAAAGTAGGAAGTTCAAAAAAATTGTCTCAAGTATCACCAGTGATTCACATACTATATTCTGGGAATCTCTTGGCCATATGGTCAGTAGTGGCCTCTACTGAGTACTTTTTTTACACACGTAAAACATTTTTATTTTTTTTTTTAAAGATTTATTTACTTATTAGAGAGCGAGCAGGTCCGAGCAAGGGGAGGGGCAGAGGGAAAAAGAATGCACAAGTAGACTCCCTGCTGAGTGCAGAGCCCGACTTGGCTTGATTCCAGGCCCTGAGATCATGACCTGAGTGGAAACTAAGATTAACCAAGAGTTGGTTGCTCAACCACCTGAGCTACCCAGGCAACCCACCCCTATTCATCTTTTTAAGGCTTCACTCAAATATTAATTCTTTTTGGTAGCTTTCTCTATTGTACACTCTTCTGTACTCTGGTTTAGATTGGTGTAAGCTGTTAGGTAGACCAGAATCAAAATTCTGGTTTTGATAATTACTAGTTGTGAGACTTTGGGTTAGTTACTTATTCCTTTAAATATTTCTTCATCTATTTTTTAAAAAAGATTTTATTTATTTATTTGACAGAGAGAGAGAGAGAGAAGCGAGAGAGGGAACACAAGCAGGGGGAGTGGGAGAGGAGAAGTAGGCTTCTTTGCTGAGCTGGGAGCTGGATGCAGGACTCCATCCTAGGACCCTGGGATCATGACCTGAGCTGAAGGCTCAGTCAGCTGAAGGCCGACTCTTAACCACTGAGCCACCCAGGTGCCTCAAATATTTCTTCATCTAAATTATGAGAATGAGGACGCTTAACCTTATAGAATTATTGTGAGGATTAAGTAATATACATATAGAGAATTACATTATGCCTGGCATGTAAATAACCGCTTCTACTTTTATTTATTTTTTGTTATCTTCTTCTAGACTCAGTATTTTGAGCACAAGGTCCCTATTTTATTCATCGTTGTATCCCCAGTACCTGGCACCTAGTAGAAATTTAGTAAATATTTGTGAATATTTAAAGACTATTTTAGTCTGCGGAGTATCTGTGATGTTTTCAATTCATATGTTTATTCGTTTATTTTACCAGTAAGTGGGTTTATTTACAGTAATTTTGGTTGTTTGGGTTTTACTACAAGGTTGATGATTAATGAAATAGTTGTTTTCCAAGTTTTGTCTTCATGAATGTAATCAAATTTAACAGCAGGCTCCTTATGAAAATAGGAATCCTGAGTTAAGTGCTTCTCTCATTATTCCTTAAATATTATCAACCTAAGTTTCCTTAGTAGAGAGCAAACAAGTTTCCATTTTTTTCTCTAACGTTTGGATTGACTTTGTATATAAGTGCCTCTAATTCTAGTAAGCAGCTGGTGTTGGTGATTAAGTTTGGAATAATTTGTGTGACTGCCCCTTAGGTCTGGATTCTGAGAGAATTTTTTAATGTCAGTTTTAGTTTTTTTTAATTAGAATTTTTTTCCTTTTTTAAAGTATGTGGTAGATAAGAGCATAAACTCTTCAAAGTTGGGAGATATATTACTTGTGCCTTCGGTTATGTAAGTAACAGATACCCAAAACAAAATGACCTAATCTATAAATGGAAAATTTTATTATTTAACACAATAAATCTGGAGGTAAAGCTTGAGTAATTCAGTGCTTCAGGAACATCATCAGGAAGCCCTTTCTTCCTGAATAGAATTTTTAGCCTCTTCCTCAATTTCATCCTTAACAACCCAGCAGGCAACTTTCAAAGGAAACAAACAAAATTATTTACTGTCTCTAAACCAGGGAAGGTAGAAAAATACATTCAGAAGAATGGTATACTGTGTAAACTACTGCTTTGGTTAGGGCTTTGTATTTGAAAAGAGACGCTGCGTAGTTTTAGGGCATCATGATGGAGAAGCTGATCGCATTTCTACTGCCTCCTGAATAAACATCATTACGTATAGTTTTTTGGGGGGGATAGTTAAAAGTCTTAGTACTTTGGGGTATTTTATTCTAGGGTACTATAAATCATTACTCAGTAACTTGTTTAGAATTATTTTACTGAGTCACTTAACAAAGGTTGGATTAGATCGTCTCTATAAGAATATTCACTCCAATGTAAAGAGGTATGGATTAGCCATTGATGAAAGCAACAACTTAGTTCAATCCACCTTGAAGAAAGAATAAAAGTAGAATTGAATCATCTCTGGAAAAACCAAGATGGTCTGTCATTCTAGTACTTACTCTGTGTAAGAATGTTTAATATTAGTAGGTAATTGTATAATTAAAATATTCTAACTTAGGTATCTTTTAATCAGTTTATAATAGTCAAACTACAAAAATTCAATTTCCCTTGCATATGAAGAACTTTTTATGTAGAAAGCGCTGCTTTAGTTTTCATAATGTTTATATATATTTGTTTTTAATTTCTCTGCAAAGCTTTTTTTGTTAATGTGAATCTTGGAAAATGATAGTAATGATGTTGCAATTCCTTAAAGATTATAGTAGTATCTAATTTTACAGTATTCCTGAGACATGTGTAATTTTCAGCCTCTCTTCAAGACGTTCATATTATTTTTAACTGTCATTGTTATTATTTGTATGTTTCTTATTTCTCTTGTTGATTCTAATTATGCCCTCGGAAGTTAGCATAGTATAAATTTATTTATTTATTTAATGTTTTCATTTGAGTATAGTTGACATACAATATTACATTAGTTTCATGTGTACTACATAGTGATTGGGTAACTATATGTTTTCCTGTACTCATCACAAGTGTAGCTACCATCTGTTACCATATAACATTATTACCTTAGCATTGAGTGAATTCCTATGCTGTATCTTTTATTCCCATGACTTATTTATTCTGTAACTGGAAGCCTGCAAACATATTGTAAATTTCTTATGTTTTCTATAGGATATCTCCTCAGATATTTAAAGGTGATTAAACATTTTTTAGGGGTAGAAACTGTCATTTGTGTTTCCAGGACTGAGTAGGCCATTGTATTTGTTGACTGACTTGATTTAGAACTTAATGTGTATCAGTATTTCATTGTCTTAGTTTATATAATGGAGGGAATTTTTTATTGTTCTTACCTTAGATTTGTGGTCTGTAAAAGTATACTCTAAAGTTATATATATATTTCCACATAATCATTTTACCTGGGCTTGCATAATAAATCAAGTATTTATTTTAAAACTATAATAATTTAACCTTGTAAACCCATTGTTAGTGATTTGAAAAAAAGTGAATATTATATGAGATGAAGCACTTCTTTTTATTGCTAATTTCAGGTTACACTGGGAAACCTCTATGTGAAAGTATAGGTCTATTAACGGTCTTCTTTGTTCTGTCTGTAATGATTTATTGATACTGTAAACCAGAGTTTATCAGTAAGACTGTTAAGGTTCTGTTACATTCTGGGGATCATGCCATTGACTTTGATAATGGTATCGTTGACGGCATTATCATTGTTTTCACTCATTACCCCCTCATGTCCACATTTGTATGGCAGAACAAATAAGGCCATTATGCAGGTTTAATTCTAGGAATGACTTAGCATACGGCTTACTGTCAATCTATAGGTATTTTATTTAGAAAAAAATTTTTTAAGACTTAGGGTGTTACAGTTCTAAGTCCCTCTGCTTATGTTTTTTTGTTTTGCTTATGGTCTTTTATGTACAAATCTTTTTGGTGGTAAAATTGTGTTTTATCATGAAAGATTGATTACAATGAATGATTCTGTTTCTGGTCCACAAAGTTAATCATAAGGTTTAATGTTTTAGGTTATGCCATTCTTCTCTTATAGCAGTAATGAAAATGTCCCTTAGATTCTTGAATGTCTTCTGCTATAGAAATCATACTCGGCAAGGAAAAGGCTGTTACTGGGTCTTCTCTTTATTTGCATTTTACCAGATATTGTAGTCATTTTCCCAATGTATGCATTATGGAAACATTGCATTTTGAATTGATGCCCTTTCAGAAAAGCAGCAGATTTGTTCTTTATTTGTATACTGTGGATTTTTAGTTTGCATACCGGTTATCTGGTTACCCAGTTATTGAATATTCTATCCTTTTTTTGTCATGACCTTTTTTGAAGTAATAGTAGTGTTTCCTCCTGTGACAAATAGGGGGCTAGAAATTTAACATACTTGTTCAAGGTCACAGTGTATGTGTTGAAATGAGAATACTGAAATCAATTATAGCTTTTTGGCTCTTGTCACCCTTTGTATTGTTAATGTAAGGTAATTCATGTGAATCATCTAACTAGTTCTCAAGTATGGGGACATGCAAATATGTTCATTATTTATATTTGACCTATTATAATTTTTGTAAGTTGAAAATCTGATCTTGTTTCTTCCAAGTTTAAAACCTTTTAATGTCGGGCGCCTGGGTGGCTCAGTGGGTTAAGCCGCTGCCTTCGGCTCAGGTCATGATCTCGGGGTCCTGGGATCGAGTCCCGCATCGGGCTCTCTGCTCAGCAGGGAGCCTGTTTCCCTCTCTCTCTCTCTGCCTGCCTCCATCTACTTGTGATTTCTCTCTGTCAAATAAATAAAATATTAAAAAAAAAAAGAATACTGCAAAAAAAAACCTTTTAATGTCTTCTCTGCGTGATGAAACCTAAGAACTTTGTTTTGCTTTTTAATCTCTAGTTCTAGCATCTTTTTGCAGTTCATTGAACCTGTCCCTTTTATCCATGTATTTTCCCATGTATTTGTCCCTCTAAAAACCACCTCCTTGTAGGTCTCTCACCATTCCAAATCCTTTTCAAGATTCAGCTCTTTATCTGGAAAACTTTGATCTCTGTTAAAAAACAAAATTTATCTGGGTAAATTTAAAAGTCATCTTGGCTTTATTTCATGATTTATGAATCTGGCAGCATCCCATCTGATGAAGATTTGCTGGGTCTAAGGACTCAGAGTGACCCACAGGAATAGCCAAGATGGTCCATGGCTTTGCAGAAGATAGAAATCAAATGCAAGCCAAGAGGAGGTGAGAGCAGAGCTTATTGAAGACAGAGAGAGTGTAGATACAGAGAGTCTGAAGACTCAGAAAAGAAAAAAGTGAGTCTTGTTTTTTGCTTGGGGCCTGGGTTTTATTAAGGATAATAGTCTGGTGCCCCTGGTCTTCTCAGTAATTGAGGAACAAAGAAAAGTGTTTAGGTATCCTCCATAAATCACATATACCTTGGAGTCAGGGTCTTGATGAATCAGTGGTCTTGGAAAGTTCATGACGACCCCGCCCGGTGACTCCTTAGATGTTATGTATTGTGTGGGAAGACTCCAAAGAAATTATGAAATCCTTTACCTCTACAAGGAGGACATACATTATTTCTTCTATAAGGTGTGTGTAAGGCATGGGGTGTAGGTCCTAACAAAAATAGAAGCAGGAAAAGGAGCGGGGATGAGGGGCAGCAGTTTTTCATGGGATCCCTTTAGTTTCCCTATCATATCTGGCAATACAAAGGAGCCCCATTGAGCTGCAGGAAAGGAAAGATTTTTAAAGGCAGACAGGGAACGGAAAGAAGGAAAATTATTAGCAAAAATCCTGATCAACACTACAAGGTAATCTACTGATAAATCACTTCTGTTCTCCTTAGAAGTATTGCTGGACTGTGGAATGCAACAGCCAAGAAATAATTCTTGACTTCCTGTATGGTACAACTTAGTAAGTTTATTTAAGTAACACAGGAACAGGATCCATGGGCAGAAAGGGCTGCACTTTTGCTGTATGAAGCTGGCAGTTATATGGTTAATGCTCAAGGGAGAGGGGATGTGCAAGGAGTATTAGATCATAAATGTTTTCTTCGAATTTCTACTTATAAAATTACTTTTGTAAGATTTCTCTGGTGCTTAATCAGTTTGATATTAACTATTGATAAAACATACAGGTGGTCATGAGACTCTTTAAAAATGTAGCAGCCCTTTAAGAATGGGCATCTAGCTGGCTCAGTCAGTGGAGTGTGGGACTCTTGATCTCTGGATTGTGAGTTTGATCCCTATGTTGGGTATAGAGATTACTTAAAAATAAAATCTTTTTTTTTTTAAGATTTTATTTATTTGTCAGAGAGAGAGAGATCACAAGCAGGTCGGGTGGGTGGGTGGGGGAAGCAGGCTCTCTGCTGAGCAGAGAGCCCGATGCGGGGCTCGATTGCAGGACCCTGAGATCATGGCCTGAGCCGAAGGCAGAGGCCTAACCCACTGAGCCACCCAGGCGCTCCTAAAAATAAAATCTTTAAAAAAGGTAGCAACCAGCACGTATTTGATCTCTATTGAAATTATGCAGGCTGTGCTTCTCCCTCTTTCTCTGCTGCTCCCCCTGCTTGTGCACATGCTCTCTCTCTGTCAAACAAATAAATAAAATCTTAAAAAAAAAAAAAGAAATTATGCAGGCTATAGGGCAGCCTTCTGGGCTAAAGGTAAACATTTTCTTGCTTCTATCCTTAATCATTTTCACCCTGGCCAGCTTTGGCACTTAAATCTTTAATGTTGTTGCAGGGCAAAAGACTCATCTCTTATAACTTCTTTAAGCTTACAGGGGTCAGGGTCATAGAGGTGTTCCTGCCTGTGGCCTGAAATTGGTTACTATCTGTTCATACCAGTAACCACTATGAAAGGCCATTGCTGTAGAATCCAGAGTGGACATTGGGGTGAATATGTTCTGAGTAGTAAAGATCATCTGTTGGCTGGGTGAAGGAGTCAGGAACTGCTTGCATATATCTTGATAATAGGAGAGAACAAATTGAAAGAGACAACACTTTAGGATTAATATAATAAAGGTAAAGGTGTGATAAGACCCTTTAAGTTAGAATATAGTCCACCTCTCAACTAAAAACTAATCATTGAGAGAACTAAGAGTTAGGCATTGCCTTAATTTGGGTGTGTATGAGCTAAAGCTTTGGATACATTAGTCATTTGGGAATCCACATACAATAGTTAGTTTCAATATTAGCATCACAACTTCCCTCCTGATTTTCAGTCAGGGTATCAAGGGTCATTAGGTTTTGGAGTGCCACTTTTCGAATTTGTGGGTGACTTCATGCTGGGTTTCATTAAAGGTCGCTGCTGTATTCTTGGCTAACGCTTCTATTTGTAATTCTTCCCTCAATAGAGGTGGCTTCCAGTATAAATATGGCTAAGGAATAAAACCATTAAGGAGCCAACAGATGATCTTTACTACTCAGATCTTTACTACTCTAGCCTTAACACTATTCTAATTACAAGGAATTGCTGGCAAGTGGAAGATGACTTGTCTTGGGGAGATAAGGGCATCTCTATATGCATTCCCCAATCCACTTAAAAGGAAAGTACAGCACCACTAAGCGCTTGCTTGAGTGTCTTAGTCTCAAGGATCAGACTCTTGATATTGGCTCAGGTCATGATCTCAGGGTCCCGGGTTGGAGCTCTGTTGGGTTCCACGCTCAGTGGGGTGTCTGCTTGAGGATTCTTTGCTCTCCCTCTGCCCCTCCCCCTGCTCGCACACTCTCTTTTTCTCCCTCTCTCTTTGAAAATAAATAATCTTTTTTAAAAAAGGAAAGTGGGGCTATCCATTATCTGTACAAGTTTATGGCTACCCCATGGAGTTGAGTACGCTCTGACTTTTAAGGAGCAGTTTTGTTATCCTAGCCACATAGAGTCTATCAAAGTGATAGTTGAGTTACACAGTTGTTGGGGAGTCCATGAAACAGAAAAGTTTCAGCAGCTGTTTGGGAATATTCCTTAAAGTCCCCATCCTGAAGAACACTAGCCAAACAACTGGCTTCAATTATCCTAGCTATTAACCTGGGAAATGAATGATGACAAAAACCCCACATGCAGTAAGAATCAGATAACATTCATCTAATCCTGTCAAGTTATATTTCATATCTGACACACAAAAGAAGAAGCGAAAAAAGAGGAGACAAATCACTCTGGAAAAACAGAGGGATGCATATACAGGATGTTGGCAGCAGCCTGTTTACAAGAGAAACAAGGGGAGGGTGCACATAGAGAACAGGAGAGAACACAGGTAAAGTTGTAGATTAACAGTGGAAGGGCTTGAGGCAGCTGAGCTAATGGTGGGTTGAGGGGTAAAGGGTAAGGAGAGGGGTGCCCTTAGGCCCCCTAGAGGACTATAGGACAGGTTAGTGTTTTGGTATAGGCCATAAAGTCCTGACCTTATGAAATTTTGGTCCATTTTCCTTGATTACAAAAAAAGTCTAATTGCTAAATAGGATTGAAGCTGAAGGACCCATTAATGGACCTTTTTTAAAAAAATCATCCTCCAGAGAATATTGAGGCCAGGAATTATTATAGAAGAACATAAGGCACTTCTTTAAATCCTGTTGTCCAGATTGATTTCAGTGTGTTAGGAGACAGCCCAAAGGGAATCCTTTGAATTGAGGAAGTTGATCCCATAGTCAATTCCTATAAAAGGAGGAGAGTACATTAACTACCTAGGAGTCCATTACCAAAATCCCCCTTGGCTTCGAATGATATCCCATCTAGAATATTGCCAAAGGTTTCTGGGATTCACAGTGGTGGGAGGCATTTCTCTTTCTTGACCACTTTGGTACTTTTGTACTACCTGAGAAGGAATGTTAACCTCCTTTTGTTTCCCTCTTAAATCCTAAGCCAAAACAGGTGCTGGAAAATGACTGATTCGCTGCAGAGATTAGGTCTGCCTCTTTCCATTTTCGGGGAGCCGATATATTTGGCAACCAATAATAATACCTTTTGAAAGCCTCTGGATCTAGTATTAATGGATGGGGTAGAGTCCTGGCCTTTGTTAAGAAGGGGCAGCCATTTTATATTATATTAAACATCATATATCTAAGCTAAAAGTACCTTCATTCTGAAAGCAGGACTGGGGATGCTAAATAGCCTGTGGATAAGGACAAATGAGAGACATAAAGAAATGAAAGTTTGGAACTCCTGTCTAATGCAGGCAACTTTCTCATGAGTTCAATCTATGATCTGGTCCCAAGGGAATGGTCCCCCTTTAGATGAGTTTCCTAACTGGGTAATAGCTCTAGTCCCTTTCAGGAAGCCCACAGTGAGACGCAACTTGGATTTTATGTTCATCGAGGGATCATGCCCGGTTATATAGGAGTACACCTTACCTGGGAGTCTTGGGATTGATGGCCATCCTAACGAAAAATGTAGCTGTCCTATGCCTAACAAGAATATATGCATTAAAAGAACAGGAAAAAGTAGGAGAGTCTGATTTCTGAGCCTAATTCCGTTATTGGCCAAGGTACTAGTCCCAAGCTGGTTGGTAGTAGTCCATTCCTGCCCATGGTGTAGCCACCAGAGGCAAGAGGCTCTCTCCTGAACCACTTGAGTAAGACACGTTCTGAAGACATGTGCTGAAGGGTCATACTATTCAGGACATCTCTGAAGAAGGAAAAAGAAGAGGTAAGAAACAAAGACTGGGATAAAGATGACTTACCAAGTTTCATCGAGGCTTTTGGATTTATTCTGAAATTCCCGTACAATGGCCACCAAAAATGTTTGTGGATCTTGGAGTGCAACAGCCAAGAAAGAACTCTCAAGACTTTCTATAATGCAACTTAGTAGATATATTTAAGTAGCACCAGGACAGGACCTGTGGGTGGAAAGGGCTGCACTTTTCGCTCTATGAAGCTGGCGGTTATATGCTTAGAGCTCAAGAGGGGAGGGAATGTGCAAGGAGTATTAGATCATAAATCTTCTAGTTTCTACTTGTAAAACTACTTTTGCAAGATTTCTTTGGTGCTTATCATTCATTTCGATATTAACTATTGGTGGAATACACAGGCAGTCATGAGACCCTTTAAGAATGTAGCAACCAGCACTTAGTTGATCCTTATCGAAATTATGCAGGCTATAGGTCAGCCTTCTGGGTTAAGGGTGAACATTTTTCTGCTTGTATTCTCAGCTGGAGGACAACTTTGCCTAAAACAGTGCAAACTATAGGTTAGCTGGTTAAATGTCGCATTCTTGGTGGGGAGGATGGGACAAGGAGGGGTGTTCTTTAAACTCTAGTTAGGTTTGCTTATTAAGTCTTGGTTTACTGATGTGGTGGCTTAACACTAAATGACTCCATTTTGATCTTGTGGTTTTGTTTTTAACAATTCAGTGATTCATGAAATAGGTGCATCCAGTCTAGCAGAGAGAAAAAGGAGATCCAAGGAGCTATACAAAATGAAAGACTTTTCTGGGCAGAAAGGAGTGGGAACAAGAATATTTTACCAGACGAAAAAGCAGTTTGGTTTTTGTAGTTAGCTTCCTTTTAGGGGATGGCAGCGGTCTAATTAGGCAGGTTACCTAACTAGTAATGATCAGGCCATTCCTGATTGGTTAACTATTCTGTTTCTGGGAAAGCTAAAACTGTAAGTAAATCTTGGTGATGTGAAAGTTAGCATAAGTGACTCCAGTTTAGGCTTGTTGTCTTCTTTTTTGGCACCTCCTAAATCTAGGTTATATGCAGATTTTATGTTACTGGAATTATTAGATCATTTTATAATTTCCTGTTTTCTTTTGTCTCCTCTAGATTATGAGCTACCCAAAGGCTTTGTATCATTAGGGCTTGGCACTATACCAAACATATTCTAGGAGCTTAGTACATGTCAATGAATGTAGATCATGCCTGTTTGTGTCCAACTTTATCTGTTCTTTTTTTTCCATAGTTTTTGCCTGGGATGTTCCAGTTGCACCTCATAACTTTGCCTCCGGTCTCACCCCCTCTTCTATCCTTACTTTACATTCTTCTTTTAATTTTTGTTGTACTTTTATTTCTGTCCTACTAATTGTCCATCTTTCTGAGATACTAATTTGTCCTTTTACTTGACCATGTTATTAAAATACTTAAATAGTTCTCCCATTGCCTACAGGATGAATTTTAAGTTACTACAGCACGACTTTGGAAGCAGATCATGTTTTCCCATTGGCACTGCTCCCTGCCAACAGCCCTAGTTAGAATTTAGCCCTAGTAAGAATTAATTGCTTTTTATTGTATCTGTGCCTTTGCATGTGCTGTTCTACCCTTCCCAAATCTTAGCTGATAACTTCAAAACTTTGCTGTTTCTTCCAGAAAGCTCCCTCTTCACCTCTAATAAATTCGCTTCTCTTGTATAATATAATTTGTCTGTGTTAACCTTTGTATTAGACTGAACTTCTTGAGGCCTGTGACCATTTCATATTCCAGTTCTGCTTGTCTTAGTACATAGATCTGCTTATTGAATGCTGTTGAAGCTAACTGAATGTCTGTAGCATATGGAATAAATATTACTTGAATTGGAAGTTAAATTTTAAGAAAATGATGCTTCAGGAATTTTAGGAAAATGACGTTTTAAAGCATTAATCAATATTTAAATCATTAATCCAAAATGAAATTTTTTTATTTATAGAAGGACTGTTAGATAATTTAAAATGATTCTGATTTCTTTGTATTGAATGTTCTGGGAAAATATGAAAAAGATTTTGCTCGATAACTTAATTCTTTTAAAAATAGAGTTAATGGGGCACCTGGGTGGCTCAGTGGGTTAAAGCCTCTGCCTTGGGCTCAGGTCATGATCCCAGGGTTCTGGGATCTAGCCCTGCATCAGGCTCTCTGCTCGGCAGGGAGCCTGCTTCCTCCTCTCTCTCTTTGCCTGCCTCTCTACCTACTTGTGATCTCTATCAAATAAATTTTTTAAAAAATCTTTTAAAAAATAGAGTTAATTATCAGAACATTCTAGAGCATTACTTTATTCCCATGCTGATGTCATCTTACCATCTTATTTATTTGTTGTCAGGTAAGGGAGAGAAAGAGGAGGAGTGGGGAGGAGGAGAGAGGGAGAGTTGGGAAAGGAGTAAGGAAGAGGGGAAGTGTGTTGTGTGTGTGTGCGTGTGTGTACAAGTAGTGTGTGAGAGAAAAGGGTGTGTTTATTTTATTCTTCTGTGTGCAGACTTTAATTTCTCTGCTTTTAAATATGGATACAGAGCCTTTGTCTCCAGAAATTTCCAAGTTCTTTGGCAATTCTGCAAATAAACTTACTTGATTCTTCTTCTTCTCTTCCTCCTTCTTTGGTGTTCTTGTTCAGCCATCAGTATTTCTGTTACTTTAAAGACTTAAATATATTGTGGATATTTTTCACCAAAAATATTGTTCTTGTGAATTTGTTGTCATTTTAGTGCAAGGAACAGAGATAAACTTTAAATCTTTTGTGCTGAAGCAGAAGTTAATAATGGTCAGCAATTTTTAGTGTAAAAGTTGTATAAATTGAGATGCTCAATTTCTTTATATTAGAAAACAACAGTATAATTAAAATGGGCAAGAACTAGTACATCTGGAAGGTGCTCAGAGAGTAGGAAAAGCAGCAGCTACATTGTAAGCTCCATAAGAGAATGGGTTTGTGTCTTTTTCTATTTGTATTTGCTTTCCATTGTAAATACAGTGCCTACTATGGTGTAAGGTAGTGTGTGGTTAACCATTAGTTACTAGAAAGCCATATTTTGTAATTTTTATCATTGTAGATAAAAGTGCATCTAAGAGATATGCTCACTTTTTGTTTGGTTTCAGTTTTTTTTTTTTTTTTTTAAGATTTTATTTATTTGACAGAGAAAGATCACAAGTAGGCAGAGAGGCAGGCAGAGAGAGAAGCAGGCTCCCCACTGAGCAAAGAGCCTGATGCGGGGCTCGATCCCAGGATCCTGAGATTCTGACCTGAACCCAAGGCAGCAGCCCAACCCACTGAACCACCCAGGTACCCCTGGTTTTAGTATTTTGATCCTGCTTTCCTTCTCCATTTCACCTTGGAAAGCCTGATATGAAAATTATCAAAATTTAAAAAAAAAAATTTCTTCTGATTTTGTCTTTTGTTTGTTTATACTACTTTCCATAGTTGTTGCATGTTTATTTGGCTCATTAAAATTGGGAGTTAATTTATGTTCTAACCATTATATAGTACATTGTTAGTACACAGAAAGCTTTTATTGTTAATAAGCTTGAGATTAGCTTTACTAATTTCAGCTCATTTAGACACACACCTATAAAAAATTAACTCTAAAATAAAGTGTAAATAAAAGACCATACTATCAGGGGCACCTGGGTGGCTCAGTGGGTTAAGCCGCTGCCTTCGGCTCAGGTCATGGTCTCAGGGTCCTGGGATCGAGTCCCGCGTTGGGCTCTCTGCTCAGCAGGGGGCCTGCTTCCCTTCCCCTCTCTCTGCCTGCCTCTCTGCCTACTGTGATCTCTCTCTGTCAAATAAATAAATAAAAATCTTTAAAAAAAAAAAAAAGACCATACTATCTTTTTTGTGAAGATTATGTTCACATCTCATCCTTTTCAATGAATAGTATAGATGTATTGTATGAAAAAGACAAATTATTTTTGTATTGAATATGAACACTTCTTTTTTAAGCTAGGACCACAAGGTTAAGTTCTGAGGAGATTTTATCCTTAATAGCATCACAGAAACAGTTAACTTCTTAGTAAATAAGAAACAATGCTGCCACCTTGATTCAATTTTAAAGTGTACGTTTGGTTGCTAATTAAGATACTTTTCATCATTAATTCATAGTACCTTATTTTATTATTATTATTTTTTTAAGATTTTATTTATTTATTTGAGAGAGAGACAGTGAGAGAGAGCACGAGTGAGGAGAAGGTCAGAGGGAGAAGCAGACTCCCCATGGAACTGGGAGCCCGATGCGGGACTCGATCCCGGGACTCCAGGATCATGACCTGAGCTGAAGACAGTCGTCCAACCAACTGAGCCACCCAGGCGCCCTAATTCATAGTACTTTAAAATGATTCCCTACTAGTAAGTTGGTTTTTTTTTTTTTTTTAAGATTTTGTTTATTTATTTGACAGAGAGAGATCACAAGAAGGCAGAGAGAGAGGAGAAAGCAGTCTCCCTGCTGAGCAGAGAGCCCGATGGGGGGCTCGATCCCAGGACCCTGGGATCATGACCTGAGCCGAAGTCAGAGGCTTTAACCCACTGAACCACTCAGGTGCCCCTCTATTAGGCAGTTTTTTCAAAGAAGTATTAATAAGGTAAATTTAGACAATTATTTTAAAACTAAGGTGATACCCACCAGATGGTGCTGTTTTGCCTGTTTTGTTTGTACAAATACAGAGGTTAAAAGAATACAGAACTTTTAAGAAGTGTATAGAAGATCTTCTAATATTTTTAGGGCATATTTTGGGGATAGAGGATCTCAGTGGAAAGTAATGAAACATAAACTTATTCAGTACTGAATTTTATCTATTTTTTCTGAATTTTATCTTAGAGGTAGAAGCTATTGCTAGAGTTATATGCCATAGAACATCTATTTAGTAGTCTAAAATTAAGTAGATATTCTTAAGGTTGACATAAAGTAAATCTTATTAACTATCATAATTCCATATGCATGAAAATATAATTATTATTATTTATTTTATTTAATTAATTTATTTTTAAAAGGATCTTACTTATTTATTTGACGGAGAGATACACAGCAAGAGAGGGAATACAAGCAGAGGGAGTGGAAGAGGGAGAAGCAGGCATCATGCCCGCTGAGCAGGGAGCCCCATGCAGGCCTAGATCCCAGGAACCTGGGATCATGACATGAGCCAAAGGCAGATGCTTAACAACTGAGCCACCCAGGCATCCTCCAAGTTAATTCTTATTTAAGAAATATATACAGATCGTCTACTATATGTAAAGCACTGTCCTAAGTAGAATGAGGGAAACTATAGTAGGGAGAACTTTATACTCTTACAGGAAATATCTGTAGGATTCCAAAACTAAAATACAAAGAAAAAGTAAAAAAAAAAAAAAAAAAAAAAAAAAGATAAATGTTGTTAGAGAAAGCAGTATGGTGGTTCATAATCTTAAGAGTATTATGAAGATGGGGGCACCTGGATGGCTCAGGGGGTTAGGCCTCTGCTTTTGGCTCAGGTCATGATCTCAGGGTCCTGGGATCGAGCCCCGCGTCGGGCTCTCTGCTCGGCGGGGAGCCTGCTTCCCCCTCTTTCTCTGCCTGCCTCTCTGCCTACTTAAAAAAAAAAAAGAGAGAGAGAGAGAGAGAGAGTATTATGAAGATGATGTTAACATAATTATGATTAAACTATACACAAAGTTTAGGAATACAAGAAAATCTATCTGTATTTACTAGCCTTATAGTGAGTGGTATGTTTTATTCACTGAATTCAAAGTAACACATGTACTTTTCCAGAGGAAAAAAATCAAATTTAAGAAATAAAAGCAACTTCAATCTCTAATTTCACACATTCCAATAAAATCATTGTGGCCATAATCAACAATGACTTTGGCAAATAGTTATAATAGCACCTGCATACTTCTCATGCTTCAGTCTCATGGCCAGATACAAATAAAAATGGAAGTGATAATAAGATCAGAAAAATAAGTAGACTAAAATCCTAGGAATACTGGCTGAATCTTCTGTACTTCACTGAGAAGTATATTTCATTAGCCCATCATTTTTAACTATAATGGATAGTCATTCAATTGTAGTGTCTAAATTAACAGTGCACAACCTACTACTTTCTTCCTAATATACAAATTAATTACTTAAAAAATTTACTTAAGTTGACATTTAATGTTCTATTTAAAAAAATTAATAAACCTTTGGGGCACCTGGGTGGCTCAGTGGGTTAAAGCCTCTGCCTTCGGCTCAGATCATGGTCTCAGGGTCCTGGGATCTAGACCACTTGGGGCTCTTTGCTCAGCAGGGAGCCTGCTTCCTCCTCTCTCTCTCTGCCTGCCTCTCTTGCCTACTTGTGATCTCTGTCAAATAAATAAATAAAATCTTTTAAAAAAATTAATAAACCTTTTAAACTTTTGTTTTAATTTTAGTGTGGTAAACAGGGATATATATATATATATAAACTCTATTAAGTAATGAATACCTTTTTTAAAGTATAAAGAGGTGCTGACATCAAAGCGTATGAAATCTTCTGATTCTAATTCTTCATCTTCATTTCATCAGTGAGGGTACTCTGAGGCTCAGAAGGGTTAAATGGTTTAGTCAGATACATTCAGTCATTTTTTGGCTTATTAGTTTAATATTTTAACTTTATTAAGTACATGGACAAATTGGGAACATTGACCTGATTTTTCAGCTACAATAAAATGGTGTTTTTTTTTAATTAAAAAATTTTTTTAAAAAGATTTTATTTATTTATTTGACAGAGAGATCACAACTAGGCAGAGAGGCAGACAGAGAGAGAGGGGGAAGCAGGCTCCTTGGTGAGCAGAGAGGCCTATGCAGGGCTTGATCCCAGGACCCTGAGACCATGACCTGAGCTGAAGGCAGAGGCTTAACCCACTGAGCCACCCAGGTGCTGCTCTTTTTTTTTTTTTTTAACACATGAAAGAACCTTGCTATAAAGTATGAACTTTGTAGTAGGAAAAGGGAATTGATATATGAAATATATAGCCTTAGTGTAAAAAAAAAATAAAGTTTAGGGCAAAGAGGTAGCCTCTTGTATTTTAGAGACTTTTTCACTATCTTCTTTACTTTTTTTTTCCTTCATCAACAATAAAACATTGGTTACAAGCTTCCCTGGACATTTATGGCAGTCCACTCCTACAAAAACAAACTATTTTATCCTTAGGTTCCCAAAATTAAGAGGATAATAATTCTGTATTGCTCTTTTATTAGCTGTATATTATTTCTCATGTTGAAACTCATGATTGAGAGGGTGGATTCTGAAACATTCTTTTTTTGTTGTTGAAGAAATTTAAAATCATGTCATGAAGATGGATTGAAAAACCTGGGTAGTTTTTATTTGAAAACCCGGGTATATGTGATAACCCTCCTCCATTTGATGAGCTTTCTTCATGTGGAAATGAGATTAGATCTATTGATTTATTCGTGAAACCTCAAGGATAGAAGAACCAATGAGTAGATGGTATAGATTGAATCATTTTAGCTCATTAAAGGAATACTTCCTAGTAGTAAAGAAATACAAAAGTAGAGTAAGCTTGTTTTGGAGGTAACAAATTCCCTTTCTCAGGAGGTATTATAGATCAGATTAGTTGGCAGAAATTAAACTAAGTTGGCACATGAATCAAGAAGATATAATTAATTGGGCTAAATGACCCTTTTTATTTTTATGTGCTTCGGTATACTTGGTGGAAATAATTTATAAGAGTTTTGTTTGTTTATTCTTAAAATAAGAGTTAATTTTAAAAAGACAATTGGTTTAGTAGAAATATTCTACTCTTATATCAACTAATCAATAAACTTGAAGACTTTATGGATCTTTGGTTTTGCCATAAACAATTTAATTGATTTTCCTAAGAGAGTGTATTTTGTTTGTTCCTTTCACTGCAAGCCATTTGAAGAGACGATTGATTGGTAGCAAAAATTTGGAAGAGAAAAAAATGATAAGCACTAGAAAGGAAGATAAGCCATTTTAAAATAAAATACTTCCATTTTTAAGAAATTTTTTATTTTAAGTAGGCTCTACAACCAACATGGGGCTTGAACTCACAACCCTGACTGAGATCTAGAGTCACATGTTCTACCGACTGAGCCAGCCAGGCTCCCTGATTAAAGGCATTTTGAAGATGTACGTTGAGTTGATATTTTGGGTTTTATTTTATTTTCTTATTTGTTTATGATCACAGATATTTTCTGCCTTCTATTACCACTCTTTTCTTGTCTGTTTCTTTTCCATAAATTCCAACAAACTAAACTATCCATAACTAAATCTGTCTAAAATTCTCCTCAGTTGTTGGTGATTTTATAAGTAGTAGGGTCCTTTGTAATATAATCACTAAAATGATGACTGCATTAAAACATGTTGTGTAACTTCCTAATTTAACAGAGTATTTTGGAAGAAGAGGAGAGAAGGGTCTACCCTAATATTTTTAACTCTTTTTTTCTTGACATACTAGAGGGAAATACATATTTTTACCTATTACTAGAAGTAAATGGATAATAGTAAAATATTTGACTTTATTTGGGGCACCTGAGTGGCTTAGTTGTTTGAGTGTCTTCCTTCAGCTTTGGTCATGATTCCGGAGTCCTGGGATTGAGCCCCACATTGGACTCCCTGCTCAGTGGGGAGTCTGCATTTCCCTCTGCCCCTCACCTGCTCATGCTCTCTCTCTCTCTCTCAACCTCTGAAATAAATAAATAAAGATCTTTTTAAAAAAATTTTTTTTTAAAGATTTTATTTATTCACTTGACAGAGAGAGATCACAAGTAAGCAGAGAGGCAGGCAGAGAGAGAGAGGAAGGGAAGCAGGCTCCCTGCTGAGCAGAGAGCCCGATGTGGTACTCGATCCCAGGATCCTGAGATCATGACCTGAGCCGAAGGCAGCGGCTTAACCCACTGAGCCACGCAGGTGCCCGATCTTTAAAAATTTTTTGACTTTATTTTAATTTGGGAGTAGGTGTTTGTGATTGTATGTGTATGCGTGTATCTTTATATATCATTTATATCCTTAATACTTTCAAAAAGAATTTGAGATCTTTAAAGTCCTCTTGTACACACACACACACACCACACACATACACACAGAGTTTTATTTGTTCATCAGACATTTACTGAAGTCAGGTGGAAAATGAGTGAGTGAAATGAGCCAATTTGAAGCAATAGATATTGATTGATAGATATATTATAACCTCTTTTCAAAATCAGATCCATAGCACTATATAATCTTGCCTTCAGTTATGCCATGTAAATAAGATTGCTATGTATGATATTAAAATAGTTGAGAAATGAGACCAGAACTGAATGAAAGGGTTTCCTGGTTAACCTGTCATCATCAGACAAATTAAGTGATCATCCAATTTTGTAAGTATGATCTTTTCTTTTACTTATTAATTCATGTATGTTTTCATTTAACTAATATTAATCTTAACTATGTATAAAACTTCACTTTAGACATTGGATACAGAGCATCAGAGTTTTCCTTCAATGACAGAGCTCACAATCTAACAGTGAAGACAGATCTGAGAATTAAATTTCTTATTCAATAAGTATTTCTAGTAAAATAGCTTACAACATGGAGTCTAATGACTTGAGTTCTTACTCTGCTACTGCTTATTCATTCAGCTAACATTAATATTAAATGTTTATTATCTATATCAGAAATGTAGAGATTAGTGAGATATAACCATACCTTAAGATTCAGTCACTTTAGGATGATGACAGGCAGTTGCTAGCTATCATATAGTATGATAACTGTGAAGATTAAATTATGGATAAAATCTTAGAAGTAGATTAGCTGTGAGGGATTGCAAGAAGTTTTCTCAAAGAGCTGATATTTGAGCTGGGACCTGCAGAGTGAATAGAAATTAGTTTGGGAACAGAGGAATCAACATGGACAAAGGAGGAGTTACCCTATGTCCCATTACAGGGATCTGCATGAACACACAGAAACATGAGTGAGTAAAGTATATTTAGAGAATGATGAAATGTTGTATAGTCTGGTTAAAACACTAGGAATGTGGTAGGAGAAGTGGTATACCACTTCTTAGTATACCACTAAGGAGTGGTAGGAGAAGAAGCTATACTTGTGGGTTGGAGCCAAATTTTGAGAGGTCCTATATACTGGGCAAAGTTGTTAGGTGCTTATATAAGAGGTATTTTGGATCTGTGGAAGGTTTTTAAGGAAGAAAACATGCTTAGTTTGCATTTTACTAAGACAGTTGATAGAATATAGGATGAAGTAGAAGTTGAGGCTGGTGGCAGGTATACTAATTTGAAAATTCTTCATGATATGAATAAGATAAAGAGGATCTGTTATAATGAGGTAGTGGTGACTTCAGAACAAAGAGGGTAGATTCAGAATATAATTCAGAGGCTTGAATTGATGGGATTTAGTGACTGGTCAATGAAGAGAGATGGGGGGTATAAAGTTTTTACAAAAGTTAGATATTTTATTTTTTGAGATTTTATTTATTTATTTTACACAGAGAGACATACAGCAAGAGAGGGAACACAAGCAGGGAGAGTGGGAGAGGGAGAAGCAGGCTTCCTGCTGAGCAGGGAGCCCCATGTGGGGCTCCATCCCAGGATCCTGGGATCATGACCTGAGCCGAAGGCAGATACTTAAGGACTGAGCCACCCAGGCACCCCCAAAGTTAGATATTTTAACCAATTAAAATTGTTGTTTCTTTCACTTTGACTTTCCCTCTATCATACCCTCATGTTGGGAGGCATTAGAGTGGCCAGAGGCATTTTGGGGATCTGGTTAAGGGGATACACTTAGATGGAGTACATGGTTTGCAGTTGTTTCTGTGTATTTTTTTTTTTTTTAAAGATTTTATTTATTTATTTGACAGAGAGAAATCACAAGTAGATGGAGAGGCAGGCAGAGAGAGAGAGAGGGAAGCAGGCTCTCCGCTGAGCAGAGAGCCCGATGCGGGACTCGATCCCAGGACCCTGAGATCATGACCTGAGCCGAAGGCAGCGGCTTAACCCACTGAGCCACCCAGGCGCCCCTGTTTCTGTGTATTATTAAGTTCTTACTAGCTGTTCTGGCGTAGTTATGACTTACAGGAATATTCTTTTTCTTTTCTTTTAAAAAGATTTTATACATTTATTTGAGAGAGCGAGTGAGTACATAAGAGGGAGGGGCAGAGGCTTTCCGTTGAGCACGGAGCCTGACTTGGGGCCTGATGCTATGATCCTGAGATCACAACCCGAGCTGAAATCAAGAATCCAACACCCAACTGACTCAACCATCCAGAGGCTCTGGGAGAGTCTTCAGCAGACTCCGTACTGAGCACAGAGCCTGATGCAGCAGCGCTCAATCACAGGACCCTGCTCACGACCTGAGCTGAAACCAAGAGTCAGATGCTTATTTGACTCTACCATCCAGGTGCCCCCCAGGAATATTCTTACTGTCCACTGTGCTGATGGTTTTGTGATATGTAGATGTAAAGGCCAGGGGTCTTAAAGCAATCTAAATAAGTTCTGTG
Source organism: Neogale vison (assembly GCF_020171115.1). NCBI lineage: Eukaryota > Metazoa > Chordata > Mammalia > Carnivora > Mustelidae > Neogale > Neogale vison. The sequence continues at coordinate 187,948,964 of NC_058092.1, forward strand.
GGTCTGGTATCAGAAATATTTAGGCAGAGGAAGTGAAACATGGTTTAAGTATATGGAGTCAGAAGCTAGTCTGGAAAATTTTTCTAAATCTTTAAAGTCATATATGAAAGAAACTTAATAGGAGTTTTCCTAAGTCTGACAACATTCCTAAAAATGTATATGACCTTATCATAACTTTTAAAACTGATAAAAAACTTTTAAACTATCCATAATAAAAACTGATCAAACATTAGCAGAAAGACTGAATTATGTTTTTATTTTCTTAATATTATAAGATTTTAATATGATAAGGCAATCAAGTATGCAGCCAGAAAGGTAGGAAAATAAGACCAAATAAGAGAAAATAAGGAAGTTGTAGGAAAATATGGAGGCTGTTGAAGCAGTTGGTAAAAATATACCAGTCTTCCTGAATTTCTGATGTTCGTCATATTTGTCAGCTTTTAAAAATTTGTAATTTAGGGACACCTGGGTGACTCAGTTGGTTGGACTACTGCCTTGGTCTTGGGTCATGGTCCTGGCATCCTGGGGTCGAGTAACACATCGGGCTCCTTGCTTGGCGGGGAGCCTGCTTCTCCCTCTGCCTCTCCCTGCTGCTCTGCCTGCCTCTGCTCTCTCTCTGACAAATAAATAAGTAAAGTCTTTTAAAAAATTAAAAAAAAATTGTAATTTGTTGTGGTTTATTTTCATATTCTAAATAAATGTTTACGTCACATCTAATTTGGTATCCTGTTCCTTAAAAAGAGTTCCCTAAGTTGTAAAAGATACTGGTCCATAAAACATGGATCCTTTCTTCAAAGGAAACAAAAGCTAAGATTTATTTTGTGTAAGTGTTGAAATAGTTAAGTCAAGCGACAGTTAAGGGAGTTCCATGTTTCAGTATTGTGTTAGAAGATAAAGATAAAAAAGAAACTTGAACAGAGATTTGGGGTAGAATAGAATGTAGCTATTTTAACGTCTATAGTGGGTTAGAGTGATATCTTCCCTTAAAATTTTATCAGATTCCTTCTGGTACATAGCTTTGACAGCCTTGATGATATTTTCTTCATTAATGTTCTTCAGAAATTAAATGGGAGAGCTTTGATGAGGGGGATGAAGGCTTCTACCTTATACCAGCTAATGAAGAACAGACAGAATCACTCCTTGTTGTATAATAAACCGGTTTTTGCCCCGGTTCCTGGTACAAAGCAACTAAAACCCTTGGAATTTCCCAAGTGACAGAATGGTGTCTTTGTTGTTTATGAGCTCCTTGGATCACTGTGCTATCACTGCCATTATGCTAATGAGATGGCTCTTGGTGAGCCCCTTGATCACTTTGGGAGGGGGCTGGTTACCTTGGAAGATCCAAATCATGTGATTGTTTAGAGGGTTGGGACTTTGAGCCAGCCCAACTTCTGGGAAAGGGGTTTGGAGATTGAGTTTAGTTGTAAGGCCAATGATTCTTTCACTCACTGTAATGAAATCCCAGTAAAAACTCTGGACATTGAAGCTCAGTGAAACTTCTTGTTAATGAACAAAATGAGTGGCTTTTCTTGTGGAAGGATAGAGGGGATTTCTGAATAGGATAGATTAGTAGCAATAAAATAATGAAAACTTTGAATGAATTTACTTCGAACTGTTAACCCTAAAAACAAAGCTGCAAGCTATTTTTACCAGCAAAAATGGGTTTATTTGGGAATAAAGAATAGAAATTCAGGACTGGCAAGCTGGGGCAAAACCATAGGCGAGTCCAGAGACCAAAGGAGAGTTTTGCTCTTTTATAGGGGAAAGGGGGAAGTTGGGAAGACTTTTATAAACAAAAAATCCATTGGGGTAAACTGGGAGTTGGAAGTATAATGTCTTTAATTGGCTGAGTTGTGACAATCTCTCTTTGGCTGGGCTGTTGCCTGGGGTGGAGGAAAACCTTCTTCCTCCTGCGAGCTTAGTAAAGTAGTAGCTAAAGCAGTGTGGGGGCACCAGGATGGCTCATTCAGCTGAGTGTCTGCCTTAGCCTCAGCTCAGGTCTTGATCCCAATTTTGGGATCAAGCACTGCACTGTGCTACCCACTCAGGGTGGAATCCGGTTCTCCCTTTCCCTCTGCCCCTTGCCCTGCTTGTGCTCACTCTTTCTCTTTCTCTCTCTCACTCTCCCTCTCTAAAATTAATAGATAAAAATCTTATAAAAAATAAAGTATTATGGTGTTGCATGGCACATATCTTTCTGTTGGAATGCAGTTGACCACCAGTGGTAGGGCATGAGAACTCCGCATCTGCCCACCTCACTCCATTTTAGTGAGTTTTCCCTTTATGAATTTTCACAAAATAAATGGTAAGATAATCATATAGTGTGCTAAAGGGAATAATAGAAAAAAGTCTGTATAAGATACAGAGCTAGTTTAGAGGAGGGAACTGTTAACTCCGAGTAACGTCAGTATTGAAGATCAGTAAGATAAAATTTTGGATGACTGTGAGAATCCCTATCTAGTTTCTCCCTGAACCTCCTTTTTATTCAGGCTTTAGTTTTCTGGTTAGCTCCAGGTGTTCTTTTTACAATTTCTTTCTTTCTTTCTTTCTTTTTTTTAAAGATTTTATTTATTTATTTGACAGAGATCACAAGTAGACAAGAGAGGCAGGCTCCCTGCTGAGCAGAGAGCCCGATGCGGGGCTCAATCCCAGAACCCTGGGATCATGACCTGAGTTGAAGGCAGAGGCTTTAACCCACTGAGCCACCCAGGCGCCCCTCTTTTTACAATTTCTTACTTGTGCCCTCCCTGCCTTCAGGGCTTACGTAGTTTTCTGTCTGGAAGTTCTTGCTCTGGCCAGTATGCTAACTTCAGTTTGCCTTAAATTCAGGATTCCTTAAAAGGTTATCTGAAAACCTTCCTGATCCCCCTCTCTGTCATGCTAACATCTCCAGACCTCCCATGTTAATACTTTCTGTATTGAATTAAAATTATTTTTGGTTTGCCACTTCCTATAAATTGTATATTATCTGAAGATAGAAACTGTTTTAATTCTTCCATCTCTACCGAAAATAAGAAAACATTTGCAGGAAAAAAATTTTTTTAATGCAGTGTCCTCACCTGCACATGTATTGTGGGATTGTTGAGGGCAACAGTCAAGAAAAAAATTCTTGAGACATTTTATAGTGCAACAAGGGGGAGGGGACATGCAGGGAGTATTAGATCATAAATATCTCCTTCGAGTTTCTATGAGTAAAACTAGATTTCTCTGATGTTATCATTCAGTTCGATAGTAACTATTGGTGAGATCTACAGTCATGAGACCTTTAAGAATGTTGCAACCAGCACTTATTTGATCCATATCAAAACTATGCAGACTATAGGTCAGCCTTCTGAGCTTAAAGTGAATGTCTTCTGCTTCTATCACTTATCACATGCTCTCTTGCTTTCTCTCTGTGTGCCTAAATATACAAACAACTGTAATTTTTAAATACTTAAAAGTGTAATTTTCCTTAAAAAATCTAGACTTTTGAGTCACTTTGTTCCAGTTAACTATGTTATATAATTTTACAATTTTTTTTTATTTTTTAAAATATTTTATTTTTAAGTAATCTTTACACCCAATGTAGGGCTCAAACTCATGACCCTGAGACCAAGAGCTGCATGCTCTACCAACGAAGCCAGTCAGGTGCCCCTGAAATTTATTTTAAATGCATTTGTACTGAACATATACATGAAAGTTTTGTTATACATTTGAGAAATACTAATATAACTAATACAATAACTAATAAACTCTTAACTTTTTTTCTGGAGGCTCTAACTTCAGTAAGCTATTATTCGATTTCACATTTTTTAAAAAAAGATTTTATTTATTTATTTGACAGAGATCACAAGTAGGCAGAGGGGCAGGCAGAGAGAGAGAGGGAAGCAGGCTCCCTGCTGAGCAGAGAGCCCAATGCGGAACTTGATCCCAGGACCCTGAGATCATGACCTGAGCCAAAGGCAATGGCTTAACCCACTGAGCCACCTAGGTGCCCTCACATTTTTTAGTTATCGTCAAATTCATCCTTTTTTGGTTCTGTGTTCATTTTTGGTTCGTGTTCCTTATAAAAGATCAAAATGATTCATAAATATATAGAAAACAAAAGTTCCTCACGGTTCCTTACCCATGAGATAACTAATACCAGTAATTTGGTATATATTTTTCCAACATTTCCTTAAAGAGTATTTGATATAAACAAAAGAGTATGTATCATGTCGTGAAGCATACCACTGAAACTAAACCTTATGAACCCATCACCCAATTTAAGAAATGAAATGTTATTAGTAGCTTTGAGACTCCTTTTGTACTCTGCCTAGATCTCATTCTTCCAAATCCCCCACTGAAGTAACCATCCTCCTGAGTATAGATTCGGTTTTTTTTTTTTTTAAATAAAATTCATTTTCTTAATAGTTTTACCATGAATATGTATTCCTAAACAACAGGTTTTTCAGTTTTGTTTTTAAAATGTATAAAAATAATGCATGTTTGTATATTTCTATGATTTATCATTATTGGGACATGTAACTATAGCTCATTGATTTTCATTATTGAAAAAATAGTATTCCACTGCATGAATATGCATCATTTATTTTCTGTTCACCTACTGATGGACATTTATGTCATTTCTAACTGCTTTGTGATTATGAACATTCTTAAACGTGCCTCTTGTACATATGCAAGAATCTGTTTAAGGTAGTGGCTATCAAAATACTGTCAACTGCAACTAACAGCAAGAAATACATTTTACATTAAAGTGCCCGAATAGGCACACAAAAGTATACAAACACACCCTTCTGTGATTGAAACTCAGATTTCAGAAAATATTATTTTTATTACTTAACATAATAAAATAAAAATTTAAGAAAGTTAATAACAAATACAGTTTAACAGTCTCTAAAATGAGCAATAAAAACATGCATCTTTAGAAATATTTTGTTTCGGGGGCACCTGGGTGTCTCAGTCGTTAAGCGGCTACCTTAAGCTCAGGTCATGATCCCAGGGTCCTGGGATTGAGGCTCACATCGGGCTCCCTGTTCAGCAGGAAGCCTGCTTTCCCCTCTCCTGCTCCCTCTGCTTGTGTTCCTTTTCTCTCTGTGTTTCTCTCTGTGAAATAAATAAATACAATCTTTAAAAAAAGATTTGTTTTAGAAATATTTATACAATTTTGGAAATTTTTATGAATTGTATTCTTGCCTATTCATAAATTCATTTCAGTTCCCTGCATACAGAACAATGCAAAGTGTTTATTTGGTACACTGTTGAGCCTGTTGCTTTTCTATGTTTTTCATTAAGTCACAGTTGGAATCCTTTTTGTACTAGTAGGTTGTTGTCTATGGTAATATACTCTTTCTATTTAGCAATAGAAATTTCCTAATCTAAAAGAATTCATTCTGTTTGGTTGGGTATCAAATTTAATATAATTATTGATTCACAGTCTAAAAACTGGATCTTTTATCCAAATGTTTTTCTTTAATGTTTCAAGTTTCTCTTTCAGAAATTAATCGTGAAATATTTTACACAGGGAGGTTCGAAGTTACAATATATTTATCATTTAGTTCAAACCTGTCTTTGTTAATAATACTCTCTTCATTAAGCTTGGGAACATATGGTGACTAGATTTTTTCTTTTTAAGTTTTATTTACTATAATATTAATGTCTTTTGGTATCCTTGGGTATGTCTGATGTATTAAAATATATCATTATTACCTATAGTTTGACATTTATTTCTTTTAAGAGTGTTTAAAATAATCCATTAAATGTGCCATTTTGTCCCCCAATTTTTTGACAGTATTTTCCAGTTGAGATTTTTTTATTCACTTGAATAAAAAGGTATATATTTTTTTCCTGCATTTCATACCATTTCCTCTGCTTAGCATTCTTTTTTCTCAAAAACCAATAAATGCACTTTAATATTGTATTATAAGTGGGTATGGTTAGTTCTAGTCTCTGAAAAAAATACGTTAGAAAGTCAGCTATTCAGTGAGCTTCCTTTCGTTACATTAACAGCTTTTATTACACTTTACCCATGAGATCTAGTGGAATTCCTGTGCTAAAGCTTTATTATATAAAACAATGATTCTAACCAACTGTTTGTTTTAGTAGCCTCCTAATTTTTAAGAATGATCCTTTGCTGCTCTGTCACTTAAACTTCTTGTAATTTTTTTTTTTAGCTGAATTTCTATTGATCAGCAGCATACTTCATAATTCTATAAATATATTTAAGCCAGTTAAATGAGTGGTTAAAATTCCTATAATACAGGGGCACCTGGGTGGCTCAGTGGGTTAAATAAAGCCTCTGCCTTCGGCTCAGGTCATGATCCCAGGGTCCTGGAATTGAGCCCTGCATCGGGCTCTCTGCTCAGCGGGGAGCCTGCTTACCTCCCTCTCTTGCCTGCTTCTCTGACTACTTGTGATCTCCCTCACTCTCTCTGTCAAATAAATAAATAAATAAATCTTAAAAAGAATAAAATTCCTACAATACAGAAAAATCTTATCTATATATATTTTTAATTAATTTTTTAAAATAAACATGTAATGTATTTTTATCCCCAGGGGTACAGGTCTGTGAATCGCCAGGTTTACACATTTCACAGCACTCATCATAGCACATACCCTCCCCAATGTCCATATCCCCACCACCCTCTCCTGTCCCCCCTCCCCCCAGCAACCCTCAGTCTGTTTTTTGAGATTTAGTCTTTTATGGTTTGTCTCCCTCCCAATCCCATGTTCTTTTATTTTTTCTTTTCCTACCCCCTAAACCCCCCACATTGCATCTCCACTTCCTCATATCAGGGAGATCATATGATAGTTGTTTTTCTCTGATTGACTTATTTTGCTAAGCATAATACCCTCTAGTTCCATCCACGTTGTCGCAAATGGCATGATTTCATTTCTTTTGATGGCTGCATAGTATTCCATTGTGTATATATACCACATCACAGAAAAATCTTGTATTAAATGGTCTTCCCATATGTATCTGACATAAATTGAAAAAATGCCTATCAAGTTAGGTTAGGAAATTTATATGATGAAAAATGAGTAACACTGCTTCTTGTTATTTGTGCAGTAGTACAGATGTTATATAATAGTATATCATCACCAAAAGATACAGCTTGTAATTCGTCAGCTTTTTTATGATTAAAACAAATATGCTCTTAAAAAATACATTCTCTGCACAATGTTTCGTAAAAAAATGTTCAGTGGCTATGTGAGTCACTTTCTTTTGCTATGTGTTATGCAACTAAATGGTGATAACTAGAATGACTAAGTACTGGACTGATAACTTTGTCTTTTTTCTTTCTCTGAAAATATCCCAGGAATGTAGAGCATGCTATTTTTCTAAGTGTTTTACAACTTTTGAAGATTTTAATCTTTCATTTGTTAGGTATCATTACAAATAATACTTGGTTTATAATTTTTATTATGTTTTGTGTGCAGCATTTTCAGTTGTAGACCTTTTCAGATCCAACAACTGAATTTGAACATGCCTTCATATTTTTACTTCCTCATTTTGTTTCTAAAAATAAAGCCATCTTTTTTTTTTGGGGGGGTGAGGGAATATGGTTTATTTCAGCTTTTGTCTTTTTTTAAATTAACATATAATGTATTATTTGTTTCAGGGATACAGGTCTGTGATTAATCAGTCTTACACAATTCACAGCACCCACCATAGCACATACCCTCCCCAAAGCCATCTATTTTAATGTAAGAATTTTCTCTTGTTTAATTAAAGTGTTTAATATTAAAATTGTGTACTTGAAAGATGTTCTTCTATAATATACTTCAAAAAAAGATTTTAAGCTAAAGGTAGTTGACAGTCTTATGGCCAATGGATAGTATTTGTTCCAAAATTTTTGATAATTACAGTGAATTATGTTAACATAAAATTACACTGTGTAGTATTAGCCCTCCTGTTATAGTGATGGTAAAGTGAACAGTGAAAAAATTAGGTGAGACATCACTGAGCAAAATATTGAACTGACCTATTTTTGTCTCATATTGATGACAATAGCTCCACTGACATTTAATGCCATCTTTCAAACCTCCACAGTTCTTGGCATTCAGTAAGTCTTAGTTGAATAAATTAAAGGCTGGGGAATGGATGAAGGAGAAATGAACTGAATATCCTACAGCTTTAAGGTAATTTTATCAGAATTGCTACCAACAAACTGACCCCAACATTTAGATACTGCAAGAAGCTCACTGAGCAAACTTATTTTTGGAATTATAACTTCATGAACTGTGACAGGACCCTTATTTATCAAAACGTGTTACTTTCTTTTCAGATTATTCATTTGAGCCCATGGGATGTTAGTTATTTTTCTAGATACTTATTTGTTGATTCGCCAGTAAATGTCAGGGGCTAGGGATTCAGAGGTAAATACGACAGTCTGCTTTCGAAGAGTTAGTAATCTAGTGTATAGCTGAGGAACAGTCATTGTGGAGATGTGGAATCACTGTTGAGGAAGTACAAAACTGGGTGCTGGGGTCAGACTCAAGTGAAGCTTCACTGTAGAGATGGGCTTAAGCTTAGTTGAAGAAAGAGTATGATTTCATCAAGTAGAGATGGCAGAGAAGACATTCTGACTTGGCCAGCATGTAAAAAAAGATGGAGAAGCCCTAGGACAGCATATTTATTAGTTTTTGTCTTCCTGGAGCAGTTTGTATGTTTTATTGAGTGTTCTGCCGTGGCAGAAAAGCAGGCAGGGATCATTTCATGGACGGTGATTAGAGGATTTTAAGCAGGTGGTCTGTTCAAATTTGCAGTTTTGAAAGGGTGCTTGGTAATTACCCTAGTTATACTTTTGGCAGATTTGGCAAGAACAGATTGTTGTAATGTGATAATGAAGTAATACAAAAAGAAATTTGGAGTGCTATTTGTATTCGTAGTCCTTTAGGAGCATTATCTAACCCATCTTCGTAACTCAATTACTGAAGTAGGTGTCTTTGAGAAATTTTTTTTCAAGTTTTTGTTTAAATTCCAGTTAGTTAACACGCAGTGTAATATTAGTTTTAGGTGTAGAATTTAGTGACTCATCACTTACATACAGTACCCAGTGCTTATAACAAGAGAGATTAAAAAAAAAAAAATGGGGGGGCACCTGGCTGGCTCAGTTGGCAGAGGCTGTGACTCTTGATCTCCAGGGTAGAAGTTGGAGACCCACGTTGGGTATAAAGATTACTTAAAAATTAAAAAAATTTTTTTTGAAGATTTAAACTTTTTTCAGGGTTTTACTTTCTCAGATAATTGGACTAATATATCAAAAGCAGAAGTGAAATGTGGGGTTTTTTGGGTCGGAGTGTTTGAATGACCAGTGCAAGACTGTACAGAGCTGTTTCCATCTGCTCTGATGACTGATGGAATTTGAGATGGTGATGACTGCTCCATCATCTTGGGTACTGAAATAAAAAGACATGGAGTAGAACCCTTCGATGACCCATGGACATTTACTGTAAATGGGAAAAAGACTTTGTTCTTTTAAGCTACTGAGATTTTGTACTTATTACTTGATAAATATTGCCTGGACCTTACCTGACCTGTCCTCATTGATGCAACCTGCATATTAAAACAGTCTTAGCTTAGAAATAGTTATTTTAGAAGGAATCATGTAGAAGTATAAAAATTATAGAACAAATTTTACCTAATCTGATTTAGAGATACTGAAACCACAGTAGTTCATATAGATAGTAATGGAGAAGTTTTCGTGATATGTGGCATCTATGAGATGAGTTATTGCAAGTATCTATAAGAAAGTCATTTTGAAAGAGATTTAAATTACCTTTAATTTATTGATCAAAATACAGCAAGTGCAGTACGAATCCACTAGAAAACTGGGTAAAAATTGAAGACAACTGCTATTGTATGTCACTGAATTTAATCTTACACTGCATGTTAGCATTTTTTTTTACATTAAGTATTTATATATTAAGAAACCTAAGTGCCTCATTTGTACTTTAATATTCACAGTTCTAAAATAATCTATATGTATATTTTTTATGAGAATGTGGTGATATTACTATTTATTTGAAAATATGAATTACTAAAGCAATTCAAAACTCATTGACATCAATTAATTGTTTTGAGTAATCATCATTATCCAGTACTGTTGGAATAATCATCTATATAGATATAAGTACCTTAATCTTTCTATACGATACTCTTTTGGTGTTTTGATTATTATCATAACTAATTATGAATAATGAGTAAAAAATCAAACTACAAATATACAAACCAATATATGCTTAAGATTGTTACCATTTACTGATAGTAAATTAGATTTCCACACTAAATGATTCCTGTTTATCTAGGTAATAAATTTAAACTACAGAAAAAAATGCAGCGTAACTTGTACACTTGTACTGTAAATAAACTATTAGCAATGAGCATCACAGTGAGAGCTGGTAATATATGAATTATTCACTGCAAACTTATTATCTCTGTGTCATTAACATGTAAGATAATGAACCTAATTACCATGGCTTTAAACTCGGGGGAGTTAGCAATTTATGTGTGGAACTTTCTGGGCTGTAGTTACCACCCACAAGGGTATTGAGAGAACTGCAAACATTATTTCTGTGTTTTGTGGTTGATATGCTCTTTCTCCTTACTTGCTTCTTGTTGGTAAATTAGTTTTTATTTATTTTTAGGGTAAGACTTATATGGGATTTTTAACTTGCTTGAATACCTTTTAAAGGAGTTATGAGAACTATTTAAGTATTTTTTATGTGTTCTTTTTAGTCTAATTTAGTGTTGTAGGTAGACGAAATATTATCAGTACACTTTCATTCACTCACATAAGTTAGCATAATCTATTATAGTAGATTACCATAAATAGTGTAATAACTTGAAAAATCTAGGCTAAAAGGTTAATAATTAATTTTCTTCTGTTAAGGGATTTTGGGCTAAATGATTTACTTTCAAAGTTTTGGTATTAGCATATAGCCACTTCTAATCTTGTATCTCTGATCTTAATTTAAGGTTTTTGATGAACTTCTTGATTCTATTTTCTCTCTTAGAGTGTAAATTATCTGTAATAAGCCATCCTAATTAAAGTTGGTAAATCTACAACTGCTTCAATTATACACTAATCAATTATACGCTAATTTAATTCTACTTATCCGGGTACAGTGCATCATTAATTGGTTTCAGCCTTAATACAACAGATTTAGAAGTGATCAAAATTTTAAGCACTTTATTTAGCTGGGAAAAAGTGAAGGATCATAATGTCAAGTAATTCACATATCAACTCTGATAAACTAAGAAATCCATCTTTTTAAAAATGAAGCTGTGCATTGGCCATTTATATTCATTGTTGAATGCCATGGTATGAGATGGTGATTAGGTAATATCTTTAGATATTAATAATATAGTTTTCTTATTCTACCTTTTCCCTTAAATTTTTAGCTTTTTAAAGTTTTAAGTAATTAATTGATTAACTTTTTAAAAAAGTAGGCTCCATGCCAAGTGTGAACTTAAACTCTGAGGTCGAAGAACCTGAACCGAGGTCACGAGTCAGACACTTAGCTGAGCCAGCCAGCCTTTACCTTTTTTCAAATGTTACCAAATTTTCCGTAGGATAGTTGTATATATAAAATCATATGGATATGTATACCTGCATTCATTGCTTTTCAACCTTTTTCTTGTCATGATTCACACAGAATATTTATTAGAAGTTTGTTTTGAACATGTAAACAAACATGTGCTCAGGTATTTTCTTTTCAGCACTGCAAAAAGATATTAAGTGTGCCTTAGAATTCTTAGGAATTTCATTACTCATTCTTCCTCCTTATGTTCATAGAGGAATTCTCCTTGCCCTGCCCTGATTTCTTCTCAATAAAGTAGTATTCTTTTGTTCACACATTTTGTATTTTTTTGTAAGAATGTCCTACATGGAGTTTTTCTAGGTTATGAAGACTATGTTAAATGCATTTCACCCTTTTGAGAAAGTTATTCTTGGTAACAAGTTTCAGGGATTCCCATGGGCCTTTGATCCATTGTATCTCATGGCCACTTTTTAAAAATTCAAAGGTGATATATGTACATAGTTAGAAATCAAATAGAACAGATGGTCTTACAATGCAAAACAAGAGAAATCCTGCTCCACATTTCCCCTTTGGCATTCCCACTTTTAACTAACTCTGTTAGTTAACAGAGGCAGCCACTTTTAACCAACTCTGTTTTGAGTGCTTACTGTGGTTATCTCTACCTGTAATAGGATTATATAATATTTCTTGATATTTCTGCTTTGCTGTGTTCTTCTCTGATTAGGTGAATCACTATTTCAGTTCCTTAATGGGTTATTTTACATCTCTAAATATATATTTCATGTTTTATTAACTGTGTTCCCTGTTTCCTGTCTCTCAGCTTCTTCTTCTTCTTTTTTTTTTTTTAAAGATTTTATTCATTCATTTGACAGACAGAAATCACAAGTAGGCAGAGAGGTAGGCAGAGAGAGGGGGAGAAGCAGGCTCTCCGATGAGCAAAGAGCCCGATGCGGGGCTTGATGCCAGGACCCCAGGATCATGACCTGAGCCAAAGGCAGAGGCTTTAACCCACTGAGCCACCCAGGTGCACCTCTCAGCTTCTTTTAATTGTAACATCATCAAAGTTGATTGTACTAGGAACTTCTTTTTTTTCGTGTATCCCCAATGGGGCATAAACATTTTTTTAATTAAAGTAATTCTTGCATATATGGGTAAAAAACAGGTTGTCGTCAAAAGATTTACACAAGATACAGCAATCTCTTGCCCTCATCTTGTTAGTGAGCCCTCTTGCTCAACAATAGACCCCAACAGCTAAAACCAGAAATAGCCAAGATTGTTTAACTCATGCTCAACTAAAACCCTTTGTTGTTCTATTTCTTATCGCATTATTGCATCCTATTATTGATAGGAGTCTAATTGATGAAGGTGTTTGCAATAACTGGAGCATTCCAACCACCAGACCAGAAAAGCCCTGATAGCGATAGAAGTCTAGAAGACCACACCTGACCACGTCCCCTTCACTGCCATGATTACTGCTGAACACATGCCAGCCCTCACCCCGGATCATGTGACCTCTGCCTGCTTTCTTGCATGTACCCACTCAGCCTCTCCTCATAAAACTCTGGGTGTCCTTATTGCCAGTGGAGAGGCCTGTTGTTAAGGCTTGAGTCTGCCACCTCTCCCAGATGCTGGTACCTGAAATAAATTTCTCCCTTTCTCTTTTCTAAACCCTTGTCTCTTGAATTTGGCTTTTCTTGAAATGAGTTTATCTTCTGTTTGGCAACAGTGTTGGCAAACCCGGTCAGGAGCTGTGCTTTGGATTTGACCAGCTTCTTTGAGATTACCCAGGTTGGAGCACTTGGCTATGGCAGCACTCAAGCGCTTTACCAGTTCCTTCCCTCAGTCAGAAGCTGTGAGAGATCATTCAGTAACACTCTCAGTTCTCTAGAAACAACCATTTTTTAATGTATTGGTTTATTCCTTCTGATACTACCCTATGTCTAATAATATGCTTATTCAGCTTTCCTTGATTAACTAATTTTAGATGTTATCTGTTGCCCTTTTTATGGCAATTTGGGATTCAGATTATATTGCATACCTACGCCTGCTTAAAGTTTTGGGAAATTATGTAATAATTTTGGTTAAATCTATAACCAATCTATACTTTATATTATAATGACCATGTAAGTACTAAATAACATAATGCGTTATATTATGTGTATTTACTTAAATACATTTTTTGGTCTTTCCTCCATCCCATATTACTTATTGCATTGCTTATTCATTTGCGTAGTTTCCTGTGGGCTAAATTGCTAATTTCCCTCTCTGTTTCAGCAGCTTTCTCAGGCATCGCTCATTGATTTTTTTTTCAAGTACTTAAACGTAGGCCCCAAAGCTCAATACATATTTTTCTGTTGACTTCTTTCCCTTAATCCTCTATCTTGCTTCAATCAATTTTTGTTTGGTTTTGGTTTTCACTCTTCACAGCTCCCTGATCACACTTCCCTTTGTTGCTCTTTTGTTGGATAAATTGCTTTTTGTTTGTTTTTCCCTTATTTTTTTATTCCCTCATTTTGCTAAGGCATATCCTTCCAGAGATTGCTGAAAAAAGAAAAGATGGAAAATGAAAACTTTGAGTACTTGTAAGCCTGTAAAATATCTTTATTTTAATCTTCAGATTAGATTGGTATTTCAACTAGGTATGGAATTGTAGGTTGAAAATAATTTTTCCTTAAAAATTAGAAGGTCTGGCTCCATTAGGAGCCAGTGATGCCCATGAAAAGACTGATGTACTGATTTCTGAGCTTTTGTATGTGATCTGGTGTTTTCTCTTTGGAATCTCTTAGGATCTTTTCTTTCCCTTGGTATTTTAAGAGATCTTTATGTGATTTTCTTAGGATGGCTCTTCTTTTTTTTTTCACCTTGCTAAGCATGTGATTTGCCCTTAGATTCTGGAAACTTGAGTGTCCTTCCTGCCATTTTTGTTATACATTTTGGATAATTTCCACCTCACCATTTTTTCCTTTGTTCTCTCTAGAACTGTGAATTATTTTTATTAATGAGTTCCTAATAATGAATACTTGGGATTTTTCTAATTTTTCACTACCCAAACTACTCACATTTATAATCTTTTTGCATGGACTTTAAAAAATTGTGCCAGTGTTTTTTGTTTTTTTAAAGATTTTATTTATTTATTCGACAGAGAGAGATCACAAGTAGGCAGAGAGGCAGACAGAGAGAGAGAGAGGAGGAAGCAGGCTCCCCACCAAGGAGAGAGCCTGATGCGGGGCTCGATCCCAGGACCCTGGGATTATGACCTGAGCCGAAGGCAGAGGCTTTAACCCTCTGAGCCACCCAGGCGCCCCTTGTGTCAGTGTTTTAAATAAGATATAACTAAAAGGAATACACATTTTAACTTTTGAGAGATGCCAAATTTCCTAAGTTGTATCAGTTACTTATGATAGAGTGTAAGTACTTATTTACATATGCTACAATGAGATAGGTGCAAATATGACATTTAATAGTTCTCATAAGCTTTTCTTTAATTATTGCTGAGGTTGGGAGCATTTTTGTTTTATTGACCATTTTTAGTATATTTTACAAAGGCTCCTTTTGTAGTCATTCTGTAGACAGAGCTGTTTGGCCTTTTTCTCCTACATTCATACCTTAATATTTTGTCTTTCTAATCTTAATATTCTAATGGGAGAGACAGGGCATGAGAGAATCAGTTCAAGGGTTAATGGGTCAAGGAAAAGATCTCTTTTTCTTTTGGCTGATAATGATTGGCCTACGCCATCCACTCCAAGCTCTTTTTCTGGCTTTGTCATTTTGTAGACAGAGGTGCTTGTTCCCGGCCAAATGGAGCACTATGAGAAGACCTTGCCATAAGGCATAAGATTTTAACCTTAAAATTTGGATTTGGCCTTCATCCTGTTAATCAGTGCTTCCTTTGATGGAGGAAGGAGAGTGAGTTCCATTAAAGCAGAGGGAGAGAGGAGCTTTGAGATTCTCCTACCTGAACTTCAAATTCTGGTGTGAAGCTTTAAGATTTAGAATTGCTTTTTCAAGCAAGTTTATTTCCAGTTTTTTCATTTTACTTTGTCTTATCAAGTCATGAAGTCTAACTAATGTGGAACATATTAGATACTAATGATAAATGTAAATAGGTAGTTTTATTCATTGAGTCTTCATTTATTCATCCATATTGTGTTAAACTTTGGGGATGCAGTGTGATACTCTGCTTGCTCTCATGGAACTTACAGTCCTAGGGATTGATAGGAGTCTAATTGATAAAACGTGTATTTTGTGCTTCTCAACCGTAGGATTCAATAGTTCAAGAAAACTTTTGAATTCAGAGACAGTCTTTCTTTAAATGTAATGCTATGTTTCTGTTTTCCTGAACACATTTATTAGCTTTCGATTTTAAAACTAGAAGAGAGCAGAATGTTTTGGCAGAAAGACCTAATATGAGATCCTTATGAGTTCTTCAATTGTTGCAAAACATAAACATACAATAAAGGGTTCAGCAAAGTAGATTAGATGTTATTTGAAACATATGTTTTAATTGACCTCGTGGCTAAATGGCCTGGTTCAGGAATCCATGAATTATCCTAAGGGTAATTCTTATATGGCAAAGTTTTTGTTTTGTTTTTTTGTTTTTTTCATGCTCAGATACTTGATTTTCACAAACACTACATAGAGGAATTGAATAAGAAGTCAAAAAGTCGTTAAAAAAAAAAAAAAGAGAAACCTTGCATTTTTACTTTTTTACTAGGAAGTAGGAAACAGTTTTAGTGATAGTCTATGCTTCATCATGAAAATACAATTGGGTATTTTAGGCCTTCACCAATTTGACTTCATTGTTTTTAGTAGCGTATGAGAGGCAGAGAAATTAAAGAATTAAACTGGAACTTTAGAACTTTCAAGTGGCTGTGTCCACAGTTTGGAGCATGAATTTTTAGACTTTCCTTATGAAATATTTTAAGTATTTAGTAAAATCTTACAATACCTCAACACCCATGTACCCAGTGTCTTAACACTGCTCTATTTGTTGAAGATTTGAGTGTGGTGGGGGTATGCAACAAAAGATTACAGATACAGTTGAGGCCCTCTGTCTACTTCTCTACAATCCCATTCACCTCCTTAACCCAAAGGTGACTGGTATTTTTATCTGTTTCTGGTGTTTTAACTATAATACTTTTTTTAGTGCTTAAACTGTATATATATATATATATATATATATATATATATATATATATACACATATATATATATATGTATATATATGTGTGTGTGTGTGTGTATCCATGAACAATATGAGAGATTGATTTGCACGTTCTAAAACATTATGTAAATGCTTTTTTAGTGTGTCTGTCTTCACATGGCTTTTTAAATGCAGTATTCTTGATATATATATATGTTAATACATACTTATTTTTTAGCATGATTATAACAATTTATTTTTTCCCATATAGTATTGTATGAATATGCCAGTTTATTCTATTGAGGACTAACAAATGTTTCACTATTAGAAAAAGTACTCTAATGAAAATTCTTGTGTTTATTTCTGTATGTATATGTGAGTGATTTTCTAGGGCTGTATTGTTCAGTACAGTAGCCACTAGTCACATGTAGGTTTTAAAATTTAAGTCAATTAAAATATAATATAATTAATTTTGTTCCTCGATTGCACTAGCCACATTTGAAGTGGTCAGTAGCCACATGTAACTAACAGTGTATTGGGTATTATAGATAAAAGATAAAAGATATTTCTGCTAGTCCAGCAAGCTCTGTTTGGACAGTGCTGCCTGAGATTTATATGTGCCTGTGGAATTGCTGGTCAGGTACCTCTTACATTTTACTAGATAACAAAATTTTTCTTACCAGCAGTATCTGAGCATTCCGTTTCTCAATTGTCTTGCTAAGAACTGGTATCAGTAGACATTTTATTTCAGTTTTGGCAGGTGTGAAATGTATGTCCTTGTGATTTTAACTTGCACTTTTAAAGAATGTGAGGCTGAGCACATTTTCTTGTTTGTTTGCCTAAATGTTTCTATTTTGTGAATGCCACTTAGTGTCTTTGGTAATTTTTTTCTGTTAGAATATTTAAAAGTACTATTTGTAGAAGTTCTTTATATATCTTGCATACTAATTCTTTGTATTTGTTGCACATATCTGTGCTCTCTGTGTGACTAACTTTGTGGTGTCTTTGTTTCATACAAGTTTTACAATTTGATGTAATCAAATCTATCTTTTTCTTTTATGTTTTTACACCTTAAGAAATTCCTTCCTACCCCAAAGTAAAAAAGTTTCCTATATGTGCTCTATAGAGTTTGATGTTTTCATCCAATTGAATATGATCTTTGTGTAAAAGGTAGAATTTGAGACTTTGCATATGGATAACCATTTATCCTGATTTTAAAAAATATATTTATTTATTTGACAGAGAGCACCAGTAGGCAGAATGATGGAGCGGGAGAGGGAGAAGCAAGCTTCCCACTGAGCAGGGAGCCCTGTCTGTGACTAGATCCCAGGACCCTGGGATCATGACCTCAGCCGAAAGCGGTCGCTTAACTGACTAAGCTGCCCAGGTCACCCCTACCATTTTTTTGAATAGTCCACTGTGAGATGTTGAGTTTTCTATATGTGTGTGCATATTAAATATTCTTAAGATAAAGGGAGCAGTGGTGGTTAGGTCTATGTCTTCCCCCCTCAAAATGATTTAACTGATGATAAGCTGGAGAATTATCATCAAATACTAGTATAAAATACTTGCAAATAATATTAGTACAACTAACAGATGTGAACAAGAACACATTTTTCTGTGATGGTATTTGAGAAACGCTTTGCTTAACTTTAAAAGAATTTAAAAAATGGATAGTTACTTGTTTAAACCTGGGCTTCTTTATTTTTCTTTCTGTGCCCAAAGGCAGAGGAATCTGTTCCTGGTCCCTCAGTAACATCCTTCCCCACTGCTATTTGTAGCATCTGGTATGGGTGTTCCTGGAGATCATGTCTCTGTCTCTCTTGCTGTTCTCTTTTGCCTTTCTCTGTTTTTGGTTGTTTAGAAGCTGTTCATTCAGCCCTCAGTTCTTCTTCAGGAGGAATCATTTCATAAATGTGTGTAATTTCATATGTTCCTTTAAGGAGATCGATTCGGGGTGTTCCTATGTCGCCATCTTGGACAAGAACTAGATGATTACTTTAAAAAACAAAACAAAACTGGTCTGGCCAAGTATGAAATGAAGAATTAAGAAAAAGCAGCATGAGCCTTATGAGCCTTATGACTAGTAATTAAGAAAATGAGTTTTAAAGTCACACTATCTTTCCAGTGATCTGTGAGCTTTGGCATTTGAAGGGGATACTCTTAGAAGTCACTTTAGAAAGTGCTTCTGCTAACTCACATTAAGCACTGGTTACTTGGCAAAGATCAAGGGTATACTAAATAGTTGTTTCTAAAGTAACTGGACAGTTGTTGAGAGAGGCATGAGAGGATAGTTAGGATAAAGTGTGTGTACAAATGAATAAGAAAGACTTGGATCTGGGACGTTTTATAGATGAGAACAACAGTGGGAGACAGAGCTGGTCTTCTTTGACCAGCAAAAGTGAAAAATAGTGAGTCGGATAGTGACCAGTACAGGACACTAGGTGGTGCCATTAGCCTAGAATGCTTATTTGGTATGTTAGAGGGCTGAAAAGCCTCAGGGTAAAAGATAGAAAGACATTCAGAAATTAAGGGGTTAGTCAGGAATTGCTAATATAGTAAAGGTGTGAATTGTATTATTAAGTATATTTTGAAGTAATATGATAGTTTTTCACATTTCCTCCTCCAGTGATCATTTTGAAAATTTTCCTGTTTTAAAACAGGTTTGTCTTTGAAATAAACTGTATTATAAAAATAACAAAATGCTTCCAATTTAAAAATAGATTATATATAGAAATCTATTTCTATTTAGAACTCATTAAAACAAGGTAGCTGAAGTTTTCATATTGAAATGATGTAGTCAGAGAGAACTTAGTATTTTATTAAGCTTTAGGTGCTGTATTCCAGGTCAGTGTGCAACTCCATGAAGCTTTTGAAATACTGAAATTAGTTCCTTGATTCCTGTTAATGTTTTTTTTAGGTTCCTGATTGAGAATAATTAAGTATATCATTTGATTTCTGCAGATGATGTACACCATTAAATTTTTATTTTTAAAGATTTTTATTTATTTATTTGACAGGGAGCACAAGCAGGGGGAGTGGGAGAGGGAGAAACCCAACATGGGGCTCAGTCCCAGGACCCTGGGATCATGACCTGAGCTGAAGGCAGCCACTTAATGGTTGAGCCACCCAGGGGCCCCTACACCATTAAATTTTTATTGATAGGTACACTGAACAAGTGACAGAAATCCCCCACCTTAGACTGGCTTAAGCAAATGGAAACTTATTGGGCCACATACTTTAAAAGATCATGGTGTGGCCAATTTCAGGTGAAGCTTGATCCAGTGGCTCAAATAATGTTTTTGGACTTTCTTCAACTGTTCCGTTTGTTTATCTTGGTATTGGCTCCTTTGGCAAACAGGCTCTCAT
This sequence comes from Neogale vison, assembly GCF_020171115.1. Classification (NCBI taxonomy): domain Eukaryota; kingdom Metazoa; phylum Chordata; class Mammalia; order Carnivora; family Mustelidae; genus Neogale; species Neogale vison. The sequence continues at coordinate 187,969,002 of NC_058092.1, forward strand.
CTCCTGGAGGTAGTAGGGTGGCTGCCAGCAGCTATCGTTTTACATCCTTTTCACTTTCTTGCATTTGTCCTAGTGGCTCCAAGAAAAGTTGTGGTATTTGGTCATACTAGGTCTGTTTAGCTTGGCTTGAGCTACCTACCTACTTCTGTAGTTGGAGATAGAATTAGCACTGCTGGAAATGTAGAGATAAAGAATGGTTGAAGAGATGGTTCCCCAAAAGCAAATTTGGGGTCTCGTTTTAGGAATAAAGAATGGTTGTAAAATGACATTTATATTAAGAAAGTTATCTTAAAACTGTTTTCATTTTATTTCAGTAGAATTTGTCTTACTTACTTAGATCCCATTCCTGCTACTTATTAGTTATGTGACTTCTTGGAATCTGTTTCATTATTGGGAAGTTGGGGTTATAGTTATTGTGATGATGAAATAAGATTATGTGTGCGAAATACCTAGCCTTGTGCCTGGCATATATTAGATATTCTAGAAATGTTAATTCACCTCTGAGCCTGATTATGAGCCAGACACTTTTGGGTTTTATCAACATTGCTATGTTTTATATTTGTCTGTACTCTGTCAATATTTCAAATGTAGTAATTTTTTTAATGAAAAAATTTAAAGATTATTAATTTAATTTATTGATTACCACTTTCAATGCTTAATATGACAGTTGAAAGATACTGTCCTATTCATGACTTATTTGTATTTTTGTACTTGTATTGAGTGTGTAGATTTCATTCATATAAGATTTTTTTTTTTAAAGATTTTATTTATTTATTTGACAGAGAGAAATCACAAGTAGACTGAGAGGCAGGCAGAGAGAGAGGAAGGGAAGCAGCTCCCTGCTGAGCAGAGAGCCCCATGCGGGACTCGATCCCAGGACCCCGAGATCATGACCTGAGCCGAAGGCAGTGGCCTAACCCACTGAGCCACCCAGGCGCCCCCGTTCATATAAGATTTTTAATCTATGTTGGAAAATATAAATTATCTTTAAAGACAGCAATAAATATAGCAAGATTATGATAAATGGTTTTATTGTTTGGGCAGATATAAACAGCTTCATGTGTTTGAGGAATAGAAGGAAGTTGGCAGCAGAAGAGAAAGATGAATGATTAAATATTGTTTAAATTTGTTTTTTAATTAAAGTGCTTCATTGCTGTGTACAAAATTCAGAATGTATTTTAAATGTAACATTAATTTTTAAATTACCATTTATCTTTATTAGAAAATATTGGTTATATATATCATAATTTTTTTCACCAACTATAGGGCTTTTGTAATCCATTTACGTTAACTGGTATGTAGTCTCAAGGAAGGAAACCCTATAATGGTTTTTAAACTATTTGCACATTAGATATTTAGTAACCCACATTTCCAATAGCCAGCAAGACACGTGAAACACTTGATAATGATGGAACACAACTATTCATTTTCTTTATAAAATAACATAGTGGTACATCATTATTTGACTTACAGCATATTTAAATGTGATTAGATACAAGCTCTATTATACTGGTGTTTCTCATTCATAATTCATAAATACAAATGTAAAATATAATAAGTTTTTTTATCAGATTTTACCATGTGAAATTTTGTAAATAAAGTCACATTGGACCAAAGAATGTTGTCAACAGTTGTGGCCCTGTCATTTTATTGTTAGTTATTGTTCATTATTCTGTACTATGTTTGCTTTGTGTTTTGATTGCAATTCATTTTTAAGAATATTGTATTTGTGTGAAAGCAGTAGGAATATGAAATGCTAATAAGAGATCAATCTGATGGTGATTAAAAGTAGATAATTTTTTTAAAAGTGGAAAATGGTGAAAAATTGGTTTATGCAACAACAGGAACTATTTTGAAGACAAAACCAGTGATTAGGACTCCTGGTGGTTCAGTTGGTTGAGGTCCACTTTTGGCTCAGGTCATGATCCCAGAGTCCCAGTGAGTCCGGGCAAGTCCCGTGTCCTGCTCCCTGCTCAGAGGGGAGTCTTCTTTGCCTTCTGACCCTCCCCCATCTCATTCTGTCCTTCTTACTCTCTTTGTCAAATCCATAAATAAAAATCTTTGAAAAACAAAACCAGAAACTGATTAAGCATGTATAAAATGGTGTGCCAGTGCCCAAGAGATATTGCTTAGTGGGTTATAGCTATTTATATTTACCATATCAGAAATTTAAAAAGGGGCACCAGACTGGCTAACTTATAGTGACTGTTGATCATAGAGTTGTATGGTCAAAACTTCAGTTTTTATTTGAAAGAATCTTTTTTAAAAATTTAAATGGAGACATTTGAAAATATTTATTAATACATTTAAAGATAATTGTATGAATCCATTATTAACATGAGTAACATAAATAACATAGTTTTGTTAAAAATACCTATATGTTCACAAACTAAAAATGTTGTAAAAAGAGTGGTATTGTTTTACATTTTTGCAAATCTTTTTTTTAAAAGATTGTATTTATTTGTTTGACAGACAGAGATCACAAGTAGGTGGAGAGGCAGGCAGAGAGAGAGTGGGAAGTAGGCTCTCTGCTGAGCAGAGAGCCCGATGTGGGGCTTGATCCCAGGACCCTGAGATCATGACCTGAGCTAAAGGCAGAGGCTTAACCAGTGAGCCACCCAGGCGTCCCGCAAATCTCTTTAATGTCTAACTTAATAGAAGGCAGTTGGAGTCTCATCTGCTTCTGCATTTAGTTTGTTGCAATATATTGATTAAAGTATCTACTAAAAATATGTATGTTCAAATATTGATATTGATTGAAATATTGCATCATACAGATACTTAGATTATAAGAGATAGAGCTAGTAAGAGAACAGAAGTTTGGAGAACAAATTTAGTTAATCTCTGAAAACGCATATATTAATACCTCTGATGTATTACCTTAAAAAATTTTCAAAACAGAACATAACAAAAATACACAAGCATCCATTCCATTAAGCACCAGAATGATGTTATTATATTATGTACACTCTGGAAAACTTCACTGGATTGATGTGTAAGAATAACATTGGAAAAAGTCAGATACTTTCAACCTATGGATTCCCTGCAAGAATTTTACAGCCATGTGATTCATGGAATGTGCTTTGAGAACTCCTGGTCTATAGAATTAAAAATAATCTATAAGAAATATTGAAATTCTTTTGAATTTACAGCAGAGTCTGAGCATCATTGTCTGAGCCTCATGAATTATAATAATGGATGTTTACTGACTTTATGTTAAGAGTCTGAGTGTTTGAGAATTTAAAGTCTAAAGCAGTGTAGATGCTGGTGATCAAGCTTGTCATAGCTAGAGTTAGTTCTGTGGTGTTAAGGCCCTTCAAATCCATGTGATAACCAAGTAAGTGGCAGCGCAGTAATTTTGGATACCATAGCTGATAAAATTTTCTTATGACACTTGTGCAGAGATCATAAAGAAGAGAGAAATTATCTCTCACAACCAATTTTTAGTATAGACAATGCTGTAATATTTTGGAGAAAGAAGCATAGTAGAATGCATGTACCATCAAGTTGAGTAGAGGATAACAATGTAATCTTCTCTCTGACAGGACTATATGTAGGGACTGGTTATGTTAGATTAAGGAACAAATGAGACTTAGCCTACTTATAAATAGGGTTTCTTTCTGTATTGAGAAGGTTTCTTAGTATACCATATATTCACCCTGACATCAAGTTACTGGTTTTTATATTACCTCCACATTGACAGTTGTTAATGTGAAGCCTGGAGACAGTATCTCATAGTAATTGTCATTTCTAATGTTGGAAATTTTAGGTCTAACTCCACTGATCATGTATTTTAGCCATTTATATATTCACGCTTAGAAATTAAAAGTATTTGTTTTATACTTTCATTCAGATATAATTTAAGGCAGTTTTTTTTTTTTTAAAGATTTTATTTATTTATTTGAGAGAGAGAGAGAGAGCGTGAGAGGGGAGAAGGTCAGAGAGCGAAGCAGACTCCCCATGGAGCTGGGAGCCTGATGTGGGACTCGATCCCGGGACTCCAGGATTACGCCCTGAGCCGAAGGCAGTCGTCCAACCAACTGAGCCACCCAGGCGTCCCTAAGGCAGTTTTGTTTTAAATATGTCATTTGTTTTTTCTAATATTTGCAATTGTTTGGTATGACAAAGCCACTTGGTATTGTCATATTTAACTTTACCTTCTCTTTGTTAAGTCCAGCAAGCGAGTACTTGTTTCTTCTGTGTAGAAACCAACCGACAGGGCAAATCCATTGATATTTCATTATTTACAGAGATTTAACATGTAGGGAAAGCTTAATTATTCAGAATATACTTATGTTATGATGTGTAAATGATTTGTTTACTGTCTTTAATGTGACTTAGTCAAAATCTATGTAGATAATTTGCATAAAGGGGAAGTATTGCTAATATCTTTTGCATTACAGAATGTTACATATAAAATTAGTTTTGCTTGCAAGGGATGTGAGGTTTTTTTCATTTTTTATTTCTGTTTCTTCCATTTCTATGAAAATGTAGATTTATCTTTTTTTTAATGTAAGAGGAGTAGAACAAATGATGGGAAGTATTACTAGTTACTGGCAAGATCTGCAAGTGTTTGCTTATCAGCCTTCTGTCTCAAACATTTTCATAATTCTCTAGCAGTAATCAACAATAAACAGATTAGGGTGATTGATTCTGACATTGAAACACTGAATATAACTCTTACCTCCTGTACGAGTACCCTTGTGTGTAATGTTTCAGTGACACTGATCCTTGTCTTATTATTTGAACAGGTACTCATTCCTACCTTGAGACCTTTGTGTATGTTGTCTCTTCTTTTTGAAATGCTCTTCCTTATGGTTCTTTTGGACTTCTTCCAGTTCTCAGTTCAAATGACACTTCTCATAGCAGATAGTCATATCCGAAATGACTTTGTTTTCTTATTATCCAACTCCTCTAACTAGATTGTAGAAGCTCCTTGAAGGCAGGAGCTTTGTCCTGTTGACTTTGATATCCAGCTCCTAAGAGCGATTGAAACACAGTAGGAACTTAAATGTTATTATATGAAGGTGGTATTTAAATGCAGTATGTGATGAAAACATTAAAAATAGGCCTATTTTCTAATTCTAATTATAATAAAAAGATGCTATTATAAATGCTTAATTTTATAGCCCTCAAATAGTGATATCTTATTGCTTCTTATTGTAGTGGATGAATCATAAGCCATCCTGTGTTTAATTCCAGTTCAGTTTGGTAGACATCTACTACTTGGTTTGCTGTTACATCATTTTGTCAGTATTCCTATCTAATTATTTAATTTACAGTCTTAGCAATTTACAGATAAATTGAGGTCCTGTTTCTCTGAGTGGGGCTTCTACCTATATCCAGCAGTCTGTCCATGATTTATAGTAGACCTCTTGTAAGACCTTTATAGTACACAGACTTGGCCGCAAATATTTGGACTTTTGTCTTAAGAAAGCACACTAGTGTAATCAGAATAAGTAGAAAAGCGTAAAAGTAGAAAATAGAAGAGAGGAGAGGACTTTTAGGATGGATAAAATAGGTTTCTGAGGAAAAGCGTGCTAGATACAGAGTTGTGCAGCCCAGATCCTCCTTCAGGAAGGAATTGCAGCCTGGCCGTGGGGAGGAAAGTAATCAGAAAGCTTTCATCTCTCAGTTCTTCAGGTTCTGCCACTGTTGCCTTGGCTAAATAAACCCCAGCCCTCCCAGGGCAGCTCCCATCCTACAACTGATCGAGAAAGACAGAAATATAAGGGCCCAGCCATTTTGTGCATACCTGAGACAATTCTGACAAATAATACATTTCCAGAGATCCCTGCCAGGTTGCCCAAGGCTTTATGAGGTCTGTACTGTAATATGACTTCCCGTTTTGCAGTCCTGCTTCCCTTTTCACAGGGGTTGGTCCTTAATAAATATTTTGCATCCCAAACTATATCAGTGTCTTTTTTTAGAGAATCTAGATTGTAATAGGGAGGGTTTTTTTTTAATGTTTTGTAAAATTCTATGTAATTTTTCCCCCCATCGATATGTGTTATTCTGACAAGGTCTATAGGTCTATACCTTTCACAGTAATCTTAAGGATAGACTGAAAACTACATGTTTTTCTCATCAAAAACTTAAGAAGGAAAGGCTTTTGTCTTTTTTTTTTTTGGATTTAGGGTCAAACTAAATTTTGTAAACCTTTGATTTTGGTCAGCATTCAAGCCAAAGTTCTGTTGATATGGGAACATTCTCCAGTGACACAGCAATTCACTTCCTGCCATAGGCCACTGGAGCTGGTTGTAATCTGCTGCTGTGATGATGGCTCTTGGAGGCTTGGGAGAAGTGATGGCGTCTATTAAATGAAGTAGAGCTGTCAAGGCTGCCTGGCAGATAGTAAAGCAAGGAATCAAAAGGCTCAGAGAAGCAAGCTAGAATGGATCTACTGTATTAAGACCAGGACACTTGTCAGTGATTCAATTAGGAAATGTAGAGTGAAGGGAGCACCAGCATCATAGAGAAGCCTCAAGAGTGGCTATTTACTGTAGATGAAAGCTGATGGAAGATGCTTTTACAAAACTGGAATCTAGTAGCAAGGGGAATGATAGGATCTTAGAATAATAAAGGCCAGGGAGCAGTACCTAACTGTCAAGCAGGGATGGTATAGTAGTTTTCTCTTGTTGCTATATAGATTGCAATGAATATAGCAGCTTAAACCAATTATAATCTCATAGTTGTGTCAGAAGTTGGTGCAGTGTGTCTTAACTCTGCTCTTCTGTGCTTGAGACTTTATAGGCTGAAGTCAAAGTGTTGGCAGGATTACATTCCTCTGGGGGTTTTAAGGATGAATGCTTTTGTGCTCATTCAAGTTGTTGGCCAAATTCAGTTATTTGGCGTTGTAGGGCTGAGGTCACCGTTTGCTTGCTTGCTGTTGTTCATGGGTCTTTTATCTCTTTAATCTCCACTGTACCTATAGTTACATGTGTGCGTTTATAAACTGATCTCTGTTGTACCTTTGCTTTCTATTTGATTGGTTCTTGCTTTTATTTCTTTCCTTTTACATTCCTTGGGCTAAATCTGTTGTTCCTCTTCTAATATCTTTTGTAATGTTTTATGTGTACTTGATAAGAATATGTGCTTTCTAATTGTTAGATGAGGAATTCCATACATTTAATTAGGTCATTATATGATCTCATGATTTCACTTATAAATTGTTATTTTTTACATATAATTTTTGTTTCTATGCTTGACTGGTCAATAATGAAAAGAGGTATGTAGAAATCTACTGGGATGCCAGAGCTGTCAATTTCTTTTTCAGATTTTTAAACTTTTGCTTAATATATTTGAGACTTTTATTAAGCACACGTACTTTTAGAATTACTATGTCTCCCTGGTATACTGAACTTTTAAAAAAAATCATTATGTAGTATCCCTTTCTATTTTAATTAATGGTAATTATTGCCCAACTTCTTTCTTTTCTTTAACGTTTTACCAGTATGCTCTTTCTCTTCTTTCACTTTAGAACATTATGTGTCCTTACGCTTCTGATATCTTTTGTAACAGCCATTAGTTTGATTTTAAAAATCTAAACAGAATCTTTCTCTTTTAGCATAATTATGATTTCTTTTTTAAAAGATATTATTTATTTATTTGACAGAGAGACAGAGTGAGAGAGGAAACATAAGCAGGAGGAGTGGGAGGCCTCTCACTGAGGACGGAGCCCGATGCAGGGCTGAGTCCCAGGATCCTGGGATCATGACCTGAGCCAAAGACAGAAGCTTAATGACTGAGCCACCAGGCACCCCCTTAATTGTGCTTTTTAGAAATCATCCTCTTCCTTTTTTCCTCCTTTTCTGCCTTTTTTAAAATGAGTGCTTTACCTGGAACTTAAACCTGATTTCTGGGCTTTTGGAGGGGAAAGCACCTTACTCACTAAATAGTGATGTTTTAGCCTATGTCTAATTTGTATTTTTTTTTTTTTTTTACAAGTGAAGTTGAGCATCTTATTTAAAACCCATTTGCTTTTCTCTTTCTATGAAATGTCTGTTCATATCTTCCGCACCACACTTACTTTTTAGGGGAATTATTGGTCTTTTTAGTGATTTCTGGGAGTTTTTGTACGCTAGGAATGTAAATCCTTTTGTGATGAGAGTTGCAAACTTTTTTACAAGGTTATAATTCAGATTTTCTTTTGCTAATTTTATTTTTATTATATAATGAAATTTACTTGAGACTTCTAAATCTGGTTTCTTACTCTTATTTGATGGATCCTATTTTATTTTATTGTAAAGATTTTATTTTTAAGTAATTTCTACATCCAACATGGAGCTCAGACTTCTAAACCTGAGATGTTCTATCAACAGCCAGCCAGATGCTCCCTGTTTTATTTTTAATATTAGATTATTTGGTTTTCCCATGCTGTTTATTAACTATTTCGTCTCTTTCTCGTTATTTTGAGATATCACTTTAACTATATGTTACTGTCATATGCCAATTTACATGTTTATTATGGTCTGTTTTGGACTGTTTCTTATGTTCCATGGATATGGCTCATTTGTGTGCCAGTTTAATTATTGAAATATCATGAAAGTTTTGTTTCCAGTTGGACTATTGTCCCTTGTTTCATTTGTTTTTACAACTATCTAGTTTATCCTTATTTGCTTATTTTTCAAGACTTTATTGTGTTATTTCATCTGTACCACTCATCCCACAAAAACAAAAAATAAAACCTATTGCTCTTGATATGATTATTATGTTAAAATTAGAAATTAAATGAAGGTAAATTGACATACTAGTATTGAGTCTCGCTAAGCAAAAGCAAAGTTTGTAAGTTTTTGCTTCAAGTTTTCTGTTAATGCCTTCAGAAGTGTTTTGCATTTATTTTCTTATAGGTATTATATATTTTTGAAGTTTATCTCTTGTTGGTTTTGCGAATCAAGATCTTTTTAAAGTGGTTTTGGTTTCTGTAAATGAAAGTTCCTGACCTATGTGCATTATCTTTCTTACCCATGTACCTTACCACCTTCTCTTAATGTTTTTGAAAATTTAACAAAATTATTTATTTTGTTAATTAAGAATTCTTAATTCTTAAATTCTTTAGGGTGTGCAATAATAACAGTTTTAAATAGTAATAGTTTTATTTCTTGATTCCCAATATTTATTCCTCTGGTTTCCTTCATTTTGTTTGATGGTGTTGGCTAGTATTCCAGTGTGATGTAAATGTTAGTGGTGATAGGTGGAGTTTCTTGTCTTAGTTCTCACTTGGCAAATTAGTGGTATAGTTATGCATTTCATGGTACTCCCCTCACCTTCAAATATTGTTATTTCATTGTCTCTTTTTAGTGAATTCCTATCACTGGACTCATGCTACTTTTTACTTTTCTTCCTACTGCATGGCAGCTGCTTCTGACAGAGCTTACAGTGTACATGTATGGTTGTCCCATACCATCATTGATTATTCCATCTTTCCTCATTAATTTACAATACCTTTTGATATGTCCCTAATTTTACTGAAAATAAAGTGCTGTTTTCATTTTCCTTTATTTTGTATGACTTCCAATAGGAAGAAGAAAGTGTTCCATGAACTTTAGATGTTCTTCTCAGACATTTCAAAGTGAACGTTGGAAGCATCCTGATCTGAACTACAATTCCACTTTTTTTTTCCCTTTGTGTAGAATTGAAATAGAGTTGCTCAGATTTGAGTGATCCTACTCTTCACTTAGGGTGGTGGCTGTCGTAAAACCAGCTTACTTAAAGCAGACCGTTTTTGCGCAAGGCTATTTTAAATCTCTCTAGTTAGTTTTATTTTTATCTATTATTTGTTTATTTATTTTTCATCAAAATTGTGTTTGTATTTCCAAGGCAGTGCTCCATTATCTTCTAGCTTCCCAGTGTTGCTGTGGTGAAATCTGATGCCCTTCTGATTCTTGATCCTTTGTTTGAAACATTTGTTTTATTCTACAAAAGGAAAAGCCTTTTAGGCTCTTTGTCCTGATAATGTCTTTGTAGGGGTCTCTTTTCATCCATTTTGCTGGACTGGTTGGTGATGGATTCTTTTGACATGAATCATGTCCATTAGTTCTGAGAAATTTTCTGGAATCATTTATTTGATTTCTTCCTATTTTGTTTGTTCTCTGTCTTGCCATTTGTTTTTTGAACTCCAGTTATTTGGTCATTGGACATGTTGGACTGGTCCTCTAAATTACTTTTCTAACTTTATTTTGGGTTCTGAGAAGTTTACTGTCATTTTTATTTCAAGGGGTTTTTATTTAATAGTGTTTTTTTTGTTTTGTTTTGTTTTAGTAGCATCTGTTCTTGTCTCATGGTTGCAATATCTCCTGTCATCTCTCTGAAGATATTAATAATAAGATAAAGTTGTTCTCAAGCTTTTTTCCCATCATATGTCTCCCTTTCCTCCAAGTTGTCATTTTTAATTTTTGTTTATTTTGGCCTCAGCCTTTCACAGTAGAGATTTTCTTTAAGTACCTGGTGATATTTGTCTCTTTGCTTATTTTAGGGTGGGGAAATTGAAAGATATTAAATGTACTGTGGAAAGATAGTAAATGTACTGTGGATGTGTAGAAATTGCAGAGTATGTCACTCTTAAATGATCTTGCTGGGCTGTTTTGTGGCAGAATTCCATGTTGCTATCATTAGGCTGTTTCTTAAACTAGTTATATTATAGGAAGGCTCCTTTCCTAATTGCCTTCTAAATCAAGATAGAGAAGAATATCGGGAGATCCCAAAGTTTAGTGTGTCAGCTTTCTGTTAATTCTCATATTTTCAATGTATTTTCTTGCCCTCTTTTTATCCTCGTCAGAAAATGGACCTTTGGTCGTCTGCCTGGTTAAGAAAGAGGTTATTTGCCTTGATGTGCTGAGTACAGGATGGGATCTGGAAGTCGTCCTGCATCTTAAACTCATTTATGTCCTGCCTTCACTCCCATTCGTAGAGATTCCTAATGCCAATCAGTGCCTTTAGGAAGTATGATAGTGTAAATTTGACTGCTAACCAATTTTTTTCTGACTTTCTCCACTTCTGTTTAGGATTCAGCTTTCTTGGGACTGTTGAGTTAATCACTGTTCCTCACCCTGCTTTACAGTACCCAAATTTTTGTCACCAGTGTTTACTTTTTGTCATTGAGCGGGGTTCAGGAGGAATCAGAAGTTTGTGTGTGTGTTCAGTCCCTTGGTTTTTACTTAAAGTGTGACATATTTTGAATTATTGCTTTTATCCTATTTTGTCTTTCTTAATGTAAGTGGAAAATTATTGCATTATATAATAGTTTCCTGCTGAGATATTCAGTTGATCAGGATTGAGGTATTAATGGTTTCAAAAAGTGTTGGTCCCACTGGCATATATAATATACATTTGAACCATGTAAAGGAAATAATGACTTTTGTGTATTATTATACATATAATGTATGAGAATAACATTGATTTGATTCTTCATTTTTGATACCGTTAACTTGATATTTCAGCTTTTAAAGCTTACCAGATAATCAAGGTGCTTTATGGGAAGCTGGGTTTTTCCTTACCTTCAGAGGGGGAAATCTGAATTAATCTAAACCAATCATGGCTATTTAATTCCCTTTCCCAGCTATTATTTAGTAACAAGGGGCCAGCAACACTTGACATTTAGTGGAAAAGTTTTCCCTTTTTTTTTTGTTAGATATAAAGAAAGGGAAGTCTTTCTTCTGAACTTTGGACATTAAGTAAAGTGATACTTGCAACAATTGTAGCTGGTTTTGAACCGTTAAGGGACAAAAAGTCATCACATTAAGGATGGCATAGGGAGAACATGGCTGGAAGCTAGGCCTCAAATGATTTTGAGTTGTAAATTAATCCCAGAACTGTTTTAGCCCTGGATGTTTTGCTATATGCGGTAATAATTCCTGAATGTCTTTAAAAAAAACAATCAAAATAAAATGTTACTTGTATCCAGCTAAAAGAAATCCTAAGTAAATAAATGTTCTCAAGTTCAAATTACATAAATATTAAGGCTCAAAACTGCAGTTTTCTGAGAAGTTAGTAATTATTGTGTTTTACTAAAATAAGCTGAATTGGATATTTATATCATGTTCTTTCATTAGTGTTGTCTTTGTCCATAACTTTTGTGGATCTGACATTTTAGCTATTTGGTAAAACTGGTAATTTTAATCTTTTGTTTTTGTATGATTCAGGTTGACCTGGCATTTTAATAAGTCTGGCTCTTAGGAATGATTAAAGAAATATCTTATTTGTTGAAATATGTACATTTTCTTCATGAAATTGGTTTTTCTTTTTATCTGTGACTTGTCTTGCCAAAACTTTGAAACATATGTTTTTGATACTGACATTACATTTTTAATTAATATTTTAGATGCAAAAGGTGACAGTTTAAAAGATTGTTTTGTTAGTGGCTTATCCTTAAAAGCAAGTGGCATTTGGTTTTATTTTACAATAGAATTTAATCTTATATGTTTTTTGTTAAAGTAATGTTAACCAAAAAATCTCTTATTGAACTATTTGTGGTGAGCTTTTTAAGGATGTTTAAGATTTCACATGGAGTTTAACTGATTACAGATGAAGTTGTAAATTAATACCTCATGAGCGTATTTGACTGCAGGGCATTGTTTGTGAATCAAAACTGCTTTGTTCCTGTAAACTGTGAAAGAGGTTTAAGCATATGGATTAAAATTGCATGGTGATCCCAATGTACTTAGGAAAAGACACTGTAGTTGGATCATTTAAAATGTACTAAAATATTATCAGTGGGTTTAAATTGTAATAATTCCCTTAAGCTTTTAAGGGTTGGAAGATTTAGCTTTATTCCTTTGTTGGATTTAACTACCTTCATAAGAAATTGTTTTGTTGCTTTTAAAACATAACAATAAGAATAATCATTGATGTATGATGATGACCAACTGAAGGTTCCCAGATAACATGTATTTTTATATGTGTTCACAACTGTATCAAATATATACATGAAGTTTTTTCTTGTTTTCATTAAGTTATTCTCTTACCAGAACCTGTAGAATGAGTAATTGTTCATTGATATAGTCTACTATAAGATTATTAAATAAGTATTGTTTAGTGTCAAATCAGATGTTTTGTTACTTTTGTTTGACAATATGTGAAAGTCACCTCATGTAGGATGTACTGTCTGGCCATGACAAAACAAAATTTTCTGTTGAAAGAATACCAGAAAATAGTTAGGGAAATCTTGTATTGGAAGACAGTGGTAAGTTAGAGGAAACAGAAGCAAACTTTAATTAACTTTGTTAAGTTAATAAGGCAAACAGTAGATCATGCTTAAGAAAGGTTGTTGGGAAGCTTTTTATGAGTGTCATCCTTTTATACCCCTTTACATTCTTTGAAAACTTCGGTACCCCTTTTACAAGTATTCTTTTTTCTTCTGTCTTCTTAGTTCTCATGTGGATATTTCCAGCACCAGTAATAAGGAATTATTACACTTCCTTAAACTCCTCTATTATAACTAGCTTTATATCCATTCCACTTGAGCAACCCTCTTTCCTATTCTGAGCCTAGTCCCTGCCGTGATTGCTTTAAATTTTTTTGTATCTGCTTCCTGTTTAGCTTCTTTAATTTTTACTTTTTTCTCTTCTGTTTAGCCTGAGTGGCATGGTTGGTTGTTTCAACTACATTTTGCATTGCCTTCAGTTCTTTCTCACTTTTGACCTTGCTGGTTTTCTTCTTCTTTTTTATGATTTTATTTATTGATTTGCCATAGAGAGAGAGAGGAAGAGAGAGAGTGAGCATGCACGAGCAAGGGGAGCGGCAGGCAGAGGGAAAAGCAGGCTCTCTGCTGAGTAAGCAGCCCGATGCAGGACTTGATCCCAGGATACCAGCATCACGACCTGAGCCCCTGAGCCAAAGGCAGACGCTTAGCTGACTAAGCCACCCAGGCGTCCCTGACCTTGCCAGTTTCTAAACATGGGTCAGTTATTTGCATGCCTTTCTTTTTGACTTTTTATCACTTTTATTTTTATTTTTTTTGGTCATAATTGACATTTTCAGTCATATTTGGTCCTACTCCTTAAACCTTCACAAGCAGATTATTTGCCAGCTCTTATTTATCATCTGAAATGTCTCTCAGATCTCACCCTTCTTTACTACCCTCATGTTTATTGCCCCATCATCATCTCTTGCATTGAGTCCCGTTGCCCATTGTTCTCTGGCTGCATTTCTTCAGTGGCCCTTTTCTTCTGGCTTTCTTAGCCCATCAACACATTAGGGACTGGATTCCCATGCACCCACCTCCACCCCTTCTTATTTAAGAGAAGCTCCCTTCAGGAGTGATTCTCAACTGAATCACCAAGTATTGAGTCTCTGTGTAGTATGTATTCAGTTTTGGAAAGACCCTAAAAGTGATTTCCTTCCTTCATCCTGAGGTCCTACGGGATCTGTTGTAGGACTTCTCGATTCTACCTTCAATAGAGCTACAGGAGTCATCATTCTGAAACGTGGATTTATTCACTTTGTAAATGTACAGCGCTTTCTTTTTAAAAAAATTATTTATTTACTTGAGACAGAGAATGAGAGAGAGGACATGAGAAGGGGGTGGGTTAGAGGGAGAAGCAGACCCACTGCTATTCAGAGAGCCTGATGTGGTACTCAGTCTTGAAACTCCAGGATCATTACCTGAGCTGAAGGCAGTAGCTCAACTAGCTGAGCCACCCAGGCACCCTACTTTTTTGCCAAGTACTGGATTAGCTATTAGAGTAAAGAAGATGAATGCTGAGGTGTTTGCCTTTGAGAAAAAAATTAATGACAAAGTATATCTGTTATTTGCTAGAACTTTTACTAAGTGTTAGGCACTTCCTGGATTTATTCTTATAAAAGATCTTCAATATAGACCATTATTAGTCAAGCAAACTGAATCATAGAGAATTCTGAGCAATCACATGGCTAGTGATTCTATAAAAAAGTGATAAGTTTTATGATAATTACTTGAAAAAGGACCTCTGAGAGCACAGAGGAGATATATCCAATTTCGGATTGGAAGATTAACGATTAAAGTAGGCTTCACAGAGAAGATGATGCCTTAAGTGGAATCTTTTAAGACAGGTATGATACTAGTTAGAAAAAAATGATACACTGAGGACCACCAGGGTGGCTAGGTTGGTTAAGTGGCTGACCCTTGATTTGACCTAAGGTGGGTCCTGCATCTCAGTCCTGAATTGGGCTTTGTGCTCAGTCGGGAGTCTGTGTGAGGATTCTTTCTCTTCTTCCCCTTCTGTCTCCCTCCCCTTCTACTCTTCCCCCAACTAGTGTGTGTAGTCACACTCTCACTCTCTTGCTCTCTCTCAAGTAAATAAATAAAATCTTAAAATCAAAACAAAACAATGCACAGATGGGAAGGTATGTGTGTGGCATGGTTGTACTTGTGAACAGTCTTTGCAAAAGACGTACAGAGACATGAGAAAACATTTTATGGGAAGACCTCAGTATGACTGGACGATAGTGCCTGAGTTGGGGAACTGAGTGGGTTCAGCAGATATAAAGGCATTAAACCAGGTTGTATTATATATATGCGCTGGTAAGTTTAGATGTGTTTTTAGTAGATGACAGGGATGATTTTAAATAGGAGAGTTAATTGAGTAAACATTGTGAAGAATGGATTAGAACAAGGTCTTTCTGAAACCATAAAGGCCTATTAGTTTATTGGAATAGCCTAGATAAGAAATAAGGAGGTCCTGAAATATGTCAGTGAGATCAAAGGGGAAGAAAGGTAGAACTCGAAGACTCTTTGGGAGGTGGAGTCAATGGACACAGTGGTGTAAAAAGTGAGTGAGAAGAATGATTTCTCCAGTTATACTCAGCTTGGAAGAGTAGTTGTGCCAATTCAAAATATAGATACATAAATATAGATATAGGTGTGTGTGTGTGAGATTTAAATTTATTTTGAAGTATGTTTTTTATTTTATTTTTTTAAAGATTTTATTTATTTGACAGAGAGAGATCACAAGTAGGCAGAGAGGCAAGCAGAGATAGAGAAAGAGAGAGAGAGAGAGAGAGGAGGAAGCAGAGAGAGACAGAGAGAGAGGAGGAAGCAGGCTCCCTGCCTAGCAGAGAGCCCAATGCGGGACTCGATCCCAGGACCGTGAGATCATGACCTGAGCTGAAGGCAGAGGCTTAACCCCCTGAGCCACCCAGGTAGCCCCAAAGTATGTTTTTTAAATAACCTTGGCCAACTGTGAGCTTGGAGACCTTTTCATTTATCAAGCCTTACCTGAATGCCCAACAGCTCAGTTACATCCTGGCTCCTGGGAGGAAGGGACAGTGGAAGTTCTAGAACTTGCCCATCTAGTAGAATCTCTTGAGTTTAAATAGCTTTTGAACTTTAAGTTTTCACATTCTCCAGCACTGAAAACAAACTTTGGCTAGGGGTCATATAAATCAGTATTGTGGTTTATAAAACAAGTGACCATAGTAAATAGTAGTGAACTTTAAAAACTTGACTATAGAATTCTTCACCTAAAAATCTTTTTTTGCCTATTTATTGACTGTTCAAATATTATAGTGAGGTTAAGTTATACCAATGGTATATCTTTATATACCTGTAGAATGGAACCGTGATAACTATTTAATGCCGTAGAAAACGGGATGGAAACTGGGTAACATTGTCACCTCATTTTTCTTTCTTAATATCCATGGAAGTTACTTTGCCTTAAATTATTTAAGAGATTATTTATATGAAAAGTAAGTAACGTTTTATAAGCTTGTATTGCAGCTGAATGGGGGAGGATGAGAACATTGAAAATTATGTTGGTAGCTAGGAAATGAAACTATCAGAATGAATTGTACCATGAGGTTGTTAACATAGAGCCTGGATTAAGCTTTATTGCAACTCAGATATCTCACACACACATACAAATACAATGCGTATCTATACTACATTAGTTCTACATTCACTGAAGTCTTTCTTATGCCTTCTTTCATGAACTACGTACTATTTTTGTTATGACACTTTGCTTCACATATGGTAGGTATTTGATACATGTATTTGTTGAATTGAACTGAATATGTATTTTATCTCTCAAAACTGTGTGAAGATGAAGCCTCAACCAAATACGTCCTTTGAACTGTGATGAAGGTTAAAATTACTTAAAATTTATCCTTATTTAAAAAAAAAAATGATTCTTTCTGATTGGTAAGAATTTGGAAAATACATAAAAATAGAATGAAAAATATAAAGAGAATCAGTAATTCCACTGAGTAAAATGAGATTACCATTTGTATTTCCTTTTAACTGTTTTTTTCTGTTAAAACAGTACTACACTTTTTAAAAAGATGAGTATTCAGGAAAGTTTGCTATCAAGTTTATTTTATTATATTGGTGCTTTTCAAAAAATTTGTCTCTAAAGTATTCTCCTGTAAGAATCTTCTTTTGATGATTTTTAAAAGACCTCTACCCCCTAAAATAAAGAGAAGAAAATTCTCCTTTATGGAAAAAGGAGAGAAGACAAAATGTATGATGTCATAATATACCTGAAAATTGCTGTATTTCTGTAGATACATGAAAAATTAGTTTACTTGTTCTTAAAATAATATTTCTAAACTCTATCAGGAGTCTTGGGTACATGTGACAGGAAAACTAACACACACTAGTTTAGGCTAAAAAAGGAATTTAGTAAGTCATCATTAAAATGCACACACAAAATATGTGTACAGTTGGGCCTTTGGGAGGACTAAGTCTAAGGACTCAAAAGCTGTCAGTTTTTTTGTTTGTTTGTTTTCCCTTCAGTTTTTCCCTTTATCTGTCTCTGAAAAGGTATCTTCAGTTTGGTAAACTGCATTTTTTTACTTCATCTTTTTTTTTTTTTACTTTGACTTACTGTGTTTTCTTGGTTTTATGCTAGGTTTTCTTTTTGCTTTTTTGAAAAATTATTAGAACTGTTGATTAACTAGTGATCTCATATATTGTTTTTACATTTTTATTTATATGCAAGATAAGTATCCAGTAAAAAAAAAATAGTTTGGTTTAATATTTTTGTAAGACTTACAATGTAAAGAGTAATCTCAAATGAAACATCTCTGATAAGTTTATTTGTTTAATGACTAAAAAAACCTTTCAATTTATACCAGGTATCAGGAGATAAATTTTAATATTTGTGACGAGTATTCATACTCTAAGGCATTAATGCTTTTATGAAAGAGATGTGTTTTACCTACAGAAGCAGAAAAATTAGTTTCATTTTTTTGTGATTTATAAAGTTTTCCCCATTTTTGCTCAGTGCTTTCTTTTTAACAAACTGTACATTGTTTTAGGTTTTTCTTGTTGATCACCTAATGCGCTAAATGTGTTTTGTTAAGGTGACCCTTTAAGACTGCGTTTATAGAGTAAAGAGAGGCACTGCATTTTCTAATGTTGTGGAAGGGGTTATATTTAGCTGTTGGTATTTCAAGTTGGAACACTTCATTCTACTGTGACTTTTGTTAATGAGTCATCTGGAGAAAATGGGCTGCCTCTTGCTTTTAGGAAGAGTCTGTAGCAAATAATAATAATAAGTTAAACACTTTAGGAGATTTTCTGCCAAATAACAAACTTAAAATGGAAACTGTTTCATAATACATTTTATTGCTCATATGTAAAATATGCTAAAGGATATAGAAGCATTTTCTCGTTATTATCCTCAGCTGATAAAAACAAAAAAATAACAACTCTGATGTCACATATAACAAAAAGAAAGCATTTTCTATCAAAGCACTGTATAGATTGTCATGACATACAGGGAAGTAGGAATCTAGGATACACTCAGTGAAATTCTTTTATATATGGGAAATAGAGCAGTGGTCAAATAATTTTTAAAAGCTTTATGTATGTATGTATGTATGTATGTAAAAAAATTTAATTCCAGTATAGTTAGCATACAGTGTTTTTTATTAGTTTCAGGGGTAAAATATAGTGATTCAACAATTCCATAGTAGTACTCATCATTTTCGTACATATACTGTCAATCTCCTTCATTTGTTTCACTCCTCTGTCCACTCATTTCCCCTCTGGTAACCATCAGTTTGTTCTCTATATTTAAGAGTCTGTTTTTTTTTGTTTGTCACTTTTTTGTTGTTGTTTGTTTTGTTTCTTAAATTCTACATGTGAAATCATACAGTATTTGTGTTTCTCTGACTGACTTATTTCACTTAGCATCATACCTTCCAGATACATCTATGTTTTTCCAAATGGCAAGCTTTCATTCTTTTTATGGCGGACTAATTTTCCATTATGTATACATACCACATCTTCCTTATCCATTCATCTATCAGTGGATACTTGGGCTGCTTCCATAAGGTAGCTATTGTAGATAATGCTGTATTAAACATAAGGATGCATATATCTTTACAATTAGTGTTTTCATATACTTTGGATAAATACCTAGTAGTAGAATTACTGGATTATATGACAATTCTATTTCTTAATTTTTGAGGAACCTAGCAGTGGTCAAATCTTAATAATAATTTTTAGTAACTGGGGAAAGAAAGTTTTATGATTATTGAGATATTAATTTTTTAAAGTATTTTTGTTTTACATTTGCATAACTTTATCCTATTTTTTAATTTTGGTAAAGTATACATAACATAAAATTTACCAACTTAACCATTTTCAAGTGTAGGTTTAGTGGTATTAAATACGTTCATACTGTTGGGCAGCTATCACCACCATCCATTTGGTAACCCTTTCTCTTTTAAGGCTGTATCTCTATACCCATTAAACAATCTCATTCCTCTTCCCCTCTTTCCTCTAGCCCCCGGCAACCACCATTCTACTTGCCATATATGTGATTCTGACTACACTTAAGTACTTCATATAAATGGAATTATATGGTATTTGTCTTTTTCTGTGTCTGGCTGATTTTACTTAGTATAATATTCTCTAAGTTCATCCATGTTGTAGCCTATGTCAGCATTCTCTTCCTTTTTAAGGCTGAATAATACTGCATTGTACATATATGCCATATTTTGCTTAACAGTTCATCCATCAGTGGACACTTAAGTGGCTTCTATTTTTTCACTGTTGCGAATAATACTGCTTTGAACATGGATGTATAAATATCTCTTTGAGACCCTGCTTTCAGTTTTTTTGTATATATACTCAGAAGTGAAATTGTTGAATCATATGTTAATTCTATTTTTAATAGAGGGATAGAGGCTGTACCATTTTACATTGCCACCCACTGTGCACAAGGGTTCTAATTTCTTCATATCCTTCCCAATACATGTTTTCTGTTTTTTTTGACAGCAGGCTTCCTAATGGGTGTGGGGTAGATCTTGTAATTTTGATTTGCATTTTCCTAATGATTAGTGATGTTGGAATTATCTTATGCTTATTGGTCATTTGTATATGTTCTTTGGAGAAATGTTTATTCAAGTCCTTTGCCCAGTTTTGAATCAGACTGTTTTGTTGTTTTTAAGAGTTCTCTATGTATTCTGGATGTTATTTTCTTGTCCGATATATGATTCATAAATATTTTTTCCCATTCTGTGACTTGTCTTTTTACTTTGTTGGTACTGTCTTTGATGTACAAAGGTTTTTTTTGTTTGTTTTGTTTTTGTTTTTTTTTTTTTTTGGTACAAAGGTTTTTAACTTTCAGGAATCCACTTTGTCTATTTTTGTTGCATATGCTTTTGGTGTCATATCCAAAAAATCATTGCCAAATCCAATGTCATAAAGCTTTTGCCTTTTATTTTTCCTTTCTTGCTTTTTTTTTTTTTAAGATTTTTATTCATTTATTTTGAAAGAGACAGAGAAGGGTTAAGGGAGGTGCAGAAGGAGAGGGAGAGAGGAATCTCAAGAAGAGTGTAGAACTCCACATGGGGCTCAGTCTCACAACACTGAGATCATGACCTGAGCTGAAACCAAGAGTCAGATGTTTAACTGACTGAGCAAGCCAGGGGCTCCATTTTTTTTTTTTTTTTTTAAAGCTTTAGTTCTTTAGTTTAGAGAGAGAGAGCATGAGTATGAAGGGGCAGAGGGAGAGGGTGAGAGAATCTGAAGTAGACTCCATGCTGAGCATAGATCCTGACTCAGGGCTTAATCTCATGAGCCAGAGATAACAATCTGAACTGAAACCAAGAGTTTCAGTTGGTTGCTCAAGTTGGTGGCTCAACTGACTCTACTACCCAGGTGCCCACCTTATGTTTTTTTCCTAAGAGTTTTATAGCTGTAGCTCTTAAAATACCTTTAATCTATTTTGGGTTAAATTTTTCTGTATGTTTTTAGATAAGGGTCCTATCTCATTTTTTTGCATGTAAATACCCACTTTTCCCAGCACCATTTGTTGAAAAGACTCCTGTTTCTCCATTGAGTGATCTTTGCATCCTTGTCAAAAATCATTTAACCATATATGTGAGTGTTTATTCCTGGATTATCTGTCCTATTTCATTGGCCTATATGTCTTGTCTTTTTGCCAGTACACACTGTTTTGCTTATTTTAGCTTCATAGTGAGTTTTAAAATCAGGAAATGTGAGTCCTCTAGCCTTGTTCTTATTTTTCAAGATTGTTTTGGTTATTTGGGGGTCCATTAAGATTCTATATGAATTTTAGGATGGATTTTTTTCCTTTTTCTAGAAAAAGTCATTGGAATTTTGATAGTGTGCTGAATTTTTATAGTTTTTTGTTACCTCATATTTAATTGAGTACTACAGCTTTACAAATTAGAATTTTTTTTGAAATTGGGTAGTTGGCAAGGGACTTGGGAGATACCAGTTCTAATATCGGCTGCCTTTATACATGGCACAGTGATTGCCTACTCAATTTTTCTCACATGCACATTATTTTTTTCCCTCATGACCTTCCTTGCAGGAATGAAGGGATATAGCATGGGATAATGAAAAGTATATCATACTGAAAAATATGACAATCTTACAGTTCTGATTATTGATACAAATTGTCTTTTTCTGAGATGAACTTTGAGAGTTCCTACTTGGTCATAAAAGGACGAAATCCCTACCACCATGACCTATGGGATTTTTTTCCCCCATTTTTCTCAGATTTATTTATTTAATGTGGATCTGTATGTCTAACTCTGTCTTCACTCTCTGTCTTTGTAGAACTATTGTGAGCTTACTGTTGGTCTGCTATACAAAGAATGCTAGCTCTTTACCCATATTTCTAATTTACTAAGATCATGTATAATATACTGGAGGGGAATTTCGGCCTTTAGGTTCTACCTTAGGAAAGCCTGCATTTTGGTTCTTTTTGAATATGACATCAGGCTATATAGGCCAGTTTCTGCTACGGGAGAATAGTTCCTGTTGTGAAGTCTATTCTTTTTGTGGGTCTCAAGGAATCATTTCTTTGTAGTGAAGTAGAGTGTTCCCTGTGGCGTAATTCTTTGTGTCCTTAATCATGGCAAATTTGGAATATTGGAGAACCAGTTGTGTTTGAGAGATTGATTGGCTGATTTGTTTTTTCAGGACTTATTTAATGAATGTGCTTTTGGGACACCTGGGTGGCTCAGTTAGTTAAGCATCTACTTTCGGCTCAGGTCATGATCCTAGGGTCCTAGGATCGAACCCTGCATCATACTCCCTGCTCAGCAGTGAGTCTGTTTCTCCCTTTCCCTCTGCCCCTCTGCCTGCTTATTGTCTCTCTCACAAATAAATAAATAAAATCTTTAAAAAAATGTATTTTTTATAGTCTAAATTCAACAAATCCACACTGAACTCCCTATCTCCCTTGCTCCCTCCCCAAATCTGTTCTACCCTGCAGGCTTCTCTGTTGCACTTGATGGCAACTTTATCCTGGTTGTTTAGGCTAAAAACCCTAAAGGTGTTCTTTATTCTTCTCTTTTTCTTGTAACACATATCCAGCCCTTCACACATTCTACTGGACCACTTTGAAATATATCCTAATTCTAATCACTTCTTACCATCTACACTACTGTAATCTTCTATTCCATGCTTCATGTCACTGTCATCCTTTGCCTGAATTATTACCATGGCTACTTACCTAGTCTCTCTCCATCCACCTTTGCTGCTTTCCTTATATTCTCAGCCCAGCAGGTGGGTTGACTTTATAATAACGTAAGTCAGATCGTGATACTCAGATAAAAACAGGCATAGAAATGGTAAAGAAAGGAACTGTGGGGGCACCTGTGTGGCTCAGTCAGTTAAGCATCTGCCTTCAGCTCGGGTCATGATCCCAGGATCCTGAAATTGAGCCCCGTGTTGGGCTCCGTGCTCAGTGGGAAGCCTGCTTCTCCATCTCCCACTCCCCCTGCTTGTGTTCCCTCTCCCACTGTCTGCCTCTCTGTCAAATAAACAAATAAAATCTTTTAAAAAAAGCACTATTATTTGCAGATGAAATTACCATACTTTTGTAAAACAAAAAATAGCAAGTGAAAAATAATTAGAAATAACATTGACTTGATGGGTGATTACAGAATTAACATACAAAAAATATATTTTAATACTTTTCCAAATACAGAGAGTTCCAAATGATAAATTAAGAGCAGTGTAAACTGAATACAGTC
Organism: Neogale vison; assembly: GCF_020171115.1. Taxonomy (NCBI): domain Eukaryota; kingdom Metazoa; phylum Chordata; class Mammalia; order Carnivora; family Mustelidae; genus Neogale; species Neogale vison. The sequence goes on from NC_058092.1 coordinate 187,992,438, forward strand.
AGATATCAAGAGACGAGTACAAGCCGAGTTTATTTCAAAATGAAAGGGTAGTTCAGAATTAGGGAATCTATTAATATGATTTACCATGCTTCTCCAACTGCTTCCCAGAGGGTTTCTGTTGTTTGCTTAGCAACACCAGACCAGCTAAACCAATGAACTCTGCTATCTGGTGGCTGAGCCACACTTTCTCAAATCAAGTCTGATCCTTTATAAATTTTTCCTTCCTTGGGTACTCTTCAGTCAGGCCTGGAGAACCATATGGAGCTTTCTTTTTTATCATAGTTAATAATTCTTTATGTTAAAATTTCCCTGTTTAACTTATTGTGTGGTTTTAATCTTTTGATTGGAGCCAGACCAGCATACCATTTGATTTTTGGAGAAATTTTATATGATTATTTTCATAGATGCTAAAAATGCACTTGCAAAACTCAACATTCATTCTTCTTTTATTAACTTTTTATGAATTGAAGTATAACACACATAGAAAAGTATACAAATCATAAGTGTATAGCTGAAAGAATTATCTCAAAGTAAACATACTTGTTTAACCACCAACCAGTTCTAGAAATAGAACTTGGCCAGGAGCCCAGAAGCACCCTTGGCCCCCCTCCTTTTTTCCCTAAAGGTATCCACTATCCTGACTTATAACACCAGAGATTAGCTTTGCTATTTTGAACTTTAAATAAATGGAATTATATAGTATGTATTTTTTGTTTCTGGCTTCTCTCGCTCACCTCTGTTTGTGTGATTTATCCACATCATTGAATGTAGTAGTGCTTTGTTCATTTTCCTTTCTCTATCCAATTCCACTGTACAAATCCGTCTCAATTTAATTTTATATTCTACTGTTGATGTGTATTTGGGTTGTGTAGGGTTTGGATTTGTTACAAATAATACTAGTAATGAACATTCTTGTGTCTTTTGGTGTTCATGTGCATACAATTTCTGTTGGAATTATAAGTAGGAATGGAAATATTGGGTTACTAGATGTCCTTGTCTTAAACTTTACTAGATACTATGAAAAGAAAGTTTCAGAGTTTTATATTCCCATCAGCAGGACTGAGGATTCTAGTTGTTCCACTGTTTTTTTCAGTCTTTAAAATTTTTGTTTTAGCCATAATGGTGAGTGGGTAACTAGTGGCATCTCATTATAGTTTTAATTGTATTTCCTTGACCATGACCACTAATAAAGTTAAGCATATTTTTTTAAGATTTTATTATTTATTTGAGAGAGAGAGAGAGAAAGAGAGAGGATGAGAGGGGAGAAGGTCAGAGGGAGAAGCAGACTCCTGGTGGAGCGGGGAGCCCGATGCAGGACTCAATCCTGAGACTCCAGTATCATGACCTGAGCTGAAGGCAGTGGCTTAACCAACCGAGCCACCCAGGTGCCCCAAGTTAAGCATATTCTTATTTGTATATTGACCATTTTGATATAATGTCTTTGTGAATTGTAAGTTCCTTTTTCCAGTTTTCTATTAATAATTCTTAAAACAGTTCATAGGAATTCTCTATATATTCAGGTTATGACTTATTTGGTAAATGCTTTCTCTGACTTGGTTCTTTCATGCTTATCATGACATTATTTCATGAATAGATTTTTTCATTTTAATGTGGATACTCTTAATGGTGTCCCCATCCTTTTTTACTCTCTGGACTGTTGTGCCTATGGTTTGTCTATGCCTTAAATATTTGGTAGAATTCACTGATAATGTTATCTACACCTGGAGTTTTCTTTCTTGGGAATATTCCATTAAAAAAAAAAAACTAAGAACTTTTTAGATTTTTCCACTTATTCTTATGTGAACTTTGATAAGCTTTGTATTTATAAATATTTGTACATTTTGTCTAATCTGTACATAGACATGTTCATAATATCTTTATGTCATCTTTTAATATTTAAGTGACCAGGAGAAAGTACTCTTTTGCATTTCTGCTAATGGTTATTTGTTATTGTGAGGGGGTACTTATAAATTTTATTAACCTTTTCAAAGAACCAACTTTGGCATTGTTGTTTCCCTATCGAGCAGGCTTGTTTTCTATTTCTACATATTCAGCTCCTTGTTGACTTCTTTCAGCAATCTTTGGGTTTATTTTGCAGTTCTTTTATTTTTACATTCTTGTAATGGATGATTGCCCATATTAAAAATATTTTTGGGGATACCTGGGTAGCTCAGTCAGTTAAGTGTCTCCCTTTGGCTCAGGTCGTGTTCCCAGGGTCCTGGGATTGAGTCCTGCATTGGGCTCCTTGCTCAATGGGGAGCCTGCATCTCCCTCTGCCTGCTGCTCCCCCTGCTGTGTGCTCTCTCTCTCTGACAAATAAATAAATAAAATTTTATAAAATTATATTTTTTATACATGGCAAAAAGGCGTGCATAAAGTCAGAAGACATTTTACCAACTGATAAAATAATTGCCAAATACATCAGAGTCCAAGATCTTTATATGTAAAGAGCTTCTAGAAATCAATAAGAACAACAATTATATATTAATAATGAACAATGTCTGTGAAGTGGTGATGGATAGAAAAGTTAATATTAATGGTATGGAAACATGATAAGATGTTCATCCTTGGTCATAGGAATTAAAAATAAATCTGTTATGATAATTCTTATATTGGCAAGGATTATAGGGAATAGGCAGTTTCATAATGTGGGAGTATAAATTACCACATTTTATATTATTTATCAAATCTTAAGTCTTAAATGCCCTTTGATCTGTAAGGATATTTGTTTTTATATTATCTGGAAAGGCAAACAAAATTAGATAAAACCTAATGTTTATTCTAGAGATTAAGTTGTAGCTATACAGTAGAAAACTATGAACCCACTAAAATGAGGTAGACTTGAGGTGCTGGTTGTGTGGAACAAACTCCAGGAAAGACTGGTTACTGAAATAAAACATTCATCAAGAGCAATTGTAGTTAAAGTGTTTGTTTTGTGTATACATAGTGTATTTCTGAAATGTCTTGTTTATTTTATGAGTAAGTGCTTAGTGTTTGTTTTGTTACCTTTATGGAATTGAATTGACTGCATAGTACATTGAATGTTGTATAATCAATATTTTGTGAATGTAAAATAGAATTTGTTGATACTCATTTGTTTTATAGTTTCAGAACCTATTCACATATTATCTTTGATGATCCTTTTAATTTCTGTCTGTGGTAAATAGGTATAACAATATTTTATTTACCTGTTGTGGAAGAGTGAACTGAACCCAAGAAAATAAGTGACTTCTTTAAAGTAGGGTTTGGCAGACCACAGCCTGTGGGCCATATCTGTCCTACCACTTGTTTTTGTGTGGTCTATAGGCTAAGAATGGTGTGTGTACACACACACACACACACACACAAATGGCATTTTTAATATACGTATATTAAAAATTTATTTATTTTAGATTAGGGAGAGCACCCGTGCATGAGTGGTGGAAGGGGTAAAGGAAGAGAGAGAAAATCCTTGAGCAGACTCCCTGATGAGTGTGGAGCTCCAGGTCGAACTTGATCCCAGGATCCTGAGATCATGACTGGAGCTGAAATTAGGAGTCAGGTGCTCAACGAACTAAGGCACCCAGATACCCTGTGTTTTATATTTTTAAATGATTAATAAAAAGAAAAAGAATATTTTATGATGTGAAAGTTATTAAAATTCAAATTTCATTGTCCATAATTAAAGTTTATTAGAAGATACTCATGCTCGTTTATTACTGTATCATCTCTGGCCGCTTTCCCACCACTATAGAAGAGTTAAATAGTTACAAAAGATTTGATATGGTAATCTCATTGCTTCGCACTGCTGCTTGGCATACTACACATCCCAGTGAAACAGTTATTCCCTGGTGTTTTAAGTGTCACATGTGTTACTGCACCATAACACTTTATTTTTTATTTCTAGTGCATGTCCATCATGTCAAAACAAGAAAAGGAGAGAAAAGGGGACTTTGAGTCTCCTGGGTTTTAAGAGATAGTGGACTGTGAATAATTTTATTAAAATAGGTAGTAAAACATTAGATTTATTAAGCGCTATTAAAAGACTACCATACGGGGGTGCCTGGGTGGCTCAGTGGGTTAAATCCTCTGCCTTCGGCTCAGGTCATGATCCCAAGGTCCTGGGATCGAGCCCCACATCCGGCTCTCTGCTCTGCAGGGAACCTGCTTCCTCCTCTCTCTCTCTCTCTGCCTGCCTCTCTGCCTACTTGTGATCTCTGTCTGTCAAATAAATAAATAAAATCTTAAATTAAAAAAAAAAAAAAAGACTACCATACACATTGCCATTACCAGGCTAAGCACTTACAGTATTTTAAACCCACAAGAAAGTAATTCATATGACAGAAAATTTAAAGTGTAATAGCTCATCACAACAGATATTTTTCACACATACACACTAATAATCAAAATGAGGGGGTATAGCTCAGTGGTAGAGCATTTGATTGCAAAATGAGGCTACACTCAAAGTAAGGTTTGGGAGTGTCTTATTTCTTAGCCAAGCAATGAGAGCTATTTACCATGGTGACTTAATTAAACTGTGTTTTATTGTAGTAGCCAAAGAAATGGTTTAGAGAAAATAAATTTAGAACTATCAGTTTTTTGGTGGCAGTAGTTGCTTTAAGAGTTGAGGACATTGGTAATAATGCCAGTAGTCAAAAGAGATAATGATTTTGAGTAGTTTTCCTTAGCTTTTGGGAAGTCAATAGATATTTACAGACAGTATTCAGGTTTTTAATTTTTTTTTAATTCAAAGAGGTGATACAGTGTATTTGGAGAATTAATTAGCTTCCATGAAAAGTCTCAATCAAACAAGTGGAGGAAAGATAATTTTCAAAGAAGTTAAGAAAACACAATTTCAGTATATATTCTGAAGTGTATGTAGTCTGAAGTATAATCTGTTAAGAGATGTTATAGCTGATGGTGGTAAAAATACATGTGGAACAGAAAAAAGAATTAATTGGACATATTTACAAAATTTGGGAAAATGTAGTTTTTAAGGCCTATGTTATTCAATGTGTTATCATAATTACAAAATTGTAGAAAATATTTGGATCTGTCATTTATTATTGAACTAGTAATATAAGCAGTGAGCTTCATTTGATCTCATGAAGAGATAGCTCCATAAGTTTTTGTCAGAAATTTAAGCTATTTGACTTGCCCTACCATATGATTGCTGCAATTATTTTAGGTTCACAGTCAAGAATCAAAGTTTTCAAGATAAGCTCCATTAAATGATTTTTGTAGTACATGAAATGGCTTTGAAAATTACCTATTGCTTCAGTCTTTATTGTTTCTTAATGATACTGATATTGTTTCTTAATTGTGAGGCCTATAGCACTTAAACATTTGAAACTTACACTATGGTGGTCATTGACAGAAACTACTGTAGTTTGAATCATGAATAATGTGAAGTTATTTTTATATGTCTTATTGTGTCAGAAGTTAAAACAATTCTCACACTATTTATAGCAGATACAATTTTCAGGCTGGACAATAATTCCAGGAGTATTTATCAGACCTTGATGGTAGTGCAAAGGATGCTTTCTTATTTTAAATCCTCTACCAATGCAATTGAGGAACCTTTACCTAATTTTGATTTGGAAGTGATTAATCTACAAGGTAGTGACATGCTAAAAGGCAAATATCAAGAGACTCCTGTGATAGAATTTTATAAGTGCCTTCTACGTGATAAATATACTCAATAAAAATCATATGCTTATAGATTGATATCAGTAATTGGCAGTATCTATTTGTGTGAAAAGACAGTTTCAAAGTTGAAATATGTAAAATCTCATAATCGATCAGTGTTAACAGATGAACATTTGCAGTCATTTTTGATGATAGGGAACAGTATCATTGAACACTAATTTAAATGAAATGTTATTCTCCCCAAAAGAATTATGTTCTTCTTATTAGTAGACCTGAATTACAAAACAGACTAACAAAAAATAAAATACTATTCAATTATATTTTTAATTTTATTAGCAAAACATTTTTTGGAAATTACTTTTCTCTCTTGTTTTCTAACCACCTAAAAAATATCCTTGAGTTTTCTCCTTACCCACAAAAGCCTATATTATTTACTACCTGCTCTTTTATAGAGAAAGCTTTCTGACCTCCCCTCCCCTCCAGAAAGAATAATTCTATGTCTTATTAAAAATGAGTTATTGGGACGCCTGGGTGGCGCAGTTGGTTGGACGACTGCCTTCGGCTCAGGGCGTGATCCTGGAGTCCCGGGATCGAGTCCCACATCAGGCTCCCAGCTCCATGGGGAGTCTGCTTCGCTCTCTGACCTTCTCCTCGCTCATGCTCTCTCTCACTGTCTCTCTCAAATAAATAAATAAAATCTTAAAAAAAAAATGAGTTATGCATGGGGCTAATTGTCCTTTATTCTCATTTTAGAGCTACTGCATTTAGAAAGTACTAAAAATGTTCAAAATTGGTGAATTTTTATTATCAATGTAATGTAATTTAAATCTTTGAAATGAGGGAAACAGATTTACCTATAAATTATTTATCAGTATATCCTGTAGAGTATTGTAACACTCTTCTGCAGTAGCTAAATAACTTTGAAATTCAAGGCTTTGCCTATTTTATCTTGTCTTGTTTGCCTTTGCTTCGATATTGGCTGATGATGTTTGTTCAAAGTTTTTACATCTGCTATTCAGTATGTACTGAAAAGAAGATATTTCACATTGTGTTGACTCCAGTGTTGGTGGTGGTTTTAAAAATAGCATGAATACACTCTTCAAATTAATAAGCTTTATGGGCAGTTTTGTTGTAAATTCTGTAAATAAAATATAAAATATAACTCATGACCCTGATATCTAGAGTCATATGCTCTACTGACCGAGCCAGTCAGGTGCCTCTAAGGGGCAGGAGAGCATATGACTCTAGATATCAGGGTCATGAGTTCAATCCCATGTTGGGCATAGAGCTTACTTTAAAAATTATGTATGAGTTTTAGGATCTTATGTATCATGCCTTGATACATTCTGTATTGTGTGTTTTGGCAAACATTTTTTTAATGTAACAGACTTTTGCAGTAATATTAACTTGATATAAAAGATATATCTTGGGACGCCTGGGTGGCGCAGTTGGTTGGACAACTGCCTCCGGCTCAGGGCGTGATCCTGGAGTCCCGGGATCGAGTCCCACATCAGGCTCCCAGCTCCATGGGGAGTCTGCTTCGCGCTCTGACCTTCTCCTCGCTCATTCTCTCTCTCACTGTCTGTCTCTCTCAAATAAATGAAATAAAATCTAAAAAAAAAAAAGATATATCTTCAGTTTTTTAAAATATAAATTATCCCATTTCTTTCTTGCAATAGCTTTCTGAGAGTTTATTATCATATGAGAATTTACAGCTGGGGAAGAATCTTTTACAAAAGAATATTTGTAATTTGAACCTGTCACCCAATATGCTTCAATAGCAATTACAAAGGATTATTGACAGTTACTTTCTGGTTGCTAATGTCCTAAAATCATTATATTCTCATGATTATTTAATAATTAAGTTCTTTTTATTTTATAACTGAGCCCTAATATTTAAAGTTTCCTTTTATGGATGAGTTTGTCTCTTGCCACTTTGCTTTCAAATTATAGTTCCTTTTTTCTTTTTTTTTAAAAAGTCTGTTTATATTCAAAGGGATTAAAAACACACTTCCACTTTTAGAGCAGATTTATCATCTACCCTTCAGGCTGTTCTTTAACTTGGAGCTCTTAAGAATGAATATCTTAAGATATTCCCCAGATGTTTTAAACTTCAGCAAACTTGTGGTTTTCTTTATTGGAATCTCTGTTTGTAGTATTCGCAAGATGAAAGAAAACATTTCCTTAGTATCTAAACACTTTTCATATTGGTTTTAATATCTTTTGCTGCAAAGGCATGCATAAGATAAAACTATACTGATAAATTTTCAAAATCCTTGCTTTTAAAAAGTAATATCAAAATGAGAATTCTATTAACAGTAATGTAAAAAACAATATTTTATGCCTCTATGTGCTTTTGAATCCACATTGTTATGTGGTTAGTATTGGTTTTGTATAACTGTAACTTTTGGTTATGCAATAGATTTTATTTTTCCTTATTCAATAAAGTAGGGATTGAAAATATTTTGCATCAGATATTTTCCAGGAATTTTGGAAGTTTGAATTTAAAATTACAAAGGCGTCAGTCTTTTTTTTTTTTTTGAACTAAAGAGAATTGAACATTCTCTACAAAAATCAGCAATTTGTTCCTCCACAATTAGAAAAGTAGTTGGTAACATTTAAGTGTTTACTATATTCAAGGCACTGCATACCGCAACTGAGTGGTGTTGCTTTGCATTAATTGAAAGAAAGATAAGTTATTAAAAGAAATGAAAGAGTAAAATATGAAATAGTATACTGGACACACACTTTCTCATCTTGAGCCTTTTGTAGGAGAAACAGCTCAGAGCACTTAATCTAATCTCAGTTGTTCAGAAATAATTTGATTTTGTTTCATAACATAATGTCCAATTATTAACCTAAAATTTGCTTCTTATTGTTTAAATTTTTCACTAATAACAATGTTCTACATAAGATCTAAGGTTCTTTTGCATTTTTTTTTTAAAAAATCTAGTATCCTATAGGTATCTCAGGGGCAAAATTCAAATCAATGTCAAATTCTCCTAAAAAATATTTAAGAAAAACTTAATTTTATTAACATCATTCATTTATTTATCAATTTTTTTCTGGCATGTATATACCCAGTAAGTACTGGGTATATATCTGTTAGGCATTGTACTTAAATATCATAGAATGCAAAAACAGATACTGTCTTTAATACCATGTCTTACAAGTGATGAAACCTAATCTCAGGGAATTTTAGTTACTTGTGCTATGTCAGATAATTAGATGAACATGAAATTAAAGCCAGGTCTGTCTAACACCAGAGTCTTTGCTTTAAACCATTGAGGAATGCTTCCTACACTAATGACTTACAATATGAAATCCTGTTTTGATCCTGTCCTTTAGTAAGGAATCTGACTATGCTGTATCTTCCTTCCTTCCTTCCTTCCTTCTTCCCTCCCTCATTCCGTCCTTCCTGATATCTCAATCTCTCTCTCTTTTTTTGGAGGGGAGAGGGGTAGGTGGGTGTTTTCCTTCCTCTCTGTTGGTCCTTTTCCCCTTAAATATTGATATTCCACCCAGATCCACCATCTGGGTTTTTCTCATGTGTCTGGGCATAGATTTCTGTGAGTTTATACTATTTGGGATTTCTGAGCTTCTTGAGCCTGTAGGAGTGTGTCTTTAATCAAATCTGGAAAGCTAAGCTATTGTTTTTTCAAAATTTTCTTCTGCACTGTATTTTTTCTCTTCTTCTGGTACTGTAATGACATAAATGTTAGAGGCTTTAGTATTATCTCAGAGGTGTCTGAGTCTTAATTTTTTAAAACTAATTTTTCTCTCTGTTGTTCAGACTGGAACATTTTTGTTGATCTGTCTTCAAGTATATGGAGTCTCAATTCTGTCTTCTCCATTTTTCAATTGAGCCCAGCTAATGAGCTTTAAAATTTCAACTATTGAAAATTTCCCTCAGTTTTCTTTATATCTTCTATATCTTTGTTTAATCTTTGGTTTTTTCCAGATGTGTGAAGAGCCCTAGTACTTTGTGGTTTTCTGGAGTTCTTGTCTTTGGTCCTCTAGCCAGAGAACTGGGGCTTTATTTTTCCAGTTGTGCCACATGCTTCCATGACTGATACCATGTCTGGGGGCTAAGTAGCAGGGAGATTCAGGGAGAACAGTTTAAATTTAAACTTACTCATGAATTCTTTTTTTAAAGTTTTTATTTTAGTTCTAGTTAGTTAACAGACAGTGTTATATTAGTTTAGGTGTACAGTATAGTGATTCATTAATTCCATACATCACCCAGTGCTCATTAGAGGTTAATTCCTTAATCCCCATCAGATATTTAACACACTCCCCCCACCACCTCTCCTCTGTTCTCTGTAGTTAAGAGTCTGTTTCTTGGTTTGTGTGTCTGTCTTATCTCTCTCTCTCTTTTCCCCTTTGCTTGTTTGTTTTGTTTCTTAAATTCCACTTATGAGTGAAATCATAAGGTACTTGGCTTTCTCTGACTTATTTCACTTAGCATTATATTCTCTAGCTCTGTCCCTGTCATTGAAAATGGCAAGATTTCATTCTTGTTTATAGCTGAGTAATACACACACACACACACACACACACACCCCTACACACACCCCACATCTTTATCCATTCATCAATTTGTGGACACTTGGGCTGCTTCCATGATTTGGATATTGTAGATAACGCTGCTGTAAACATAGATGTGCATGTATCCCTTTGAATTAATGTTTTTGTGTTTTTTGGGTAAATACCAGTAGTGCAATTACTGGCTCATGTGGTAGTTCTATTTTGAACTTTTTGAGGAACGTCCATACTGTTTTCCAGAGTGGCTGCACCAGTTTGCCTTCCCACCAACAGTGCACTTCACCTACTCACCAACACCTGTTGTTCCCTGTGTTTTTGATTTTAGCCATTCTGACAGGTGTGAGGTAATATCTAATTATAGGTTTGTTTTGCATTTCCCTGATGGTGAGTGATGATGAGCATTTTTTCAGGTGTTGGTTGACCATCTGTATATCTTCTTTGGAGAAATGTCTGTTCATATCTTCTGTCCGTTTTTTAATTGGATTATTTGTTTTTTGGGTGTTGAGTTTTTTAAGTTCTTATATATTTTGGAAACTAACCCTTTATCAGATATGCCACTTGCAAATCTCCCATTCTATAGGTTGCCTTTTAGTTTTGTTGGTCATTTCCTTTGCTGTGCAGAAGCTTTGTATTCTGATGAAGTACCAGTAGTTTATTTTTGCTTTTGTTTCTCTTGCCTCAGGAGACATGTCTAGAAAGAAGACGATGTGGCTGATATCAAAGAGGTTACTGCCTATGCTCTCCTCTAGGATTTTTATGGTTTCAGGTCTCACTTGTAGGCCTTTAATCCACTTTGAATTTAGTTTTGTATTTGGTGTAAGAAAGTGGTCTAGCTTCATTCTTTTGCATGAAGCTCTCCAGTTTTTCCAGCACCATTTGTTGAAAAGACTGTCTTTTTCCCATTGGATATTCCTTCCTGCTTTGTCAGAGATTAATTGGCCGTATAGTTATGGGTTCATTTCTGGGTTTTCTCTTCTGTTTCATTGATGTATGTGTCTATTTTTGTGCCAATATTGTACTGTCTTGATTACTACAGCTTTGTAATACAGCTTGAAGTCCGGAATTGTGATGCCTCCTTTGCTTTTCTTTTTCAAGATTGCTTTGGCTTTTCAGGGTCTTCTGTGGTTCCATACAAATTTTAGAATTCTTTGTTCTAGTTCTGTGAAAAATGCTGTTGGTATTTTGATAGGGGTTGTGTTAAATACTAACCTTAATGAAATTTTAAACCCAAATGTCAGATTAAGTTCTAGATATTTATTTTATTGTTTTTAATTCTCTGTTGCCATTCCCCATTCTTTTGTCTAGTTTATGTGTTCTTTCCTTGTTTCCTTGAAAATATTAATCATGGTTATTTGGAAGTCCCTTTCATTATTTCCAGTGTCTATAGTATTTCTGAAACTTTTTCTCTTGCTGTTTCCTTTTTGTTTGTAGTCAGATTATTTTACCTTTTTGCATAACTACCAGCTGTCTATTATTTATATAAGAGCTGTAGGTCCTTTAGATTGTATCATCTACCAGAGTGTTTACCCTTTTCCCCATGAGGCTGATACGAAGGATGGGAGGGTTGGTTGCCTTAATAAAATAAAAGATTAAGCTAGGTCAAAGTTGATTTTCAGGTTTGATATGTTCAGTCTATCCTGTTTGACTTTGTTTCTAGAGCTTGACCCTCTTAGACTTTTAATTGAGGCCATTAGGTCTTTGCCTCGTCAGCTCTGGATCATGGCACCAGAACTGCTCTCAGAGATTTCCAGCTTAATTCTTTATTCTTCAGCCTAATCCACTTGAAAATTTGGCATATACCTCAAGTGGGAAACAGACCTTTTTAGACCCTCAGTTTCCAATTTTATCACTTTAGTACTAATAGTGGCTGAAATCCCATCTCCCCCTTATTTTTTTTTTTTTACTCCCTTGCCCTCCACCCTCATCTCAATATTGTTCTGTTAAGCCCAAGGCCTGAATTTCCAGCTTCTAGTTGTAAGCACTATAGATATATGCCCTCTCCCAGTCCCCAGGGAAAAAGTATTTGTGTTATATTTAGATTTTATTCTCCATTCCTCCTAGGGATTTCTTTCTTTCTTTCTTTTTTTTTTTTTTTTTTTGCCTGTTATGTTTTTATTTCTTTCTCTATTCCTGTCCTTGTTTTTTAAGCCTTGCCAGACTTGAAGAACTTTCTGCTTTTCAGGTGATTTTGGTTAACCTTCTTAACTTACCATTCAGTTCAGAATTCAGCAGATCTGTTATAGGACAAACCAGCTGTGTATTTGAGGTTCCCCAAATGTCAGATTTTGTCTCTATAACCCCATGCTACCGACTACAAATTCAGGCAGGTCGGACAGTCATCTGTCAGTTCTAGGCTGCCCTCTGAACAGTTCTCACCTTCTTGGAAATGTATTCATTTGATCTGATTCCCTCCACAGCTTTTTGGTACCTTTAATGATTTATGATTTGTATTTTATAATTTATATGACTTTTTGAGTTGTTCTCACTATGAATGCTGGCTGTCACCTGCTATATGCTATTCAGAATAATAAGTTCCATATGTTATATTTTGATAAGAGATTGAAGTGTTTGAGTGTTTCTGATGAGTGATGTATTTTAAAGTTTGATAAGAGAAAAATGATTAATTATTGCATGAATATTTTCTCTTTGTATCTGTTACATGTTTGTAGAATTTTTCTATGATCAGAGAAACTAAGGCCCCCTTTTAATAAACCATGGATTCTGTGATAGAAATAACAGCTGAACCAAACCAATAAAGGAGGGAAGAAGTATAATTTATGTTTTGAAACTGCCTGTAGACATATGGATGGCCCTCTAGGTTTACCAGGAAGCTGCATGTTTCATTTTGAGAACCACTGTCCTGCACTCTTTCTCTTTTTCTCATATGGCTTTTTTTGGGTATGGTTTAAAACTACATGTCATACAGTTTTACTGTTTAATGAAAATTATAAATTGGTTTAGTGAAATTTGTTGTTTTTATAATGGGCAGAAACGGAATACACATATACATCTGAATTTAGGAATAATTCATTTTATTGTAATTATACTCAAGTATGAAGTGCTATTCAACAATATATTTGTATTATCTTACATGCAAAAAAATCTTCAGGGTTATAAATGAAAAGAATTAAACCTCTAAACATTTTAGAATGGAATAAAGATTCACCTAAGCAATACATACTTAAAAGTGCTTTCTTATCAAAGAAAATAAAATTAGAGTTTGGAGAAATACCTTTAAATTACAATTCCTATGAACTAATAGCTTAACCTTAGTTTTGAATGACTGTTACTTTTCCATCTTTTAAAAATATGGTTAAATATAAACACATGTGGGAAATGTTCTTTTGGCTTTTATCAAACTGACATTTAAGCAAATTTTTTCAACCCTACTAAACATTTGTGGTAAAAGATTTCAAAGCTTTGAGTCTTACAATTTGCCTATGGATTCGCCCTGTCCCCTGCACTATTCTATTACCATTTGGTCTTAATAAGTGTAATCTGTTTAGAATTACTGATTTTTTCATTTTATTATTTGTTTAGATGAGAAGTTTAAGAAAGAACTTCATCAAAAACCCTTCTTCGCAGTTGTGAATGCTTTCTTAAGAAAGTTAATTTTTTTTAGTTTTTCTGTAAAGGTTTTAACTTGCTTCTTTTACTTTCTCTATGAAATGTTCAAAATTGTTGATGTTTGTTTCTGCGGTGTGGTGATGTTAACACAATGTGAGATCTTCTTTATCTCCTGGTATATGCTTACTTCTCTTTTTTTTTTTTCCCAAGAGTGAGAAAAAAGAGGCTTTAGTTACTGTGAAAGTAGGAAGCAGTTAAACTAGGTTAGAACTAGAAATTGTAAAGGGTGCTTTTGTGGACATTTTCCTGTTCATAATGCTTACTATATCTTTTTTATAAGGATGGTTTTTCCCATATAAGAATAATTGGTGCTCAGTTACAGGATCTAGTCATGAAATCTTTCTCATTTTATTTTTTTCATATCAGATAGCTAGAAAAAGTGGTACATTAGAATTTAATGAGCTATTTCTTTTTTATTTCTCCTCTCCTTTTTTCCCTCATCATCATTCCCATTTTCTTTCATTTTTCTGGCTTTATAGAATGCATGTTCTGTATGCATCTTAAAAATAATTAAGCCAACATTAATAATCTTTAATTAAGAAGAAATTCATTCAGTTTTGGCCATGAAATGTTTTATTCTAAATATTCTTCTTTTTATTATATATGATTGTAAGGCTTTCTTAATTTTTGGATGGATCTCCCAGTCCTTAGTATGCTACTTACCAGTTGTGAGAAATCCATCAAAAGTCACTTAAACTGGGCTTGGAGGATAATGAATCTGAATTTCCTCATCCTTAAAACAAGGCATGCAGGGGTGTCTGCATGGCTCAGTTGGTTGAGTGTCCAGCTCTTGGTTTTGGCTCAGGTCTGACCTCAGGGTCATGGGATCAAGCCCTCTGTTGGGTTCTGCATTGAGCACGGAATCTACTTCAGATTCCTTATTCTCCTTCTGCCCCTCCTGTTCATGCTCATTCTCTATCTCTAAAAAAAATAAATATTTTTAAAAAAAGAAAAAACAAGGGATACAAACAGAATCACACATCAACCTGCACCTTCAGAATTGCTAGGAGATAGAATATACTAGAAATCAAATTTCTTATAAGCAGAGGAAGAAACCTCTCATATTCCAGTAGGGCTCTTACTGCTTCTAGTTTCTATACCTTTGGAGAGCAGGACTTTGGTAGGGGTGCTTAAGAGACTGTGAAGAAGAAGAAAGAGATGTGGAGAATGTAGTTCAAAAGAAGACACAATCACTTCTGAAAAGAAAAGGCCCAGCACAGGTCAGAGCAGCATCAAGCAAGGCCCTCTTTCCGTTGCACCATCCCCAATCCATTCCAGTTAGATTTCTCTTTTTCGCACTGGAAGGCACTTGTCCAGTGTAGGTACTGGACCATGTCCTGGGCCTCAGAGCAAGGAATCTCACTGTAGGAGAAGGAGAGACACATAATGAAAAAAAGATGACAAAGAATGAGAGAAGACAATGGCTTTGAATTGTGTTGGATTGGAATTGGAGATAGCAATATGAACCCATAAATTTGACTTCACAGATGCAAACTTCATCTTCTTAGGAAGTTTTCATTGAGGTATTGCAAATAATAAAAACGCATTATATATATAACCTACTCCCAAATGATTTGTAAAGACTAAATATCTGTGTAACAACAGAGAAGAAGGGATAAATGTTCTGTTAAAAATTGGGGAATCTTGGTAAAAGGTATACAGGTGCTCTCTGTATTATACTGTAGTCTTTCCATAGTTTGAAATTACTTCTAAATCAAAAGTTATTAAAACTCTGTGTCTTAGAAAATTGGGATGTTTGCATGAATCTTACTTGTCTCATAGGCTTGTTTTGAGTTTCAGGTGTGTTTCACATGTATTTCTTTGCATTCATGTGTATATCTTTCTGAGGAGGTAGTAGGTAGATATGCACATATGTACATGCAGAGAAAGATAGTCTTTTGGAATTTCCTTGTTTGTTTCTCTAGATAATACAGTCTTTCCCCCCCTTTAATTGCCTATAGATATGCCATATCCAAAATGTCAAATAAATGGAATCATACTGTATGTAGCCCTTTTATGTCTGGCTTCTTTCACATTGCATAATACTTTGGAGATGTTTTTGCATGTTCTTGAATGTATGGTTTGTTTTTATTGCTTAACTTTGCGTGGATGTAACATAATTTGTTTATTCATTCACTACTTGATGAACATTTGGGTTATTTCAAGTGTTTGGTGGTTATAAATAAGGCTGTTCTAAACAGTCATGTATCTTAGTTTTCTGGTAGTTGTAGGTTTAATTTTCTAAGAAATTGTTTTCTTAAAACAATTGTTTTCCAAAGAGGGTGTGTCATTTTTTATTCCCATCTGCAATTTATGGAAGTTTCAGTTTCTCCACATCCTCATCAGCACTTAGTATTGCCAGGTTTTTTTAAGCCATTCTAATAGATGTATTTCCTTATGGTTTTCAGTTGGATTTTCCCTGATACTAATGATATTAAAATCTATGCTAAATTTGCCATCTGTATCTTTTCTTTGGAAATGTTTCTATTAATCTTTTGCCCAATTTTTACTGGATTTTTTTTTCTCACTGTTGAGTTTAGAGAGTTTCTTAAAATATTGATGGGATAGTATATCCTTCTCAATGTTAATACTTACAATAAATACTAATAAGTCTATAACAGGGGCGCCTGGGTGGCTCAGTGGCTTAAGCCTCTGCCTTCAGCTCAGGTCACGGTCTCAGGGTGCTGGGATGGAGCCCTGCATCAGGCTCTTTGCTCAGCGGGGAGCCTGCTTCCTCCTCCCTCTCTGCCTGCCTCTGTCCCTACTTGTGATCTCTCTCTGTGTCAAATAAATAAATAAAATCTTAAAAAAAAAGAGTCTATAACAATATTCTTGAAACATTAGGTCAATCATATTTAAGTCAAATTATGAACAGTGTTTTGGTACCTTATAGACTCACTATGACCTGTTTAGAGTAAATATAGGTTGTCAGACTTGTCAGGAATTAATGTTACATAACATTAAAAAAAAATACCAGAGCTTGATAATAAGTCACTGTTTCCAGGAATGTCAGAAAATAAAAAGTTTATATTTCAAAATTTCTTATTAAATTTCTAACATTTATTTGTTTGCCATTTGTCCTGCTAGCTTACAGTATTGCCGGGGTAATTTATTTAGGCTTTAAAAAAGAGATTATTTGAAAGAAATTTCTTAACCTTTTAAGAACTGAATGAAGATAGATTTTGAAACTTGCATTGAAATTGAACTAGAGAATTTTGATGCTTAGATTGCAAGAGTAGGGCTTTACTTTTTCATTTAGATTTTTGTGTGTGGATCATGGTCATTGGAATTAAGTGTCCTGGGATTATTTTCCTGTAGTATAGTGAATATACATTGTTTCATTATGATCTTCTAACAAATGGTGTCATCCTTACCTTTCAGACTCCTGATTTCCTTTACTCTTGTGTACTGGGTATTCTTTATTCATGAGTGCTAGATATTCGAAGCAGAGTATGCTTATTTCAGTATATTAATTGTGTTAGACTTTGCGTGTGTTTATGCTGTTACTAATCTACCTCTTAAAATGCATTGAAACATCAATTACATTTTGTTCCTCACTCTGTAAAGTGGAAGCTGTTTGGAAGTCTTAGGAAACAGTCAGGGCACTTTAATGACAAGCAGTGAAGTCTAGCTGCTATCTTTTCAGTATAGCATCAATTAATTCTGTTCCATTAAAATTTTCAGTTACGGACCTTTCATAATTTTCTGCTCATGTTGTACTTAGTACAGCTACTGCTTTGGAAATGTGAATCTTTTTTTTCTTTTTTTTTAATTTCTATTTTTTATTAACATAAAATGTATTATTTGCCCCAGGGGTACAGTCTGTGAATCATCAGTCTTACACATTTCACAAGTGCTCACCATAGCACATACTCCAATGTCCATAACTTAGCCACCCCTTCCCTTCCTCCCCACCCAGGTGAATCTCTTTGTATTATACCTTCCTACATTTGTTTCTATTAATAGTTGTACCTTGATTTTAATGCTTAAAGGGGCTTTTATTCTTTTTAAAAATTTTTATTTGTTAACATATAATGTATTATTTGTTTCAGGGGTACAGGTTTGTGATTCATCAGTCTTACGCAATTCACAGCACTCACCATACCAAATGCACTCCCTAGTATACATCACCCAGCCACCCCATCCCTCCCACCCTCCTTCCCTCTAGCAACCCTCAATTTGTTTCCTGAGATTGAGAGCTTCTTATGGTTTGTCTCCGTCTCTGGTCTCATCTTATTTTATTTTTCCCTCCTTTCGCAGATTCCTCATATCAGTGAGATCATAAGACAATTGTCTTTCTCTGGTTGACTTATTTGTACCCTCTAGTTCCACCCACATCACTGCAAATGGCAAGATTTTGTGGGTTTTTTTTGATGGCTTCATAATATTCCATTGGATATATATAGACCACATCTTCTTTATCTATTCATCTGTTGATGGACATCTAGGCTCTTCCCATAGTGTGGCTATTGTGGACATTGCTGCTATAAACGTTAGGGTGTACATGCAAGGGGCTTTCATTCTAATGGACAGATTATGTTACTTTGCTTGTGTTTAAGTTAGCCATTTAGTTACTGCCCAACTTTCCACAACTGGAAGCTGTGTGCTGTGCTGGTAGCATGCTTATGATCATCAATATTTATTTTATTTTTTCCAGAAGCCAGTACTGCCTTTTAGTAGACTTTAAATTTCCATATTTGATCATTTCGTTTGATACCTTTTCTTTTGTATAGTACCATGCTGTGGTGGTACTGTATCTCAAAGGATTTAATATTAATCTGAGCATCAGAAAACTGTTAGTCATAGCTTTGCCTACCTATCAAATATTAGTGTTTGAAAGCTTCTCTACTTCCTTATATTTTACTTTTTTTTCAAAGAACAGAACAGATACAAAGATAGCTATCTTATTAATTGTCAGGAATTATCAACTGTTTATAAAGTATTTAATAATATGTAATATGAGAGTGAAAACATTACTTATAATTTAAATTCTCCTTTTCATTGTCAGAATAAGTATTCAAATTTCTTTAAGTGTATGTGGTATGTTGCTTTTTGCTTTTTCCATAAGGTTAGTCCAAAGGAAATTCCGAATTCATTCCAGTGACAATTTGTAATGTAAAGCTTTCTTTAGTAAAAATACTGTCATTATAAAATGAATATAAGCACATGATCACATTGTAGGAAATAAAAAAAAGGAAAAGGCTTATATAAAAAATATCAGCGGCACTTGGGTGGTTCAGTTGGTTAAGAGTCTGCCTTTGCTCAGGTCATGATCCCAGGGTCCTGGAATTGCCCTGCAATAGGCTCCTCACTCAATGGGAAGCCTGCTTCTCCTACTCCCTCTCCCTGTCCTCTTTGCTCAGGCTTTCTCTCTCTTTCTCAAATTAATAAAATTTTTTAAAAAATAAATTAAGAATGCCATTGGCATGTTAATGTATTTTCTTCTTGTCATTTTGTTAATTTCTAAAGAAAAATAATGGATGTGTTAAATGCATCTCTGATTGTTTTGAACATTTATCATTTCTCTTTTGTTTTTTGTTAATTTGTCCACTTGTCTGAGCCTAACATTTTAATTTCTCTTCTGTATGAGAATATTAAAATAACATTTAAAAATTGAACTAATTTATTAAATTAATACTAAAATACATAAAATAATATTTAAATTTTTTTTTGTTTTAAAAGTAATATGCATTTACTATAGGATGCAAACAGAAAAACATAAAGAACAAAATTTTATATTTCCTAAGGGTTAATTCCTATTAATCCTTGGGTGTAAATATTCCAGATGTATATTGTAAAAGTTTTCCATACTAATTTTTTTACATCAAGTAATGGCCATGTACTACTTGATCACAGGAAACTACCAAATGTATTTATACAATCCCTTACTATTGTTTTTAAAATTATTATTACATTCAGTTAGCCACTGTATGGTACATCTTAGTTTTTGATGTAGTGTTCAATGATTCATTAGTTATGTGTAACACCCAGTGCATATCATAACATGTGCCCTCCTTAATACCCTTCACCCTGTTACTCCCTCCTCTCTGAAACCCTCAGTTTATTTTCCGGGGTCCATAGTCTTATGGTTCGTCTCCCTCTCTAATTTCTCCCCCTTCAGATTTCCCTCTCTTTCCCTATGGTCCTCTGTGCTATTGTTTATGTTCCACATATGAGTTGAAACCGTATGATAATTGTCTTTCTCTATTTGACTTACTTCACTTAACATAATCTCCAGTTCCATCCATGTCAATACAAATGGTGGGTATTCATCATTTCTGTTGGCTAAGTAATATAACATTGTGTATATATTCTACATCTTCTTTATCCATTCATCTTTTAAAAGGCATCTTGGCTCCTTCCACATTTTGGCTGTTGTGGACTTTGGTGCTATGAACATTGGGGTACATGTGCCTCTTCTTTTCACTACATCTGTATTTTGGGGGTAAATATCTAGTAGTACAATTGGTGGGTTATAGGGTAGCTCTATTTTTAACATCTTGAGGAATCCATACTGTTTTCCAGAGTGGCTGCACAAGCTTGCATTCCCACCAACAATGTAGGAGGGTTCCCCTTTCTCCACACCCTTGCCAACATTAGTTGTTTTCTGTTTTGTTGATTTTTGCCATTATAATTGGTTTAAGGTAGTATCTTATTGTGGTTTTGATTTGTATTTCCCTGATGGCTAATGGTGTTGAGCGATGTTAAACATTTTTTCATGTTTCTATTAGCCATTTGTATGTCTTCTTTGGAGAAGTGTCTGTTCATGTCTTCTGCCCATTTTTTTGACTGGGTTATTTGTTTTTTTGAGTGTTGAGTTTGAGAAGTTCTTTATAGATCTTGGATATCAGCCTTTTATCTGTAATGTCATTTGCAAATATCTCCCCCCATTTTGTGGTTGCTTCTTAGTTTTGTTGACTATTTCCTTTGCTGTGCAGAAGGCTTTTATCTTGATGAAGTCCCAAAAGTTCATTTTTGCTTTTGCTTCCCTTGCCTTTGGAGACAAGTCTTGAAAGAAGTTACTGTGGCCGATGTTGAAGAGGTTACTGCCTGTGTTCTCCTTTAGGATTTTGATGGGATTCCTATCTTACATTGAGGTTTTTTTTTTTTTTTTCCCCCAATTTATTTATTTTCAGAAAAACAGTATTCATTATTTTTTCACCACACCCAGTGCTCCATGCAAGCTGTGCCCTCTATAATACCCACCACCTGGTACCCCAACCTCCCACCCCCCCGCCACTTCAAACCCCTCAGATTGTTTTTCAGAGTCCATAGTCTCTCATGGTTCATCTCCCCTTCCAATTTACCCCAAAGCACATACCCTCCCCAATGTCCATAACCCTACCCCCCTTCTCCCAACCCCCCTCCCCCCAGCAACCCACAGTTTGTTTCGTGAGATTAAGAGTCACTTATGGTTTGTCTCCCTCCCTATCCCATCTTGTTTCATGGATTCTTCATCCATTTTGAGTTTATCTTTGTGTATGATGTAAGGGAATAGTCCAGTTTCATTCTTCTATATGTAACTGTCTAATTTGCCAGCACTACTTATTGAAGAGACTGTTTTTTCCATTGAATATTTTTTCCTGATTTGTCAAGCATTAGTTGACCATAGAGTTGAGGGTCCATTTCTAAAGTCTCTGTTCTGTTCCATTGCTCTATGTGCCTGTTTTTATGCCAATACCATGCTGTCTTGTTGATCACAGCTTTGTAATGTAACTTGAAGTTAGGTAACATGATACCCACAGCTTTGTTTTTCTTTTTCATCGTTCTTTTGGTGATTTGGGGTTTTTTTCTGGTTCCATACAAATTTTAGGATTGTTTGTTCCAACTCTTTGAAAAATGCCAGTAGCATTTTAATAGGGATGGCATTGAAAGTATAAATTGCTTGGGGCAAGATAGACATTTTAACAATGTTTATTTTTCCAGTCCATGAGCATGGAATGTTTTTCCATCTTTTAGTGTCTTTCTCAATTTCTTTCATAAGTGTTCTGTAGTTTCTAGAGTATAGATCCTTTACCTCTTTGGTTAGTTTTATTCCTAGGTGTCTTACAGTTTTTGTTGCTATTGTGAATGGAATTGATTCCTTAATTTCTCTTTCTACAGTTACATTGTTAGTGCATAGAAAAGCAACTGATTTCTATGCATTGATTTTGTATCCGGCCTCATTGCTGAATTGTTGTATGGGTTCTAGTAATTTGTGGGTGGAGTCTTTCAGGTTTTCCACATAAACTATCATGTCATCTGCGAAGAATGAGAGGCTGACTTCTTCTTTGCCAGTTTGAATGCCTTTTATTTCTTTTGTTGTTTGATTGCAACATTTAAAAATTGAACTAATTGAACATTTAAAAATTGAACTAATAAATTAAAACTAAAATATGTAAAATATATTTAAAATGTTTTAAAAAATATATAAGTAAATATAACCATTTTCCATATTGCTAAACATCTTTATATTTAAAATTTTTTATTTGTTCAGTTTTGCTTTCATATAGAAAATATATCAAGTTTAAATATTTTTATATTATCAAATTTGTTTTTATTCTTTTTTTCTTTCCATTATCTGGAATCTGTCATCTAGAAGTTTGATAAGTGCTGAATACAGTTTTTCCTCTAGGAAGTTTTTAAACATTATGAAAGCTGTTTATTTTTATTAATTTGGGTTCCACAAATAGAGTGCTAGTAGGAAAATGGATCAGCTACTGTTCTTTCACTCTTGTCAGTCATTTGATTGAAGTGTTTGATATGCCCATTCCATTCAGACAAAGAAATGTAACCAAAAGGAGAAAGTAAGAATGAATTTATCAGGTACTAAAATTGCCACACTTTATCCCCTGCAGAAAAGAAATTACATAATGGAGGGGCACCTGGGTGGCCCAGTCAGTTAAGACAGACTCTTAAGTCTGACTCTTAGAGCGCCTGGGTGGCTCAGTGGGTTAAGCGTCTGACTTGAGCTCAGATCATGGTCTCAGGGTCCTGGGATCGAGCCTGGCATTGGGCTCCCTGCTCAGAAGGGAACCTGCTTCTCCCCTACCCCCCACCTCTCTGCCTACTTATGATCTCTCTCTATGTCAAATAAATAAATAAAGTCTTAAAAAAAAAAAAAAGAGTCTGACTCTTGGTTTCAGCTCAAGGCATGATATCAGGTGGTGAGACTGCACTCTATGTTGGGCTCTGCACTGGACATGGATCCTGCTTAAAATTCTCTCTCTCCCTCTCCCTCTCTTTTAAAAAAATACAGACGCGCGCACACACACACACACACACACACACACACACCCCTCATAATGGAAACACGTTGAAGTTTCCGTAACATGTAAAGCTATTAAATAATTTCATCCCTAAACAACTTTTAAGATTTTTACACAGTTGATTAGATTATTTACCAATCAAGTTATACTCTGAGTTTTGAGGCTCATTAGTGTTTCAGCCGAATTTTTTATTTTCTTCATTAAAGATACCCAGTCCTTCATCTTTCCCCAGCATTTTCCATTGGCCACCTTGACAATTTTGACCCAGACAA
Source organism: Neogale vison (assembly GCF_020171115.1). Lineage (NCBI taxonomy): Eukaryota > Metazoa > Chordata > Mammalia > Carnivora > Mustelidae > Neogale > Neogale vison. The sequence continues at coordinate 188,015,758 of NC_058092.1, forward strand.
GGTAGACAATTCACAGACAAACAGAAAATTTTGTTTCGGCTAGAAAAGTTTATGGAGAAAACCAAGATGTAACTTACGTATCCTTTCCCTGCAAGAGATAGAAGGTAACAAATCTTGCCTCATTGGAATCATTTCCCTAAATAGAAATGTTTCCTGGTTTATCCCTATGTAGGAATTCTCTTTGCTCAGTACAATTTTCTTCTCTCTTGTATTTCCTTTCTCAACATCATCCACCTGGTCATCCAATCTAGAAATCTCAGAACTGCCATCCCTCTACCACATCTTCCACTTCCAGCTATTTATCACATGTTATGTCTTCAACCTCAGAAATGCTTTGTCAATTTAATTTCTCTCTAGTGCTTTTAGCCAATAGCTCAACTTTGGTATGAACTATTTGAAAGGTGACAGTCTGCCTCTCTTATTCTACATTGTTCTCCAAATAGTGCTGTCACCATTTTTAAAAACAAGTCTGCCTTTCACACTATTAGCAGTCGGATTTTAGTAATTTGTGCTTGCCTAGTGAATAATGCTAAATTTATTAGCCTGGCAGAGACAGTTGCATTTTCATTGCCAGTTTTTACTACTTTGATTTTGGCCTATGTTTTATTCTGTGTTTAAATTGTTCCTCAGCACATGTCATGTTTTTGTTTTACCCTCAGTTCTGAATATTTTTTCTCCCTTATCTGTCAATTTCAGTTCAAATGTTAAGTTTTCCCTGCTTCTTTCTTTCAGAATCACTCACTTCTCTGCTGTATATTTTTTATTCAGCTTTGTTCTATACGTAGTTCTTTTTAGATAATTGTATGGAAAATTGTTTATGTTCTTCCATTATAAAATGAAGTAGATTAAAAAAATATTATTGTGGCAAAGCAGTTTATATGCTTATTACACACTCAAAATAAATGTCTACAATATCCATACTGGTTCCTACTTTGGAGCTAACCACTGTTAACACCTTGTTGTACTTTCCCAGATTAGTGTGTGTGTATGGGGGGATTTTGTTTGTAATATACACAGGTATATTTTCATCATTGGATTACATTGTGTGTTTTGATAACTTAATATTTCCAAATTGAAATATATGGAAATATCAGTAGATACAGGTCTAACATTTAAAAAAAATTAACTCTTTAGTAGAAGCAGTTCATACATACAGCAAAAATAAAGTGAAAAATTAAACACTTTTCTCTAAGACTTATAGCTTTGGGAAATGGATTTACCCTACCTTTCATCAGGATTCGTTAGAATTTATTAGGTCAAAATTTAGAATAAGACTAAGTTTGCCCCCTTATAACTATTACTACCCACTATTATTTGTGTGTGTTATGCTGGAGGTCCTGAATCTGAACTAAGGCAAGAAAAAGAGAGGGGGAGGGAAGAAAGGAGAGAAAAAAATTGTTATTGTTCACAAATTATTACGTATATATGGCAAAAACATTAATTATTGGAATTAAATAGAGATATTAGCCACTGGATAGATAAAAATTATAAACAATTATATTTCTGGGGCTGCTGGTTGGTGTAGTTCGTTAAGTGTCCGACTCTTGGTTTTGGCACATGTCTGATCTCAGGGTCATGAGATCAAGCCCCACGTCAGGCTCCATGCTCAGTGCGGAGTCTGCTTGGGTTTCTCTTCCCCTCTGCCCCCCTCCCCCACTCTTGCTCTCTTTCTTTAAAATAAATAAATAAGTCTTTAGAAGAAAAGAATTCTATTTCTAAATACCATCAACAAATAAAAATTAAGTTTAAACAGATATCACAGTAGTACTAAAACAAAGGAAGTATGAAATAATGACTCTAATAAAAGATATGCAAGATTTTTGGCAAAAATTATGAAACTAATTGAGAAATATAAAAGACCTAGATAAATGTATTGTGATGTACAGTGTGATCAAGGATTAGACAGTTTAATATTGGAAAGGTTATCACTTTGCCATATCTACTTATCTATCTAATTTTAATGCATTCCTAGTCAAAATCTCTGAAAACTGTTTTTTGGAAATTGACATATTTATATGGAGGTACAAAAGACCAAGAATATTCAGGGTCACCTGGGTAATTCAGTGGGTTAAAGCCTCTGCCTTGGGCTCAGGTCATGATACCAGGATCCTGGGATGGAGCCCTGCATTGGGCTCCCTGCTCAGTGGGGAGCCTACTTCCTCCTCCTTTCTCTCTATCTTTCTGCCTACTTGTGATCTCTGTTAAATAAATAAATAAAATCTTTTTTTTTTTTTTAAAGAATTTTCAAAGCACTCATGAAGAAGAACAAAGTGAAGGTATTTGTTTTTCATTAAGACGTATAAGACAATAGTAATTAAGACAAAATGCAGTTTGTTTAGGGTAGACATACATATCAATGAATCAGAATTAAGAGCCCAGAGATGGTCAAGCATACATATATCATTATCTGTTTGTCTATGTATGTATGCATGTATGTATGAATAGTGATAATGGTTCCGGAGGTTACACAGTTGTTCACTTTATAACTTTTTAAAATTACATATTTATTTTAGATAGCCTTAATAAATTTATAAAAAACAAAACTAAAGAAAGCCCAATGATGTAACTTCCCTCCTTCTCCATTCCATGGAGCTACAAATATTAACAGTTAATGTTTTTAATTTATCATTATAAATTTACTTAATGTGGTTATGTCCCATTCTTTAACAAATTTACGTCTATTGATTCTCTTCTGGAAGATGCCCTCCCATCATTCTTCTTAAATGGACCTTGGGCCACCTGATCTGTTCTCTGTGCCTCTTAATTTTTCTTTCATACTTTTCATCTCTTATATTTCCTGCGGATTTGGGGTTTCTTTCCTGGGTGTTTTCAGCTCTTTTACTTTCATCTTGTTTTTAATCCACATCCATTTTTATTGTTCAGGTCATCCTTTCAACTGTTGATATTTGTAAAAATTTCATCAGTAGTTAAGCTAATTTATAGAAACTTATTTTCTGGTAACTTCTTTTTCATATAGTTGGGAGACAGGTTTTCTATATTGTCTCTGAGAAAAAATTAGGCAGGTTGTGGACTATAGTGCAGCAGTTCTTCAGAAAGTTAAACAGTTAGCGTTAACAGTTTAAAGTTAAACTGACCCAACAATTCCACTCCTAGGTAGATGCTCAAGAGAAATGAAAATAGTATGTCCACACAAAACACTGTGAGTGTTCCTCACAGTATTATTCATAATAGCCAAAAGATGAAAACAACCTATGTGTCCAGAGATGGGTGAATGTACAAAATGTGCTATATCCATATAACACAGCGTTATTCAGCCATAAAAAGGAATAAAGTGCTGATAGATGCTCTAGCATGTATGAACACAGATGACGTTATTCTAAGTGAAAGAATCTGGTTAACAAAATCATACTCATATTTTTGATTCAATTTATATGAAATGTACAGAATAGACAAAAACACAGAGATAGTAAGTTACTTAAGGATGGAGATATTTGGTTTTAGTATATGTGCTGCCGAAGCGAGCACGGAGATATTTGGTTTTGATAATTAAAAGTATGGGGGTTTCTTTATAAGTTAATGAATATATTCTAAGATTGATAGTGGTGATGGTTGCACAATTATGAATATATTTAAAATGATTGGATTGTAGGCTTTAAATGAGTGAATTGTATGGTATGTGAATTGTATCTCAATAAAGCTGTTATAAAAAATTTCTAAAGAAAAAAAATTGTCATGTAGGCTAAAAAGTTACATAATTATCAGGATATGAAAGACTTTACAACAACATATTGGAACATATAAAAACATTTTACTCTTGTGGATAAGGTGGAAGCGGTTGGACCATATTCCAAGTAGTATTTAAAGGAATTACTCTCATTTTTATGTCTCCTATCACTGCTTTGTGAATGCTATTATATTTTCTTTCTGTAAGCTAGATTTATTATTTCTCAAATTTATGGTCTGTGTGTGGCCTCCACTTGATTAATGGTGCTGTTATATATTTGTTCGTATATATGTATATGTATAAATATATATAAAACACGTTTTTTGACATCCAGTAAGACTTGGAAGAGGAAGCAAACATATGCTTCGTCAACCATCTTGACATGTGAGGTCCTGATATTTTTGTACCTTTTGAACTGATTCCAAAAGTAATGTTAATAAACACAAATTTGGTTTCTACAAAAAACTCTCTTCATTGGCTGGAATGAGGAGAATTATACACTGATTTTTGTGTGTTTGTAATTAACAAGTAATTTTGATACTAGGGTTCTGCTTTTGATTCACTATTGTGCCATCTGTGACCTCTGTTTGGCAATCCACTCAAACTTTATACCTAACTTTTCCCATTTCTGTTTTTCTTTTCTTTCTTTCTTTCTTTTTTTTTTCCCCATTTATTTATTTTCAGAAAAACAGTATTCATTATTTTTTTCACCACACCCAGTGCTCCATGTAAGCTGTGCCCTCTATAATACCCACCACCTGGTACCCCAACCTCCCACCCCCCCGCCACTTCAAACCCCTCACAAACAGTAGTTTGAGTAATCTCTATACCCAATGTGGGACTTGAACCCATGACCCCGAGATTTAGAGTCACAAGCTCAACTGACTGAGCCAGCCAGGAGCCCCCAACTTTTCCCACTTCTTAAAGGAAGACATTCTTTTAGGTCCATTTCATCTCTAAAATTGATCACGTTTACTCTTTTGTTTATTTTTAGTAAAAACTTTTATTCTGTCTTACTTGATTGTTATTGAACACTCCCTGCACCATCCAATAGTACTTTTGTGTAAGAGTGGGATTTTCTTTATTTGCATATCTGGTATGATGATCACTATTTACAAGTGGCTTTTGAGCACTTGAAACGTGGCTGGTGTGACCGATGAACTGAATTTTAAGTTTTATTATATTTTATTAGCTTTCATTTGAATGTCTATAGCTAGAGGAGGCCAGTAGCTACCTTATTAGACCAATATGGTTCTAGATTATTCTGGTTTAAAAAACATTAATTCTGTTAGATGATCTGGAGAAAAAGGATTACATGGCCAAATAAGCTTAGGAAATATGTGTACTATATCCATCTTGAATGTTAATGTGCATATCAGGATATTAAACGCCTTGATATATTCAAAAGAAAGACTATTTAACTATCGCTCAGTTTTCCTAAAACTTATGGGTACTCAGAACCCTTTGAGGTTTTAGGGTTAGGTTCCAGAGCTAACATTCATAGAATACATATTGCATGCCTAAAGTTATTGTTTTAAACATTTTATTCAAATCATAATTTTTTTAAAGACTTTATTTATTTATTTGACAGAGAGAAATCACAAGTAGGCAGAGAGGCAGGCAGAGAGAGAGAGAGGGAAGCAGGCTCCCCGCTGAGCAGAGAGCCCGATGCGGGACTCGATCCCAGGACTCTGAGATCATGACCTGAGCCGAAGGCAGCGGCTTAACCCACTGAGCCACCCAGGTGCCCCTCAAATCATAATTTTTTTAATGCTTACCACAAGTTTATGAGGTGGGTACTATTTAGCTCCTGTTTACTTTGCTCTTTGGAAGGTGAAACACAGAGGATTCATAGATGTGGCCAAAAACACACAGGAAGTAGTACAACCTGCATTCTGATGTGTAGTCAGACTGCTGTTGAGCAGTATGTTGTATGCCTTATAAGATAGACATTTCATTTTATATATTCCATTAAACTTTCGTAAGTTCTTAGTAATATACTATAGTTGGTTTATTATGATTTTAGTAACTATAACAAATTTATGCCCATCTCATTTCCCCCAAAACATTATAGCTATTTCATTAGTAGTTGTTGAAGGGAGAAATTGATGATAGATTAAAGAAGGCTATAACTTAAGGAAAGAGATTCTTGAGAAAGTGAGAAAGGATGGTATTGCTGTAACTTGCATAAACTAGGGAGCTTATAACAAAATCTGTTCTCTCACAGTTCTGGAAGGTAGGCATCTGAATTAAGGGGGTTGGAATGGCTGTGTTCCTTCTGAAGAGTCTAGGGGAGAATCCTTCTTGCCTCTTCTAGGTTTTGGCATTCCTTGGCTTTTGGCTTACGGCTTATCACGCACTCTTTGACTCCATCTTCACATGATCTTCTCCTATGTGTCTCCTCTTCTATTATAAGAAGACGTGTTACTGGATTTAGAGCCTGCCTGGGTAATACAGGAGACATGCTCTTATCAAGAACCTTATCTTGTATCTGCAAAGACTCTTTTTTTCCAAATAAGGTTACATTCACTTGTTCTGGGGGACATGTCTTTTTAGATATCACCCATTTGTAATTCAACTCATTACAAATATGATTCAAAACCTTTGGAGGAATTGATTTTTGAAAGTGGAGGGATAGCAGTTGATCACTGTAAGATTACTTTATCCAGTGACTCTCCCTTTCTCCTCTGGCTCAGTGGGTAAAGCCGCTGCCTTCGGCTCAGGTCATGATCTCAGGGTCCTGGGATCGAGTCCCGCATCGGGCTCTCTGCTCAGCAGGGAGCCTGCTTCTCTCTCTCTCTCTGTCTGCCTCTCGGTCTACTTGTGATTTCTCTCTGTCAAAAAATAAATAAAATAAATAAATAAATAAATAAATCTTTAATCTCTAATATCTCTCTTTAAATGATACCTAGTTCAGACAAAGGAGAAGAGAACTTCCCTGAACCTACTGCAACTACCCACCTCTGCATCTGTGCCTATATACTTTGCCTTCTCTACTGTTATTATTACGTTAGTATTATTAGTGGTATACAAATCCTGCTGTCAGAGTTCTGGGCAGGTTTGCTAATTGTGTTTATGGGCATCTCAGGGTTTTATAGATAGAATTCCAAGGCAGTTGGAGGTATGGAGTGGGTATAACTCCATTTTTCTTATTCCTAATATAGCTATCTCTATATTTGTCTTTTTTTATTTTGAGATTCTGCAAAATGTTTCATTTCAGTGAAAGGATCTACTTCTATATTTAAAGTTTTTAAAGGTTTAAAAATACTTTTCAAGACTGAAACTTTCCTTGAATATTCTCCTCATATCCCAATCTCTCTCTTTTTCAACTAACCTCCTGTAGCACTTGCTACCTACATTGCATATATTCTGTTATTCAATAATTTAATGTTTTCTAATTTTCTCATATGTATTCATCTTTTTGTCCCTCCAAAGCTTGTTAGTCTTTTGAAATTAAATTGCATATTTATGTCCCTTGGATTTCTCCCATAGACTCTAACATGTTAGATACATGTAGGGAGTATTGATTTGAGATCCAGATTAATAAGCGTCCTCTAATTAGAGATTTATTCAAATCACTGTCCATAGTCCTTTGGCTGGAAATGTGTAGTAGGAGGGATGTACATGGATCATGTTAAATGGAAAGCTTCATGTGTAGTGAACATACATATTATTCTGGAAAGAAGTTCTATAGCTTTTGTCAGATGCCAAAATAATGAAGTATCAAAGCTTTAAATCGTTTCTCTTTGTGCTTTTGTTTGGCAGATACAGAAATCACATCACCAAGCAACTTGCTTAGAATCATAAAACCCAATGTAGTTTTCCAGTTCTTTAAGTTATAAGCTGATTGTCTTTATGATATCTAGAACTTTAAAGTTATTACAATATATATCTATAAGGAATTTAGAGAACACTTAACACGGGAAAATATGCATTACTTATAATTATGAATTTTTATTTTTACCTTTTTTAGTTTAATGGTTATTTATGGACAGCTTATATATTTTAAATTTTTATAATTATAGATTTGTGCAAGAAATTTCATAAGTATTGAAATTCAGCAAAGTTTTTCACCCATATTTCAATTCTTACAACATAATTATGTAATTCAAAGTATTTTAGTTATTGTGATTTAATGTACTTCTAATCAGAAAAGTTCATTGTGACAGCTGACAGATGCTAACTTTTTTCTACTGTGATTTCTTTGTAGGTTTGATGAACTTGTAAAAAAATTCAAGGTCGAATATCATGCTGGTGGCTCTACCCAGAATTCAATGAAAGTGGCACAGGTTGGTTAATATTTTAAAAGTTATAAAGAAATGGATTCAAAGTGACTCTAGACTGTATTTTATTGCTATAGAATTGTTTTGTCGGTTTTTAATTGGGTTTTTAGCAATCACTGCACATCTAATTATCAAAAATTACAAGCCAGGAGGAAAGTCATCTCCAGGAACCAAATTGACTGTACCGGGATCTTGGATTTCCAAGCCTTCAAAACAGTGAGAAATAGATTTCTATTGTTTATGCCATCCAGTCTGTGGTATCTCATTATGGCAGCCTGAGCAGACTAAGATAGATTACATACCCAGAAGAATTGGAAGAAGGGTCTTGAAGAGATATTTGTATACCCGTCTTCATAGGAGCATTATTCACAATAGCTAAAAATAAAACACAGAGCTATAAAAGGAAGGAAATTGTGACACATAGTACAACATAGATGAATTTTGAGGGCATTATGCTTAGTGAAATAACCTAGTCACAAAAGGCTGAGTACTGATGATTCTCCTTATATAAGATACCTCAGGTTGTCAGATTCATAGAGATGGAAAGTGGAATGGTGATTGCCAAGCGTTAGCAAGAAGGGAGAGTTACTGCTTAATGATTATAGAGTTTCAGTTTTATAAGATGAAAAGCTGTTCTAGAATGGATAGTGGTGATGATTTTTCAACAATGTGAATGTACTTAATGCCACTGCACTATACACTTAAAACTGATTAAAAAGGTAAATTTTATGTATGTCTGTTTTTCCACAATTAAAAAATAAATTTAAAAATAGATCCTAGAGGGCGTCTGGGTGGCTCAATGGATTAAGCCACTGCCTTCGGCTTGGGTCATGATCTCGGGGTCCTGGGATCGAGTCCCACATCGGGCTCTCTACCGAGCAGAGCTCTCTGCCGAGCTTCCTCCTCTCTCTCTCTCTCTGCCTGCCTCTCTGCCTACTTGTGATCTTTCTCTGCAAATAAATAAATTCTTTAAAAAAAAAAATAGATCCTAGAAATTATTCGGTAGTTAATGATACCAGCATGATTCAAGTTAAAGATTTCATTGGCTTATTCAGCAATCAATGAGGCAACAGAACAGCTTCAGAGCATGGGCTTATTTTTGGGACCGTGCGAGTGCGTTAGAACTGGGTTTGCATTCAAGCTTTGTCACTTTATTGCCCTTGAAGCTATGAACAATCTACTCAGCTTTCCTTGGCCTTTCATCTGTAAATGTGGTAGTTAAAGTTTATCTTGGAAGTTGTAAGGATTAATGTGATAATGTTTATAAAAATTATACTACTTTTAAAAAGAAAGCTTGGAAACCACTAGGGTTGAAGGCTTTTTTTTTTTTTTTTTTTGCCATTTTTCTGAATGTTCTTCATCTTAACAAAACTTAAATTTACCCATTTATGGACTGGACAACCAGAATTGTGGCTCTCATCCACTTAAAAATAGTAATTCCAATCTAGCTCTCAATTGAACATCTTGTTTTGCTTTCCATTTTCCCTAATATTTTGAGACTGCGTTTCCTTTCCATCTGACTGATGATCCAACTACATAATTGCCAAATTATAATTTATGTCTAAGATAGCCACACAGTTTTCAAAAATAGTACATTAGAAGTACTTTCCTTTAGAAAGATGATTTTTCAGATTTTCCTTGGCAGACAATAATAGGAAAAAATGATTCATTTGTAGATTAAAAGGCATACTTATTGAGTGTCTGCTATGTACTTGTCATTGTGATAGGTAGTAACTGGTAACTTAAGCTCTCCAGTCTAAATTTTGAGAAAAATCTGAAAAAATAGAGCCTTAGAGTGAACAACAGTGATATAGTCTTAGTTGTATCTAATTCTGATATAGTCTTGTTCAATGAGGACATCAAGTTTGAGCTTAGAGCGGTCTAAAAAGTGTAGGCAAATACAACAGAAAGGAGTTGACAGGGATATAGCCTACCAGGGAAAGTATTGGGTTTTGTTTTGTGTTAGCGTTTGGTTGGTTTGGGACTTTTCTTAGCCATTTGAGTTCTTCTTCACTCCAGCAAACAACTGGATTATAGGTTTCCATTGTTTTAATCACTCTACATTAGTAAAGAAGCAAGTATTAGGTAGCAGCTAACAACTTAGTAGAGCTATACTAACTTAATGTCTGCCAAATGCTGTGAACTGTAGCTCTGAAATAGGATAATATCTATTCAAAGGGTAAAAATTTAGTGATCATCTAAGTTTTCATAGATCATGTTATAATTCTACATAGTTCTTAATCATATATACCATGTGAAATATGTATTTTCTGTATCTATGTGTGTTTTATGTAATAAATATTTTGAAAAATATTCAGTCTTCTGTAAAGACAAGAAAAAAAAAACAGGTGGATGGAATTCATATATTGTGAACTGATAGGTTATAAGATTGAGCCAAAGTCATAGGACTTGTTTTAAAGTATAGACAATAAATAATCAAGTATCTTGGGAAATAGGCAAATCTGATGTGCTGTATATAAATAGCAAGTAAGTTTGTAACCTGCAAGACTGCTAAGGTTAGACTAAAGAAAACTGAATTGTAACAGATCAGAATATCACTTATAGAAAGGGTTGGAAAACTGTATCAAGAGCATGTACCACTGGGCTAATAGTTAATATCACCCCAAATAGACCCCTTGTTAAGTGACACTTAGTGTGTTCTCATTCTGGCCTCATACACACTACCCAGGAAAGGCAAATAAAACCTTGACTGTTGAGCAGACCAATTATCAAGCTTCAGCCTCTTTGCTCTTGAGTTTCTCTCAGAAAACAAGTAGAGTGTGTATGTGCAATCCTAAGCACTACTGTTTGTGGCACCTTGCTTAAACTGTGATTGTCTTCTTATAAGTACGCCATCATCATCAGAGGAGCCTGATGAGGTGAGTAGACAGGGCTTTGAACATTAAGCTAGTGAAATCCCTATAACTTGATTGCCTCCTGACAATCATTACACTATGATTCTTAGCTTTTCCCCTTGCTTCTTGCTATTTTTTGTTTGTTTGTTTGCTTTTTAATGGATAAATGTGTAGTATCAACCTCTGCATTTGGTTGGTAGGCCCTTTTTGTTCTTTTCCTTTTGGGATGGCTGGCATGTTTACATATTTGGAGGCTACTACTGTTTCAAGGTAATTTTCCCACACAATACTAGGTTTAAGTGGATTTCTCCCTGTTCCATGGTTTAATAATACCTTACATGGTAGCCATGGAAAAATGTGCAGAAACATTCAAAAGGGAGCATTATTTGCAAAGATCAACACTTCTATGAAAGACAAACTAAAAGTCGTACAGAGAGTAAACGTTAACACTTTACAGTCAGTGTAGAGCTCATTCTGTCAGATCTGACCAACAACCATACTTTCATATATCAATTGATATTGCAAATCATGTCAACAAGAAAATGTTCTCATTAGTTCTTTGATACTTTGATTTGTTAAATTCTTGGAGATTTTAATGCAACCACAGGCAATATAAAACAAAATTGTTGAGATGTCCAAATACAATTCTAGACTTTCCTCACCTACATGTTTGACAGTGTAAATTTAAATTTTGTAAAATTTCATTCATTGTAAACTTCTCTTTAATGAAAATGCAAAAATATTATCTGAAAAGTATTCTGCACCCCTTTTATATACCTCTGTCAGAAAGTGGTATGATTTGCTTACCTGTGATATTGATGCTTTCATAGTGAAGATTTTGGGACACTTCAGTTTTCTCACTATGTACAGGTGCACTTAACGTGATTTTTGAACTTAAAGCAATGGAAGGAGGTAGCCGCCTTGGACATGTGCCTTAAAAACGGCTATAATTGTTGTTGGACTTAGAAAAGATATCCTGCAGTAAAATATTTTTAAAGTGTGAGACAAGAAGAATGTCCTTGTCTAATTTGGCAATACACTGAGGATGAGAATAGAGAAAAAGATTATACTGAAACAAATTTATATGCCATTTCTCCAAAAGTGTTTGACGGTATTTGAAGAAGCCATACGGAGACTAGAAAAAACTTGCACAACAAACAAATGTCTCATTTTTGTGTGATTTGACTGCTTCATAACTCAAGGTGGGGGAAAAAAAAGTCACCATGAAAGGGCAGCCAAATTAAATAAGACCTTCTCAATTTCTTTACTAAAACTGTAACTCATTTGGATTGCAACTTTGACAATATAAATTGAAATTACCAGTGTGCTTCTGAAATGATATTCATTTTACACATGGAAAGCATATATAATTTAATCCATCAATCCAAAGGACATGATTGATAAACAGTTGGAATACCCAAACAAGCATTTAGATTCAAAGTAGGTGGATATTTTGTAGAGTTTGAAACTAATTTTAACATATCTAACTACCTGTCATTGCTAGTAAGTATAATCCTAGGTATTCCATGCTCAAATGCTTTTATTGAGAGATATTTAGCTTGATATCATCACAGGACTGACACCAAGAATATGGCCTTGATATAGGCAGAGCAGTCAAAATGAAGTTTTATATTGAACTATATTCAGTTTTACCACAGTAAAAAGAAGGCTGTCCTAATGGTTCTATTTAGTTCAGAGAAGTGTTATTGGAAAGGAGACACAAACATAAAACTATTAATCCAACTGTTTTTAATCTTCTTTTAAAAAAATCTTACATTTATATACATTAAGTGGGTAGGAGAAGAATAAATGAAACAAGATGGGATTGGGAGGGAGACAAACCATAAGTGACTCTTAATCTCACAAAACAAACTGAGGGTTGCTGGGGGGAGGGGAGTTGGGAGAAGGGGGCTGGGGATATGGACATTGGGGAGGGTATGTGCTTTGGTGAGTGCTGTGAAGTGTGTAAACCTGGCGATTCACAGACCTGTACCCCTGGGGATAAAAATATATGTTTATAAAAAATAAAAAATTTTAATAAAAAAAAAGAATATACAATATGGCCTATAAAATTTAAATTCTAATAAAGAATTTAAAATGTTTAAGTTGTCGTATTTTAACAAATGAAAATAATGATTATTATATTTTCTTATAGATATTATTTAATTAGCCCTACTTTTAAAAATTGCTAATTTCCACTGTTAATTTCTCCTATTGTTTAAAAGTAGCACTTACATAACAGAAAAGTAAATAATACAGAATAATAAATACTTTCAAATAGGTCTGTATTGGTTTTTTCAGGATGCCATAGCAATACCAGAGACTGAGTGGTTACCCAAGAGAAATTTGTTTAATCAGAGTTCTGGATATTAGAAGTCCAAGATCAAGGTGTTTGCAGCTTTGATTTCTTATACTTTTTTTTTTTTTTTTTTTTAAGATTTTATTTAGGGGTACCTGGGTGGCTCAGTTGGTTAAGCCACTGCTTTTGGCTCAGGTCGTGATCACAGACTCCCGGGATCGAGTCCCACATCAGACTCTCAGCTCCACAGGGAGTCTGCTTCTCCCTCTCACCTTCTCCTCTCTCATTATCTCTCACACTCTCTCGCTCTCAAATAAATATGTAAAATCATTTAAAAAATGATTTTATTTATTTGAGAAAGAAAGAGTGAGCACATGTGTGCACTGGACATGCACAGGATCAGGGGAAGGGACAGAGCAGGAGGGAGAGAAGTATCCCAAGCAGTCTTCATGCTGAGCATGGAGCCCCAGCCCCACTTGGGGGGCCCTAATCCCGCAACTCCAAGGTCATGACCTGGGTGGAAACCAGCTGCTTAACCAGCTGAACCACCCATATGTCCTGGCTTTGATTTCTTCTGAATCCTCTCTCCTTTTGGCTCTCTCTTCACATAATTGTCACTCTGCATACCCCTGGTATCTCTCTCTGTGTTTGTATCTATTTTTATAACGGCAATGGTAAAATTGGCTTAGGATCCACCATAAGGGCCTCATTTTAACTTAAAGGCCCTATCTCTAAATAATAGTTGCATTCTTAAGTTCTGGGGCTTAGGGCTTCAACATAGGAATTTGGGTAGGACACAATTCAGAGCATGTCAAGTACTCATTTTTATGTTTTTTATTTTTGGTAGTGTTGTTTATTTTTATGTTTTCATTTTATGTTTTTTATTTTTGGTAGTATTTTGATTTTGGTAGTATTTTGATTTTCTTCTATTTCCTCTTGTGTATGTGTTTTAGTCATTTTCTTAGTGATTACTTTGGTGCTTGCAATTAACATACTAAACTTACAACAATCAGTTTAAATAGTACCAACTTAGTTTCTGTGGCATACAAACACTTCTTCCATCCTCCCCCTTTATATTGTTATCATCAGTAATTCTTTATACATTGTGTACCCATTAATATGGATTTAAAATTATTATTTCATTCATTTGCCTTTTAATTCCTACAGGAATAAAAGATGAGTTACAAACCACAAGTGTGGTAGTACTGGCTTTTATATTTATCTATGTAGTTACCTTTACCAGTGTTCTTTATTTCTTGTTTTGTCTTCAGTGTACCATCTAGTGTCCTTTCATTTCAGTCTCAAGGACTCCTTTTATCATTTCTTATAGGACAAGTTAACAAACTTCTTAAGCTTTTTTTAAAATCTGGGAATGCCTTAATTTCTTCTTTATTCATAAAGGGTAGTTTTGCTGGATACCTAACTGTTGGCTGACCTTTCTTTTAGCAGTTTATATGTCATCTCACTGCTTTGTGTCCTCCATTGTTACTGATGAGAAATCAGCTTGTAGTCTTATTGAGGACCCCTCCTTAGTCATGAAAAGTCACTTCTCTCACTCTGTTTTTAAGATTCTTTTTTTGTCTTTGATAATTTGCTCACGTTTTTAGTATGGATCTCTTTGATTTTCTTCCTTGGAATTCATTGGGCTTTAATGTGTAAATTCATGTATTTCATCAAATTTGGGAAGTTTTAGGCCATTGTATTTTCAGATTTTTTTTTCTATGTTTCTCTCTTTTTATAGAAATTTTTGGATAGTTCTATAATACATATGTTGGTCTGCTCTTGGTGATTTTTTTTTTTGATGTTTCTGTTGAATGAGTTTCGAGCTATCTACTAGTTTGCTCCATAATTATTTATTATATCATTATATATATTTGGTCTGGTATGTCCATTCTTGGGTCAGCATTCTAAAATCTTGGTTACTTTACATTAAGGCCAGTGGCCTATTGTTTTCTTTTTCCACACTGGAGCTGTTGGTTTTCTTAAACCTGGCCTACTTAACTTACCTATAATACTTCATTGCGATCCTTATTTTTTAGATCCTCACAACAGCTTATTAGATAGGCAAGACAATGTGGTCTCCATTTTAATGAGGATTCTGATTAAGATAGACAAAAATGCCATGATAAGTCACTAAGCAAAATAGAATTAGAACTCAGGTGTTTTAACTGGAACTTCTGATTCATCTCCTTACTAGAGGTTTTCCCCTCTTCCTTAGAAGACTTCAGTTTTGACTTGTCTCTATGTTTGAGATTTTGAGTGTTTTCACATACTCTCTGCACTTCTTATAGTCAGCTTCAATTTGGGAAGAATTGGAGGTTGTCAGGGAAAATCAAGTATCCATCATTTTAAATATAGTTTTGAGTAAACCAACTCTTTCTTTCATGCTTCTTAGGGACAGTGGTTTTCCTTGATGTTTAGATACCTTTTTTGATCCTTGGACATTTATGCTTTTTTCTTAATTATCGAATTTTTCAGAAGCCTGATGACCAGCTACATGTGGTTTTCTTCTGTTGTTTTAAGTTATATAAATTTGCTTGTTTTTATGCTTCTTGCAAATTGATTTACTGATTTTTCTAATGTTTTGCAGTTGTTAAAAGTTTGTCATTATTTGTTCTGAGTATCTAATCAAATCTTGTAAGTGTCTTATTGTTTGTTAACTGAACTATAAGTAGATCATCATTATCATTGTTAAAGAACAAAACAGAAATTGAAGATCTAACTGGCTTTATTAAATAATTTGTGAATCAGGCAGCATCCCATCTTAAAAGTAAAGAAGAGCTCTCTTGAGCTGCCAAAAAGCAACAGTTTTTAAAAGCAGAAAGGGAATGGAAAAAAGGAAATTATTAGGAAAGAATGTTGTCCTTCTGAGGGCAATGAAAGGGATCTATCATTACATTTCCTAGTGCTGACCAGGAAATTCCATGTTGACTGGTTAAAAGGTTACATTCTTGGGGGTATTGAAATTGTAGTTAGGTTAGGTATTAAGTCTTGGTTTGCTAATGTGGGGCTCTTAATGTAAGTGACTTCATTTTGGACCTGTGGTTTTCTTTTTTATAATCTAATTTTTAATTTTTTAATATATTTTTTTACATTTATTTGATAGAAATCACAAGTAGGCAGAGAAGCAGGCAGAGACAGAGGGGAAGCAGGCTCTCCGCGGAGCAGAGAGCCCAACGTGGGGCTCGATTCCAGGACCCTGAAATCATGACCTGAGCCGAAGGCTGAGGCTTTAACCCACTGAGCCACCCAGGCACCCCTAACTTTTAATGTTTTATTAACATATAATGTATTGTTAGCCCCAGGGGTACAGGTTTGTGAATCGTCAGACTTACACACTTCATAGCACTCACCATAGCACATACCCTCGCCAATGTCCATAACCCATCCACCCTCTCCATACCCCCCTCCCTCCTCTGTTTTGTTTTGTGAGATTAAGAGTCTCTTATGGTTTGTCTCCCTCCTGATCTCATCTTGTTTCATGTTCTCCTTCCTACCCCTGACTCTCCCCACATTGCCTCTCAAATTCCTCATATCAGGGAGATCATATGATAATTGTCTTTCTCTGATTGACTTATTTTGGTTTTCTTTTTAATAGAATAAATTTCTTCTCCCTTTCATCCTCCAAAATGTTGAGGCTATGTGGATTTTTATGACTCTCTATTCAATAATAAAAAGTAACCATTTTTCTGTTACTTTAGTAATTGCCATTTTTGTAAATAAAGTATATTTTTCTCTGATTTAAAGCAGAGATCTTTGAGACAAAATAATACTCCTTTCATTGCTGTACTCCAGATTATTTTATAGAAACTATTATATTTGTGTATTATGTTCTTTACCCTTTTAACTCATTTGTTTTTAGGTTGTAGAGATGAACCTATGCCTCTAATTACAGGTTTTCTTCTTTAATCATATATACAAAACCATCAGTAATGGACCTGAATTTTTTCTTCACATAAGCATTAAACATTTACCTTGGTCTTTTCTTGAATTCTTAGATCCTTATTTCTGTCTTTTAATTCCTAACTTGGTTCTCTGATCATCAGCTTTCTGGTTTTTCCAATTTCTCATGTTTTTCCTAGTTAGATAATCTTCCATATTTATATTTAGCTACTAATGAAATTTTAACCAGGTTTTTGTTTTGTTTTTAATTAAATTTTGAGAGAACTAAGTACCAGTGTTTATATTTATATAATTATACAGGATTTCACCTGGAGGAGAGGGGGAGTGCTTTGGTTTTTTTCTTTGATGCAACTGTCATGTTAGGAACTAGTTCCCAGAATTGTGTTTTAAAGCTTTCCCGAACTATGTACATTGAGTTCCTAAAATCTTTTTTTTGTTTTTAAGTCTCAAGAGTTATATTTGGATGAATAAAAACATGTTGAACCAAAAATTGTAAAGCTGGTATTTCAAGAACCATGTGGCATTTCCAAATGAGTCATAGTTATCTAGAAATTAAAATTGAAAATCAAGACCTTCATATTTCTTTTCTTTTAAAAAAATTGTTAATCTGTGTGGTTATAGATTTTTCTGATTATCTCTTTTTTTTGTGACCTATTTTACCTGGGAAAAAAAAAAAAACCCAGCTAGAGATTAAAAGGCTTTTTATTAGATGTACCTCCAGGAATCTGGGAGCTGTCCCGACTCCTTACATTTAAAAAGTAGAAATGACATTGGAGTGATCAAAGAGAATTCTCCATTCTAATGTCTTACACCTGGAACAGTTGTGGAAATGTCAGTAGCGCAGCAGTATTTATAAATATCAGAGCAGGATGTGGCAGATGGTGATGCAACACATAGGCTTGTCAAACCTTACGTCATTAAAAAGGAGGTTCCTGTTGGTGCCATTTATAAGATTAATGAATAATTTTAAGTAATTGGGGCTTACAAAATAAAGTTGACTATTCAAAATAGTTCTTTCTGCAGCTGGAAAAAATTTAAATATGAATTAATACCTCCTTTCTTTGGTAATCTTTATTCCTTGTTGGATTAGATTGTGAGAGATTTTAGTAGCTAAATAAGGTGAGGAAAGCAGTGTTTTGTTTTTCTAAGTGGTATTTTAATGGATTTGTGACATTTTTCTATATTATGTCAGATTTTTAATTTTTTAAAATTTATTTTTGTTTATTATTATTATTTTTTAACTTTATTCAACATCTGTTTACTGGGATATCATCTCAATTCAGGGTGCTTTTAGTGCTTCTTCCATCAGAGGAGCATCCTTCTGTAAGCCTTGCTTTTCCTCCTGGAGGCTGGCTGAGGATAGTGGAGCAGTCAACACACAAAACTACCATTTGTGCATGGCTAAAGACGGTGGTGATTTTGTAGCATCCTGGACAGTTCATATCCATGAGGGAGGATTTGGGCCTTTGTGCACTTATTCTTGTGCTTCCTCTTCTTTTATTCTGGGAATGGGTGGAGAAGGTTCTTTGTGAGGGGCATGTTCTCACGGAGAACTCATCACCACCAGAAAGGCTGTCAGGTTTTTAATGTAAAGCAAATTCATGTATCTTCTCCTTCCTTTTCTCTTTCTTTCACCCCTTTAGTCCTTCTCTTTATGCTTCCTTTCTTCCTTTTTTCTTAAACTTTATTTTATACCTTATATTAAGAGATTATTTTACCAGTTTAAACCTTATAAATTTCAATGTGGTGCATTGTTCCATGCTACAGCATTAAACATGGGTACAATTGGAGGTTGTTTCTCCTGCGTAAGAGGAAAACAAAGAGACTTCTGTAAGAAATGCTACAAGTGACAGTTTCTAATTTCATCCAGGGGATGAAACGCTTGCCTTGGTTCCATTCCTTTTCATTCCGTTTTAGAGTTAGCATTCAGAAACTTTAAAAATAAATGTCTTATGGATAATGTATTCATTTGTTTGAACTGAAAAATAAAGTCAGACCTCTTGGGTAGAAAAAAATGTCTCATTTGTTTAGTTGTTGGACAGTAAGGATGGTCTTTGTCGCATAAATTATATAGTGGTACTGTCAAGATGCCTGCTTTTTTAAAGAAAAGCTTTTCTAGAGTATTTCTATGTTCTTTGGTGTTTTTGATGGTGAGGTACTTGAGATAACAAAGTAAAAAGCCAAATGGTCTAAATTTTAGCAGGGCATAGTGATTAGGGGTGTAGAGGATGTGCTGTGGAATTAAGCAGAGCTGGGCAAGAAAAAACTCGGGCAAAATCAGCTAACTTTTTCAAGTTTGAGTTTCTTTTTTTGAAAAATGAGAATAATTATAATAATTTCATAGCCTAATATTTTCAAAAGAGTAAAGTTATGAATCTCATAGATAATGAATATGTCAACAATTTTATTTAACTCATAATGAATGAATGAACAGATAAGATGTTACATTTGATTTAAAAGAAAACTCAGAAGTCCAGAGACATGTGTAGTCGATGAAATAAATCTACAAGTATTACAAAACTGACTTTTAAAAAAAATATTTTATTTATTTACTTGAGAGAGTGAGAGAATGAGAGAGAGAGAGAGAGAGAGAGAGAGAGCACGAGAAGAGGGAGGGTCAGAGGGAGAAGCAGACTCCTTGCCTAGCACGGATCCAGATGCAGGACTCGATCTCTGGACTCCAGGATCATGACCTGAGTTGAAGGCAGTCGCTTAACCAACTGAACCAACCAGGACCCCCAATAAAACTGACTTTTTGTTGGGGTGGCAAGTTTTAATTCTCTCTGTAGGGTCAGATTTTATTTACTGATTATACACAAGAATTATTGCTGTAAGTAATGTATAGACTTACAAAATAGCTTGAAAATGATGAAAGGTTTAAGCCACATACAATCAGAAATCTAGAAGTCTATGCTCTAAAAAAAGGCATAGGCTTCCACAAATATCTCCAGTCTTTTGGGACCATTTCAAACTCTTTTACAGTTTTTTTCTTTGATGGTATTTAACTCAATATAGTGTGCTGGTAGAATTAATGGTAAAGTATAAACAATATACCTAGTTCAGTATTTATATATAACAAGAGCTCAATAAATTATAGCTGTATGTATGTGGCAGACATTTTCCATTAATTGAATTAAACTTAATGTGTAATTCCAGCAATTTGTTGAGAATGTATTTAAAGCAATAAAATATGCCAGATATTCCTTCCTTCACACCTATTTGTCTAAAAACAAAATCTTTCAAAATTAGAAAATAAGGCAGTGGGGCCTAAAACTGGTTAGTGAATTGGTCCTTATGGGAAAAGAGCCCAAATGTCATCGACTGATGAATGGATAGAGAAGATGCGGTATATATATGGAAAGGAATATTACTCCTCCATCAGAAAGAATGAAATCCTATCATTTACAATGATGTGGAGGAGCTTGAGTGTATTACACTAAGCAAAATAAGTCAGTCAGAGAAAGACAAATACCATATGATTTGACTCATGTGGAATTTAAGAAGCAAAACAGATGAACATATGGGAAGGGGAAAAAAAGAGGATAACAAACCATAAGAGGCTTTTTAAAAATATATATTTATTTCAGAGAGAGTGCACATGCACGCATGCGTGTGCTGTCAGGGGAGGGGCAATGGGGGAGGGAGAGAATCTCAAGCAGACTCCATGCAGAGTGTAGAGCCCAACACATGGCTCCATCTCATGACCCTGTGATCCTGACCTGTGCCACCCAAGCACCCCAGCAAATCTTAAGGGACTCTTAATGATAAAGAGCAAACTGAGTGGTGATGGAAGGAGGTGGGTGAAGAATGGGCTAAATGGATGATGGATGTTAAGGAGGACACTTGTCATGTTGAACACTACATGTGATATGTGAGTGAGGAATCACTAAATTCTACTCCTGAAACCAATATAACACTATGTGTTAACTAACAATTTAAATAGAAATTTGAAAAGAAAAAAAAATTTTTAATAATAAAGTTCAATAAATAAAGTTTAATCTTCTGAGTTCTTTTTTTTTAAAAAAAGATTTTATTTATTTATTTGACAGAGAGAGATTACAAATAGGCAGAGAGGCAGGCAGAGAGAGAGAGGAGGAAGCAGGCTCCTCGCTGAGCAGAGAGCCCGATGCGGGACTCTATCCCAGGACCCTGAGATCATGACCTGAGCCGAAGGCAGCGGCTTAACCCACTGAGCCACCCAGGCGCCCAATCTTCTGAGTTCTTGAATGCTTTACTTGGTTAGTGATTGTTTTGGTTAGTGACTTGGAAATTCTTTGTTGTCTACAGTTGTTGGAAGATTTATTGGTTGATTGGCATCAATAAGGATTATACATCGATAGTTAATTGAATGCAAAAGAAAAGAAATGTCTTTTTGTATCTACGCATCTTACATAAAGATATAATTTAATTTCATTTTATGTTAAATATTAAATACCGTAAGTTTTCATTTAATGAAATTAGTAGTAAATTCCTTTGTAAAAGAATAGTTTTTTAGGGCACCTGGGTGGCTCAGTGGGTTAAGTCTCCACTTTCGGCTCAGGTCATGATCTCAGGGTCCTGGAATTGAGCCCTGCATCAGGCTCTCTGCTCAGCAGGGAGCCTGCTTCCCCCCCTCTCTCTCTGCCTACTTGTCATCTTTCTCTCTCTCTGTCAAATAAATAAATAAAATCTTAAAAGAAAAGAATAGTTTTTTAAAGAACAAGATAATAATCTCTAATTACTGCATCTAAGTTTTATAAGTGTTTATCTTCCATGCCACAGTCTTAATCACAGTATGTATTCAGTGATTTTCTTATACTTTCCTGGTTTTTATGTCTGCATTTAAGCCACTTAAACATCACAGAAAGCTCAGAGCACAGTCTCGAAGACCGTTTTTTGTTCTAATCAGTCTCTTATTCTCCCATGGCCACTAGAAGTATATAAGAGTGTCTTGGTGCCTCTGGATGCCAATGAATCAAGAATCACTCCAAACATCACCTTTTATCAAGTCCTGTGAACCTGTTTGTTCTATTTAATCTTAGTTAGATGTTTGTTAGTCTTCACTTTTCCATGCATACTTTCTTCTGCCTACAGTGCTGTTTACCGTGCCATTTTTTTTCTCATCCCTCTCAATTTACTGGTCATTTCCAGAGATAAATGATCTTTCTGACTTTTGCTTTCCCCATGCTAAAAGTGCTTATTGGAGCATATATATCTCTTTATATAGCTTAACCCAACTGAGTGCATTTGTTGATGATATTCTGTCAATAATATCAACATCATTTTTAACTACATATAAATCATTGATCATTTTTTTCCATTATTCATCATTGGATTAACTTACATAACACAGTATTTACCATATAATGGGCAGATAAATGAATGGCTCTCTACTCCCTTCTGTATTATTTATTTGATCCTCTGATTATGAACACTTGTACCTCTAGTTAAGCTGATCCTAGATTATGCCTGCCCTTAAACTTTATTATCTGAATCAGAATTAGAGCCACATGCAAAATCCTTTAAAGGGAGGTTTTATTCACAAGAGTTGTTGCAAGAGTGGGGAAAGGGACCTTTGTAATAGGGGGATGGGGATTACTGCAATAAAGGAAATGCTCCCACCATGAGGTGTGCAGTGTTCCCAAAAGTTGGGTAGAAAAGTCTTTTCTTTCAAAAGGAAAGAGTGAAGCTAGAAGGAACCTGGTACGTGGAAGTGGAATTAATAGATGTAGGTGGGTAGAGGTGGAGTGATGGGATAGTACAGAGACTGTTTTACATTGAGATCAGCTTACCCTCAGGAGGGGCAGTTAGGTTTTATGTTGGTTCAGGCTGAGGATGGGTCAGTGTTCAGGTCTCTCAAAGAAGTAGAGAAGCTTTTTAACTGACTTTTGGTAAGTCAAGGTAGCAGGTATTTTGTTGAGATTGATCATTGGGTATAACCAGTTCAAGTAATCACTTTTGGGCAAAGAATGGGAATTTGGAGGGTCTGTGTCTGGCCTTGTCATAAGGCAAACAAAGGGGTTATGTGTGTTTTTTCTAGTCATACGAGGAAAAATGGTCCCTTGTAGCAAACTGTTTTAGAACACAAAGGCATGGGGAGATTTCTTCAACTGTCTCTGGTTACCAGGATCATAGGGCTTGGGGTAAAGCTAACACTGAAAGAGGAATTTGGAAACATGTTTTCTAACACAGTTGTCTTGGTCACTTCCTCCTTCTCTTTATCTTCGGCCCCATTGCCCAGCCCCAGGGAAAAATTAGAAAACCTGATCTCTCTAATTCAGAAAGGGTTTTTTTTTGTTTTTGTTTCTTTCTTTTTTTTTTTTTTTTGTAAGATTTTTATTTATTTGGGAGAGAGAGAATTTGCAAGTGCGGGAAGGTGCAGAGGGGAAGGGAAAAGAAGGGGTAAAGAATCTCAAGCAGATTCTTCACTGAGCTTGAGCCCAACATGGGTCTTGAGATCATGACCTGAGCTAAAAACCAGTCAAACACTTAACAGACTGAGCTACCCTGGCTCTCCTAATTCAGTAAGTTTTAAATTATTGCTAAAATATTTAGTCCATGTAGTTGCACATTATTCTTCCCACAAAATTTTATTTTCTATTCTTTGGTCTTTCCTTAGAATGATCTTTAGAATCATTTTATCTATGTATTTAAAAACAAAAAAAAAACCTCCTGAGGTTTGATGGGAATTTTGTACCATCATAGATTAATTTAGGTATAATACACATTTTTATGTTGTGTTTTGATTGGTAGAATGACATTAGAACATCTCTACTGAGTCAAATATGTGTTTTTTTAATTACCTAATAGAGTTTTATAATTTTTTAAAAAAGATCTTCACACTTTCATATATGTTGTTAAATATTGTGTAGTGTGTTATCATTCTTATTCTTGTTATTCCTACAACTTTAAAATAATATGTCTTTTTTATTATGCTTTCCAGGTGATATTGCTGGTATAGAAGAGATCTGGTTATTTTATGCTCAGATACAGCATTCCTTTACCGATTCTATTACTTTTTTAGCTCATATCTTGCTTTGAGTTTCTGTTACTTATGTTCCCTGAAAACTGTTTTCTCTTCCTTTCTTTCGTTTAACTCTTTTTCATATGCTATTGCAGTATCAGGAATTCAAAAACTTGGGGCACCTGCGTGGCTCAGTCAGTTAAGCATCTGCCTTTAGCTCAGGTCATGATCCCTGGGTCCTGGGATCAAGCCCTGCGTTGGGCTTCCTGCTCAGCAGGGAAGCCTGCTTCTCCCTCTGCCTGTTCCTCCCCCTGCTTGTACTCTCTGTCTCATTTTGTTAAATAAATGTCTTTAAAAACAAAAAAGAATTCAAAAACTCTGGAGAATTTTAGTATTAGCTTTTAAAGGTATATGTTCTATGTTAGGGAAGAATTACTCTAATCCTGGTAGTTTTACAACTTATATTAAGAAAAGGTGTGGAGTTCATTACATAATTTATTTCCCTTTTTATCCTATCGTTAAAATACATAATTTAAATACTTCCCCCCCTTTTTAAAATAACCTTTGTGTTTACTAAAATATAGGTATTATGACGGCAGGCACTTTGTCAGTTTTGTTTTGTGTTGTTTATCCTTAGTGGCAATCTGTCGCTTCAAAGATATTCAATGAACATTTTTTTTAAGTGATTTAATCAATTAGTAGACATAACCCTATGTGGAAAAGCTGTATTTCTCTTTACTGCTTGATTGTATGATTTGTATTAATTTTATTTAATTTTTTGACCGGCCCAAACGTAGCTTTTTATACAAACATAAGTATTTCCTTTAATGTATTTACTAATTTTCTTTTCTTTGAATACCATGCGTTTATACATTTTGACAGGCAGTATAAACAAAGCAGTAAAGAGTATAGTCTTTAGCGGCAAAGGCATGGATTCCAGTCCTGGTTCTTCTGCTTACATACTGAGTGACCTTACGCTCTTTGACTAATAGTTTCTTCACAAGTAAAATGGGATGATAACTTATAACAATACCAACTTTATAGTTTAAGAAAATTAAATGTAATAATACACATAGATTACTTAGAATAGTGACTGGCACGTAGTAAATGATCTAAAAGCCTTAGGTGTGTTGTTGTCCTATCATTACTTTACTTTGGGTTTGATTTTTGGTGTGTTATATGGGGTTATGAAATCTTATTTGCTTTATATAAAAGCAATCATTTCAATGATACTCCAAAAATGTGTGTTATATATACTGTTATGTTTTCATTTCTGATTTGTTAGACTCATACATAAAATGCATTATAATGATGATTTATTACCTAATTAGATGATATGGTAAAGTAAATGAATACCCTTTTATACCCTTTTATAAGTTGGTATTTAAGATGTTTGTAGAATACAAAATCAATATATAAAAATTTGTTACATTTTTATACACTAGTAGTGAACTATCAAGAGATATTAAGAAAGCCATCTCATTTACAGTTACATCTAAAAGAATACAATACCTAGGAATAAATTTAGCCAAGAACATGAAAGACCTGTACACTGAAAACTATAAGACATTAATGCAAGATTTAAGAAGACACAAATAAATGGAAAGATACTCTCTGATCATGGATTGGAAAAATGAATATTGTTAAAATGTCCAAATTACCCAAAGGGATCTAGAGATTAAATGTAATTCCTATCAAAATCTCAATGGCATTTTCTTACAGAAATAGACAAATAATTCAGTTATATGTTTGGAGCCACAAAGACAATAAGTACACAAAAATGTAGTTGGGAGTCATCACACACCCTGATTTCAAACTGATATTACAGTGCTATAGTAATCAAAACAGACACATAGATATGATGCTGGCATAAAAACAGACACATAGATAAATGAAACAGGATGAGAGCCCAGAAACAAACTCATGCATATATGGTCAATTAATTCACAATAAAGAAGTCAGTGAGGAAAGGACACTCGGAATAAATGATGCTGGGAAATCTTGACAGGCACATGCAAAAGGTCATGATGATAAGATGTGTAAGCTTTCCTTTTACTGTCTATTTACTTTTTCTTATTAGTTCGTCCTATTCAGAATCCCCTTCAACTAAGTTAATAGCACTTTCCTCTGCATACTGAAAGAACAAGGCCTTGTTGCCTTGCATTCAGAATCCTGAATGAAGTTCAGATTTCCTATTTTCTAATTTTACTCCTTTAGTAGTCTAAAGTCTCATTCCATCGTTGGCATTTTCAAGAGAATGTATTCACACTGATTTTTAAACTTATTTAAATATGTACCTGTTTAAAATTTATATTATTAAGAAACAAAAGTTCTGATCTTCGGGGCGCCTGGGTGGCCCAGTGGGTTAAGCCGCTGCCTTCGGCTCGGGTCATGATCTTGGGGTCCCGGGATCGAGTCCCGCATCGGGCTCTCTGCTCAGCGGGGAGCCTGCTTCCTCCTCTCTCTCTCTCTGCCTGCCTCTCTGCCTACTTGTGATCTCTGTCTGTCAAATAGATAAATAAAATCTTTAAAAAAAAAAAAAGTTCTGATCTTCTGTTAATGGAATTTGAAATAATTACAAAGGTATAAAGTAGGCTGAGGTACCTCTTCTCTGATTTTAAATTAAACTCTGAATATGTTTGGACCTAAAGACAAATCTGTGTGTGTATATAAAAGATGTTGTAAGGTAGAGTGAAGAATTGGCCCAAGGAACCCTATCACTTTCTTCTCTCCTGTTTGAATCCATCCATGTAAAGCATTTACAATTCAGTATATAGTGATATAATCCTTGGCCTCATTTTCATAGGTTTTACCTGGTAGTAATTGCTGTTCATTCCATCATGAACCAGAATTTTCTTCTTTCCCAGAAGTCTCCACATGAAAATTAGCAGCTATGCAGCAGACTTGAATAAAAGAAAAAGAAAATTGGTTGGTTGGGTAGATGTTAGCTAACCACTGAGAAACTGTGGTCTTGGTAGGAGTAAAGGTTGGTTGTAGATTATCTGTAGGTAAGCTTAAAAACTTTGCCATTAAAAAAAAAAAAACTTTGCCATTTACTATTTATGTATTTAAAAGTGATTTAACAATGTATAATAGAAAACTGTGAAAATACTGATAATTTTAAAAATTAGAGCTCTAATAAAATTAAAGAAACTTAGCTTTGGTTTTATAAAAGCAATACCAGTTCAGTCCTTTATGAAGACGGCATACCATTTATGTAGATATAAAGAATTACAATAATATGTTTTATTAAAAAGATCAAATTACTTTTAAGTTCTGTTAAAAATAGCAATTATTCATGTTTATTGGCCACCAGGGTTTTGTGCTTTATATAATAGTTCTCACGTATTCTGTTTTAAAAATCAAAGGAAATGTTCTTCAGGTAGATTAATACAGTATAGGAAACTAATATTTGAAATGTGGAGTTATTTAGAAATGTTGGGGAAATGAGAAGTAATATCTCTATGAAGCATTTATATAAATGTGCCATGTGCCTTAAATGATGAAAAATTTTAAACTTTAAATATGTAGAGCACTTCTTTAAATTATTTAAAGTGGGTCATTTTCCCTTCCCAAAACTTGAAGATTTAATCCTACCCTGAGGAGAATTCTACTGAATGTTGAGAGATCATAGTCACTAATACTGTAGTTAGTGTTGCAGTTTTTAAAGCAGCAACTGTGGATTCTTAACCATCTCCTTTATGTCCCTCAGAGATGAATCTTAATTTTGTAGCCATATTGGCTTCAAGTAATATACACAACTTGGGACATGTATAAAGCTTCAGATTTGACAGGGCTTATGTTTTTGGAGAGATTATCTGGTAGGTATACAAGCAAGCTTGGCTGTTGGGCTCTTTTACAGGTAATTAAACCTGGCATCTCAGAAGTTTTGGCAGATTTACAGTTTATCCTGATACCTGCATATATGTAGGAAACCTTAAATTTTTTAAATTGGTTTTAATTGTTAAACTTAATAATATGTTAGAAAATTGAAAAGTAAAAAAGTAGGGAAAAAATGGGCACATCAGAAAAAAAAAAACCCTTTTTGTTTTGTTTTCTATGTGAGTCAGTGTGTGTGTTTATGTAGTTCTACAATTTTATATTTGGGGGAGAAAACAGTTTGCTTTGTTTTTTCAAGTAAATTTATTTTATTTGTTCATGTAGTTTTAGAGAGCCACCAAAACACAATCTTAGGGAAAATAATGTAAATGTAAAAATAGTATTCCAAATAAAAGAAAATGGATTTAGTACAATATCTTTCTTGACTCGGGTGCTTGCTTATTTCTGGGACACTTACAATTAAAATATATAACAGACTTCTTACTTGCTGCATGTGACCTTGGGCAAATTTACATAGCCTTGCTGTGCTTCACTTTGCTCATTTGTACACTGTAAAATGTACACTATACATTTGCGGGGGGGATGTGAGTAAAGTGTAAAATAAAGGTATGAATAGTAGTTAAAGTGCTGGCTCATAAAAACTTTGTTATGGCAGATGTTACTAGATGTCTATGTCCACATCATCAGCAAAGATTATGTGATTTAATTCTTCTGTATTTTCACAAAATATTTATATGAAGTAGTGGGACACGTAGATAAATTGTACTGGACAAAACCAGTTTTTTTTTTTTAAAGATTTTGTTTATTTATTTTTCAGAGAGATAGAGTACAGGCAGGCAGAGTGGCAGACAGAGGCAGAGGGAGAAGTAGGCTCCCTGCAGAGCATGGAGCCCTATGTTGGACTCCATCCCAGGACGCTGGGATCATGACCTGAGCCGAAGTCAGCCGCTTAACCGACTGAGCCACCCAGGCATCCCTGGACAAAGCCAGTTTTGAAAGAGTCCTGTATTCATATTCCCAAAGACTTCTGTTTTTAGTTACATATTTATTAAATTGCTGCTCTGCCTACTGTGACTTCTCAGAGGCACATATTATGGGTTGAATTTTCGATGTCAACATATGTTCATCTTGGATTGAAATAGTGTTATCATTTCATAAAGTTAAATCCCCAAGTCCTCTCCATCATTTTTTTGATTAATGGTAAAAGCTTGTCTTTAACAAAATTAAGTGAATATTTTGCTTTAATTTCATGAAATTTTTCTATTTTTATTTTCTAAAATGTGATACATATACTTTTGGTTATTTAAAAGTATGTTCACACATTCTTTGACATTCCTTCATTTGGAAGGTGGAGCCTAGTTACCCTGCTCTTGATTACGAGCCAGATTTAGTGACTTGCTTCTAACAAAAAGTGTGACAATGACTGTGTGCTATTTATGAGGTTAGATTATGAAAGACATTGTTATTTCCACATTATTTTCTTTTGGAATGCCCATCAAGTCAACCACCATGTCATGAGGACACTCAATCTGCCTATGGGAAGGCCCATATAGGGTGGAACTAAATCTTTCCCACCAGCACCAAATGCTAGCCACATGAAAGAGCCAGCCCTATTCAAATCCTCAAATGATTGGAACTCTGGCCAACTTATTCACTGGAGCCTAATGAGATATATCGAGCCAGAACTGTTCTGCTAAGCCACTCTCAAAATCCTGAACCATAAAAACTATGTAAGATTGTATTTCCACCATGTTTGGCATCCACGGGTAACTGATATACACAAAATACAAAATTTTAAATGGTCATAAGAGCGTATACTGAAGAGTACAGTGTTTTTTTTCCTTTGGCCATACTCTACTTGCTCAGTTGAAGTCATTATGTGTGATTCCTATAACAAGTTTTTTGTACATGCTTCCAAAAATATTCTATTCCTTTATATCTATGTGCATATCTATTAATGTATGTTATCTGCATACATTATACTATATATATAGTTTCATATCTTGGATTTTTTTTTTTTTTGGCCATGTGTTGGAGATTGGTCCCTACCGTACAAAATAGATCTGGCTGATTCTTTTTAATGGCCATAATGGCCCATTCTGTGACAGCATTTTCATTTATCTAATGAATCCCCTGTGTTTGGATATTTAGGTGGCTACAAAGGCGCTTCAGTGAATATCTTAATTTAGGTAACATTTTCTACTTGTATAAGTATATCTTTATCATTTATTCTTAGAAATAGAATTGCTGACTCAAACAGCATTGATGTGGTACATTTTTAGAGGTTGCAAGCCTTTTCCATGTAAAAATTTTATCAATTTTTATTTCTACCAGGACTAAGTGAACATTTTTTAAAAGATTTATTTATTTAATTAAGAGAGAGCAAGAGAGTGCATCTGAGCACAAGCTCAAGCAGGGGGAGGAGTAGAGAGAGAGAGAGAGAGAGGGAGGAAGGGAGGTAGACTCCCTGCTTAGCAGGGAGTGGAGTGGGGGCAGTGGTGGAGGGGTTGCTGGCTCCATCCTTGGACCCTGAGATCATGATCTGAGTGGAAATCAGGAGTCGGATGCTTAATCACCTGAGCTGCCCAGGTGCCCTGAATGCACTTGTTTTAATACAGCCTTACTAATTCAGAATATTACTCAGAATCGTCTTTATCAATATGATGTGTGAAAAATAATATCCCATTGAAAGTTTACATTTACATTTCATGGATGAAATGCAGTACTTGGATGGAGTGGACTATTTTCCAAGAGAAATAAATTGCCAAAATTCACTCTAGAAAGAGATGAAAACTTTGAATGGAATAATGCCCATACAAGAAATAGAGGAGGTTATCAAAGAACTTTCTCCCCACAAGAGTAATAGTTCTAGTTGACTTCATTAGGAAAATACACCAAACCTACGTGGGACAGATAATTCTGAGAAAATTCTAAATAATTTGGTAGCATATGAGAAAAAAAGCTTTCAGGGTCTTTTTTTTTCAAGCTGGTCTCACATCAATTCTGTAACACAGCATGGATAGCAGAAAGAAAAAAAAAGTGAGCATAAAACTAAGGGAAAATATAGATTAATTCTCTTTGTGACTATTGTAAAAATCTCAAAATATTTGGAAATAGAATCTAGTACCACATTAACAATAGTGACCAAGTTGGGAAGTAGGACTATTCTGGGAATGCAAGGATGGTTCAGTAATATAAAATCTATTATTTTGGTCACATACCAATAAAAAAAAGAATAATGGAATCTTTTCTGGAGATTGTAATGCAGCATCTATTGATGATGATAGATATATGATTCTTTAACATGATAGATTATATTTCTCTCAATTCCAATGCCAGCATTATATTTTATAGATAAAATGGGAAAATAGATTTAGCACTATCATTGTTTATTATATGTTGGAAACCCCGGAGGAATAAAGTCAAGTTATAAACAGAAACTCAATAAATTAGCTAGATTTAAAATACAGTATCAAGGCACTAAAATTAGTAGACTATATATACAAACTATAAAACTCATTACAGTAGCAAACAAAAGATAAAATACTTTTGGACAGATATTATTATTATTATTATTAGCATTTATTTATCTACATAATCTCTACACCTAATGTGGGGCTCAAACTCATGACCCCCAGCTTAAGAGGTACATGCTCCACTGACTGAGCCAGCCAGGTGCTCCTGCATATTATTATGTTTATCTGTGTTGTCTATTATCTCTGTTCCCCCCAATTTGTGTTTCCTTTTTAAACTTTTTCTTGTCTCTTGTTTTTTTGTTTGTTTTCTCTGTGTAATTTTAGATCTTGGTTATTTTGAGCTATAAGAAAAATAACAGAAACATTACAGATTATATATTGCAATGAATTTGGAAATATTGTGCATTCATGTTGTACCTTAAATCAAAAAGTAACAAAATAAGTAACTTTTGGCTCTTGGCTAACTTTTAGTTTTTACAGATACAGGGAAGTGCGTAAAATTTGAATCTATATACCATGGTGTGTTTTAAAAATTTTGAATCATGCTTCTATCTTTGCAAAGCACCGGTGATTTTTATTTCTCACAAATGTTGTACTCTTAAATAATTGGAGTGATAAGTGATTATATAAGACATTTTACTTAAATTGAAAGCATGGCCAGAATGATTTAATTATGTTTCCCAGATGAATAACAAAATAAGTATCAATGGCAATTTTATATTAACTTTAGCTTATATATATATATTTCTGTTTCTTTAACTTCAAATCATTTATTACCATTAACTGGATCATGTTTCTTGTGTTTTGCTTTAATAGTAATTTTGCTAATGTAATATCACTATAATGCGTTTAGTAATGTCATAACTCTATCAAGTTGATGCTCTCTTAAAAATTTCTGATAACAGTATAAGATGAGGGGTGTATAGTTACGAAAGACCCTAACATAATTGTATATCTTTTTATTTAAGTACAAAGCATACTCATATTGTTCCTATCACCAGTATTTTTTTAAATGACATAGCACAAAGAACTGTATTATGGTGGGGAGACTATGAAAAGGTAAATTTATGGTTGGCTTCCAGATCTGCTCTAGAGTTTATTACCATCTGGTCTCTTTGGAGACTATTATAATTATTCATGGGAATGTTTTCAACACAAAAAAAGCATGATTTGTGTATTGGCAGAAAGTAAAAAATACCAGTGGTTAAAACCATATGTAGTTTTCTTAGAGTTAGGCAGGGGAAATGAACTGAAGAACTAATTGAGAATCATCAGTAGTGATGTGGTTTGTCTCAATTTTGTCAGAATTTATTCATAATGAACAAAATATTGCAAAACAAGAAAAGCTAATGGTAATATAAATACAATAATAACTTCATGTGGTCTGTTACTTTACCTTCATTTTAATCCATGAAATGTAAGATGGCCTCAGATAAATCTTGGTGTAAATTTCAGAAACAAAATGAGGAATATTAAAACAAAAACATTCATGTTAAAATAATTTTGGAGTTGAACACTGCAACAGTGCCTCTCTGAAAAGGATTTGTTATGAATTTAATTGCAAACATTATTTTAAATAATTTTATGTGTCATGGACTAGTTTAAAATTTTTCTGAAGCTTGAGTGGATTTAATAGTAAAAGCATAAAAACAAATATCTTTCCACTTTTCCTTTCTAAGAGTTGGAGAGGTCTATAAAAAAGGAGATGACAAATCAAAAAATAGAAATCATCTATTTTTATTCAGCTGTTTTAAAACAAAAATGCCTGGTGGTCTGGGAATATACAGGAAATTTAAATTTGTGATTGAGAATAAGAAATGCATTTGTGGTTTAAAAAAGAAATACCAGCATGTCACATTAAAGTTATGATATCCACAGTATTGTGCAGTTAGCAGGAAAATGTATTACATCAGGGGGTATGTTGCACTTTAGAGAGCTAGTGTGGGGCTGCTGAATGAAGAGAATAACTCCATAGAAGGCATGAACATCAATAATCCAGTCAGAGAGGAAGAATTTTGCTGTCTCTCATGTAACATAAAACAGATGTTACATTCTATTAAAAACGTTCTTAACTAAAATGAATGTTTAGATCACTGGTCAATAGGAAAAACATGAACAATGGCAATTTAATGATTTTAAAATTTATTCTGTTTGTCAGTGAATATTGGTGATAGGGAGGGTGAAGGGAAGCTTGCCAAATGTTATTGTATTTTGGATGTCTTAATTTAGAAAGTAGAAAAGCAATAGTAAACTATATTACTATTTTATTTATTTTGTTTTGCAAATTTAAGCTATATCTTTCTCAAGAATTGTAAAAACAAGAGATTTAGAAACTGAGTCCAGATTCAATAACTTTGAATAAGTGGTTTAAATATATATAAAAGTATCATCAATTAACTTTAAATGAATGTTGGAAACATTAAGCAGTTGGCAGTTGAAAGTAGACATATAGAAGGGGCTGCATGGGGATGTTAACCTGAGGTCCTGAGTATCTTTTCTTTTCTCTTTTTAAGATTTACCTTTTGTCCAGTAAAAAAATTTTAGTTATAATTTATATATAGTTAAATTGACCTTTTTAGTGCACAGTTCAATAATATTATGACACATGCAGACAATCACGTAACCACCGCCAGAAATAAGATATGGAATAGTTCCATCCCCGTAGAATTTCCCCGTGCCCTTTTGTTGTCAACCCCTCCCCCACCTCAGCTCCTGGCAACTGCTATGTTTTTGTTGGTAGAGATAGTGCTCCTTGGTTGGTGTGCCAAGACTAAGGCTCTAACTGTTCTTTTCCTTGGAGATTCCTGAGCATTGTTTATACAGCTGGTGGACTTAAGATATGAGGTAACTGACTTCATTACTGTTTGCTATAAAATTGGTGGATTCCCCAGGCTTGATGTTCCTCACCCGCGGGTGCAAACCCACTGCATACATAGCATGTATTTGAACCATATTATCTCACCTCCATAAGATGTGGGGGAAAGGGTAAATTGGTACAAATATGCTTGTATTCTTATATTTTGCCATGAATAATAAAGTATTTTGTGTTTGACCCAGGAGTGAGACTTATGCCTTCTGCTTCATCTATGAATTTAGTAACCGAACTTTTTGTTAACCTTTTAAACAGGATAAAATCAAATCCCATATCTCATATTTTTCCATCCCTATGGTTCTCCCTTTTTCAGTGTTTCATGTAGAGGAACCCAGCTCTTGGCCAAAAACTTTCATGTGATTTTTCAGCCCAATTAGAGGCATTTACAAAGGTTTTACGTAGCCGATTTTAGTGGGAAAGCCAAGTGCAAAGCCAGCTCATTGCAGTTTCTGAAGGCGGTTTTAGTCAAGGACCCCCACTAGCCAGCTGTGTTCTTCCATATACTTGCATTCCTAGCCCTGCATCTTCATTCGGTGGCCTCTTTATCTGGGCCGTTTAGAGAGGCCCGTCTCAGATGCCTCTGTCACCAGCTTCTTCCTGAGGAAGTGAGGGCGACTTTGAAGACCCCTTTCTCTGCTGTAACTTAGTACTCAGGACTCTTCTACTCCTAGCTCTTCCCCCTCTACCTTCCCTGGGACTCAGGATCATAAAGCTGCAAGAGCCTTTTACCAGGGTCTCTCTGGACAAAGAAACAACCCCCACATCTGTGCTGATATACCTAATCCTTGGCCAGTATGCTGGCCCTTGAGGGAAGATGGAAGTGGAGAGCTCGCACTTCCTCTGGTTTAGCCTCTTACTGCATCATAGTAAGTGATACATTTAGTCTTGTCTAAATGGACTCAGTAATAACTAATCCAGCAGTTCAGCTCTCTCTCCAGCTCACTGAAGTTCTTGACATAGATGAATGGAATCATACAGTGTATAGCTTTTGAATCTGGCTTCCTTCAGTTGACATAAGTGCATCTGAGACTCATCCATTTTGTTGTTTATCAGTAATTTATTTCTTTTACAGCTGACTAGTATTCCGTCATATAGATGTGCTGCAGTTTCTATATTCATCCCTGGTAGAGGAATATTGGGAATGTTTTTATTTTTGGTGATTATGAATAAAGCTGCTATAAACATTTGTGTGTAAGTTTTTGTGTTAACCTCATGTTATTTATTTTCATTATTACTGAGTTTTGAGAGTTCTTTATATATTCTGAATACATGTCTTTCATCAGATATGTAATTTGCAATTACTTTCTCCCATCTGTTATTATCTTTACATTTTCTGAATAGTGTCTTTCAATGAGTAAAAATTCTTACCAGTTTATCAGTTTGGTTTTTTTTTATTGATTATGCTTTTATGTGATAGTTTGCCTAATGTAAGGTCAGAAAGATTTTATCCTATATTTTCTTTTTTTTTTTTTTAAGATTTTATTTATTTATTTGAGAGAGAGACAGTGAGAGAGAGCATGAGCGAGGAGAAGGTCAGAGAGAGAAGCAGACTCCCCGTGGAGCTGGGAGCCCGATGCGGGACTTGATCCTGGAACTCCGGGATCATGACCTGAGCCAAAGGCAGTCATCCAACCAACTGAGCCACCCAGGCATCCCTATCCTATATTTTCTAATAAAAATTTTATTGTTTTACCTTTTATATTTAGGTCTCTGATCCATTTTGAATTAATATTTGTGTAAGATAAGATATGAAACAAGGTTCCTCTTTGTCTCCTTCTTTGGCATATGGATATCCAGTTCTAGTCCATACCCTTTCCTGAAGTTTTTAAAAAAATGTGTTTTTTTGGAAGATTTTGTTTATTTATTTGAGAGAGAGAGAGCGATCACAGGTAGGCAGCGAGTCAGGCAGAGAGAGGGGGAAGCAGGCTCCCCGCCGAGCAGAGAGCCCCACGCGGGGCTCCATCCCAGGACCCTGAGATCATGACCCCAGCCGAAGGCAGAGACCCAACCCACTGAGCCACCCAGGCGCCCCTTAAAAATTGTTTTAATTGCCTTTGTGCTTTTCCCAAAAATGAATTATATGGTTATATTTCTGTTGCCCTGAAGTCTGTTCTGTCGAACTCTGTGTTTATTCTTTCTCCAATACCATGCTGTACTGATTACTGCAGTTTCATAGTAACCCTTGATGTATTTGTGATTTTTTTGTTTTTTTGTCTCTATCATCATGTTAAAATGAGTATGGAAGTTGAAGTTAATACATTTTACAGGTTGAAAATATCTTTTATTTATAGTTATATAAATTTTCACTTTTTGGATTTTGATATAATGTACATGTTAGAAAATGTTTTTTCAGTATGCAGAGGAAAGTGCTATTAACTTAGTTGAAGGGGATTCTGAAATAATAGGACTAACTAATAAGGAAAAGTAAATAGATAGTGAAAGGAAAGCTTATATATCTTATCACCACTTTTTTTTTCACTTTCTGCTTTAATATTTATTTGTATTTTTTTTTTATTTTATTTATTATTTGACAGACAGAGATCACAAGTAGGCTGAGAGACAGGCAGGGGGTGGGAAGCAGGCTCCCCACTGAGCAGAGAGCCTGATGGAGGGTGTGATCCTAGGACCCTGGGATCATGACCTGAGCTGAAGGCAGAGACTTTAACCCACTGAACCACCCAGGTGCCCCTAATATTTATTTTTAAAGGAGCCTTATTTTGTTGTGGTGAGTGGTTTGATATTTATAGGTTTTTTCCAGCAACATAACCTTGGACACAGAGTTTAGAACAAATGGTCTGTCTATATGAGAGATATAGGTAACACTGGCAGGGGTGGCAGGGAGGTGATTCAGGGAAGACAGTACAACTAATAACAAGTAATTAAGCCAGATACCATGATAGGTTGCTGGAGCTTTAGCTTTGGGGAAATTCTGAGAAAAATCAGTGTCAAAATTGCTTTTCAAAATGAACCAATAGA
Source organism: Neogale vison (assembly GCF_020171115.1). Classification (NCBI taxonomy): domain Eukaryota; kingdom Metazoa; phylum Chordata; class Mammalia; order Carnivora; family Mustelidae; genus Neogale; species Neogale vison. The sequence goes on from NC_058092.1 coordinate 188,052,890, forward strand.
AGTGTGAATATATTTCCTGTTAATGGTTGTGGACTGCAGTTGGAGAATTGTTCATCTGTCTAGTGTTCAGGTGGTCGTAGCAGCTTTCACCAGTTCAGGAGAAAAGCTCTTAGGCATAAACAGGAAGATACTGGCTGTTAGAAGTAACGGGAGCAAGGGAAAACGGGTAGGTCCAAAAGATAGGGGAAGGGCACTAACAGCATTAAAGGCATACCCTTATGACTTTTAAATGCCCTTCCTGGATTATTATGACAAATAAGTATAATCATATCGTCCTTGTAATGATATTTTCTAGATAAATTAGATTAAATTTTTTATACTTATGCTTGTCTCTACTTTTTATTCACAGAGTTTCATTAACTTTATGTATATTAATCCCTGTTATCATACTATTTGATTACCTGGGAGAGCTTCCTAACTGAACATTGAGAGATACTATTGTACTTTCCCTCTTCAGATCATATACACACACACACACACACACACACACACATACACACACACATATTTTATATATTTGACAGACAGAGATGACAAGTAGGCAGAGAAACAGGCAGAGAGAGGAGGAAGCAGGCTCCCTGCCGAGCAGAGAGCCCGATGCAGGGCTTGATCCCAGGACCCTGAGATCATGACCTGAGCCAAAGGCAGAGGCTTTAACCCACAGAGCCACCCAGGTGCCCCAGATCATATATTTTAAATATTAAATGATGAGGATATCTAAGATGGCAGATAAGCATGTAAAATGTTTTCAATATCTTAGGCATCAGAAAAGTAAAAATTGAAAGTACATGAAATCCCTGCATATATATTTGAATAGCTAAAAATTAAAAAATGCTTACAATAACATGTGCTGGTGAGAATGTGGAATGACTGAATCTCTCATACACTGCTGATGGGAATATAGAATAACGTAGCCACTCTGAGGAACAGTTTGGCATTTCTTATAAAATTAAACATACATTCCATATGACTCAGAATTCTTGAGTACTTATCATAGAGAAATGAAAACTTATGTTCACACAAAAAACTTGATACACAAATATTTATAGCAGCTTTACTTGTAATTCCTCCAAATTAGAAATAATCCAAATAACCTTCAACAGGTGAATGGATAAACAAACTGTGATGTCTCTATACAACAGAATACTGCTCAGCTTTAAAAAGGAATAACATTGATACAGACAACAATTTGCATGGGTATTAAGGGCATCACACTGGGTTTAAAAATAAAAAGATCTGAAAGGTTGCATTTTGCATGGTTTCAAGATACAATGTTCTTAAAATTTAAAACGTATATATCTAGTTTTAGCAAACAGAACCATGGTTGCCAGAAGGTAGGAATGAAGGGGAAAGGAAGATAGTGTGAATATAAAGTTGTTGCACAAGGAGTCTTCTTGCTGGTAATGGAACAGTTCTATATATCGATTGTGGTGGTGGTGGTTTCACAAATCTATACAGCTGATGAGATTTCATAGACTGTAAATACACTCACACAAGCAAGAATGCATATAAAATCTAGTGAAATCTGGATGGATTTAGTAATTTGCTACTATACCAATGTCAGGTTCCTGGATTTGAAAATGGACCGTGGTTATGTAATATATTATAATTACAGCAGGCTGGGAGAAGGTAACATGGGAGCCCTCTTACTATTTTTATAATTTGTTGTGAATCTAAAATTAGTATGTAGTCATTGAGTAAGTCCCATTTATTCATATAATTTGCATCTTATATCTAAGCTAATTCTGTCTCTATGACAGAATAATCTCCTGATGTGTATCTTTTCATTTTTTCAATACAAAGCAAGGGCTTAAAAGACTACAGAACTAATTGCATGAAAATAAATTTTGTGAGCTATTTCTCCTTTGTTTATTTTTTACCTTCACAAAATTTCAGGATTGCAAATGTAAATAAAATAGTTTTGTTTTCAAAATGATCTACTTTATAGACAAAACTAGAGGGGCCCTTATGATTTCTTCAGAATTCTGTGCTATGAAATGAAACTTTTGGTGGTCACCTATCTCATTGGCACAAACATAAAATCTCCTCTGCCTATAAAATTATTTTCCTTCATTTGACGAGTTTGTACCCATTTAATGTGTCTCAAGCTTAAACATCATTTTCTCATGGAGTTCTTACCTTTGATACTCCTCTTCAAATCTTTGCTCAGTGCCATTCATACGCTCCTATACCAGGCTGCATTCATTTTACACATGTACAAAAAGACCAAATAATAGGCAAGTTAATCACCCAGCTGAAACAGTGGCATTCGGTGTAAAACTCCAGAATACATCCTAAATCTTAAATGAACAAATAAATTATTCAAAACATGAGACCACCTGACCCATTCTAGTGATATTTAACAGAGATATATTTGTAACTGGTGGAAGAAGAATCACTCCCTAGGTGCGAGATCAATTGCTGTTCATTTTATTCACCTGAAGATAAATCACTTTCACAGATTTTGCAGACTTCTTCTTTTCCTGAAAAAAATGATTTATTAAAGTGGAAGTTTCTTTATTATATCAGTGCTGCCTTACTCTTCCCTTTATAATACTTCTATATTGAAGGAAGCCAGGCCAACAGTAGTCTTGTCTGTTCTGCTCTTTATTTCATTGTTATCTTAAAACCCATTGATGAAATTCTTTTCCATTTTGAAGGGCCAGTTTTCTCCTACATATGAGAGAATTTTAAATATTTGAATTGATATTAATGCATCCTATTACTATAAATTGTCTATACTTTGATTTTAAAAATACCTACTGATTTATGTTCATTTAGCAGAATTCTAGGATTCAACTCTACTGACCAGAGAAATAGTGTTTTGGGGGGACATGTGAGGGTAAGGAAATGTTGTAGAATACTGGTTAAAAAGCTAAGGAGTATTTTTAATGTTTTACCATGTATGTACATTTTGCATTGTTTATACTATTATATGAGGAAAAGTCACTTGTTTCCCTATATTCCTATATACTGTTTGACAGTTTGAATGTTGACAGTTTTCATTTCTGCACCTAGTGACTTTTCATCTTAAAATATTTTCTAAATCTGATTTCAGATCATATACTCTGATTTCTAGTTTGGGAACTCTTAATGTTACTATTCAAAACAGTAAGCAATAGATGTTTTGTGAAAATGAGGGGGTAGTACTGTTTGCTTTGATAAAGTGAATAGACATTTGCACTCTTCTGGGAATTTTCAGATATGTAGTTTTTAATGTATATATATCATCTCAGTATATAGATTGACAGATTAGGGGATCAGAACAGAGTGAAGAAATAAACATGAGTAGAAATGGAAATTCAGTAGAAGTATATAAAAACTGGCAACCGGTGTAGGAAAACTAAGGCATTGGTATTTGGGGAGAATTATTTTCTACTAAATGTGCTTTCTTACTGTTTTAATCATTTTTATAATGTGCTGTGTATTACCAATTTAAATAAATACTTAATTTTGGAACGCTAAAATGGCTAGCATATTTATGTAGTAGCAGTTTGTTTAATCAATATTTAATTATTGTCAATTTGCAGACTTTAATTGTACTGGTAATAGTACAATATGTATAACATTGAACAGTGCCTTTCAAATACTTGTAAAGAAAACACAAAACTTCTTCACTAACAAATATTTCTTAGTGATTGTTAAGATTAACTCTTGGTCATTCAGTAAGTTCTATTTATCACAGACTTTGCATCTTATAGCTAAGCTAATTCAAATATATACTCTTATCCTTTATGTCAGAGATTTCAAGCAAGACAATTTTATGCCTGCCCTTACTCCTGAACACTTGTCCTCATTTTCTTGTGCTATATATAACCTTGTGACATCAAAAGATGTATACTTCTCCTTGATAGTGTACTACCAAGGTATATTCAGTGATGTCCTGGATTTGTTTCTTTAACATTTAAATTCGTTTTTACTGTGATATCACCAATATTTCTTAAACTTGCCATAGTCTATTTTCAACAGATTCTTTTTAACTTAATTTTTTTCAGTACTCCAAAATTCATTGTTTATGCACCACACCCAGTGCTCCATGCAATACGTGCCCTCCATAACACCCACACCAGGCTCACCCAACCCCCCACACCCCTCCTCTCCCAAACCCTCACTTTGTTTCTCAGAGTCCACAGTCTGTCATGGTTTGTCTCCCCCTCTGATTTCCCCCATTTTTATAATCATTACCCTGTTTCTTGCTCTCTCTGTTTTTGTTCGTTTGTTTTCTTTTGCTTTCTACTTATGGCTTAGTTTTTTATGTTTGGACGTCCTCAATCCAAACTCCACCATGTGTTGGCTCTCATGTATTTGCTTACATAATACAAGTAACTATTCTTGGAGTTTTGTGTATTTATTTGGCTGTCATTGTATTGAAAATTGTTTTGACAGTTGTTCATTTATGAACTTTCTTAGAGCAGAAATATGCATTGCAAGAGCAGCATGCTCAGGCTTGTGCTGTTGTGGATAATTGTTGGCTATATGTGTGTTTTCAAATGTTTAAAGATTTGAAAAATGTAAAGCATATACTTAGCACAAATGTCACCATTCCTTGGTAACTTCTATAAACTCCCTTCCCCTTAGGGAAATTAAGCTGCTGTTTTGGGTAGGAAAAAGAGTTTCTAACGTAGGTCTTTCATAAAAACGAAGCAGCATAGCACAGTTTTTCCAATAGTAGAGAATACTCTGCTTCTTGCCATTTTGGCTTTTGAAAGGTTTCATAGAAACAGTCCACTTTCCGATACTGGGAGAAACTTGTGCATCTTTTTCTGTCCTTTTACTTTTAGTCTATTTGTAACCTTTAAAGTATGTCTTCTGTAGACATTAATATATGTCTTTATTTTTAAGATTTATTTATTTATTTGAGAGAGAGGGAGAGAGTGTGGGTGCAAGCAGGGGAAGGGCAGAGAGAAAGAGGGAGAGAGAGAATCTCCAGCTGACTCCCCTCTGAACACAGAACGCGACCCACGGTAGAGATCACCATGACCCTGGGACCACCACCCAACCAGAAACCAAGTCGAATGCTCAATCAACTGAGCCACCCAGGCACCATACTTGTCTTTTAGATATAGTTATCATAACTCTTGATATGACAGTGTGAAATTTATCCCTTTGTATTATTTGCATGGAGTCAGTTTGCTCTTTCATTAAATACCTTCTACTCTGTATATAAAACACAGCTTGTTTTTTTACTAAGGCCTTTGAAAAAAAATATGAATAAGCTTTAGTTTCATTGCATTTAAAAATTCCTGTTATCGAATACATCAAAAGTTCATGTTTATTCCCCTCATTTTCATGTCATGGTGCAGATCACAAAACCAAAAATAGTTATTTGGAGTTTCATGAATGCTAGATTTTAATCTTATTAGGTAGTGGTTGTATATTTTACAAGGTTATCTTCTGTCATGGAGATACAAGTATTATAACATTTTAATTAAATTTATGTTTCATTTCATCTTTCTCTGATAGATTAAGTTTTTGTATTGAAAGTTTATTACCATTTTGAACTGTATGCCACTAATGATATTGATAAGTCATTTATAGTTACAATAATATATTAATATGGGTGGTCCTCATCTATCATTGATTAATTAGCTTATAATTAATTTAAAGTAGTCTTTTTTTTTTTTTTTTGACAGAGAGAGATCACAAGCAGGCAGAGAGGCAGGCAGAGAGAGAGAGAAGGAAGCAGGCTCCCCGCTGAGCAGGGAGACTGATGCGGGGCTCCATCCCAGGACCCTGCGATCATGACCTGAGCCGAAGGCAGTGGCTTAACCCACTGAGCCACCCAGGCACCCTAATTTAAAGTAGTCTTAATTTTTATTGATTTTCAGTTTCTAAACAATCTGACTTGAAACAATAGTTTTTATATTTTGGGTTTTTTGCCTTAAAAAAACACTAAAATTACGCAAATGCAAAGTTAAAAGTATTCTGTAATGTAAAAAAAAGAAGCAATCTTATTTTTGAAATGTTCAGTTTATTTGATTTTGTGTATAAAAGTTCTTTAGGGATTTAAAAAATGCTTTTCTGAATTTTTTTTTAAAAAGGCATAAAACAGAAATAAAGCTTTAAAAATGCTCTAAATCCTTTTGCATTAAAAAAAGGTTTTCATTTTTTAAAAAAGCCTCACTTAAAAACAGTATTTACAATATGTATTCAATGAATTGGTGTATGGATTATAATATAAGCAACTAATTCTCTGGCTTTACTTAGTCTCTTTACTGATTACTACTATTGAGTAAGAAGTTTCATATGGGAGTAGGAAAAAGTGAACTCATCATTCCCCTGAGCATCTGGAATAAGTTCCTGCCAGAAACAAGATAGTAATTTTTATCTTTTTATCAGTATACTGCCCTGAAGTGAATCACATGCATACACTCATTGATTCTCACAGAAAGATTCCAGTGTTTGTGTGATTTCTTTTGCTGGAAAAATTGCATGTCTTTGACTCCTACACAGTTCCTTTATAAATAATAAAAATTTCCCCATCACACAGATCCTTCAACCTTAACATTTTTTGATAATTATCCATGAAGCCCTTGAATATTATTATATTATTATTGTTATTAAAATATTTGTTGTTTTGAATGAATATTACCTCTGAATACTGGTAATGTAAAAACATGAAGTTTACTTCAATTCTTCTGTGGCTCTTGTAAACCTCTTGGTTGATAGAAAGAGTCATGACAAGTAACAGGTATGGTGGGAGCTCCCAAGATAGAAGGTCTTCTCCATACTCTGTCATCAGGTAGATAAGTGATGCAGGGGAAGTGCTTCAGCTTCTTTAATCTATTAATTGATTATTTTAGTCTTGATTACTGAGGCTCATTATGGTTCCAAAATTTCATGGCATCTCTCCATTTTTAATGATATTGTTTTTTGTTAATCTAAGTAAAAACCCATATTGGATTCAGAGGGAAAGTTCTATTAGCACTTAAATTAAATTTGAGTTGCTAGATATCTTATTGCTTCTCACTTTACACTCACTGCTTCCACTGTGTGTGATGATTATTTAAGCCATATGCACTTATTGCATGAAGCGTAAGTAGAGGACTGTGGTAAATCACCAGAACTTCATTATAAGTATTTATCCACTCTGTGGATTTGGTTGTACTGTGGTCAAATTTTTTCAAATTTTATATGCGTATCTTGAGAGTTTGTTACTTGGCCAGACTCACATGACTACATACTGTGATAAGTAAGGCTAAGTGTTCAAGCCTAGTTTTTCCTGACTAAATTTATTTCTGCAAGTTCAACATTTTTCATCATTTCACTTTTTAGAATTATTAACTATATATATATATATGTATATATATACATATATATATATATGTCAGCTTTTTAAAAACTTCTCTGTCACTTGGAGGAATAATAAAATGATCCAAAAAGGAAGGACAACATCTTAGGTAATATATAAAGTATATACTTAGTCCTATGCAATCAAGAGTTAATTGATAGTATTTGTGGACTAGGCTTAATTTTGTTTTATTATAAGTCCCTTCAGGGTAGTGGTTATCTAATGTGGCTTTTCTCTTCTTTCATGCTTAGTATATTGCTAGAAGTGTAGAGTGTGGGGCCAGATAAGTTGGGGAAGACTTACAGATAGAATTTTCAGAAGCTGAACAGAAAAACATACTGTCCTTAGAAGGGTTTTTTAATATTCAAATTTTTCATTAAGATATTTAGCTCTCCTCATTCAGGCCCATCTTTTTTTTTTTTCTATTACAATTTAGTTCCTTCTACCTTGTCTTCAGTTCAGATTGGACGATGGGTCTCTATTCTTTCTAATTTTCATTATGTTTAAAACTGAGTTTTCCTCAATTTTAGTTTATTAACAGTCATATGTTGGTAAATATGAGGTACTATTTATAAATTTCCAATTCTTGGTTTATAGAATTACTCATTTATCTTATCATATAACTAAATACATATGTCTGCCAATCCACACTAAGAAATGCAGTTTACATCACTTCTGAGGATGCCTCTGTGTATATATTTAACTGAAAATTTTCATTAATAATTTCTACCCTTAGTACATTGCAAGGCACTTTGGTTTTTTATTCTATTCTATTAGATATAAAAATGATGGTTGTGACCCATTTCATTATCATCCATCATTAGTGCATTGCATACTATTGCCTGAAAACCACTGAAAGATGTTGATTAGCATAAATGGAAGAATCTTCTCCATCTTCTTCACATAGTAGGTATTATTGGGTTATTTTCTAAAATATCATTTCCTAGGATGGTTTATATCTTGTTATAAATATTGGGGTTTTCATATTTTTAAAATTTTGTATCAGGTGAATCAAGAATTCTCCTGTTCAGTACATCTTTTTTTTTTTTCCCAATTTATTTATTTTCAGAAAAACAGTATTCATTATTTTTTCACCACACCCAGTGCTCCATGCAAGCTGTGCCCTCTATTATTCAGTACATCTTTAGCAAGACTATTTCAAGTCTTTCTTTAAAAAAAAAATAGATTTTATTATTTACTAGTCAGAGAGAGAGAGAGAAAGCGTGCATAAGCAGGGGGAGTGGCAGGCAGAGGGAGAAGTAGGCTCCCTGCTGAGCAAGGAGCCTGATGTGGAACTCAATCCCAGGACCCTGGGATCATGACCTGAGCTGAAGGGAGACGCTTAACCAACTGAGCCACCCAGTTGTTCCCTGTTTCAGGTCTTTCTATCTCAAATAGTTCTTCTATATGCTGTTCACTTCATTAGGCACCTTCCTTCTAAACCTTATAATACTCAAATATAATTTCATTGCATCTGTTATTCTCCCCATTTAGAGATAGAAAACTGAGTGTTGGGAAATAGCTCAAAGATTTTTCACATGCCTGAACAGTCTCTAAGCAAAGGCATTTACATTGCCAGTGTTTTATATAAGGAGAAATTCCTGGATAGTCAAACTAGCAACATGTACTTCCTTGGAGACATCCCAAAATTAAAAATAAAAGACCTTACCTTTGCCTTCCTTTAGGAGATTTGCTTATATACTAGAGTAATGAGTAATCTTTCTTTATGGAGCAGAGTAGGAGCCTTCAGAAGATCAGAGTTTCTTAGTTTTAGGATTACTCTCCTATGCTGTTCTTTGCTGCATGTGCCAGTAATATCCAGCCTTCACTGCATTGTCCCGTGAGGATTGGAACTCAGGGAAATAGCACTAAGTTATTGCTCTGGCTGCTGTTTTTGCCATGAGCAATAAATTGTCTCTGATCCAGAGGTCTCATGTCCTTATATCACTGAGTACGTGTGTGTGTGTGTGTGTGTGTGTGTGTGTGTGTGTGTAGAGAAAAAGAGGGAGAAACAGGCAGACACTGGCTAATTTTTAATGTAAATAGGATTGAATATCAGAACGTTGATGGTTTCTGAATTAATACTTGTTAATAGGAAGTGCACGGTTGCATTGTTAGTAAGAGACAGAACCATAGGGGTGCCTGGGTGGCTCAGTGGGTTAAGCCTCTGCCTTTGGCTCAGGTCATAATCCTCAGGGTCCTGGGATTGAGCCCTATATCAGGCTCTCTGCTCAGCGGGGAGTCTGTTTCCCACTCTCTTTCTGCCTTTCTCTCTGCCTCATTGTAACACACACCTCTCTCTCTCTCTCTGTCAAGTAGATAAATAAATAAATAAATAAATAAATAAAGCAGAACTGTAGTTTGGCCTTAAGCATTACATAGGTGGATAACATAAGTAGAAAATATAGTGTTAATGACTACAAGTTGGCATAAGCAGATATCATAAATATTTTCTTTCACATTTGCACATTATTATATATGACTGAATATTTTTCTCTCCAACCCTATATGTTAAGCTAAAAGAAGGTGGTAGACTGATATTAGGATATTTAGGGATGAAATTCTATTTGTATGGATAGAATATTATGTATATATGTACATATATTTCATAATACATTGAAAAATAAGTATAATCACCTTTAATAATAATTCATTAAAAGAATCTACTTCATGCCCAGAGAATAAAAATAATTCTAGAATTTTTGAAGTTAACGTAGTTCTAAGTAGAATTATAATGCAAACTAAAAAACTGGACTTAACTTATCATTTATTTATGACAGAAGTTTAAAAACTAAATCTATCTCATAATTGTGACAGATGCAGAATTAGAGTATATCTGTATTACTTGTTATGAAATTGCCTCATATCCATAAAAATTGATTTCAAATGACACGATTTTTGTAATCCTTTGGGTATTATTTATTAATGCTGTATTTTAAGGAGTAACTCAGAATGTAAGTTGACTTTGTGGAACATTTAAGGGAAATTCCTTCATTTAGCATTAACATAGGTTTCTATGTGATATATAGAACAGTTGATCTAACATTAACATCGATGTCTAATATAAATTTGTTCATTTATTTCAAATTTATATACATAGGAGAATATAAAATAGTTTATGCAAAAGCATATGGATTAGTTCCTTAATGTAGTTTTATATTAAAAACCCCTTCATACCCTTTTAAATGTGTATGTAATTTGCATTACATATATTTCATAGTAAGAGATAAGAAACAAACTAAGCCTTTCATTCCCAGAGGTAGGAATTCTTTATCCTGTGTTTGGCTACATGAGAAAGATGAAGGTATTCTTGTTTTATATAAGCTATCATCAACAGACATCTATTACAGATACTGCACCTTTACATATCCATTCACAAATATAGTGACATTTCCTGAAGTATACCTAGAACTGTCTGACATGGATAATTATGGAAAAAAATAACAACATACATAATTTGTAAATATTGACTAGTTACTTAGGATATTCTGAATCATAGTTATTCCAGATTGCATATCATGCCAGAAGAAATCAAGATAATAACAGATTTAAGTGATGGATAGAAATTTGCATAAAATCATGCTGTTCGTACACAGAGAGAATAACCCAGTTTTTCAAATGAAATTGGGGCCTTGACTTTTTTCAATTCTTTTGTTTGCTTTTCGTCACCTTTCTTTCTTATTTTCTTCAGAATTTATTTGAATAATTTATTCCAGTCTTCAGGACCCTGCCCAATCTCCAATCCCTTTATCAGGAGACAACTTCTCAACTTCTCCTACTAAGCAATCATTTTAGCCATTAAAAAGTGTTCTCATTGTCTGAACCCTCTGTGCTTAAAATGCAGTAAGTTATTTTTTAGTCTTCATACTAAATATTCAGTACCTTTTGAAATTTTGAAAATAAATATTTTTAATATTTATAATAGAACATTTTTACTTAGCAGTTCTTCATACCCTAATACATAATATGGAATGGGTATAATTTTCTTTGTTGATTAACTGTTATTGTTTGATGCTGAAGTAATTGCTGGTATGTTTTCTCTGTTGTTCCCTTTTTTTAAAAATACCTTTTGCTTTCTAGTTAGTGCTTTAAAAACATTTACCAAGTTAATGTGTCAGTTATGAAACAGATATATGATTGTTCTTGAAAAAAGAAAAAAAATTTCAAATGACAGTGTTTTGGGCAGTAAAACTTTTTCTTTGAAAGTGAAGGGATACTGGATTACAATCAGCATTTTTAGATATTTCATATGTAGAGAACCAATTAAAATTATAAGGTTGATATAAATATCAGTGTGCTATGAAAGTTCACACTTATATGTTCATGTCCCCAAATTGGAATGTTTTAAGAAGCATGAAGAGCTCTCCAAATAAGTTTATGTATTGCTTTTCTGGTTATATACTGTAGATTTTTTTAAATAGTAATTCTGCAAGAAAGGCAAAGAAAATTTGCTTTGTAAATAGTGAAACCTGCAAATGCATTTTATGTTCTTTGACACTGTATATTGTATCTAGGTGGTAAGCTATAATCATTATTATAATATGCATTCAGAAAATATAAGCCAAAAGGTAAAATGATTGCTGTTCTGTAAATATGAAGTTTTAAGCATTAGTTGAAATCTAAAACAGTCAATGGATGCTTTAAAAATTTGCCATAACCTTTACAGTTGAATTTTTTAAAAATATTTTATTTATTTATTTAACAGACAGAGATACCAAGTAGGCAGAGAGACAGGCAGAGAGAGAGAGGAGGAGGCAGACTCCCTGCTGAGCAGAGAGCCCGACGTGGGGCTTGATCCCAGGACCCTGAGACCATGACCCTAGCCGAAGGCAGCGGCCCAACCCACTGAGCCACCCAGGCGCCCCTATAGCTGAGTTTTTAAACTGTGGTTCATGTATTATCAGTTGGAATGTAGGTCAGTTTATGGACCTTTGGAGGTCCATAAATCCATTAAAATCATAATTTTTTAATGTGTGATATTTTTTTTGGAGGATACTTAACTTTTATCATATTCTCAAAAAATTCCAGACTTCAAAAATGGTTTAAAACCACTGATTTAAAGTCATTGATAAAGACCACAGGGGGTCTCACTATATATACAGTTAATCCTCATTATTTGTAGATACTGTATTTTCAAGTTCACCTACTCAGTAAAAATTTACTTGCAAACCCAAAATCAGTACTCAGGGCACTTTTGCAGTCATTCACAGATAAATAGAGCACAAAAAAAAGAAAAGAAAGAAAGAAAGAAAGAAAGAAAGAAAGAAAGAAAGAAAGAAATCAAGTGATGTGCACATTATCATGACAGGTAACACTTTGCCTTCTTGTTTCATTGTAGTATAAAACAAGTATCCTTTGCGTGATGTATTTAGTGCCATTTTTTTTTCATTTTTATGCTTTTTTTTGGTGATTTTATTGTTTAAAAAGGCCACCAAGCATAGTACTGAAATGCAGTCTAGTGTTCCTAGGTGCTAGAGGGCTGTTAGGTGCCTTAGAGAAAAATTTGTTAGACATGCTTAGTTCTGGCATGTGCTTTTGATCGTGCATTCAGTGTTAACAAATCAAATATTGATATGTGTGTGTATGTGTGTGTGTGTGTACCCTCATACATAGCTCTCTATATAGCTTTTTATATGTATGTATATAAATAAAACAATTTCTTTTTAAACAAAAAGACACAAAAAACATAGTTATATAGTGATATTAACTTTTTGACAAAGAATGCAAGGAAGGCATTGCAGAACCCTAACCCTGTATTTCCACTAGGAGCAACTGTTCTGTATTCACAAATTAAAGCTGAGGAGGATAAATTATATTGACCTTTTGAAGTCTTTTTTTTTTTTTTAATTTAACCAATCCCACATCAAATCACAACTTCTTGTTCACACCGTGTATTCCATTTGGAACATTAATTATGCCCAAATAATCAAATGATCAGCAATGAGTATTCTCTTCATTTCAGGTCAGTCTTGAAAGATCATTGCCATCATTTCACTGAAGTCTTTCTATTTAAACTTAATATTCCTTGATTTACTTTTTTGTGAACATTTCGTGACGTTAAATCAGGCTATGCATCATTCATCTCTTAACATCTCACATCACATGCTTCTAAGATAACATGATAACTGCTATTGATTTAAGTGGACTCATATTTATACTTTTTAGCTCTGCCAGAATTCATTGGTTTGCTTCAGATTTCTTCCTGAAATGTTATTACTGTTCACCATATATTGGAATATAATACCATATTTTGCTATAGGATTTTGGTAACGATATTTACAGTGAGTTCCTTGCTAATTTATTAATAGATAAAGAGTTAGAAACAGATCTTTAATAATTATGAACTGTATATTTGCATACTTGACTACATTCAGTGAATCAAATTATTCAGCACTAAAGGAATTTGAAGATCCCTCTTTCTGACAAACAGAGTAATAAATACTGGATTTATCCTCCCATCTGAAATAATAAAAGAAAAGCAATAGGGTGATGTCTGTAGATACATAAAAAGCCTTTGACAAAATCTAACATTGATGCCTCATAAAATCACTCTACACACTTGGAATATTGGGAAACCTCCAGCCCTATAGATAACATCTATGAAGAACTAATGATAACATTGTATTTGCTGTTGAAAAGCTGAATGTGTTCCCACTAAGGTTAGGAACAAGACAAGAATGTCTGCTTTCACAAACACTTCTATTTAACATTGTAGTAGATGGAGGTTCTAGCCAGAGTCCTTAAGCAATAAAAAGAAAAGCATTTAGATTAGGAAAGCAGAAGTAAATCTGTCATTATTCACCAATGATATGATCATCTATGCACATTACCCTATAGAATCTACAAAAAGGTCCTAGAGCTAATAATTGAGTTTCGCACATTTACAGAATTCAAGATCAGTATTTTCAATTGACTGTATTTGTCTTTAGTAATAAAAAATTTGAGATTTAACAAAAAGCAGTGTTTACCATAGCATCTATAATATAGGGACAAATCTGACAAAAAAATATATGAGACTTGTATACTTAAAACTATAAAACATTACTGAATGAAGTTAAGTGGACAGATTTCTAAAATACATAACCAGTAGAATGATCCATAAAAGAAAAAACTGATTGATTGTATATTGGGTATATACCTAGGTCAAAACTTACATAATTTTATATCTTAAATTTGTACAAATAGGTTTCCATCATTTAAGCATCTGTAAAGCTATTAGAACAAATGAACAAACAAACAAACAAACAAACAGAAAAGCTAAGGGAATTTGTGACCATGTTACACTGAATAGGTTGTCTGAAGTCAACTCAATTTTTAATCAGACGATAAACCACTAAAAATGACTGAACAACACTGAACTAAAGTTAATGAGTATAGTATAGATTATTCAATATCAAGTAGCGTTATTTCTTTGAAAATCAGATCTAGCTTAAGTATTCACAGGCTTGACCAACTTCATTACTTGTTAAAATACATTTACCTACCACAATACTTATATTAGCACTCCAAAATCTGAACAATATCTTTTGAACTTTTTTCTTCAGTTTCTTCTGATAAACAATTGGTTCAATAGATTATGGTTAGAAATGAGTTTGGGATATGCAGGTTTAGGATAGAAAGTATCTAAGAATTAAAGATTATATGTAGTAATGTTGAGGTATTTTAAAAATATTCTTGCAATTTGTATTGTGGAGATGTGGTAAACTGTTAGTTTCAGCATAGCTTTATTGATCACCTAGTAAATTTTTAATCATAATATTTCCTTTTCAAACAATGCATTATAATGAAAAATTCACAATTAAATGTGTTTATTAGCAGTTACATATTTGTGGTTTGGAAAAAATGTAAAATCAATCATGTTTATGTATTAGAAAAATAATAATCTCAAGTTCGCTGCCCCACCTACACCAAAAGATAAAGTCAAATCCATCAACTTTCTAAAGTGGTTTAGATTTTTAACATATGAATTTTAAATGATGTGTATTTATTGTTTACTTATATTCAGGAAAAACTGGGAGGTTTAGCCATAATGCTGGCATATCCATTGATAATCAATGTATGAAAGTGATTGTTTTTTGGAAGGGAGAATTTATACATTTAATTAGTTATATGCTTTATTTTGTACATGTGTTGGCTCTCAAAGAATTTTCATTGTGTACCAATTATTTCTTAGAAATGAGTAATGAATTATCTTGGAATTGAAATATTCTAATTTTTTTTGAAATATTCTAATTTTTATGGACCTTACAAAGTAGTTTTCTCTGAATATTAAACTTTTTTGTGTGTCTATTAATAACTTGTCATTTTTGATACTGATTGACTCCTGGGGGCCCACATAGTGTTTATAGCTGTTAAAAGTGAACTAAATGAAGACTTACAATTTTTGAAGTAATAGTTGCCTGTGTTTTTTACTATATTTTTTGTTACTTAGTGCCTCAATGATCACTTGTTATTCTTATTTAAATCCTATTACTGTCTAATAAATGAGACATTTATGATAATCAGTATTTCTTATTTTAATAAAAATTCCACTCATATTTTCGCATCAGTTATAGTCTCAGTCATTGTTTTTTCTTACTCTCCTCAGAACAGTGACTTTATATTAAATCTCAGCATGATTTTTACATGTACTTCAGATCCTTCCATGCTGAGTTAGTAGGCATTTATTGAATGCTTAATATTTCTTTATAGCATTGGTTTAGAGTAAGTTTCTTGAATTTTAAAGTATTTCTAATCTCTGATTTTACTTTTTGAAGAAATAAAACTTTAATGATTAACTCTGTATTACTTCCAGTTCAAGTTAATAATAGTAGACATTATTTGAAAAACTAGGGAAAAACTCATGTAAAATGACAGTCCTGCTCTAATATACCCTTCCCAAGATAATTAAACATTTCTTCTTCAGCAATCTTTTTTTTTAAATTGTGTTACTTATTTGGGTCCAGCAGAAGCTGGATAATATGTACATTGTTATAATTTTTATATCTTTATAGTCTAAAGATGTTTAAGTGAATTTAATCGTGACTCATGTAGGTATCTAGCAAGGATTCCCAAGCTGGAAAGATAAGGAATAATCTAACTGGTGGTGGCCTGGCTTCATTGTTGTAGCCCAGTAATCATCCTAATTTCAGAGTTTGTTGAACTTGGTTCTTTTTTAGCCTCATTCTATCATATCTTCATGTTGTACATCATTATCCCTTATACTTCTATGTATGAAACCTAAAGTTCTAATATTCTGCTGTGTAACTAAAGCTTCTCATCCTTTGTAATCTTTCCCTGACTTTTCTCTTATAATTTCAGTTTTTTGGTTATGTAAATTCTCCTACCCCTTGTACCTCTAAGTTTCACTGCCTTCAGATAATGCCATTCCACTGCACTTGGATAATGCATCTGACATCACTTAAATTTTTCTCTCAATTTTTGTCAGTCCTTTTATTTTACAATGCTTATCCACCAATTCTAGATCAGTCCGACTTACCATCCACCACTCTTACTCCTTGGATATTGAGACTATTAGGTGAAAATCATAATATTATACTGGTGGGTCCTTTTACAGATTCTTGGTCTTCAAACCCTTACTTAGATCGTCCTGTAACATTTTTGAAAATTGTAGATTTCTTTCTAGAAATTTTTTTGAAAATTAGTATGTCTTATATAATTTTAAGTAAATACTTTATTATTCATCCACTTGAAGGATACTCATTTCTAAAATAGGAATACATTCTAGGAAATTGAGGAATGTAATTGATAGGTGAAAACACTATTTTGTTTTACACTACTTGCAAATAGAAATGTGTTCTTTTATTTATCACCTGAGATGAGTAGAACAAACTATGTGAAAGAAAATCTGCAATAAACATACTACTTTATGACACAGAGGTGTTTTATGAAATGCTAAGGTTAAGCACTTCAAAATGTGAAAGCAAGTCCATGATTTTGATAATTCTCATTATGTAACATGATGATAGTAGGGTAAGCTTTGTAAAAGGTGTATGGGAATTCTCTGTATTCTGCAACTTTTCTCTAGGCATAAAATTATAAGTAAAAAGTAAGAAAAAGTCTGTTTTAAAAATAAACTCGTTATTTAGAATAGTTTTGGAAACATTTCAAAGGTAGTATAAGAGTTCCCATGTAATTCTTACCTAATTTCCCCCCTTTTTTAATTAATTAAAAAATCATTTTCAGAGCACCTATAATAGCTGACTACGTTTAGTAAATTATTCATTCTAACTCTTTAGATACAAGCTTTCCCATTGATTAACAATTTTAGTACTTTTTACTTTTCCTTTTATTTTGGAAGTGATTTGACAATTACTCCTGTTAATATAATTTAGATAGAAACTTGACTAATTCCTTATTATTCTTATATTTTATATTATAATATTAAAAATTTTTCTTATTTCTTATATATATAAAAATATTATTACTTATTAAATGCCTAGAGAAATTTTAAACATTCCATTTTTGTGACATTTGTAAATCTTTCATGCTGTACTTCAAATATAAAATTCAATTGCTGTCACTTCATCAAATTGCCAACCCCTTACTCTGAATTTTTTAATGTAATTCTAAAGAAATTAAATAAATAGAATTATTTATTCCCCTTGGGAAATCATATCACAGTGTAATCATATTAGCATACCAGTTATATAAAATTTATATATAAAAACTGATATGAAAACTAAATTTCCTAAAGAATGTGTGTTTTTTAATTATCTAAAATTGAATTTTAAACCCATTCAATGAGTCCATTTATGTGTAAGACATTTTTCTAGGCATTATAAGGAGTGACACATGTCTGCATCTAGGGTACTTTCTGTTTATTCTCTAATTGTAATTTTTCTATGTATTTGTTCAAAGCTTTATTTCCTATATCATCTTACCCTGTTCTCAGCAAGCAACCTCATATCCAGCTCTTCAGATATAATAGAAATCATCAGATTTCAACTTCTTAACCTTTTCTCCCTGTTGTCTTCAAACGTGTTTGTATAATTGTGTCTTTTGAGCTTTATTCCATTTTCTTTTTCATTCTCTAGAACCTCAAACTGTTATCCCCCTCTCCCTTTACTGCCAGATGCATAGAGAGCATATTAATTTTTTTTAAAGATTTATTTATTTACTTTAAAGACAGGGAGCAGGGGTGCCTGGGTGGCTCAGTGGGTTAAAGCCTCTGCCTTCGGCTCAGGTCATGATCCTGGGGTCCTGGGATCAAGCCCCGCATTGAGCTCTCTGCTCAGTGGGGAGCCTGCTTCCTCCTCTCCCTCTGCCTACTTGTGATCTTTGTCTGTCAAATAAATAAATAAAATCTTTAAAAAATTTAAAAAAATTTAAAAATAAAATATATTTAAAGTCAGGGGGCAAAAGGAGAGAGAGAAAGAATCCTAAGCAGACTCCCTGCTGAGTGCAGAGCCCAATGCTAGACTCTATCTGAGAACCCTGAGATCATGACCTGAGTGGAAATCAAAATTCTGACCCATAATCGACAGAGCCACCCGGGCATCCCAGTACTATACATTTATTATCACCACCACTCAACCTCCCACTCATTGTTTATTCAATGACTGTGGTCTGGGATCTCAATTTTTTTAAATTATTAGGTTCAATTAGTCAACATATAGTACATCATTAGTTTTTGATGTGGTGTTCAATGATCCATTAGCTGCATATAACACCTAGTCTTTTTTTAATTAATTTTTAATTTTTTTAATAAACATATTATGTATTTTTATCCCCAGGGGTACAGGTCTGTGAATCGCCAGGTTTACACATAACACCTAGTCTTATCTCTCTTTGGAAACGTGTATTTTTTACAAAGGTCATAATAATATAATTGTCAAATCAAATGTTTAAAAATCCAGATCCTAATTGACCCACTTGAGGTTATTTAATTTGTTGATTAGTCCCTCAATTTTGAAACTTAACTTTCTTTCATTATCTTTCATGAAAAAGTGACACTCTTCATTCTTTGCTTATTAACTCTTTGATGGTCCTTTCTCTGTAACCTTTACTGATTATCTTTCTCTGTCAATTTTCAGTATTTATAATCTCACAAATTATAAAGGTATAAAATACATTAAAAAGCCAAAAAGATTTTAGGTAAAGGAAAAGAAACAAAGATGAAAGGAAACAAGGAAAATATTTGCAAGATATATCAAAGAGCATGTCCCTAATATGAAAACAGATTCTTGGATTCTTGGGATCATTAAGATGAAAAGAAAAACCCAACTGAAAAGTAAACAGAGATATGATGGGTAATTCAGTTTATATGAGAAATATGAATTGTTTATAAGTAAATGAAAAGCTCCTTTAATTAATAATAAAAAATACAAGTTAAAATAAAAGTTTACCATATTTGTTGTCACATTGTTAAAAATAAACTGATTAGAATTCAGTGTTAGAGAAGATAAAAAGAAAAGAATTCTTGTATACCCTTGTATACTCTTCTGTAAGGTACACCTATCATAAGGTACACCTTATGATAGAGCAATTTGGCAGTATTGACAAATTTAATGTGCACATAATCTTTGACCCAGTAATTCCTAGTTAAATTATCCAATAAAAATAGTTATGTGCATAAGTATTAGTGAAAATATGAAGCCAGTATTTATAATTTAGAAAACTGAAGATAATCTAAATGTTCAATAGCAGGGAAGGAAATTATAGTCAATATGATATATCTATATATGAAATACTAAGTGACCAAGATAAAAAGTTAAAATACCTTATTTAGTGAATGTCTGTTATATATTTTAAATCTGTGTTTAAAAATGTATTAATCCAAGTCAATTGAAGATCACAGAGATTTTACATTTAGATTTTGATCCAGCTTGAAGTATTTTTGTTTATATTATAAAGAATGGGTTGAAGATTTTTTTTTTATATGACCATCTGGTAATTCTAACATCATTTGTTGAGAAAACTATTCTTTCTCCAGTGAATTACTTTTGCACCATTGTCAGGTTTAGTTGTCATAGATTCAAGAGTCCTGCAATTTACCCATCCATGATCAGCTAATTTTTGACAAGGATATCAAGATAGTCCAGTAAAGAAAAAAATTGCCTTTTCAACGTATGATGCTAAGAAAATGAGGTATTTACATACAGAAAAATTGAGTTGTACCCCTATCTCACACCATATGCACAATTTTTGGTTAGGATGTTGAGAAATTGTGCTGGTGGGATTTTAAAATAGTGCAGCTGCAGATCACCTGGTGGCTCAGTCATTAAGTGTTTCACTCTTGGTTTTGCCCTGGGTCATAATCTCATGATGGGACATGGGGTGAGCCCCACTTTGGGTTTAGCATCTGGTGGGGAATCTGCTTGAAGATTCTCTTTGTCCCTCTCCCCACTCACACATATGCTCACTGTTTCTCTAAAATAAATAAATCTTTAAAAAACAAACAAACAAAAAAATAGTGCAGCTGCTTTGGGATATAGTCTGACATTTCTTCAGAAGGCTAAAGATACTGTTACTGTATGACTCAGAAATTCTGGAATATACCCAAGAGACATCAAAAACGTATGTACATCAAATCTTGTACATGAATGTTCGTAGCAGTATTTGTCATAATAGCAGGAAAGTGAAAACAACTCATGCCCATCAACTGGTGAATGGATAAGTAGAATGTGGAACATCCATCTGATAGAATATTGGCCATAAAAAGAAATGAAGAACTGATTCATGCCACAATATGGAAGAACGCTGAAAACATGTTAAATGAAAGAAGCCATTTACAAAAGCCCATATATTTTATGATTTCGTCTCTGAAATGTCCTAAATATGCATATGTATACTGACAGAAAATACATTAGTGGTTGCCCAAGGCTTCTGGGTACAGGGGTTTGGGTCTGATGACTAAGTTTTAAGGGGTTCTTTGTTAGGTGTTGAAAATATTTTAAAATGAATGTAGTGATGCTTGAACAACTCTGAATATACTAAATGCCATTGAGTTGTACTCTTTAAATATGAATTGTATTGTGTGTGGACTGTATCTCAACAAAGCTGCATGTTAAAAACAAAAAAAAAAATCCTTTGGTCTATTTAACTCTTCTGTCCATACATGAATTACTGTGGTCATTTGCAAAGTTTTTTGTTTTTTTTTTTTTCCTTAATGAAGATCTTGCAAATGTAAAATGTCTCATTTGTCAGTATCACTACCAATCTCGAGAAAATGGTCTTTTCTATATTGGAAATCTCACTGTGGTGTGTGAGTTTTACACAATTATAATTTTCAGTTGAGAGCTCAAATTTTATTATTAGCAATGTTCCTGACAGTTATTTTTTTAAGTGGCAGTCTTCCTTTTTTTCATTTTCAATAAAAATGTCTGCCAAATACCCATGTCTGAATAACTATCATTTGTCTGTCAATCATTTTTTTCAAATAAAAAGTTTTTTTTTTTTTTAAATAAAAAGAGTAGTTCATGTTGAAACTCAACTGCGCAAGTGCTTTTTTTTTTTCCCCTCAGGAAACCATTGTATTTCATTCATACACAGAGAATTAAAAAGATGTGTATGTAAGGGTCATTGTTTAATAAAAATCAATGATTTTTACTGCTTCTTCAAAAAATTCTTAAATTTAGTTGGTATATTTTTAAAATTAGCACAAGGTTGTGATAAATTCGGTGACTGCTACCACGGCTTGGTTCTACTGCCCTTTTTTTGTTCCTAGGTACCAAGAGTTTCATATTGAAATTTGCAGTATGAAAGCAAATGTCAACATAGTAAAAATGCAAATAGCATCTCAATATTGTGAAAATTGAAAATTAAAAAAGTTGACTTTGTGGATACCCTGACAAGTTCTCAGGGTCTTCCAGGGGTCTTCTGGTCCTTTTTCATAGCTGATTCTCAGTGATTTTTCTCTATTCCTGACTTCTTTCTGGAACTACAAACCTAATTTGCCATAATCCTATAGGTATCTCTACATTAATATCTTCTTAATTCTGTATATTCAGACTCTGTGGTTTTTTATTGTACCAGCTCCTGTGTTCTTATATTATCTTTTCCTGTTAATGACATAACCATCCATCAGTCATCCAATGAGAGACATCATAGTCATACTCAACCTACACTCTCCCACACATCCCACATTTAATCAGTCCCAAATCTTGTTCTTTTTGCCTAAAAAAAATGTTTCTTATGTCTGTCCCCTTCTTTCTTTATAATTCTTAATGTTGAGATCTTTCTTTTCTTAATACCACCTAGTTTGGTAATTGGTCTTCCTGTGACCCACTCTGGTCTCTTCTTGTTTTTTGTCTTGGATTTTACCCCGCTTACGAGCTAACAAATTAGTCTTCCACAGTTTCATAGATGCTGACAGAAGACAAGAGCCCACTGTGTCAGAGACAAATGAATTTTTCTCAAAGCACAGCAGGAAATGTGAGTTTCATATTCCCATTGGTTCTGCTTGTCTCCCCAGTCACTCAGGGCAATGTGGAGATTGACCCAGGTGGAAGTTGTGTTCACAGTTTATATCACAATTCAGTAATCTTGAACTTAAGAAACCCCAGTCTTTAAAGAGGCTTCTTGGACACCTGCCCAACCTTTTCTCTGAGATAAAGTCACTATCTTTATCTTTTAAGGCTGTTTGCAATTTAAAAAAACAAACAAAATTTGATAGACCTATAGAGACATGATAGACCCATGGAGAATAGTCTCCCAACATTTTTTGGTTAGTTTTCTGAACACTGTTGCCAAAATTATCTACCTAAAATACATTTTTATCATGTAATTCTGATTCCAGCCTGCTTTTCAGTATTACGGACGACTAGTCTATTGTAAAATATGCTATTTTAGACTCTGTGCTTTACTAAATTCCCTGAGTAAGCTTTGAACATAGTATTCCTCTGTGTTTTTACACATATTTTTCTCTCTGTGTAATGTACTTTTCTTTTAGTTGTTCTCAGCCTGGTCAAATCTTCAACCTTCAAAAACCAGCTTGTCATTTTCTTTGACATTTTCATTACTCTTAAACTTCTTGGTGCTCTCAGAATATTTTGTGCATGTCCCTCTTGTAATGCTCATTGTATTTTTTTTTTTAAAGATTTTATTTATTTATTTGACAGAGAGAGATCACAAGCAGGCAGAGAGGCAGGCAGAGAGAGAGAGGAGGAAGCAGGCTCCCTGCTGAGCAGAGAGCCCGATGCGGTCCTCGATCCCAGGACCCTGAGATCATGACCTGAGCCGAAGGCAGAGGTTTAACCCACTGAGCCACCCAGGCGCCCTGCTCATTGTATTTTAATTGTTTCCATGCTGCCTCTTCAGTAGACTGTGAACTCCTTAAGGTTTTATTTGAGCTGGTATTCCCTCATAGAGTACTTTAGATATAATAAGAGTTTAATAGAAGTTTATTGGATTAACAAGTATATAATTTCATGGTGTGTGCCCAGTAACATTTTTATACTGATGCTGTTATAATTGAGCTACTGATAGGATTCTTCTTGAGTTATTTGCATGTAAATCTTTTTCATGAAAGAACTCTTTACATTTTTTAATTGTCTGATGTTACTGTGTAGTTATCTCGTATTACTTTGCAAAAGTATATGATTATTATTCATTGCTATTTATTTTATTCTAAGAATAGATACAGTGTGAGCCCAACAGAGATATGAATATGCCTGGGAAATTGTCCTGTGATTCACCTGGCCTCACAAATTAATACTTGGTCCTATGATATAGTTATTACCACTTATTTATACTTGGTGCATAGGGAGGCCCAAAGCTAATGTCTCTTAGATTCAATCAGGAGAGGCCAGAATAGCATAAGCACCTCATGGTATGATGAGAATGGCAAAACGAGCTTCTTGAAAGACATATGGTATCCTCACTCTGAACGGGAAATAGCATCAACACATCGTTAATACGGATTTGAAAGCCAATGAAGATTGCTCTTGTATTTGCAAAGTGCTGCAGTTTTTCTATGTGTAGCCTTCTTGGTATTTTAAATGCTTATATTCTTTATCTAAATTAAAGGAGTATGTGTATTATTTCCTATCTCTATGGTCGTTACTCTCTCAAGCGCTGCCATCCTTGTGACAAACTTTCAGATCTTTTTCTTATTGATTTTTGAGAGTGCTTCATATATTAAGAATACTGACCTCTTCTGTGCACCCTCTGCTCCCTGCCACATACACACACTTTTTCCTGGGTAGTGATCTTGGGTTTGTATCTGGTCACAACTATCAGTATTTTCCTTTGTACTAGTAGCGTTCATTTAGGACATCTGTGTTTTAAAGTTTTGAAATAAGTTGGTGAATTTCCTACATTTTTGTATTTTTCACATTTTTGGTTAATGGGTAAGGGGAGTTCCTCCCCCCAAATGACTATGTACTTATCCTAGCTCAGTGTATTGAAAAATTTGCTCTTTTGCCATCTCTATGAATCCTATACTATATTGCCATAGGTAATTACCATTGGGTCTGTGTTTGAATTCTGTCTTTTCTCATTGATTTCTTTCTGTGTCAGTACTACATTGTTTTAATTGCAGTTGCCAAATAATACTTTTTAATACCTGGTAGTAAATCCTTCCTGGCCCTCTCCACATGATTTTTTTTTTTTTCTTTTTCTTAAGTAAACTCTACACCCAACATGGGGCTTGAATTCAAAACCTAGAGAACAAGTATGTGTTTTACAGACTGAACCGGCCAGGTGCCCTTCTGCTATCATTATTACTCATTCTTTTCAGAATGTACTTTACTGTTACTCCCTCAGATGAATTTAAGGATCCTACTGATGTTTTCAAAATATCACGTTGGAATTTATAGTTTTACTAGTGAGATAATATTTTTATAATAAACTTTTTAGAGTAAATGTTTGTCTATTTTTTCTATTCCAGGATTTTCATTTTAATTTCCACTTTGTATGTATGCATATTACTTTTTAATTACAGAAAATTTCAAACCTACACAGGAGTAGAATAGTATGGGGGAGTCTGAGTGACTCAGTCAGTTATATGTCTGACTCTTGATTTCAGCTCAAGTTGTGATCTCAGGGTCCAGAGATTGGGGCTCTGTGCTCAGCAGAGAGTCCCCTTCAGATTCTCTCTCTCTCTCTGCCCCTCCTCAAATAATAAATAAATGTTTTTAAAAATAGAATAGCATAACGAACCTCATGTACCCATTATCTAGCTTCGATAAATATCAGCATGTGGCCCAGTTTTTTTCTTCCTCTCTTAAGAGGTTAAGTCCCATTTCTCTGGTCATTTCACCTATTAATCCTCAGATTGCCTGTCCAAGAATGACACTTTAAAAAAAATACTATTACCTTAAAATATGAATTTCTTAATTCTATTTAATATCCAGTTCCAATTCAAATTTTCATAATTGTTTTATAAATACATATTTGTGATAGGTCTATTTGAATCACGATCTAAATAATAATCAAACATTGCATTTATACTTTGTATTATTTAGTTGGTAATCCTCCTTTCCCCTCTCATGTATTTATTTTTAAAGATTTTGTTTATTTATTTATTTATTTATTTATTTGACAAAGACACAGGGAGAGAGGAAACACAAGCGGGGGGAGTGGGAAAGGGAGAACAGGTTTCCCACCGAATAGGAAGCCCATTGCAGGGCTCCATCCCAGGACCCTGGGTTCATGACCTGAGCTGAAGGCCGATTCCTAAGTACTAAGGCACCCAGGAGCCCCTTGCTTCCCCCTTTTTAAAGTTTTGTTGTTGTTGTTGTTGTTTTGTTTTTTAAGAGAAATGGGTTCATTTGTAAAGTATCTTACTCTGTATTTCATTATTTGCTTCCTATTTAGTCTTTGGTTATAGTTAGAGCTAGAGATTTGTTTAGATGCAGCTTTTCTTTCCTTTGGCAAGAATCTTAAAACTGATACTCTGTTATTTTTATTATATCTCATTTGTAATGCATCATATCTTTTTATTCCACTTTCAGTGATGCTAATATTGATCAGTGGCTTCAGTGTGATTTCTTCTTGGTACTATTCTATGTAGAAATTTTTCCTTGTTGTTTTTCCAGTAAGTTATTAATAGTATATGAGAAACTTTTAAATACGTGTTTCAGTAACTGAATATCTTACTAAACTCTCTTTACTATTTCTAATAATTTTTCAGTGGATCCTCTTCAGGGATCATTACAGAATAGTAGTTTAAACTTGGACTTTGTTTGTAAAATGTTTAGATTCAAATCCTGGGCTATTTACACTTCCTGTGCCTCAGTTTCTCCATCTGTAAAAGGGATATTATAAGTGTACCTATCTCATGGTTTATAGTTAAGAGTGAGTTGCTTTCCATAGTATTGCAGAACTTAAGAATGTTGGTAAGTTTTCCTTTTATTTATTTATTTTTTTTGCAGATTGTGACATTATATTTTTATCTTTTCAGTGTTTTTTGTGCTTTATTTAGTTCCAGGATATAATTATGCTAGCCATAACACTATTAAATAGTGGCAGTGGTAACATGAATCCCTCAGTAATATTAATAGGTAAATTTGTGGAAGAATTATTTTATTCTCTTTTTATTCTTGTTTTAAAATAAATATGCTGTTTTAGGAATATATGATGTATAGCATATAAATAAGTGTTTGATATCTTTTGATCGCTCTTTTGCTATCTCTTAATTTGTTATTAACATATAATTCATTAAAAAAGATACAATTCATCAAATATCTATTGAGTATCTACTTGTGTGTCAAATGCTGGGGATGCATTGCTGAGCAAAAGATTAAAATTTCCTGCCTTCAAGAAGCTCATATTTTCATTGAATGGAGAAACATAGTGAATGAGGAAATTAGAATAGGGATAAAAAGTAAAAGCATGTGGTGTTGGGAATGTTGGAACAAAAGAGACATTTTACAATATTAAGTGGGATGTGTGGGAACAGTTTTCTTGAGAAGAAAGATTTGAATACAGACTTTCAAGATGAGGAAAGAGCCATCTGGCTAGCTGAGGAAATCCAGTCTAGTAGAGATGTCAGCAGTTGCTAAGGGAGAGCTTGCTTGGCATGTTGCAGAATCCTATAAGGAGTTGAGTTTGGTTGGAGCAGAATATGACAAGTGCAGGAGATGAGGTTAAAGAGACAGCAGGAGATAAAGGAGAGTGACTTGATCCTGTAGGGCTAATAGACTAATGTAAGGATTTTTGCTTCTTAATGTGATACGGAGAGCATTGTAGGATTTGAGCAAAGGAATGGCATCCACTGACTTAATATTTTAAAAGGAAAATGTTGAGGATGGAAGTAAGTATATTAGGAAACTATTGCAACAATCTAAGCAAGGGGTTATAGTAACTTAGATGGTTGCTAGCAGTGGAATTAATGAAAAGTGTTGAAAAAAGTGGTTAAAATCTGGAAATAATGTAAGGATAGAACCAAGAAGCTTTTTCAAAGGACTGGATAGGGATGTGAATAATACCTAATTGATCTTAATTTCTCTGCTTGTTGGTTTTTTTTTTTTTTTTACTTTCTCTACTTTTATATACAGTATAAAATCCTTTTATATACAGTAGAAGAAGTGACCCATATTTAAATTTGATAATTTTGCTTTTTTGTTTAAGACCCTTCAGTGACATTCTGTTGCACCCTGAATAAAATTTATTCTCCTTCATATTGCCAGCGAGGTGCGCATGTTCTGAAACTTACATATTTTTCCAAATTTATCTTAACTACTCTCCACCTCCCTCGCTGAACTTTAGCCGCACTGCTTTTCAATTTTTGGAATATGCTAACCTCTTCCTTGCCTCAGAAGATTTTGCAGTTGGTATTTCTGTTGGAAAATTCCCCAACCCCTAAGCTCACTCTGTACCTGATTAGCTCATTGCATATTTTGTGTCTCAATTTGAATGTCCTTAGATCTATTTAAAGTAGATACTTTTCCTTGCCCATCTCTTTCACCCATTGTCCTTCTCAGCCATTTGTTTTTCCTTCATAGCATTTCTTAGTTATTTTGTTTAATGTTTTTGTTTGTTTTGCCTTATGTTTTGTTCTGCATGGAATCTGTATGAGACAGCAACATGTATGACTTGTTTAATTTTGTGTTCCAGTGCCAGCCAGGTGACTGGCCTATAGATCCATTCAACAAATAGCTTTAGAGTTGGTTGACCAATAAAAATAATGAACAAGTGAATAAAGAATATATTTATATTATATGCTAGGGTAGCAGTCCTGGAGATTACACCTAAGTCAGATTTTGGTTTAATCTTGTTATTTTGATATTCTCCTTCTTTAATCAGCCATTGCATATTGCTTATTGTAAGATGGTCATAAGTGGTTCTTTATCACTAGAAGAATATTTCATTATTGAAATTCATTTAATTATTTTCTGTGCAAGCTCTTATATTTCAGAAGACAACTCTACTCATACAGTTATGCTACTTGTCAGGGAGATGGTTAAAAGAAATCTGAAACAGTAGCTTGAAAGATGTCCCCTACCTCCACTCAGTTTTTTCCTTATTCTAAAGGAAGAAAGAGAAAAAGAGAAATCTATGGTGTGAGTTCAGGTTTACTACTGTAAGTGTTTAAGAAAGGGCCCTGTTACCATGACAACAAATGCATGAATTTCAAGAGGAAAATTTTCAGCATATGGTACTGATAAAATTATAGCATTCTTATTCTCTTAGTATAGAATTCCTCTTTGTCAAGTTAAAAAATATATTCTGAAGACCCCTATTAAAATTAATTTTTAAATGTTTCTATGATATTGTTTTCATGTCACTTACTGTAACTTAAAATTATACCAAAAGAATATACTTTCATAATTCTGCATGCAGAAAATTAAGCATTTGATTTGACATTAAAAATTATTTTTAAATCTATATTAGATCTTTGCTTAAATGGTAAATAAAGTGGTAAACAGTTTAATGTTTTGACAATGGTAAACGACTTGCCACTTTATAGATTCCTTTGCCTTAAATGCTTTCTAACTCCAGTGGAGGAAAGCTGTTAAGCTTTAAGTGCTCTGTCATATTTGCAGGCTTTTATAGTAGAAGAGAACAGCAGTGAGCAATGATGATGGAAAACGATGGCAGGTAGACTTAAAACACCATAAAGCACAGACGATTGTGTGTAATGCCTTGAATTGGATCCTTTTTGAATGAAATGATCAGCCATATGTGCTACCCTTATGGACCCTGTAAGAAGAGGAGAAGAAATGTGCCCTAATGCTAACTGTGCATGAAATTGCAGTGTTAGGAGATATTGACCAGATGTTTCAATCTCAACAAATAGCTTGTTATGTGACTGAGTGAAAATATCTTTGCTGCTTTGATCACATATACCTTGAAGGAAGGGGTAATTTAATAGAGGCTGTCATAGTTCATCATTGTCAATAAACTTTGACTTGACCTTTGCCTTATGTTTTTGATGTTGCTGCTGATAGGTGTTGATGGGCAGATGTTTACTGCCTTGAGGGATTTTGCTTTTTACAACATGTATGTTAGAAATAGTAAAGAAGAAGGATTTTCCTCAATTCTTTTCTTCCTCTTTGGTTGTTAGTTGCCATGCTTCTCTCTGGATTTTGTAGAATTTCTGGGCAAATGCAGCAAGTGACATTCTTACCTCTAAAGACCATGGTGCTTTCTCTCTAAAGGTTTCTTACCCTCCTCACCTTTTTGTACTAGTTTTAATTGGCCATGATAAAGTTCTATTTGGATTTTCTCCTTGATGTATTTGCCATATATTCTTCAGTTCTTTTCATAGCTTGAAGTGATAGATCTTTTAGAAAATCACCATAGTGTTCTGACTTTTACAGTGAAGGATAATGATAACCAGAGAAACTAAATACTTCTACAAGGTTACACAGTTACTCTTTTTCAAGCCAGTTAGTTTTATGACTGAGGTCTGATGACACTTCATTCCATGATTTTTTTTTTTAAGGACTTTATTTATTTATTTGACAGACAGAGATCACAAGTAGGCAGAGAGGCAGGCAGAGAGAGAGGGAGGAAAGCACATTCCATGATTTTTTTCACTTCCCTTTCTTTCCTCCTATCTGGAGTAATGATTGAAAGTATACCTTCTGAAATCGTAGGACTTAAGTTCTGCCACTGACCTACTGACTCTGCTTCCTCACCTATGAATTGGAATAGTATTTACCTTATGCCTGGTGGTTAAGATTAACTGAGAGATAACTTAGGTAAAGAACTAGCATAATAGCAAACATGGTAAAATTAAGCTCTTAAGTACAGTTTTTTTTCTAATTCACCTTTGGCTAATTATAGTGGGGTTTTTTTGTTTGTTTGTTTTTTGTTTTTTGCTAACCTTTGGTTTAATTTGGTTTTAGTGCAGTTTTTCTTAAGTTGCTTGGAGAAGGTGTTTGGAATATATGCAAAAAATCATAATATGATTTAGAAATTAATGTTAAATTATAATAAATATAGGGGTGAATAAAAATGTCCCTAAACTCTACTGCAGATCTTCCTTTATTCACCTGTAATTTAAAGTTGTTTGGGTTGGGGAGGAAAAAATATTCCTGAAGCCTCTCAGGTCCCTGGCTGGGTCTGAAAATTAAACTGATAAAGCATACAGACTTATTTAATATAAGGATGTGGTGACACAGAGTCTTCATTAGAAAATGGAGACCCAAAGAAACAGTTTACCTGTGTATTTTTATGCTAGGTCTGAAGAATAGTGGGAAATTTTGTAGAAACATGATAGGTCAGAGAGTATGAGGCAAGTGTAATAAAACTGAGGGAAATTTAGCAAGGCCTTTTTATAAGATTCTTATGGTCCCTTTGTCTTTGGAGATGAGGGTGCTCTTTTCCTCTAGATAGAGGGAGAGCATCTCTCACATGAAGGTTTTATGACCTGTTTCAGGGAAGAAGGAGAGGAAGGTCAGAGTGACTGTCCTGCTTCTGCTGTTTTCTCAAATTCGTTCAGCCAGTTTGCCATAATTTGGAGTAGTGTTTCCTGAACTCCATTGGGATATTGCCATATATTTACAACATCATCAATAACATCATTTCATTATATGAAGGAATTTTGTAATTTCACTTAATGTTGTGGAGATGTTGTGTTGAATTCTGTTTCTGAAGACATTTTCTAGACTTCGGTTTTCAAGATCAGAGTTTTGGGGGCAGCTGGGTGACTCAGTCGGTTAAGCATCTGCCTTCAGCTTGAATATATTTTTTAAAAGGTTCATTTATTTATTTGAGAGAGAAAGAGCAGAGGGAGAGGGAGAGAGAGAATCTTCAAGCAGACTCTCTGCCAAGCCCCATGCAGGGCTGGATCCCCATACCCTGAGATCACTACCTGGCCCAAAATCAAGAGTTGGACACCCAACCAACTGTGCCACCCAGGTGACCCTCTATGTTTAGTATTTTGAGACACTGTCATACTATTTTCCATAGTGGTTGCACCGACTTACATTCCCACCATCCATGCATTAAGGGTTCCTTTTTCTCTGCATCCTTGCCAACTCTCATTCCTTGTCTTTTTAATACTAGCCATTCTGACTGGTGTGAGGTGTTACCTCATGTGGTTTTGATTTGCCTTTTCCTGATTAGTGATGTTGAGCATCTTTCCATGTGTCTGTTGGCCATCTATCTGTATGTCTTTTTTGGGAAATTGTCTGTTTGGGTCCTCTGTCCATTTTTTAATCGGATTGTTTGGGTTTTTTGGTGTCAAGTTGTATAAGTTCTTTATATATTTTGCATATTAATCCTTTATCAGTTATATCATTTGCAAATATATTCTGCCATTTAGTAGGTGTCTTCTTATTTTGTAGATGGTTTCTTTTTGTGTGTGCAGAAGCTTTTTTATTTTGGTGTAGTCCCAATAGCCTATTTTCCTTTTTGTTTCTCTTGCCTGAGGAGACATAGCCATAAAGATGTTGCCAAGGCCCATGTACAAGAAATTACTGCACTGTAGGGCAGGGCTTGCTGTCTGCATAGTGGGCTAAGAGGCTTAGGTGCAAGAAATGTGGGTGCACTGGTGTGTGGGCTTATCTTTTCCCCTCCCCAGACTTTGGAGTGGTGCCTGTCCTGGCAGGACCTGCCTGCAGGGTGCAGTGGGGCAGAAGCCACTTTGGAAGGACCAGCTCCACAGGAACACACTGGGTTGAGGGCATGAGGTACTAGCAAGGTAGATGGAGAGTTTTGGTGCTGACTTCTGAAAGCCCCCAACTATCCAGGCTAAGGGGAGGGGAAGAGACATGGTGCATGAGGGAAATTCTTTTGCAGATCCCTGTCTCTCAGGCACATATTCTAACATTAGTCATTATATGTCCTTCAAGGTACTTTTCAGACTGCTGCTTCTGTGCTGTGTTCTGGGCTCAGTTATTCAGTATACTGACTTTTTAAGGGTGCACACTCAGTTTTCTGTTGCCCTCCAGCTTTCCTGGAGTTAAGGCCCACTGGTTTTCAAACTGGTGTAGGTCCCCAGTGCTTGGAGTGCCTGGTGTGAGGTTTGGTCTGCTTGCCGCAATTTCCATGCTTGTGATATCCCTCTCATTTGTGGCTAGTCACACAGGGGTTTGGTTACCAACCATGTCTCCACCTCTCCTACCTTTTTTTTTAAAGATTTCTTTATTTTAGGGGCCTGGGTGGCTCAGTTGGTTGAGTATCTGCCTTCCGCTCAGGTCCTGATCTCAAGGTCCTAGGATCGAGTCCCACATCGGGCTCCTTGCTCAGTGGGGAGCCTGCTAACCCCTCTCCTTCTGCCTGCTATTCTCCCTGCTTATGTTCTCTCTCTCTGTCAAATTAAATAAAACATTTAAAAAATTAAAAAGAAAGATATATTTATTTGGAAGGGTGGTGGAGGGGTCAGAGGGAGAGGGGGAAAATCCTCAAGCTGCCTCTCTGCTGAACATGGAGCCCACGTGGGGCTCAATCCCAGGACCTTGAGATCATGAGCTGAATCGAAATCAAGAGCTGGTCACCTAACCAACTGCACTACCCAGGTGCCTCCACTACTCAGGCACCCCTGTCTACCCTTTATGGTGTGATCTTCTCTCTGAAACCCTCAGAATCCTCCTATTCCATCATCTTCCCCAAAACTCCTCAATGGTAATGTACTTTTAGGGGGGTAATTTTTATATATAACTGTAAACTGTAAGTTTAGAAGAAGAGAGGATTATGCCTTTTCTGTTGATTCATTTATTTGACAGACACTTAAGTATATAGAGTGTGGAGGGACCCTTCTAGATATAGAAATGTACCCTCTCCATATTTCACAAAAGCTAGAAAAATAAGTATGTTGAATAGGAAATTATAATTAAATGGAATCAATACACTTTGTTGTGACAAAATGAAACTTGGGCATTTAGTGTAGTGTTCAAGAATCGCTTACCCAAGAAAGTGAGGCCTGTGATCTAAGCTAGAAAGAACGAGAGATGAAATATGAATGGAACGAGAATATGATTGGAATGGTACTAGAACATTGCATTCTGGAGAATGAATACCTTTAGATGAACTTGGGGAGGCATTTGGTGGTTCAATCATGAAATTGTTTGAACTCTGCTTGAAAGACGTTTTTGGAAGATAACTCAAAGTAAAGTGAATTGGAAGGAAGCAGAGCAGAAGGCAGAGAGTTGAATCACTATATTGTACACCTGAAACTAATACAACACAGTTAACTGGAATTACAATAAAAATTTTGAAAAATTACAAAATAAATATAAACACACACAAAAGAACTGAAGGCAGGGGGACCCTTTACAAATGGTCATGGGGGTTAGAGGGGGAGAAGAATGGGGCTTGATTGCTAATGGACACAGGTTTCTTTCTTTTTTTAAGATTGTATATCTTTGAGAGAGAGAAAATGTGTGTGTGCGCATGCATGCGCGCACACACACACACACACACACACACACGAGTGCGGGGAGAGGCAGAGGAAGAAGCACACTCCCCACTGGATGTGGGGCTCAATTCTGGGACTCCAGGATCATGACCTGAGCCAAAGGCAGACATTTAACTGACCAAGTCACCCAGGAGCCCCTAGACACAGGTTTCTTCTTGGAGAGATGAAATGTCCTGGAGTTAGATAGTGGTGATGGTTGCACAACCTTGTGAATATAGAGGAGACAACTGAACTACACTCTTTAAGGTGGTAATTTTTATGTTATGTGAATATATTTCAACAAAAGTTTTTAAAGAATCTTTCAGAGTAGTCTGATTGAGAGAAGATGGTGCCTTGCGCTCAAGTGGTAATAATGGAGACACAGAGAAGTAGAAATGTCTAGATTTAGTGGCAAAATAGGGTCATAGGCATTTGGATATTCAGATCAATAATCTGAAGGCAGGTCTAAACTAAAGATAAAGGTGAGGAGTCTCAGTGTATAGATTGGAATTTAAACTGTGGGGAGAGATTAGATCATATCCAGAAAAAGTGTATAGGGTTGAGAAGGGCAGACAATCCTTGGATTCAGGCCTGCAGAAGACTGAGGGATAGGGAAAAGAACAGAAGCCTACAAAAGAGAGAAATACTGCTTTATCCATTATTTACTACAATAATGCCCAACTGGTAAATAATCATGAACACTTAAGGAATGAGTTGAATGAAATTGGACTGAAAGTTTTTTTTTAATCATATCCCAGTGCCCTGTTATTATTTTTTGTCATTATAAATACTGTTTAATAAGCCCTACTAGAGGTACTTTGCTTACCTTATTTAATTCTCACAATAAATCTGAAAGAAATAAAACCTCTGGTTGAGTATATAATTTACTGTCACAGAACTGAATGAATTTATATATATCTGAGTCTAACATTTATGCTTTTTTCTTACTAGGCCAAAGTTTCCTAAAATTTCTTCTGAGAAATAGATGTTAACAGATATTGAACAAGAAAAATAACTGAAGATTGTTGGGGATAATAGGACTATCATGATTTTTATTAATAGGACACCTGTCAACAAGGGAAACAGCAGTTTTGTCAGGAAAGGAGTCTAACATTACTAGTTATTGAGGGAGAGTAGATTCTGTAATAATACTTATGAAAAGTTTGTGTTTCACTGTGTCACTTAGTAGCCTACCAGTCATCTGAGACAATCAGCCCTTTAAACCATGTGATATATGCTGTTTTCCTAACTACTTCAATTTTGATTTCCTCATAAGCCTTTCCAATCTGCTTATTACTGTCATTTCCCAGTTGACATTTAATTTCTTTTCATTGTGGTTTACAGTTTTCCTGAAATTCCTTGTTGGGTTTTCCGATTTAAAATTGTTTATCTTTGGCTTATCCTGTAACTATTTCAGTGTAATTCTTCATTATTCTATTATGAATTGAATTAAAGTATATAGCATTGTCTTAGAAGTGATTGGCTCTTGAGCATCATTTTCAGTTATATTGTCCTAAATACTACATTAGGTGGCAAAGAGGAAATTCATCTGGAAGGCAGTTAATATTATTAGAAATCTCTTTTTTCCTTTTTATTAAAAAGACTTTTTTTGTTTATTTTAGGGAGAGCACAGGCAAGTGGGGAGAGGGGCAGAGAGAAAGGAAAAGAGAATCTTCAAGCAGACTCCTTGTTGAGCACGGAGACTGACATAGGGGTCGATCCAGGACCCTGAGATCATGACCTAAGGCAAAACCAGGAGATAGATGCCTGACTGAGTCACCCAGGTGCCCCAAGAAGTCTTTCTCTATGTTGACTCTTAAAATGAACCTTAATGTGTCATTTATTCAGCACCTATTTAAATTCAGTTGGGTTTTCTGCTTCCTTACCTTAATGAGGCATCATCTCTTTTTGTTTTTTTTTTAAGATTTTATTTATTTGTTAGAGAGAGAGAGAGAGACAGAGTGCAAGCACAGGCAGACAGAGTGGCAGGCTAGAGGCAGAGGGAGAAGCAGGCTCCTTGCCAAGCAAGGAGCCTGATGTGGGACTCGATCCCAGGACGCTGGGATCATGACCTGGGCCGAAGGCAGCCGCTCAACCAACTGAGCCACCCAGGCGTCCCTGAGGCATCATCTCTTATCTCAATCCTTTGTTCAAAGACCCTCCTGTACATCCTTCTATCTACAAAATATTGCCTCAACTTCTTTTTTTAAGGGTTTTAAAATTTATTTTTATTAAGATTTTATTTATTTATCTATTTATTTATTTATTTGTCAGAGAGAGAGAGAGAGCACAAGCAGGCAGAGTGGCAAGCAGAGACAGAGAGAGAAACAGGCTCCCTGCTGAGCAAGGAGCCCGATGTAGGACTCTATCCCAGGACCCTGGGATCATGACCTGAGCTGAAGGCAGAGACTTAACCCACTGAGCCACCCAGGTGCCCCCTTAAAATTTATTTTTAATTTTTTATTTTATATATATTTTTAAAGATTTTATTATTTATTTGACACAAAGAGATCACAAGTAGGCAGAGAGAGAGAGAGAGGAGGAAGCAGGCTCCCTGCTGAGCAGAGAGCCTGATGCGGGACTCGATCCCAGGACCCTGAGATCATGACCCGAGCCGAAGGCAGTGGCTTAACCCACTGAGCCACCCAGGTGCCCCTAAAATTTATTTTTAAAATAATCTCTACACCCAGCATGGGGCTCAAATTCACAACGTCTAGATCAAGAGTCACATGTTCTACTAACTGAGCCAAAAGTTGCCCCTGCTGCCTAACCTTCTTAAAGTGGCATTTAATGATCTGACCTGGATCATCTTTTCTCATAGTCTTCCCTCCCACATAGTGCTCTGTCATTATATGCCTAATAGTACTTCATTTCCCTTTTTCATTGTTTTTGTTAAGACTATACTCTTGTTTTTCCATCTCTGTGCTAAGGTGCCTTGGGTTCAATAACAAACCCACATTGGGTCAACAGGATATTTTAAATTTTCTAGCAAAACAGTGACACCTATCAGAAACAGCATGAACCGCTAGCTCCAGATATTTCTGTTTTAATATTAGATTGCTACATTCCTTTGGTAGTATCAGATACTCTCCAAAGCTGGGTTTTGAGTGGTAAAAAAGGAAAAAAACCTTAAGTACTGCACAAGAATCAATGTGAAACAAGAAATGGTATTGGTGGCACTCAATCTGATTCCAAGGTTTGAGAATTTTATGGTGCGTGACATGTGCTAAATTGTTAGGAAGTAAGTAACTTATTAAGTTGTTTGGAACTAACTACTTAATACTTAGAATTTCTTTTGCCTTATGGACACTACGATAAAATTCCTAAGATAGGAAAGTAGGCATATACTCAGTGTCTCTAGTTTCTTTCCAGTTTATAGCCATTTTTGAATATTATACCCATTTTTCATAGACAAATTGATCATGCCACTTGTCTCTGGAAGCCTTTTCTGATCCCCTCAGCTGCAATTAATCTCCCACCTGGTCTTTTCAGTTGACATTCTGCCTTTACTGTTGCTTTTAAAATTGAAATAAACTAATTCACTTATTTATTTAAAGTTACCAATTATGGCTATGGCTTTCTTGATCTCCATTTAAGTGTACTTAGAGCATAGTGTGAGCCCTTTCATTCTGTATAAAAGAGATCCAACTATAATAAGTATCATTTACCGAACTAAATTGCATGGCTTGTTAGTCTGTTTCTAATTCTTGAAACATCCTTACAAGATCATAGATTATATTATCTACATTTTATATTTCAAGAAATTGGGGTTTAGTAATTTTGGCTTACTTCACACTGACATACTTCCCAACCTTTGACTCTTCTAGTTCCCCTTCCTTTACTTTTAATTTATAGAATCAACTTTTTGGTATCTTCAGAAATCCTACTGAGGTACCGAATGGGGTTGCAACAAATCTGTGAGTCAGTTTGAGGAGAATTGCGATCTTAAGAATATTGAGTTTTCTAATCTATACGTTTAGTATAGCTCTCCATTTATTTAGATTTTTTACCCCTCAGCAAACTTTGTAGTGTTTTATGTTTAGGTCTTGCACTCATTTTCTCAGATTTTGTCCCAATATGTTTCATTTTTAATGTGATTATAAATGACGGTATTTTCTCAATTTTAATTTCCAACTGTTCTTGATAGTATGTGAATTATATTAGATTTTTGTATGCTGCTACTGAATCCTGAGACCTTGATAAACTCAGTTTTTAATCCTGAAGCATTTATGTAGCTTCCTTGTGATCTGATAACATTCCTTAAATATGCACAGATTGGATGGAATTCAGTCAGAGCCTTAAGAGTTATGATTTTAGTACACTACTCTGAAACCTTTTTTTTTCTTTTTCTTCAATTTCTAGTCTCTTGACTCTCCTTGAACACTTATCTCTGTCTCCTCATTTCACTAGAATGCCTGGCTCTGTTTGCCTTCTTTCTCCCCACACCACAATCTGGAAATTGCCTACTGGCAGGGAGCCTACCTGACGTAAGGGCCTACCTTGTTTCTTTTCTACCAGAGATCACAGTCTGCCCTGCCTTTTTCCGGTTTCTGAAAATTCTGTGCTTATTTCATTCTGATTTTGTTTTCTAGTTATTCACAACATAGATGTAATTCTGGACTCTTTAGGAGAGTTAAAGATAGGTGTTTAAGGATGTGCTATACAAGTATAAACAGACAAGCTGAGCAATTTGTTTTAGCTAAAAGGAGCAGCATAATAAGAGATTATGAAAAGGGTTGAATTTCTATTCTGGAAGATCTGAAAATGTTAGTGGTGTGACTGTGTTAGGGACACTGTTACTTTCATCTTCTTATCCTCTACTAGACATGCATTAAATGTTTGTTTGGATGTCAGAATGGTAGGAAACCGATTGGTGAAGTATTGGTAACACATTGTGTTTGAGGTAAAAGAGAATTACCAAAATTTTAATACAACTCTTAGCAAATTAGGCTTTTAAAAAATTATTTTTAATTTATTTCAGCTTTCTGATTATAACATCTTTAATGACTCAGCTAAGTTATTAAGTGCTCTGAAGCAGTGAATCTGGCTTCTATTAGTTTTGTGTGTTTACTTTGGCCTAGTAAACTCTCACAATGGATTAACAAACTTAAATGGAAATCACTGGTCAAGAGTAAAGTTCTCATATTTTTTCAGTGTCCCAATATACTAATATCAGAAATAGGATGTTAGCCAGTTTCCTGTGATGAAATATTCCGTAATAGAATTATAACACAACCTGCTGAAAATTTCTATTATTTTTCATTTTTTGTCCTGCAGGTTTAAATAATATTGATTGCTAATGGAAGAGTTACAAGTTAGATTTAAGCCTGGATATCACCCCTTTTTTACACTATAGTTTGAACATGTCTACTTTTATTTAATTAGGCTTAATTACATCATAATGGCTTCACTTTCACTGACTGAAGTTTCCTATTATTTTGTTGGCATATTAAGTTATTTTAATTAACATACTAAAATTTGTTACTGATTTTGGTTTTCTATTTTACCACATAAAACAGACATGGTTGATCATTTAACCATGCTCTCTACATGAATAAAAAAAATAGATATCCATTCATCCATTGATGGACACTTAGGTTGCTTACATGTCTTAGCTATTGTAAATAATACTGCAATGAACATGAGGCTACAGATACCTTTTTTTTTTTCTTAAAGATTTTATTTTATTTTTTCGAGAGAGAATGAGCGATCGAGAGAGAGAGAGAGAGAGAGAGAGAGCACCAGCTGGGGAAGAGGCAGTCGGAGAGGGAAAAGTAGGCTCCCCACTGAGCCAGGGAGCCCAGTGTGGGCGGGGCTTGATCTCAGGACCCTGGGATCACAACCTGAGCAGAAGGCAGATGTTTAACCAACTGAGCCACACAGGCACCCCTACAAATATCTTTTTGAATTATTGTTTTCATTTCTTCTGAATATATTCCCAGAATAGAATTGCTGGATCATATGGTAGTTCTATTTTTAAATTTTTTTAAAAACTTTACTTTTTTTTTTTTTTTTAA
This sequence comes from Neogale vison, assembly GCF_020171115.1. Classification (NCBI taxonomy): domain Eukaryota; kingdom Metazoa; phylum Chordata; class Mammalia; order Carnivora; family Mustelidae; genus Neogale; species Neogale vison. Next base: position 188,092,929 of record NC_058092.1, read on the forward strand.
GTAGTCTCTACACCCAACATGAGGCTCAAACTCATGACTCTAGGAGATCAAGATTTGCATGCTCCACCAACTGAGCCAGCAAAGCACCCCCTATTTTTAACTTTTTAAAAGTTTTCCATAGTAGCTCTACCAATTTACATTCCCACCATTAGTGGGTAAGAATTCTCTACAGCCACACCATTATTGTTATCTCTTGTCTTTTTGATAATGGCCTTCCCTTTTTTTTTAGAGGAAGGGTGGGCAAAGGGCCAGAGGAAGAGAGGGAATCCTCTGCCTTGACATGAGGCTCCATCTCATGACCTTGAGATCACCACCTGAGCCAAAATCAAGAGTTGGGTTCTTAACCTTGTGAGCCACTCAGGTGCCCAATAATAGCCATTCTAATAGGCCTGTGGTGATATCTCACTGTGGTTTAATTTGCTTTTCTCTAATGATTAGCAGTATTGAGCATCACTTCATATACCTGTTGGCCAATCATATATTTTCTTTAGAAAAATGTCTAATAAGGTCCTTTACCCATTTTGAATTTGATTATTTGGTTTTTTGCTATTAAGTTTTATGGGTTCTTTATATGTTTTGGATATTAAGCCCTTATCAGATATGTGGTTTACAAATATTTTTTCCCATTCTATAGGTTGTCTTTTCACTTTGTTGATTATTGGTTTTGCAATGCAGAAGATTTTTAGTTTGATGTAGTCCCACTTGTTTATTTTTTATATTGTTGCTTGTGCTTTAGTTGTGATTTCCAAAAAATTATTTCTAAGACCCATGTCAAGGAAGTTTTTTTTTTTTTTACCTATGTTTGTTCAGAGTTTCATGACTGCAGGTCATAGATTCAAGTCTTTAATCCACTTCAAGTTAATTTTTTAGGTGGTGTAAGTTAGGGGATCAAGTTTCTTTCTTTTACATGTGAATAGCAAATTTTCTTAGCACCATTTGTTGAGAGACTTCCTTGTCAAATATTAGTTGGCTGTATATGTTTGTTTTTATTCTTGGGCTCTTGATTCTGTTCCATTGGTTTGTTTATCTGTTTTTATACCAGTACCATGCTGTTTTAATTACTATAACTTTAGAGAATACCTAAAATTAGAAAATGTGACACCTCCTGCTCTGTACGTCTTAGGATATTTTTTGGATATTTGGGGTCTTTTCTTGTTCCATCTAAATTTTAGGATTGTTTATTTCTGTAAAACAAAACAAAATGAAAAGGCCACTGGAAACTTGATAGGGATTGCATTGAACCCATAGATGGCGTTCGGTAGTATTGACATTTTAACAATATTCTTCTAATCCATGAATATGGGATATCTTTCTGTTTATTTGTGTCTTGTTGATTTCTTTCATCAATACCTTCTAGTTTTAAGAATAGAGATCTTGGAGTGCCTGGGTGGCTCAGTCATTGAGAATCTGCCTTTAGCTCAGGTTGGGATCCTGGGATCCTGGGATCCTGGGATCGAGCCCTGCATTGGGCTCCCTGCTTGATGGGAAGCCTGCTTTTCCCTCTCCCCCTTGCTTGTGTTTCTTCTCTGGCAGTTTCTTTCTGTCAAATAAATAAATAAAATCTTAAAAAAAAGAGAGAGAGAGAATAGAGATCTTGGGGTGTCCAGGTGGCTCAGTTGTTGGGCATCTGCCTTGGGTTCAGGTCACGGTCCCAGGGTCCTGGGATTGAGACGCTCGTTATTTTGCCTGCTCAGCGGGGAGCGTGCTTCTCCCTCTCCCACTCCCCCTGCTTGTGTTCCCTCTGTCACCACATCTTTCTCTGTCAAGTAAATAAATAAAATCTTTAAAAAAAAGAATAGGGGCACCTGGGTGGCTCAGTGGGTTAAAGCATCTGCCTTCAGCTCAGGTCATGATCCCAGGGTCCTGGGATCGAGCCCCGCATCCGGCTCTCTGCTCAGCGTGGAGCCTGCTTCCTCCTCTCTCTCTGCCTGCTTCTCTGCCTACTTGTGATCTCTGTCAAATAAATAAATAAAATCTTTAAAAAAAAGAATAGATATTTAACCTCCTTGATTAATTTTTCCCAAGTATTTTATTGGTTATTTGCTAGTATTATAAATGGAACTGATTTTTAAAATTCTTTTTCATTTTTCCCTTCCTTCTCCTAATGTCCTCCATGCTGTTCCTTAATGTTCCACAAATAAGTGTACTGTATGATGACAAACAGAACACACACAACACACACACACAAATTCTTTTTCAGAGAATTTGTTGTTAATGTATAGAAATACCACTGATTTTTTGTATGTTTATTTTGTATCTTACAACCTTACTGAATTGATTAGTTCTAGCTTTTTTAAAATTGATTTTCTATATATAAAATCACATCAACTGCAAATAGAGATGATTTTACTTCTTCCTTCCTAACAATGATGCCTTTTCTTTTTCTTGACTGATTGCTCTAGCTGGGATTTTTAGTACTGTATTAAGTAGTGGTGAAGAGTGGGCATTCTTGTCTTGTTCTCAAGAACAAGAGAAAAAGCTTTTAATCTTTCAACATTGAGTAGGTTTTTAGCTTTGGGCTTATTGTATATGGCCTTTATATTGTTCTTGAGATACGTTTTGTATACCTAGTTAAGTGTTTTCATCATGAACAGATGTTAAATTTTGTCGATATGTGGCCTTTATATTGTTGTTGAGAGATGTTTTTTATATTTAGTTAAGTGTTTTTATTATTAACAGATTTTAAGTTTTTTCAAATGCTTTTTCTGTGTCTATTAAGATGATCATATGATTTTTTTTTTCTTTCATTCTATCATTTGTGTTTATTAGACCATCATTGCATTCTTGGGATAAATCCCACTTGATCATGGTAAGTGATCTTTTAAAGTGGTGTTGGATTCGGTTTGTTAGTATTTGGTTGAGAATTTTTGTACCTATATTCATCAGGAGATTAGCCTGCCATTATTTCCCCTGAGTAGTGTCCTTATTTGGCTTTTGTTGCAGGATAATGCCTGACTTATAAAGCAAATTTTAAAGTGTTCCCTGCTCTTCAGTTTTTTTTGGAAGAGTTTGAGAGAGATTAATGTTAATTCTATTTAAAACTTTGGTAAAATTTACCACTGAGGTCATCTGGCCCTGGGATTTTCTTCATTTAGAGAGTTTTTGATTCAATCTTTAATAGTAATTGGTCTATTTGGATTTTGTATTTCATCCTTATTCGGTCTTGGTAAATTATATGTTCTAAGAATTTTTCATTCCTTTTATAGGTTGTCCAGTTCATTGGCATATAATTGTTCATAGTAGCCTCTTATGATCCTTTCTATTTCTGTGGTATCCGTTGTAATGCCTCCTTTTTTTGTTTATAATTTTGATGATTTGTATTTTTTTTCCCTCTCCCTTTGGTTAGTCTAGCTAAGGATTATGAATTTTGCTTATCTTTTCAAAGAATCACGCTTCTGTTTGGTTAATCATTTCTATTGTTTTCTTAACAATAAAATAATTATGCCTGCTTTAATCTGTATTATTTCCTTCCTTTATCTACCTTTGGACTATTTGTCCTTTTTCTAGTTTCAGAAGGCATAATGTTTGATTGTTAATTCAGGATCTTTCTTGCTTATTTGTGTAAGCAGTTATTAATATAAACTTCCCTGTTAGAATTGCTTTTGCTGCATTCCCCAAATTCTGGTATGTTGTTTTGCCATTTTCATTTGCCTCAAGACAATTTTTTTGTTCCCCTTTAATTTCTTCTTTGATCCATTGGATTTTCAGGAGAGTGTTGTTTAATTTCCTTGTATTTGTGAATTTTCCAGCTATCCTCTTGTTGATTTCTGGTTTCAAGCCATTGTAGTCAAAGAAGATACTTGGTATGATTTCAGTCTTAATGAATTCACGAAGATTTGTTTTGTGGTGTATCATATGAACTAGCCTAGAAATGCACTCGAGAAGAATGTGTATTCTGCTGCTGTTGGATAGAATGTTCTGTATATGTCTGTTAGGTCCATTTGGTCTATAGTTTTGTTGAAATATGCTGTTACATTATTCTCATTCTTCCATTCTCTGATTCTCTATCTGGATGATCTGGATGATTCATTGTTAAGAGTGGGATATTAATGCCCCTAACTATTATTGTTTTTCATTACTCCTTTAAGCTGTGTTTCTTTCTTATATATTTAGGTGCTCCAGCATTGGGTACATAAATATTTACAATTGTTAAACCTTATGGATGGATTAGCCCCTTGATCATTATATAAGGACTTTATTTCTTTGTACCATTTTTAGTTTAAAGTCTATTTTGTCTCATATTAGCATATGAGTCTGCTTTGTTGTGGTTACCATTTCCAGGAAATCCCTTTTTCTTCCCTTCACTCTCAACCTCTATGTGTATTTAAGGCTGAAGTGAGGCTCTTATAGGCAGCATCTTGTTGTATCTTTGTGTTTGTTTGTTTCAAACATTCTTTGTCTTTGCAGTGGAGAATTTAATCTGTTTATATTTAAAATACAGTATTACCCAACACCCCCCCAGCCCCAGTTTCAGTTACCTACAGTCAATGATGGTGTGAATGCAGGTGATCCTTTTCCTGTCATACCACCAGAATATCAGTAGTAGCATAATGCTATGTGTCACAGTGTCTTTGCTATTCACCTTAATCTCATCATCTAGGCATTTCATCATCACTTATCATCCCAAGAAGGACAAGTAATGTGTAGTAAGATACTTTGAGAGAGAGAAAGCATATTCACATAAATATTGTCATAGTATATTGTTACAATTTTTCTATTTTATTATTAGTTATTGTTAATCTCTTACTGTGTGTAATTTAGAAATAAACTTTATAATAGATATGTATCTGTAGGAAAAAATCATAATGTATACGGGGATCAGTACTATCAGCAGTATCAGGCATCTACTGGGGATCTGGGAACATATCTTCTGAGATAAGGGGAGACTACTGTAATAAGGGGAGACTACTGTAATTATCAATAGGTAAGGACTTACTGTTGCCATTTTGTTAATTGCTTCTTGATTGTTTTGTAGTTGTTTTATAGTTGTTCCTTATTTCTTACCCTGTGGTGATTTTTCATGTTTTGATGCCTTTCAGTAACAATATGCTTTGACTTTTTTTTTTAATTATGTTATTTTGTGTAATTGCTACAGATTTTTCCCTTGTGGTTACCATGAAGCTTACATAAACTATGTTAAAATTATAGCACTCTATTTAAGCTGACAACAACTTAACTTCATTGGAATTCTTAAATTTTACACTTTTAATTCTCTTCCCCCTCACACTTTAGTTTATTGCTGTTGTGATTTGTGTATTTTTATATTGTGTAACTAATTACAGATTATTGTGTTCATGGTTATTTTTACTACATTCATGTTTTAAACTTAAACAAGTTCTAAGTGAATTATGCACCACAGTTACCATATACAGAATCTAATTTTGATGGCATATTTACCATTACTTTCCACTCAAAGAACTCCATTTAGCATTTCTTTCTTTTTTTTTTTTTAAGATTTTATTTATTTATTTGACAGAGAGAGACACAGGGAGAGAGGGAACACAAACAGGGAGAGTAGGGAGGAAGAAGCAGGCGTCCCACTGAGCAGGGAGCCCAATGGTGGGCTTGATCCCAGGACCCTGGGATCATGACCTAAGCCCAAGGCAGCCGCTTAAGGACTGAGCCACCCAGGCGCCCCCCATTTAGCATTTCTTATAAGCTAGGTCTAGTGGTAATGAACTCCCTCAGCTTTTGTTTGTTTGGGAAAGTCTTTATCCTTCCATTTCTGAAGAACAGCTTTGCTGGATATAGAATTCTTGATTAACAGCTTTTTTTTTTTCTTTTAATACTTTGAATTTTCATTTTATTTTCTCCTGGCCTATAAAATTTCTGTTGAGAAATCCCCCCATAATCATATGGGGATTTTCTTGCATATAACTTCTCTCTTTTCTTTTGCTGCTCTTAAAATTCTTTCTTTGTCTTTAACTTTTGACAATTTAATTGTATCTCAGTGTAGCTGTATTCATATTCAACCTATTTGGCTTCATGAATCTGGATGTCCATTTCTATTTCTGTGTTCAAGAAGTTTTCAGCCATTACTGCTTTAACTATACTTTCTGTCTTTTTTCTCTTCTCCTTCTGCATTCTCATGTGAATATTAGTTCCTTTCTTTTCTTTTTCTTTGGGGGGGAGGGGAAGAGAAAAAGGGAGAGAAAAAGAATCTTAAGCATGCTCCATGTAATCTCACAACCCTGGGATCATGATCTGAGCTGAAATCAAGAGTTGGACACTCAAACAACTGTGCCAAGCAGGCGCTCAGTTATATAAGTTTTCTTCATGCTTTCATTTTTTTCTTTCTTTTGCTATTCTGAATCAATAATTTCATATATTCTATCCTCCAAAATTTTTTGGTTTTTGTTCCTTACATTAATACATTGAAAAGTAAAGTATACGAAAGTTATTTACACTTTTTCTATTGAATTATGTTACAATTTTATATTTTCTTTGATTTCTTTGTTTCTGTGGATTGAACTTTATCATGTTTTTCCAAATGCATTTAAAATTCAGATTGAATTACATTTTCAAAAAAGCATTTCAGAAGGCTACTTTTTTATGTGTAGCAGCACATTCAGAGGCATCTTTCTTATGTTTAAGTTTCTTTATTCCTTTCCAACGCACCCTGATAGAAAACCATTTTTCTTTAGTTCATGGTTTATTCTCTGTTTCTTTTTACATAATAAGGAAACAATATAAATTCTAAGAGTATGTGTATGTACTAAAAGGATATATGATTTTAATTCTCATTGTCTCTTAAAACATACATGTACACATACACACTTTTGAACTCATCCTTTTTTTAATGTTCAGAAAAGAATTACTCTATATGTATACATGGATTTTGTATAGATTTTATATACTGACAGTTACTCTATATAAATGGATCGATTACTCTGTAGAGCTCATCCTTGTTTGATTGTTTTTTAAGTTTCTGTGTGATGTTCCATTGATGGGGATTTATCAGTTTATTCAATCAGTCTTCTATGGATGGGCATTTAGGTTGTTTCTAACATTTTGGTATTACAAATGATGCCTCAATGACTACTTGTGCAAATGTTGTTTCATATTTGTGGACATGTATCTTCAGAACAAATCCCTGGACAATTTTTGTATATTTATCTTACAGTTTTCTTTTTACTTTGTCTCTTCATCCTTTTAACTCTCAAATATACATGCATTTCTTTTATACTTTAAGTATTTGAGAGTGTGGTAAGATTTTGATGTCTTTTGACTTACTATATGGGGTATTTTGCTCATACAGGTTTTAGAAACAAAATAGATGACAGTTTTAGAATAGCTAATATAAGTATTAGAAATCTCAGGAATTTGAGATAATTATGAAAGATAATAGTTCATTGTATATTTTATTTTATTTATTTATTTTTTTTTAGATTTTATTTATTTATTTGACAGAGAGAAATCACAAGTAGATGGAGAGGTAGGCAGAGAGAGAGAGAGAGAGGGAAGCAGGCTCCCCGCTGTGCAGAGAGCCCGATGCGGGGCTCGATCCCAGGACCCTGAGATCATGACCTGAGCCGAAGGCAGCGGCTTAACCCACTGAGCCACCCAGGCGCCCCTCATTGTATATTTTAAAATATACATTTTGAAAGCAATTCATTGTCAATTTATAGCAAGGAAATTAAAGTGAGACTACTGAAAGACTGATATATTAGAATTTTTAATACTTTTTGAATTTTTAGAACAATTTATTAGACTTAATCATAGTTTAGTTTAATTTATACATAAATTACAACAAATAGGAAAATAATAGTGACCGCCACAGCTAGCATATATCATTTACTTTGTCCTGGATACTGTGCTCAACACTGCACATACATTAACTTATTTAGTTTAAGTCTCAACAACCTCTTGAGGTATATTTATATATTTTTCCCTTTATAGGTGAAGAAAATGAGGTATAGAAATGTTAAGTTACATGCTCTTACTCATACATGTAAGAATTAGCACAGGCAAGATTTGAACCCAGACAGTCTTCAGTATTAATTCTGGGCTTTCAATGACAATGCTACTCTACTTCTCCTAGGACTCACTGTTATTTTTCTGTATCAAGCTAGCATTGACCTAGAGTCTCTATGAGTAGATTCTGAGTTCTTAACCCCACTATGCTCAATTTCTCTCCCTGGAAGTAGTATAATAAGATTTTATGTGGTTGTTATACCAAATTTGTTATCATAAGCATTAGTACAGAATTGGAATTCCATTCATAATAGCCACAGCATCTAACAAAGCATCCCTTTTATGCCACCATTCTATGTGTACCATATTTCTAAGCCATTAAAATTATTTATGTTCCTGTTTTTCAGTGGATGATTCAGCAGCCATACAAAGCAGCAACATTTTTTGGATGCATTGGGACAGACACATTTGGAGAGATCTTGAAGAAAAAAGCTGCTGAAGCCCATGTGGATGCTCATTACTATGAGCAAAATGAGCAAACAACAGGAACTTGCGCTGTGTGCGTCACTGGTAGCAACAGGTCAGTGTAATTCCAAGGGAAGGTTTGTACTAACTGGATATTTTTTTTCCAATTTATTTATTTTCAGAAAAACAGTATTCATTATTTTTTCACCACACCCAGTGCTCCATGCAAGCCGTGCCCTCTATAATACCCACCACCTGGTACCCCAACCTCCCACCCCCCCACCACTTCAAACCCCTCAGATTGTTTTTCAGAGTCCATAGTCTCTCATGGTTCACCTCCCCTTCCAATTTACCCAAAAGCACATACCCTCCCCAATGTCCATAACCCTACTAACTGGATATTTAAACCATCACAAAATCTGAATTCCAATCTGAATTTGGAATTTAGATCTCATGGTTTTAATTGCTATCAGTGTTTTAATAACTCCTCTTATATCATTTTTCTTAATTAAAAAAAATACCCTTGTTGTACCTACTTTTGTATTCATGAGGCATGTGGGATGAAAGTTTTGAGATTATCTATCCCAGTCTCTAATTTTTATAAGAAGGATCAGAAAAGGAAAATAAGGAAAACATTTTATTCATTGTCTTATATTTTCTTGCTGAAACTGGAATGAAAAAAATGCTCTTTTTACCGTACCCTGAGATTGGAATATTCAGCTACATAGACAGATAAATGCATGTATTTTGTAACATATATAAAATACTACATTATGTTCAGTGTCGGATGAATTAGGTCATGTAAAGCATTTCTGGCAAATAGTCATCTATCCATATCAAACAGCTTCAGTCATGGGTAAGGCACCACTTAAAAAACAATTCATTACATTTCTGTATAATTTTACTTTTTAGAAAATTCTTTCTATGAACTTGAAATTTGTGTCTCAGGACTTTCTGTACATTGGTTGTATTCTTGCCTTTTGCAGCCATGTGGCGGTTTTTCTTCAGTTCATACTATGTTGCTCATCAGCATATCCTTTTTTCTCCTTTGCAAGGGAAAAACAAAATAACTTTTCTAGCTATTATATTATGAAAATCAGCAACGGTATCTCTTTCTAACTAGTGATTCACTAGAAATTTTACTTTTCTTACACCTAAAAATATTTAGTGTATCCTCTCCTCCATTCTCTGTCTCCTTCCTTGTCCTTTCCCTTTTTCTTTCCTTATTTCCTTCCTTCTCTTCTCCTTGCTCCCTTCCTCTTTCTTAGTTTGCTTACTCCTTGACCTTTGGCAGATGTATGGTAAGGACCTGACACTCTTCTGGCCAGTAGTCATTAAATAGCTAAAATATAGCTTCTAAAAATAATTAGGGTACCAAAGCCATTTTTAAACCTTTCCTGTGATTTTTTTGTGTGTGTATAGAACGTTATCATTTAAGGTTTTAATAAATAAAACCATTTGTTGTTCAAACATTGAAATACACTTATTTAGACCTGCCTTTTCAGTTTTCCTAAAACCAACAATATGCAGATACCCTTTTCTCATTTGTGAGAAATAGGTCAAGTTTTCTTCTACTACCACTCACTACTGTAAAATTGCTAAATTATTTTTTGTGCTAAATTGCTATTTTTAAAGAGCACTTATGATAATATTAAGTATCCCAGATGTCAAAAGCTTAATTAATATTATGGCTATGGTGCTCATTAATGTTCAGATAATATTGAAAGTCAGAAACTGGGGGGAAACTCCCACTATCAAATTCATTATCAATTAAATTATAGAACCTAATAGATTTGGATAAATTGTTTTAGATAAAGCTTATAACTCTTACTACTACTATCCAAAACCACTATCCAAAAGAATTGAGATAATGCAGTATTCTTCTTCTTTTTTTTTTTAATTTTTTATTTTTTATAAACATGTATTTTTATCCCCAGGGGTACAGGTCTGTGAATCGCCAGGTTTGCACACTTCACAGCACTCACCAAAGCACATACCCTCCCCAATGTCCATAACCCCACCCCTCTTTTCCCAACCCCCCTCCCCCAGCAACCCATAGTTTCTTTTGTGAGCTTAAGAGTCACTTATGGTGGGGCGCCTGGGTGGCTCAGTGGGTTAAGCCGCTGCCTTCGGCTCAGGTCATGATCTCGGGGTCCTGGGATCGAGTCCCACATCGGGCTCTCTGCTTGGCAGGGAGCCTGCTTCCTCCTCTCTCTCTGCCTGCCTGTCTGCCTACTTATGATCACTCTCTGTCAAATAAATAAATAAATAAAATCTTTAAAAAAAAAAAAATCACTTATGGTTTGTCTCCCTCCCTATCCCATCTTGTTTCATTTATTCTTCTCCTACCCACTTAAGCCCCCATGTTGCATCACCACTTCCTCATATCAGGGAGATCATATGATAGTTGTCTTTCTCTGCTTGACTTATTTCGCTAAGCATGATACGCTCTAGTTCCATCCATGTTGTTGCAAATGGCAAGATTTCATTTCTTTTGATGGCTGCATAGTATTCCATTGTGTATATATACCACATCTTCTTGATCCATTCATCTGTTGATGGACATCTAGGTTCTTTCCATAGTTTGGCTATTGTGGACATTGCTGCTATAAACATTCGGGTGCACGTGCCCCTTTGGATCACTACGTTTATATCTTTTTTTTTTTTTTTTTAATTTATTTGAGAGAGAGAGACCACAGGTAGGCAGAGAGGCAGGCAGAGAGTGAGAGAGGAGGAAGCAGGCTCCCTGCTGAGCAGAGAGCCTGATGCGGGACTCGATCTCAGGACCCTGAGATCATGACCTGAGCCGAAGGCAGCGGCTTAACCCACTGAGCCACCCAGGCGCCCCACTACGTTTGCATCTTTAGGGTAAATACCCAGTAGTGCTATTGCTGGGTCATAGGGCAGTTCTATTTTCAACATTTTGAGGAACCTCCATGCTGTTTTCCAGAGTGGTTGCACCAGCTTGCATCCCACCAGCAGTGTAGGAGGGTTCCCCTTTCTCTGCATCCTCGCCAGCATCTGTCATTTCCTGACTTGTTGATTTTAGCCATTCTGACTGGTGTGAGGTGATATCTCATTGTGGTTTTGATTTGTATTTCCCTGATGCCGAGTGATATGGAGCACTTTTTCATGTGTCTGTTGGCCATCTGGATGTCTTCTTTGCAGAAACGTCTGTTCATGTCCTCTGCCCATTTCTTGATTGGATTATTTGTTCTTTGGGTGTTGAGTTTGTTAAGTTCTTTATAGATTTTGGACACTACTCCTTTATCTGATACGTCGTTTGCAAATATCTTCTTCCATTCTGTCAGTTGTCTTTTGATTTTGTTAACTGTTTCCTTTGCTGTGCAAAAGCTTTTGATCTTGATGAAATCCCAATAGTTCATTTTTGCCCTTGTTTCCCTTGCCTTTGGCGATGTTCCTAGGAAGATATTGCTGCGGCTGAGGTCGAAGAGGTTGCTGCCTGTGTTCTCCTCAAGGATTTTGATGGATTCCTTTCTCACATTGAGGTCCTTCATCCATTTTGAGTCTATTTTTGTGTGTGGTGTAAGGAAATGGTCCAATTTCATTTTTCTGCATGTGGCTGTCCAATTTTCCCAACACCATTTATTGAAGAGGCTGTCTTTTTTCCAGTGGACATTCTTTCCAGCTTTGTCGAAGATTAGTTGACCATAGAGTTGAGGGTCTATTTCTGGGCTCTCTATTCTGTTCCATTGATCTATGTGTCTGTTTTTGTGCCAGTACCATGCTGTCTTGATGATGACAGCTTTGTAATAGAGCTTGAAGTCCGGAATTGTGATGCCACCAACTTTGGCTTTCTTTTTCAATATCCCTTTGGCTATTCGAGGTCTTTATGGTTCCATATAAATTTTAGGATTATTTGTTCCATTTCTTTGAAAAAGATGGATGGTACTTTGATAGGAATTGCATTAAATGTGTAGATTGCTTTAGGTAGCATAGACATTTTCACAGTATTTATTCTTCCAATCCAGGAGCATGGCACATTTTTCCATTTCTTTGTGTCTTCCTCAGTTTCTTTCATGAGTACTTTATAGTTTTCTGGGTATAGATACTGTACCTCTTTGGTTAGGTTTATTCCTAGGTATCTTATGGTTTGGGGTGCAATTGTAAATGGGATTGACTCCTTAATTTCTCTTTCTTCTGTCTTGTTGTTGGTGTAGAGAAATGCAACTGATTTCTGTGCATTGATTTTATATCCTGACACTTCACACTGAATTCCTGTACAAGTTCTAGCAGTTTTGGAGTGGAGTCTTTTGGGTTTTCCACATATAGTATCATATCATCTGCGAAGAGTGATAATTTGACTTCTTCTTTGCCGATTTGGATGCCTTTAATTTCCTTTTGTTGTCTGATTGCTGAGGCTAGGACTTCTAGTACTATGTTGAATAGCAGTGGTGATAATGGACATCCCTGCCGTGTTCCTGACCTTAGCGGAAAAGCTTTCAGTTTTTCTCCATTGAGAATGATATTTGCGGTGGGTTTTTCATAGATGGCTTTGATGATATTGAGGTATGCGCCCTCTATCCCTACACTTCGAAGAGTTTTGATCAGGAAGGGATGCTGTACTTTGTCAAATGCTTTTTCAGCATCTATTGAGAGTATCATATGGTTCTTGTTCTTTCTTTTATTGATGTGTTGTATCACATTGACTGATTTGCGGATGTTGAACCAACCTTGCAGCCCTGGAATAAATCCCACTTGGTCGTGGTGAATAATCCTTTTTCTTTTTTTTAAAGATTTTATTTATTTCATTTGACAGAGAGATCACAAGTAGGCAGAGAGGCAGGCAGAGGCAGAGGGGGAAGCAGGCTCCCCGCTGAGCAGAGGGCCCGATGCGGGGCTCGATCCCAGGACACTGAGATCATGACCTGAGCCGAAGGCAGCGGCTTAATCCACTTAGCCACCCAGGCGCCCCGTGAATAATCCTTTTAATGTACTGTTGAATCCTATTGGCTAGTATTTTGGTGAGAATTTTTGCATCTGTGTTCATCAAGTTTATTGGTCTATAGCTCTCTTTTTTGATGGGATCCTTGTCTGGTTTGGGGATCAAGGTGATACTGGCCTCATAAAATGAGTTTGGAAGTTTTCCTTCCATTTCTATTTTTTGGAACAGTTTCAGGAGAATAGGAATTAGTTCTTCTTTAAATGTTTGGTAGAATTCCCCCGGGAAGCCGTCTGGCCCTGGGCTTTTGTTTGTTGGAGATTTTTAATGACTGTTTCAATCTCCTTACTGGTTATGGGTCTGTTCAGGCTTTCTATTTCTTCCTGGTTCAGTTGTGGTAGTTTATATGTTTCTAGGAATGCATCCATTTCTTCCAGATTGTCAAATTTGTTGGCGTAGAGTTGCTTATAGTATGTTCTTATAATAGTTTATGTTTCTTTGGTGTTAGTTGTGATCTCTCCTCTTTCATTCATGATTTTATTTATTTGGGTCCTTTCTCTTTTCTTCTTGATAAGTCTAGCCAGGGGTTTATCAATTTTATTAATTCTTTCAAAGAACCAGCTCCTAGTTTCGTTGATTTGCTCTATTGTTTTTTTGGTTTCTATTTCATTGATTTCTGCTCTGATCTTTATGATTTCTCTTCTCCTGCTGGGCTTAGGATTTCTTTCTTGTTCTTTCGCCAGCTCCTTTAGGTGTAGGGTTAGGTTGTGTACCTGAGACCTTTCTTGTTTCTTGAGAAAGGCTTGTACCGCTATATATTTTCCTCTCAAGACTGCTTTTGTTGTGTCCCACAGATTTTGAACCGTTGTATTTTCATTATCATTTGTTTCCATGATTTTTTTCAATTCTTCCTTATTTTCCCGGTTGACCCATTCATTCTTTAGAAGGATGCTGTTTAGTCTCCATATATTTGGGTTCTTTCCAAACTTCCTCTTGTGGTTGAGTTCTAGCTTCAGAGCATTGTGGTCTGAAAATATGCAGGGAATGATCCCAATCTTTTGATACCGGTTGAGTCCTGATTTAGAAACGAGGATGTGATCTATTCTGGAGAATGTTCCATGCGCACTAGAGAAGAATGTGTATTCTGTTGCTTTGGGATGAAATGTTCTAAATATATCTGTGATGTCCATCTGGTCCAGTGTGTCGTTTAAAGCCTTTATTCCTTTGCTGATCTTTTGCTTGGATGATCTGTCCATTTCAGTGAGAGGAGTGTTAAAGTCTCCTACTATTATTGTATTATTGTTGATGTGTTTCTTTGATTCTGTTATTAATTGGTTTATATAGTTGGCTGCTCCCACATTGGGGGCATAGATATTTAAAATTGTTAGATCTTCTTGTTGGACAGACCCTTTGAGTATGACATAGTGTCCTTCCTCATCTCTTATTATAGTCTTTGGCTTAAAATCTAATTGATCTGATATAAGGATTGCCACTCCTTCTTTCTTCTGATGTCCATTAGCATGGTAAATTCTTTTCCACCCCCTCACTCTAAATCTGGGGGTGTCTTCAGGCTTAAAATGAGTTTCTTGGAGGCAACATATAGATGGGTTTTGTTTTTTTATCCATTCTGATACCCTGTGTCTTTTGATTGGGGCATTTAGCCCATTAACATTCAGGGTAACTATTGAGAGATGTGAATTTAGTGCCATTATATTGCCTGTAAGGTGACTGTTACTGTATATTGTCTCTGTTCCTTACTGATCTACCACTTGTAGGCTCTCTCTTTGCTTAGAGGACCCCTTTCAATATTTCCTGTAGAGCTGGTTTGGTGTTTGCAAATTCTTTCAGTTTTTGTTTGTCCTGGAAGCTTTTAATCTCTCCTTCTATTTTCATTGATAACCTAGCTGGATATAGTATTCTTGGCTGCATGTTTTTCTCATTTAGTGCTCTGAAAATATCATGCCAGCTCTTTCTGGCCTGCCAGGTCTCTGTGGATAAGTCAGCTGCCAATCTAATATTTTTACCATTGTATGTTACAGACTTCTTTTCCCGGGCTGCTTTCAGGATTTTCCCTTTGTCACTAAGACTTGTAAATTTTACTATTAGGTGATGGGGTGTGGGCCTATTCTTATTGATTTTGAGGGGCATTCTCTGAACCTCCTGAATTTTGATGCTCGTTCCTTTTGCCATATTGGGGAAATTCTCCCCAATAATTCTCTCCAGTATACCTTCTGCTCCCCTCTCTCTTTCTTCTTCTTCTGGAATCCCAATTATTCTAATGTTGTTTCATCTTATGGTGTCACTTATCTCTCGAATAAGTGGTCCAGTAGCTGTTTGTCCCTCTTTTGCTCAGCTTCTTTATTCTCTATCATTTGGTCTTCTAGATCGCTAATTCTTTCTTCTGCCTCATTTATCCTAGCAGTGAGAGCCTCCATTTTTGATTGCACCTCATTAATAGCTTTTTTGATTTCAACTTGGTAAGATTTTAGTTCTTTTATTTCTCCAGATAGGGCTTTTATATCTCCCATGAGGGTTTCTCTAATATCTTCCATGCCTTTTTCGAGCCCAGCTAGAACCTTGAGAATTGTCATTCTGAACTCTAGATCTGACATATTACCAATGTGTGTATTGATTAGGTCCCTAGCCATCGGTACTGCCTCTTGTTCTTTTTTTTGTGGTGAATTTTTCCGCCTTGTCATTTTGTCCAGATAAGAGTATATGAAGGAGCAAGTAAAATACTAAAAGGGTGGCAACAACCCCAGGAAAATATGCTTTAACCAAATCAGAAGAGATCCCAAATCGTGAGGGGGGAGAAAGGGGATAAAAAGAGGTTCAAAAAGAAAGAATGAAAAAAAAGAAAAGAAAAGAATTTAAAAAAAGGAAAACGAATAAAGAAAAATATAAAAAAGAAAAAATATATATATTAGATAAACTAGTTAAAAAACGTTAAAAAAGAAAAGGGTAAAAGTTAAAAAAATTTAGCAGAAGAAGAGAAAAAAAATGAAAAAGAAAAAAATTAAATTAACTGCAAGAATAAAAAAATCACAGGGAGAAAGCCATGAGTTCCGTGCTTTGCTTTCTCCTCCTCTGGAATTCTGCTGCTCTCCTTGGTATTGAAACTGCACTCCTTGGTAGGTGAACTTGGTCTTGGCTGGATTTCTTGTTGATCTTCTGGGGGAGGGGCCTGGTGTAGTGATTCTCAAGTGTCTTTGCCCCAGGCGGAATTGCACCGCCCTTACCAGGGGCCGGGCTGAGTAATCCGCTAGGGTTTGCTTTCAGGAGCTTTTGTTCCCTGAGCGCTTTCCGTAGAGTTCCGGAGGACGGGAATACAAATGGTGGCCTCCTGGTCTCCAGCCCAGAGGAGCTGAGAGCCTGGGGCCCCATTCTTCAGTGCGCCCTTAGAGAACAGCACCCAGTTTCTCCCGTCTGCGTGACCTCCAGCCGCTCTCCGAGCTCACCAAGCCTGAGGCCGGTTCAAGGTAACCCCGAGCTGCGAGCTTACTGTCGGCTCTGTCTCTGTAGCCGGCTTTCCCGTTCCAGTACCCGCAGGCTCTGCGACACTCAGACACCCACGATCCTTCTGTGACCCTGCGGGACCTGAGGCCACGCTGACCCCGCGTGGGCTTCGCCCCGGTTTAGCCTCTGGAGCGATGTCCCTCAGCGGAACAGACTTTCAAAAGTCCTGATTTTGTGCTCCGTTGCTCCGCCGCTTGCTGGAACCGGCCCCTTCCCCCAGGGTCTGTCTTCCCATCGCTTTGGATTCACTTCTCCGCCAGTCCTACCTTTCAGAAAGTGGTTGTTTTTCTGTTTCCAGAATTGCTGTTCTTCTCTTCGATCTGCCGATGGATTTGCAGGTGTTTGCAATCTTTAGATAAGCTATCTAGCTGATCTCCTGCTAGCTGAAGTAGCCTCAGCCTGCTACTTCTCCGCCATCTTGACTCCTCCCCTGCAGTATTCTTCTTAATTCAGGTTCTCACTCTCCAAACTCTAACCACATTCATTTGGATAGGGAGAATACTTATATTTTGGAGAAACAGTGTAGTTTACTATCAAAGAGTACTTTTATTATCAAAATACAATTTAGTAACTGGTAGCAGAAGTGTTTATTTTTTATGTTTATATATAACCATTTCAGTCAAAATTTTGCTAAGGTCATGATCACTGACCTTTTATAAATTAGGACTAATTATTCTTAACATGGTAATATAGTAATACTTTTGTATAAATTTACTGATTTATATTGTTCTTATTAATCATTTAATGGAGCATAAATTGAATTGATATCCTTCAGTAGTCAGTTGGCATATGGATGAGTAGAAATATGTTTTGGAAGAGAATCAATTTTTTTTTCCTTAACAGAGGAACTGATCATATTATAAAAATCTCAAGTGATGAAATGATGTATCCATTTTTTAACCATAACTATTCCTTTTGACTAGAAAGAATAAAAAAATGGCCAGTTATTTTCTAATTTCTGGGTCAGAATGAGAAAAAATATTTTTATTAATTTGTATTTAACATAAATAATTATTTTATTAACTTTAATTGTTGGGAAATAACAAAAATTACTATCTGGCATTTGTAGCAAGATTTTAAATGCAGTATCCTGCTTAGATTTTTCAGCTGCAAAACTGGACCAGTATAGGGAATTTTCAAATATAGAAACCAAGTTTACTCCAGTCTTTAAAATGTATTGGTTTGCTAATTAATACCTCATAGTAAATAGTACCTACATTTATAGGTGTGTTTATGAAATTAACCCCGTACTTGGCTTTTAAAGCACTAGAGTAAATAATCAATGTACATAGTATGTTGATACTTAAAAACTGAAGTATTTAGTTTTATATGTGTATGTATGTGTATATACCTTTTTTGCACAAATTTTTTTTGCATAACAACATAGTTTAATTTCTTAACTGTATTTTAAACTATCAAAAGTGGAAAATAGATAATCCTATCATTTTAGTACCAAAGGAAACATAATTTCTATTTTCTTAAAATACCAGGTGGTATTTAGAGCAAGGATTAATATCTCTTTATCTCAAAGGCAATGTAGAAGTCTCAGAAAGTGCTCAAAACAAATTAATTTTATTTATATTTATTAATATCAGTGGATATTGGATATCCACTGGATATCCATAGCAATTTTGAAAAGTTAAGAATTAAAATGTAAAACAGAATTTGCAGAAAGTATTGCTAATTAATTATATAAAAGTACATGACAACTTTAGCTGTAGTATTAAAGCCTACTTGTGTTTTGTTGTTGTTTTAGGTCCCTTGTGGCTAATCTTGCTGCTGCCAATTGTTATAAAAAGGAAAAACATCTTGATATGGAGAAAAACTGGACATTGGTAGAAAAAGCAAGAGTTTATTATATAGCAGTAAGTATTTACCTAATTCAAATTTCTGGTACATATTTATACTTAATTATGGTTTGTTTTAGTGGATTTACATTTTTAAATAATTATCTTTTACTTATTCTGCAAATTATTTATAGCATATGTTAGGATCTCTATTACAAGTACAGAACAAAAACATTATCATTCTATGGTAACATTATTTGTATTACTTAACATTTAGTCCTGCCTCTTTCTGGTTTCATTATACATAGATATTTCTTAACTATGTATCATATTCCATATTAAGTCAAAAGATCTTAATATCTTTTGAAATAATTCTACAAATTTACATTTTGGATTTTTAGGCTGCTTGTTGTGAATGATGCATGCATTGTGTGGGAAAATATTGGTGGTATAAATATGCACTGCAAACAGTTTGAGCTTATTTGCCTAAAAAATCTTAATTGCTGTTTATTCCATAGTAATTACCATGACATGTTTTAATTTAATATTTCAGTAACATTGATTGTGACAAATCTCTTAAATCTAGGAATAAGGGCAGCATGTAATTTGAATTATTAAATATTCTGACATAAAAATAATTGGCTCAAGAATTCACTTCTAAAATAAGATGGTACTAAAAATCCTCCTGAATTAATCACGTCATGAATACCTTGTTTTTATTTAATATGATTTAAATGTGGATGATCACAGATAAGTAGATACCCATGAAAAATTAAAAGTAGCTCATATGCATATAATATATGGTTTTGATATAACAGCTGCTGCCTTTCACTACCTGAGCTGTGAAACAGCTGCAAAGACGTGTAAAAAATTGATTATCCAGTAGGAGCATGTTTATTGAAAGTATAATTATTTCTTTCAGTCTAGTGTTAATGTCTCCTACAGCATGTTTATGTTCACTGCTTTAGGCTTTACAAGGTTATTATTGATTCTTCTGAATGGCAAATCCTGCCCCTCTTTTAATGTCAAGTAAGTGCTTACATTGAGAGGATTCTGTAGAGGAAAGTCATGTTAACTCTTTAGGCAGTATGTGAGAAATATTTTAAAAAATAAAAAAATATTCCTTCTTGATTATCTTCTATTCTTCTCTAAATGGTCTGATATTTTTGTTAGTATCTTGGGAGCATGTTTTTGTAGTACAATTCTTTAGCGGGGGTTTGTGTGCTCTTTCAAACCATTGTACATTTGAAAGTCTGATTTTCTTAAAACACATGGTTTAAAATTTGACATTATTTAGTTATTTATATTGGCTATAAAGTATGACAATATATTATGGTAGAAAACTACATTTACCAGGCAATTATATTTCTACTTAGATATGTGGCTTTTAGACTCCAAATTATGAGTGGAAACACTCCATTTTAACAGTTATGTGTATGTAACACTGGCCAAACCTGGATAAATGGAATTTTTATAGGAGTATAGACCCAATCTGCAAACAACTTGGAGTTTTAACAATTATGTA
The DNA here is from genome assembly GCF_020171115.1 of Neogale vison. Lineage (NCBI taxonomy): Eukaryota > Metazoa > Chordata > Mammalia > Carnivora > Mustelidae > Neogale > Neogale vison. The sequence continues at coordinate 188,113,039 of NC_058092.1, forward strand.
CTATAATGTCTAGCCATCTTTGGGTAAATTGGAATTTTTATAATAGTATTAACTATTTATACAAGTCCAGTTTTATTATATGAGATGGAGAGTGATCATTTTGGGTCAAATTAATAAAGAAAATTGAATTATTTTTGAAACTTGTCAAAAAACAGAAACAAATATCAAAATGAATTCCAGCTGATATCTCTGAGTTGTTAGCTCTTAGTTTCTATTTCAGCAGTTTCATAAAAAGAATGGTCTTTTACATTGCCAGGTAAATCAATAGTTTGTGGAGTTTGGCTATTTTAAAATAGTTCTGAAAATTATAGTCATATGGGATACCTTGGGTGCTATATATTCTACAACTATTTATTTTGCTGTTAACTAAGAGCATAATTCTTAGTCATTAAAATCTTTGAAATCTCTTCTGAAATGTAGAATTTCAGAAATGTAGTATTTGTACAATGATATTCTGCCATTCTTGTATTATTTTTTAATTAGGTTTGTTTTAAAGTTCCAAGTTTTTATTTAAATTCTAGCTAGTTTACTATATAGTGTAATATTAGTTTCAGGAGTAGGATTATTGGTTCATCACTTACATACAACACCTACATACAACACCTCTGCATTCTTTTAAACCATTAATTTCCTTTGAGGTTAGAACATCTCGTGTAGTCTTTTCTTAGCATATGCTCAAACCACAAGTTTAGATTGAGTAAATAGATCAATACTTACCTCAACAAATTAGCTGGGCTCTTTCATATTGGTTCTGTAGAGACAGCAATCTTATCACATTATCATTATCAACTACTGAGGTTTAACAAGTTGAAATTCTGGAAGCTCTTTAATTTCAAAATTTCTTGGTCTGAGGAAGCAGCTCAGTATATCTGTTCAACAAATTTCCATAATTAAGACCCCCTGTCTGCATTATGTAAACCAGATCTACATACTCAGCTCTTCTTCCCACTATTCCATAAATTAATAATGGTCGTGAGCATTGAGAAAATCCAAACCTTTGATCATTTTCTCTGTCACATAATTTAGTATATCTGCAATGCAGAGTTCACATCAAAAACTTGGTGATAAACAACTGAAATTGAATGTGCATATACCAGCATTTTCTTTTGCTTTAAATAAGTGTTTACATCTTCTTTTACCTTCACCTCCTCTGAACTTTAAAACAAATTCCCGAACTCCTTGTTAGTATGTGATAAAGGATTACCAGTTATGGTGATAGCTAATTATATTTTTGAAAAAATAAATTTCAGGTACTCTTCATTTTAGCATTAGGATTTAAATATTTGCATTCTGTTCTATAACCATAATACTTACAATTTTGTTTCTACATTTAAATGAGTTAAATGGTTAACCACCGCCAATTTATTTTATCCTGTCTTCCCATTCCCTTATTGTTTATTTTGAATATCCCTCATTTGACTGTATTTTGTCACCTTTTTCCCCCAAGGAAGGACTCAGAGCTTCTCTTTTCTTGAGGTTTTATTTACTTCTTGTAGCTTTATACAAAAATGACAATTTGTTTGGTGTAATAGTTTGTGAAACAAAGTACTACTTTGTAAATATTGCTTCATTTTCTAACAACCTTTTATGGGAAGCCTGAGCCCAGGTTGATTTTTATTTCTGTTCTTTATTATTTCCTCATTTCTGCTTACCTGAGATTTAATTTGCTCATCTTCTACACCTTATCCTTCATCCTTGCCCCTCATTCCTGTTCCACCTGTGCTTTGTTTCTTAAGGTGGAAGAATAATTTATTGATTTGAGTGAGACTTTTCTACTATAGACATTTAGTGCTATAAATTTCTCTGTATGCATTAATTTGGCTACCTCCCACAAATTTTGTTAGGTCATGTTTTCATTTTCATCCAGCTTATAAAATTTTCTACTTTCACTTTTTTCTTGGGCTCATGAGTTATTTAGAGGCATGTTGTCTATTTTCTAAATATGGAGATTTCCCAGATATCTTCCTTTTACTACTATTATGAATTTGTATATTCTTCTTTGTAGTTCTATCAGATTTTTCTTCAGTGTGTTTAATGGTGTGTTTAAAGATGTAGAATTGATTATATGACCCACTTGTCATTTTGAAATATTTGTTCCTGCTGTTATACTTTGGCCCCATGACTATTTTGTCAATATTCTGATATTAACATAGCCAATCCAACTTTTTTTTACTATTGATATAGTTGGTATATTTTTTCTACCCTTTTACTAATTATTTAACTAGTAAAAGTAATATAAATAAAGACGTGTAATAATATGTCTTTATTTTTAAAGTGCATCTCTTATAAACAACATATCATTGGATCTTAATTTTTGTCCGGCCTAAAAGTATTTACCTTTTATGTGGGATTTTTTTTTTAAGTTTCTCATCCTTTTATTTATCTTATTCATTGAATTTTTTTTCCAATTTATTTATTTTCAGAAAAACAGTATTCATTATTTTTCACCATACCCAGTGCTCCGTACAAGCCGTGCCCTCTATAATACCCACCACCTGGTACCCCAACCTCCCACCCCCCCGCCACTTCAAACCCCTCAGATTGTTTTTCAGAGTCCATAGTCTCTCATGGTTCACCTCCCCTTCCAATTTACCCAAAAGCACATACCCTCCCCAATGTCCATAACCCTACCTCCCTCCCCCCAGCAACCCACAGTTTGTTTTGTGAGCTTAAGAGTCACTTACGGTTTGTCTCCCTCCCTATCCCATCTTGTTTCATGGATTCTTCTCCTACCCACTTAAGCCTCCATGTTGCATCACCACTTCCTCATATCAGGGAGATCATATGATAGTTGTCTTTCTCAGCTTGACTTATTTCGCTAAGCATGATACGCTCTAATTCCATCCATGTTGTTGCAAATGGCAAGATTTCATTTCTTTTGATGGCTGCATAGTATTCCATTGGGTATATACACCACATCTTCTTTTTTTTTTTTTTTTTTTTTTTTAAAGATTTTATTTATTTATTTGAGAGAGAGACAGTGAGAGAGAGCATGAGCGAGGAGAAGGTCAGAGAGCGAAGCAGACTCCCCATGGAACTGGGAGCCTGATGTGGGACTCGATCCCAGGACTCCAGGATCACGCCCTGAGCCGAAGGCAGTCGTCCAACCAACTGCGCCACCCAGGCGTCCCTATACCACATCTTCTTGATCCATTCATCTGTTGATGGACATCTAGGTTCTTTCCATAGTTTGGCTATTGTGGACATTGCTGCTATAAACATTCGGGTGCATGTGCCCCTTTGGATCACTACGTTTGTATCCTTAGGGTAAATTCCCAGTAGTGCAATTGCTGGGTCATAGGGCAGTTCTATTTTCAACATTTTGAGGAACCTCCATGCTGTTTTCCAGAGTGGTTGCACCAGCTTGTATTCCCACCAGCAGTGTAGGAGGGTTCCCCTTTCTCTGCATCCTCGCCAGCATCTGTCATTTCCTGACTTGTTGATTTTAGCCATTCTGACTGGTGTGAGGTGATATCTCATTGTGGTTTTGATTTGTATTTCCCTGATGCCGAGTGATATGGAGAACTTTTTCATGTGTCTGTTGGCCATCTGGATGTCTTCTTTGCAGAAACATCTGTTCATGTCCTCTGCCCATTTCTTGATTGGATTATTTGTTCTTTGGGTATTGAGTTTGTTAAGTTCTTTATAGATTTTGGACACTACTCCTTTATCTGATATGTGGGATGTTTAAACCATTTCCATTAATGTGATTATTGATATGGTTAGATTTTACTTCATAATCTTTGTATGTGTTTTCTGTTTGTCCTGTTTGTCCCTCATTCTGTTTTTATGCTCTCCTGCCTTCTTTAGGTTAATCCAGTATTTTTATTTCCATTGCCTTAGTATCTCCTACTCTTTTATTTTTGTTTTATTGACTGCATTAAGGTTGATAGTATACATCCTTAACTCATCACTGTCTGTCTTCATTTTTTTTTTAATTAACTAAGCTTTCTGCTAAGAGTGGGTCTCAAACTCACAGCCTTGACATCAAGAGATGCACACTCTACCAACTGAGCTATGTCTGCCTTTACATAATACTATAAACTGTTACATATAGGATAATAATCTTACAATAGCATATTTCAGTTTCTCCTTTCCAAGCCTTTATGCTCTCATTGTCACATTTTCCTTTTTTAAAATTTTAGTTGTTTTTTAAACAGCTTTATTAACAAATAATTGACATACCACACAACAGACAAATTTTACTTTTACTCATGTTACGAACACTATAACACATTATTTTTGTTTAAATTGTCAGATATCTTTTAAAGAGATTTCAACAATTAAAAAAACATATTTACTCATTTAATTACCACTTCCAATTCTCTTCATTCCTTTGCTTAGAATTAGATTTCCATCTGGTATAATTTTCTTTCTGCCTGAAGAACATTTTTAGCATTTCTTATATTTGGGTCTGTTGGTGATGACTGTTTTTAGCTTTTGTATGTTTGAAAACTTCTTTATTTCACCTTTATTTTTAAAAGAGATTTTTGCCAGTTCTAGGTTGACAGTTTTTTGTCTTTCAGTACTTGAAAAATGTTGCTTTACTGTCTTCTCATTTGAATTAGTTTTGATGAGAAATCTAACATCCATACCTTTGTTCCTTTGGGTGTAAAATTTCACATACTCCCAACCCTGACTGCTGTTAAATTTTTTTATTTATCACTGGTTTTGATCAGTCTGATTATATTGTGCCTTAGTGTATTCTTTTTCATGTTTCTTATATGTGGGGGTTAACTTCTTACAGCTGTGGATTTATAATTTTTATTATGTTTGGAATGTTTTCAGACATTATTTTAAATATATTTTCTCCCCAAATGTGCCTCACCTTTGGGTCTCAAATTACCCATGAAGTTGTCTCATAGCTCAGTGATGCCACACTTTTCCTTTTCTTGGATTCTTTGTTTTTTCCCCCTCTGTGTTTCACTTTGGATAGTTAGTTGCTATGCCTTCTAGTTCACTAATATTTTCTCCTGTAACATCTGAGCTGTCATTAATCCCATACAGAGTGTTCTTCATTTCATTTGTTATTTTTCATATCTGTAAGATTGATTTGGGTCTTTTATTTCTTTTTCTTTAATTTTGGACACATAAAATACAATTTAATGAACTATTTTGATGTCTTTCTCTGTTAGTAATTACATCTGTGTCATTTCTGGGGCAGTTTAAAGGATTAGTTATCCTCCTTACTTTTTTTTTAAGATTTTATTTATTTATTTGACAGGGGGAGATCACAAGTAGGCAGAGAGGCAGGCAGAGAGAGAGGAGGAAGCAGGTTCCCTGCCAAACAGAGAGTCTGATGTGAGACTCAATCCCAGGACCCTGAGATCATGACCTGAGCCGAAGGCAGAGGCTTAACCCACTGAGCCACCCAGGCGCCCCATTTATCCTCCTTATTTTTTTTTTTAAAGATTTATTTATTTATTTGACAGAGAGAAATCACAAGGAGGCAGAGAGGCAGGCAGAGAGAGAGGAGGAAGCAGGCTCCCGGCTGAGCAGAGAGCCTGATGCGGGGCTCGATCCCAGGACGCTGGGATCATGACCTGAGCCGAAGGCAGAGGCTTTAACCCACTGAGCCACCCAGGCGCCCCTATCCTCCTTATTAAGGACTGTGTTTTCATTTCTCTTTGTAGGTATAGTAATCATTAGATATCATGGATAAATCTTGAGATTTATTCTGGGATGCAGTTATGTTACTTGCAGCAATTTTGATCTTGCCTTTATGTCTTGTTAGGTGATTCCAGAGTGGTATTCATTTAATGGCAATGGTTTCTTTTTTTTTTTTTTTTTTTTTTTTTAATTTTTTTTTATTTATTTGACAGAGAGAAATCACAAGTAGATGGAGAGGCAGGCAGAGAGAGAGGGAGAAGCAGGCTCCCCGCTGAGCAGAGAGCCCGATGCAGGACTCGATCCCAGGACCCTGAGATCATGACCTGAGCCCAAGGCAGTGGCTTAACCCACTGAGCCACCCAGGCGCCCCAACGGCAATGGTTTCTTAACCAGAGACAATTTTCCCCTTTAGGAACATTTGGCAAAATCTAGAGATATTTATTATTGTGATGAATGAGTGTTGATACTAGTAAATATAGGAAAGGAATGTTGTTAAGCATCCTATAGTGCATGAGACCGCACTCCACAGTAAAGGATTATCCAGTTTCAACTATCAGTATAGCCAGGGTTAAGATACCCTGGTCTAAAATTTCATGTTCTCTACTACTGAGGCCCAACTTTCCTGTGCTCTGTTCAATGCCCCGTTAATAATGAGTTCTTCCGCTCTAAATGGTGGAAACAGACACCATTCCTAGAATTAGGTGTGCTTTGGGTACTGTTTCCTCTAATCCTTTTCCCTCTCAATTTTTTTGGATGACTCATTCCCAGATTCTGATTTCATGAATGTTCAAGAGGAATCCTCAGATTTCCAGTGTTCTCTGTAACATTTTCTCTTCTCTCCTGTTCTAGCCTCAGCACTCTAACTGCTCCATTCTTCCCACCCTCAGTTCTGTCTCCTTGACTTCCTGGGCTCTGTCCTTCCCCATTTTGGTGTCTGGTGCTATTGTCCCGAAACTCTCACAAGGCAGTGTGCTGATTTGGAGTTAGGGCTCACCAAGATGGTTTCCTATCTCTCAAAGATCATTGTTTTTCATCCTTGATGTCTGTTGTTTTAAAAACCACTGTTGTATGCATCATGTTTGTTTTTGTTTTTGTTTCATGTTGGAGGATATATACTGTTTCTCCACTCTCTTCTGCCTTGCATTGTTTTTAGAAAGTAGTCATCCTTATTGATTCTCCATATCTATCTCTTTTTCTCTAACTGCTTGTTAAGATTTTCTCTCTATCACTGTGAATGTGGTTTATTCAGTTTGGAAATTTTTCTGTAAATATTTTCTTTCCCCACTCCCATCCCCTCTTGGAAAGTCCAGTTGTTATTAAGCCACTGGAATGTCCCTTACCTTTGTATGACCTTTTCATTTTTTTCTCTCTACTTCATTTTTGTATAATTACTATTGCTTTGTCTTAAACTTAATCATTTCTGTTAAATGTCTAATCTGCTATGAAACCTATCCAGTGTATATTTTGTCTCAGACATGATAGTTTTCATCCCTGGAAATTTGATTTGGGCCTTCTTCACTCCTGCCATGACTACATAGTCATATTGCCATCTCTCATTTTTACCTTAGGTAGTGTAGTTACAACAGCTGTTTTAATATCCTTGTCTACTAATTTTATTCCACATGTTTTATTATTATTGTTTTTTCTGGTTCTTACCATAGCAGTGGGTTGTTCCTTATGCACATGTGCTGAAGACTTATTGGGAAACCCCTGCAGATTTCAGGTTTTCATTTCAAATCTCTTTCTTCTGTCACCTCTGTCTTGTCCATTACCTGCCCTTTTATGTGCTGGCCACGATGGCCTCCCGAAGTGGAGATGAATGACTCTCCTTAAGGCTCTCTGTCTGAACTGCAGCTTGGAAACTGTCTGCAGGAAGTAAGTGTGAGCAGTTGTAGGAATCACCTGGTATTGTTCCTTGTTTGATTATTAGTGCCTGAAGATTGTTTCATACTGGGTTTTGTTTTTTTTTTCATTTTTATAATTGCTTAAGTTTAAATTGATTAAGTGTGAATCTATTCCCCATTACTCCGTCTTGGTTGGAAGCTGAAATCCCCAGATTGGGTTGTCTTTTACCTTTCTTAGATGACTCTCTTTTTCTGGAAGATTGCTTAACTAACTTTCTCTTTGAATTTGAACTTGTTAATAACTTAACCATGATTTATGTCCGTGTCTATTGTTCTGTACTGACTTTCATGGAACATGGTATTTATTTCAAAATGCAGATTTAATCAGTTAACCTCATTAATTTCTTCTTTTCCTGTCTCCAAATTTTATTTTTCCTTCCTTGAACTATTTGAAAACTAAAACGATAAAACCATCACTCATAAATGAGAGGGAATAATCAAGTAACAGGAAAAATTTCAGTTCTAGTGATACGCATTTTATCACTTTGGGGCGGGGGGAGCCAAGGGAGAGAGAGAGAGAATCTTAAGCAGGCTCCACGCCCAGTGCAGAGCCCTGCATGGGGCTCAGTCTCATGATCCTGAGATCATGACCTGAGCCAAAAATCAAGAGTTAGTTGCTAAATGACTGAGCCACCCAGCCACCCTGAGATGTGAGTTTTAAATTAGTTTTGAGTTTGATTTAGCCTCATAAGTTCCTCAAACTATTATTCTAGATTTTGTAAAATACTTTAGTTACCATTTGATAATTAAAAATAGTTTTTAAGGGGTGCCTGGGTGGCTCGGTGGTCTCTTGACCACTTACCTCTTTTCAGCCTAGAATCCTACCATTTTGAGGAATATGGTTTTTGTGAGAGTAGGGTGTTCAAGAAAGTGTTACTGATGTTTGCTTCTGGAATAAAAGAAGGTATGATTAGAGATAAGTAGACGACACATGGTTTGGAGAAGAGTACAACCTTGGAAGAATGGAATGGAATTCATATTTCGAAAGAAATAAGAGTATTTGTATATAAAGGACAAATAATAATCACTGTTTGGGTTTTACATCTCATTTTGTTTGGCCTGGTTGGGTTTTCTACTAAGATTTTTAAGGATGCCATGAATAATAGTTTTTTCTTAGTACAACTGTTACTTAGACTCAGTTACACTTAAATATCTTTGTCAGTTGCTTGAGCAGTAACTAATATCCTTAAAATGAGGTGTTGTTATAAGTTGTAAGAAATATAGTCTAAGAGATCATATATTTGAAAATTTTCTTTTAGCAATGTTTTCTATGAATGTTAGTTGATGAAATGAATGTATGGCAAAATATGTAATTACTATTTTTTTTAGGATTTGGTTTTCTTTTGATAATATTTACCAAAAGATATGCTTGCAACTAAAACTTGGCTAGGAATTTTAAAGTTTGTTTTGATTATGCTCAAAATTTAGTATGTATCATCTGATATTTTTAGCTTTGTTGTAAAAAGATTTGAAAAAGATTCTAGTGAAAGTGAGTGAATTAATCTTATAATGGTAACCTAATAGAAACGAGTAACATAAAAAGAAATGAAAGATAACTATTACTTTAATATGTATGTTTGAGATTTATATCTCACCTCATCCCCCGCCCCGGCCCCAAATCTGTACAGTTGATGATAGGAAAGTTTTACTAACTTGTAGGCAGTTACTTAAACTCATTGTTTTAAATGATAATAGACCATGGGAAAAGGCTTTGTAATATTATATTTTGAAAGCTCTACTTTTAAAATGAATTTGGCAGAGTAAGTAAACTAATGGAATTTTTAAAAATTTAAGTTGTTTTGTAAATGACATCTGATTTAATGATGTCACAATTATTTATGAAACAGAATTCAAAAAACTTCTTGGAATTTATTAATTAATCTTTATAATCATCTGAGATTTTAAGGAGATAATGGTGTTTGAACTATCACTGACTTCATTTTATCTGTGTTCTAAATGCAGTTTTCAACTCTTATGTATTAGAACTCTCGTTATATTGGTGAAATCAGTGATCATCATTTGGATTTGTTCCTGTATTTTTTGCTCTAGTTTTTGACTGTTGTATTCTGCACTGCTTCATTAACTTTACTAAGGGTTAATATGAATTGCCAAGTCTTTATTTGAAAATACCCTTGCACGTGAACTTAAATATTATAAACTCAAAAAAAGAGAGAGAAGAAAATGTGGAGGGTTGGTTTTTTTTTTCTTGTGTTGAGTATTTCTTGTTTGTATATAACTCCTTACACTTAGTATACCCAAATCTTTGTCATACAGTGGTTTAAAACTTTATGTGCCAATTTGGTATACTTTCAAGAAAGTCTAAAACTATGTAGTAAAGACATTTTTCTTTAGCTCAGATTAAATGTAGAGAGATACAAGAAAAAGACTATTAATTATGTTACTTCTTAAGCAATTAGCATTAGAGTTCAATTTTTAACTTTAAAGAATTTTCCATATGTGTATTGATGTTCAGGTAGCTGCACAAATGATTAATGTTTTTACTTCCTCCTTGATAGGGACAGTTTTCGATTCTTGCTAGAAAGTTTTTCAAATGTGAGTGTGATTATGGAAATCCTGTTTTTGTTCATTTCCAGTTTCTCTAGATTTTTGGGGGGTGGGGTGCATTAAATACTAATAACATTGTCACTTTTTTAGGCTAATTTTTGTAGGTAAATATTTTTGTAGATAAATATTTTCTCCCAAGTTGTGCAGTTTAGTCGTATATTCCTGTAATTTTCGTTGTCTTATTTTAGTTTGTTATCAAATATAAAACACTAATAAGGGGAGGGAATATTAAAGTAAGATTATTTTTAGTTAAATAGAATAAACTTTTCACTTTGTAGAAGTAAGATGGTATTGGTTAAAGACGTTTTGAGCTCTAAAGATAAAGATTGAAAATGTTTGTGTTTTGTTCTTGTGGCATTATAATGAAGCCCTGCAATTTTATATGAGGTTAGAAACCACACTATGTGCTAATTGCCTTAGAATGGTAAGAAAATAAACAAGTGTGTAGCACTTAGTTGTTAAGACAGTAGTACTTTATACAGAGCCCCAAATGAATTAACAAACCATCTACTGAAATGTTTCCACTTCCATGTATTTTATTTATGTATTTCAGACCAGTCAGCAATTGACTAAGAAGATCATATGTTCACAAAATTTCTTTAATAAACATGATTAAGGGAGGGAAAATTTTAAAACATTATGATGGCAGTATATATTTTTATGTGTTGTCCTATCTAAAATTTTATGTAAGCTGGACATAAATAATCTAGTATCTGTATGCATAAGTCTGTTTCTCAACATACTTTTCTGTACACATTATAGAGACTTACATCTTACTTAAACTATGTGTTCTGTTGTCTATCCCAGATAAATAAAATAGGTTTTAATCTTTTTATAATAGCTTTACTGAGATATTTATATGACATAAATTTCACCTGTTTAAAGTGTACAATTGGATGATTGTTAGAATATGTACGGAGTTTTGTAACCATTACCATAATCTAATTTTAGAACATTTCACATGACCATAGAAAGAAACTTTATACCCATTAGCAGTTATTCCCCGCTATCCGTGGCCCCTGGATTCAGTCTTATATCTACACCTCTCATAATAATTTCAGTGATACTCAGGTATTGTGGCTACAAATGATATAATTGTTCCTAATTAGACAACAAATTTTTGTTTTTGTTCTTTGACATATGTAATGGAACTTGTGATAAGTCTATTTTGATTTCTTGCTGCTTCCTGTTTCTCTCTTGCACACACTTTAAAAAGTCTTTCAGGCTTTTGTTATTTATTTGTTCTAGATATAATATAACAATGTTTTGGGATCAGTTCCTTAATGTCAATTAATTTTTTATTTGGATGGATGACATACAGTAGATAAAGTTTTTAAAAAATTATATTTGGTAAAATGGGATGAAAAATAAAAAAAAATTTTTTTCTTCCTTCTAATACTTAACTCAGGAAGGCAAGTTCATATATACATTTATATTTGGTGTTACCCAGTTTCAGACCAACACAGGTTTCTCAGCTGTTTAGTATAGCTCATTTGACTCTAACCTCTTCCGTCCATCATGTGTTTTCTCTCTACCCCTTAGAAATAGCTTCTGGAAGCTGGAGGAAACCCTCCAGACTTCTATGACATACTCATACTATCTTTTTCTCTGACATTGTCCTGATATTAGCAAATCCTGCATAGTTGGAAGATGTTATGAAAGATAGATTGCTGCTTTTCCAAATTACATTTTTCTTGTCCTCTATACAGATTTCTGGGACCAATTTTTTTAGTCGTTTTGTATATTCCTTTTAAAAGGATTTCTTTCTTCACTCTAAAAAGAATTTAAGACCACATCATATTATTATAGTATTATTAAATTTAGGGGATATGACAGAAACAGTCACAATCAAATAAAATATAAACTATACAATAACCCACCAAAACCTTCGTAGTTTAACTTTTCCAAAAGGGTACACATGTAATAAAGTTAAAGAGTGCCATGTATTTCATTATTCATTCCTCAAATTACTTTTACAGTTATGTAACTTCTTGTAAGGTTATCATTTATTTAATTTGACAGCTATAATAAACTAAATTGAATCTTTAAAATATTATTTTACTTGGGAATACAGCTAACATTTCTCAGGTAGATTGATATTCTTAGAGTAGTGGTTTTTAATCTTTTTTTGGTTTTGAACCCTCCCACAAAAATTTATTTACTCAAAAGTTTTTCATTTAATTTTTGGAAGTTTACAGATTTCAGAAGACTTTTTGCTAATTCTTGGAGCCCAGTTCAAGAATCTTTATTGTAGCAAATAGTGAATTAACATGATACATATTCCATTACACTTCCATATTTTAAAGTGTCCATTCTGAATTTCTAAAACTTTTTCGATTATGAATATGTATTTACTTTCTTTTTTCAATGAAGAATTGATTTTTGTGAAAATATATTAAAGTGGGGAGTCAGACTCAGTGGTAAGGTGATGTGGTTTCAGGCCAGTGATAAACAGAATTCTGTAACATCATTCAAATATCTTATCTGCTCTCCCCCAAATGTGTATATTTTAACTACCTTAATTAACCAATGGCCTTTTAATGCTATTGCTCTTTTATGAATATTCCCAAATGTCATTTTTATTTCAGTTTGTCATGGTAGTTATTGTGACATTTTCAGGTAGACTTGTAGTATTTTCTCTTCTTCAAATGAGCTGAATTGGGACTATACTTTGTGGGAAGTTTTTCATAAAGTATATAGACATTGCTAAGAATCAGAATGTCCACTGACTTATTAGTTTCACAGATGCTTCCATAATACTTAGTGTACTCTTGGGTATATTAAATTATCATATCCTGACAGCAATCCTGAAACATGCCATTCTTATATAGCCATATTTCTGAGAACTAAAGCAAGGTATCAGCGAACCATATCTGACATTCCATGTTAATTTCCATAACTATTATTACTGGGGTTGGTAGTATTTCTAAGGCATAAAAAAATCTTAATAAACCTACTAAGTAAAAAATGGTAAAATATCTACCTTGTCATTAGGTTTCTAATCATGACTTTTTTCAAGCTCAGTAGACTGATTTGAAAAATAATGATAAAAATCTTTTTTCTGCTATCATGGAATAAAAAATAGTTAATTTAAGTATATAGTATATCAAAACACAATTATTATTGAATTATTCTATTTCCATTGTGTCTGGTGTTCATATTGTGAATGAAAACCTCATTCTGCCATCTCATAGTATATTTACATATACACATGATTTTTGCCTTAAGTAGAAATGAAACAGCTGACAGATACATAGGTTAATTTGTTTTCTTAAATTGCAGCAAGTTGTTCTGTGATTCTTTTGTGTGTTTGGGGCTATTTTGTAGGGAAAGAATTTGTCAAGCAACATTTAAGAGACATTGGCCTTTTGTACCCCTTTCTAAATAAACTTAAACAGAAACCTGTCAACTCAAGAATAAAATATTTCTTTGTAAATTCTCACCTGTAAATTATTGATAATGGAAGGAGCCCCTTTTTAATCCTTATATCCCCCTTCCCCTCAACACAGCTTTTAGATTGTAGATAAACTTCCCAGCTCAGTAATTAACTGAGCTCAGTCATTGCACCCCATATCATGTGATTTTTTTTTTCCAGTGGAATACATTATTAGAGCACTTACACAGCCAGTCTAGCTGCAGCAGCCCAGGCGGCAACAGCAGTGCCATTTTTCACAAAGAAAATGTTGAACAGGAGCCAAATGTTTGGTGGCAGTCTGTTGCTAGGAAATCAAGGTCCTGAGGCGATTAATGACAAAGCAAGCAATAACAAGAAGGCAGAATTACAGATTTAAAAGAGAAAAAAGTGGTTGGTGTTATAATTACCCAAAGAAATCCGCACTCATTAAATTGGCTGTTTTTATGATTGACTTTAATTGGAGGTTAGCTCAGATATTTAGCTCCTTTCCCACCCCTTTAAACACACACAGGCACATAATCTGTAGAACTGCAGACTTGTTTTTCTAAGCATTGAGAGGAGCTTGCCCTGTAATTTGATCCCCACTGACAGATGCATTTTCTATGCTGCCATTTTGAATTAACCTATTGTAGAACAATTTTCTTCAGCCCTGTTGAATAAAACATCCAGTCTGATTACCTCCGATGGATTTGATAGAGTAAAAGAATGTACTTCTCATTGAAGTAGATTGTTTGCATGGACTCTACTGATTTTGAACTTTGCCAATAAGCACAATCATTTGTAATAAATTTTCAAAGAAATTTGTGGGGAGAAGGTAACGAGAGTCACCATTACATAGTTAATGTCAGGGCACCTGCATCAAAACAATAGTATTCTTACAAGATCGTTATTTTTCCAATAAGATGTTCATAGGCGTTTTAAAAATTTTTTCTGAATCTCCATTTAGACTTGATATTTTTAGGAATAGGATCTTCTATTTATGTGCTCTAAAATGATCATTTCCTACCCACCAACAGTATTTTAATTACAGGACTCAATGTGACTCAAAGCACTCAATTATAAAAATATTTTTAACATTTAAGGTATTTAAAATGATATTAAGATCTGCCTGTTACACTCAGTCTGTGATGTGTTTAAAAAAATGATTCTTTTATGTAAATTTTCTGGGATTTGATAAAGTATGTTACCAGAAAAGCATTGATTAGTTTTCATGTACAATACTAGCGGAAGCATCACAGTTTATTTACCTTTCAGAAGGCTTAAGAATAAAGTTACATGATGCCACTGCTCTCCAGATTTCTAATCAAACCCTGGAACAAAAGAGCCAAGCACATTCTATCTGACAATACACACACTGCTAATCAGATGCCAATGCCAAGCTGTCTGCTTTGTTAAATACTTAGCTTCCTAGAGGCAGGAAGACAGCTGCTATAAGTATGATGAAATTTGGTAGTTCATTCTATTTTTACTACCCTTGGGCTACTAAGATAGTGTTAATTTAGACCACCCCAATTGGTACACTTTAGGGAGTTTTTTAAAGAGTTTGTAATTAAAATGATAAAACATCATTATTACATTGAAGACCTTCTGTAAGTTTTACATTTGGCAGTTACCTACTGAGATAACCCCAGCATGTAATTTACAATGATGTAATGGTTGTAATTGCATTTTGGAAAAAAAAAAAAGAGGAACTATAGGAGACAAGTGCTTCCTTCAGAAGTGTTTTGATATCTGCTTCGATTTCATTTAAATCTACTTCTCTCCCAAAATTGCCTACCTATAATTGACTGTAGCAGCCATAAACATTAAGATACTATACAAATATTTTTTAAATGTTATCAACACAGACACTACCACCAGGGGGAGAAAGCTAAACTTAAAGTCTTTAACTGATGTTACTGCCAGCGAGTGGATTGTACTGCTTAGACTAATACAGTTAACCACCTTACAGATGACCCTGCCTTTGGGGACATGATTCTAAAATTGTATGTGAAATCTGTACAGACTTGCCACAGTATTTAAGTGTAAGTAAAATGGAAACTTCCTACCTCGTGTTTTGTTTTGTTTTGTTTTTAACAGAGAGAGTACAGATAAGCAGCCTGAAGATTTTTATTGGTCTTGTATTATCTGTCAATCTATTTGAGGAACTATCCTCTTGAAATAGAATGCTTTAGATCTGTGATACTGGGCAGCTATCAGAGCATATCTGTTAAGATGAAATAATCACATAATTGATATAGCAACACTGAGTAGCCTGTAAGATAGTTTTCTAGCTGATTGTCATTGCAATAGTTTTGTGTTTTAATATCTCTTTACTAAACCATAATAATTCAATCCTAAACATACGTGTGGGCATAGATTATGGATTTTTCCCTGGAAGAACATTTTATAAATGTAGAAAATAGGTGCTTGGGACAAGAACACAACTCTCAACCATGAACAATATCAGAACCGCTCTATTAGTCTCACATGTTTTATAGCAATGCCATGGAAAAACTAATTAAAGAACTTAGGTGACTTTTCTTTAGTCTAGAACTTTAAAGTGAAGATTATAAGCCCTCAATTCTAATAACTTTTAAGCAGTGACTCTCCTTACAATGTTAGGCCTTATTCTGTATAGAATCATGATATTTAATTTTACACCCTGATTTTTAACCATTTCAGATGTTAAAATTACAAAAGGCAGGTCAAATGGTTGACTACAAAGAGGACTCGCATGTTAATTTTTAGGGGTTATAGAACTCTTCTGCATAGTACTGTAGGGTAGATACTTGATTCTGTGCATTTATTAAAGCCCATAGGACTGTAGATCACAAGGAGTTAACTTTAATATATGTAAAATTTTTTAATGTTGTGAATCTTAGGATGTAGTGCAGTCTGTGACAAATGACTGTACCTCCACTGCAAATACATGACATTGCCTCACTGAAGGGGTGGGAGAAAAAAAGGAGCTGACCTAAGTAACTTTGGAAAATGGTGTCTAGACTGGAAAATGTAAAGCTGAAGACAAAAGAATGTTACAGAAACACTGTATTTTAGTTGGTAAATTTGTTTCTTGTAAGGGTATGGGTTAATAATTCTGAACCTGCTTTGCATGTATACTGGGGCTGAACAAATACCTAAATAAATGATGAATGTTGTGATTTAGGTTTCTCACTGTCAGAGAGGGAAATTACAAATAAACAAGAGAATCAAGGGGAGGAGCTAGAGTAAAAACTTGTGGTACTGGATTAGAGTTGGAGATAATCTTGTGAATTTAGGTTTAGCTAATATATATAAATGTATAAATGCAGAAATATTTACAGATACATGCTTATACATGGATTAGATACAGACATATATTTCGTAGTTCTGTCTACTGAGAAGGCTTAGAAGCAGTGAGCGACAAACATACCTCACAGCCTGATCTGGACTTATAAATACCGTTCTCCAATAAAAGGATCTAGAATTCTTGGAGAAATGACTGATTTCTAGGGCTAGGGCAGGGAAAATGCAACATGAACATGGAGTACCTTATATTCCTTTTCCATACACATAGCCCTAATCTGACCATGAGAAAAACATCAGACAGGTCCAAACAGATGGAGATTCTACAGAATACCTAAAGAGTATTTCTCAAAACTTATGAAGGTCATAAAAAAACAAAGAAAGACTGAGAACTTGTCACTCACAAGAGGAGGCTAAGGAGACATGACAGCTAAATACAAAGTGGTTTCTTGGATTGGATCCAGAAGGGATATTAGTGTAAAAACTGGTGAAATCTAAATTAAGTCTAGACTTTAGTTAATAGTAATGCAACAAAGTTGTTTTCAGTTTAGACAAATGGACCATGGTGATATGTTAGCATAGGGCAAACTGGTATATTGGAACTCTCCTTATTATGTTTGGAGTTTTATTGTAAATCTAAAATTACTTCCAAAAAAAATTATTTTAAAGTAAAAAATATGTGTACCTACCATCTATCTTAAGAAACAGAATGTTATTAGGATCTTTGAATCTCTATGTGCTCCTTGTGATCCCATGTTTCTTTCCACCCCAAAGGTAACCATGACCTTGAATTTTATAATTATTATTACCATACTTAATAGCTTAACCACATATGTATCCCTGATCATTCTAATACAGTTCTCCAACTCTCCACCTCTGACATAGTTACCATATCTTTGTCTTCTTTGCTACATTCTTGATACTTTCTCCAGATCTGCTTTATCTTTTGTCTTTAGTGGTGTCTAATATTGTCTTTTATCTGTCCATTGAGTTTTTTTAAGTTTTCATTTCTTTCTCTCAGATCTGCTTCTTTCATCATTTTGATAAACTTCTCACTTCTTTTCCTATTTATAATCATTTTATTTTTGAAAATATATTAAATTTATTATTTTCTGTTTAGTGCCTAGCCTGATACTTAAAACTGCTGCAGTTCTGATTTTGTTGTCTGTTGTTTCTGCTAGCTCTTACTTCAAGCTGCTTCACTTTTTGTGTGTGAGCTCATGTTCATTATTTGTGATAATTTCCGAGGCTGACATGAAGATATGTTTCCAAAGAGAGGATTTGCATTTGAATCTGCCAAGAGCCTGGGGTTACTGTCAACCTGGAAACAGTGGAATAAATTTTAGGCTTAATGTTCTGTGGGCTGCATAGGTAGGGTGAGTTCTAGATCCATAAACTTTCATGAGAGTGGGCTTCTGGTTAAATTTTCAGGGAAGACATTTTTACCTCCACCCAACTTTGAAACAGGTGACTTTCCTTGCTGATTCTTTCTGTGGGGTAGGTGTAGTTCTACTGAGTTCTACTAGGCATGCAGCTTTATAGATCTCCAGTTAGATTCCCTATGTTTAGTGTACCTAGGATTTCACTCCTCAATCTTGGGCTCTGTAGTATGCTGGTAAGTATTTTAAAACTGGTTCTCTGAAAAGGGGAAAAAAAGTCCTTATTTTTAATATTTTTGAATTTTATATCATGGCTGATTTCAAGCTACCAATGTGAAGTTACTGAACATGAATTTGGGTAAAGATATGTATAGTTAGCTTTCACAAGCTGGCTCCAGCAACCACTGCCAGTTCTCTCTACATGGCTGTGAAAACTGAAGCTCAGTTCATGGGTTGGCCATATCCCCTGAATAAAAGACATTTGAGTGTTTGCTTACCTCCCTAGATTTCCTTTTTTTTTTTTTTTCCAATTTATTTATTTTCAGAAAAACAGTATTCATTATTTTTTCACCACACCCAGTGCTCCATGCAAGCTGTGCCCTCTATAATACCCACCACCTGGTACCCCAACCTCCCACCCCCCTGCCACTTCAAACCCCTCAGATTGTTTTTCAGAGTCCATAGTCTCTCATGGTTCACCTCCCCTTCCAATTTACCCAAAAGCACATACCCTCCCCAATGTCCATAACCCTACCCCCCTTCTCCCAACCCCCCTCCCCCCAGCAACCCACAGTTTGTTTCGTGAGATTAAGAGTCACTTATGGTTTGTCTCCCTCCCTATCCCATCTTGTTTCATTTATTCTTCTCCTACCCACTTAAGCCACCATGTTGCATCACCACTTCCTCATATCAGGGAGATCATATGATAGTTGTCTTTCTCCATTTGACTTATTTCGCTAAGCATGATACGCTCTAATTCCATCCATGTTGTCGCAAATGGCAAGATTTCGTTTCTTTTGATGGCTGCATAGTATTCCATTGTGTATATATACCACATCTTCTTGATCCATTCATCTGTTGATGGACATCTAGGTTCTTTCCATAGTTTGGCTATTGTGGACATTGCTGCTATAAACATTCGGGTGCACGTGCCCCTTTGGATCACTACGTTTGTATCTTTAGGGTAAATTCCCAGTAGTGCAATTGCTGGGTCATAGGGCAGTTCTATTTTCAACATTTTGAGGAACCTCAAAATGCTGTTTTCCAGAGTGGTTGCACCAGCTTGCATTCCCACCAACAGTGTAGGAGGGTTCCCCTTTCTCCGCATCCTCGCCAGCATCTGTCATTTCCTGACTTGTTGATTTTAGCCATTCTGACTGGTGTGAGGTGATATCTCATTGTGGTTTTGATTTGTATTTCCCTGATGCCGAGTGATATGGAGCACTTTTTCATGTGTCTGTTGGCCATCTGGATGTCTTCTTTGCAGAAACGTCTGTTCATGTCCTCTGCCCATTTCTTGATTGGATTATTTGTTCTTTGGGTGTTGAGTTGTAGATTTCCATTTTACTTTGTTTTGGCTTTCTGGGTATTCTCTGTCAACCAAGAAATCGATTTAAAACAAAAAAAGATTCTTTTGATTTCAGTTTTTAACTTATCATTTGTTGTTTTTAGCAAAACGACTGTGTTATGGTACTTAATCAGCTTTACTGTCAGAAATGGAATTCCTTCTTCCTGTTTTCAAGTATAATTTATTGTTTTTTATTTATAAACATAATACATGATGATTACGTTAAACTTCAGAAATAGAAAAATGAAGAGAATGTTAAAATCCCCCACAGTCCCATCATACATGTTTATATTTGTGAATACTTGTCTTTTTTAGTTTTTTACAATTTGCATCATATTGTCTATTTCATATGATTTTTATTTCTTAATATTTAATGAATGTTTACTCATGTCATTAAATATTCCTCCACTATATCCCCCACACCAGTTACACATGAAAGTAAAAATAAAAGTCTACACACATGAGAATTAATTTAATCCAGGAATCTTTTTAGCATATAAAAATAATTTTCCTAAGATTTTTCATTGCAGCATATTAATACTTGCAAAATACTAGAAACTATATAAATGACCAATGAGGAGATTGGTTGAATAAACTATGGTACTACAGTAGACCACTATGGAATGATTTCCAAGAAATGTTAGTTCACAAAAGGAAAGCACAAAAGAGCATTTATAGTGTTACCTTTTATTTAAGAAAAACGAAAAGTAAGACATGCATATTTGCAGGAGGGTAAAACAGAATATAACAAAATGAGTAATTTCATGTGGTAGAAAAGAAAATGCAGTGGAAAAGATGTGGGAGGGCATGAAACTTCTTGGGGGTATATTTTTTGGTAATGACAATAGTGTATTAATATCATACATATTCAAAAGTTTAAGTAAAAATGTTATCAGTAGGAAATGGGACCTAAAACTGTAAGCACACTGAAACAAATGAACTTAATTGGCAAAAGTGAAATGAATACTATAGTCACAGTGAAGATAAAAATGAAGGGAAAGGAGAAGGGAGGACTTATCCAAGTAATTTTTATGAGCACAATGTTGGACTATATAGATCTTCAGTTTGGGCCAGAGTAGCAAAGGAGAGAATTATTACAAAAACAAATCCTGGGTTTTTTTTTTATTATTACAAAAACAAATCTATTTACTACATTCATTTATGTTAGCGGTATGGGCAAACTAATTCTGAAACTTTTTGAGCATGTGAGTAAATGAGTTGATATCATTAGGGGCCTGTGTTCTCATTGTGGAAAAAGGACAGACAGTATGAAGTGGGAGAATACGGGAAAGAACACTGTGGTGGATGGATTATGTTAGGGGTATCTGTAAATATGTAATGAATTTCTCTTTGTTGTTACTGTATAGAAATCAGATTGTTATATATTGATATTTTATCCTCCATCTTGACTGAATTTTTAAATTTTAACAGTTTTGGGTGGAATCATTAGGATTTCTATATAAAATATGTTACCTGTAAATAATAAGAGATTTACTTCTTCCTTTTGGATTTGGATGCCTTTTATTTCTTTTTCTTGCCTAATATCTCTGGCTAGGATTTTCAACACTATAGAATAAAAGTGGTGAGAGTGTATGTCTTTGTCTTGTTTCTGATATTATAGCAAAAGCTTTCAGCATTTCATCATTAGGTATGATAACTGTGGGCTTGTCATATGGATGGATGTATAGATGTACTGTATGGATGTACGTTCTGTCTATACCCACTGTTATAAAAGTTTTTACTCTTTACTGTATGGATGTACATTCTGTCTATACCCACTGTTATAAGAGTTTTTATTATCATAAATGGTGTTGAATAATGTCACATGCTTTTCCTGTACTTGTTGAGATGATTGTGTGATTTTTATCCTTTATTTTGTTAGTGTGTGTCATGTTTAACGATTTGTAGATGTTTAACCATATTTGCATCCCCAGAATAAAAGCCACTTAATCGTGATGTATGATCCTTTGAGTGCCATGTTGAATTTCATTTGCTAGTATTTCATTGAGGATATTTGCATCTACGTTCTCAAGAATATTGGACTGTAATTCTTCTCTTATGGTGGTCTTATCTGGTTTTGGTGTCAGGGTAATGCTGGCCCCATAAAAAGAGTTTTGAAGTATTTTTTCCCACCTCCTTTTTTTTTTTTTTAAGTTTGAGAAGGATAGGTATTAAATCTTCTTTAAATATTTGGTAAAAGTCATCAGTGAAGCCCTCTGGCTTTAGACTTTTGTTTGATGGCAGGTTTTTGACTACTGATTCATTCTCCTTACTAGTAATGGTCTATTTAGATGTTCCATTTCTTCATGATTCAGTCTTGGAAAATTAAATGTTCTTAAGAATTTATCCATTTTTTTTTCCTACTTCCGATTTGTTAGCTTATAATTGTTCACAGTAGTTTCTTGTGATCCTTTTGATTTCTGTGGTTTCAGTTGTAGACTCATCTTTAGTTTCCACTTTTATTTGAATTCTCTAGCTAACGGTAGTCTTGTTTAGCTTTTCAAAGAACTATCTTTTCGTTTCATTCATATTTTCTATTATCCTTTTCATCTGTTTCTTTATTTTTTTTTTTTTTAAATTATCTCTACGTGCAATGTGGGGCTTGGGCTTACAACCCTAAGATCAAGAGTCACATGCCCCACCAACTGATCCAACCAGGCACCCCTCATCTGTTTCATTTACTTCCACTTTGATCTTTGTTATTTCCTTCCTTCTATGAACTTTGAGCTCATTTGTCATCTTTTTCTATTCTTTCAGGCGTGAAGTTAGATTATTTGGTATTTTTATTGATTCGAGAAGTAGAACTGTGAACTTCCTTCTAAGAACTGCTCTTCTTTCATTCTTTAGATTTTGGAAGTTGTATTTCCATTTTCATTTGTCTGCAGGCATTATTTGATTTCTCCTTTGATTTCTTTGTTGATCCATTGGTTATTCAGTAGTGTATTGTTTAATTTCCACATGTTTGTGATTTTTCTAGTTTTCTTGTCTTACAGCATTGTGGTCAGAATACATGTGTGATGTGATTTCAATGTTCATAAATTGATTGAGACTTGTATTGTGGCCTAACATATAATCTATCCTAGAGAATAGTCTATGTGCACTTGAAAAGAATATGTATTCTGCTGCTTTTGCATGAAATGTTCTGTGTATATCTGTTATGTCCATCTGGTCTGTCATTTAAGGCTGATGTTTCCTTAATGATTTTCAGTGTGAAAGATCTTTTTGATTTAAGATCAATTGATTTAAGTGAGGTATTAAAGTTCCCCAATGTATTGCTGCCCATTTCTCCCTAATGGTCTGTTAATACTTGATTTTTGTATTCAGGTGCTCCTGTGTTGGGTGCATAAATATTTACAACTGTTCTATCCTCTTGTTGTATTGACCCCTTTTTAATTATGTAATGCCTTTCTTTGTCTTATATTCTTTGTTTTAAAGCCTGTTTTGTCTGATAAAATTATAGCTACCGTAGTTGTCTTTTGATTTCTATTAACATGGAACACATTTTTTTCCATCCCTTTATTTTCAGTTTATGTGTCCTTACATCTTAGGTAAGTATGTTGTAAGTAGCATATAGATGTGTTGTTTTTTTCTTTTTAAATCCATTCAGCCACTCTTTGTCTTTTGATTGGTGAATTTAGTCCATTTACATTTAAAAGTATGTTCTTACTACCATTTTGTTAATTGTTTTCTGGATGTTTTGCAGTTCCTTTGTATTCCTTTATTCTCTTGTTATCATCTCTTCTGGTGATGACTTTCTTCAACCACTTCTACGTGTTATGCTTAGATTCCTTTATATTATATTTTATGTACCCACTACAGGATTTTGCTTTGTGGTTACCACAAGGCTCACATATAATAGCCTGTGTGTGTGTATGTGTATGTGTATATACACATATACATATATAACATATAAAATATATATTAAATATAATATATAATACACATAAAATATATATTATTTATTTATATTTATTATTTGTATTTATTTATATTAGTTTCTTTTAATTTGATAACATGTTAAGTTTGAATGCATTCTAGAGCTCTACATTTTTATTTCTCTCTCCCCCAACATTTTATGATTCCAATGTCACATATTACATCTGTTTATTTTGTGTATCCCTGAACTGATTATTGTAGTTATGGTTATTTTTACTACTTTTGTATTTTATCCTTCGTAATAGCTTTATAAATGATTAATCCCCTGCCTTACTGTGTATTTACACTTACCAGTTAGATTTCTACTTTTGTATATTTTCTTTTTACTAATTAATCCTTTCCATTCAGCTTAAAGAAGTCCCTTTAACATTTCTTGTAATACCAATTTAGTGGTAGTGAACTCCTTTAGCTTTTGCTTGTTTTGAAAACTATCTTACCTTCAATTCTGAATGTAAAGTATTCTGGGTTGGAAGTTTTTTTCCCATCAGCACTATGCATATCTCTTACTACTCCCTCTGGTCTGCAAAATTTCTATTGAACAGTCTCCATATAGTCTTAGGGGGGTTTCATTGCGCATAACAAGTTGTTTTTGTCTTTTTGTCTTTAAGATTCTCTCTTTATCTGTAACTTTTGACATTTTAATTAGAATGTGTCTTGGTATGGGTTTCTTTGGTTTCTTATTTGCAACTCCTTGGACTTTGGGATCTGGACATCAGTTTCCTGCCCCAGGTTAGGGATATTTTTAGCCATTATGTTTTCAATAAATTTTCTGCCCCTTTTTTCTCTCTTCTCCTTTTGGGAACTCTAAAATGCAAATGACATTCCATTCAATATCTCCCTTAAGCTATCCTCACTTTTTAAATTTTTTTTTTCTTTCTGGTACTCTGGGTGAGTTCTACTGCCCTGTCTTTTAGATCACTGATCTTTTCTTTTACTTCTTCTAGTTTATTCTTCAGCTTCATTATTGTACTCATCAGCTCTGTAAATTTTGTTTCATACTTTCTTATATTTTCTGTCTCTTTGTTGAAGTTACCACTGTGTTCATTCATGCTTCTCCCAAGGTCAGTGATCATCTTTATGGCCATTACTTTGAACTTTTTTTTTTTTTAAATATTCTTTATTTATTTATTTGACAGAGAGAGAGATCACAAATAGGCAGAGAGGCAGGCAGAGAGAGAGAGAGGAGGAAGCAGGCTCCCTGCTGAGCAGAGAGCCTGATGCGGGACTCGATCCCAGGACCCTGAGATCATGACCTGAGCTGAAAGCAGAGGCTTAACCCACTGAGCCACCCAGGCGCCCTACTTTGAACTTTTTATTGGGTAAATTACTTATCTCCCTATCATTAAGGTTGTTTTTTTCCCCTGAGATTTTCTCTAGTTCTGTATTGTGAAACATAGTCCTAGGTTTCCTCATTTAGTTGACTCTCTGTTAGTTTCTATGTGTTAGCTAAAATAGCTGCCTCTCCCGGTCTTGAAGGAATGATTTCCTCTATGAGGTGTAACTTACTTTTGAGCTTTTCCCTAGCTTATGGTTGTCTCTCAAGACTTTGTGATTGTGTAACCTACCTTACTTATTCTTGATAAGTCCCAGTCATTGAGGTTGTGCCAACACCTGTCAGTGTTCAGAAGGGGGGGATCTCAGTCAGTACCTAGGTTGGAAGCCAGACCCTCAGGCAGCAGCTTTTAGATTTAGTACCATCCTTCCAAATATTTGGTATAAAACTTGGTAATAAAGGCAGCAGCTTTTAAAGTATGCAATAATATACAGTCCTTTGGCACCCTAGTCACAAACCCTGCTGGCCTCCAGAACAAGTTATCTGGAGGTGTCCCTTGGGTGACAGTTGCAAAAAAACCTGTGGCTTTAGATGAATGGAGAATCTTCTTCTGGGGAGGTACCAGTAAGCCAAGAGACAGTTCAAAGATGGGAACCCCTGGCCTATTTTCCCTGAGACTACCTCCAAAGCATCTAGATGTGTGGCAAAACGGAAGCTTGCCCCTCAGGCTGAAACTCGAGGACAAGTAAATAAGCCTTTCTCACAGAAAGATTGGGATGTGTTTCAGTCTGTTGCCTGAGTAGTGCCCTGGGTGTGGTAGCCTGCCAAAAACTGTCTCTCATACTTTCTTATACTGTAACTGATTGTTACAGTCCTTTGGAACCCAGGAGCTCAAGCTTCCCTGGCCACCACAGCCAAGTGTTCAAGGAGTGTCCTCTGTGTGGTCTGCTCATGCCTGCTAATTTCAGTGAGGCAACAATAAAGTGAGGGCTTGCACTCACCTGCTTGCTTTCTTAGTCTATAGGAAAGCATAGGGCCAGGATGTACTGCTGACACTGCCATTGTAGAGGAAAAGCACAAAAATGGTACCTACCAGAGCTTCCATCCTGGAGAGAGTCCCAACAAGCCCCTGCCCCTCCAGCAGACACTCTGAGATTGGCAAAATGAATCTCCTTTACATATAGCCTACATACTTTCAAACTACTATGTTGCAGTGGCCACAGGGCAGGTCAGTGTGCAGAAAAGCCCTTTAAGAAAAGCATCTAAGTTCCTTTATTGCCCTTTGAGTCTCCTAGACGTGAACCCCAGTGGTTGTCAAAGCCAGATATTTTGGGGACTTATCTCTCCTCTGCAGGTCAGGCATTGGGGTGCCTGCTATGGGGCACAAACTCATTTGTTTATCAAAGAAATTCTGTTTTTGAGATGCCTCTCAATCATTGGTTGCCACATCAGGGATGGGGTTTTTGATGAGGCTGCATCTGTGCATCTCCTATCTGTTTCAGTGTGTCCCTTTACCACTTGTTGCAAAAAAAAAAAGCTCTACAGCTAGTTTTCAGGCCTTTTTCAGATGGGATTTTTCTATATGTATATGCTGTATGTAGTTCCATATGTAGATTCAGTGTGTCCATGGGAAGAGGTGAATTCACAGTCTTCCTATGCCACTATCTTGGTCCACCCTTCTTCCACCTACTTTTCTAGGAAAACATTTTTTAAACTATTTATTTAGGAAACTGATTTTGTGTTAATTATGAAATGTCTTATTACATTGACTAAATGCCTCTTATAGTACTAAATTATGTTACCTAAAATCACCTTCAGATTTAACACATGATAGTAGTTCAATATGTAGTTGTCTATATATAGTTCCTATGCATATTATAGTTAATATATACACATGTAGTTTATACATAGTTGTGTGTATATAATTGTATCTTCCAATAAAATATCTGTGTTCTTTCCATATGAACTGTTTTTATATGCATGTGAAATATGATTAGAATTATTTGAAGATAACTGCAAATTCTTCAGACAAGTGTCCTTATTACCATAATTCATATCTGTGGTAGAAGTAGGGAAAGGAGAGATTAAAAATATACCTGTCAGCTCTTTCAATCATGTTGAGTGTAATATTAATGTATTTTAAGCCAAGAAAATTTTTATGAAAAGAAGGAACTCTAATATACAGGAAAAATTTTTGTTACAAACCATAATCAATTTTGCAAATATAAAAAGAAAGTTTGATTAGAGGTGTTCTTAAACTTGGAGATTTAGAAGAGTGATTTTATCAGTATACTATCAGCACTTATCTCACGAGCTTTCATTTGTTCCTTCAACAAATGTTTATTAAATGTTTATCATGTACCAGGTTATTTTAGGAATTAAGAATACAGTTGTGAATAATAATCATATTTCAACGGAGAATAAATAGTCAGCATTTTCTGACTATTGTTAGAATAGTCAGTTAAGAATTGTTACGGATAATAGATATTTATATAGCACTTACTCTGTGCTACATACCATTCTAAGACTTTTAAATATATTAATTAATTTACTTCTAATAACCTTATGAGGGTAGTAGGCACTACTATTTCTACCTCCGTTTCATAGATGAAGAAACAGAGGCATGCAGATGTTAGTTAACGTGCTTCATGTCTCAAAGCTGGTAATCTGCCAACCCAAGATTTGAAACCACTGGGACACCTCTGGTGTCCAGTCTCTTTTTCCTTTTTTTCTTTTTTTTTAGGTTAAAAAAATTACTTATTTGAGAAAGAGTGAGAGCATGAGTGGGAGATGGATAGAGGGGGAGGGAGAAGCAGACTCCTTGCTGAGCAGGGAGCCTGACGTGGGACTCGATCTCAGGACCCTAAGATCATGACCTAAGCTGAAGGCAGGTTCTTAACTGACTAAGCTGCCCAGGCACCACCATTTTTTCTTTTAACAAAATTTTCATTTTGAGATAATTGAAGATTCACATGCTGTTATAACAAATAATACAGAGAAGTTTTGTAAATGATGTAGTTGAAACAATGTAAGTTTGTCTCTCACAGTACTCAGGGTTGGGATGTCCTAGATCAGGGGGGTAACATGGTTGAGGTTTTTTTTTTTTTTTTTTTTTTTTAATAATTTTTTTTTCTTTAATTTGACAAAGAGAGATCACAAGTAGGCAGAGGCAGGGGGTGGGAGTGGCAGGGTAAGGGGGGGAAGCAGGCTCCCTGCTGAGCAGAGAGCCCAATGTGGGGCTCAATCCCAGGACCCTGAGACCATGACCCGAACCAAAAGCAGAGGCTTAACTCACTGAGCCACCCAGGCGCCCCACATGGTTGAGTTCTGATAAGGGTTCTCTTCCTAGCTTGCAGAGGACTGTCTTTTTACTGCAGTCCTACATAGTAGAGAGAAATGTTAATCTCTCTTGCCCTTCTTATAAGGGTACTAATCCCATTCACGAGGACCTACTCTTAGGACCTAATTACTTTCAAAGACTCCCACCTTCAAAAACATCATATTGGAGATTAGAACTTCAATATATAAATTTGGAGGGAAACAAACATCCAGTCCATATTACTCATGTTGCCCCTTTATAGCTATATCCTTTTCCCTTCTACCCCTAGGCCACCCATCCCCCAGCACATTCCCTGGCAACCACTAATCCATCTTCCATTTACGTAACTTTGTCATTTTAAGAATGTTGTGTAGATGGAATCATGTAGTATGTCACCTTTTGAGACTGGCTTTTTTTTTTACTCACCCTAATCCTCTGGAGATTTATCCAGATGGTTCCATGTATCAGTGGTCCGTTCCTTTTGTTTTTTTTGTTTTTTTTGTTTTTTTTTTTTTTCCCAATTTATTTATTTTCAGAAAAACAGTATTCATTATTTTTTCACCACACCCAGTGCTCCATGCAAGCTGTGCCCTCTATAATACCCACCACGTTCCTTTTTATTAATAAATAGTATTCCATGGTATGGAAGTGCCGCAATTTAAGTATTCGTTCATGAAAGGACCCCTAGGTTGTTTCTTGTTTGAGACTATTACAAATAAGCTGCTGTAAACATTTGTTTATATTTGTTGTCGTATCTCTGATATGCCTCTAAGTGTCATCCATCACATTCTACCATCACTCAGTAAATAGAGAGTGGCTTGCTGCTCAGGTGACATTGAGCAGAGACCTAAAGTAAGTGAGGGAAAAAGTCATGTAGCTATTTGGGGAAAGCATGATTTAGGCAGAGGGAGCAAGTGCCTTGAAGTAGGAATATGCCTGGAGTATTTGCGACACAGGAAGGAGGACAGTGAGGCACAAAACAAGAAAATGGAAGGAGATGAGCTCTGAAAGGCAGATGTGAGTCAGATCTATGAGATATATAAGGTTTTAAATTTTCCTATAGTAAAAGGGGCAACCATTGAGGAGTTTGCGTAAAGGAGTGGCATATTCTTAATTATATTTTACAGTCACTGCACCTGCTGTATAGAAAAATAGATCACGCTTGGGCAAGGGAAAACAATTAGGGGCTGTTATAATAGTCCACATAATACATGGTGGCAGCTTACACTACTGGTGGAGGTATTAAAGATGGAACAGTTTTTGGATATACTGTGAAGTAGATCTCACAAAATTTTTTGATGGGTTGATTGTTGGATATGAGAGAAGGAGAGGAAGAAGGATGATCCAGTTTACCAAGTCAGAATTGTATGTGAAAACCAGTAGGTCACCTTATTCATTCATAGTAGAAAATATAATTATCACACAAACCCAAATGTTTGTGTCTGCTTAATCTGCACATTGTCTTTCTGTAGATAAATTTAAGTTGGAAGCTAAATATTTTCTCTATGGAGTCAGAATAAGAGGACTTGAATAAATTAATACCATCTAAATATGTTACATGTATCTCATCCTTAGGAACCTAAAAAACAAATGTCCATTGATCAAGTCTTCCTGAGCTCGTTTTTAACAAGTAGTATTTAACCGTTGCCTTTGTCCCCCTTTCATAACCTGTCAACATTAATGCCACTGCTAACCTCAGCATAATCTTTTCTCTAGATTTCTGAATATATTCAAACAGGCCATATTGCATATCTCATCCTATTTTGTTGTGTTATGATTGACTAAAAGATGGTATTAGTATTTCTTATTTCATTTTTTTTTGTTTTTACTTTTTTTTGAAGTTTACTTACGTAATCTCTACACTCAGTGTGGGGCTTGAACTCATGACCCCGAGATCAAAAGTCACATGCTCTTCAAACTGAGCCAGTGAGGCACCCCTTTATTTCCATGTCTTTGAGGGATGTCTCACATTGCATCCTTTTACTAACAACAGTGATAAATAACTATAGGCAATTTTTTTCATTTGGATAAATTTAACACTGCTATTAGTATTATTAAAACTTCTTTTAGTGATATTCATCCAGAATTGTCAAGGACAGTAGTGTATCTTAAAATATTAAGTGCTCAGTTGGTTAAGCATCTGCCTTCAGCTCAGGTCATGATCCAAGTGTCCAAGGATCAAGTCCTACATCAGGCTACTTGTTCTGCAAGAAGCTTGCTTCTCCCTCTGCCTGCTGTTCCCTGCTGCTTCTCTCTCACACACACACACAAATAAATAAAATCTTTTAAAAAAATATTGAGTGGAACTATCTCTACATTGTATTCTTTTAGTATCGATGTAGCTATATAAAAATGTTTCAAATTTGTAGTCTTCTTTCATCAATTCCATGAATATAATCAGTTCTTCTTCATGTCTTAAGTTTATTTACATTATCTGTTATTTGTTGGACTTTTATATGGGTCTCTTCTATGGTACATTTATTTCCTTTTATTTTAGTTGACTCCAAACCTTGATGTCTTTTAAATGCATATAGATATTTGTAATAATTTTACCACTTTTGGACCTGCTGTGTATCATCATTAACAACCTTCTTTTTTTATTTCTACTTTTTTAGAGTGTGAGAAATCTTATTAGGTAGGTATCATTTTTAGAAAAGAGTAAGTAGGTGCACCTGCGTAACTCAGTTAAGGATCCAACTCTTGATTTCAACTCAGGTCATTATCTCAAGGTCATGAGATCAAGCCCCATGTTGGGCTCTGAGCTCAGCACGAAGTCGGCTTGAGTTTCTTTCTCCTTCTCCCTCTGTCCCTCCCCTTGCTCATGCTCTTCAAAAATTAAATGAATGAATGAATGAATAAATAAGTAAATAAATAAATCCATCCTTATGAAAAAAGGAAAAAAGGAGTAAATAAGTCAAGGACTAAATATTTTGGTGTTTGACTACTCTGGGACCTTTTCTGCTTCCTAATTTTCATTTGTACTCTGCAATCTTGAGATTTCCTTTCATTAACTGTAAGGCTTTATTCAACAAGGTGACTCACCAGGAGTTCCATGTGTTTTTTAGTTGGAAGCCCTTTGCTTCATTGCGAGCAAACACTGCCCATTAATTAGCAATCCAACATAGAATTATTGTGTTGATGAGTAAATTAGCAAAATGGATCATCCATAAGTGTTTATACTGCAAACAGTGAATCAGAAATGTCATAATCTATTTCATTAAGAAATTTACATACACATCAGATTTTAGAGTGCTCATTCATGATGAAAGTCTACTTCCACACTGTTTGTGTTTGGAAACATTCAATAGCCAGTCTTGAATTTAAAAATTTAATTGAATGCTTAAAGAATTACAAGTGTTCCTTTCCTTAGCTCTAATGCTAACCAGAGTGCTTTTCTAAACTGCTGAGAATGGACTGAAGATTCTGCTGAGGGCTGTAGATACTTATCTGCCTAATTGAGCCATCATTTGTTGACATGAGGAAAACCACGTGACCTGCTTTAATGCATTTCTCAGAAACAGCAGGAGGCTAGAATGTAGTTCATCCAAAAGTAAAACCAGCAGCAATATTAGACATGTGAAAATAGCATTGGTTATGGATGGTTTTGGTAAAAAGAATAGTAATATAAAAGCATATAATCATATAAACAGTATAGAGAGTGATTTTTAATCTAAATTATTTTGAATCTAAATGTTTTCATCATTTAAGTTATTGATTCAATAACTATTTACTGATGTTTGCAATTGCTTGGTATGTTAAGGAAGTTGTTGCTTGTCAAATTTATTTATGGGGGTGCCTGGGTGGCTCAGTGGGTTAAAGCCTCTGCCTTCGGCTCGGGACTTGATCCCAGGGTCCTGGGATTGAGTCCCGTATTGGGCTCTCTGCTCAGCATGGAGCCTCCTTCCTCCTCTCTCTCTCTGCCTGCCTCTCTGCCTACCTGTGATCTCTGTCTGTCAAATAAATAAATAAAATCTTTAAAAAAAAACTTATTTATGTAAATTAGTGGTAAAATTTGAAATTACTGCTATATCATAGAGTGTTAAAGCAATGAAGTTTTTTTTAAAGTTTTTGAGTAGTAGTAAGTAAGTAAGAAGTAGTAAGATCAGAACTGTGCTGGCTAAATTAACCTGACCTGCGTTGAGACAAATGACTTAGAGGAACCCTAATTAGAAAAGTGTTACTTTAGTCTAGGTCAAGGCAAGAGAGATAAGGATGTTAACTAAGATATCAGTAAGAAAGGAAAGAATGCAAGAGCTTTTGGAAAAGAATGTGGGTGGCAGACTAAAACAAGTTAGAGGTTATGGTCTTGGATAAGTTGAGAGAATATGGCTCTGTTAAATCTAGAGGAAGAAATCACTGTGAGATATATAATGAGTTTATTTTAGGACATGTTGAAATGGAAATGCCAAATTACCCATAGGTAATCTAAAATATAACTCTGGCTCTTGGGAAGTACATCACAGTTGAACGCAAAGATTTGGGTGTCCGCTATAATGGTGGATTTGGCAAAGCTTCTAGAGTATTGAGATTATCAAGAGAAAGAATATAGGAAGAAGAATACCAAAAGCAATACCTCAAGGGATGTTTCCTAAATGAAGAAGAAAAATTAAAACCAACAGAGGATATAGAATGATAGCTATGAAAGATAAGAGTTCATCACTGAGTAAACTCAGTAGTAGACCTTGATTATACCACTGGTGATAGTTAAAAAAAAAAATCACTAGGCCAAAGTATGGTCTGGGAAAGATTTGATTCCAGTCTGCAGTTAGTTAAATATAGAAATTGAGAGTAAGTATTTAGAAACTTCTTAGCAAGTTGACATTGCCCCCAACATCCAGGTGCATGATCATTGGATTCCTCATTGAGCAGGAAATGGACAGCTACAGTGGTGGAAAACACCTGTGATGAGCTTCTTGTGGCATAATCTGTACATGAGTCATACACAGAAACACCATATATGGGTCCAGGTTGGAATGGGTTAAAATAACCAATTTGTCCTTTGCCACAGAGAGTTTGAGAAGTACTACACCAGAGAGACAATGAGACTTACCAGATTGCATGAAGTTAATGAGTGCTGGTGAGAGGGTAGTTTCACTTAAAGACAAAAGAGATTGGCAGTTGTAATATCTTGAAAAAGATACGATAGAACAGAGGAGTGTAATGATACAATATGGAAAAATGATAACTAATGGATAGAATTAGATCAAAGGCATATAGATAAATGCTTTATCCTTGAGAAAAAAATGTACACTTAGTCAATATTTTATGTGTGCTCTAGAACATCTCTAGGTATCTATACCATTTAATTTGATCTTCAAAGGAATCTGGTCAGTTATGTGGAATATAACTGGTATAATTCATTACATTTACTTGTAAAGAAATGAGACAACAAATTTTAAGTGTCTTATCCATGACCACATGGTGAGAGGTTGGAAATATATTCATTCCTAGTTCTATACTATATCTACTATGAGTCTGGAAATAAGGACAGAAAAATGTTTGAGGAAAATAATGGCTGAAGACTTACCAAACTTATTGAAAAACATTAATCTACACATCTCAGAAGCTCAATGAATACCAAGTAGGATAAGTGCAAGACACATAATAGTCAAATTTTTGAAAGACAACAGAGGGAATCGTGAAAGCAGCAAAGAAGAAAAAGCCATCATGTAAAAGGAACGCCAATAAGATTTTTAGCTCACATCTCATCGGAATCAGTTAAGACCAAAAGGCAGTGAGATGACATATTTAAAGTGCAGAGAGAAAAAATTCATCAATAAATAATCTTCGTCCAGCAGAAAGATCTAAAAAATGAAGGCAAAATACTTTCCTAAATAAGCAAATTTAAAGAATTTGTTGTTAGCAGATCTGCCTTACAAAAAATGGCTAGAGAATTTTTCAAGCTGGAAGTGACAACAGATAACAATTCTCATTTATACACAATAAAACAAAGTGTACTAATAAAGGTAATAATGAAAGACATTGCATATTTTCCTCAAATCATTTAAAGGCAAGTTCATACAAATATATATATCTATATATATATATTAAAATGTATAAACTTTTGGGGTGATAAATTTTATATAGTATATAAAGTTGTATTCTTTTTTTAGAAGATTTTATTTATTTATTTGACACAGAGAGAGACAGTGAGAGAGGGACCTGAAGCAGAGGGAGTGGGAGAGGGAGAAGCAGGACTCCCGCCAAGCAGGGAGCCCAATGTGTGGCTCAATCCCAGGATCCTGGGATCATGACCTGAGCCTAAGACAGACACTTAACAACTGACCCACCCAGGCCCCCTAAAGTTGTATTCTTATCTCTATAACATATCAGAATGTAATATGTATAACAATAACAGCACTAAGGAGGTGGGTGACAACAAAGCTGTATTGAAGTAAGAAAATTACATTAGATGGTGACCTGAACCCACAGGAAGAAATGGTCAACAAACTCTATAAACACATAATTTCCCTCCTTTCTTCTCTAAAATCCATAAAACTTTATACAATAATATGTAATAGCAATTCATATAGACTTAATGTATATTGTAACATGTAGACAATATGTGTAATAATAGTAACACAAGAGAGGAGGGAATAGTGCTATATAGGAATAAAGTTTCTATATCTTACTGGAATCAAGTTTATATAAATCTGAAATAGATTATGATAAGATGTATATTATAAGTCTTAGGCCAACCAATGAGAAAATAACAAAAATAAATTATTAAAGAACCCATACAAATATGCTCAGCTGATTTTTGACAAAGGTAGAAAACCAATTCAATGCAGGAAGGATGTCTTTTCCAAAATGCTGCTTCAGGAATTGGACATCCATCAGCAAAAAAAATGAACCTTGACCTAAACCTCATACTTAATACAGAATCAAATCAAAATACATCACAGACTTAAATGTAAAATAAAAACTATAAAACTTTTAGAAAAAGATGTGGGAGAGAATCTTCTGGATCTGGAGCTAAGCAAATTTCTATTCTACATTGTACTAGAAGTTCTAGCTGTAGCAATTAATCAAGAAAAATGAAAGACTTCTAGGTAAGAAAGTAAGAAGTAAAACTGTGTCCCACCAAAATTCATTTGCTGAGGTCTAATCCCTAGTATTATCATATTTGGAGTTAAGGTCTTTAAAAGGTAATTAGATCTTGAAGGCAGAGCCCTCATGAATGGGATTATTGCTCTTAGTATCATCGTATTGCTCTATGATTTTGTATATAGAAAGTAGTGAAGTAGAAAATGAGACTGGGAGACTTAAATCAAAACCTAGCTTTTTAAGGCAAGGGAAGCAAAAGCAAAAATGAACTATTGGGATTTCATCAAGATAAAAAGATTCTGCACAGCAGAGGAAACAGTTGACAAAACTAAAAGGCAGCCTACAGAATGGGAAAAGATATTCACAAATGTTTTATCAGATAAAGGGCTATTGTCCAAAATCTATAAAGAACTTACCAAACTCAACACCCAGAAAACAAATAATCCAGTCAAGAAATGGGCAGAAGACATGAACAGACATTTTTCCTAGGAAGACATACAAATGAACAAGAGACACATGAAAATGCTCAACATCACCAAGCAGCAGGGAAATACTGATCAAAACTACAATGAGATACTCACACCAGTCAGAATGGCTAAAATTAACAAATCAGGAAACAACAGATGTTGGCAAGGATGCAGAGAAAGGGGAACCCTCCTACACTGTTGGTGGGAATGCAAGGTGGTGTAGCCACTCTGGAAAACAGAAGGTTCCTCAAAAAGTTAAAAATAAGAGCTTCCCTATGACCCAGCACTACTAGGTATTTACCCCAAAGATACAAATGTAATGATCTAAAGGGGCACCTACACCCCAGTGTTTATAGCAGCAATGTCCACATAGCCAAACTGCAGGAAGAGCTGAGATGTCCTTCAACTGATGAATGGATAAAGAAGATGTGGTGTGTGTGTGTGTACACACATACACAATGGAATATTACACAGCCATCAAAAAAGATGAAATCTTACCATTTACATCAATGTGGATGGAACTGTAGGGTATTATGCTGAGCAAAATAAGTCAATCAGAGAAAGACAATTATCACATGGTTTCACTCATATGAGGGAATATAAGAAACAAAACAGAGGATTTAGGGGAAGGGAGGGAAAATGGAATGGGAAGAAATCAGAGAGGGAGACAAACCATGAGAGACTCTTAACCCTGGGGAAAAAAGAGGGTTGCTAGAGGGGAGGTGGGTGGGGTAATGGGGTAACCTGATAATGGGCATTAAGGAGTGCACGGGATGTGATGAGTACTGGGTGTTATATGCAACTGATGAATTACTGAACTCTACATCTGAAATTAATGATGTACTTACTATATGTTGACTGATTGAATTTAAACTTAAAAAAATAAAATAAAATCTAGCTTTTTAAATAAGGCTAATCAAATAGGATTAATCAAATCAACCACTGGATGACTCAGTCAGTTAAGTGTCTGCCTTTGGCTCAGGTCATGATCCCAGTGTCCTAGGATTGACCCCCATATGGGGCTCCCTGCTCAGAGGGGAGTTTGCTTCACTCTCTCCTTCTGCCCCTCCCCATCCCACTCATACTCACTCTCTCTTTTTCTCTCTCTCAAATAAATAAGTAAAATATTTTTTAAAGAGATTAATCATATAGACAAAGTACTGGTAAGATTAATCAAATGAAGAAAGAAAAAGAAATTGGCAATATTAGAAATGAAAAAAATGTCTAAAAAGTAAATAGTTTCAGGAAGAAATTTGGACCAATAAATTGAAAAATTTTACACATTCAGAAATTTTCTCTTTTATTTATGCATTATTGTATTTGATCTGAACCTCACTAATGGCTATAAATACCATTCATAAGGTAATGGTTTCCAAATATATGTTTTGGTGCAAACCTCTTTTCTGATCTCCAAATATAATGTCCAACTGGTTACTTGATTATATGCAAACAGTCTTATTGTGCACTTTCTTAAAATTTTTTAATTTTAATTCCAGTGTAGTTCACATACAGTGTTATATTAGTTTCAGGGGTACAATACAGTGATTTAGCAATTCTGTATATTACTCAGTGCTCATCATGGTAAGCCTACTCTTTAATCCCCATCATCTATTTTACCCATTCCCCCATACACCTTCCCTCTGGTAAACATCAATTTGTTCACTATAGTTAATAATTTCTTGGTTTGCCTCTCTCTTTCTCTTTTTCCTTTCTTCATTTGTTCTGCTTCTTAAATTCCACATGTGAGTAAAATCATATTGTATCTTTCTTTGAGTGTTGTATTTCACTTGGCATTATACTCTTTAGATCCATTCATGTCATTACAATGGCAAGATTTCATTCTTTTTTTTTTCCAATTTATTTATTTTCAGAAAAACAGTATTCATTATTTTTTCACCACACCCAGTGCTCCATGCAAGCTGTGCCCTCTATAATATCCACCACCTGGTACCGCAACCTCCCACCCCCCCGCCACTTCAAACCCCTCAGATTGTTTTTCAGAGTCCATAGTCTCTCATGGTTCATCTCCCCTTCCAATTTACCCAAAAGCACATACCCTCCCCAATGTCCATAACCCTACCCCCCTTCTCCCAACCCCCCTCCTCCCAGCAACCCACAGTTTGTTTCGTGAGATTAAGAGTCACTTATGGTTTTCTCCCTCCCTATCCCATCTTGTTTCATGGATTCTTCTCCTACCCACTTAAGCCTCCATGTTGCATCACCACTTCCTCATATCAGGGAGATCATATGATAGTTGTCTTTCTCCGCTTGACTTATTTCGCTAAGCATGATACGCTCTAGTTCCATCCATGTTGTCGCAAATGGCAAGATTTCGTTTCTTTTGATGGCTGCATAGTATTCCATTGTGTATATATACCACATCTTCTTGATCCATTCATCTGTTGATGGACATCTAGGTTCTTTCCATAGTTTGGCTATTGTGGACATTGCTGCTATAAACATTCGGGTGCACGTGCCCCTTTGGATCACTACGTTTTTATCTTTAGGGTAAATTCCCAGTAGTGCAATTGCTGGGTCATAGGGCAGTTCTATTTTCAACATTTTGAGGAACCTCAAAATGCTGTTTTCCAGAGTGGTTGCACCAGCTTGCATTCCCACCAGCAGTGTAGGAGGGTTCCCCTTTCTCCGCATCCTCGCCAGCATCTGTCATTTCCTGACTTGTTGATTTTAGCCATTCTGACTGGTGTGAGGTGATATCTCATTGTGGTTTTGATTTGTATTTCCCTGATGCCGAGTGATATGGAGCACTTTTTCATGTGTCTGTTGGCCATCTGGATGTCTTCTTTGCAGAAACGTCTGTTCATGTCCTCTGCCCATTTCTTGATTGGATTATTTGTTCTTTGGGTGTTGAGTTTGTTAAGTTCTTTATAGATTTTGGACACTAGTCCCTTATCTGAAATGTTGTTTGCAAATATCTTCTCCCATTCTGTCAGTTGTCTTTTGGTTTTGTTAACTGTTTCCTTTGCTGTGCAAAATCTTTTGATTTTGATGAAATCCCAAAAGTTCATTTTTGCCTTTGCTTCCCTTGCCTTTGGCGATGTTCCTAGGAAGATGTTGCTGCGGCTGAGGTCGAAGAGGTTGCTGCCTGTGTTCTCCTCAAGGATTTTGATGGATTCCTTTCTCACGTTGAGGTCCTTCATCCATTTTGAATCTATTTTTGTGTGTGGTGTAAGGAAATGGTCCAATTTCATTTTTCTGCACGTGGCTGTCCAATTTTCCCAACACCATTTATTGAAGAGGCTGTCTTTTTTCCATTGGACATTCTTTCCTGCTTTGTCGAAGATTAGTTGACCATAGAGTTGAGGGTCTATTTCTGGGCTCTCTATTCTGTTCCATTGGTCTATGTGTCTGTTTTTGTGCCAGTACCATGACAATTCCGGACTTCAAGCTTTATTACAAAGCTGTCATCATCAAGACAGCATGATTTCATTCTTTTTTATGGCTGAATAACATATATACCATGTACATATATACCATTCTTTATCCATTCATCTATCCATTCACCTATTGATGGACACTTGGACTCCTTCCATAATTTAGCTATTATAAACAATGATATAGTAAATGTAGGGATGCATGTATCCCTTTGGATTAGAGTTTTTATATTTAGGGGGTAAATACCCAGTTGTGCAATTATTGGATCATGTGGTAGTTCTCTTCTTAAGGTTTTTGAGAAACCTCCATACAGTTTACCATGGTGGCTCACCAGTTTGCATTCCCACCAATAGTGCCAAGAGGGTTTCTTTTTCTCCACACCCTCATCAACACTTGTTGTTTCTTTTGGTTTTGATTTTAGCCATTATGACAGGTGTGAGATGATATCTCATTATAGTTTTGATTTGCATTTCCTTGATGATGAGTGATGTTGAGCATCTTTTCATGTGTCCATTGGCCATCTGGATGTCTTCTTTGAAGAAATGTCTATTCATGTCGTCTGCCCAGTTTTTAATTTGATTTTGGGGGGGTTATTTTGTTTTTTGTTTTTTTGTTTTTTCTTGTTGTTTTTTGGTGTTGAGTTGTCTCAGTTCTTTATGTATTTTGGATACTAGCCTCTTATCAGATATATCATTTGCAGATATCTTTTCCCATTACACAGAAATGATTTTTGCCTTTCAGTTCTGTTGTTTCCTTTCCTGTGTAGAAGCTTTTTATTTTGGTATAATCCCAAATTTTTATTTTTGATTTATTTCCCTTGCCTCTGGAGACATATCCAGAAAAAAGTTGCTATGGCCAGAGTCAGAGAAATTATTACCTGTTCTCTCTTCTGAGATTTTTACATTTCAGGTCTGGCATATAGTTTTTTATTCCATTTTGATTTATATTTGTGTATGGTGTAAGAAAGTGGCCCAGTTTCATTCTTTTGCATGTGGCTGTCCAGTTTTCCCAACACCATTTGTTTAAGAGATTGTCTTTTTTCCATTACATATTCTTGCCTCCTTTGTCAAAGATTAATTGACCTTGTAATTGTGGGTTTATTTATGAGGTTTTTTTAATCCTATTCTGTTGATCTGTGTGTCTGTTTTTGTGCCAGTACCATACTGTTTTGATCAATGCAGGTTTGTTATATAACTTGAAGTTTGGGATTTGATACTTTTAGTTTTATTTTTCTTTTTTCATGATTGCTCTGGCTGTTTGGGGTCTTTTGTGGTTCTCTACTAATTTCAGGTTCTAGCTCTGTGAAAAATGCTGTTGCTATTTTGATCGAGATTACATTAAATCTCGAGGTTGCTTTGAGTAGCATAGACATTTATTATATGTTTTTCCAATCCACAAGTATGGAATGTCTTTCATTTCTTTATATCATTTTCAGTTTATTTCATCAGTGTTTTTATAGTTTTCAGAAATACAGATCTTCCACTTCTTTATTTCTAGATGTTTTATTATTTTTGGTGTAATTTTAAATGGAGTTGTTTTCTTAATTTCTCCTGCTGCTTCTTTATTAGTGTATAGAAATGCAACAGATTTCTGTACAACGGTTTTATATCCTGTGATTTTACTGAATTCATTTATTCTGGTAGTTTCTTGGTGGAGTCTTTTGTGTTTTCTGTATATGGTATCATGTCATCTGCAAATAGTGAAAGTTTTACTTTTTCCTTACCAATTTGGATACCTTTTCTTTCTTTTTGTTTTCTGTTTGCTGTGGCCAGGACTTCCAGTACTATGTTGAATAAAAGTGGTGAGAGTGGACATCCTTTTCTTGTTCCTGACATTAGGAGAAAAGCTCTCAACTTTTGTCATGTATGATGTTCAGTGTGGGTTTTTCACAGAAGTCATGTTCCCTCTAAACCTACTTTGCTGAGGGTTTTTTTCATATAATATATTAAATGCTTTTTATGCATCTATTGAATTGATCATATGATTTTTATCCTTTCTCTCATTGAGATGATATATTACATTGATTGATTCATGAATATTGAACCACGCTTGCATCCTGGGCATAAATCCGACTTGATCATGGCAAATGATTTTTCTTTAATGTACTTATGGACTCAGTTTCTCAGAATTTTGTTGAGAACTTTGGCATCTGTGTTCATCAGAGATACTGGCTTGTAGTTCTCTTTTTTAATGGAGTCTGTCTGGTTTTGGTATCAGGGTAATGCTGGCCTCATACAACGAATTTGGAAGTTTTCCTTTCTCTTCTGCTTTTTGGAATAGTTTGACATGAATACATATTAAGTCTCCTTTAAGTGTTTAGTAGCATTCACCCATGATGCCCATCTGGTCCTGGACTTTTGTTTGTTGGGAGTTTTTGATTACCGATTCAATTTCATTGCTGGTAATCAGCCTGTTCAAATTTTCTATTTCTTCCTGCTTCAATTTTGGTTATATTTCTGGGAATTTCTCCATTTCTTCTAGGTTTTCCAATTTGTTTGTATATAATTTTTCATAATATATTCTTAAAATCCTTTGTATTTCTGTGGTGTGGGTTGTTATTTCTCCTCTTTCTTTTGTGATTTTGTTAGAGTCTTCCTTTTTGTTTTCTTGTTTTTAATAAGTCTGACTATAAGTTTATCAATTTTGTTGATGTTTTCAAAGTACCAGCTCCTGCTTTCATTGATTTGTTCTATAATTTTTTAGTTTCTATATCATTTATTTCTGCTCTGCTTTTCCTTCCTTTTGCTGGTTTGGGGTTTTGTTTGTTCTTTTTTTAGCCCCTTTATATGTAAGGTTAGGTTGTTTATTTGAGGATTTTCTTGATTCTTGAGGTAAACCTGTATTGCTATAAACTTACTCTTAGAATCACCTTTGCTGCATCCCAAATATTTTGGGCTGTTGTATTTTCATTGTTTCCATGTAATTTTTTAATTTCTTCTTTGATTTCTTCGTTGACCCATTCATTGTTTAGTAGTGTATTATTTTGATGTTCACTCTTGATCCTGGTCAGCTTTATGTCTAATACATCTCTGTACATGGTACCACTCTAAGGCTCAGGACTGGTCAAATCATAGGAGTCATCCTTGATTATCCTTTTTCCTTCAGGAAGTCTCCATCTTTAAAGTATATCTAGAATTTGTTAATTCTTTTATCAGTAATTATTTTATTTTAAAGATTTTATTTATTTATTTGACAGAGAGAGATCACAAGTAGGCAGAGAGGCAGGCAGAGAGAGAGAAGAGGAAGCAGGCTCCCTGCTGAGCAGAGAGCCCTATGCGGGATTCGATCCCAGGACCCTGAGATCATGACCTGAGCCGAAGGCAGCGGCTTAACCCACTGAGCCACCCAGGCGCCCATTATCAGTAATTATTTTATTATGAGACATTATTATTTTACTCTTGGCCTACTGTATTAACTGGTCTCCACTCTTTTACTTTTAACTCTTCCAGGCTATTCTCCACAGAATCATTGGAATGATCTTTTAAAAATGCAAATCATCATAATATGCTTTCGTGTTAAAATCCCTTGCATAGGGGGCGCCTGGGTGGCTCAGTAGGTTAAGCCGCTGCCTTCAGCTCAGGTCATGATCTCAGGGTCCTGGGATCGAGTCCCGCATCAGGCTCTCTGCTCAGCAGGGAGCCTGCTTCCTCCTCTCTCTCTGCCTGCCTCTCTGCCTACTTGTGATCTCTCTCTGTCAAATAAATAAATAAAATCTTAAAAAAAAAAAATCCCTTGCATAGCTGCTGGTTGCTCACAGAATAAAGTCTATACTTCATGCAATGTTATATATAAAATCATAAATATCTTATGCCTTCTTCTTACAAGTCATATCATCTTATTCTATTCCTTCTCTCATTGACCATTCCTTAAACGTCCAAAATCTTTTCCTTCTCAAGTCCTTCACTCTTCTGACCCAAGTGTTCTGAGGGCTGACTCATTGAAATCCTTCGGATTCTAACTCAAGTATCATCCTTTTAGCAAGACTTTTTCTGGTCACCTATCTAAAATTGCTTGTCCTGCTTTCTATGAACTATTGTCATTGTTCACTTTCTTTTTTTTTTTAATATTTTATTTATTTTTTTGACAGAGAGAGACACAGCAGAGAGGGAACAGAAGCAGGGAGAGTGGGAGGGGGGAAGCAGGCCTCATGCCAATTAGGGAGCCTGATACGGGGCTCAATCCCAGAACCCTGGGATCATGACCTGAGCCGAAGGCAGACATTTAACAACTGAGCAACCCAGGTGCCCCCACTGTTCACTTTCAACCAACTCAGCTACCGTGCTAGTTGCCTTTATTGAGTTATCTCATTTGGTATTACTTTGTCTAGTCCCTCCTCTAATGTTAGCTACAGGAAAATGTATAAAGTAAGTCCTTGCCTATCTTAATAACCACATAACCTGTAGAACTTAGTGTAGTGCCCAGTATTTAATGTACATTCAGTATGCATTTATAGATACTTTTCTTTTTTCTTTTTCTTTTTTTTTTTTTTTTTAATTTTATTTATTGGGAGAGACCACAAGCAGAGGGTAGGGGCAGAGGAAGAGGGAGA
This sequence comes from Neogale vison, assembly GCF_020171115.1. Lineage (NCBI taxonomy): Eukaryota > Metazoa > Chordata > Mammalia > Carnivora > Mustelidae > Neogale > Neogale vison. Next base: position 188,156,733 of record NC_058092.1, read on the forward strand.
AGCAGGCCCATTGAGCAGGGAACCTGATGCAGGGCTCGATCCTGGGACCCAGGGATCATGACCTGAACCAAAAGCAGAAGCTTAACATACTGAGCCACCCAGCTCCCTGATGCTTTTCTTTTTGTACACTCCACAGTGCTGAGCACATTGTAAGCAGCTGGATGGGTAAATAGATAGTTCTATTTCTTTTGTTTTTCTTTGTTGTTTTCATTGTGGTCCTACTGTGTTGTTTTTGTTGTCCAATTTCCTCCTTTCTCCCTTCTGTTTTAGATCATATAATCATTTGTGTTATTATATTCATTCCATATAATCCTTCCTCTTTTTTTTTTTTTTTTAATGTTAAGTAGACTGTCAATAAGTATTAACTGGATTTGCTACCTTTGGTACATGTCTGAACCAAAATTTAATTCTAGAGCTTGGGGTCAGCATTTTTCCAAGTGTGTTAAACTGTAATCCTTTATAAAATGTTATATGTAAAATAGTGAGCAATTTTCTATGCTCTATAAGCTGAGAAAGTTATTACTTCAGCTTTCACCACGATGACTTGAAAAAAGTTTATCAAAAAGGATTATAGAAAGAGCAGATTTATTACAACTGTCTGATATATAACCAGAATCCCCATGTTCAACTAAAACAGACTTGCCCTAGGCTTTCTAGAGCATAATGCCCTTAGCAAGTAGCTTTCAACAGCTTTTTTCAGGAAGCAATATTTTCCTTCAGTAAAAGGGTCACCATACTGTTTTTCTTTTTCCTTCTCCTGTCTTATCTTTTGAATTCAGGAAGTACTTTAAATTTACAGGCAGCTTTGAAGGCATGAAGCAAGTTCAGCGCCAGAAGTATTTCCTGTTATGGCATTAATCTAATTCCATGAAAGTAGAGCTGATTTTTCATCTGTAAAGTAGATAAAGTGCCTAGAGCAGCCGACCATTATTCTGGGTTATCATGATAAAGAGGCTTAGTTTTGACATGAAAGAGTTTATCAGCCTAACCAGTGGAAGATTTCATCCTTTTTGTTGAAAGATATATTAATGGATTATAATCTGTCTTGGCTTCCAAAAGAAAGTTTGTCTTTATATTAAAAATGTTTACTTATATCAGTAAATATGGTTTTCATGTTTATAAACTGTGTAATATGCAATAAATCAAGCAAATATACAAAGTATATCACACAAAATCAAATCTCTAGTGTTAAACCATTGTATGTTCATTTAATGTTCAAATTAAATCCCAATTTGAAATAATCACATATTTGCTTAACAAATCAACATGGCTGAATTTCAATATATAAAAATGTATAATTTCCTATAAACATATACATTTGGTATTAGTGACCCATGTTATTAGGTCACATAGTATAGAAATAACTTATTCATAGCATGATTATTTCTTTTAATAATTAAATAATTAAAGCAGTTTTGTTATTTGTCTTGTTGACTAACTTGAATATGTAATATATGCAAATAATATGTAATTCAGACGATACAGGTTCATCTCTTTCCCATCTCTGTTCAAGAGATTTCCCCATGAAGCTAAGATACTTAGCTTCCCCATCAAGCTAAGATATTTAGATTAATCCTACTGGCTTGTTATAGGTGAAAGAATTTTCTTATCTGGAAACGGATTTCACATTATATATATATGCGATATTTTCTTGAACAATGATAGTTTATTGCAATACAGGCTTGCTACATGCTAGTACATTACATACTTGGTTCCCACAAGAGCTCTTTGAATTAAATTCTGTTTTCCATGTGAAAAATGCAGGAAGTAAAGCTCAGAGAAGTTAAATAATTTGGTCAAGTTTACCCAACTCATAAATTGTAGGTTTGGGACTGAAATTCAAGCCCTTGTTACAGGTTCATCAAAGTAAACCAGGATTCCCCAGTTTTGCCTCTTGTGAAGAACAAAAGACTGCATTGATCAGTTATTTCATAATAAGATTAAGTTTATCATATTTTAATGAGATGGCATTTTTTAATTTAATATATGTGAAGTACTTATTCATGTTCATAAACCAAAATAAAGACATTGCTTTAGGGTTACCTGAGTGGCTCATTCAGTTAAGTATCTGACTTTTGGTCTCAGCGCGGGTCTTAGTCTCAGGGTCATGAGTTGAAGCTCCACAATGGGTTCTACCCGGGGCATGAAACCTACTTCAAAAAAACAAAAACAGGGACACCTGGGTGGCTCAGTTGGTTAAGCAGCTGCCTTCGGCCGAGGTCATGATCCCAGCATCCTGGGATTGAGTCCCATATCAGGCTCCCTGCTCAGCGGGGGGCCTGCTTCTCCCTCTGCCTCTGTCTGCCTCTCTGCCTGTGCTCACTCTCTCTCTCTCTCTCTCTCTCTGACAAATAAATAAATAAATAAAATCTTAAAAAACAAAAACAAAAAACAGCACTGGCATGCCTTGGTGGCTCCTTCTGATAAGTGGTGGCTCAGTCAGATAAGGTCTGCCTTCAGCTCAGGTCGTGATCCCAGAGTCCCAAGATTGAATCCCTCATTGGGCTCCTTTCTCTGTGGGAAGCCTGCTTCTCCCTCTGCCCGCTGTTACTGACAAATCAATAAATAAACCTTAAAAAAAAAAACAAAAAAACCTGGCATTGCTTTATCATGGATATGAATACTTTAAAACTTGGATCATCTGAACATGAAGAGTCTCTTGCCTAATCAAGGGCGTACAGAGTACTAACCTTGGGATTAGGAAATTTGGAGTTTCATAATGTCTCATTAATCTAAAGCATAATTATTTATGATCATTATTTTTCTAAAGGGGATTGAATACTACCAGTCCATTCTATCTTAGGGATTTGTGAAAGTAATATGAGATCAGACATTAAATGTATTAAACATCATTCATTGAGACTGCCTGCTCTGAGTATCCTGTTAGTAATGTGGCAGGCACCAACCTGAAGAAAACAAGGGTTCTGTATTTACGAATTACCAATTTCTCAGGAAGGATAAGATCTATTACAATATAAATGAAGAGTGGTAAATGCTTACTTAGTGTATGTGAGGGTTTCCTCAGGTAAGCTGTCAAAGGTAACAACTGTAATATTATCACCTTTGTACTGATTCTGTCCTTACAAACTCACGTTCTTAAATCCACTTTCTCAAACATGTACAAAACAGAGGTGAGCACATGAAAAAATGCTCAGCATCTCTAGCTGTTAGAGAAGAGCAAATCAAAACTAGAATGCAATTCAACTTCATACTCCGAGATGGCTATAAACAAAAGACAAATAATAACAAGTGCTGACAAGAATGTGGAGAAAGTGGCACCCTTGTACACTGCTGGTAGGTATGTCTGCAGTTCCCCAAAAGGCTGAATATAAAATTACATAAGACCCAGCAATTTCACTTCTAGGTGTATGCCCAAGAGAAATGAAAGCCTGTATCTACAAAAAAAATTTGTACATGAATGTTCATAGCAGCATTATTCATAATATCCAAAGAGTAGGACTGGTGTGATGATCACATGTATTCATTTCTGTGAATACATGAAAAATCACTGAATTGTGCACTTTAAATGTGTGCATTATATGGTATGTGAATTAGATCTCAATAAATTTGTTATAAGAAAAGATGATGTTACAGAACTTTTAGACTACTTAGACTGCTTGGCATACCTAAGAACAAAGAATTAATATTTAGAAGTATATTTATTTGTAATATTAGAAGCATAAATTTAGAGAGGGACACCTTGAAGAAATTTGTAATGTAAAAGTATTATTGCTGCTATTTTGTTATTTTTATCATACATCATGGTGTTGTTAACTTATTCATTTCACCACAGTCCTTATTGTTTAAATATATTACAGTATTTAGAATGAAACGAAACTTGGTAATCCAGTAAGCAGGAATTGATAGCAGAAATTTATACATCACCTATCACTTACCTCTCCATTTGAGGTATATGCAACTGACCAGCCAATAAACATGATTATCTTTAGGGCACTTCATCAGATCATCCAGTGTGAACAAATGAACAACATACCCAAAGTTTATTTGTAATTTAGTTATTTGAGTTTAAAATTTGTTTCCCCACAGGAATTAACCCCAATGTACAAATGTGGGTTAATTTTCCAGAGTACTCTCTAAATGGTTAACACTTACATGTAGCTAAATTAAAGCATTAATTAGGTAGGAAGCAGAGAAAGCAGAGGAAGAGAAGTCTCTGTCTTGATAGTAAATTCTATCTGAGGTTTCATACTGTTAATGGGGCATATCCATTTTGTGATGAACACATATTTGGGGATTAGTAGACTCACTTATATTCTCTTTAATCCTGGTCATATAACTGATAAGAAGCTTTAAAGAGTAAAACAGGGCGCCTGGGTGGCTCAGTGGGTTAAGCCGCTGCCTTCGGCTCAGGTCATGATCTCAGGGTCCTGGGATCGAGTTCCGCATCGGGCTCTCTGCTCAGCAGGGAGCCTGCTTCCCTCTCTCTCTCTCTCTGCCTGCCTCTCTGTCTACTTGTGATCTCTGTCTGTCAAATAAATAAATAAAATCTTTAAAAAAAAAAATAAAGAGTAAAACATCTTTCCTTTGCTTTCTAGTCTTCCCTGCTAAAAATGAAAATGTTCTTTCTTACCTCAGTAAGCTGACATGGAAAACAATGAGAGACATAGGAAGTATCCTCTAAGGCAGCTTCTCTTAGGGCAACATCTCTCCTATGACTGTAGTATAAACATATAATTTATAATGTGGAATAAAGAAGGTTTTGTCTTTTAAATAACCATTCCTTCTTAATTCAGCCTTAAGGGGTTTAGATTCTTTTTCTTCAGCGTCCAGTACTGAGTTTAGGGGTGGTGGTGATTAATACCTTGAGCCATTATTTTTTCATTAAAAAAAATAGTTCTTTTCCTCTAACGCTTCATTTGTCTGATTGCTGAATTTCTTGCCAGAAATCACAAAATCCATTTCCTGTAGCAGTATAATAATTTTCACAACATCTAATTATAGTGCACATACACTCAGAAGATTAAAGATATAGGTTAGAAAAGAAAGACATTGAAAGTAAACATTCTGGTAGAATTTATATTTTAATGTCATAATCACTAATTTAGAAAAATAAATATAAATAGTGGGCTGTAAATAGATTGTTCAGTATTTTCATAAAGAATTAATTCATTACATGCACAATTAGTTTTTATACACTTAGTAGTTTTTTTTTTAATTTTTTTCTTTCCATATTCTGACATGAAATTTACAGATGGTTATAAAGAGCCTCAGCTGAAAAGATCTTCTGTTAAAATCAGCTGCTCCTGGCTTGACAAATCTTGAGTACTTAGTGATTAACATGTTAATAACAAGTGTGATGTGAATATCATTAATGTAAATACAATTTCATTAACACCTTATGTTTCTTACTATTCGTTCTTTAAATGAAGAATTTTCCAGTTAACTAAGCAGCTATGTAGTTTTTATTTAATAAAGAATAAAGTCCTGCTGACCATAGTAATAATTCCTATATTTGTTTATAACTTGATTTCATATTCATTCTTTTTATATATTTTTCTATTATCACACAATACTTTTTCAGTGCCTTTGAGTGAAAGAAAATGGTTGAAATGTAAAAGAAGCTTCTTGGAATGTCCATACTATCACATGTCTTAGTATGTTTACACCTGCTTGAAGGAAAGAATAAATTATTTCCTGAGAACCCCACAGTTATATAGCTAGTTCCACCTCTGATCTGCTCTGAGGCATTTAACCTCTCTTAACCTTGGTTTCCTTATTTAGAGGAAGTGGCTGTTGAGCCTTACCTAAATCATAAAGTGAGTGCAAGTAATTGTTTACTGAGAATTCTAAGAAAGGCTAATGGAAAATGTCAAGTATAAATGAAAGAGTTATAACTGCTCTCATCTCTCTCAGGGATTGCAATTCACTCAATGAACTTCTTTCATTTTTAAAACTTCACTACCTTTTTTTAAAAAGAGGTGTTTAAATATGATTACATAAATAAACGTTATCTAGTATTTTGATTTGTTACTTTAGTAGTGATTTTGAATTAATTGAAGCATGCAGCCTAAACATATTTTTTATTACACTTAAATGGTAGGTTAGCCAAAACCCAGTAAATAATTTGGGAATAGATTCTGTCAGGTAAATGCTAAAGTGGGGGGTATGTCTTTAAAGGGCTCCAGCTTCTCCTTTTGTACTGATTTAAGACGGATAATTTATCTCCTTATTCTAATTACTTGAACTTGGTGGGGGGGGGGTTCTGCCACTAATTGCATAACCCTTGTGTAATTTACTAATTTTCTTAAATCCTTCCAACCTGCCCCCTCCCCTTAATAGGCTGATGTTCATTTTTAATTTCCCAGAGGGAGATATTATATGCAGCTTTTAAAAATCTATTTGCCACTCAAGCTTTTTTCAAAGAGAACTTACTAACCTCTCCTGTGGAACAGATTGTGAGATACTAAGGCTAGGTTTCATGTGGAAGAATGGTAGCAGATAATGGTAGAAAAGTAAAAATGTCAGAATTATATTCTTATATTCCTTATATTCCATGCTTAGAAGTATAAATACCGTAAGCAGTTGGGAACCATAAAATCCTTTTAAGAAGGAGTGTGATATGAGACTGTAATTTGGAAGAATAGTAGTGAGAGGGTGGGTAATTTTATGTTTGCATTTAACCCTTTATGCTTGTGGTTTCCAGGTACATAAACAGAATAAAACATGGAAGACAGGAGCTGGGTGGCTCAGTGGGTTAAAGCCGCTGCCTTTAGCTCAGGTCATGATCCCAGGGCCCTGGAATCAAACCCCGCAGACTCTCTGCTCAGCAGGGTGCCTGTTTCCCTTCCTCTCTCTCTGCCTGCCTCTCTGCCTACTTGTGATCTCTGTCTGTCAAATAAATAAATAAAATCTTTAAAAAAAAAAAAAGGAAGACAACGATCTTCGAATAGTCTCCTGTTTCTTGTTAATGTTGGAGCTTTGAAATATGTTGAGACAGTTATAAACTTGTTTCAACTGTATTTGCTCTAGTTTATGTATTACAATGATTTTAAGCAAACCTACCTTGATTTTATAAACCAAAGCACATATGGTTAGTCTTAAAGCAACCCATATTCCTCACTGACTGATATTTATTTGTTTATTTTAGAGAGAGACTGTGAGCCTCACTCACTGATAATTATTTATTTATTTACTTGCTTACTTACATATTTATTTTGGGGAGGAGTGAGACTGTGAGCCACAGTAAGGGCAGAGAGAGAGGGGGAATAAATCTCAGGCAGACTCCCCTCCAAGTGTGGAACAGTTGCAAGGCCCATGAGCCTGAGACCACAACCTGAGCTGAAACCAAGAGTTTTTTGCTTAACCCTCTGAGCCACTCATATGCTCCCTCACTTACTGATTTATACTGAGGAAACTTTGGGGTTTTATTTTATTTTAATTTAATTTTATTATTATCTTTTTAAGTCTCATCCCTTTTTGGCTCCAGCTTGACGCACTGGTGAGAGTGAGGCTAGGGTGTGACTTCTCTTAATCTGAAAACTGGACCTCAAGACCCAGAAAGCTCTGTCCCACAAAACCAGATAAACCATTCCATCTCAGTCCCTGACCTACACAATCTGTGAGTGTGATAGAAAATGGTGTTTGCTTTGCACTAAGTTTTGGGTAATTTCTTTCTTTTTCTTCTTTTCTTTTCTTTTTTTTTTTTTTTTTTTTTAGATTTTATTTATTTATTTGCTAGAGAGAGAAAGCACAGCAAGGGGAGCAGCAGGCAGAGGTAGAAGCAGACTGAGCCTGATGATGCAGGACTCGATCCCACAATCTTGGGATCATGACCTGAGCCTGAGCTGAAGGCAGACGCTTAGCGGACTGAGCCACCCAGGTATCCCTGATTTTTATTTTTGTAATGCTTTACTGAAAGCATTTCAAATCTACCTTTCCAGTAATACCCTCTGGCATGCATCCTTTATTATGTTCACACTGATCTTTAAATTAGCAGCTATAATATTTGCTGTATTTACTTAAATATCCCTCCATTCTCCTATTCCCCAGAACAAAGTAAATTGGCTATGGACTACTCCCAGGACACTGAATTGAGATGATTCTTAAGTTTTGACTAATATCCTACTACCCTATATCAATTTCCCACCATAATTCCCTCATTTATAAAATGGAGATTCTAATAGTACTTACCTCAAAAGGTTCTAAAAAGTCAAGGGGCGCCTGGGTGGATCAATCAGTTAAGCATCCAGTCTGACTCTTGTTTTTGGCTCAGGTCATGATCTCAGGGTCATGAAATCAAGCCCTGCATGGGGCTCTGCACTCAGCAGGGAGTCTCCTTAAGATTCTCTCTCTCTGCTTCTCCCCACTCGTGGGTGTGTGTATGTGCACATGCTCTCTCTCACTCTCAAATAAATACATCTTTTTTAAAAATGTCATTAAAAATACCACTAAATGCTTAATAAAATGGTCTAGCATCATAAGTGCCCAAAGAATGATTCTTTATATTGTTAGGGCATCATTTCCTTCTAAGACTCTACAGTGCAAATGAAGAAATTGGAACTTTAAAAATAGCTGATTCTGCTGTGTGTGTGTGTGTGTGTGTGTGTGTGTGTGTGTGTGATGATATATGATCTGGCATATGACAAATACTCCTTTTATGTCACCTCCTCTTCCATATAGACTTGCTTGACCTCTTGTCTTGCTCTAGGATATTAAGCAACGTCTACGTAAAACCATGTCCTCTTTCTTAGTGACACCAGCACAAAGATCACTTTGGAGATCACCAGCAGGCTCAAACTCCATAGGCGGCAGCCAAAACACTCTGATATAGATAGGTAGAATTTATTCTGTCAGGGAAACCTTGACTATGATTTTAAGGCCTTCCAACTGATTCACTCTGCCCTTCCAGGTTATCAAGGATAGTCCTTTACTAGATGTCAGCTGATAAGGGTTTTTAACTATATCTGAGAAATACCTTCAGAGTAACACCTAAGTTAGTATTTGATTGACTAACTAGAGTTTGTAGCCTAATCAAGTTGTCCTATCAAAAACATCACAGAGGATAGATACATTTCTGTGAAAGAAACAGCAAGTTTGGTGTATTTGGTCTTTGTTTTTAGGTATTTTGCGTGTTATATGATGTTGGATTTTTTCACCTCCTAATTTTTTAAGAATCCATTATTCATACCTAGTATATTCTGCTGAGATTTTAAAAGGAAATAGAGGGAGGCACCTGGGTGGCTCAGTCGGTTAAGTGTCTGCCTTCTGCTTGGGTCATGATCCGAGTCCTGAGATTGGATGCTGCATTGGGCTCCCTGCTTAATGGGGAGTCTGCTTCTTCCTCTACCCCTCACCCCACTCACCAAATAAATAAATAAAATCTTTAAAAATAAGTAAATAAAAGGAAACAGGGTATCTTTAGGGTTTTTTTCCCCCCAAATCTTAAATCTTAGTTCACTCAAACACTGCCTGAAACCATTTTAAGGATTCATAGAAGAGGTAAAACTTGAATCCTAACTATAGTTGATTTGACAGAAAAGGAATGATCTGTTCCAGTGTGTGATTAAGCATAGACTGAGGTGGGAACACGTTTGGTGACTAAGAGGATAAAAAGATGATAATATCAAGAGTATAGCTAGACTGTGAGCTTTCTGAAAGCTGGTATTGTATGTTAGCTTTCTTTGTATCACCCTGGCCTGACACAATACCTAGAAAACAAAATGTTCAGCAATTGTTTGTTGTTTAAGTGGACTGAATAATGAATAAAAGGATAACTTCAGACCTGTCTGTTACCGTGTGATCTACCATATGCATTCAGAGTGACTATACTTGAAATCACAGCACTGTATTTAACTTAGTTAAGAATCAATACAGCCCCAATTCCTAAATTGAAGAAAGCCATCCTCTGACACATCTTCCTTCATAAGAATGTGAACCCTCTGAGGGCAAATTATTATGTAATTTTGGATCTCATCATAGTGCTTTATTGCTTTGCATTTAAAAGATCCTTAATAAATATTGCTTGTTAAATCCACTGAAAACAGTATACAGAAGAAATCTAAACTTAGTTTTGTAATACGTCTCCTTTGAAACTAAAGGAAACCAAAATACTGGAGATGTAATTGAAAAATATCATGTAATTGGAGAATAGTAAGCTGATTTTTTTTTCAGTATTCCTCCTTTTATGTATTTAAAGTTTATGTTCAATTATTTTGTCTTAAAGCATTATAAAATTTCTCTGGTTTGGTATTTTTCAATGAACAAGACATCTTTATAACTTTTCTGTGGAACAAGGCAAAGCAGTTGAATATAAAGGAAAGCTGCTGTAGTTGTATCCTACTGAGTATAAATATTTGTTTGGGGATTAAAGGTTTATGAAATAAATAGTTTGGAGATTAATTAACTGTGCTATCTTTTTACCTTCCTATCTCATTTGTAGGTCAGTGGTCTGTTAATACACAGAAATTGCTTCATTTCCCACTGTGTTTCCACTTCTAACTAGGTATTAGAAAAATGTCAAAGGAAAAACAACTGGATATCCTTTCTCTTTATTGTGCTTTTAAAATTTGTAAGAACTATGGCTGTACTGCCTTTTTTTTTTTCTTTCATAGTTAAATTAGTTTTTCCTGGGATTTTTATGTAAAAGTTAAGTAATAGGTCTACATATTTTATTATTTTTTTTTTCAATTGAGCCTAATTTTACAATACCAACCCATAAGATGCAGACATTCCCTTGCGGCGAATGGAAGGGAACACAGGATATCTTACTTTGATGGATTTTATTACTAGAAGGATAAACACTGCTTTATTATCTGTTTTCACCCAGTAAAGTTTATCTGAAAACTAAGTAACAAAATGCAGAGCAGTGTATTTACTTTTTCACTTTTTCCCAAAGAGACGATAAATTTAGTGTTCCTGTGGAACAATTGGCTAACTGCACTCTTTCTTGGGGAGTACTGGTAGCTTTTATCACATGATTATGGATATGGTGAAAAATGCTAATGATGAAAGATGAGTATATCTATTCTTTGAAATGTGATGAAAAATTTAGAAATGAAACCTATTTTTCTGAGGTGACATCTAGATTAGCAGTTCATTTTCATCACATATTCTGATCCACTTTTTCCAGCATTTCAGAAAAGAAAGATGGGAATGGGAGGGCTAATATATAGCAAAGCTACTAAGGTGACTAAGTATTCCATCTGTGAAAGCTTCACCGGGATTAAGAATATGGCACAAATAGATGTAATTCATTCTCTTTTTACTAAGAAGTAATGATAGAACAAAACTATCCTAAAATGAAGGAGTAAAATGCTAGAAAGTGTGAAAGGGGGGAAAAATACATGATTCCTTGGAAGAATATTAACATAACTCAATATAAAATAATGATTATATTAATATTTATTTACTTTTTTCTGTATTTGGTATTTTGTGAAAAGAAGCATGGAAGAACTTGATCAGAACCAGTGTATTGATTAAATATCTCAATTGTCTCTTTGCTTGTTCATAGAGGACCAGCTATAATTAATTGTTCATAGTGTAGATATGGTGTGTTACACAAAAATTAATTTACAGATAATCATGCATGATTAAAAGAAAAATATACCTTATTTTGAACAAATAGTATTTTAGTGACTTTGCAATTAACAAAATAGACTTGGTTGATAAGAAAACATGAAAGATATATTTTAGATAAATGAATTTAAAATGTTCAGATTTACCTAAATTTTATCTGCATATGAATTATGTCATTACCTCGAATGTGGAATTAGGCATTCTTTCCACTTTTTTTATTTTTAAGATTGTTTTTATTTATTTGGCAGAGAGACAGCAGGAGAGGGAGCACAAGCAGGGGAAGAGGGAAAGGGAGAAGCAGGCTCCAATGTGGGTCTCAATCCCAGGATTCTGGGATCATGAACCTGAGCCAAATGCAGACACTTAACAGCTGAGCCACCCAGGTGCTCCTGTTCATCCCACTTATTGACTGCTTCTGAAATACTGAATTTAGGGGTTAAAAAAAAAAAGTTTTGTGGTACTGCCTTCTTAAGAACTGTTAGTGATTTGCTATTTGTTACAGAATTTTAAAAATTAGTCTGTAATTCATCAACACACATGAATGTGGTAGGGAGAAATAAGGTTAGATTTATAAGCTTTACGTGTATTTCAACTTTATAAAACCATGAATTTATAAATAGATATAGGAACAATCCTTTGGATATATGTCAGGAAATTTTATAAATGAGAGCTTCATATTACTACAAATAGTAATAAGACTTTTTTTTTTTTAAGATTTTTATTTATTTATTTAACAGAGAGTATAAGCAAGGGAGTGGTAGGCAGAAGGAGAGGGAGAGGCAGATCCCTGCTGAGCAGGGAGCCCAATGTAGGACTCCGTCCCAGGACCCTGGGATCATGACCTGAGCTGAGGGCAGATGCTTTACCAACTGAGCCACCCAGGTGCCCAGTAATATGACTTACTCTGGTGTTTCTGAGAATAATCTTTCATGGCAAGTTGATTCTGGATGGACATTGTCATTCTAGTTTATGTCATGACTGACCACAAATTTTTTTTTAAAGATTTTGTTTATTTTGGAAGAGAGAGAGAGCTTGAGTGAGGGGAGGAGCAGAAGGAAAGGGAGAGAGAGAATCTCAAGCAACTCTGTGTTGAGCACAGAGCCTGACCCAGTGGCGGGGGCAGGGGGGAGGTGTCTTGATCTCACGACTCCGAAATCTTGACCTGAGCTGAAATCAAGGGTCAGACTGAGCCTTCCAGACACCCCTCTGACCACAAATTTTTCATACAGATAATTGATTTTAACTGCCTTGTGCACTTAGGTGGTTATAATTACAATGCTCTTAAATGAAAAAGTTCATTTGAAGCAAGTAATAGACAAATTTCTGGTTTACTTCTTGCCATAGACTCTAAAGAATTTTTCCCTTTTTTTTTTTTTAAGATTATGATAACCATTGAAGTTTTCAACAATGATAGTGATAATATCCTCACAAAAAAGGGAAAATGCCTAGGTTTCACTATAATAAAAATTTTTTAAAATTATATAAGCTTCATACTTTATAGATGTATGTAGATGTAGTGATTTTAAGTTGTCTTCATTTTGCAGTTATTTTACTTTCTGATTATTTGACAAACCATGATTTAACATATGGGCAAGTGATTAGTCTCATGGTAACAGAGATAAAATTCAAGCAAATCTTATAAATCTTTCTGCAAAGCACACAAATGAAATGATTTCTTAAAGGGTCAAGAAGTTATTAAATTTTAAAAGTATGACCACCTGGAACCATACAGATGTTTCATGGATTTTTTTTTTTTTTTTTTAAGGACAGTCCAGTAGTCCTGGTGAACAACTAATTTGCTCAACATTTATGATGCAATTCTTAGGACTAAGAACATGCTTCTCATCTCCTTGACTATGGCTCTAATTACCTCAGCTTGGACTGATCAATATTTGATCTTTTTCCCACCGTGCAAACATGTTACTTTGACTGTCTCTTTCTCTTCCTTTTGGATAATTTGCAGCCATGTGAGAATGGTTCGTTTTGTTTGTTCTCTCTGGCTAGAGGCCAGGGGTCTCTTATTAGTATAATGCAGTTCATTGATGTGAATTTGTTGATCTCCTGGGTAGTTTTTCACAAATTTAAGGCAATTAAAAGCTTTTATATGGCATTTCACTTGAAGTTATTAGTGGTCTTTCAGTGATTTTGCTTTTAAAAATTACTTCATCATTTTATAATTATTTCCTTTTCTTCTCATTTCTCTCCCCTCCCCAACCTATAAAATTCTAGAAAGAAGAATTGAAACAACCATTTCATTGATAGATTTCATAAAAAGTAACAACTCATAAAATTGTAATTTAATAACTTAATAATATTTTAATTAACACAATTTTTAAAGGACTAATGAAATTTTTGACTTTGTTTTATTAGACCTGTTTTAAACTTACGGATATTCATGATAGAAGCCATAATGAATTTGGAAAACAATGACAAGAATTGAATCTAAAAATTATTTAGTAATTGCCAAAAAACTTTAAAAACATATATATATAATATATACACATATATATAATTTTTTTAGAGAGGCAAACACTTTGTAAATTTGAGTTTTATTAATACCTTAAAATGTTCTCATAGGTAGCAGATGCCCATATGTTTGATTTCTTAACTTTTTCAGTGAATGGACCTTTCTTTAGCACATCAGAAGTAATAATGTTAAATGAAGACCACCTAAGTCTTTGGGACTGCTACAGCATTGATTAGATAATAATCATTTGGTTTAACTTATACTTACTGGGAATCATTGGTGCCATTTCTTTATTCTTTCCCCATTTAAAAAAAGTGTTTATTAGACTTGTTTTCCTAGTGTTTATTAATGGCATAGTTTCAATTATAGTACTTGATTCAATTTGTTTCATTAGTGTACTTGATTATTGAAGAAACCATCAGTAGAACACATTGGAGGCAACTTGGGGGAGGTTTTGAGTTACTACAATGAGTTTATGAGATGTAAATCAATTATAGAAACATCCCTAATATTTTATTTTTTCCTTTAAAATATGTACAAAAATAATATTTATTAGAAACTTAACTTTCTGCTATTTTAAGACAAGAATATTGTATTGATTGAGAGGGTATATCTTGGAGTTAAAACTATCAGGACACAGAATCAAGATTCAGTACTTACTAGCTGTGTGATTGGAAAATTAACTTCTGAGCCTCACTTTCTTTATCTGCAAAAAGGGGAAGGTAATAATACCTACCTCATAATGATAAAATGAGGTAACATGTTTAAGTTGTCAGAACAGTGCATGGCTCACAGAAATGCTCACCAAATGTTTGCTATGAAGGTATTTTTGTTATTTGCCAGAGTGGATGTTAAATTTTATATATATTTATTCCAAAGTTAAGTCAAAGGAGTGCCAACAAGAGGCTGGATCCCAATAAAAAGACAATCTGTATATAAAAGAAATAACACATTTGACTAGTAGTTTACTCAGTATAATGACAGTTCTTTATAGTTCACTGAAACAGAACTATGTACAAAGCATTACTCCCAATTTTACATTCAAGAAGATGTGTCGTACTCCTGATATTTTTCAAGCCAGTTTCAAAGGCTGGGGATTAGGTCAATTAAGAAAACAGCAAATCAAAAACAGTTTGCTTGTTTTGCCAAGAGAATAACATTAATGATCTGAGCCAGTATTCCAGTATCAGTCTGTCATTCAATTTACTGAGTAATTTTTTTTAATTTTGCATGAGAACATTTTAATGTAGTATTTCCATGATTTTTTTTTAAATGGATGATTAAGAAATCTTAAGGTTAGAGTTATTCCCCAGATCCCTAATGTTCCCACTCACACCCCTTTTCTGTCATTCAGGTGTGGATACTCTGAAACCTATTCCAAAGAAAAGTTGTATATTCTCATTCAGTTTGGCTTTGAAAATTTTATTATTGCTCCATACTTCTGGTAAGATCCAGTTTGGTATGGACATTCTACACATTACACTCTACTACAAGCTTCTGCTTGTCTCCGCTGCCAAAAAAAGCAACAATAAGTATCTTTCTTTCCCATGCTGCTTTTAGAATTACTCATGTCCTCACCTTTTGGGACTAGCCCACAGACCATCTAGTTTTCTTCCCTAACCATAGAGTTCTTTTGGTCAGTTAGGTTTTAATATGGGAAAGAACATGAAATAATTAAAAAGAATTTGATTAAAAGATTTTTTCTTTAAATATGCACATATATCCCCTACCTTAACATATAGAGAAATGTAGTTTTTCCCCAAATTATATTATATGAGAAGAGTTTCATTTCCAAATTAGCTGGCAAATGTGAAGACAGGCAAAAATTGAACAGATTTCTTTCCTGGGGAACAAAACCCTTTTCCCATAAAATATCTTTTTATATCTCAGAGGACAGTAGGGTTTAGACAGAGTTTAGAAAATACCCATACAAAAAGTCAGCTTTCTGTAGTGAGGAGTCATGCATTTTTACTGCTAAAATAAGGCAGTTAGGTTTTTTTTTCCCTCCTTGCTTAATTGCCATGCCAACCTTTATTGATTCTTTCTTGTCTCCCAATGATATAAAAAGAAAAATAAATCTAAATATGTTCCCACCCACACCCCCACCCCCATGAGCACTTCTTGCTTTTAGTCCCTCTAAGACTATTTCTCCCCATAATTACACTTAACACTTTAAGAAATACAAGACAGTCTGTTTTGTTTTCAAATTTCAAATTAGAAAGAGATTTGGTTTTGGAAGCTCATTTCTCTCTGTGGCTACCTAACCGTTCTTCTACCCCAAGGGGAAAATACTGTGAAAGAACACCTGCTATTGAGCACTCTTTGAACATTATTCTCTCAAGCTTACCCCAGATAAAGCAGGTTTTGAGGGAAAAACAAAAAAGGCCTTGTGATACCTCTGTGTACCAAAAGGTCCTTTTGACATAAGCTATGTGGTAGTAACACACACACACACACACGAGGTCATTTTGATTGTTGGGGGTAGTAGGGAGGATGGAGCTTATTTCATTTGTTGTGTTTATGCTTCTACTTTGCAATTGTGAAATTTCGGACATTTGTATATCCAATTTGTGGGTGGATTTTTATTTACCTCACATGTACAGTATTGTTGCTAAAACAAAGTTACATGAATGTTATAAAGATTGTAGTTTTTTCAGATGTTCATTAATTCTATTTGATTTTTCTATAATGCAGATAATGGAGAGATTCCTATTCAAAGATACTCAGTTGTGCCTAAAATTTCTTAGAATTTTGTATTCGATGTAACTGTTTCCATCTCAGAGTGGCAGATTATCCTGTTTTTCTTATCCTTACTATGTACAATTTACACACTCTGCTGCAAACACTGTGGGAGATAAGCATAGTTGTCCCTTAAAAACATGAAAACAAGATCTTTGTCTGTTTGTGACTTTTGCTCTATGAAGTTACTCCTTCAGGGTGACATGATGTGCTGTGTATATTCTAGTGAAGTGTTCCCTTTATTCCATTAATTACAAACAGCTTAACAAAACATTTAAAGTAAAACTCTAATGATTAGTCCTGGTAGTCTCCATTTTACTGAGAATGGCTTTGTCAGAAATTATGTCATCACAATGGACTCTTAGCCAGGAAGTTCTGTCTAGCAGATGAATGAATTAGGAGTACTGAGTTTCTAATAAAAGACACTATTGTAATATTGAAATACTGCTGATGAGGGTTGCCAGTTTTCTGTCTTTAAATTTACAGAACATCTTCTGTGATTAAACTGAGGAATACTTAGAATAAGTCCTTAGAGTAAACCAACTATAAACTTGAGAAGCCAGAAATAGAAAATGGTATTTCCTTTTAACAATGCTGTTTAAGTTCCCAACTTTTCTTGGTTCAGCTGCCAGACACTTGTTCCTTTGTCTTAAAAACTGTTAGCAAAAAACAGTAAATATACTTCTTCCTTTACTCAGCTAACATCTGATTTTATCTGCACACTAATTATATTTTAAAACTTTTCTCACCTTCCTAGTCTGAATGGCTTATGTAACCCTCTGTGACAATTGTCAGGACAAAGATTTAGATTCTGTATGTTGGAAAAGAGAGAAGTCCTGACAATTCTGTTTGTATTTCATTTAATTGTTTCCTTCCAGTTTAAAATGTGGAATATTTTAAGTATATCGTTGACCCTTCTGTATCTCAGTGCTTTCTTTTTCTTATTTTTATTTTTATTTTTTGGTAATTACCACTGCAGTGGTAGAACATCTTACAAGCATGTATTCCCTTTAAGACTGACACAGCTTTACTTACAGGAGGTGCTCAATATAGTGGATGATGATTTGGAACACATACATTTTCAAGGCAAATATAACTCTCCTGCTGTTTCATCAGCTTTCTTAGCTAAATTTAACGGTTCCTAGACTTCACAACTTTTCCCAATTAATAGTAAATTCAGTATGCATTATCTGTAGCAACCATAGAAAAATGTTTCTCAAATATTGCTCCCCAAGTCTTAGCTTCCCAACTAATAATAAAATATCTTATCTGTACTAGGGTTTTATTATACAGTAATTACATCATTTTCATGTGCTATATCATAGCCTGTTAACTAAAAATAAATGGGTACTTAAAATGGAAAATGAAATTATCCTGTTGCTTGAAATATCTTAACTCAGGTTTTATTACAGGTTGCATATGGTATCTGTTAGAACTTTGAGCCTATCTTGGTTGTTGAATTATTATGTGGATTAACTGTTGCATTTGAAAGTTCTTGACTTTAAAAGCATGTCTGTTTTAAATCTTATACAAATGCCTTACAGGTTTTGAGAACAGTCTAATCTCTTTGTTGTGTGTCTTTTTGTTTATTTGTTTTGTTTCTATACTAGAACTGCAGATTCTAAGCACCAGCAAATTTGCATATAACATTGCTTTAAATAGTTTTATGTCATTAATATATTTTTTAAATTATTGACCTATTATAGGAAACCTGAAAATGTTTTTAACAATTTGGAAAAATTAGAAATTATATAGCATATTAAGGAAAAACTCATTTATCATGGTGTTCCCACAAAAAATATAACCTTTTTTTAAGAATACATTTAAAGAGCTGTTGTAAAATACTGTAGATCAACCTGTAGAGAAAAAAAGTATAGGAAAGAAAGTTTTAAAAAATGTAGAGACTACATTTTCTCCTAAAACCAACTACTAAAGTTTCAGAAAATCATTCAATAACTAATATATGTTTCATATCTAATTTCAAAGATCCACATATTTTTTGTTTTTTCAACATCAGATAGAGTCTTTTTTGGGGGGAGGACAGGAAGTTGGATTTATTGGTGGGCAAAAATAGGACGGGAAGGGCTAGTGCTAAGGTTCTCATGAGTGCAGAGCCCTCCATTTGTCCAAGGGACCACGGTTAGGGATGTATTTGACCCCACAGCCATCTGGGATAAGCCGCTTTTCAGCCACCATGTCTTCAAATTCATCCGCATTGAACTTAGTAAAGCCCCACTTCTTGGAGATGTGGATCTTCTGGTGGCCAAGGAACTTGAACTTGGCCCTGCGTAGGGCCTCAATCACATGCTCCTTGTTCTGCAGCTTGGTACGGATGGACATGATGACTTGGCCAATGTGGACCCTGGCTACTGTGCCCTGGGGCTTTCCAAAGGCACCCCGCATACCTGTCTGCAGCCTAAATTGGAGATAGCCATGAGGTCAGACCCCAGCATCCACCAAAAGGGCTGTCTCCAAGGTCCCTTAGGGAAACCCATACAATCAACAGGCTGCATACACTACCGAGGAGGCTACTGTTTGCAGCCATGGCACACTGGGCCGCCAGAGACAAGAGCACAGTCGGCTTAATTGGCTGCAGAGACATCAGGTAGAGTCTTATAGGTTAGTCATGATGAGCCATTGACTTCAAAATGAAATTACAGGATAGTTCGTTGCCATTCCTGAATTTAGCTTTAATAGCTTGGCTAACATCTGCCGTGATCTTAGGTATTAAATGAACCTAGTCAACTGTTTAGCATCCATTCTGACATATTTTATTGTTCTCGCAGGGGCACCAGTGTGGCTCAGTCTGACTCTTGGTTTCAGCTCGGGTCATGATCTTGAAGTTAAGAGATCGATCTGTCGAATCAGGTGTAGAACCTGCTTAAGATTCTCTCACTGTCTCTCCCTCTGCTCTCTTCTTACCCGTCACACATGCATTGTTTCTCTCTTAAAAGGGAGGGGGACATGAGTGGTTCCGTCAATTAAACATCTGACTTTTGATTTCAGCTGGGACCTCAGGGGTGTGGGATTGGTCCTGCATTAGGCTCCATGAGTCTGCTTGAGGATTCTCTCTCTCCCCTCCCCCTCCCCTGCTTGTACACTTGCGTGCATGCTCTCTCAAATAAATATATAAATCTTTTTAAAAATGTAATTAAATGTTTTGTATATGTAATTGATTTCTATTAAAGGTTTGCTTTGTGCCTGGTACTTTTCTATGTGTTGAAAATATAGGAGTGACCAGAAACATTAAAAATTACTACCCCCAGGGAACTAACATTTTAGTGAGTAAAGACTTTAAAATATATATATAGTATATTATATGGTAATAAGAACTATAGAGGAAAATAAAACAGAAAAGGAGGCTAAGGAGTGCTGGGGCTTGGAGAGAGGGGTTACCCTTTCAAATAAGACTATGAGGGGAAAGTCTTACCCAAAAAGGTAACAGTCCGGTAAAAATTTGAAGACATTAAAGGATCCAGTCATGCACATATTAGGGAGAATTCAGACACAGGGAATAAATAGCAAGTAGAAAGTCTCTATGCCAGGATCATAGCATATTTAAGAAACAAGGAGGCTTCCTGAAGCCAATATTACACTATGTGTTAACTAAGTAGAATTTAAATAACAACTTGAAACAAAACAGATGAAAAGGAAACAAGGAGGCTGATATGACTGGAGTGGAGTGAGCAATGGGAAAAGTAGCAGGAGATGTAATTAAAGAAGGAAAAGGTTGAGGGGGATGTTGAATAAGACTTTATAGGCCATTCTGAAGACATGATGTTTTTACTCTGAATGAAATAAAAAAGAGTTCAGAGAGCTTTGTGTAGAGAGGAAAAATAACCTGACATATTTTAGTAAGGTTATTCTGGTTGCCATGTGGACAAAGAACTGAATGGGGCAAATGAAAAAGTGGGGAACTCGGGGTACCTGGTGGCTCAGTACGTTAAGCATCTGCCTTCTGCACAGGTCATGATCTCAGGGTCCTGGGATTGAGCCCAGCATTGGGCTCCCTGGGCTCCCTGCTCCGCGGGGAGTCACTTCTCCCTTTCCCTCTGTTTGCTGCTCCCCAGCTTATGCGTAATCTCTTTCTTTGTGTCAAATAAATGAAAATCTTAAAAAAAAAAAAAAAAGAAGAAAGAAAGAAAAAGAGAATAGGATATTTGCTCCTGGTGGCTTTAGTCGTTAAGCATCTGCCTTCAGTTCAGGTCATGATCTTAGGGTCCTGGGATCAAGCCCTGCATCCAGCTCCCTGCTTGGCAGGAAGCCTGCTTCTCTTTTTCCCACTTCCCCTGCTAGTGTCCCCTCTCTTGTTATCTCTCTCTCTGTCAAATAAATAAATAAAATCTTTAAAAAATATCGAAGTAGGGAAATCAATTTAGAGAACATTAGAATAATCCAAGTGAGAGATATGGTAGACTGGATTAGGTTATTAGCAATGAAGGTGATAGAAAGAGTGAATAGATTATAATTTGCAACTAGGTATAAAAGAATTTCCTGTTGGATTGGAAGTAAGGTATTTGAGAAGGAAATAAGATGGAACTTCTGTTAACTGAGATGAGGGAAATGGGCAGAATTTGGTCTAGTTTTATATAAATTATGGAGAGTTTTAGTCTCATAGCCCAGTATCTTATAGCTAATATAGTCCCTTGTCTGTAATGAGTGATAGGATTGACTAATTAAATATTTCTCTTTGTCTCAGACTTGATTTGGACTTAGACTTTGATACACTTCTATATTTATAATGAGTGAACCAATTTCGTTAAGTTCATTGATTTCATTACTTAAAATGAATTATGAAGCACATTAATAGAAACACAACTTGAAGTTCTTTTCTTTCCTTACTAACATTTTTAAAAAGCATATATAATGTTTTCTGCCTCACTAACATATTTGTACACCCTCCCCCTTCTTGGCAAACTTATTTGAAAGTATAGTGTTACGTGTTATGTCATGGCTATACTGGCGCACATGTGTTCAATGCAGTTCATAAATGGAAGCAGCTGGTTTCCTGTGTAGTTAAGAGAAGGCATGCACACAGCTGAGATCTTCAAACTTCAAAATTCATTGGATTCAGTTTCTGTCCTATGTAATCATGCTGTGATTTCAATTAGTACAAATGTGTAACAAGCTACCTTAATGGCTTGAAAAAATTATTTTGTTTCAATAGTTTAACTGCTAACCCTGGTTAATGTTCTTCCCTCTGCCTTGTCTGGACTCACCTATCCTACCTCTTAAAAAAGAACATTACACCTATAGTCTTAGTTTTATACTCAATTCTGAAAAGACCTTGGCAAGGGAAAAAAAAGTTATCATCTCAAAGGGAAAAGCTGAATTCATACACAGGAACTGCAGGATTACTTTGGCGTTTTACTAGTCCCTTGTAACACTAGCAAGTCCCATAAATACCTAATGGAAAAACAGCAGAAAATGAGATCTGCAGCAGTCTTTTGAGATCGAATTTATGTTGCTGAACATTTTTTTGAGGTTGAGTGTAAAGGTCAAAAGAAAGTGGATAGATTAAAGTTGCTGATTTTTACAAACTTAAGGCCACATTTAAAGGTTTCTCTTTCTATAGCAAGAAAATTTCAAGATAAATGCCTTTGCTTCATTAGCTGAAATGTCATATCTTCATTTAATATGTTACATGAGACATCTAGTGATTTAGTACTATTTACATGCAATAAATAAAATCCTCAATCCAATTTAACAAATCTAGATAAAGAAACTAATTTACGAAATTGCAGATCTTCCCAAGAAGAGTAAAATGATAAATGAATATATATGGCTGTATTACTCTGTATGTACATATATTTTTTGAGATGATTAATTTTAGATAGTATAATATAGTTTCTATATGTATAATATACAAGTATAATATAGGAGATAATATAGGAGGAAGATATATACATCAAAATTTTATCTTTTGTAAGTATAAATTATTGATTGATCCAGCAATGTAATTATCCACGTTTTTTTTTTTTTCCATTTACTTTATCTACCATACTATTACAGTGAAGGTAAATGACCTCAAAGAAAGAACAGTGGCTATCTTTAAGCATTAAAATAAAATTCATGGGTACTTTTACTGGTCCCTTCACCTTCTGAATAACCTAACACTATATCACTGTTGTAAGTCTGTATCAAAGAAACTGAGTTACTACATACTTGAGACTTAGTGCAGTGAAAAACAATGAACTACCATTTCTGGACACCTCTATCTTGAGTTGATAGTATGTAAAGTCACAGCAATTTTAACCTGAGGTTATGGATTATATATTTCTCCAGGGCTTTCATTGTGTCTTCACAATCTAGATTGTGTCATTAATACTTAGAATCCAAGGGAATGAGGCAATTTTTTTTTTTTACTTACTACATTCAGTGCTGCATTGGAATAAATTTCATAGAATAATAATATATTAAATTTTTCTTTTTTATGGTAGTTAAAAATCGATAGTAAAACTATGCATTTTTATCTCTAGGAAGTAGGTTATAGATAACTTTTCACTCTTTTTCTCTATTTGATTTTTTTATAACAAATATTTTGTAATCACAGTATTCTCATTATTCATTTTTATTTACAATTATATGTTAAACAATTTATATAAAAATTTATTTTTGCATGAGAGCTGAGTTTGTAGTCCCAGTTTATTTCGATTAAATAAGGTAACAGTCATCTTTATGGAACTAGATAGAGGTCATATACCTCATTAGTCTCTGACAGCCAGTTTCAAGCTCAGGTACTACCCCATCTTTTTTCCTTTATACCACATTTCCTCATTAGTTCTCACTACACTGTATAGGCAATTTCCTCCTCTTAACTTTTTGTATTTTATTACACTGTTAAAGTACAACTATACTTCTCTTCTCAAGTGCCCTTTTCCATTCAGTACTGTTTCTATTCAAGGGTCCCAGGTGGTCAATGATTCTGGCTGGGGAGAGGGAGAAGGTGGTATTATAGCTAGTGTTATTAAAAGGCCCTTAGGAAAGTAGATAGATGTACAGTTATGACTGTTAAAGAGAGCCTCCCCTCACCTTCTCAGACAAAGGCTGTGCCTTAACTGACTTATTGCCATTCTTATTTTTGAGGTCACTCAGTAGGGATGTCTTTGGAATATTTTTGATGTTTCTTTTAAGGTGTGAAACTCAAGTAAAAATGAACCAAAAGGTTATTTACTTTTTTTTTTATGGCCTTTAGTTTACTTTTTTTTTTTTTAGGTTTTATTTAAATTCCACTTAGTTAACATACACTGAGATATTAATTTCAGGTGTACAGTATGAATTGTGTACAATTCAACACAATTTTAATAAAGTTATGTTCTTCAAACCTTCAAAACTAGTGATCCTTACAAATATGACATTGCTGTCATATTGTTGTTGTTGTTGTTAAGATTTTATTTATTTATTTATTTGACAGAGAAAGAAATCACAAGTAGGCAGAGAGGCAGGCAGGGAGAGAGAGGGAAGCAGGCTGCCTGCTGAGCAGAGAGCCCATCCCGGGGCTTGATCCCAGGACCCCGAGGATCATGAACTGAGCTGAAGGCAAAGGCTTAAGCACTGAGCCACCTACATGCCCCCATGCCATGTTGATTTTTAATGATAATTGTTAATGGAATGGCTTTTAATATTTTAGCTAGCTATAGAGGCAGGAGTAAAATTTATGATATATATTCTATGTTCATAGATAGATCTTTACTGAAGGAGTCTGTATTGTGTATTAGGTAGAGCACTAGATGGCAAATCAGGTTTGAAATATTAGTCATAGTTTTGCTGCTGATATTCAGGTTTAATAAATGTTCTGGACCTATACTTCTCTTATAATTGGAAGAATAATAGATTATTTTTAAAGTCTCTTCCAGTTCTAAAAGCCTATAGTCTTTTAAACAATTTTATTATGGAAAATGTGAAATCATAAAAGTACACAGAATAACATATTCAACCCCTGTGTACCCATTATCCACCTTTATATGTTTTAACTAGACTTTAAAAAAGGTAACTATGAGGTGATATTTGTATTAACTAGCCTTATTTATAGTAATTTCATAATATATATGTTAAATCATGTCATGCAACTTAATCTTACACAGTATTATATATCAATTATATCTAAATAAAACTGGAAAAATACATCAATATGGATAATGGATGTTTATTTAGTTTGGGGGGTTATAATCCAGTATCCCACTAATTTTATTGCTCAGGTACAGGCTTTGGCTATTGGTAGCTCTTTCAGGCTGGCTTCTGTATCCTGTTGTGTACCTCCTACCCTTTTTAACACTTCTTTACCTTTTGGTACTTGCCATACCTCAAAGTCTTTGTTATTCCAAGGAGCCCTGGTTCCATTTATTGAAGAATGATATTTTAAAACCAATATCTGGATATTAGGTTTGCTACTAGTTGTCATTGCTTCTGAGTTCCCTCAGCAAATAGATCTAGGAAACATATTTGTGTATTTGCTCATGTATTGTGCACATAGTTTATTTATTTCCTGTGTGTCTGTGTGTGTGTGTATGTGTGTGTGTGGCATTTCTTTTTGCTTATTTGTAACCTTTTTCTCTGATAATGAGAAAGGTGGTACTCATTGATATATATTTACTTAACTTGTTCAACCCTAGTATACCTGCAAAGTAGTTTCAAAATTGCTATTTTCATACTCCTTTGATAAACAAATTCACAAATTACAGTGTTGATACACAGGTGGGTTGTTGGTTTTTTTTGTCTTTAGGCTTATAATATCTAAACAGAATACTTTTTGTTCAATTTAACTCCTTTCCTACCACCTTCAATAAGACTGTATCATACATATGTTGTATAGTTAGGTTAACTTATCACAGTTGGCATTCCATCCTAGGTTTTTCCAGTATCCTAATTGATATTTTAACATTTTCATTCCCTTTAAGTAACTCATTTTGACATACAGTTCTCTTGCGTTTTAACAAATAGTCACAGATATACCTGTGCAGAGCCATACTACTACCCTAAAAATTCAAGAGTATGGCTCCTTTAGAGATAATCTCTATCCCATCCACAATCCTGGGGAAGCAATTAGTTTTTCATCTCTGGTTTTGTATTTTCTACAGTGTCATTTAAATAGAATCATCGTATAATATGTAGCCTATTGGAGCTGTCTTCTTTCTCATAGCTAAATGCATTTCAGATTCATTCATGCTGTATGAATCAAGAATCCATGTTTATTACGTAAAATATATTTTGGTGGGCTGAATTCTGTCATTTTTTTATTATACTTTCTGTTTTATAAGAGGTTTTTGTTTTTGCCTTTTGCAGTGCTCTCCCCTTCCTTTGGTACATGTTTGCGTTTCTTCCAATAATTTATAAGGCTTGTGTTTTTATTCTAATACTTACCTTTAGATTTGTAACTTTATATAAAATAAAGCTTTTTAAGATATTAAACTATAGATTTTTTTTCTGGTTTCTAGAAATCATTTTTTTTTGTTTCTATTTATATTTATTTCATGTTCCTGTTTTTTTTCCAATTTATTTATTTTCAGAAAAACATTATTCATTATTTTTTCACCACACCCAGTGCTCCATGCAAGCCGTGCCCTCTATAATACCCACCACTTGGTACCCCAACCTCCCACCCCCCTGCCACTTCAAACCCCTCAGACTGTTTTTCAGAGTCCATAGTCTCTCATGGTTCACCTCCCCTTCCAATTTACCCAAATTCCCTACTCCTCTCTAACGCCCCTTGTCCTCCATGCTATTTGTTATGCTCCACAAATAAGTGAAACCATATGATAATTGACTCTCTCTGCTTGACTTATTTCACTCAGCATAATCTCTTCCAGTCCCGTCCATGTTGCTACAAAAGTTGGGTATTCATCCTTTCTGATGGAGGCATAATACTCCATAGTGTATATGGACCACATCTTCCTTATCCATTCATCCGTTGAAGGGCATCTTGGTTCTTTCCATAGTTTGGCGACTGTGGCCATTGCTGCTATAAACATTGGGGTACAGATGGCCCTTCTTTTCACGACATCTGTGTCTTTGGGGTAAATACCCAGGAGTGCAATAGCAGGGTCATAGGGAAGCTCTATTTTTAATTTCTTGAGGAATCTCCACACTGTTCTCCAAAGAGGCTGCACCAACTTGCATTCCCACCAACAGTGGAAGAGGGTTCCCCTTTCTCCACATCCTCTCCAACACATGTTGTTTCCTGTTTTGTTAATTTTGGCCATTCTAACTGGTGTAAGGTGATAACTATAGATTCTTATGAAGAATTCATTCCTTTTTCTTACAAAACGTTTCTTTCCCTTTGTACTTCTCCATATACTTAGAACTGCAATTACATGATTTATCAGCTTTTCAGAATCTCTTTGACCCCAGGCTATAAAAGATAAGGAAATCTCATACTCTCTCACCTTCCTCTCTCAACTACTGTATTTTATATATATCTTTATTGCCCTACTTTATAACATTTACATTCTGTTCTATAAGAATAACCACTCTGACCCACTCACAATTTTTGGTCTTTTTCTTAACAGTTAAAAACATTCATTGTCAAGACGTTTATAATAGCTAAGTCACTTCATCTCTGTTTTGCTAAATTTATTCTCAGGGACTTTCTCAAAAAACCACACGGAAATTATATACCTCAAGGTATTTTACGTTCAATCATTTTATTATTTCACTTACACTTAATTGACACTTCAGTCAGATATAAAATTCTTTGCTAGATTTTCCTTGAGATGATTTCCATTGCTTCATTATCTTGTGGCTTTATGTGATGCTTTGAATAGTCTGAGCACTCACATATATTTCTTTCCTCCTCATTGGTAACTCTGTTCTCTTCTCTAGCTTCACTTTCTTACCACCTAATAGATATAATCCTTGTTTTATTTCTTTGTGTCTGTCTTTATCCAACCAAATGCCAAATCAATAATCAAGGGATTTGGTCTGATTTGTTAACTGCTGAATTCTGAGAGTCTAGGTTAGTACTCACTCCTTAGTATATACCTTATAAATATTTGTTGAGTTTATGAGAATAGACTGATTCTGTCCCATCCTCCATCCTTATAAATTACTTGATCTTTTTGTTGGTTCACCAAACTCTTCTTTTTGTCATTTGAATTTCTTACCTTTACTAGGGTATGCCTGGTTCTTAACTGTTACATGTCCATGTTACGTTCTTTCCAGCTATAGATGTAGGTTTTGTTTCAGCAGAGTTTTCTCATATCTTTGTAAAAGGATTGCAACTTCAGGGTTTTGTTGTTGTTGTTGTTGTTAATTGTTGTTCCCATTGGCCTGGTTTATCTTTGTCTCTTCTAGCTACTTTGAATCACTCTGTTTGTGTGTCTTTGCTATATAGCAGAAAGTTTGCTTTTTCTTCCTGAGGAAATTTGAAAATTATTTTCCTTCAGGGACACCTGGGTGGCTCAGTCAGTTAAGCGTCCAATTCTTTATTTAGGCTCAGGTCATGTGAGATAAGAGCTCCAGCTGGGCATGGAGGCTGCTTAAGTTTCTCTCTCCCCTTTGCCCTCTGCCCTGCCCCCATCCCACATATGTGCATGCTTTCTCTCTCGAAAGAAAGAAAGAAGAAAAGAGAAGGAAAAAATTATTTTCTTTTAATAAGCCACTATTTAGCTTCAACTCTGTCATGCTATCTATTGGTAGTTACTGAATGTATTGTGTATGCAGTTTTTCTCTCCATGTGGTGTGTTTCTGTGCTGTTTTTATTTTGAAAGGTTTGTGTATCTTTTCTATAATGAACTTTTAGTTATTCCTTTTATAGTTCCTTATTCCTCTTTTTTTCTTAACAGTTTGCAATCTGGTCTACCAGTTTTAAATGACATCCTTTAATCCCCACTTATTACCTATACAGTAGTCACTAGTGTTCCTCTACTTCTTTCTCCCTTCTCTCAGTTTTTAAATTACATTACATTATTTCTGTTTTCTCAGAGTATATAATATATATAAATGATCCTTCCTCCCATCCTTTTAATTTATAATTATAGTTCTGTAATTACACTTAGTAAATCCTCATTAACAGTCCTTGGAGTTTTCCCCAATCATCTCTTACCTGGATGAAACTTACCTTCTAATAGATTACTCAGGAAGGGAGCACATGTAGATACTATTCCCTGTTTTCTATAAGTTTCCTATAACTTTTATATTTGAAGAACAGTTTGGCTGGATACAAAATCTTTGACTTTATTTCATAAAATTATTGCTCTAGTATTATCTTCTCTTACATAGTAGCTCTTCTTTTATATATAGCTTTTGAGAATTCTTATACTGGCCTAATGAATAATTGTATCTTTTTGTTTAGAGGCTCTGAGAATATTTTGTCATTAAAGTCTAATAATTTTACCAGGATATGCCTCACATTTTATTATTTGTGGTCAGTTTCCCTCAGTACACAGTCTTAAGTCTTTTAAATATAATGATTCAATTTTCTTTCATTTTGGAAATTTTTCTGATATTTGAAATATTATTTCTATCCAGTTGTTTTATATTTCTTGGTACTACAAGTGTGCATATGTTGGATCTTTTTTGCCTGTCTTCGATTTCATCCTCTTTCTCTCTGGTCCTTTTTCTTTCTTATCTCAATTTATTCTCTTTGTTGTTTGCCTTAATTTCTTCAGTGTCTGGTATTATATTTTCATATGAATGTAATCTCTCTTGAACATTTTGTCATTTATTTCTGCAGTAGTTTAATCTTTTTCTTCATTTCTTCCCCGAATTCTTTCCCTTACTAAAGCTGAAAGAAATGGTAATGAATTATTTTATTTGCTTTACTTGTTATTTTTGCTTATTGAAAGGTTATGAATAGAAATTTCATTTAAGGTGAATACAGTTATCTTCTAGTACATTTTCAACTTTTTTGTGATCTATTTTATTACTCTAATTTAGGAATATCATTCTTATAGATTTACTTGTTTTATGTCTATAGTTTTTTTTTGTAAATTCTGCACTTTTTTATTTTACATATTTTCTTATAGGTTGACATCAAAATTCAGAGGAAACTACAGAGATTTCCCACATACGCCTGCCCTCACACAAGTATAGCCTCCCCCATTATCCACATCTTCCAGCAGAGTTGCTCATTTATCATAATTTATCACATTTATCACAATTTATCACAATGATGGACCTACATAGACACATCATAATAACCAAAAGTCCATAGTTTACGATAGGGTTCACTCTTCATGTTGTATATTCAGTGGATTTAGACAAATGTATACTGGCATGTATTTATCGTTATAGTGTCATACATAGTATTTTCACTGCCCTAAATATTCTCAATGGTTTTCTGCTAATTTCTTACCAAGTTATTTTGTTACTTTCATTAATTCCCAAATCATTTTGCTTACTCTACCCACCCCATCCTGCCTCTATTTCATTTACTACATTGTTAACTAATGTTTTTTGTCTGTTTCTATTCTAGTTTTTTTTCTTTTACATTTCTCTTTGAACCCAGTATATATCCCTTGTTAATGCCTATCATTATTTCTTCTCCATGGCTTCATATCTCTGATTAATAGGGATCTTTGCTTCATGAAATTTGTCTATTTGTATTCTGTTATGAATTTTTATATATTTTATAAAAGTAAATATGTGTATATATATATGTCTTTCATGTGTCATTTATTTTAAGAGTTTACTTTTTCTTTTATCCGTGTACAGCTGGTCCCCTTTTGATTTTTCTGTGAATGAAGAAGGTGTGTTTTTTTCTAAACCATTTTATAGGAAGTTCATATAAGGAAGGGGTTAGGAATGTGTTCCATACTAGGAGAATTTTTCCTTATCATAAATATGCATTATTTTATTTAATGGTCTGAATGCTGTAACACAAATGTAAAATAACTTTATGTTTTCTTGTGATTATCCTCAAGAATGTTATATCATGTTTACTTTTCTTTAAACTTTGGTGATATCTAGGGAAAATTTGCCATAGTTTCTAGTGACTTTCAGCTATTGATGAACTGCTCTTATTTTTGGTTACTAAATCTTAAGTCTGATATCAAAACAGTCATTCTTATAATACTTTCATAAAGTAAAAAATGTAATGTCATTTAAAGTTTCAGTTCTTCCAATGCATAGCCATAAAGCCAATGCCATTCCAATAAACATGCAAATAAGATTT
Organism: Neogale vison; assembly: GCF_020171115.1. Taxonomy (NCBI): domain Eukaryota; kingdom Metazoa; phylum Chordata; class Mammalia; order Carnivora; family Mustelidae; genus Neogale; species Neogale vison. The sequence goes on from NC_058092.1 coordinate 188,187,584, forward strand.
TTGGGACCTTTACCATAAGTTTCCGTGGAATGGCAAAAAGCCAAAATAATTATGAAACTCCTAAAGAAGCACAGTAAAGGTAGGGTGGGAGATATACTACCATATGTGCAAATATTTTACAGTTATGTTATTTAGACAATGTGCTATTGGCACAGTGGTAGACAGACTATTGAAATAGTTGGTGAGGACAAAGACACACCCCTCATACATAGTAACTTGGTTTATGAAATAGCAGTGCAACCACAGTGAAGAAATAGTTGGTAATTCAACTAGTAGTGCTGGATAATTACTTTTAAAGAAAAATGAACAAAACAATTTCTGTTGTATATCACACACAAAAAGCAATTTCAAGTGAACTATAAATCTAAATATATAAGTTAAAGTAAAAGAGCTTCTTGAAGGTAACATTGAGGAATATCTGTGTAAGACTTTGGTGATAAGGGATGATTTCTCGAGCAGGACACCAAAAACATAAAGGAAAAGACTGTTTAAAAGTTTAACACTTCCAAATGCTGCCCAGGATTAAATTTAGTAACTCTTAAATACTTTGGAAAAAAAAATACTTTGGAAAACACTATTTCATTATTTGTTAAGGTCAAAGATAAGAATTCACTACAGCCCAGTAAATTTTGTTACTTTCGGGCACTAATTGTATCTGATATATCATGAGCTCTGTATAAGAGCTCTGTAAAAAAAAAAAAAAAAAATTATAAACATAAAGAAGACTTAAATAAACAAACTTTTTTTTTTTCTAAAATTTTATTTATTTGACAGAGAGAGAGATCACAAGTAGGCAGAGAGGCAGGCAGAGAGAGAGAGGAGGAAGCAGGCTCCCTGCTGAGCAAAGAGCCCGATACAGGGCTCGATCCCAGGACCCCAAGACCACGACCCGAGCTGAAGGCAGAGGCTCAACCCGCTGAGCCACCCAGGCACCCCAATAAACAAACATTTTTAAGATAATAATGAGTTAAAAGACTCAATCTTGTAAAGATGTAATATCACTTCTCAGTCTGATCTGTAGATTCAGTGGAATTCTGGTGAAAATCCTAAGTAGCACTTTGTCTATGTGTAAATTGACAAATGGATTCTTAAATGTTTTGGGAAATTAAAAGAATCATTAGTATTTAAGAGCATCTTAAAGAGAAACAAGATGAGCATCCCTGGGTGGCTCAGATGATCAAGTGTCTGACTCTTGGTCTTGGCACAGGTCATGATTTCATGGGTGGTGATATTGGGCCCCATGTCTGACTCTGCTCTCAGCAGAGAGTCTGCTTGAAATTCTCTCCCTCTATTCCTTCCTCCCACTCTCTCTGTCTCTCTCTCAAATAAGTAAATCTTTAAAAAAAGACAAGCAAGATGGAAGAAGTTAATTGCCTCTATATAAAGAGCAATAAATGATAAAAAAGTAATAAAGACATTGTGATAGTGGTGCTACGGTAGATAGTGGAAGAGAGTAGGAAATCAGAAATCTGTGGGTGTGCATCCACAGATCCCAGTCTTCCATTTTGATTAGTGTGTTGAAATTAATGTACATCATTAATTAATTTTAAACAGAAGCTGCTTTCAGTAAGTTTTTAAAACTTTATTGTAAATATGTGTATATTCCTTTAATGAAAATATATTGCCTTGAGAGACACAGAGTGATGAGGATTATGGCCTTTGAGGTTAGACCTGAGTTTAGGTCCCAGTTCAGTCATGTACTTACTAGCTACTTGTCAGAAGGTAGTTATTTAACCATTCTGGTTCTTAGTTTCTTTATCTGTAACATGAAATAATAAATTTTCCCTCTCAGGGTTTGGATGAAATTAGAAATAACAAATGTAATCCTGCCAGCACAGGCTATGCCCTTGATAATGCATCCTTGTTATTATGTTTCTCAGGAGCAACAAACACTTTTTATTCCTGATAAGTATTCACACTTCACAAATCTGTGATGCACTATTTATTATATTTAAGCTTATCAAGTTGTGCCTTATGTCATGGCTGCCATTGGATCTTTTTTTATTGTGTGGAACCCCTTATTCAGAATGCTTCCTAACCAGGATTAGTTTTGCAGTTTTAGAAGAGCCCTATTGTTGCCTTGTATTCTTTTTTTTTATACTTTTTAAAATTTTTAAAGTATAATTGATACACAATGTTATATTAATTTCAGGTGTATAATAACATAGTGATTTGACAACTTTATACTATATTACTCTCACAAGTGTAGCTATCATCCTTCACCATGCAGCACTATTACAATGTCATTAACTATATTCTTTGTGCTGTACTTTTATTATTCTCGTGACTTAGTCATTCCATAACTGGAAGCCTGTATCTCCCATCCCCTTCACCCATTTGGCCCATCTGTCCTCCCTCTGGCAGTCAGCACTCCACTATACTTACAGTTCTGACTCTGCTTTTTGTTTGTTTATTCATTTGTTTTTTTTGTAGTTTCCACGTATGAGTAAAATCATCTTGTCTTTCTCAGTCTAACATTTCACTTAGCATAATATCCTCCAGGCCCGTCCATGCATCTCAAATTGTTGCCTTATAGTTTTAAAGTGGTTTTGTAAAGATTGATTATCATAGCTTGATGAAAAATTAAAAGCCCTCAAAATAAATAATATTCTTGAAAATAATGCAGTTTGATTTAGGAAAGGGTTAGGTGTAAATATTTTATAGTAAGCCATTTTTATAGTATTTTATAGTAATTAAACTGATTTGAACCTAGTTTTTGCACATGCTAAATGTATTATTGGCTATTAAGAATATTCTCTTGGGGGCACCTGGGTCGCTCAGTGGGTCAAGCCTCTGCCTTCAGCTCAGGTCATGATCCCAGGGCCCTGGGATAGAGCCCCACATCAAGCTCTCTGCTCAGCAGGGAGCCTGCATCCTCCTCTCTCTCTCTCTGCCTGCTGCTCTGCTTACTTGTGATCTCTCTCTCTCTCTCTGTGTCAAATAAAAAATAAAATCTTTAAAAAAAAAAAGATTATTCTCTTGTGTGAATTTATGCTTCAGTTTAGGAAGGAATAGTTGTTAGAAAAATAACAGCATGGCTCCCCTCTCTCTCTCTGCCTGCCTCTCCATCTACTTGTGATTTCTATCTGTCAAATAAATAAATAAAATCTTTAAAAAAAAAAAAAGGGGGGCACCTGGGTGGCTCAGTGGGTTAAGCCGCTGCCTTTGTCTCAGGTCATGATCTCAGGGTCCTGGGATCGAGTCCCGCATCGGGCTCTCTGCTCAGCAGGGAGCCTGCTTCCCCTCTCTCTCTCTGCCTGCCTCTCCATCTACTTGTGATTTCTCTCTGTCAAATAAATAAATAAAATCTTTAAAAAAAAAAAAAGAAAAATAACAACATGGCTAATCTTATAGGCTAAGACAGTCTAGATTTATAGCCTGATTCTACCACTTAGCAAATATGTGATCTTAGATGAGTCATTTGACATATCTGAGCCTCGCCCCTCAAGTATCAAATAGATGGGGGTATTTTCTAGTTTTATGGTTTTAGGTCTCACATTTAGGTCTTTAATTTATTTGGAGTTTGTTTTTATGTGTGTTACAGAAAATGGTCCAATTTTATTCTTTTGCATGTAGCTGTCCAGTTTTCTGAGCATCATTTGTAAACTTTTCCCATTGTATATTGACCATATAAACATGGGTTTATTTCTGGGCTCTCTATTCTGTTCTACTGATCTGTGTGTCATTTTTATGCAGGTACCACACTGTTTTTATTATTCTAGCTTTGTATTATGTATTGGAATCTGGGATTGTGCTACCTTCACATTTGTTCTTCTTTCTCAAGCTTACTTTGGCCTTTCAGGGTCTTTTGTGGTTCCATACAAAGTTTCATATTATTTGTTCTTATTATGTGAAAAATATTGTGGGAATTTTGATAGGAATTGCGTTAAGTCTGTGGATTTCTTTGGGTATTAAGGTTGTTTTAACAATATTAGTTCTTCCAATCCATGAGTATGGAATGTCTTTCCATTTATTTGTGTCATCTTCAGTTTCTTTCTTCAGTATTTTATGGTTTTTGGAATACAGGTCTTTTACCATCTTGATTAAGTTTATTGCCAGTTATTTTATTATTTTTGGTCTAATTGTAAATAAGATTGTTTTCTTAATTTCTTTCTACTGCTTCATCATTAGGGTATAGAAATGCAACACATTTCTATATATTAATTTTCTATCCCATGACTTTACTGAATTTATATATCAGTCCTAGTAGTTTTCTTGAAGGAGTCTTTTGGGTATTTTTATGTATAGTATCAGTTCATTTGCAAATAGTGAAAGTTTTACTTCTTCCTTACCATCTGAATGTCTGTTGTTTCTTTTTCTTGTCTTATTGTTGTGCTAGGACTTCTGGTACAGTGTTGAATGAAAATAGAGTGGACATCCCTGTCATGTTCTTAATTTTATAGAAAAAGCTCTCTGTTTTTTACCATTGAGTACAATTTTAGTTGTGAATTTTTCTCATATGGCCTTTATTATGTTAAGGTATGTTCCTGCTAAACATACTTTACTAGGAGTTTTTATTATAAGTGGATGTTGTACTTTGTCAAATGCTTTTTCTGCGTCTACCTAAATGATCATACAGTTTTTATCCTTTGGCTTGTTAATGTGATGTATCACATTGGTAGACTTATAAATACTGAACCACACTTATATTTGTGGAATAAATCCCACTTGATATTGGTGAATGATTCTTTTTAAAGTACTTTGGGATTCAGCTTGCTAATATTTTGTTAAGGACTTTTGGGTCTGTGTTCATCAGAGATATTGGCCGGTAGTTTTCTTTTTTTGTAGTGTCATTATCTGTTTTTGGTATTAGGGTAGGGCTGGCCTTGTAGAATGAATTTGGAGTTTTCCTTTCTCTTCTATTTTTGGAATAGTTTGACATGAATAAGTATTAACTCTTCTTTAAATGTTTTGTAAAATTCACCTGTGAAGCTGTCTGGACATGGACTTTAGTTTGGGGGGTGCTGAGTTTTTTGATTACTGATTCAATATTATTGCTAGTAATTGGTCTGTTCAAATTTTCTATTTATTCCTGATTCAGCTTTGAGATATTACATGTTTCTAGGAATTTAGCCATTCCTTTAGGTTATCTAATTAGGATATAATTTTTCATAATATTCTCTTAAAATCCTTTGTATTTCTGTGGTATTGGTTGTTATTTCTCCTCCTTCATTTCTGATTTTATTTATTTGATTTCTCTCTCTCTCTTTTAGTAAGTCTAGATAGAAGTTTATCAATTTTATTGGTTCCTTTCAAAGAACCAGCTCCCGGCTTCATTGATCTGTTCTATTGTGTTTTTGATCTCTATTTCATTTATTTCCACTCTAATCTTTATTGTTTTCTTCCTTCTATTGGCTTTGGACTTTATTTGTTCTTTTTCTATCCTTTATGTGTAAGGTTAGATTGTTTGAAATTTTTCTTGTTTCTTGAGGTAGGCCTCTATTGCCATAATCTTCCCTTTTTGAACAGCTTTTGCTGTATCCCAAAGATTTTGGACCATTGTGTTTTCATTTTAAATTGTCTCCATGTATTTTTCATTTCCTCTTTGATTTCTTGGTTGACCTATTCATTGTTTAGTAGTATGTTATTTAACCCCCATGAGTTTGTGTTCTTTCCAGATATTTCCTTGTGATTGATTTCTAGTTTCATACCATTGTGGTCTTAAAATATGTATGGTATGGTTTTAGTGTTTTTTAATTTATTGAGACTTGTTCTTTGTAACATTTGATCTGTTTTGGAGAAGATTCCCACACTTGAAAAGAATGTGTATTCTACTGTTTTTGGATGAAATTTTCTGAAAATATTTATTCAGTTAGAAAATAGGCAGTGATTTCTTTGATGCCAGCTATAGAAATATTTTTCTAGATAGGTCTCCTCAGGTGAGTGAAACAAAGGCAAAATTAAACTATTGGAACTATACCAAAAGAAAAAGCTTTTGTACAACAAAGGAAACCGTCAACACAACAAAAGACAACCCACTGAATAGAAGATATTTGTAAATGATGTATTCAGTAAGAGGTTATGTATAAAGACTTTATATAACTCAACACCAAAATGGGCAGAGGACCTAAACAGGCACTTTTTTGAAAGAAGATAAACAGGTGGACGACGGACACATGAAAAGACAATCAACATCACTCATCATCAGGGAAATGCAAATCAAAACTACAATGAGATACTTAACACTGTCACAATGGCTAAAATAAAAAACACAAGAAACAACAAATCTTGGCAAAGGTGTGGAGAAAGGAGAATCCTCATGCCCCATTGGGAATATAAACTGGCATAGCCCCAATCAAAAACAGTATGGAGTTTCCTCAAAAACTTTAAAGTAGAACCAGCATATGTCCAGTAATCACACTATTGGATATTTACCCAAAGACTACAAAAAGACCAATTCAAAATTATATACATTCCCCTGTGTGTATTGCAGCATTATTTACAATAGCCAAGATAAGGAAACAACCCAACCATCCATCCATAGATGAATAGATAAAGAAGAAATGAGGGGTGTGTGTGTGATGGAATATTACTCGACCATAAAAAAGAGTGAGATACTTTCATGTGCAGCAATGTGGATGGACCTAGAGTTACAGTGCTTATGTGAAATATGTCCATAAAAGATATATCCTGTATGATTTCACTCACATGTGAAATTTAAGAAACAAAATAAATAAAAGAAAAAAAGAAACAAGAAAAACACTCTTAAGTACCAAAGACAAACTGATGGCTTCCAGAGGCGTGGCAAGGAAGGAGGGGTGGAAATACAGGGTATCAAGAGTACATTTCTCTTAACACACACACACACACACACAAGCTTACCTTAATGAACACCTCATAATGTATAGAATTGGTGAATCATTATACTGTTCACCTGAAACAAACATATCATTGTATGTTAATCGTATTTTTTTGTTAATCGTATTTTAATTTTAAAATATATCAAATAGGGTAATAATAGTACCTATCACTTAAGGTTTTAGTAATGATTAAATGAGTTAATATATTTGGAGCCCTTAGAAAGGAGCCTGGCACATATAATACTCTAAAGAGTATAGCTGCTGCTCTTGGTACAGTTCTTTTTTTTTTTTCTTAAAGATTTTATTTATTTATTTGTCAGAGAGAGAGGGAGAGAGAGCGAGCACAGACAGACAGAGAGGCAGGCAGAGGCAGAGGGAGAAGCAGGCTCCCTGCCGAGCAAGGAGCCCGATGTGGGACTCCATCCCAGGACTCTGGGATCATGACCTGAGCCGAAGGCAGCTGCTTAACCAACTGAGCCACCCAGGCATCCCTCTTGGTACAGTTCTTGATCTTATTACCTGGATCTTTAATAAGTAACAGTGTAAGACTGAACTGCCACTGAGTTTACAGTGTAAAAGTTTGAATCACAGAGAAGATAATTACATATTTTATAGCAAGAAAGTTCATATAGAATATTTTCCTTACATGTGGGCCACCTGGGTCGTTCAGTCAGTTGGGCATCCAGCTCTTGATTTTGGTTTGGGTCAGTCTCAGTGTCGTGAGATCGAATCCTGTGTCAAACTCACACTGGGCATGGAGACTGCTTGGGATTCTCTCTCTTCCTCCTCCTCTCTGCCTCCTCTCACTTCATTTTTCTCTCTAAAAAAATAAATAAAAAAGAACACTTTGCTTATATGCTTAATCATCCTCTCAATCATATTGAGTTCTACAATATAAAAGGTAGATATCAAGTCAAAAGACACATTGGAATATACTTAGGAGAAAGCTTGTCTGATAAGCATAAAATAATACTACTCAGAGAAATTCAGCAAATTTATATCAGTAAAGGAAGGTCATCAATTTTTGGTAGAGATTAGAGAAGTGAGGAAAGGAGACTTATTCTCAGCTGAGATAATGACTTGAGGAAGGGTGCAGATACCCTTAGTATATAGTATATTCAGTGGACTAGACTGTGTGTGTGTGTGTGTGTTTATGTACATATATGAGAAAAAAATCTTTGGAATGTTTAAATTTGAATTAAATTCTGATGTTATGAAATCATTTCCCTCTGCACCCTGGTTTGATAGCATTTTTTGAAATAGGGATATATCTAGATCTAAAAATGCTGCTGTTACTATGCCAGACTCAGAGCAGGATGGGATAATTTTCTGATTATTCTCCAGTTGGATCACAGTGTGATGGATCAACCTAAGTTCTTTGTATAACTACTAAATGCTAACTCACAGAATTAAACCAATTTCCATTTTATCTAGTTAAAATGGAATGCATAGAATTTTTTTAGACCTAAGACACGATCTAATTTACTGAAACCACTAAATGTCAGGTAGAGAAAAGTCTTGTGTAAGTGGGAATAATATAGGGGGGTTTGAAATGCTTTTTTAAGAAATTCTATAAAACCATGTAAAATGATTTGAGTTTTATAAGTTTGTTAAATCACAAATAACCCACATCATTTTTAACTTAGTAAAATATTTGAGCCTGTATTTTTGAAAACATTAGGGCATTTAACCAATAGTTCTGAAAATGAATCATTTTGCCAATCATACTCTATATTCTTAAAACTCCTTCCCTTTATTCTTTCTTTCTTTTCAAATTTCTCCTTTTTTTAATTCTGATTTTGGAAAATATTTCAGTAAGTAAAAAAAATAAGCATGCTTTAAAAGAGATTTTCTAAATTAGATAAAAATGTTTGAGAAAATAAAAACTTCTTTATGCATTCATTGCAATATTGATTTTATCAGTGTGGTTCTATAAAGATACTTAAATACTTACTCTAAATAGGTTCAACATATGGTATATATTATGTAATTAATGATAACATAGAACTATGTTAACCCACAAAATATTGCCAGGGATTTACCAGCAGCCACAAATTTAATTATACAGAAGAAAATTGCAGTTGAAAATGTAATCTTTTGTCTTTTTACATTCTTTCTTTATTTCTAGATGGTACCATATTATATCCCAATGCAGCATATGATCTCCAGAATACACTGCCACAATTAGAACAAAGCTTCAGAGCCTAACTTAAGCTTTAATGGTTTCAGTTATTTCCATAATGCTAGAGAAATATAAATCTTTGATCCAGTATTCCAACTTCAATCTCCTATTCAAAATAATCCAAAAGGCCAAAGATTTCAATACCTTTCATCTCTGCCTAGAAACATACTTCTTTGTTTTTATTTTGTTTTTGATCCTTGGGCAAGTCAGTTGGTTGATGTTTGCTGGTTTTCTCCTGGTGGGATTCAAGAAAATGATCCCAAAATCTTCTTTAGCTTGAAACATCTGATGATTTTAGTTATAATAAATGAAGTTATAATAAATGAATAAATAATGTAATCCATTTATATAAGTATTTAAGAATCAGTAATATTTTATGGTCTGAGATAGGTAATATTCCATTTGATTAGAGCAAATTATGGCATTTCTTTTAGCAGCATTTCTAAATAAAAATAACGTACTGCCAACATTTGGCCAAACATGAAGAGTCTCATTTCTTATACATTCGTTAATCACCTACTATTTGCCAGTAACAGTAGTATTGTTGCTCGCGGAGCAAATACAGTCCTTCTTAAAGACAAGAGAAATGACTTTTTTTTTTAAAGGATTTTATTTATTTATTTGATAGAGAGAGAGATCACAAGTAGGCGGAGAGAGGCAGAGAGAGGAAGGGAAGCAGGCTCCTTGCCCAGCAGAGAGCCCGATGTGGGGCTCGATCCCAGGACCCTGGGATCATGACCTGAGCCGAAGGCAGAGGCTTTAACCCACTGAGCCACCCAGGCGCCCCGAGAAATGGCTTTTTGAATGTTCTCAGTTCATTCAACAAGTTTGCTTATGAAAAACACGATTTTGTTTTTAAATTTAAAAAAAAGTGGTCTGTGTTTATTGAGAAAGGTTTATATTTTTGTTTTAGTGGTTACCTTTATACTTAAACCTTTTAAAAATAGATTATATTTACTTATTAGAGAAAAAAGAAAGAGAAAGAGAAAGAGTGTGTAGAGAGGAGGGGCGGAGGGAGAAGGAGAAGCAGGTTCCCCACTGAGCGGGGAGCCCAACACGGGACTCAATCCCAGGAGCTTGGGATCATGACCTGAGCTGAAGGTAACTGCTCAACTTACTGAGCCACCCAGGCCCCTTGCTTACACTTACTTGACCTTTTCTAAGTGTCCTGTTATTTTACTTAATCTTTCATACTGTCTGGTGTATTTGGGTTGGTATGCTTTAACTCTCATCTATTGTGTATACAACAGCCCTTTATTTTATTCTGTTGCCTTCTGTATCATTTTTAGTTACATTTACTTTTAGTTACTTACATTATTTCTTCTTTTCCTAACATATAAAATTTGTACTTTACTCTTTTACCCTTACCTCTATTTTTATTTTAGCCATAGATGTAAATGTATATATTTTTAAATGTTTACCATCATTTCAAAACTCCTCCTCTGATAGATTCCTCAAAACAACTCATGGGCACAGGAATTACCTAAATTCTATGTATTGAAATCTATTTTTCTAGTCATTGTATTTAAAGGAAAACTTGTCTGGATATAAAAATCTTTAGTTTACTTTTTCTTTCTTTGAATTTTTAAAAATTTGCTGCTCATTTGTTTCTTGGTCATATGTTGGTTTTGAAAAGTCTAATACCAGTCAAATTATTCCGCCTTTATACATTATTTGACTGTTGTTCCTGGAGGTTTGGTTTTTATTCTTAATCTGTAATAGTTTCACTCTGATAACATCTACAAGTTGCTCATTAGGGGTTCATTTTCCCGGTATCCAGTGAGCCCTTTCAGTGTTTAGATTCAAGTCTTATTTCTTAAAATTTGGGGGGGGGTATTAGTTTTAAATATTAACTTTGTCCCCCTCTACTAGGGAGGTACTCAAACAGTATGAATATTGTTTCTCTTTACCATGTCATATATTCCATTATTCCATTATTTGGAATAATGGAATATCCATATTTGGAATTTGGAATATGGGATATCCATATTCCATCTTATATTCCATTATTATTCTCTGACTCTTTTTTTCTTTCTAATTATCTCATTTTCATTCTCTTTTAGTTTCCTGCCATTCTTCAGTGTCCCTTATTAAATTTTCATTTGAGTTTATTCTTCTTTGGGCACCCTGTAGTTTATTCTGAACTGATTTTATCTCTGTCTTCCTTTCTCTTTGCTGAATTCAGTAAACTCTCTTTCAGTTGTTTTGTTTATTTCTGTTCTTAATTTTGGAATTTCAGATTCATGAAGGGTTTTCATATCTTCAGATGCTTGTTTGACTATATTTCATTCCATTTGTGGTATTGCCTTGTTATTTTCTTCTGCCTCAGATTTATTTTCCTTGATGGAGTTTCTTCACTTGATAAGTATTGATTTTCATTTCTGATGCTTGGTAGCTATCTGTTACTCTTTCTCTTGTTCAGTGTGTATGTATATGTGGAGGTGGTGGGGGGGGTGTATTATGGTCTTTAAACGATTCCTAGTAAAAACAGTACCCTCTTCCATTAGTATATCAAAGTGAAGATTCTTTGGTGGATTTGTTTTGTGGAGTGGAGATAGCAGTTGTTTTTGTTGTGTTTTTCTTCTGGGATAGGTTAAAGATTGTGAGTTCTCCAACTTTGTGTTCTCTTTCAAAACTCTTAAAACTTCCATTTCCTTCTTTTCATCTTCATTGTTCAGTTGCCAAAGAGGCTTCTTTTTTTGCCTTTTTTTTCCTTCCTCAGAAAATGTACATTTTAAAGACTATCCCTTCAAAGTAATATACTTTTAATTTCCTCCTTGGATCTATTTAGATACAGAGAGAAAGAGATCACAGGTAGGCAGAGAGGCCGGCAAAGACAGAGAGGGAAGCCGGCTCCCTCCATGGAGGGGCTCAATCCCAGGACCCTGAGACCATGATCTGAGCTGAAGACAGAGGCTTAACCACTGAGCCACCCAGGCGCTTCTGGATATTATCTTTCTGACAATAGTTTTAGTTTGACCTTAGGCCCAGTTACCAAATTCTCTTTACCCAACAGTTTTACTCAAAATACCTTTGCCCTCCACAAGGCCTCATGATAGTGTGGTGGTGAGACATGAATGCAAGTGATCTTACAACAGAACTTGGTGGTTTTTCCTTTTTCAGTTGTAGTTATTTTGATGTTTGGGCATTGTCTTTGTCCTCAAGTTATGCTGAGGGCGTGTTTTTTGTAGATTTATTTTTCTATCATTGTTCCATATGGTCTTGGAGAGAGATAAGACATAGGTAGCAGCCATTGCTTCAGCTAACTGTTGTTCTCAGATTAGTATGTTTTAACTTTATACCATCTCTTTTTCCGCCCCTCTCTGCAGTCTAAGTAAACTCATTCATTCAAAAAAAAATCTTTAAATATTTTTCTAACTACTTTCCAGGCATTGCTCTAGGGATGCAATAATGAATAAAACAGATGTTCTTGCCCAGTTAGATACTACATTCCAATAGTAGAAAGAACAAATAAAATAAATAAGTGAATGTATAATGTAACATTAGATAGTGATGAGCGCTATGTTTAAAAATAAATAAAGCCATATAAAAGTGACAAGTTTGAGTACATTGTAGCACTACCTAGAATAGTTGGTGAAAGTATCTTTGAGCAAATTGTATTACAGAACAGTAATGTATATCTTCTTATATTGACATTTACCTAATATAAATCATAAGGATTTTACCACTGAGCAGATTTCCATGACAAATAATTTGATTATTCTTTATATAATAGAGTGGGTGGCCTGGTGTTACGGAATATGTACCAAATGAGAAGAAGACTCTTAGAGAAAGTACAGCCTCAAATTGTCTACTCTTCAACTGTTTTCCCACCCTGCTTTGGAGAATTGATATTGAGAGAGGATTAAGTAAGGAACATAGAGTCTATCCTTACTCTAAAAACTCCAGATTTTATGCTTAGACATCAGAGAACTATTTACTTGGTCTTTTCTCCCCCCTGCATTGCTTTCACTGAGTTGTGTTGATATCAAGGCTATAGTCTTTCACTGAAGAATGTTACAATAAATAGACAGAACTAGCTATTGAGAAGTTGTTGCAGACAGCACAGTCTTCTATATTAATTAGTGTTCTATATGTTATGCACCTTATAAGAAGTATGTTTTAAAACCAAATGTATCTCAGGGTGCCTGGCTCAGTCAGTTAAGCATCTGCCTTTGGCTCAGGTCATAAACCCAGAGTCCTGGGATGGAGCCCCATGTTGCACTCCCTGCTTTTCCTGTCCCTCTCCCTGTTGCTCCCCTGCTCAAACAAAATCTTTAAAAAAATTTTTCTCATACAAAAATGTTATTTTTCATCTCTTTAAGAATGAAAGCCAGATAACTGGATGTCTTACTTTTTGCTTTGGTTATCAAGAAACTTAGAACTAGGTTCAGAATGAATTCAAGAGTTCTGTGCTGTGTATTTCATTTTACCCCCAAACTTAACCTAATCTGAGTTTTATTTTCCTTGATCTTTTATTTTTTTAAGTTGTCTCATTATTTATAGAACATGACATGAGTGAATATAAACAAATAAGCAAATATATGACGTAGTATACTAGAATTCTAGTGCCTCCTCAAATCATTAGTTGTATGACCTTGGACAAGTACACCAATCTCTCTAAGGTTTTTTGTTTTTTGTTTTTGTTTTGTTTTGTTTTTTAAGATTTTATTTACTTATTTGACAGAGAGAGAAATTACAAGTAGGCAGAGAGACAGGCAGAGAAAGAGGGGAAACAGGCCTCCTGCTGAGCAGAGAGCCCAATGCAGGGCTTGATCCCAGGACCCTGAGATCATGACCTGAGCCAAAGGCAGAGGCTTAACCCACTGAGTCACCCAGGCACCCCTTTAAGGTTTAATTTTAAATATTTTAACTGCAGAACCCTCTTTTCAAGAGAAACAACTTGGAAATCCAATAAATGGACAAAATAATAGTAGAGTGACTGAGCTCAGACCAGTGTCATAGTTATAGGTAAACTAATTTTGGTAAAAATTATTTTAATTATACTATAGTTAACATAAAGTGTTATATTAGTTTCAGGTGTATAATACAGTGATTCAACAGTTCTGTATATTACTCAGTCCTTATCAAGATAAGTGTACTCTTTTTTAAAAAATTTTTTTAATTAAGATAAGTGTACTCTTAATCCCCTTCACTTTTACCCATCCTTCCACTCAGCTCCCCTCTGATAACCATATGATTGTTCTGTATAATTATGAGTCTGTTTTGGGGTTTGTTTCTTTTTTTTCCCCTTTGTTTTGTTTCTTAAATTCTACATATGAGTGAAATCATATGTTATTTGTTTTTCTGAGACTGATTTATTCTGCCTAACATACTTCTAGGTCCATCCATGTTCTTGCAAATGGTGAGATTTCATTCTTTTTTATGGCTGAATAATATTCCATTGTGTATATATGCCACATCTTTATCCATTCATCTGTCATCAGACACTTGGGCTGCTTCTGTAATTTGGCTAATATAAATAATGCTGCTATAAACATATGCTATAAACTTGCATATATCATTTTAAATTACATTTTTCATATTCCTTAAGTAAATATCCAGTAATATAATTATTGGATCATACAGTTGTTCTGTTTTTAATTTTTTGAGTACCCTCCATAGTGTTTTCTACAGTGGCTGCGGCAGTTTGCTTTCCCACCAACAGTGTATATTGGGTTATTTTTTTCTACATCCTCACCAGCACTTATTTCTTGTGGTTTTGATTTTAGACATCCTGACAGGTGTGCGGTGATATCTCATTATGGTTTTGATTTGCAATTCCCTAATGATGAGTGATGTTGAGCATCTTTTCATTTGTCTGTTGGTCAACTGTATGTCTTCTTCGGAGAAATGTCTATTCATGTCTTCTGCCCATTTTTTAATTGTATTATTTGAGGGTTTTTTTGGTATTGAGTTGTATCAATTCTTTATATATTTTGGATGCTAACCCCTTATCAGATATGTCATTTGCAATTATCTTCTCCCATTCAGTAGGTTGTCTTTTAGTTTTGTTATTTCCTTTTCTGAGCAGAAACTTTTTAATTTGATGAGTTCCCAGTAGTTTATTTTTGCTTTTGTTTCCCTGGTATCAGGAAACATATCTTGAATTAATCCTAATTTTTTAATCTAGACAATATTAGAGTTACCTCTTAGAAATAAAAGCTACAACCTATTTTTCTTCCACTACAGACAGGTTTTATATTTTTAGTGGGTCCTCTTTTGCCATTTTCGTAAAGTTTTTTAGTTTCTCTATGTTGGATAAGAGTCTTAAGGATAATGAATGGCTCTTTTATATTGTTCTAGATCTGTGTTTTTCATATTTTAACATGAATGAAAATCACCTGAAGGGCTTGTGAAAACAGACCCACAGGTTCTGATTGCATAGGTCTGGGTTGGGACCTGTTTTTCATTTTTACCATGTTCCTAGTGGTAAGAATCTGCTGATTCAGGAATTACACTTTGAAAACTACTGTCCTGGGGGCGCCTGGTTGGTTCAGTCAGTTAAGTGGTTGGCTGCCTTTAGCTCAGGTTATGATCTCAGGGTCCTGGGATCAAGCACCACATTGGGCTCCCTGCTTAACTGGGAGCCTGCTTCACCCTCTCCCTCTGCTGCTTCTCTGCTCATGTTCTCTCCTTCTCTGTCAAATAAATAAATAAATTCTTTTTAAAAAAAGAAAGAAAACTACTGTCCTATATCAGTATTAAAAATGTATTTTAGTCACTTATCTTAAGAACTGTAACAAATCATATAACTTAGTAATAGCCAGAAGACAATGTCTAAGTAATATATGATCTGAAAAATAAGATTTCATTAACATACAAACTTTCAGTATCATAAAGTTTTCATAGCTAGTGTCATGAGTTATCTATATCTTTTTTACTTCTTGTGCTACTGTTGTGAGTGGTTGTATACAAATCAGGTAGCAATCAGAGTTGGCTTCAGCAATAAAGAAATTATTCAAGTCTAAAAGCAATCCTTTCCTTTTGACATACTGGCAGCACAAAGGAGAAGATGTCAGGGTCAGCATAAGTGCATTTATTGACTGTTTAGCTCTTTCCTGTCTTTGAAGTACACTTTTGATATGTACATGTATATTATTTATTGCTTCTAAAATTATTGTGGTAAAAAATGAGTTATGGAAGCAGGCCAAATGTCCCTAATCAGATAGATAGATAAATACATTTTGAGATATCTTTGCAATGGAATATTATTCAGCCAAAAAAAGTAATAAATATACAACATACTACAACATGAATGAACTTCAGAAATGTTATGCTAAGTGAAAGAAGCCAGATATAAAAGATCATATAATGTATGATATATGAAAACCCAGAATACATAAATCCATAGAAACAAAAAACAGATTAACAGTTGCCAGTGGCTAGGAGTAACTTTTTAATGAGTAGGGGTTTCTTCTTGGGCATGATGAAAATGTTTCAAAACTTAGTTGTACAACACTGTTAATATACTAAATGACATTGAATTGTTCACTTTAAAATGATTAATTTGGGGGCACCTGGGTGACTCAGTTGGTTAAGTGTCAACTCTTTTTTTTTTTTTTTTTAAAGATTTTATTTAATTATTTGACAGAGAGAAATCACAAGTAGATGGAGAGGCAGGCAGAGAGAGAGGGAAGCAGGCTCCCTGCTGAGCAGAGAGCCCGATGCGGGACTCGATCCCAGGACCCTGAGATCATGACCTGAGCTGAAGGCAGCGGCTTAACCCACTGAGCCACCCAGGCGCCCTAAGTGTCAACTCTTGATTTTGGCTCAGGTCATGCTCTCAGGGTCATAGGATCAAGCTCTGAGTTGGGCTCTGCTCTCAGCAAGGAGTCTGCTTGAGATTCATTCTCCCTCTTTGCCTACTCTTCTCCTCCTACCCCAACATATTCTCACTCTCTCTCTCTCTCTCTAATAATAAATAAATCTTTTAAAAAGGTAAATAAAAATGGTTAATTTTATGTTATATGAATTTCACCTTAGTTAACAGTTGTTAATTTTAAACTTGAGTTTGTTTATTTTTTTTTAATGTCCTCTTTATTTATTTAACTCTGTACCCAGTGTGTGGCTTGAACTCACAATGCCAATATCAAGAGTTGCATGCTGTACTGACTGAGACAGCCACATCCTGAATTCTGTTATTTTTGAGATGGAAGGGCCACTGCAGATCATCCAGCCAACCTTTTGTCTATTGTAATAGAAGAAACCAAAGCTCATCAAGATTAAATATATTGCACAAGTGTTTCAAAGTAGCTTGTCTAAAACCTAGGCTAGACTTTCTAGTCTAGTCATTTCTCTTTTTAAACTATAACATGCTACTACATTATCTGTTGCTGTTTTTTACATTTTAGGGGGACGTACTACTCCAGTTTTTACTTCTACATAAAAATCAAGATAAAGATAGCTCATTTGTGCCACTTACTCTTTTAAAAAGCAAGAATAGCAGTGTTTATTTTAGTAATTTGCCAAGAAGCAGACCAAAGTTTGAATTGAAAGAGCACTCCTTTCTGGAAGAGTTTGATTTCTTCATTGCCAATTTGGATACCTTTATTTCTCTTTGTTGTCTGATTGCTGTTGCTAGGACTTCTAATACTATGTTGAACAAGAGTGGTGAGAGTGCCACCCTGTATTTTAATTGTAGTCGAAGTTGCCTGGTTTGTGAACCCCAACCTTCTGCCATGATTGTGATTCGTTTGTTTATTTTCTTAAGTAATCTCTATGCCCAACATGGGACTTGAACTCATGATCCCAAGATCAAGAGTCTCATGCTCTGCCGGCTGAGCCAACCAGGCACTCCAATGATGACTTGTTTTAAAAATTCAAAAATTGTCTTCAAAAACATTGGTTAGCCTTATTAACACATTCCACCACTTCCTCTACTTCTAGGGAGAAGCACTGAGTGGGACTGAGGGGTGGAGACGAGTAGCAACAACTATCAAAACAGGGTATCAGTATCCTATTGAAATTGGGTGTCACACTCCGATGTGAGCAACTTGTATTGTCTTAGTGCTAGCTTCAGAAAACAGATGTCCTCAATTCAAGATAGGACATTAGGAAATGTAATTATGATTTCATTCTCTCTCTAAACCTACTTTAACCTTCATTTTCTTCACTGTTTATTATTAAGAGGAAGCTAAATCTCATTATTGCCCAACATTGGATTTCCTGCTAATATTCTCTACCAACTTTCTTTTTATCTTAGTGGTTGTTTTCATTTCTACTTAGTAGTATGTATTTCTTTCTTTTCCTTTAGTTCAAGAGTCCATAAAGTATGACCCTTAGACCAGATTTCACCCACTGGCTGTTACTGTGAATAAAGTTTTATTCAAACACAACTACCCTCAGTCTTTTATGTATTGTCTATAACCGCTTTAGTGGTACAATAGGAGAGTTGAGTATTGCAGTAGAAGTCATACGCCCCACCAACCTAAAGTATTTTCTACTGGGCCTTCAACAGAAAACATTTGCCAGCCCTTAATTTTGTTGACTAAGTGGAAGTTAAAAACAGATTCTAGAGAGTGAATAAATATCACCAGCAAATGAAAGTATATAGGAAAATATAGGATTTCTACTTAGGCTACCTAGAAGGCCCATGTGATCAGAATAAGAGTTTCATGAAGGTGAATTATCAGAGGTAATATAAGAAAGACAGATTAGAGGATTTTGAATGCCCTGTCAGGAACTTAAATGTATTATTAGGAAATGAACCATTTAAGGTCTTTGAGCAAAGGAATTTTGCCAAAACAAGAAACTGTTGCAGTAGTGTTTATAAAGTAATGAGGGTTTATTTATGGGAAGTTAGTACTAATGTTCTATTAATGAGAAAGATAGCATAGTTGTAAGAGTTACTACAGAGTTAAAAATTGATTGGATATGGGCACCTGCGTGGCTCAGTCAGTTAAAAGTCTGTCTTCAGCTCGGTTATGATCCCAGGGTCCTGGGATTGAGCCCTGGGTCAGGCTCCCTGCTCAGCTGGGAGTCTGCTTCTCCCTCTCCCTCTGACCCTCTCAGCTTGTTTCTGTGTTCTTTCTCTCTCTCATTCTGCTCTCTCTCAAGTAAATAAATAAAATATTTTATAAAAATTTATTGGACATTAAACTCTGAATTTAAGGACAAAAATAATAATAATTAAATTCAAATAATTAGATTAAATTAATAAATAATTAAATTAATTAAATAATACTTAAATTCAAACTTAATTGAGCATAAAATTAAAAATTATTTACACATATTTTGAAGGTGAAGAACTAATTTTTATGGAAGGTTTAAGTTAGCAGAGAGGGATTATAACACTATGTAGGTTAGAAAACAAATGAAAATTGGTTACTAGGTATCATCATTACAAAAGTTGTTAGGGCATCCCAGCCACAGGCATGTTTTCATTGGTTGTATTTTATTTTCGGGGTACCCCACAGCCATCATCTAGTCAGGGTCCATTTCTATAAAATCCTCTTATCTTTGCTCCCCAGAATGCTATCCTTACACTCAGATTTACTTCTCTTGTGTAGAGTAAATTATTTCCATTTTCTCAATACTTTGAATCATACCCAAGAAGAACTTCAGCTCTTTCAAATAAAAGTACTCATCAAGGTATTTTCTTCAACGAAATCCGTAGTTCCCAAACTATGCAATGAGACACCCCAGGGTACTGCAGTAAATTCACAAGAATGCTATAGAATATTTTATGTCAGAGTAATACACAATTACAACATTAGATAGTGATACATTCCTTTCCTTCCTTAGGATGATATCCTGTTTTGGGATTGGTTGCCATGGTTTAAAAAAACAAGTACCTCCTGAATATCAGGGTAGAACAGGAAATGAGGGCTACACTATTCAATTTCAATCCAAGGGTTTAAGGAGTTGTACATATATCCCGTTAATAAGTATTGTGGTTATTTTTTTTTCCTGTTTTTTTTTCCAATTTATTTATTTTCAGAAAAACAGTATTCATTATTTTTTTCACCACACCCAGTGCTCCATGCAAGCTGTGCCCTCTATAATACCCACCACCTGGTACCCCAACCTCCCACGCCCCCCGCCACTTCAAACCCCTCAGATTGTTTTTCAGAGTCCATAGTCTCTCATGGTTCATCTCCCCTTCCAAGTTACCCAAAAGCACATACCCTCCCCAATGTCCATAACCCTACCCCCCTTCTCCCAACCCCCCTCCCCCCAGCAACCCACAGTTTGTTTCGTGAGATTAAGAGTCACTTATGGTTTGTCTCCCTCCCTATCCCATCTTGTTTCATGGATTCTTCTCCTAGTATTGTGGTTATTTTTTAAGTAAAAAATGTTTTGTAAATTTTATAGGTATTATTTTCTCAAACCAGCTGTTAAGTAGTTAGGATTATCCGTACTTAGGTTATTTGAACATTAAAAACAAACAAGCAAACAAAAAACCAGAACTGTTAGGCCTATCTTACAGCACCATGAAAAGAAAATTACTTATACCCTAAGGGTGCTGGGAACTGACAAAGTTTCAGATCCTCTGAGCTAAAGAATTGCGGGGTGCCTGGGTGGCTCAGTCATTAATTGTCTGTCGTTGGCTCGGGTCATGATCCCAGGGTCCTGGGATTGAGCCCTGCATCAGGCTCCCTGCTTAGCAGGACGCCTACGTCTTCCTCTCCCACTCCCCCTGCTTGTGTTCTCTCTCTCTCTCTCTCACTGTTTCTCTCGCTGTCAAATAAATGAATAAAATCTTTTAAAAAAATGAACCAAAGAGTTGTCCAACTCTGAAATGAATATACTCATAACATGTGAAAATTCAGCAGTTCTTTTTCCTTTTCTTTTTTTCAAAATAGCATTTCAGTTATGTGGGAATCTAGATAGACTCCCAATAAAAATTTAACCAGTATTTTTAAATTATCTGTATATTGTACACACTGTGCTTTGTACTGGAGCAAACATTTTTAAAAATACACTGGCCTTTAAGGTTACTTACAGTCAGGGTAAAGGAGATAAGGCAAATGCAAGTTGTTTAAAAATAAAATGAAATTCATATTACATATTAAGGATGTTCAAAGAGGAATGAGTACATCTTGGTGGGAATGTAGTTAAGTCTTTGTGGGATGAAATTCATATTTAAATTTAGATTTAAATGGGCCTTGATGGAGGGGTAAAATTCCAACAGGTAGAGGTAGTGGATATTTCTGATAGAACAACATAAAGACTCAGAAGGCTCATTTTGGTAGAAGCAAATCATTCTGTATGATTGAAGCAAGGACATATGTTGTAGAGTAATGGAGGTTGCAGCTGGTTTAATGTGGAAATTGGAGTATTTTGTGGAGAGTTTTGAATGCTTGGGTGTGAGGCATTTGGATTTAATTTGCTAGGAAAAGAAGAGTGATTAGGGTGATTAATCTGTCAGCAGGATATAGGATGATTAAATCAAGGAAAGAGAGGAGGCAAAGCTTTTGGAAAGGGAATGATGGATTTTATGTATTTATATTTCAAAGGAAATACCAAACTGTATATCGATGTTAAAGAGCATACTTTTGTTCAGTATTGTAACTAAGAGTTATAACTGCAGAACTCACCATCATGCGAAAACAAAACAGAACTTTCTAATGCTCTTCATATTACTATAGAAATAGTAATAATAAAATGGAAACATGTGAGGTGCATATAACATGACAAACATTGTATTAAGCACTCATTTAGTTATTACGATGACATTGATAGGTATTACCATTCCCAATTTTCAGATGAGAACAATGAGGTGAGGCCTAGGGAGGTTACATAACCCCAAAGCACAGTTAAATAGTAGTCAGATTGGCAAAACTGTTGAAAAGAAATATGTTGTTGGGGTATCCGGCTGGTTTAGTCGGTAGAACAGCAATTCTTAGTCTCAGGGTCATGATTTCAAGCCCCATGTTGAGTATAATATGGTTATAAATAAGCAAGCAAGCAAGTAAGTAAGTATACTGGTTTGTTTAAACTCTCTGGTGCTGAGAATTGAATAAATCCTGTGAGATTATTTTCATCTGGCTTAGACATGGCTCCTTTCCTATTATTTTATTTTTCCTATCATTCCTGATCCTTAATCCCATTCCTCTTCACACCATGGGAACGCTAATGTGTTTGATATGAGTTTTATATCCTTGAAAAGTGTATCATTTTTTTAGGTGCATGTTTACATTATACACAATATATAAAAGTATGAACTATATAGCTTGTCCAATCTCGTGTATATATTTCTAGTTTATTGCTTTTAATCTCTATATAATAGTGTGAATTTACCACATTTGCCTTATCTTTTCCCCTAGAAATGGACTTGCAGGATGCCTGACACTGCCTTTTACTTCCAGAAAGCTGTGATTAATATCCTATGTATGTCCCTCTAAAACCTATCTTCTTCCCACTATGTCTTGCTGCCTCCTATTACATGCTTTTTCAGGGGATTATTTCAGAAGGAAGAAAAGCTAACTTGTGCATTCATAGAATAGTTAAGATTGCAGGTATTTTAATCCCTAAAAAGACTAAAATATATGTAGAATGAGTGATTTCATTGATGCTTCCAAAAGGAAGCCACATAGGTGGGAGAGCCTAGGTAAATTACTTCATTCCATTGTTACATTATATTCAATCTAGGTATTTGCTAATGCATTTGTTCTGGCTCTTTTCTTTTAGTGATTCTATTGCTGTCATTGGTATGAAGTAGTGCATATCATAACATTGTAATTATAAACAATTTATACATTATCTTGCTGTTGTCAAAGTAAGTATTTACAAGCACATAGGAACTATGCTTTGTCATAATTCATATTTGATCCTCCCTCTCCTATAAGGAAATATATTTCACACTCTCTGGGAGATTTACAAAACATGTAGATCCTATTAAGAAGAAAACATGCTATTTGGTTGTTGTATTTGTTTTTTGGCTTCTCATTTGTTCATTCTTTCAACCTCGTTCTCTGAAAGGTATTACTATGGCACCTTCCTCATGCTATGGAAAACAGACTAAGTATATTCTTTAGAACAGACAACAGTGGTATGTCTTCAGACACAACATCCGGAACTCTCAGCCCTCTCATCATTGGTAGTCTGGGTTTGGGGGCACTCTTTAGTTGGCTTAATATTTTTCTGTTACCACACTTCCTTCTTAATTTTCTCTTTTGCTATTGTAAGTAGTGATTTAGGTTTACCAAATCTACCAGTCTCATATTTAGTTTTTTCCTTTTTCTGCCATCTACTTATAGAAGTAAAATAGACTTACTCTCAGCTGTTTATCTGTTCTGACTCTTGTTTCTTGAAGTAAGCGTCTCTCCGTTTATAAACATCTGTTTCTGTAGAAATTTACTATAAGTAACAAAATAATTTGTCTTTTAAATAATTTTTATCAGAAGAGAATTTAATGGCATCACCAAAATTTGAAAAATTAAAATTATCCGTAACTTTTCTAGTCACATTTAACCATTTTACTCTGAGTGTATTCTCTTTCAGTTTTTTCTTTTTGACTTAGTGTAGTTTATAACCATATTTTGTACACAGTGTTTGTATGCTTTATCCTTCATATAACATTTATGTGGTATAAATGTTTTCTACTTAGTTTTCATAATCATAATTTTCCCATAATCATAATTTAAAAATTTTTCAAAGTATTCTCTAGAGCATCAATGTCCAGTAGAAATATAAATCACATATAGTTAAAAACTTTCTAGTAGCCACATTGAAAAAGTAAAAAGAAACAGGTAAAATTAATGTTAATAATGTTTTATTTAACTTAATATATCTAAAATTTTTTATTTCAACATGTAATTATATAAAATTATTATATTTTTGACAATCTTTTGTTCATACTAAGCCTTTAAAATTGGTATCTATTTAAATTTACAGCAATCAGTTCCGTCACTCAGTTTTCAATGATCAAAATTAACTGTAGCCCTACCAAAGCAACAAAATTATGTTTAGCAGAAAAATATTATCCAGAGCTTCTATTTCTACACTTAAATAAATTAAATTAAAATCGGATTCCGTAGTCACACTGGCTAGAGCACATTGCACGTACTCATTAGCTACATGTCTTTTTATATTTAAATTAAAATTAAACAAAATTTGAAATTCAGATCTTCAGTTGGACTCGTCATTTTTTTTTTTTTTTAACCTAGCCACATTTTAAACAATCAACAGCCAGGTTTAGAGTGGAAAAGTAGAAGGAATATGCCAGTTCTTTCATGCCTGTTAAGAAATAGCCAGTCGGGCACCTAGGTGGCTCAGTGGGTTAAGCCTCTGCCTTCGGCTCAGGTCATGATCTCTGTGGCCTGGGATGGAGCCCCGCATCAGGCTTTCTGCTCAGCAGGGAGCCTGCTTCCCCCTCTCTCTACCTGCCTCTCTGTGTACTTGTGATCTCTGTCAAATAAATAAATAAAATCTTTAAAAAAATTAGAAATAGTCAATCATTAAATATTTACATTGTTTCCAGGTTTTGAGTAAAACAAATAATATACTGATATGTTCATGAATGAGTAATTTCCCATATTTTAGATTATTCCCCTAAAGTAGACTCATAAAATAGAATTATTGGATCAAGGAGTATGAATTTGTTTGTGGTTCCTCATGTGTATTTTCAAATTATTTTCTGAGAAATAGTGTCACTTGCACTCACACCGACGTATTAATGTATGAATTTTGCCAACCTTTCTTCAACACTGAGGAAACTTTATTCACCATGTTGTTTCTTTCATTGCTAGGAAGGAATAGTTGTCTGTATATTTATTTGCTTCTTCTTTCTCACTTTTAATGGGTATTTCTTTTTCACTTTTAATGGAATGCATTTTCATGTTCTTGGCTCATTTATCTATTGGTGTCCTCATGTTTGTTTAATTTTTCATCTCTTTTTAAAGCTCTTTATAGTCTAAACATATTAACCCTGTGCATTATTTACTGTAGACATTTTTAGTGGTCTTTTGTCTGCTTTTATTTTTATAGTTCCAAAAATCCCTAGAATTTACAATGTATATGAGCATGTTTGCATACACACGCACCTCTATTCTTTAGATAATTGTTAATGGAAATAATAAAAAGGATTTGTGCTCTTTTTTTTTTTTTTTTTTTAAATTTGACAGAGATCACAAGTAGGCAGAGACGCAGGCAGAGAGAGAGGAGGAAGCAGGCTCTCCGCAGAGCAGAGAGCCCAATGTGGGATTTGATCCCAGGACTCCGGGATCATGACCTGGTCTGAAGGCAAAGGCTTTTAACCCACTGAGCCACCCAGGCGCCCCGAAAGGATTTGTACTCTTAGGTAGGGACAATTAAAAAGAACCCCAAAGCATTTTCCTGAATTGAAGTAAATACTGGTAAAGAACAAGAACAATTCCTTTTCTTATCCTTTAGTATATTAAACAGTTTAATTTCTTACATCCTCCTGTGTAGCGTTTAAACTACACCAAGAGGAGCGCCTGGGTGTCTCAGTTAGTTAAGTGTCTGCATTTGGGACATGATCCCCCAGGGTCTGGAATCAAACCCCGCATGGTCCCTGCTCAGCGGGGAGCCTGTTTCTCCCTCTCCCCTTGCCTGTGCTCATACTCCCTCTCTCTCTTTCTTTCTGTCAAATAAATTAATGAATAAATCTTTTAAAAAATCAAACTACTACACTAAAAAACCCTTAGAGTAATAGGGCGACAAATTTATATACTGTTGATTCATGAAGAACACAGGGGTTAGGGGTGCCAGCACCCTGCACAGTCAAAAATGTGCATATAACTTTTGACTCACCCAAAACTTAACTACTGATTGTAGTTAACTACTGTTGCCCAGAAGCCTTACCAATAACATAAACAGTCTATTAAATACGTATTAGAATAAAGTAAGCTAGAGAAAAGAAAATGTTATTAAGAAAATTATAAGGAAGAGAAAATACATTTATAGGTCTGTGCTGCATTTTTCCCAAAAAATCCATGCATAAGTGGACCTGTGCAGTTCAAACACGTGTATCTGAGATTTCTAAGCATTAAGTCTGGCTATGCAAAAATGGTTCTTTGGCTCTGCCTTAGTCTTTCCCCATCACTCCTATTCCTACCTTCTTGTTCTGTTTTATTTATCATTTTAATAGATAAAATTGTCTTGCCTCACTCCCAATACTGATTAATATTGTTGGATCTCTTAAATGTTAGAATCTGCTTTGTTTTGGGGTGCTCAAATGGACAAAGAGTCATAGGATTAACTGTTATATAGACTGAAATCCCTAATTAGAAAAACCACAAAAATTTGTTGATTATATAGAGTATTTTTCTAAACTATAGCCATATAAACTATTGGCCTGTTTTTATTACAAACCTGACACTTTAAAAAAAAATGTATAATGGCACTGTTATTATGTTGGTGATAATACAGTCTAGAACATGTGGCCTAGCAAAGGATATAAATCTAGGAAGAAAAATTATGGTTGGCATCCATTTTAAGTCTTTGCACTATAACGGAACACAAATCCTAAATTGTTTAAATACTAAATATTTACTTAAAGTAAAACAAGAAACTATTCAAAAATAGAATTAATTTAAATTGTGAATTTTCCTCATTTAAAAGCTGATAGTTTTTATATATTCTTTGTAAAACTGACAAAATGGAAGTTATATTGTCCACATCACAATACTCTTATGTTGCATTTTTAAAGTAAAACACACATACACACATTTGGAATGAGGCCAAATTTGGACTCCAGGGGCATACTGTTCAGTACCTTAAATTACAATCAGATGTATTTTAGCACAGATCAAATTTTCAGTCCAAAGTTGGTGAGAAGCCTAATTATTTGACCAGGTTACTATTTGTGTAGACCATTCTATGGCTGTCTGTGGTTAATCCACAGCTGGCAGAATGCTAGCTCTGGGAGGTTTTTATTTCATGCTGGAACACTTTGGGGAGAAATGGGAGGGAGGTTAGCTTTAAACGCTCCTCATTAAATGAAAGACTAAAAAGCAAGTACATACATATTACTATGGAGACAAGATGCTATATAAACTGTTCATTTTAATTCTCCAAGTGACAAAAATAGCAAAGGAAACAGCTTGGATGTTCATAGTTTGCAAGTGACGTGGTGGTTGGTTAAAAAAGTAAGGTGAAAACATTTAAAAAATAATGTTACCTAAGACTAAGACCTGTTACCTTTTAGAACACTTGAAAATTGGTAAAGAATTGCCTGCCTCTCTGTCTGCCTGTGCTCGCTCTCTCTCCCTCTCTCTCTGACAAATAAATAAATAAAATCTTTAAAAAAAAAAAAAAGAGATTTTTAAATAATGAGAAAATATTATGCTATTATAATAAGGAAACATTTTTATTAGAATTTCATTAGCAATAAGAAACAGTTGTACTGTAGAATTCTCTCTTAATCTCAGAATTCATAAGGGCAATAAGCCCTGCAAGTCCAAGTATACATGACTCCTACCTCATAATTTTTTAAAATATTCTTTTAATATTCAATTTGAAAGTAATAGGAAAAAATGTTTTTTTCTTTTTAAAATTTTTAAAGTTTACATGTTAGAAGTGGTAGTCCCTCAGTTGTAGTTGTAGTTGAATATTTCAATAGCCCTTTTTACCATTTTAAAAGACATTTCCTTTACATTTTCAAGGTTATTTCTTCCATTTATAAGCTAACTCTTCTTTCCTGCTTCTTTCCACTGCCCGAACTTTTCTGGTTCCTTGTTCTTTCTAATCCTCCTCCCTGTCTTGCTTCTTCATTCTTCTCTTTCTGCAGTAGATCCTTCTTGTTAAAGATAAAAAAATACTCCAACTTAGCATTGTTCGTAAAAACAACTCTTCCACTCCTCTCCCCCAGTAAAATATCTTTCTTCTCTTCTCTTTTCAGTTACCTATTCAAACTAGGGGCATTATATCTCGTCATTTGAATCTAAGCTCCATCACAATATAAACTGTATGAACTGGGGGGGGGGGGACATTTTGCCCTTATCATCATAAAAATGAGAATAACAGTATCTACCTCATAGGTTTGGTATAAGGAAAATGATAACAACTGGGTTAATATACATAAAGCTTTTTAGTGTATTGCCTGGAACACAATAATTGCTCAGTAAATTTCAGATGAGTCTTATTTTTCATTGATAAATCTTCCAAAATAATTTATAATCTTTACCCCTACTTTCTCACCATTCTTTCATTCTTTAACAGCTGACTTTTTTGTTTGTTTTACCTTTATCCCATAAGTACTTTCTCTTAATCATCAAATCCAGTGGGTTTTGCTCATTCTTTCTCTATCCATTGATAGCATTGGGTACATTTAAATATCTTCTTAAAACTTTCCCTGCTGGATTTCTGTCATCACTTACTGTCCTCATGTGCCTTCCTCTTGTTCTCTACTTTATGTTTTTCTTTTCTGCTTTTGACTGTTGTTGAATTTTTGTTGTCTAAATTAACTTTCCTTTAAATTTTTATATAAGGTTTTTATTCCTTTCTTTCAAAGAAATCTTCATTACCCATCATGTGTTCTCACCCCACCTAATCAACTCCTCACCTGCCACTCAAAGCCTTTTGCATTTTTGACTTAACTGTCCTTTCCGACTTTATCTTCTTTTGCTCTTTGTGTATTCCTTCATTCTCTTGTGCACCATTCAAATCAATTTCCTATGTAAGCATCCATGTCCTTGCTTATACTTTTATCTAGAAGGCATAAATCTATTTTTAAAAGGCTTTTATTAACACTTTTAAGATATAGATAAATAGCATTTTAAATACACCTTTCCTGACATAAAATTTTAATTAATATTTTTTTATTATCACTGAATTATTTTCTCATTATTTGAAGATTTCAACTCAGAATCTTTCTAAAGAATTCATTTTAGGCATAAGTTAACAAGCTATGATTTTAGTGAACTAATTTCATTTCTAAACTAATTTCATTTTTTAATATATAGTAAGTATGTCCCTTTTAAGAATCCAAACTATTTATAAGAAGATAAAAAGATCCAATCTGACTTCATTACTGTTTCCGTAATTTAAATGTAATTATTGTCTTAAATGAGACCTTTGAAATATTTTTTCTTATGTGGATTCCCAGAATTCTTTCAGTGTTGAGTATACAAATCTAATATGAAATAAGTAATGTGTTATACTCTAGCATAATGGCACATACCAAGTATATTGTACTCATATGATAGATTTTTCTTCTAATCAAATGCTGCTGCTGTTTTCTCCCTTGCATTTTATAATTGTATTTTAAAGTTTGTATTCTATAGATGTTTGTATTTTTTATAGGCATCTTTTATTCCGACCAAGAATGACTCTGTGGAGATGGCATTTTTAATTTCCTCTCCTTTTTTTCTTTATCCAGGGCTTTTTTCTTACAGTTTCTCCAGAGTCGGTATTAAAAGTGGCTAAACATGCTTCTGAAAACAACAGAATTTTCACTTTGAATTTGTCTGCACCATTTATTAGTCAGTTCTACAAGGAGTCATTGATGAAAGTTATGCCTTATATTGACATACTTTTTGGAAATGAGACGGTGAGTTACTTTAAAAAAAAAATAAGTGGTCTTTTTCTGTTTTTTTTTTAGGGGGGGTTGGAGGGTTTTTTTTTGGTTTATGTGTAAGTTTAGAGATAAAAACTGAAATATTAGCATAAATATAATTGAAAATTACACAACAAAGCTGCCTCACTTTGGACCTCTAATTCAGTATTTTTCGTATTTCCTTCAGTATATACTACCTTTCTTTCAAATTAAAAAAATTGGGGCGCCTGGGTGGCTCAGTGGGTTAAGCCGCTGCCTTCGGCTCAGGTCATGATCCCAGGGTCCTGGGATCGAGCCCCGCGTCGGGCTCTCTGCTCAGCCGGGAGCCTGCTTCCTTCTCTCTCTCTCTGCCTGCCTCTCTGTCTGCTTGTGATCTCTCTCTGTCAAATAAATAAATAAAATTAAAAAAAAAAAATTGGTCTTTTAAAAGGTTAGATTATTGAGGTTTATAATTTGCATAGAGTAAAATTAACTCTTTAATGTACATTTCTGTGAGCTTTTGCAAATGCATGCCTGACATGTAGCCATGACTACAATTAAGAAAAAAGTCATTTCTGTCACCCTTTTCAATCAACCTGTCACCTTATCCTTTCATATCAACTGAATTGTCTTCTGACCAGTTAAATTTTTTCCCCTGAAATTTTCATGGATTAATAAGGTAAGAGGCATTTGGTCTAAAATTAATGTTTTATGAATTTAACTATTTATAAAAAGTGTGAGTCTAAATTTTGAGTAGATATTGGTGTATTATAATTGGTATTAAATTTTTTTATTAATATCATTTTTGCTAATATTTGCATGTTATATTTGAAGGTGATAAAATGGGGTTTGTTAAAACTTTTTCACAGCTTTTCATTTTTACCAAGATTATACTTTCTTTTATTCTAAATTAGTGGAAAGTAATTTTTTTTGCTCACATAGTATTTATAGCTTCTGTTTAACCTGTAGACATTAAACATCCGTGAAACAGAAAAAAAAATACTTCAGTATATCTTTTTGTGACTTTAGCAGTATCACTTAACTTTCATGAATCTTAGCGTCTTTATGTGTAAAGTGAACACGTACTCTCCCAGAAGTCCATTTTGATTCAAATTATATCATTATAACACAGTTTGATTATACTCACAGATTTTGAATCCAAATAAGATAACTGTGTTGTCTGAATAGAATAACATAAATTTGACCTCAACATAATTTATGAGATCACCTTGGTGATTTGTAGAAATAATATGGTATGAATATCTTCAAAGACACTTTGAAGGAAATGCTACATTCTTGATGATTTACAAACTGACATAATGGCAAGAAATAGTGGTAATGGCCTTGAACTACTGAGTATCTGCTGGAAGTCTCATTTGATTAAAATCTACATTTCACATTTCCTTTATTGCTGGTTTTATTTTCTGAAGGAAAAAGGAAATAACTAGTAAAAGTGCTAATCTGACCTTTTAAAATAACATAAAAGAATTGGTCATCAGTATGGTGGTCTAAGAATCCTTAGGAGAAGTTGATATTTGAACTCAGAGTTCTTTGTAGTCAGGAAACATCAAACAGCAATACTTAAAAATATGCTCTGAACTTTAAAAAGACAAATTTGGGGGGCACCTGGGTGGCTCAGTCGTTAAGCGTCTGGCTTCGGCTCAGTTCATGATCCTGGGGTCCTGGGATCGAGCCCCCCATCAGGCTGCCTGCTCAGTGGGAAGCCTGCTTCTCCCTCTCCCACTTTCTCTGCTTGTGCTCCCTCTCTCGCTGTGTCTCTCTCTGTCAAATAAATAAATAAAATCTTAAAAAAAAAAACCCACAAATTTTTAAAACTTTTTTAAAAAGATAAGTATCATTCCAGAGAATGAGACTTTAGAATTAGAGATAACTTGAGAGAATTGAATACCGTCAAAACTTCAGCTGTGACTTTATAATATGAAATGACCACAATTAGGAAGAAAATGGGGAGGAGCCTTAAAAACAAAACATTACAGAACACACAGAAAATTCTTTAATTAGAGTTCACATTTGAGTGTGTGCATGGCTCAGTCTGTTAAGTATCTGACTCATGGTTTCAGCTCAGGTCATGATCTCCGGGTTGTGAGATAGAGCCCAAATGGGGCACCACGTTCAGCACAGTCTGCTGCAGATTTTCCCTCTCCCTCCGCCCCTCCCCCTACTTGTGTGTGCACACGTGCTTTCTCTCAAGATAAATTTGAAAAATCTAAAAAAAAAAGTTCACATCTCCTAAACACTTGTAAAAAATGGTGGAAAGCATGTATAGAACCAGAGAATAATTCTAGAAGTTTGGCATAGATTTAGAAGAATAGAAAAAAATAGAGGTACAGATTATTAGGTTTGCAGAAAATGCTGATGATACCAAAATGATCTTCACTTTAAAAAAAAAAAAAACTCCAAATGCTCAGCAAGAACAAGAAAAAATAATTGGACTTGATCAATATTAAAAACTTTTGTGCATCAAAGGACACTATCAAAAAAGTAAAGCTTAAAGCCAGCAGAAGGAAGGAAATAATAAAGGTTAGAAGAGAATTAAATGATATAGAAACTAAAAAACAAAACAAAAAAAGAACAGATCAGGAGCTGGTTCTTTGGAAAAAATTAATAAAATTGATAAACCTCTAGCCAAGCTTATCAAAAAGGAAAGAGAAAGGACATGAATAAATAAAACCACAAATGAGGAAAAATAACAGCCAACACCACAAGAAATACAAACAATTAGAATATGATGAAAAACTATATGCCAACAAATTGAACAAACTTAAAGAAGGGGATAAATTCTTAGAAACATATAAACTAACAAACTGAAACAGGAAGAAATAGAAGACTTGAACAGACCCATAACAAGCAAGGAAACTGCTTTAGTAATCAAAAAACTTCCAACAGGGGCGCCTCGGTGGCTCAGTGGGTTAAAGCCTCTGCCTTCGGGATCAAGCCCCACATTGGGCCCTCTGCTCAGCAGGGAGCCTGCTTCCTCCTCTCTCTCTTCTTGCCTGTCTGCCTACTTGTGATCTTTGTCAAAAAATAAATAAAATCTTTTTAAAAAAAAACAAACAAAAAACATCCAACAAACAGAAGTCCAGGACCTGATGGCTTCACAGGCAAATTTTACTAAATATTTAAAGAAAAGTTAAGGCGCGCCTAAGTGGCTCAGTAGTTAAGTGTCTGCATTTAGCTCAGGGCATGATCCTTGGGTCTGGGATCAAGCCCCACTTAAGGCTCCCTGCTCGGTGGGGAGCCTGGTTTTCCCTCTGTTCCTTCTCCTGCTTGTACTCTCATTCATTCTCTCTCTCTCTCTCTGTCAAATAAATAAATAAAATCTTTAAAAAAAAATAAAAGCTAATGAAAAATTAATACCTATTCTTCTCAAACTATTCAAAAAAGCAAAAAGGAAGGAAAATTTCCAATTCATTCTATGAGGCCACTATGAAGTGTTGAATCACTATATAGTGCACACGTGAAACTAGTATTATACTGTATGTAACTGATGGGAATTTAAATAAAACTTTAAAAAAATAATAAATTGAAAGGCCATGGAGTGGGTACCTGGGTGGCTCAGTAGGTTAAGCAACTGCCTTCAGCTCAAGTCATGATCCCGGAATCCCAGGATTGAGGCCCACATCGGGCTCCCAGCTCCATGGGGAGTCTGCTTCTCCCTCTGACCTTCTCCTCTCTCATGGTCTCTCAAATAAATTATTAAAATATTTTAAAGAAGAAAGAAAGAAAGAAAGCCCATGGAGTGAGAGGAAGTATTTGCAAATGATGTATCTGGTAAGGGATTAACATCCAGAATATATATCTCAATAAGGAAACAACCCAGTTCATAAATTGTCAAAAGCCTTCCATAAACATTTCTCCAAAGAAGATATATAATTGGCTAATAAGCACATGAAAAGATGCTTACCATCACTAACCATTACTGAAATACATTTAAAAACCAAAATGAGATACCACTTGATACACCTTAGGATGGTGGTTTTCAAAAATTTAGAGGGGAAAAAAAGTATTGCCAAGGAGGTTGTGAAATTGAAACCCTTTTGCATTGGTGATTGGAAGGTAAAATGGTGCTCCTGCTGTGGAAAACAATTTAGTGGTTCCTCAAAATGTCAAACAATTATTACCATATCATCCAGCAGTTCTCCTAATTGGTATATATCCAGAAGTCCTGAAAGCAGGGACTCAAATACTTGCACACCAATATTTATGGCAGCATTATTTCCAATAGCCAAATGAATAGATAAAATTTGGTACATATGTAAAATTAAATATTATTCAGCCTTAAAAAGAAATGAAACCCTGATACATAATACAAGATGAATGAATTTTGCAAATATTATGTTAAGTGAAATAAGCCATACACAACTCCTGGAGTTTCCTATAAGGACTCCACTTACATGAGGTGCCTAGAATAGTTAAATTCATAGAGACAGACAGTCAAATAATGGTTACTAGGCCCTGCAGGAAAGGGGGAATTGGCAGTTATGCTTAATGGGTACAAAGCTTCTATTTGGGATAACACAAAAAGTCTGGAAATGGATAATGGTAATGGTTGCACAACATTATGAATGTACTTAATGTCACTGAATTGAACACTTAAAATGGTAAAATTTTGTCTTGTATATATTTTGCCACACTGTTGAAATGATTGATTCTACAAACCAGTAAAGTTAGACTAGGACTTATAGAATAGTAAAGATATTATGCTATTATAATCTACTTATAATCTATATATAGTATAGATAATTAAAGAAATCATTTTTCCCCACTTAGAAGAGAAAGATGTAAAATTATAAGCTATAAGTCATGTCAGGATAGCTTTTTACTTTGTTGGTGTAATTAGTATTCATTTGAATTCGTTTCAGTAGATATGTAGTACCTATTATGGCAGACCATTAAACAAGGGATGTATAGTATATTTGAGACCATCCGTCATGATATGGATTATAAGATAATAAATATTAGATACAGGGCAGTTAGATGTATTTGGTATTTTGTTGAACCAGTCTCAAAACTTCTGCTGATAAATAAATAGTTTTGTAGTGCTATGCTTCAGTGTTTACTCTGAGCTTTGCTCAGCTATCAGTGATTCAGATAAAGCTGTATTTGCAGATAATGCAAATGCAGAGAACGCAAATAATTCAATACTTTAACAAATATCAAGTAAGCTGAATGTCAAAATGAGACTTTTGAAAACTTGAATACACTGGAAATATCAGTTGAGTGGTGAAATTTAATAAGGATAAATGTAAATGATTGTATATTGAATATAAAAAGCAACTGTGGCATTGTTTTCTTTAGTCTCATCTCTCGTTGTTCTCCTTGAATACTTTAGTAATCATTTACTAAATCATTTACTCTCTTTAGGTCCATGAGAAGAAGGGACATTTTATGTCTAAAATACAATGGAGGGATGGCTGGGTGGTTCAGTTGGTTAGGTCACTGCCTTCGGCTCAGGTCATGATCCCAGGGTCCTGGGATCAAGTCCCACATTGGGCTCCTTGCTCAGCAGGGAGCCTGCTTCTCTCTCTGCCTGCTTGTGCTCTCTCTCTCTCTCTCTGACAAATACATAAATAAATAAAATCTTAAAATGCAATGAAGTGTAAAATATATTCCTAGGAGAAAACATATATGATGGTTTTATGTTTCTTTCTGCCCCTCACCCCCCAAACAAAAATCAAATCTGTGCTTATTGGGGCGCCTGGTTGGCTCCGTCCTTTAAGCATCTGCCTTTGGCTCATGTCGTGATCCCAGGTCCTGGGATCTCTCCCTTTGTCAGGCCACAGCACAAAGGGGGAGACCCTCTTTGTAGTCTCTTTTTTTTTTTTTTTTAAGATTTTATTTATTTACTTGACAGAGAGAGATCACAAGTAGGCAGAGAGGCAGAGAGAGAGGAGGAAGCAGGCTCCCTGCTGAGCAGAGAGCCCAATGTGGGGCTCGATCCCAGGACCCTGGGATCATGACCTGAGCCGAAAGCAGAGGCTTTAACCCACTGAGCCACCCAGGCGCCCCTGTAGTCTCTTTTGAACTGAGGAGATGGGAGCTAAAAATTCAGGAAATCTAACAGCTGGACAACTGGAGTTTGCAAGTCAGAGTACCAGAGAGAAAAGAGCTACATAGACAGAGAACACAGATTTGCAGAGTCCCACCCAAATCTTCAGCTGAGAACTAATCAGTGCACATTTGTCAGGAAACCATTGAAGGCTGAGAACCACCTGAAAAGATTAGAGGGAGTAATGTTCAGAGTGCATGTGGAACCTGTAATCATTCTTGTTCTGTGAGCCAGAGTGAATGACCTCATAATTCACAGGGCTCCAGATAGAGTACTCAGAATGCTAATGGGGCAAATTAGACTAGAGTAGAAGATACTGTGGTTCTTCTCCTAACGATGTTATTCCAGTATAATTGACAGCCTGTATGTAATGGCTAAATTCCTTGAAAAACATACAGTACCAAAGCACACTCAAGAAGAAATAGAAATAGGGTTATTCAGGTTACCTATTAAAGAAATTGAATTTTTACTTTAAACCTTTCCCACAAAGGAAGTCCAAGCACCAGATTGCTGCTGTGTTGAATTCTGGCACAAATTTAAGGAAGAAATAGTAACAGTTCAATATAAACTATCCCAAACTATTGAAGAGAAGAAGAAGTAGTACCAAAAATCGAACAAAGAATTAAGAAGCTACAGACTAATATTCCTTATAAAAATAAATGCAAAAACTCTTAAGATAATTTTAGCAAATCAAATGCAACAGTATATAGAAAGGATAATCACCATGACCAGGAATGCAGAAATCAATCAATATAATCCACCTTAATAAAACTAAGAAAACATAATCTTCTGAATAAAGACAGATTTGATGAAATCAGCATCCTCTCCTGATAAAAGCCTTCAAAATAGTAATAGAAAACTATTTCAGTCCAACAAAGGACATTCACAAATAATATACAGCTAACATCATACTTAGTGATGAAAGACTGAATATTTTCCTTACAAGATCAGAAACAAAACAAAACTCTCAGCTTCTATTCAACAATGTGCAGTTCCAGTAAGGGATAAAAAAATCCAGATTAGAGTAGAAAAAGTAAAATTATGTTATCAAACACCATTATTGTGTTTTTTTTTTTAATTCTATAAAATCTGCAGAAAGCTATTACAACTAAAAGGGAGTTTAGCAAGGTTGTGGGAGACAAGATAAACATACAAAAACCAATTTTACTACTTTTTTTTTTTTTTTAAATATTTTATTTATTTGTCAGAGAGAGCGAGAGCGAGCACAGGCAGACAGAATGGCAGGCAGAGACAGAGAGAGAAGCAGGCTCCCTGCCGAGCAAGGAGCCCGATGTGGGACTCGGTCCCAGGACGCTGGGATCATGACCCAAGCTGAAGGCAGCCACTTAACCAACTGAGCCACCCAGGCGTCCCCCAGTTTTACTTCTATACATTAACAGCAAACACTCAGAAACTGATATTTAAAAATACTATTTCTGGGACTCCTGGGTGGCTCAGTGAGTCAAGCGTCTCCCTGAGAGAAATCAATAAATAATAATTCATTCATTAATTTTTTATGATACTGTTTCTGATATCAGGGCTCCTGGCTGACTCAGTTGGAGGAGCATGTTACTCTTCATCTCAGGGTTGTGAGTTCAAGCCCCACATGGGTGTAGAGATTATTTAAATAAAACTAAAAAATAAATAAAAAATAAAAATGTTATTTCTGATATCATAAAAATGTATGACATATTTGGAATAAATCTAAGAAAAGATATGCAAAGTGTATATATATACTAAACACTACAAAACCTGTTGAGAAAACGAAAGAAGAATTAAATGGAAAGAAATAGCATGTTCATGGGTTTTTAAGACTGTTAAGTGTCAGTTCTCAAATTGGTGTATTTACATAATTTAATCAAAATCCCAGCAGTTTTTTTCAGTAGAAGTCATCAAACTTATTCTAAAATTCATATGGAAAAGTTCTGGACTAGACTAGACTAGCCAGGCCAACTTTGAAGAAAAAAAAAATCAGAGGACCTTTACTACTACATGATTTCAAGACTTAATATAAAGCTATACAATGTGTCATGGGCCTAAAGATAGACAAATAGATCATGTAACAGAAGGGATCGTCCATAAATAGACCCATAATTGAGTTTTCAAGAATGTTTCAGGGGTCATTCCATGGGGAATAGGTTTTTTTTTTTTTCTTTAAGATTTTATTTATTTAACAGAGAGTAGCACAGTGAGAGAGGGAACACAAACAGAGGGAGTGGGAGAAGCAGACTTCCTGATGAGTAAGGAGCCCAATATGGGGCTGGATCCCAGGACCCTGGGGTCATGACCTGAGCCGAAGGCAGACACTTAACCGACTAAGCCACCCAGGTGCCCGAAGAGTCCTTTTAACAAACCATGCTTTTTTGAATATCCATATCCGTCATGCAATTGAATATCCATATCCAAAAAAGCAAACTTCAGTCCATACAACTGTATTAGTTTGTTGAGTGTCCCAAATTAAAAAGGGTGACCCGGGCAAATATTGGCAAAGTATAGAGTTAGAACTGTCATATGCAGCTAGTGAGAATACAATATAGTACAAATGCTTTGAAAATAGTTCTCCAGTTTCTTAGAAAGTTATCTACACAACCACCATATGACCTTGCTATTCCCTTGTAGGTGTTTACCCAAGAGAAATGAATGTGTATGTTCATACAAAGACATACACAAATGCTCATAGCAGTTTTAATTGTAATATCAAATGTCTGGAAAGAACCCAAATGTCCATCAACTGGTGACTGGATAAACAAATTGTTAGGTATCCATACAGTAGAATACTACTCAACTATTAAAGAAGTGAACTATTTATACATGCACCTACATAGATGAATCTTAGAATATATATGCTGAATGAAAGATGAGATGCCAGGCAAAAGTACACTCTGTTTGATTCTATTTAAATTAAATTCTAGAAAGTTGAAACTAATCCCTAGTGACAGTAGATCCATGGTTGCCTAGGGATAGATATGTACTGTGAGGCAATGATCACACAAACAGACGTTAGAAAAATGTTGGAAGTAATGGATATGTTCCTTACCTTGATTGTGGTTATGGTTTCAGGACTTGATCCATGTGTCAATACCTATCTACTTATTCACTTTGAATTTGTGCAGATTATAATATAATAACTATGTCTCAAAAATTATATCGGAATTTTTAAAAAATATATGCTGTGTGGTTCTATTATAGAAATTTAAAAGTAGCAAAAATTAATCAAGTCACTCACATAATAAGTTCCAAAGAATCACTGTCAAAATGAATTAAGTACCAATTAATTTTTTTATTGACCCTGTATCAAATTTGTTATTTCTATGAAAAATTTCTATGAAAAATTGTATTTCAATGGTATTATCAAGCCAAAGGAGAAGTGCTTTGATAGTCTTGGGTTTTAATCTCCTAGACTGTTAAAAATTATTATACCCCACCACTGAGTAATGCTTTAAAGTTACAAATGTTTTCCAGAAAAACCATCATTTAGGGGCACCTGAGTGGCTCAGTCTGTTAAGTACCTGCCCTCAGCTCAGGTCATGATCCCGGGGGCCCTGGAAGCAAGTTGAGCCTAGCGTCAGGTTCCCTGCTCAGTGGGGAGTCTCCCTTTCGCCCACCCCAGTCTGTGCTCTTGCACACCCATGTTCTCTCTCTCTCAAGTAAATAAATAAAATCATTAAAAAATTATTTAATATACACAATCTGTGGCTAGCTTTCTAACGCATTTAAAGTTTCAGCTTTACTTATAGAAAGTACTCAGTGTATGTTAGGTGGTACTGATGGTGTTGTTAGGAATGCTGATCTTATTCCTCCACTTAAATTTTACTTAACTAGCTTGCTGAGATAACACGCACACATCATTCCCTTGATAAAACAATAAGTAGTTACAGGTAAATGAGGGAAAACTTGTGAGTATTAGGCTATTCTTTGGTAGGCCACCTTCCTTCTCTTCCCACAATGTTCTTTGTTTATAAAAAGTCAAGTCAATTTATTTGCCCATAAACATTTTTAATACAGCTTGTCCTTATTATTATTTAGTTATTATATAATCTGTTAAAATGTGAGTACAAATGAAATGAGGACTTGCTTAATGAGTTAAATCAGGGTACAAAATTCAATAAAGATAAATTGTTTTAAAAAGTGGCTCTTGAATTAGACAATGGCATGAAAATTATAAAATATTAAGCAAAAAGCTGTAAATATGTACCACTCAGGAGTAGCTTTATAAATGTCTACAAATTTTCACTCTGGTTTGAAGAAACTTAAACTGGAAATCAGAAACTATGAATTACGGGTTTGGTTCTATAAGAAAGATTCTAGAATATCAGTCAGCAGATACACATGCAAAGTTTTAACCCTACTTTAAATATTAGTAAATGATATATAGTTATAAATAAATAACATATATAGATTTTTCCTTATTTTAACCAACTTGTTGATTTATTAGTCAACTACAATTCCTTTAATTTCCTGATGTGTAAAGTAAGGGGATTATATAGAAATACTAAATGATTCTTAATTTTTTTCTTAGAGCTTAAAATGTTTTTTTTAAAAACCTAAGGATTCATTTTCTCACATATTCTAATATTCAGTAGCACTGACCAATTTTATTCTAAATCAGCAAAGCCCTTGTTCTGAAACCTAAAAAAAAATGCCTACCATATTTAATTTTAGGTAACTATTCTTTTTTCATTGTTAATGTTACGGGCTCAACTGTAGTACCTTTCAGGCTACTTTTTTCCGATGTCTCATCCTATTTCTTTTATCTGATTTGTGCAAGGAAATTGATGTTCTTCTCCAGGGAATGTCTGAAAATATTTGGTTAGGCAATCCAGACACAAAGTAGAAGTGTCCACAGGAATCCATTGCTGCATTAACATGCTAAAAACAAAGTATAGTTATTAAGTGATAAAATTTACTTTTTTCTTTCTTTTCTTTCATTGTCGTAAAAAGCACACTACAGAAAATTTACCATTTTTTTAAAAAGATTTTATTTATCCATTGAACAGTAGTAGTAGACACAAGCAGGCAGAGAAGCAGGCAGAGAGAGAGGAAGGGAAGCAGGCTCCCCGCTGAGCAGAGAGCCCCATGCAGGGCTCCATCCCAGGACCTTGGGATCATGACCTGAGCCAAAGGCTTTAACCCACTGAGCCACCCAGGAGCCCCGAAAATTTACCATTTTTAAGTGTACAATTCAGTAGCATTAAATACACCCACACTGTTGTGCAACCAGCATCACTATCCATTTTCAGAACCTTTCATCATCCCAAGCAGAAGCTCTGTACATATTAAACAATTCCCCCACATATCTGATAACCACTATTATATTATCTCTAAATTTGCCTATTCTAGGTTCCTCTTTTTAGTAGGATCATACAACGATTATCTGTTTGTGTTATTTCACCTTTACTTGATGTTTTCCGTGTTTATCCATATAACATATATCAGACTTTTGTCTTTGTTTATTCAGTCATCTGTTAATAGACATTCAGTTTATTTTTGCCTTTTGGTTTTTGTGAATAATGCTGCTATGAATACTGCTGTACAAGCATGTGTTCGAGTACCTGCTTTCAGGACTTTGAGGTATTTACCTAGAAGTGGAATTGGCAGATTGTATGATAATAATTCTGTGTTTAACTTTTTGAGGAACCACCAAATTCTTTTCCACCACAGCTGCCCCATTTCCATTTCCACCAGCAAAGCATAGTAGTTCCAATTTTTCTGTATCCTTCCTAACACTTAGAATTTTCCCCTTTTTTTGACAGTAGCCATCCTAATGGATGTGAAGTAACATCTCTTTGTGATTTTGATTTGTGTGGTTTACTTTTAACTGACATTCAGAAATGCATAGATACATTTCTCTTTACCTCAAAATGTTTTGGTGCCCTGTTATGTTGCATTTTGTACTTTTAAACAGCATGCCTGAATTTAACAATTTCTTGTTAGGATAGTTTTGAAATTACTCTAGTATAGAACTTCATTAAATGTGATATTGTATTTTTCTTTTATTTTTTGACCTTGTCAAAGTTTAAAATATTTCCCTTCAGCAACAGACATTTGTTAGCTGGAACCATGTGTAATCAGCTTAATAAAGAACTTTCTACATGCAGGTAATTATATCCATTGATGCCTGCTAATGCAAGCTGCTCTGTAGTCATTATCTAGCAATACATGACTAAAGAACTTGATTATTATTGTTTTTCATTTTTATTAAATTAAGAAGTTTTTTTTGAATAGTGTCATTTTGCAAATGGTTCTTAAGGGTAATACCTTTCAAGGCTCCATAATCACTAGATAATTAACCTGCCAGGATTAAGTACACTCAACTTTGCCTCAGGATGCTTAACTCTCAAATAAGGTCAATTATCTCATGATAATAACTGCTTTGTCAAGAATTACCACTTAATTCCACTGTGAAACGTCACGTCACCCATACAATGCACTTTAAGATAGTTTAAATAATAAAATACAGCTTGAAAATCAGGCAGAAGAATTCAGTTTAATTATTTCAAACAGATTAAGAATGATAACATTTTAGATAAAACTCACTCTCATATACCTAGTATTTTGAATCTCACAGATGATTTGTATTTATAAAGATTATATATTACTCTACTTCATCAGTCCTTTTGCTGGCAATTTTCCCATTTTATTTATACATTGTCTTGCAGGGAAGTCCATTTTAAAACTCTTGACCCTACATAGGATTTGCCATATTAAAAATCTCTAATAAAGACCAGGAAAACTAAAATTACTCTTTCCTAAGTGATGATTTGACTTTTTAAAAAATGTATCTATGTTATCAAAGAATGAGTCATTAAACAGTGATCATAATTCTGCATTTTGTTGATGTGGTTGTGGTGTTGTTGAGTAGCTCTTCAATCTCGTTAGGACAGTGATACACAGCCAAAACCAGGAATTCTACTTTGGAAGAATGTGTCAGGACATTTTGAAAGAAATGTAAAATTGGCTTTAGGTATTTGAGCCCATGTTTTCTAAACCTGACTAATGACTGTGTCTCCTTATAAGTAAACTCTTAAAATATTTTTACCAAACCAGATGGAATAGGTTAGATTTTTCTGTTCTGTTTACCCATTTGGTGGGTGGGGTAGGGATTTTATTGGTATTTATTGTTTACATTGCTAAGTCAATTTTAATCTAATAGCCATTGATGATTCTTTAAGTGACAACAGTTAATAACTTAAAAGCAACTTTTAATTGTAATTAACCTTGATAAACGTTTTTTTTTTTATCTTGTCAGTTTTGGTACATCTATAAAATAGAAGATATTTGCTACTTCAATATGAAAATCTATGTAAATGTATAAAATATGTGTGCCAAATATGATAAGTGCTACACATGAATGCATCTTCACTCAGATAATTTCTTTGGTTAGGAAACTTTCTGTTCTTTGTAAAGTTATTATTTTTAATTTTTGGAAGTTCTTTGTCTCTCAAGTCTATGTATATTCTAAGAGAATTTCTTTTTTTAATTTTTATATCTTTTTGTCAAATCTAAGTCCTTAAGACACATGATTTTCAAACATTTGCAGAGAGCCAGCCTCTCACCAGATCCATATTCTGACAATAGAAGAGATGGTCTTTTTTTCCCTTGTTTCAAGGTATTCCCATCATGAATGTGGGTAATCTAAAATGTTAATGTTAATGCTACCCTTGTAGGTATACAGAAGTGCCTTGTTTCTTCCACAGAAAAGTGGAAGTCACCTTCCTGAGACTGTTCATACAGATCATGCCATTCCTCTTTTTTTGCTGAAAGCAATGACAGGAGCTTTTGATATAGACAAAATCCACGGTTGTTATAAGATCAATCAAGGAAGGTAGAAAGAGATGTTTTCAGAGAAGATACGTAACCCCTTCAAAAAATAAATAAAAACTTATGGTGTTCTTATAAAATTCTGACATATTTATATCTCCTGCTGAGGATAATGAAATTTCAATTAAGACAGGACTGTGGCACCATAAGATCATTGTTTAGTTCCTGGATTTAACTTTCTCCTTAGGGTCTTTCTGGTATATTTTCCTGGTCTGGGGAAAGAAAGATTCACTGTAGCACAAGGGGGATTCCTAATGTCAGTAGCATGTTGTAAAGATATGCTATTGGAAGGATTCAGAAAGAGCCAAAGGCTTTGTAACTATGTGATTTACATCTCCCTCCTTCCCATCTACTTAACTCTTTTTCTCCTTTTCTCTCCTGATCCCCACCAGTATACCCTTCTTTCTTGCTTCCTTTCTCTCTGCCCCCTTACCAACTCCATTGCCTCTCCAAAGAGGACGGTTTTTAAGTCATTCCAGACTACCGTCCATTATTAGTAAAAAAGCCAGTAATCTGAAATAGCTTAAATTGCTTTGGAGATCATCATATTTTATCTAATGCCATACATACCATGTTACTCAGTATTTCAATAGTCTTATTGTATATTTGATTATTTCAGTTACTATATTAAAAATTTTTGACAATTATAATATCATCTGTCTAGTATGCCATGATTTAAAGGTAATGAGTAAATATTGAAAG
Source organism: Neogale vison (assembly GCF_020171115.1). Classification (NCBI taxonomy): domain Eukaryota; kingdom Metazoa; phylum Chordata; class Mammalia; order Carnivora; family Mustelidae; genus Neogale; species Neogale vison. The sequence continues at coordinate 188,231,602 of NC_058092.1, forward strand.
TTCTTATTTAATTCATTCTTAAATGTCTTATTGAAATTATTAAATGAAAATGACTTATCCTTATACATAAAAACTAAATTTATATGACAATTGAAGGAACCCTGGACTTTAATCAGAAAATCTGGGTTTTGACTCAGCTTAAATTTTTTCTGTGCCTTTCCTCTTTGATGTTAGGAGGATAATTAGCAAAATTTAAATAAGTTCTGTAAATTAGTAATAGTATTTAATCAACAGTCATTTCTGAACGTCGATGATTCTACAGTAGTTATATAAAATGATCGTATCTGGAAAATTCCTACTGTTTTTTTCCTCAATCAGACCCAACCTAGAATCCTAGATTGCATTTAATGTTTCCTTGGTCTCTTTAATCTAGAATACCCCTTGGGTTTTTTGTTTTTTTGTTTTTTTTTTTTGTCTTTTGCAACCATGACACTTTTGAAGAATACTGGCCAGTTATTTTATGGAATGTCCCTCAATGTAGGATTGACTAATATTTCCTCTAACTAATGCTTTTTTTGGCAAGAATATCTCGGAAATGTTGTTGCGTCTTTTTTCATACTATGTATCAAGATTTCTACATTTCTCATTACTGATCACATTAATTTTGATCACTTGGTTAAGGAGATGTTGACCCGGTTTATGTACTTTAAAGTTATTTTTCCTTTTGTAATTTAATAAGTATCCTACTGGAAAATACATAAGGCTATGTAAATATTTTGTTCTTTCATTATATTTTACTCACTACTTTTAGCATCTATCTGATGATTCTTGCCTCTAGTAATCATTGTGGTATTGCCAAATCATGATTTTTTTTCGTGTAAGGTGATTTTTCTGTGCTGTACCTTCTCCCCCAGTTATTAATTTCTTAACTTATAATTTAGGGATATTTATCTTATTCTATGGGTTATAATCCATTGCAGTCATTCTTTTGTTTCTCCAGTTGTCTGGATTTGGGCACTGGGAGCTTCTTCATGTTGGCTCCTCTGTTCTTTTGATGTACCCTCATTAATTTCTGAGCACTTTACTTTCTTGTACCACAGTTCATTCCAAGTTCATTTTATATTTTCTTTGTCTCAGCTCTGGAATCATCCGTTTCTTTGTAGAGTCCTGGTTCCTTGGAGACTGATTTATTAGCAACTGACATTAAGAAACCAAGAGCTGAAAACTAGATGTGTTCAGTGCTACTGGTTGGTTGTCTTTAATTCTCAACAAACAGATCTAAGAAATACGTATATATGAATATACACATCTGTATCTATCTGCCTGTCTGTAGCTCTATTTATATTTATTTATTTATTTATTTATTTATTTTTAAAGATTATTTATTTATTTATTTGAGAGAGAGAGACAGTGAGAGAGAGCATGAGCGAGGAGAAGGTCAGAGAGCGAAGCAGACTTCCCATGTAGCTGGGAGCCCGATGCGGGACTCGATCCTGGGACTCCAGGATCACGCCCTGAGCCGAAGGCAGTCGTCCAACCAACTGAGCCACCCAGGCGTCCCGCTCTATTTATATTTAAAAAAAAACATGAATATAAGAAATAGCACAGAAGATCATGGGAAGGGAGGGAAAGCTGAATGGGAAGAAATCAGAGAGAGAAACAAACCATGAAAGAGTCTTGACTCCTGGGCATGTGATATGATGAGCACTGGATGTTACCCACAACTAATGAGTCATTGAACACTACACCAGAAACTAATGATATGTTTGCTAATTGAATTTAAATTTAAAAAAAAAAAAAAAGGAAAAAAATGACACCATAATAGTACCTCAGATTGGGGCACCTGGGTGGCTCAGTGGGTTAAAGCCTCTGCCTTCGGCTCAGGTCATGATCTCGGGATCCTGGGATCGAGGCCAACGTTCAGCTCTCTGTTCGGCGGGGAGCCTGCTTCCTCAGTCTCTCTGCCTACTTGTGATCTCTCTCTGTGTCAAATAAATAAATAAAATCTCTTTAAAAAATAGTAATAATAATAATACCTGAGATTGCAGTCCAACAGCACAGAGGGTTAAAGCTAGCCTTTCTTCTTTTCCTTATTTATATTTCCTTTCTTTGGCAGTAAGAAACCTGGCTTTCATTATCTACAATTTAATGACTTATTTGCTCAGATCTAAAGTATATATAAAGTAGTTTCAGAATTGCAAAACTGCCCTTGGGAGAAGGTGAGTATATTTTTGCATGTAGAAGGGACATGAATTGTGGGCTAGAAGACAGACTGTGATAGGCAGCCTATCTCCTCTCCTTGCCCGTGGGACTACGTAGAGCGACTTGTAACAAAAAGACAATGGCAAAAGTGATAATAGGTCATTTCCAAAATTATGTTACAAAAGTACTGTGATTTCTGTCTCATTTTCCTTCTCTTGTTCTCACTCTTAGAACTCTCACTCTGGGGAAAGCAAACTGCCATGTTTTGAGTAACTCGAAAAGCAGACTCACATAGCAAGGAGCTGATGTCCCCAGTCAGTAGCCAGGGAGGACTTGACAGCTACCAACAGCCATATGAATGAGGTTTGAAGCACATGCTCCTTTAAACATGTGATGACTGCAAGCCTGGCCCATGCCATGGTGGAAGACTTTGGAAAGACCTTGATTAAGAGGCACCAAAGCTAAGCCAGCCCTGGATTCCTTATCTATGGAATCTGTGAGATAAGTGTTTGTTGTTTAGAGCTACTAAGTTTTGGAGCAATTTCTCATACAATAATAGATAACTAATACTTACTGTGAAAGATTTATGAACTAGACCTCACTGTTTGTGTATAGCTCTTTTGTCTTTAGCTTTAGAGTATATTAGTCAAAGTACTTCTTTTTAGGTGACTTAGGTTAGTTCTTTTTTTTCCCCCAGTCCCTGAGGGTGGTTATGATACTTAATTACAGTTAGATTCATTTACTATTATTTGCATTCTATTAGGATTCTCCAAAATTCTGTAAATCTTTTTAAGTATGTGGAACATTTATATGGTTTTAAACACCAGAATTGTACAAAAAGCTTCCTCACTCCCGAGGACATTTCTCATCTCCTTCTTTCCTCCTCCCAATCTTCCCACCTACTCTCTGCCCTGTGGGTAATCTCATTAGTTTCTGGCTTACATTCCTGTATTTCTTTTAGCATAAATTAGAAGGAACATGTGTATTTTCTTATTTTCTTATATCCCTTCTTTATTACATGAAATGTGGTGTACTGCAGGTTCTCTTTGCATTTAGCTCTTATTTGTTGTTGTTAATTATATCTTGGGAATCATTCCATAACAGCTCAGAGAATCCGTCCTCACTTTTCTTAATAGCTGCTTTGTACTTCACTGTGTGAATGTACCAGAGTTTATTCAGTCGCTCTCTTGTATGTGGGCATTCAGGTTGTTCCCAGTATTTTGCAGTTAAAAGCAATCTTTAATTGAATAACTTTATGCACTCATATTTTCATGTTATTAGAGGTGGGGTTTTTTTTTTTTTCTTTTCCAGAGTAAATCCCTACAAGTGGGACTGCTGCGTCAAAGGATAAGTGTGTATGTGGTTTTGTTAGATATTGCCAAATTGCTCTCCAAAAGAGTTACAACTATTTTCATTCCCAACAGCTATGCATGTGAATGCCTATTTCTAATGGAGTTATTTTAATGTTTAGTTATCATATGTTTATAAGACATTGCCATCTAATAAGAATTCATTAAAAGGGTAAAATATCTAGTTTTATTTCAATGGCTCAGTCGATAGAACATGTTATCTTTGATCTCAGAGTCATGAGTTCAAGTCCCATGTTGGGCAGAGAGCTTACTTAGAAAAATTTTTTTTAGTTGCTGCAGTAATTAAACAACTAAGACTAACATGAGTTAGCTAATTCATTTTAACACAGTAAAAATAATTCAAGAAATAAAAAGTGATATTCTTTAAGGTATAGACTTTAAAGACTCATTTCATTTTTGCTTGTTTAAAAACAGTAGATGAATATGAGTGAATCCCATTCATTCATTATATACTCCATTCATTATATATCCATTATATACTCTTTAGTTTTGTTTTCTGGTCCTTTATTTTTATCTTAATCTCTTACTTCTCTCCTATAAAGCTCCTCTTTCTCCTGCACTACATAACTTTCCAGAATACAGGGTGGTCACTTTTGGCTTCATGTCCTTTTATATGCCGTTCCTTCTGTCTTAATCCTCATTCCTCTTCAATTGTATCTGGTAAGCTTCTACGTATCCATTGAAATTCAGTTCATATACTCAAGTGCCTGGCAGGCTCAATCAGTAGAACATGGGACTCTTGATCTTGGGATTGTGAGTTGAAGCCCCACTCTGTGTGTAGAGATTACTTAAAAATAAAATCTTAAAAAAAAAAAAAAAAACCAACCCTCAGTTCATATATTACCTCCTTCACACCTTTGCCCCTCCTTCTCTACCCACTCCACCATTACTCACCTAGTCTTCTTTAAAATGTGATTCTGTAATATTTTGTGTGTCACTGTATGACTTACATTGTTTAGTAATGACATCTTAATGGGTTTTATTTTACAGTAGAATGTGTTCCTTCACAGTACACTTTCATTCTTAATTAGAGTCCTATTGCCTAATATATATATATATAATTATTAAATATTTAATAAATAAGTGAAAGAATTTTTTCCTTTGTAAGGAGAGTTTGAATCTTTGCAAATTACAGAGAATAGTTATCTTTACAAATATTTATGCTGCTACTTAATCACTTCTTTTCCTTTTTTTTTTTAAGATTTTATTTATTTATTTATTTGACAGAGAGAGAGAGAGTGATCACAAGTAGGCAGGGGGGTGGGGGGGAAGCAGGCTCCCTGCTGAGTAGAGAGCCCAATGCAAGGGTCCATCCCAGGACCCTGAGATCATGACCTGAGCCGAAGGCAGAGGCTTAACCCACTGAGCCACCAAGGCACCCCTTTAATCACTACTTTGATCTTGAAAGATCTAAGATTTTATCTTAAATCTGAATCTATCAAGCTAAATTTTATAACCACTTTATATTTGACAACATTTAAAATATTTTTAGAATAAAATATTGACCCTTGTTTTGACAGTTTTATGTATTCTATGTAACATAAAACTAAAACTATGCAAAATTAAAATTAACCTGTAATTAAATAAACTTAAATGTTCTTTTCACTGCTGATTCATACTTTTCTTTTCCCTTCATAAAATAGAACATTGTACATTACATGGGCTATTAGGTTGGCTCTTGAATTTGAATGGCAGCCCTAAAATTCATAACTCTTGAAACAGTGTGAAGAAATATTTTGTAGATATGTATCAAGTAAAACTGAAGAATACTGAGCCCTGTCATTTTTATATTTTAAGAATGCATACATTTTTCTTGCCCTCTAGGCACTAACACTAGGTGACAATATGCACAATGCATGCTTGTGTACTTTGCCTTTCCTTGATCATTACTTTTTAACCTTAGTTTTCTTCCCACAGCAGTAGGGTGGGCTGCAATTCAATTCTGACAGTAACTACCCAGATTTAGCATCAGACTTATATGGGTTTAAGAGCTCAATTCTTCATAAGTCGGCCCCTACTTAAAATTCCAGCTGAACTTTGGCCACCTGCACTTCTGACCAACTTGGCTACAAGTTCAGGGATTCCCACAACCCTCTCAGGTTTAATAATTCACCCAGATGACTCACAGAATCCAGGAAGGCACTATACTTAAAATTACAGCTTTATTTTAAAGATACAACTCAGAAACAGCCAGATGCTGAGATGCATAGGGAAGGATCTTTGAGGATCTTAAGAGTTTCTGTGGCTTCTCCCATTATACTCAAGGCGTATCACCTTCCTATCACATCAGTGTGTTTGCCCACCAGGAGCCTCCACTAATCCTTAGTGTCCAGAATTTTTATTGTAGTTTCATTACATAGGTATGATTGATTACATCATTGGCCATATCATTAAACTCTGGTTTGCCCATATTTGGAGGATGAGGGGACCTGAAGTTCCAGCCCAATCATGAAGCTATGTAGGGACCCACAATGAGTCACTTCATAAGAAAGACACACTCGTCAGTCAGAAAATTTCCAGGGCTTGTTTTCGTTTTTTGGGGTTGTTTTTTTTTTAAGATTTTATTTATTCATTTGACATAGAGAAAGAGAGAGATCACAAGCAGGGGGCAGTGGCAGAGGGAGAGGGAAAAGCAGGCTTCCAGATGAGCAGGGAGCCTGATTTGGGGCACCATCCCAGGATCCTGGAATCATGACCTGAGCGAAAGGCAGATGCTTAACTGACTGAGCCACCCAGGCACCCTCATCAATTTTTTGTGAATGTTCAGTGATTGATCAGTTGCGTACAACACCCAGTACTCATCACATCACATGCCCTCCCTAATACCCATCACCCAGTTACCCCATCCCCCCACCCACCTCCCTTTCTGCAACCCTGTTTGTTTCACAGAGTTAAAACTCTCTCATGGTTCGTCTCCCTCTCTGATTTCTTCCCATTCAGTTTTCCCTCTTGTCCCTATGATCCTCTGTCCTTTTCCTTATATTCCATATGTGAGTGAAACCATGTGATAATTATCTTTCTCTGATGAACTTATTTCAGATAGCATAATACCCTCCAGTTCCATCCACGTTGATGTAAATGGTAAGAGTTCATCCTTTTTGATAGCTGAGTAATATTCCATTGTATATATGGACCACATCTTTTTTAACTATTCATCCGTTGAAAGATATCTTGGCTCCTTCCACAGTTTGGCTGTTGTGAATATTACTTCTATGAACATTGGCGTGCATGTGCCCCTTTCCACTACATCTGTATCTTTGGGGTAAATACCCAGTAGTGCAATTGCTGAGTCATAGGGTAGGGCTATTTTTCACTTCCAAGGAACCTCCATACTGTTTTTCAGGGAGTTCTGTTTTTAAGTTTTTGAGGAGCCTCTATACTGTTTTCCAGAGTGGCCGTACCAGCTTGCCTTTCCACCAACAGTGTAAAGGGGTTCACCTTAAAATTTGTATGGAACCGAGAAGACCCCAAATAGCCAAAGGAATGTCGAAAAATAAAACCAAAGCTGGGGTCATTACAATGCCTGACTTCAAGCTATATTACGAAGCTGTGATCATTAAGATAGTATGGTACTTGCACAAAAACAGACACATAGATTGATAGACCAGAATAGAGGGCCTAGAAATGGACCCTCAATTCTGTGGTCAATTAATCTTTGACAAAGCAAAAAAGAATATCTAGTGGAAAAAAGACAGTCTCTTTAATAAATGTCCTGGAAAAATTGGACAGCCACATGCAGAAGAATGAAACTGGACCATTCTCTTACACCATACACAAAGATAAACTCAAAATGGATGAAAGACCTAAATAGGAGACAGGAATCCATCAAATCCTAGAGGAGAACACCAACAGTAACCTCTTCAACATCGGCCGCAGCAACTTCTTGCAAGGCATGTCTCTAAAGTCAAGGGAAACAAAAGCAAAAATGAACTATGGGGACTTCATTAAGATAAAAATCTTCCAGGGACGCCTGGGTGGCTCAGTTGGTTAAGCAGCTGCCTTCGGCTCAGGTCATGATCCCAGCGTCCTGGGATCGAGTCCCACATTGGGCTCCTTGCTTGGCGGGGAGCCTGCTTCTCCCTCTGCCTCTGCCTGCCATTCTGTCTACCTGTGCTCGCTCGCTCTCCCTCTCTCTCTCTTTGACAAATAAATAAAATCTTAAAAAAAAAAAAATCTTCTGCATGGCAAAGGATACAGTCAACAAAATGAAAAGGCAGTCTACGAAATGAGAGAAGATATTTGCAAATGACGTTAGCAGGTAAAGGGCTGGTATCCAAAATCTATATAGAACTTCTCAAACTCAAAACCCAAGAAATAAATAATCCAGTCAAGAAATGGGCAGAAGACATGAACAAACATTTCTGCAAAGAAGACATATGAAAGGCCAGTGGACAGGAAAAAATGCTGATCATCACTTGCCATCAGGAAATACAAATCAAAACCATAGTGAGATAGCACCTTACACCAGTTAGAATGGCTAAAATTAACAAGACAGGGAACAACAAATACTGGTGAGGATGTGGAGAAAGGGGAAACCTCTTACACTGGTGGTGGGAATTTCAAGGGTTTTTGAATTCTGCCAGGAACCTAGGACAAGGAGCAGATACATTCTTTATTATACCACATTAAGGATATACTGAATAGATTATCATTTGCACAAGCTCTATAATTGGGGTAAGGAAGTACAAAATCACATAATCAAGTGCACATACACGAAATTTGAAATGACAGAGATAAATAATGAAAGCTGAGAAATTTGTAAGAAAGTTTATTTTGAGCCCACAGTGTGGGTTGTAGGGATACTCCTTGCTACAAGATTGTTTCTTTATTGAATTAAGAAAACAATACCATTTTCAACTGCACCAAAAATAATAAAATACCTAGAATAATCTTAACCAAAGAGGTAAAAGACCTGTACTCTGAAAACTATAAAACATAGATGAAAGAAATTCAAGATGACACAAAGAAATGGAAAGATATTCCATACTCAATAGATTGGGAGAACAAGTATTAATAAAATGTTCATATTGCCCAAAACAATCTACAGGCTTAATGCAATCCCTATGAGATTACCCAACAGTGTTTTTCACAGAACTAGAACAAATAATTCTAAAATTCATGTGGAACCAAAAAGACCCCAAATAGACAAAGCAATTTTGAAAAAGAGGAACAAAATTAGAACTATGACAATCCCAGAATTCAAGATATACTCCAAAACTGTAGTAATCAAAAGAGTATAGTACTGGCACAAAAACAGACGCATAGATCAGTGCAACAGAATAGAAAGCACAACACCAGACAGAAGGGCTAAAATTAACCAGTCAAGAAACAATAAATGTTGGTGAGGATGCAAGGATGGCGAGGAAACTAGAGGGTATGGTGCAAGCAAAACAACAGAAAATACAGAAACAGAAAAAGATATATTATTTCATTCATATGGAATTTAAGAAACAAAACAGGATCATAGAGGAAGGGAGGGAAAAATAAAATAAGATGAAATCAGAGGGGGAAACAAACTAATGGTTGCTGGAGGGGAGGTGGGTAGGGACATGGGATAACTGGGTCATGGCCATTAAGGAGGACATGTGATGTAATGAGCTCTGGATGTTGTTTGCAGCTGATGAGTAATTGAACTCTCCCTCTGAAACTAATGATATACTATATATTAATTAATAGAATTTAAATAAAGTTAGAAAAAAGAATAGAAAGCACTGAAATAAACATACAATTAAATGGTCAATTAAGGGGCACCTCGGTGGCTCAGTGGGTTAAAGCCTCGGCCTTCGGCTCCAGTCATGATCTCAGGGTCCTGGGATCAAGCCCCGCATCAGGCTCTCTGCTCGACAGGAAGCCTGCTTCCTCCTCTCTCTCTGCCTGCCTCTCTGCCTACTTGTGATCTCTGTCTGTCAAATAAATAAATAAATAAATAAATAAATCTTATAAATAAATAAATAAATGGTCAATTAATCTACAAAAAAAAAGGATGCAAGAATATGAAACAGGAAAAAGTCTCTTCAACAAATGGTGTTGGAAAAACAGGACAGCTGCATGCAAAATAATGAAATTGACCACTTCTCTTACACCATACACAAAAATAAACTAAAAATGGATTAATGACCTAAATGTGAGACCTGAAACTGTAAAAATCCCAGAAAAGAGCAGAGGCAGTAATTTCTTGGACATTGGCTATGGCAACATTATTCTAGATGTGTCTCCTGAGGCAGGGGAAACAAAAGCAAAAATAAATTATTGGGACTACATCAAAATAAAAAGCTTCTGCACCACAAAGGAAACAATCAACAAAACTAAAAGGCTACCTACTGAACGAGAGAAGACATTTGCAAATGACATATCGATAAGGGGTGAGTGTGCAAAATGTATAAAGAACTGATAAAACTTAACACACACACACACACACACAAACCCAAATAATGCTATTAGAAATGGGTAGAAGACAAGAACAGAAATTTCTCCAAAGAAATCATACAGATGGCCAATAGATACATGAAAAGATGCTCAACATCACTCATCATCAAGGAAATGCAAATCAAAACTATACTATACAACTCATACCTGTCAGAATGGCTAAAATGAAATACAAGAAACAACATGTGTGGGGCTCCTGAGTGGCTCAGTGGGTTAAAGCCTCTGCCTTCAGCTCAGGTCATGATCCCAGAGTCCTGGGATCGAGCCCTATATCAGGCTCTCTGCTCAGCAGGGAGCCTGCTTCCTCCTCTCTCTGCCTGCCTCTCTGCCTACTTATGATATCTGCCTGTCAAATAAATAAATAAAATCTTAAAAAAAACAACAACGTGTTAGCAAAGATGTGGAGAAAAAAGAACCCTCATGCACTGTTGATGGGAATGCAAAGTGGTGCAGCCACGATAGAAAACATAAAGATTCCTTAAAAATTGAATATGGAACTACTGTATGATCCAGTAATCATTCTACGGGGTATTTACCCAAAGAATATGAAAACACTAAAAAGCAGTATATCCAGCCTTATGGTTTTTGCACCATTGTTTACAATAGCCAAAATAGAAACAGCCCAAGTGTCCATCAATAGATGAATGGATGAAGAAGTATTGTGTGTGTGTGCTTGTGTGAGTATACACACAATGGAATATTATTCAACCATTTAAAAAATGAAATCTTGCTATTTACAACAAGATGGATGGATCTAAAGGTATAATGCTAAGTGAAATAAGTCAAAGAAAGACAAATACCATATTATCTAACTCATGTGGAATTTAAGAAACAAAATAAATGAACAAAGAAGAAAAGACAAACAAAAACCAGACTGAAGTACAGAGAACAAACTTGTGGTTACCAGAGAGGAGGTGGGTGGAGGAGTAGATGAAACAATGAAGAGAATTAAGGGTATACTTATTGTAATGAGTGCTGAGTAATGTGTAGAATTGTTCAATCACTTTGTATTGTACACCTGAAACTAATACAACACTGTATGTTAATTATACTAGAATTTTTAAAAATCAATTTTTAAAAAAAATTTTTTGAATATTCTTTATTGTTGTAGTCCTCTTCTATGGACAGAGCTAGGAAATATGGGTGTTACATATGCACATGCACACACACATATTTATAAATGTATATATCTGTATGTGTATTTCGTTTTTTAACATAGCTAACCCATGAATTTGTGCTTTTGCTTCCAGTTCAACTTTCAGGCTACAGGGCTTTTACCTAACTTCTATAGTGTATATTTTATTCCCTTTTTTTTCCACACTAAGAATCCTGGTTCTTTAAAACACAGGACATGATAGATGTAGAAATCCACATACTTACTCATTTACTTTATGCTATTGAACATATACAACAGTCTCATAATAATATTCTTAATGCCATCACTACCAATGTGGTTACCAAAAATATTTTTAATTTTTTTGCTTGTGATCTCTATGTTTTCTCCCATTTTTACAAGTTACACTACGTTTTTAGAGTATATAGTCATTATGTGTTATTCTCTCACTGTTAAATTCTTATTTATTCTTAGTTCTTTAAGTAACTATATATTTCATTACTGCCTCTTATTCTGTGTTGATGTTTCTTTAAAAGTTTGGATATGAAGCTTATTATATAGTGGTTTCCTCAGGAAGGCCTCATGGGAAAAATATTCCTAGAGTTGTCTCATGTTGCTAATAGTTTGTAGTTTTTCTACATAAACTTTAGTCTTGGTGGATATAAAATTCTTGCCTCATTTTTTCCTTCTGTGTTTTAAACATATTGCTTCCATTCCTTTGCTGTCACAGTCTGATAATCTGATTTTCCCCTTATAAGTCACTTCGCTCTTTCTTTAATTTCAGTAGAGCATGTCTTGGTGTGTTGTTCATTCTGGATCTAAATTCTCAGAAACAGAGTGTGCATGCTTTTTCACTACATAGTTTTAAATGTTGTTTTGTTGTTTGTTTTCAGGACAATTTTCTTAAAATATAGCTTTTGGTATTTGCTGTGTTTTCTTGCTTTGGTTTTCTTTTTTTGGGCACTCTTTTTATCCATATGCTGGATCTTCTTTGCCTGGCTTCAATATTTGTTTCTTTTACTCAAGAATTTTTAGGCCTTCCTTCATGTATTTCTGTTTTTAAATTTTCTCTTTATGTCTTCTTTTTCTCTTAAAACAAAAATTTTTATTTAATTTTGTCCATTCTAGTTTACTCTTCATTTTTTAAATTCTTTTTAAAAAGAATTGTAATTCTTTACTAAATTCTGTTACTTCATTTCTGCATTTTTCTCATTCTAACTTTTTTTCATGGCTTGTATCATTTTCTTAACCTTTTAAATTGTTTTGAAATAGTAAATTACAAGTTTAGTCTATTTTGTGAGCAGTCTTTCTGACATGCTTTCATTATATATAGAAATTTTAACCTATTCAGTCATTATGCACCATCTCTTAAAACTGTACAATACCACTTAATGTAAGTCTTGGGGAAAAACAAAAATAAACCTTTATCTATAAACTTTATAACATAATGGTAAATATAAGAGGCAGAGAAGCATGATAAATAACATGACAGAGATGTATTCAAGACAGAGACATTCTACAGGACAAATAACTCACCATTTTAAAAGAGGAAGAGAGAAATGTATAGGTTATAAGAAACCTAACAGATTTGTCAACCAATGACGAAGCATAGACTCTGTGTCCCAATCCCAGCTGAACAAACTGAAAAAACAAAACAAAACAGAAAAATGTACAAGGCAACGGGGGAAATACGAACAGTGATTGGATTATTTGTCGCTACTAAGGAAATACTGTTAATTTTTTTAAATCGTGGACAGTAGTGTTGTACTCATGTTTTAAAAAATAATTATTTGAGACACTAAGAAAATGTATCTAAAACATGTGTAGGATGATCAAAGCACTTCTTACTGAAAACATAGTGTTTGAGCAGAGGTCTAGAGGACATATGTCCAAGGGAAGAGCATTCCAGGCAGATGGACAATAAATGGATTTCAGTGAGACCAGTGTGGCTAGAAAGGAAAGAGATGAGTTTAAACTGTGTGGGGTGCTAGATTAGCCAGGGTGTTGGAGATCCATTAAAGGACTTTAACTTTTATTTAGACAGGAGGGAAATAGATGTGGTTTTAAACAGGGGAGTAAAGTGGTAAGATTTACCTCTTAAAGGGATTATTCTGACTGCTATGTTTATTAATTAATTACTTTTTAGTGACTCTTATGTGCTAAAATCTTGGAATCAAAACACAAAAATACCTACCTTCCTAATCTGATACTTTAGTAAGAAAGACTACACTAGAAAGGGGCACAGGCAAAAGCAAAGAGACTCATTGTTAGGTTATACCAGTAATCTAAGCAAAAGATCACAGAAGTTTAGACAAGGTGACAGTGGCAACAGGAATGAGAATTAAGTCTGGATATATTTTGAAGATGGAACCAACAGGATTTACTAATAGATTGAAAGGAAAAGTCAAGGGGGCTCATGGGTGGCTCAGTTGGTTAAGCATCTGACTTTGTTTCAGGTCATGATATCAGGATTCTGGGATGGAGCCTTACATCAGGCTCCCCTCTCAGCAGGGAGTCTGCTTGTTCCTCTCCTTCTTCCCCTCCCCCAACATGTGCTCTCTCTCTCTCTTTCTCAAATAAATAAATAAAATCCTACAAAAAGAAAGGAAAAGTCAAGGATGACAACATTTTCTTTAAATACCACGAAAGATAATTACTATTTGTGACTACGATTTATATATTTCTTTCAGTTGTCACTTTTTCAAAATCAGAAGGATGTCATGAAGCAAGGTATCCTGGGCTTGCTCATCTACATTGGACCTGAGTTCAAGTATGAACAAATAGATTTCCCAGTTTTTATATCATTTCCATTTAGCCTCTTCCTCTAGGAACTAATGGGTATAGATATTGACAGATGACCTCTCCAATACGATATAGTTATTAGAGTACAAGTCTGGGAGTCAGTGGAACATCTAATCTTAGCAGATTAAGCGGTGTGGCAATGACAGATCCATTTAACTTCTCTAGCCCTTAATTTTCTCACCGAAAAATGATAATAAGCATACTCTAGTTTTGTCAGTGTTAAGTAAAACATGTTAATACGATTTCAGAAATACAAAAATAAAAACAAGTCAGTGATATTCTCTTTTATTTCTGTTACTGCAGAATACAGTGCAAATGAAGTAGAATCTATATGATCTTGAGCATAGACAGAAGTATGAAAGAATATCTTTCACAATTTTTGTAATACCCAAATTGTGTGCTTTGCTAAAGCCATCAATATAAACACAGAATTATTGGGTGATAGATTTTGAAAGGAATAGAGTTGAACTTCTAGTTTCTTCCTATTAATTTAAGGTATTCTCTTAGTGATTTCATGTCCTTCAATTTGAACAGAGTCTATTGAGAGCATATTCTGTGTCAGGCATGGTATTCTGTACTAGGTATTCTAAAATATCTTAAGAATCTTAGCACTGCTATTATATGTAGTCCGTTACTTATCACAGTCTCTCTGCTCAGCTTTTTTCAAATTAGGAATCTGCATTAAGTTCAGGTACAACTTAGGGGTCCGAGCTAATGTAAATAGTTTAAAAGGTCTAAGTCTTGTGGTAACCCTGTACTGATTTAACAAGCTCAGGGACTCTGGTTTCCACCAAAAGCATTTTGTCAGCTCTCTTCCTCTCTGCTTTAATCTGTAATGTAGAGAAGGCTAGGGGAGTAGTACTTTAGCTCCCAGTTGTCAAATTTTGCTACCTAAATAACAGAAGACTTAAATCTATCTTTGTTTCCTATATTCAAGAGCTGATTGGTTCCTCCTATTTTTAATTCCTTTTCCTTGGAAGGGTGTTCTAATATGCATTCAGAAATATGATTGCTCATAGGATTTGTGTTAGATATTTTCAAGCTTAACGATATGGTATTTCCATTTCTGTTGTTTAATGGGTTTTGTTCTTTATTCTTTCCTTTTTTTTTTTTTTTTTAGATTTTATTTATTTATTTGTCAGAGAGGGAGAGAGAGAAAGAGTGCCGTGCACACAAGCAGGGAAAGTGGCAGGCAGAGGGAGAAGCAAGCTCCCCGCTAAGCAGGGAGCCCAATGTAGGACTCAATCCCAGGACCCTGGGATCATGGCCTGAGCTGAAGGCAGGTGCTTTACCAGCTGAGCCACCCAGGCATCCCACTGTTGCTTAATGTTAAACTACTATTCCTTTTGAGCTATATGAGCTATTTATAAGCAATAATGAATTATTCTTTTTGAGAGGCACTGCATTTTTTCAGTAATTAATCTGAATAAAACTAATATTAAACATGAAGACATTAGTTAATAGGGTGGATATTAGCAATCATTTATTCAAATTAAGGTAGAATTCTTTTATTTATAACATCAAGCCAACTTGGGTTGATAGGTTATAGACAATTAATTTCTCACCATATGAGGAAATACATATTTTCTTTCTCTCAGCATGGCTTTAATTCAGAAATGACCTCTTCAATTCCTACCTCTTCTAGGAGAAACATTATTTACTCCTTGATAATCTGACTTCAGCTTTGTTATGCTAAAGTCAGAGTTTATATTTCTTGTTATGTGGATTAGAAATGCACCACAAGGAACACTGCAAAATAAATTAGCAGAATTATTGCTTACTGTTGAGGACATTTCGGCAGCTACAAAATGGGTGAAAAAGATTTAAATTTACCAAGCAACATTATCACAACTGAATGGTACTTGGTACTGTTTTTCAAATAACAAATGAAAGAAGTAGAAAATCTGTAAGACAGGGTTGCCTTTAAAAATGTGATTTTAATGCATTAATTACTGTGTGGCAAGGGCATAGGCAGAGGTTAGCCTTTTCTAGATATATTCTCATCTCTATTTCTTTAGATATTTTCAGATTTCTGTTAACTAATCTCAGGATTAGTGTTTCTTCTTCTTTTTTTTTTTGTAAGCAATGGAAAAATATTCTCAAGACATTGCTGATTTTAGTTTTCAGATTGCCTTTGTCTCTGTAAGTAACATGAGTACAGGGAATATTTTGAAAAGGCTGCTTGTACCTAGATCAATTTCAAGTTAGAGCCTTTAAAAATTACCTGTATTTTTAAAAACTACCTATATTATAAGTAAATAGAATGTTCTGGATAGTGGAGTAAGAGTAGATTTATATTAGTAGATGAACAAACTGTTTTGACACTCATTTTTTGGTACCTCTAATTCTTAGGAAAATAATTGAGATTATATTGAATCCTGTAGTTTATTTTATAATGATCATTTAATAAAATATTTAGAATCGTGGAGGTTTATAAAATTTCAACATGGGACACCAAAATAGATAAACTTGACAAATTAATGAATTGTGAATTAAATATTTCATCAAAGTAGCTTTAAATGATTTTTTAAAATTTCAGCTATAATAATCATGTTTATTATAGAAAATGAAAAATATAGAAACATGCAAAAAAAATTAAAATCAACATTCATCATGTTGACCAACATTAAAGACTTAAAATTTTTCATGTGTTTTCTTAAGGTGCTTTTTCCATATGTATTTTTATTTTAAATTTATTTGATGGAGAGAGATCACAGGTAGGCAGAGAGGCAGAAAGAGAGAGAGGGAGAAGCAGGCTCCATGCTGAGCAGAGAGCCCGATGTAAGGCTCGATCCCAGGACCCTGTGATCATGACCTGAGCCGAAGGCAGAGGCTTAACCCACTAAGCCACCCAGGTGCCCCATCCATATGTATTTTTAAGCTGTTTAGTTTGAAATTATTTCCAACTTAGAGAAGAGTTGTAAGAAGACAATTAACATTTCTCCCCTATGCTTTGAGTGCTCCCTCTCTCTGCATATGTACACCTAATCTCAGTACATAGTCAAATGTTTCTAGTTCTCCAAAGAATGCCCTTGCTAGCAATTTTGTTTTCCTTCTTCAAAATCCAATCCAGGAACATACATTGCCTTTACATATCATAGGTCTTGTTTTCCTTTAATCTGGAACAATTCCTTGGTCATCTCTCACTCTTTCATGACACTGGCATGCTTAATAAGTAGAGCCAACTGTTCTGTATATGCAAAATTTCAAGAAATTAAAATTATTTCCATTATTATAATTTTATATCCTTGGGACACCTGGGTAGCTCAGTCGATTAAGCGGCTGCCTTCGGCTCAGGTCATGATCCCAGGCTCCTTGGATTGAGCCCATTGGGCTCCCTGCTCAGTGGAAAGCCTGCTTTTCCCTTTCCCTCTGCCTGCTGCTCTGCTTACTTATGCTCTCTCTCTCTCTGTCAAATAAATAAATAAAATCTTTAAAAAACACTTATATCCCTTTTCTCATTTAGTATTATATTTTGAGCATTTTCTAGTGTCATTAATTGCTCTTTCAGTTATTTTGGGTGGCTATATGTTTTTTACTTTTATTGGTCTTGGACATTTTTACAGTTTGTCATTTTTTTTAGTATTACTAATACAGCTGTAAAGAATGTCTTATAAATAAATCTTCATTGTAATTTAAATTTCTGAATACATCTATCAAGTGTTTGTTAAGTGCTTGCAACATTTAGCAATATAACAAAAATCCTACAGAAGACAATAATTAAATGTTAATCTCTATGATTCTGAATATAATTAGAATGGAAATTTGGAAACAGGGGGAAGTTACTAGATAATGAGGTTGCCCGATTTAGGAAATGGAGATACAGGATATCCTTTTAATTTTGAATTTCAGATGGAACACACAAGGAATAGCCACTAAAAATTATTCATTGCTTATCTGAAATTCAATTTTAGCTATGTATTTTGTATTTGTTGACCCTACTGGAGAATTGAGTGGTCAGGAAAACATCATGATCGTGATGGAAGGAAGTGATGACAATGTTTCATAGAATGAATGGCTTGAGGGGCGCCTGGGTGGCTCAGTGGGTTAAAGCCTCTGCCTTCGGCTCAGGCCCTGGTCCCAGGGTCCTGGGATCGAGCCCCGCATCGGGCTCTCTGCTCAGCGGGGAGCCTGCTTCCTCCTCCCTCTCTCCCTGCCTGCCTCTCTGCCTACTTGTGATCTCTATCTGTTAAATAAAATAAATAAAATCTTTAAAAAAAAAAAAAAGAATGAATGGCTTGAGAATGCCACTGAAGCAAGAGTGAGAATAGTTTCTATGAAGTGTAGTTCATAGGGATAAAGACTTTGTGTCTCATTTGCTGCTACATCCCCAACCCCTTTTAAACAGTGCCTGCACACTGTAGATACTCAGTAAATATTTTCTGAATGAAAGAAAGAAAGAATGAATGAATGAATTTGCACTAGAATAAAATCAGGCCTTTTGGGACAGTTGTATATCAGTTGATAAGAATCAAATTTTCATGAGTTTGGAATACCTGGCAGACAGATTTGGAAATATAATGATTTGCTAAGTTTCTACCATGTATCAGATATTGGGGCTACTTTGATGAACAAGGATAGACATGGATTTTAGAGTCTAGTGAGGGTAACAAACATTTTTTAGATTTTAGATTTCTACCCTCCACCCTCATGGATTTTAGAGTCTAGTGAGAGTGACAAACATTTTTTAATTAAGCCACTTACTAATTTATAATTACAAACACACATATTATGAGAGGGAAGTACTTTGTTCTGAAATCACATAAAATATGCATATATTCTTAAAAACCTAAGTGAGGATAGGGTTATGTTGTATCATAAGGGATAGATCCAGTTTCTTCTATGAAATCTTCATTCATTCACTAATTTTCCCCCTGAGGTTATAGAATACTCTTTAGGCTATCACACTTGGTTCTTACACAGCTTTGGTTTTTCATTTTAATATATACATGATTTGGTAGATTACGTATTCTTTGAGGAAGGAGAGATTAGAATAGGCAAAAAGGTGTTTAGATTTATGATTTATTTTTATTACCTGTAGTTTCATGTATATAACAATTATATGTTGACTCACTGAAATTATGATGGAGCTTTTGATAGCAGTAGATATACCATATACATCCAAGAGATTATTTCTTGATTCTTTGAGCATCTTGAAGAAGTTTATGGTGTTTAGAAGTCATTCTTAGTTTATAGACCTTGAGTGGCAATTGTAGGTCAAGGATGAATGTCTAGTGATTGTCAGTCAGGGAGCTTTGATAACCATTATCACATATTAACTTTAATCAAAGCAGTTGCTTTTGAATCTGGCTTCAATATTCATTGAAAATCTGACTACTTCTTACCACTTGTCTTGCCTTCCTTCTGGTTCCTCATGCTGTCATCGCTTTCCAAGATTATTGTGATAGCCTCATAACTGCTCTTCCATGGTCTTTTCCTGCTTGCAGCAACAAAAGGAAGATACTGGTAGCTTTTGAGCAGTGGTGGTAGCATCACAAGCTCTGTGCTTTGACATGGCCACATTGTGGCTAATAGATTGGAATAGAGACACAGTAAATTTGTGTTGCCTTGGCATAGTAGTAGGGAATCAGGATAACAATCAGTTCTTAAGGACTTTATATTCTTGGTAATATAAATAATATAATATAAATAATACCTGCTTGCCAATATTAGCACAGTTGACCCTTGAACATGGGTCCCTAACCTCCTTCATACTGTACCTTTGTAGAGTGTAAATTGATACTTTTGATACTGTATCTTTGTAGAGTGTAAATTGATACTTTAATAAAGCTACTTTTTAAAAAAGGACACTACTAAGATGACAAATAAGCCAACCACCGATGAAAAGCAAACATTTACAATTCATATATCTGACAAAAGATTATATGGAGAATATATAAATAATTCCTGCAAATCAGTAAGGTGGCAAACAGCACAATTTTTAAAAAATGGGGCAAAATAATTTGGACACTTCAAAAAAAGGAATAATGTAATGGCCAATGAGCACATGAAAAGGGGCTCAACATCATTAATCATGAGGGAAATACAAAGTAACACCACAGTGAAGATACCATTGCCTACCCACTTGAGTGGTTTCAGTTAATAGAACTACCAAGTGTTGGCAAGGATATAGAACAACTGGAGCTCTCATTCTTTGCAAATTTGGAAAAATATTCAGGAGTTACTTTGTTTGATTTATAAAGTTCATCATACATTTGCCCTATGACCCAGGAAGAGCAAAATCATATGTCCACAAAAAGACTTACATAAAAATATTCATAGCAGGAAACACAAAATGTCCATCAACAGAATAATTTTTCAGCAAATTATAGTATATTCATATTATAATACACTACTACAAAATAAAAAGGAATGAGCTACTGATATCCCCAGCCACAAGGATAAATTTCAGAAAACATTATGTTGAGCAAAAGAGTCATACACAAAAGAATATTTGTGTCCTTTATTCCATGTAAACAATCTATGATAGAAGTCAGATGGTATTTCTTCTCTGTTAAGGAGGCATAGGGTTTGACTAGTGAGAGACAGTTGAGAACTTTCTGGGATGATGGAAACGTTCTGTGTCTTGTTTGGGGTGAACATTTAAGATCTGTGCATCACTTTATATCTTTATTATACCTCAATAACAAGAAAATACAAAATGTTATAAGTAATAGCCAATTTCAAGCCAACCAAGCAACTCTATTAATGTCTCACCATTTTTTATAAGAAAAATAAATCCTGCTTCTCTGTCTTTAGACAAAGAAAACAATTTTATTTAATGCTATTTTTATATACTTATATATGGCATATAAATTATAAGAGGGTTATTTAAACAATTTACTAAAGATTACCTGTGGAAAAAGGTGAATATTTTGCCTTCTTGCATATAAATGTATATTGAGGGAAAAAGGTGATTTCCCAAGTAGGCTCTTGCACTCTGTTCTCTTACCATTTCTTGTGGTAAAATGTGAACTATAATGTTCTGACCATGAAAAAGTAATTATACATTGATGAACTCTTTTTTCTCTTCTCTTATATTTTTTCTTTTTTCTTTATAATGAAATATTTGATATGTATCAAAGAATATAAGTAACACATGCTACAAAGCAGATGCCTCTGCCTCCCAATTCATTTGAAGTATTTAAAGCTTTTAGCAATCCCTTGCAGAGCTAATGCCTGGTCTGACTTTTGTATTTTCATTTCCTCATGTGTATATATCTATCCCTTGCATATGTACATGTATGTGTGTATGTATGCATATATTTTTTTTACAATATTTTATGTGCTTCTCTTTTAGCTTCATAGAAGTGGTGTATTATGGTATTGCTCTTTCCCTTCAATAATAAGATTTCTGTGATTGATCCATGTTGCTGTATGTAGCTAAAGTTTACTAATTTACATTGCTACATAATTTTCTGTTGTTGAAATGGGTTTTTTTTTTTGGTCACATTTCCTTTCTCATCCTTTGACCCCACTTGTTAAACCAGCAAAATTATCAGTGACTTCACATATGTGGACTGCTTCTAAGAAAGGGTTGTAATTATGACTTGGAAATATAGATACCATTAGAAATTCCTTCTATTCCTATAACCCTAGTAAGCTATATGATTTGCATTTTTATAGGAGGGTATGAATTATATAGTTATAATGACAGCTGCAGGGTAGGAAGTTTTAACACACTAGAATGAAATGTATCTTGGAGACATTTTTGGTATCTGAAGATCGGCGTGCCCCATATGGTGCCACTGAACCAATGAGTTTGAAGAAATTATTCTTACTGCTGAAACAGCACAAAGTATGAGTTACTCTTTTTTTTATAGAAACTTATCTTTTCAGCTAAATTTCTATATAAATAATTATATGTATAAATTACATTGACTGTAAATATAATGTTCTTTATCACACATTAGTGTGATTTTCCTCCATGTTCCAATAAAATGCTACTGTATTTTCTAAATTTGAAAGTTGTAACAAAAAGTTGCAGGGCAAAGTTAATACCAAGTTATAACATTGTCATTCACTATAAAAAATAACCATAATTTTGATGGGTTTTTTAATAGTCCATTTTGATATTAATATTTATTGTAGTGAAACAATGTTTTATTTCTCACAGAATGTGGTCCTTTATAAAATAACCCCCAATATTTACATAAAAATGTAATTTTGTGTACATACAGATATAGATTATTTTTATTCATATCCATTGTACTTTTTAAAAGATTTTATTTATTTGAGATAGAGAAAGAGAGTAAGAGAGAGAGTATGAGCAGTGGAGAAGGGTGGAAGGAGAGGGAGAAGCAGGCTCCCCACTGATCAAGGAGCCTGATGGGGGCTAGATCCTAGGCCCCTAGGATCATGACCTGAACCAAAGGCAGGCACTTAACTGACTGTACTACCCAGGCGCCCACATAACCATAGTATTAAAGTCATTGTGGTTAGCCTTTATTAATGTAACCACAGGCTTAAGATAATATGAAATTTGGTATAAATTTAACTTTTTAATATAATTTGTATTGGGGCTGACTTTTTGGTTTATGTTTATTCTTGAGAGAGAGAGAGAGAGAGAGCATGCATGAGTCAGGGCCGGGGGCAGAGGGAGAGAGAGAATCCCAAGCAGGCTCCACACTGGAGGTTCATCTCCAACTTGGGGCTTGATCTCACAGTCCTGAGATCGTGATTCTAGATGAAACCAGGAGTCTGACACTCAACTGACTGAGCCACCTAGGCATTCCTCATTACATTTTTAATTCATATAAATAATTAACTTTTTTTTAAGTCATGGTGTGAAATCCCTTTTGCTGTTCCACAGATCAGAATCATGGATCAAAAGAGAGGGAGAGAGGGAGGGACTGGAGGAGAGAGAGAGGATTGTGAGAGAAGCTTGGTATGATTTCTGTTCTTAATTGGCATCATACAGAAGGTTTAAAATTACGGTATTATAAGTATCTCATTAAAAGCCAAAGACTGATCTAAAGGTAATCAAAGATAATCAGGTCTTTGGAGGATCTTCTTTCTAGGTTGCTCTGGTGAGAAAAGACAAAGAAGTGAAATAACTCTAATGTCAAATCAGAGATTTTCCCCCCTAAATCAACCTAAAAACTTGACTGCTTGACTGAGTTGGTCCTAACAGTAGATTCAAAGTCCTAGAGAAGATAGGCAGAGCACTGTTTTTCTGTTGACCAGGCTGAGGCTCCCTTCATCTTTATATCATACAGTACACTGCACATACTTGTGTAGAAGCGTAGATCTCTGATAACAATAACAGTAATTCTCCATGAAGCAACTGAAACCCTGTCTGAAAGACATTATGCATTTGTTTTCTTGAATGGGGAAGGTATTATGGGGATTGAAGGCTTATTAACCTCATTTAAAAAAATGTAAGGGGTGGAATTTTATTTTAATAAGTCTTGCAGTAAGGAAATTTAAGTTATCGCAGCTCCAGGACAGCAATTACTTAAATATTGACAACTTATACATGTTTTACATGCCCGCTTGCTCTCCTGTTCACTACTGAAATGTAGTTACCATAGCAATGAACACATCACATGGTTCCTGTGCTAGTTCTAAAATAGAGAACAGCAATATGCCATATGAGCCATGCTTATTTTCTACATAAGGACTGCATATACAACTTGAGGCTATTCCATACCCTTCTCAGTGCAGATAGCTTGTCATTGATTTAGAAAGCTTTTAAAGTAAAAAGCAATTGGCAAGAGTACACATCAAGTCTCCAACCTTTCTTGTACTATATGGTATATATTCTTTGCCACTGAGCTAAAAGGACAGCTTTACTAGCTTTGACCAGCAGGGACTCTGCTATTATATATTTAACCAAATATCTTCTACTGGAATATCAGTACCACTCAGGAGATTAGATGGGAGGGGCATATATACCATTGATGGAAACATTTTCTCTGTCTTATTGACCAATCCTTAACCAATCTTAGCTTTTCTCCTACTGTTTCCTTTTATGTATCAAGTTTTTAAAAAATAGGATTCTTTTGAGAATTTGAGGAGAGGAGGATGCCAGGCACAGTTGGAAATGTGCTATTAGTTCCCTTTTAGGACCATTATTGCTCTGTAAGATTTAAGCATAGGTTACACAGCAGTATATCGATAGAAAAGGACTGCAGATTTCTGTGATAGATGCTGTCAGGTCTCTCCACTTCTGCCATACTCTTGCATTCTTTTAGAGTATGTAGTAGACTGTCAGACCTCAAGAAATAAAACAGGAGGATACATACCCCTATTACTGTGCATCTTATATATTTGCTTGAAATAGTCCAAGTGCTTTGACATGTTAGTGAATGATGCTACTCTGTAACTATTTTTAACATATATAAAATAAGCACTGGAATAAAGTTAGGAAATAAATTTCAATTTGAGCTGCCAGTTGTACTACACCTGTTGTCACTAGAACTATAAATTGAATTTTTTAAATATTGTGTACTGAAACTACTAGAAACAGCTACGCTACAGATAGTGGAGGACTCCATTGCTTTATTTCTTCATTACCTTATACTCTTGACTAAATTTTGTAAAATGTGAATCACAGGTCTTCACACACAAATTAGTAAATTTAAGAAGCTAAATAGGGTGCCTGGGTACCTGGGTGGCTCAGTCCATTAAGTGTCTGCCTTTGGCTTAGTTCATGATCCCAGAGTTCCGAATCCAGTTCCATATCAGGCTCCCTGCTCAGCAGGGAGTCTGCTTCTCCCTCTCCCCTTCACCCTGTTCGAACTTTCTCTCTCAGATAAATAAATTAAATCTTTAAAAAGAAGAAGAAGTAGAAGCAGCAGCAGCAGCTAAATAGGCATATGTATCTGGCTGGCTGGCTACCACTAATGGAGGATATATGTTGATTGTTTAATATTTGTGTTTGCTTTTTCATCCCCTTTTATAATTTGAAAAACATGTGATTTAGTATTACATAAACTATGTAGGTGCCCCTGGTTGGCTCTGATGGTTAAGTGTTGGACTCTTGATTTCAGCTCAGATCATGAATTGAGCTCTGAGTCAGACTCTATACTCAACAGGGAGTCCACTTGAGGATTCTCTCTGTCCTTCTCCTGCCCCTCCCCCTGCTTGCGTGTGCGTGTGTGTGCATGCACGCGCACTCAGTCTCTCTCTCTCTCTCAAATAAATAAAACTTAAAAAAAAAAACTTATCTAATATGGGTACTTTTTATCCAGATAATTTACTAAAAGTAGAACAAGTGACCAGATATGTCATTATAATCTTGTACTTGAACCTTATTTTTTTTTTCTTGGTCATTATTAAAAAATGGGGCACCTGGGTGGCTCAGTGGGTTGGGCCGCTTCCTTCGGCTCAGGTCATGATCTCAGGGCCCTGGGATTGAGTCCCGCGTCGGGCTCTCTGCTCAGCGGGGAGCCTGCTTCCTCCTCTCTCTCTCTGCCTGTCTCTCTGCCTACTTGTAATCTCTCTGTCAAATAAATGAATAAAATCTTTTTAAAAAAAATGGTATACTACACTGAAGAACATAGGGTAGGAAAGGAAAAATAACATAAGATAAAAACAGAGAGGAAACCCAACCATAAGAGACTCTTAACTATAGGGAATAAACTGAGGGTTGCTGGAGGGGTGGTGACTCGGAGAATGGGGCAATTGGGTGATGGCATTAAGGAGAGCCCTTGATGTAGTAAGCACTGGGTGTTATATGCAACTGATGAATCACTGAATTCTACCCCTGAAACTAATAATATGCTGTATGTTAACAAATTCGAATTTAAATAAAATCTAAAAAAATAATTAAATTAAAAATAAATAAGACTTTCCAAAAAGAAAGAAGATGGTACACTATAGAAATAGGTAATACAGAAAAGAAACTCTTTTGTAATACCACCACATCTCATAGTAAGGTAATCTCTTAGTTTGGGGTATGCCCTTCCAGGTTATTTTTTATTATAAGAAGTACTAAAAACATTTAAGAGCATGCTATACTTCTGCCTTACAGCTTTTTTCTAACAACTTAAACTGCTATTCTTGTTAATAAAGACTTTATCTTCCTTATTTTTTATAGTAGTTGTATTATTATATGACTATACCATAGTTTATTCTCCTATTGAAGGCTATTGGGATGTTTTCTAATTTTTTGTTACTGTTAATAGTGCTATGTTAATATATGTCTGTATACTTTTATGTAAATTTTTGTATAGGCTCAATTTCTAGAACTATAACTGCTGATTCTTAGGAAATGAATATTTTAAATTTTAAATTTTCCTTATTGCCCTGAGTTTCTTACCAAATCTTATCCCCAATTTAAGCTTTGCTGAAATGATAAATTTTAAATGACATCTCATCATTTTAATTTGTATCTCTACAGTTATTGTTGAAGTTTCACATCTTTTCATGTTTCTAAGCCATTTGTATTTTCATCTTCTGTTCTCTCCTTAATTCTTTGTCGTCTTTCTTTGGGACAGTTCAGTTTTTTCCTTACTAACTTTTTTCGTGTATGTTTCCTTTTCTTTGTTCACTAGAAAAAATTCCTAGTTGACTTGTAAATATTCCTTCCAGTTCATCTTGTGTCTTTATTTTCGGTGCTTTCTGGTATATGGAGGTTTTAAATTTATATATAGATTTAGATTTATTAGTCTTTTTTTATAGCTTCTAGCCCTTTTTGACTAATATTGAATTGTACATTTCATTTGAGTCTCATGTACGTATTCATTCACTTGTTTATAGAATCTAACCATCTGAGTCCTCTAGTATATGAGGTGTCTGTTCAATAATGGGTTAATACTCTATGTACAGTCAGGATGTAATCATATTTGCAACAATATTTGAGCATAGTAACAGGTCAGATTCTCTAGAATGGTTAGCAGGTACTTCTGAATATTGCAGTAGAGCAAATTAACACATAACATGACCAAATTCTCTAGAATTATTAACAGCTACTTTTGAATATTAATGTAAAGTGAAAATAACACATAACATGTAAAAGAAAAGTAAAAAGCTACATATAACAAGTAGTTATGGTTATGATAAAATAAATTATAATTATCCAATGATGTATAAAGACCCCTTCCCAAAACCATAATAAAATGATAGAAAAAACTGTCTGTCTCTTCTAGACCAGTATTATCTGCTAAGGAAATGTTACTGGTGTGGAAGCTTTGGCTACAGTAATTCCTAGAATGTAGAATGAAAAAATCTTAAAAAGCCTGTATCTCCCACTCCCTTTCACCCATTTGCCCATTCCCCACTCCCTCCCCTCTGGCAGTCATCAGTTCTCTGTATTTATGGGTCTGTTTCTGCTTTTTGTTTGTTTTTTTTATTCATTTGTTGTTTTGTTTTGTTTTGTTTTAGATCCCACAGATAAGTCAAATATGAACTAAACAGTACAGCATAGGGAATGTAGTCAATGATATTGTAGTAGCACTCTGTGGTAATAGATGGTAAGTATACTTGTAGTGAACATAGCATCAAGTATAGGCTTATTGAATCACTATATTATACACCTGAAACTAGTGTAACATTGTGTGTCAGTCAAACTTTAATTTTAATGAAATGGTATTTTTTCTTAAAAGGATATCATCAAAAAAGAAAAAAAAAAAAAAAACCTGAACATGGCCAGTTTACAGGTAGGCAGAATACATAGTCATCTGAGAGTTTATGAATTTTAAGTCTGCTTTTTCCACTACTTGCCAAGGTACTCCTTTGTGTTAAAGCTTTTACTCTATTAAAGTTGATGTACCTTGGAAATTTTAGCATTCTAAATGTTGCCAAGTATTAACACCACAGTGTGAATAAGTTTAAGAGGCTTTCCTCATCTCAGTTTTGAATAGGGAAGGTAAGAGACAATGAGAAGACTAGTGGTCTGAGGTAAGAGGCAAAGACGAACATTTTGAATCTGAGGATAGGGCATCAAAGGTAACCGTTGAACACCTCAGAGGTTCTTCTGAATCTAGACTTCATCTGCCCAATATACATGTGTCTGCTTCTCGGCTTCACTCACTTTATTGAAATTGATTGGAAATGTTTAAATATTGTGAGGTGTTCCCTGTTTATAATTTATAAAGCATCATTATATGAATCAGAGTTAAAACAGAGAGGCAGAACCAGTACATACAGAAATTTGTTACAAGGAATTGGCATATGTAGTTCTGGAGGCTAGCAAAATCAACCCAAAATCCTTTCAGGAAAGGAAGATCATAAATAGGTTGAAACCCTGTGTATATAAGCTGGTTAATATCTCGCTCAGGGAAAGCCTAAGTTCTCTTTTACAAGGCTCAGCCAATTAAGTCAGGCCCACCTGGGATAATCTCCCTTTGATTAACTTAAAGTCAACTGATTAGGGACTCTAATTACATTTGCAAAATTCCATCATTACAGCAACTAGGTTAGCACTCGATTGACTAACTGGGGAAGATGGTTCATCCTAACCCAAGTTCAGACATTAATAAAAAAAAAAACATCATAATCCTTTGGACATCATTTAAATAATTCCTTTCTTGATCATAATTCATAAAAAATACTTTCCCCCACAAATGGTAACTCCACAAATATTTTCATATAATATAATCATACTACCGGAACCCCAGTCACACTCCAAAAATAAACTTCATTATTGGCCAAAAGCAAGATTTAGAACTTAGAAGGGTCTCCTTAAGAGGCTGTCTGAATCTATCCCTTCATTTTATAGTTGTAAAATCTGAAGCCCATAAAGGCTGTCAACTTGATTTTTGTTTATTAATACCACAAAAGGAAATACCTCATTTAGGAAGATATTTTAGTTGACTTAGTCTTTCACCTGAGGCCCTATAAGAATTACCTAAGAAAGTAGGTGGGACTGAAAGTACTCCATTTTCAGTTCAATTAAACTACTTGCTTCTTCATATTACAATTGTATATGAGAGATATTTGCAGAAATATGTTTCTTAGGTTGCAAAAACTGAAAATCTGGATATTTAATGAATTTTGTAGACATGGCTTTTATCAGAATGAATCTTATACTCTCTGGAGGGTCCAAACATGTTCTAAAAGGTGTTGTGAGGATTACTGGCACAGTTTTACGGTTTCTCCATTGCCTTGCCTCCCAACTTTACCTTATCATTTTTTATAATGGATTTCTAAAGTATGCTTTCTGATATTATGGTCTAGAGTTAAGTTGAAGTGACATTTAGTTGGAAGGGTTTTTGGTGCTTAGTCATATCTGGTGTTCTTGAGCATTTACACAAACTTTTCACCATTAAAGTTCCCTTAAAATCATTTATTAATTCAAAAAATACTTTATTGGCTTCTACATGCCAAGCACTTCTCCTGATAAAACAGTGAGCAAGATGGTCTATGAGGAAAGTAAGACAGGGAATCACCAGCAGCATTAATTGTGGAAAATAGCATTATAGATGAAATATAAGGATATGATTCATGACTTTATGGCCAACTGCCTTCACATAATACATACTTAATAAATACTTTTTGAATAACTAAGGTGTATATGACATTTTTAAAGGAATATAGACTTCTAAAAAATATATGCCTATAGGGGTCTTTGTATAGAACTTGGGTAAGTAGAACAGGTAGAAAAGCCATAACAAGTTCTGATTTGGGGATGGATTCAGGGACTAGAGTATATTGGAATGGGTGCAAATCCATTTCCACTGATTAGCAATTTGTTTCATTTTCTTTAGAGACGGTCTTACTCTCCTTGTTCATGACCTTTAACCTTTGTTTGAAATTAGTGCATCAGTTTGTGCTAATTGGAATTGCCAGTGACCAAGTGAATATGACATATCTATAAAAGAACAGAGAAAATTAGGTCCTTATTATGTTACTGCATCACTAATCCAGGCTTCCAGCTAAATGCCAGAATATAAATTAGATCCCTTATCAAATGTGGCACATAAAATTTTAGGATCCTTTTTAGTGTAGTACATGTGCTTTCAATAAATGCCTGCTTTGGCAAGAAATTAAATCAGTGTTCTTTGTGTCAAGTACACTTGCATTATATTTTATGCTCTATAACTTTAAAACTGTCCTTGCAAACCAGGTCAAGGGCAAAATTAAATTTGGTTTCTGGATTTAGTTTTACATTGAACAAATACCATTTTTTCTTTGTTTGGTTATATTGTGTTATGGGTATTTGCTTTATTTTGTTTTTTCACTGAGAACAAAATTCAGAATCCATAACACTGTCTCTCCACTAACTATTCTGCTGCCACACTGGCCTATTTTCAGTTTTAAAAACCATTGAACTCTTTCTCCTGTCCTCTCACAGTCTCTTTGCAAATGCTCTTCCCTCTGCCTTGACCTATTTTTACCCCATTATTCAGTATTATTCACCC
This sequence comes from Neogale vison, assembly GCF_020171115.1. Taxonomy (NCBI): domain Eukaryota; kingdom Metazoa; phylum Chordata; class Mammalia; order Carnivora; family Mustelidae; genus Neogale; species Neogale vison. The sequence continues at coordinate 188,261,763 of NC_058092.1, forward strand.
AGTTAACTCCTACTCTTTCTTTAAGCCTCAACTATCATTCTCGTAGAGATTCCTTTATCTGCACCACAACCAACCTTAAAATACTGTTTTAAACACCCCTCTTAATATTACTAGATCACTGTTTCTTAACAGTCCCTGGCACATAGTGGGTGCTTATTAAGTGAAAGGATAGATTAATATATTGAGTACATACTATGTTCTAGTCACTATAAAATTGAACTTTATCAAGTCCAAATTTCAAAGGCCCATGTTACTTTGTAAATGATGTAGTTACTTTTACTTTAAGGAACAAAATTAGCAGTTCTGAGTGAAATAAGTATAAAAGATACAAGGATGTACATTTATATAAATGCATGTATACATATGTTTGTGTATGGCACATTGCACAGTAAAGTGAATATTTTACTGTGGTTGCTGTCAAGAAACCTTGAAAGCTACTACTTTTAGTGAATACTGTTGTACAGTAATTGCCTAACAATTATGTCTAGAAAAAAAACCTATTTCACGTATAAACTTCCCCAAGCATCTCTCTGCTGTTTATATCTTTGGCTTCTAATAGTTCTTTGCTTAGAATCAAAAGTCAGAATCTCTGAAATCTCCCAGAAAAGACCATTTAAATTAAATGAGTCCATCAAGATATGGAGGAAGGCCACTTGAAAAAAAAGAAAATATATTACATTCTACCTTTAATTTTCAAAACCTAAAAACTAATGGTATTTCATCTATTCTTTTTGATGGCCCATGTGTCCTAGTCTTGTGATTTCCTTAGCATCCTGTAATAGTTTCTGCTTTTATGCTTTCAGTGTTTTTCTTCCCAAGATGTTCTTTCAAGGTCCAACACAGAAATCCTTTTCTCTCTGATGAACTTTTCCTGACTAAACCTATTCCTTTTTTTTTTTTTTGAACTCTTGAGTTCTTCACCATGTTAGTATATATTTATCAACTTTTGTACACTATACTACCATGTATTTGATCAAATATAAGTTTTGTTTATTGTAGCTTTTGTGTGTGTGTGTGTGTGTATTTGCTGTATTCTTGCTCCTTAATCTCACATGACCCCCACACACAGTCCAAATCACTTTAATCTTATTTTCCTTGAATTAAATGAAATACAATTTTAAATTCCTTTCTTGGAAAATTAAATATTAGTCATTACTGGGGTACTTTCCTTCACCCCCTCAAGGTTCTTAGAAATTAAAACACCCCCCCAACCCACCCACCACCGTATCTTCTGTCCCCATTGGCTCTACTGAGAGACCCACTGTTAGCCCTTCAAGTCTAGTGGCTCTGCTGCTTCCTGGAATGTGAGAATCTTGGCCAAGGTTGGTAGCCATGGTAGCTTAAATATAACTTCCTGTGTTTGGTATATTCTGTTGCCCTTCAAGACTGACATTTTATGAGGTGTCTGGGTGACTCAGTTAAGTGACCAGCTCTTGATTTCAGCTCAGGTCATGATCTCAGGGTCGTGGGATCGAGCCCTGTGTTGAACTCCATGCTCAGCACAGAATCTGCTTGAGATTCTCTCTCAAATCAATAAATAAATAAGCTCTTTTTTTTTTTTTAAGAGATTGACATTTTACTCTTTTCCTTCCCTATTCCGTCCTTGAGGGCCCTAAGAAAATTGCTTAGTAGCATGAACAGAAAAAGTATATAGACCTTGTGGGGCCCTAAATTTTTTTTTTTTAAGATTTTATTTATTTATTTGACAAGAGAGAGATCACAGTAGGCAGAGAGGCAGGCAGAGAGAGGGGAAGGGAAGCAGGCCCCCTGCTGAGCAGAGAGCCCCATGCGGGACTCGATCCCAGGACCCTGAGATCATGACCTGAGCTGAAGGCAGCAGCTTAACCCACTGAGCCACCCAGGCGCCCCTTTTAAAATATGGTTTTAAAGCCCTGGAAGTCTGAAGGTCAGGTGATAGTAAAAAGATTGAGAAAAGAGGAGTTACAGACTGGAAAATCAAATTACAGGTCTTAGAATTTCGTCTAGCTCCAGCAATGCTCCAGGAACATTAATGTATCCTTAATAAGTATTGTTGAGTTGATGAAACAATATTTGCAAAACTATTCCCTACAACTGAATTAAGAGAGTTAAAGATTTTAACAATTCAGGATTACTGCCGATGACACTGGTGATCTTTTAAACAAGTGGGCATATCAAAAATAAGACATAAACCTCATTTTAGGAAGAGTAACAATATTATAAGGCCCCACTTGCAATTCTAGTTTTCAGATTAATGAATATGATAAAATTAAGATGGAATAAAAATTTTAGAAGATGGTTAAGTAAAATCCAAATTGGATGTGGAATAAAGGCCAAATTGTTATTTTCAGTCATGTGGTGCATATTTCCATATGTTCTGAAAATCCTCAAGAACTTGGCACAAAGTTCTCCTGAAATAATTTCTGCTTCTTAAATGACAGGTGCCTCATCTTTTATTGTAGTATTAATTCAGAATCTCATCAAATAAGAAAATGCATAACACAAAAGATAAATTTATAAGCATTTGCCTAACTCTAACCGTAGATTCGTTACTTTCTATTTCCTTCCTCTCCTTCACCTTCTGGCCTCCTTATGTCTTTATTTTCTCCTTCTTTTCGTTTTAACCACAATCACTACTCCATCAGATGGTTCTTGTTTCTACTTCTGAATACATTTAAATGCCATTTATAAAATCATAAATTCTTATTGAATTTATGTTTAAAAACCTAATGGGATTCAGCAGTAGTTTGAAACTGCAATGAAATTATTAAATGTAGGTTTTAATACCAGTGATGATTCACATTTTCCAACCTCCACATTTTACAATTTGTTTTTCTTGGCAAGGGTTTAAGTATCCATGAATAAGGCGAAAGGTTTCTTGAATTTTGGTATTTAAAGAAGGAATGAATCTTTTCCTGTCTTCTAAAAAGTTACTTCACCTTTTGCAAAGAGATAAAAGCAGTAGAAAATGACAGAGACTTAAATCTACTCACTGATTTAGGCCAGTCGAAGTCACTGGACTTTTGCTTATGAAATCCTCCCTGATAGGAGGTTGTCTGGTTATTAAGGTCCTTCCAAAAAATCATTTTTATGGTCATTGAATTCTAGAATGAGAAGAACTTGAGAAAGTATTATAAGCCTTTCATTTTCAAGTTGAGGAATCTGAGAAAGGCAATTTGTGTCTTGCCCAAAGTCACATGAGACGTAAAGTAAGAGGCAAAGCAAGAACTGGATATCAATTTTCTTTATTCCAATTCTGGGACTGTTTTTATACCATTATTTTTTGAACATGGAAAACAGCTTATTGTTTACCTAAAATTCATTATATTGTATGTATCGTAGAACTTGCCATTTCTTTTAATTTTTTAAAGGTTTTATTTAGAGAGAGAAAGAGAGAACATATGAGCAGGGGGATGAGCAGAGGAGAATAGAAAAAGAATCTTTACCCTACTCCACACTGAGCATGGAGCCCAAAGTGGGGCTCCATCTCACAACCCTGAGATCATGACTGAAGCCAAAACCAAGAGTGAGAGTTTTAACCACCTGAGCCACCCAAGTGGCCCAGAACTTGTCATTTCTATACTTTATTCTTCGAGTTAAAGTATTTTGTATTAGTCATCTGTTTTCTGATTTGCCATTTAAGAATCTTCATTTGTCTTCCTTTTTATATCCAGTCTGCATAATGCTGCTAAGTAAGCTCATCTTTCTAAAATCTAGTCCTAATTATGCCATTTACCTCCTCAAACACTTTAGTACCTCTCACCTTCTCCATCCACCTAGCCCATTGTTAAATAAATTAATAAAGCCATTATCTTAATTTATTAAAGAGTAACTCTATCTTTCAAATTGTAGTGCCTTCTCCTCCTCTGCTCATCCCTTATGATCCAGCCTAATTGGACCACTTGCTGTTCACAGAATACACCTTTCATTTTTCATACCTTTGTGTCCTTCCTTATTACATAGTCACCTAAATGTTTACCTTTCTTTCTACATTTTTATCAAATTCTGGGGCATCTGGCTGCTGCAGTCATTAGAGCATGCAATTCTTGATGCTGGGGCTGTGAGTTCAAGCCCCATGTTGGGAGTAGGGTTTACTTTATTTTTTTTTTTAAGATTTTATTTATTTATTTGACAGAGAGAAATCACAAGTAGATGGAGAGGCAGGCAGAGAGAGAGAGAGAAGCAGGCTCCCTGCTGAGAGAGAGCCCGATGCAGGATTTGATCCCAGGACCCTGAGATCATGACCTGAGCCGAAGGCAGCGGCTTAACCCACTGAGCCCCCCAGGCGCCCCAAGTAGGGTTTACTTTAAAAAATATTTCCCTTCTGCCATAAAGCCTTCTTTTATTTTCTTTTCTTTCAATTTCAATTGCAACCTGCTATACTCTGACTTCAGTTTTTGCATCCATCTTAATTATTATTTTTGGTTAATCAGATGAGTCTAGCAGAGTGCCATATAACCATGCGATAAGTGGGATTGACTATGTTCATTGGTTGCTAAAGTTCTTGAAACCGATGGAAGATACCTAATTGCTACCCCCTTTTATTCTTACAACAGATCATCAAAAATCCACCCAGATCATCACAAGTGAGAAAAGCCCTACAAATATATATATGAGTATTTATTTGTTAAAAAAAAAGAAAGACTTCATTTTAAAATTGTGAAGTGTACCATAATGACTTCTTGCTGATTGTAAGCCCATTTAGACTTCTGTTTTTATCCCACATGCTGTAAATTTTCTAATTATCTTTGAGGTCAAGAAAGTAAAATAAAATGTTGGGACGCCTGGGTGGCTCAGTTGGTTAAGCGGCTGCCTTCGGCTTAGGTCATGATCCCAGTGTCCTGGGATCGAGTCCCACTTCAGGCTTCTTGCTCAGCAGGGAGCCTGCTTCTCCCTCTGCCTCTGCCTGCCACTCTACCTGTGCTCACTCTCTTTCTCCCTCTCTCTCTCTCTCTCTGACAAATAAATAAATAAAATCTTTAAAAAAAATAGTAGCTTGTCATAAAAGTGCTTAGTTGGTAACTTACCAAGTCCTCAAACTGAATTGTGTTTACTATTTACCCCTGTTATTTAATCTGTATGTAGGGTGTTTTGTGGTTTTTGTTTAGTTAACTTGTTGGTTTGTTTTATGCTATTTTTGTTGCTTCTATTGTAAATCTTTTGACACTTATCCTTGTATTGTATTCTTTGATACCCAGTATCTGCCAGTGATGTCTGGACTCTATATGTCTTTGAAAATATAATTATAATTTTAAAATTCAGAAAAATATTCTCTTGGGAAAAACAATCACCCTGTATATTTGTATATTACTTGGTAGTGAGGCAAATGCCAACATCCTTTATGGTAACTTTCCGGGGCAGGACTGCAGATGTGACCAAGATATAGTTTGCTTAAATACTCTCACAAAACACAGCAGATCAGCAATTTATTAAATATTTCACCAAATCATAAATCTCATTCTTGAAAATCTCAGTACCCATACATACAAAAATCTTGGCCATTTTAAAAAACATTCTTTTGATCAGTTTAACTCATTCCAGTGCACATTTATTTAATTACACTCTCTGCAAGGCAAAGTTCTAAGATAAGATATAAAACCCAGTTCATGAAGCTCATAAACTAGGGGAGAAAATAGACCATGTAAATAAATTATGATGCAGTGCAAGAAATAGCATAATAGAGGCATATACACAGCACTAAGTCCGTGAACTCTGGTCCCAAAAATAAAGTATGAACATAAGAAATCAAGTCAGTATAAATCTATTGCCAAAGTATTTCTTCTTTGCTTAATGTGAACATGTGCTTTATCTTTATCATTTGGTAAATCAACAAGGATTTATTACCTATTCTGTGCAGAGCAATATGTTAGATGCTTTGAGGATACAAAGTAAGAAAGAGTTTCTGCACTAAGAATTTATAATCTAGTAGGAGAGATAAACTGTCTGTACAAATATCTGTTTCTGGTCTGCATGTAATTGCCGTAAGAGAAACCTTTGCAGATTGAGTAAAACTCTTCTGCAATGCAGAAAGCCACTTGTAGAGATAGGAAAGGAGAGACCATGAACAATTCAGGAAGGCTTCCACTAAGCAGAAGATGGTTGAACTAACCCTGGAGGGATTGGTGGGATTTTGACAAGGGTGGTTGAAGGGTATTCTAATTCATTTAGTGCCTACATGTGCAAAGTAGAATGAAGGCGAAAAAGCCTGGGGCATGTTTAGAGAATAGCAAGTATTCTAGTTTGAGTGGCATCTGGTACATGTATAAGGGAATAGTAAAAGATCAGGCTAGAAAGGAAAAGTAGGGGCACTTATGGAGGACCTTTGAAAGTCAGGCTGTGAAACTAGAACTTTTATCAGTAAGCAATAGGTAGCATTTTGGGCAAAGGCTAATCAAAGTTGTTATTTAGGAAGGTGAATCTAATGGTCATGTGCAAGGATACATTCATGCTGAGGGTGACAGGTACCAAAGACTGGTTAAGTGACTATATAATGTAGGCAAGAGGTAGTATAGGCCTGACCTAGGGTTGTTTTGGTAGGAACGGAAAGAAGGTTACAGATGCTATAGGCCTTATGCTTATAAATGTACTTGGCACAACTTCGAAGCTATCAGATGCAAAGAGAAAGTATAAAAGGGACTCTGGAAGTGAGACAGGATGTATGATGATGATATAAAAAAAAATAATAATAATAGAGGAAATTACCCTCCCAAAAAATGTAAAGAGAAAACAGATCAGAAAATTGGTAACTGAAGTCTAGAGAAAGACTGTCTTTAGGAAATTTAACAAATGAGGAAGATGATAAGCAACAGAAAGATGAAAGAAGAAAGGAAAGAAGAGTCTGAGTAGCTAAGTCAGTTAAGCCTCCAACTCTTGACTTAGCTTCGTTATGATCTCAGGGTGATGAGATCAAGCCCTGCCTCAGGCTCTCCATTAGGCAGGAGTCTGCTGGAGAGTCTCTCTCCCTCTTCCACTCCCCCCACTATCTATATATCCTCTCTCTCTTTCTAAAATAAATAAATCTTAAAAAAAAAAAAAGGAGGAAAAAAGATATACAACAGAAAAGAAGGAGAATTTCTTCGACAGAGTAGAAAATTCAAACTCTAAAATATCAGTAAGTCTCATTTCTCATCTATTAAGTTACCCATTGGAATTGGGAAATCCAAACGAAAGAGCTAAGGTGGGGCACCTATGTGGCTCAGTGGGTTAAACCTCTGCCGTCGGCTCAGGTCATGATCCCAGGGTTCTTGTATCGAGCCCCGCATCACGCTCTCTGCTAAATGGGAATCCTGCTTCCCCCGCCTGCCTCTCTGTCTACCTCTCTGCCAACTTGTGATCTCTGTCAAATAAATAAAATAAATTCTTTAAAAAAAAAAAAAGAGCTTGAATATACAGGAGTAAGTTGGGGAAAATTGTCCAAAGATCCGAAGGAGGGAAAATATTTACTCAAGAAATGAAGAGTAGTTGGTGATGCAAAGAAATTTGGAGATTAAAACTAAATGTCTAAAAGAATAGAAGGAAGTGAGTACTCATTTTATTTTTAAAAATTATTCCTAAATTTTACACTGTGCAGAAATACTTCTTCCCTCAAGAAAAGCAATTAAGTCCTATTCAAAAAAGTCAAGAGGGAAAGCTAAGTTTGGTGAGAACACAGTCTCTGAAATGGATGTAGAGGGATGCAAATACATGTAATACAAGGTACAATAAGTCAAAATTGCTGTTAACAAATCCCGTCTGTTAGTCCAATCACTTTATAACATTTAGTGCAATAAAAATGCCAGTATTTTGTTAGTAGTTCTGTGCTGTATTACCTTCAATTACCCATGTGTTGTTGATACCCAGTGAAAACCCATCCTTTGTCATGGAGACTCCAGAACTCCACAGGCGAGCTCAAAGGTTGGATAATATGTTCTCTCAGATTCTGACAAGAGGTAGAAATATAGACATTTTTTGCATTCTAGTTTTTAGACTTAAATGATTGGCTCCCATTTCATTATCAAATGCAATAATGAGCTTTTCAGAAATATCCAGTATCTGTTTAAACTTATTTCTCTTTCATACAGCGAGGATAGGTTAAATCACACCTTCTATCTGACATTTATTGAGTACCCTGCTACGTGCTCTGTTGGGTGTTTTTTACCATTTTTCTTTGATTTTTTTTTTTTAATAGCCTGACTTGAACATTTGGCTAATTTCTTCTTCATGTACATTGGATTTTTTCTTTGACTTCTTTTCTTTTCTCTGAAGATACCTGTGTTGATCATTACTTTCATTGCTATCCTTGCTACTTCCCACTGTCCATTGTGTATCTTTTTCTCCTTTTTTGCTGTTGTGTAAATTTTAAGTTTGTTTATATGTTGGACTTTTTCTAAAGAAGCATTATAATATACTCTGTATATAATTATCATTAGCTAGCAAAAAGAAAGAAAATAATAGTGGTTATTGGTGATATTTGCAAGTGGCATTTTATATACATATCCATAGGTTAAAATTCAGACCTGGGAAGAAATTTCTGTTTGTTTGGATTTTTTCTACTAGAGATAGGGGACTAAATGCTTTTTTGTTTTTACTACATTTTGTTATGTTATTAAATCACACTGTAGTCCTATATATTCCCTTTTTTACTTAGTCCAGTAACTTCATAGGCTATAAATATTAATATTCTCTCTTCTTCCTCAGAAGACCAAGAGACCTAAGAAATAAGGGAATTTTTGTGATAGGTCTGGGCTTAAGAGTCAAAACAACTAGAAACTGGTGGTCTCTGTAACATCCATATTCCTCTGCCATATCTCACACCTTTCCATTTTGCTCACAGAAGTGTTTATAAAAACAACTCTGCCCTGTGCAGATATCCACTTCTGTGTTTTGTATAATGTTTTCATTTTGTTTTTTACCTTAGTTTCTAAAAGTTAGTTTTGTACAACTTCCAGACTAGAATAAGTTGGGACATTAGATTTGCCCCAGGGGATAAGCTTTATAGTGGAGGGGTATCACACCTTGACAACTTGGGAAGAATCATGCTTGGAATATGGAAAATATAAAGGATATTAGTACACTTTTAAACTAAGAGAAAGGAATCATTAGGTGGCTAACAAGAATGCTAATCTCTCCCCATCTGAGATCTTCCCTTTGTCTAATACTTAGCACTGGTCCATAATGCCTTTCTTTCTTTTTTTCTTTTTTTCTTTCTTTCTTTCTTTCTTTTTTTTTATAATGCCTTTCTTGTTGTCCTGCATATGTATGTATCTAAACTCATAAGAATTGGTTATTTATCTGACTTTTACTGTCCTTTTTTTAAACATAAGTGATTTAGGTTTTTGATTGATTAATTTTTTTTGTCAGTGAATGAAAGAAATAAGATCCATCAAAAGATACATATTTTACTTTTCTCAAGGCTAATAAGCTGGAGTCTGCTTTCCATAGGGCCTTCAATTCTTCATTGGTAACTTAATTAAAAAAAAAAAAATCTTTTTTGAATCATACAAATATCCTACTAATAGCATAATTCAGGGGACAGCAAACTTTTTCTGTAGAAGTCCAGTTAGTGTGGTCTCTATTGAACTAGTTAACTCTGCTGTGGTAACATGAAAGCAATAATAGATAATATGTATATGAATGAACATTGCTGTGTTCCAGTAAAACTTTACTCATAAAAACAGGCAATGGTTTGAGTTGTTTTGCAGGCTGTTGACCCTGGCATAATGTGTTGATCCTACATTATAATAAAGCTCTCTCTATTAGTTGAAAGAGGGGATCAGGGAACAAATTTTTTTTTTTTAAAGATTTTATTTATTTATTTGACAGAGAGAGATCACAAGTAGGCAGAGAGACAGGCAGAGAGAGAGAGAGGGAAGCAAGCTCCCTGCTGAGCAGAGAGCCCGATGCAGGACTCGATCCCAGGACCCTGAGATCATGACCCGAGCCGAAGGCAGCGGCTTAACCCACTGAGCCACCCAGGCGCCCAATTTTTTAAAAAGGAAAGATGTTACTACCTATCTGGGGCTTTCTACTTCGTAAGATAAAAAGCAAGAAGGTGACAATTATATAGGATATGTAAGTAAAAAAGGGTTTAGAACTAGAGTTATTCTTCAAACGGTTTCAAATATAGATTATTGATAAAGTAGAGTGTTTACAATTTAGGGCAGCAGATCTAAATATAGGAACTGTATCCTTTGTACAACAAGATGCAAAAAGCCGTATATGAGATGCTTAAGATAAATGATCAATCTGTTTTGTCTTTGGTTTGGTCATAAGCTTTTTTAACCATTAAGTAGAGAAGTCCCAATTTGTTGAACTTACCAGGACATTTTAGGATCTGTACTTTAAGATGGACCTACATTGAACTTCTGCTGGAATAATTGAGTAAGAGACCAGATTTATCTTCTCTCCTTAAACAATGTAGAACCAGACAAAATAAACAAAACAACAGTCTCCAGAGGTTAGACAACAGGCAGCACAGGACAGTGATCCCTTAGAGAAGGTAACAAGTGAGAGAATACTGCAATTGTCATAGCATTCTGTTTAAACAGAGTTTCTAATCTATAGCGTAGGAAAGGGGGGGACCCAAACCCAGGGGTCCAACTGAACTGAAACCAAGGTAAGAACTAAAGGAGGCCAAGATGGCTAGAATTTACAGGAAAGAGTACCAGAGAAGAAAGTTGCAAAGAGACAAAGTACACATACTTTATATCTGCAAGGGTTTCCTTGCAGTCTTCAGCTGAATACTGGTCAGCATGTGTATGAGGATAGTATTCAAGGTAAAGGATGAAAACATTGGAAAGAAGCAGACAGAACATTCCCCCAAGTTTAATAGGCTAATACTGGTATATGTCCCCAAGAGCCAGGGTGGAGAAATCTTTCTCTAATAACTGGGATATTTTATTTAATACTCAAAAAGATAATACATCTGTAGGGTACCAAATTGCTCTAGATTAAAGGCTGCTGTCATTTCACCTGCCAAAGCTTAAATATAAATCTAGAAAGGACCAAACTGTTTCCAAGTAACCTAACTGAATTTCAGAATAAGCCTCAAAAATGTGTAAAGTAATACCAAAAATCCAGCATCCAAAAACACAAAATTCATAATGTCCAGCATCCAGTCAAAATTATTAAGCATGCAAAGATGCAGGAAAATACAACCCAAAATGAGGAACAAACATCAATCAATAGAAATGGGTTTCTAAATGGCACAGATGGTACAACTATATGACAAGGATTAAAATTTCTAAATATATTCTGTATTTCAAGAAGGTGAAGGAAAGCCTAAGCCTGTTAAGAAGAGACATAAAAAAGGTTGAACTTAGAGAGAAGAGGATGCACTAGATGAAAACAGACATTGGAGAAGAAAAAAAAAAAATAGTGGAAGGAGCAAGATGGCAGAGGAGTAGGAGACCTGAATTTCATCTGGTCCCAGAAATTCAGCCAGGCAGTTATCAAACCATTCTGAACACCTACAAGCTCAACAGGAGGACAGAACAAGAGGCAGTACTAACTGCCAAGGACCTAATACAAATAGACATTAGTTAGATGTCGGAACTAGAGTTCAGAATGATGATAATAAAGATACTAAAGGGACTTTAAAAAAGCATAGAAGATACTAGAGAATCCCTTTCTGGAAAAATATAACCAAGTCAAAATCAAAAAGGCTATTAATGAAGTGCAATAAAAAATGGAGGCTCTAATTGCTAGGATAAATTTCTCTCTAGAGAAATTGTGATATAGAAGACCAAATGATGGAGAAAAAGAGAGATTAACAACTACCAGATCACAAAGGGAGAATTTGAGAGATAAGTGATACCATAAGACAAAACAAAATTAGAATAATTGGGATCCCAGAAGAAAGAGAGAGGGGGACAGAAGGTTTATTTGAGCAAATTATAGTGGAGAACTTCCATAATTTGGGGAAGGACACAGGCATCAAAACCCAGGAGGCACAGAGAATCCCCCTCAAATTCAATAAAAATAGGTCATCACCCCATTATCTAATAGTAAAACTTATAAGTCTCAAGACAAAGAGCAGCTTGGGACAAGTAGTCTGTAAAGTAGTCTGTAACAACAGTAGAAACATTACATTGGCAGCACACCTATCCACAGAGACCTGGCTAGGCCAGAAAGGACTGGCATGATATATTCAGAGCACTATACAAGAAAAATATGTAACCAAGAATACCATATTCAGCTAGTCTGTCACTGAGAATAGGAGAGATAAAAAGTTTCCAGAACAAACAAAAACTAAAAGAATTTGCAAACACCCAACCAACCCTACAGGAAATATTGAAAAGGGTTCTCTAAGCAAAGAAAGAACCTAAAAGTAACATACACCAGAAAGGAACAGAGACACTATACAGTAACAGTCACCTTATAGGCAATACAATGGCACTAAATTCATATCTTTCAGTATTTACCCTGAATGTAAATGGGCTAAATGCCACAATCAAAAAACACAGGGTATCAGATTGGATAAAAATAATAATAATAATAATACCCATTGATACACTGTCTGCAAGAGCCTCAATTTAGACCCAAAGACACCTCCAGATTTAAAATGAGGTTGGGGGGGACAGTTTACCATGCTAATGGACATCAAAGGAAAGCTGGGTGGCAATGCTTGTATCACACAACTTGGATTTTAAACCAAAGACTATAATAAGAGATGAGGAAAGATACTATATCATACTTAAAGGGTCTATTTAATAAGAAGATCTAATAATTGCAAATATCTATGCCCCTAACAAGGGAGCAGCCAATTATATAAGTCAATTAGTAACAAAATCAAAGAAACACATTGACAATAATACAATAATAGTTGGGGACTTCAACACCCCCTTCACTGAAATGGACAGATCATTTAAGCAAAAGATCAACATGGAAATAAAGACTTTATATGACACACTGGACCAGATGGACTTCATAGATTATTCAGAACATTCCATCCCAAAACAAGAGAATACACATTCTTCTCTAGTACACATGGAACATTCTCCAGAATAGATCACATTCTGGGTCACAGATCAGGTTCAACTGGTGCCAAAAGATTAGGATCATTCCCTGCATATTTTCAGACCACAATGCTTTGAAACTAGAACTCAGTCACAGGACAAAAGTTGGAAAGAACCCAAATACATGGAGGCTAAAGAGCATCCTACTAAAGAATGATTGGGTGAACCAGGAAATTAAAGAAGAATTTAAAAGAATTCATGGAAGCAAATGAAAATGAAACACAATTGTTTAAAATCTTTCAAGATGCAGCAAAGGCAGTCCTAAGAGGAAAGTGTATAGCAATACAAGCCTTTCTCAAGAAACGAGGAAGGTCTCAAATACACCTACACCTAAAGGAGCTTGAGAAAGAACAGCAAATAAAGGCCCAAACCCTGCAGGAGAAGAGAAATACTAAAGATTAGAGCAGAAATCAATGAAATAGAAACCAAAAGAACAGTAGAACAGATCAACTAAACTAGGAGCTTGTTCTGTGAAAGAATTAATAAGATTGATAAACCCCACACCAGAGTTAACAAAAAGAAAAGAGAAAGGACCCAGATGAATAAAATCATGAATGAAAGGGGAGAGATCAAAACCAACACCAAGGAAATACAAACAATTTTAAGAACATATTATGACCAACTATATGCCAGCAAATTTGACAATCTGGAAGAAATGGATGCATTCCTAGAGACATAAAAACTACAAAACTGAAACAGGAAGAAATAGAAAACCTGAACAGACTCATAATCAGTAAGGAAATTGAAGCAGTCATCAAAAATCTCCCAATAAACAAGAGCCCAGGGTCAGGTGGCTTTCCAGGGGAATTCTACCAAACATTTAAAGAATTAATACCTATTCTCCTGAAACTGTTCCAAAACATGGAAATGGAAGAACTTCCAATAAGATCCAATAGTCTATTAAAAGGATTATTCACTATGACCAAGTGGGATTTATTCCTGGGCTGCAAATTTGGGTCAACATCTGCAAATCAATCAATGCGATACAATACATTAATGAAAGAAAGAACAAGAACCATATGACACTCTCAATAGATGCAGAAAAAGCATTTGACAAGGTACAGCATCCTTTCTTAATCAAAACTCTTCACAGTGTAGGGATGGAGGGTACATACCCCAATATCATAAAAACCATGTATGAAAAACCCACAGCGAATATCATTCTCAATGGAGAAAAAGTGTGAGCTTTTCCCCTAAGGTCAGGAACAAAGCAGGGATGTCCACTATCACCACTGCTTATTCAACATAGTACTGAAGTCAGCAATCAGACAACAAAAAAGAAATAAAAGGCATCCAAATCATCAAACAAAAAGTCAAACTCTCACTCTTTCCATATGATATGATACTTTAGGTGGAAAACCCAAAAGACTCCACCCCAAAACTACTAGAACTCATACAGATATTCAGTAAAGTGGCTGGATATAAAATCAATGTACAGAAATAAGTTACATTTCTATACACCAACAATAAGACAGAAGAAAAAGAAATTAAGGAGTTGATCTCATTTACAATTGCTCTCAAAACCATAAAATACCTAGGAATAAACATGAATGGTTAAAGAAGATGTGGTATATATATAAATGGAATATTTTGTAGCCATCAAAAAATGAAATCTTGCATTTGCAATGACATGGATGGAACTAGAGGGTATTATGCTAAGCGAAATATGTCAATCAGGAAAGACAATTATCATATGATCTCACTGATAAGAGGAATTGGAGAAATAAGACTGATGATCAAGGAGAAGGGTGGGAAAAATGAAACAAAAAAAGCAGAGAGGGAGACAAACCGTAAGAGACTCTTAATCTCAGGAAACAAACTGAGGGTTGCTGGAGGGGAGCTGCCATGGGAGGGATAAGGTGGCTAGGTGATGGACATTGGGGAGAGTATGTGTTGTGGTAAGTGCTGTGAATTGTGTAAGACTGATGAATCACAGACCTGTATCCCTGAAACAAATAATACATTATATGTTAATTTAAAAAACAGTAATTAGTGATCTTTAAGACATAGCAGCAGAAGCTGTTTGAACTTAAACACTGAGAGAGGGAAAAAAGAGTCTTTGAAAAACTATAAACCATGCATGAATGAGCTGTGGGACAATATCAGGTGATCTAATACATACTTGAATCTAATACATATTTGGAGTCTTAGGAAAGAGGAGAGTGAAGGAAAATATATTTGAGGTCATAATTGCTCTAAATTTGATGAAAACTATAAACCCACAAATCCAAAGTTCAACAAATCACAAGCAGAAAAAAAATAAGGAGAAAACCATACCAAGAAACATAATGGAATGAAATCAGTGATGACATCTTAAAAGCAGGAAGTTTGATTTTTTTAAAAAACACATTATATTCAGAGAAACAAAGACTAGAATGACAGCAATCTTAGCATCTGAAACAATGCAAGTATAGAGCACCGAATGAAAAAAAAATTAATGACCTAGAATTCTATACCCAGCAAAAATATTTTTCCAAAACAACAAAACCAAAACAAAGCCTTTTTTAGACATACTAGAGCTGAAAGAGTTCATCAGTAGAACATCAGCACAAACCATCTAGGAGGCTCAGATCCAAGTGCTACCTGTAACAATTACTGCTGTTTGGTCTTGGACATACTTTAATTTCTCCAAATCTTCAGATATTCATCTGTGATATGAGAAACCTATTTTATGGGATTTTTATGAGGATCAAATCAGATAAGGAAAATAATAGACATTTGTTGAGTGTTTCCTTTGTGCCAAGCATGTGTTGTCTCATTAAAAATGGAAATGAAATATCCAGTAAAAAGCCCAATAAGAGGTCTGAGATTTTTCTTATGCTATCATCTCTCCTCTTTCTTCAGTATCTGAAAAATCTGAGCTAGTCTAGAAGTTACCAAAATAGCTAATCAATCAAATTTTGTTGAAGTGTTTTTCCTAACTTTGTTTTCCTTTAGTTACCACCATTAAATATACTTAAAGGTGGGAATGAACAACTTTCCTTGCTGTAATAGACTCATCAACTAATAAATCACTTTGTGAAAGGGTTAGGTATGTCCTAAGCTAAACTTAATTTTGTTGGCTTATGTTTTGGCTGCCTAATGTGTGTGTGTGTTTTTTTACCCCAGTCATGTTTATTGAGGTATAATTTATATACTGTCTATGTAACTTTTATTATAAATCTATTGGATAGGGGCCATGAATGTCTTTATAGCTTATTCTTTGCCCCACTGAGTTTTTGGCACTCAATAAATGTTAAATAATATTTCTATTCAGCATTCTGCAGACAGGAAGCATATGGTAATAAATGTCAGAGCACAGGTTGAAAATCCCCAAAAAGTTGTGTGTTATATTCCTTGGAAAACCCAGTACAGAAATTTTTGTGATAAAATTTATTTTAGAAAGCAGTTCTCAGACACATAATTTACTTACAGATTTTTCTCTACCCTTCATTTACTTTATTTTCAAATTAAAACTTTTCCTCATCAAAACTAGTGTATTAAAAATAATATAACATTCATTCAGTGTCATAAAAAGTATATAAATGATTTTTTAGATAGCATAAAGAAAAGGTAATTCTTAGTCTGAAGGACAGCATGAGGAAATATATAAAAGCTTAAGCAACATAAGTCTTTATGATATATTGTATGAAAAGAAATAAACAGCAGGTAGTTATTTATTATTAAATATCAGCATGACTTAGAAGTGTATCACTGCTAACAGCTGTCTCAGACCTTATAATGGTGTTAGACTTTGATTCAATAATATTTTTCTCACCCAAGGATCTGGCACTACTTAAATATCTTACTTTATTCTCAGTAAGGTAATCATTGCTTCAGAATAATGAAAGACATTGTTAATTGAAATGACACTTGATGCTAAAAAACAAATTTTATATAAAAGATAATATACACTGGTTATCTGTGTAGAAGAAATTATTAACCATAATCAGTTACACAAAGGCATTTAGATAGTATATGTAACTAAATTATCTTTTCATAATTTGCTCACCCTGTGATTGATCTGTTGACCACACTTACTTGGAGTTGATTTTTGTGAGAATTTTTGTAAGGACCAACATAATCTTAATTATCCTAATTGGGATGTGTTACTTAACCTCGCTAAGTCTTAGGATTCTCATATATAAAATGTGGATGGTGATTCCAAACATAGCTTAGCTTGGTGCCTCTAACTTGGAATTCCTCAGAAGGCTGCAATCATATCACTACTGGGGGAGAATCCACTTCCATTATTACTCATGTGTCTCTTGCCAAACCTCAGATCCTCACCAGTTGTTAGCCATGGGCCATAGGTGACAGCTTTCCTTTAGAACAGGAGCTCAGAGAGAGCATGTGAGCAAAAGAATAAACAAGGCATCCCATCACTTTTGTCATATATTTTTAGAAGCAAGTCATTAGGTTCACCCCACACTCAAGGGGAGGGAATTATACAAAAGTTTGAGTGTGAGCAGTCAGGGGATCATTGGAAGCCAATCTGGAGGCTATCTACTACAATATGATGCAGAGATAAGACAAATCATTGAATGTCCTTTGGATGCCCTGGAACTTGTTTGAACTATCCTGAGATCTTATCAAGAACCTGAATTCAATAGGCAAAATTATTTTACCTGTGAGGTTCCCATTAAATATTCCATTTATTCCTAGCAACAATCTAATGCAACAGATACTATTGGCATCAATTTTATTGATATAAACTGATAATACTAAGTGACTTGCTCAAGATTGCTGTAAAACTATACCCTTAGTATAGGACTTCTGGTTCTAAACCCTGCACTCTCTCCCTTTTTAAAAATTTCTTGTAGTTTTTTTTTTTTTTTTTTTAGTAATTTCTATACCCAATGTGGGAATTGAACTCACAATCCCAAGATCAAGAGTCACCTGCTTCACCACCTAAGCCAGTCAGGTACCCCTGCCCCTGTACTCTTTGCATTTGGCCTCCTGAACAGTACTGTCTTACACTTAAGGCCACTCAAAGAGAGCATTATACATCTAAATGTGTATACAAATATGTGAATTTTATATATAGAAAGATAATATTCTTAGACTCTTAACAACATTCTTAGACACAGAAGACTATGTGTTATAGACTCTCACCTATACCACACCATTTAGGATTTACAGTATTGTTTCAAATATTATTGAATCAAAGTCTAATACCATTGTAAGATCTGCAGTAGCTATAGTGGTGATATACTTCTAGGTTAATAGTATCTGTTAGCTTGAAACTATACATAGGTGATGAATATTTGTTGAATAGAGAGGTAACAAAGTAAAACCAACATTACTGATTTGGTGGCTCTGTACACCCATGGCTTTTCCCAAAGCTCTGGACTCCTGTTACTTGAGTGAGGACCATGGCAAGCCTCCCAGTGAATTTTCCACTTCCTCCATGCTTTGGAGCAACAAAGCAGTTTGTTTGGATAGATGAGCTGCTTTCTGTGGATAATCGTCAGAAGTTACCTTTCTTTGGTCCTGAGTTGGATCTTCTCCTTTTTGTTTCATTCCATGAAGTTTCAGCCTATACCAGGACCCTTCATATCTGAGATCAAAAATAGAGTGGTAATGTTAGCAAGCAGATAATGGTTCTAACTGGGTTCAGTGCCTTCAAGTGCAGAGCAGGAAGTGCACGGGCAAGTATTACGAGCTATGGTAGTCGTGGTAGTTAGTAGTCATACCCTTCAAATCACCCTGGAGAGAAGAGAGGTAAATACTGTTTTTAAAGGCATTTGCTAACTTCTCAGAATAACTTTGTGGTATGTTTAATAGGACCATAGAAAACTACCTTCCTTTAAAGAAGCAAAATAATAGTTCCTACAACTAAGAAATACATTTCACAAAGTCAGAGGGTACAAGGCCAATATAGAGAAATCATTTGTATTTCCGTATAACTAGTAACAATTGGAACTGAAATAAGAATAAATAAGAATAGGGACGCTAGGTGGCTCAGTGGGTTAAACCTCTGCCTTCGGCTCAGGTCATGATCTCAGGGTCCTGGGATCGAGCCCCACATCAGGCTTTCTGCTCAGCCGGGAGCCTGCTTCCCCTCTCTCTCTGCCTACTTATGATCTCTCTCTCTGTGTCAAATAAATAAATAATAATAAACCATAACACAACTTATGATTTTAGTTTAATATTGATTAGAGATCATTCTACTTTATAAATTAAAACTGAGGTGTTATCAGACAAACTGCAGAGAAAACAGTTTTCTCCTCAAATGAATATAAAGGAAATAGCTCTTTGATACTCACAAACGTGCACCTGAGTTTCTCCTTTCTTTCTGTATAACCTGAGGATTGTGCTTTCTAATAGTGGCTTGCTAATCCCTTTAAATAGTTCATAATGGAAGTATTCCATAGTTTTCATTACCCATGAATTTCAGCTTCTTCTTTTTTTTTTTAAACCTCAAAACCCCTACTTGGTGGTTGTTTCACTAGCACCCTTTTAGCCTGGTCAATGAAGCAGCAAGCCTACTGCAAATCCTAAATAACGTGATGTAGATGAGAGTCTGAGAGTTTAATTATATGTCATTTTATTCACAACACTCAATTCCAGGAAGGAAAAAATGACTTTACTGTTGTTGTAAAAGACATATTATGTGAGTATCATTCATTGTAAACCAAAAATGATACTGTATTAGAGCATAGACAACAATGGGAACTAATTCTGAAAATGTGACCTGTCTGGGAAACTGCATAATAGTGAAAGTTATCAAAATGGAAAGAAGTGTTAATGTGAAATCCAGCTTTCTCAGAAATACTCTTTCTGGCCTGTTTGGTTTTCTTTTGTTGCTTGTCATGCATGAATGAAAGTGCTACACTCTCAGGGGAGCAGGAAAGCCTCTGTCGGTTGTTTATTTCCTTAATCCCTCCTCCTTTGTGATTTTTGATGTCAGATCTAAAATGGAAAGCCTGTAAATATAATGATTATCACATGGATAATCACCTGCATTAGGAACCGCCCTGCTTCTCTATTCTAACCCTAGCTGTTCTCCACACGTCACATCCACTCTGCGGTTGGATTTTAACCTGACTGCTTCATTAGATTTGTGAACTCAGTACGTGGCGCCCTGGGGCAGCACAGATGGGGACGTGCTTGTTTTCTTTTCTCACTTTTACTGCAAAGACACACTAAAAAGTCCTTTTCAATTTAGTATGATCAGCTTACTTGGAATTAACCCTGATATTTGGAACCTGCCTTACGCTTTTGCCCACCATCCATGCCCTTTTTTCCTTCCCCGCTCCCAAGATCTAATGTGTTTTCTTTTTGTCCCTCCATGCGGTGAATCTGAGGACTAAAATTCTGGTTAAAATTCTTCCTAGGTCAAACTGTTCCCCTGTGTTGTTTTATTATTTGTTTTGCTGGGAGGGAAAAATAAATGTTGTTCCATCATTGTATCTACAAACACCTTCAGATCAGAGGTTAGCTGTGGGAAAGTCTGCAGTGATGTGAGCCAGCTGCCTTCTCTAATGGAGTGACTGGGGGCACCAGCTCAACATCAAAAGAAGGTGGGAGGAAGTCAGGAGATAAGATCTTTTTAAGCTATGGAACAAGAGCTTAGCTTTTCAGTGATAGGGCACAGCTCAGCAAACCTGTGTGAGGGGGCGCTAAGATAAAAAATTGAGTTGACTTTTCTTCAGCATGTCCTTCCTCAATCAGAAATATGTTGGCGCTTCAAATAGTTTACAGATGTGGAAATGTCCTAGAGCCTGGTTTCCTTAAAGAATAATGATCTGACGTTTATATATGTGTCTTCTTACAATTAGTCAGTTCCACTGTACCACAACAGAGCACAATTAATTGCTTTTTATATCTGTAAGCAAAACTGGACATTAAAAAGGCATTTTAACTACTATATGTTGAATTTTGAGTTTTTTATGTCTTAGTGCAGTTTTAGCCATACAGCTTCTTCATATTAATTTTGTGTTCTAGTTCTCTGGGCATCTTTCATGCCTCTGATGAAGCTCTGTATAAATAAGCAGTTGTAGCAGAGCTTTTCAGTTCTCTTTCTGATGTAAGAATTAGCTTGGTTAATTCTTGGATTGGACAATTTGGAAAAATATTATGTTGATGTCTTTTGAAACTTGTCCTTTTCCTTGACATCCAGGCCAGCAAGTATTATTGACTATCTGGTATATCAAGTTATATTGTAAGTAAATTATCAAAGAGGCCAACCTTGCTTGTACCAATTGTTAAGATCATAATTCAATTTTTCATTAATCTACATCACCAAGGCTAACTTGATCAGCCTTATGCTTCTCTAGTGAACAGCCTAGAAATTGTACTTTCGGCTTATCTCCTTCTATTAACTTCAGCGTTTAGCTGTAGTCATCCATTTCAACCCTTTCAAGCCCTCACAATGGGTCTTTAAATCTTTATGTCATTAGTATATTGGACCATAAGTGCATACATACTTCTTTTTCCCAGTGTTTTCCTTAACATGTAGATAGTACCCAAATTTGTGCTGGAGACACTGACTTACTTTCTGCCTTACATGGTTTGGTGCGGCAGTCGTTTCAGTTGAGTTGGATCTGCTCACTACTCAGGCTCAAATCCCATCCTTCTATTAATATCTCTTGGCAAAGATAATTTTGGAGGAATGTAAGTTAAGATGTAGAGGCTCTTGACAGTTGTCTGCAGTATTTTTTTTTTTTCATTTTCAAGAGGGAAGTTGAGTTGAAAAGTAATATTGCTTCTATTTTCTCTATCAGTCCTAAAATTAAAGTATATGCAGAGAGTACAGAAAGGGAAAGGATTTGGTTACACAGATGTGTTTTTGTCATTTTGATGGCCTGTTTAAAGAGCATTAGTAGATATAGAAATGTTCATCAGATTGTGCCCTTAAGATATTTAGGAACCTAGAAACACTGTGAATTTAAAACTTTTAACTAGGCGTGCCTGGTGGCTCAGTTGGTTAAGGGTCTGACTCTTGATTCCCACTCAAATTGTGATCTCAGGGTTGTACAATCCAGCCCCACATCATGCTCCACACTCAGCATGTAGTCTGCTTGAAATTCTCTCTTCCCCTCTAACCCTCCCCCTGTCACACTTTCTATTTCTCTCTCTCTAATAAATAGATAAAATATTTTAAAAACAAAATAAAAATAAAAATTTTAACTTTTTGGGAGGTGCCTGGATGGCTCAGTGGGTTGAGCCTCTGCCTTCGGCTCAGGTCATGATCTTAGGGTCCTGAGATCGAGCCCCACATCGGGCTCTCTGCTCAGTGGGGAGCCTGCTTCCCCCTCTTTCTCTGCCTCTCTACCTACTTGTGGTCTCTGTCAAATGAATAAATAAAATCTTTTTTTTTTAAATTTTTAACTTTTTTTAAATGTTCAACCTTTGTTACCCTGATATTATATGAAAGAGAAATTGGGGAGAGGAAGACTATGTGCTATAAAAGTTTTCAAACAGACAAGTAGAAATACTAAATACATCTAGATTTTTTCCCCCAGAAAAACAACTTCCAAATATGACTTGATAATTCTGAATAACCTCAGTGAGGAAGAAAAGGTAGAAAATAGAAAATATCCCAAAAAGTGACATTTTTGAACAATTAGCTCCATGAAAAACTTAGATTGGAAAAAAGGCAACAAAATACAAATTTGAAATGAGCATCAAACAAAGACAATGCTAACAAATGGTATGATGATATATTGAAAATTTCAGTGATAAATCTAGATAAATCTAGATTTCATCTAGATTTAATAGTTGATAACATTTTGACATTTTTACTTCACTTTAATTTTTTTAATATTCTAAAGTAAATTACATATATTATGCCATTTTATCCCTAAATATTTCAGAAGAAACCTCTAAAATTAAGCACATTTAACTTATCAAATAATAATTCCTAATGTTATCTCAATCCCATTTCATAGTCAAATTTCTGTAATTGTCTGAAAAATGCCTTTCTTGAATGGTTTGTTAAAAACAAGATTCAATTAAGGTGTGTACATTGCTCTTGGTCATTTTTCCCCTCCCCAAGTTCTTATGACCTTGATTTACTGGAGAGACCACACTATTTGTCCTGTAGGATGTCCCTACTTTATGGATTTGTCCATTTACTTTCTCATTGTATCATTTAACTTGTTCTCCTATCCTCTATATTTCCTGTAGACTGCAGTTATTGAATTGAAGTTTTGATTAATTAATGTTAAAAATATGGCCAGTAAACTTTATGGGTAGTGCTATGTCCTTTTAATGGCATCATAATGGAAGGCACAGAATATTTGGTGATTCCACTATTAATGATGAAAAATGCTAAGATTGATCACTGGGTTAAGGTGATGACAGCTTGATCCTTCCATTATAAAGTTATACTTTGCTCCCCGTGACCAGCATATAATCTGTGATACTTTGATTTCAAGAAATACCCAGCTTCCTGTCATCCTTTTATCCAAGAAATTTAGCATCCATTGATGATCCTTGCCTGAATTAATTTCATTAGGGGTTGCAAATGGTGAGTCTCTGAATCTGTACATTTATTAGCAGACATTCTTCTTTGCGGAAGTACTTTCTGAAAGGCATTGTTTCAATTAAAAACACAACCACCAATATGTTCCTTAGGTTTCAAATGATTGTCTTTCTTTGCTGGGGTCAAAACACCTGAACTCACTGTGACAGCTACAGTAAAAACATGTACTACATCTTCTTTATTCCAACTTGTGAAGTGTGTTGACATTATGCTGCCTTTTTTTTTCATGCCAAGGAAAAAAAGAAATCTTTTTTGGTGTAAGAATAAAAATTGAACTGTGTGGGTATATTGAGATAATTGTGTAAAAAGAAGACTATTTGAATGAATTTCAAAATGGATTATTTCTTCATTACCTAGCACTTTATAATTAACTGTTCTTTTCTTTTTTTTTTTTTTATTTCAGGAAGCTGCCACTTTTGCTAGAGAGCAAGGCTTTGAGGTGAGTTAACCCACAATTGCACACTAAACAGATCCTAAAGGTTTTTTCTAGCTGATAATGAAGTTCTTTTGGACAGTGATTGATGTGCTATTATACTCTCAGAGCCTCGCAGCAGTTGCCATGGAAACTTGGCAGTCGTCATGGTTTCTTTGTTCTGCCAGCACAGTGTTATGACGCACTCTGCTAGGTCTGCACCCAACATCGCCTACAGATGTTATTTATTGAATTTTGAAAAGCCTCTTGGGAAGCCAAGAGGTTGGGCACGGTTTCAAGCTGCCTCTGCAGATATGGGGCCTGTCAGTTTGTTCAGTTAAAAAGCTACCTCATTAGCTGTATTACATTTCATAAGGATTCACTGCTAAAGCAGTGGTGGAGCAAGACTAAATAGTGAAATATAATGTTATTTAAATAATTTCACCCCTACCACATGTAGATTATCATTATGCAAATTAATTTCCAAAAGGTTATACTTAACAGTTGTTATGAACTGATTAATTTAAATCCTGCTCATATAAACTTCCTGCTTTAATCTTTTTTTCCCCATCTCTCTCTCGCTCTCTCTCTTTCTTTTTTGATAGCATAAAACATATAAATTTTCTGAAACCAAATATCAATAATTGGCTTTAATTTCCAAGTCTTAATTCTGTTTTCCTAGTGGAAATATTAGTTGTCAAGATTCAAAACTCCATGTGGTGGTTGTTGGCAAAATCAGGATACCAGACAAGACCATGTTTTTATCTATAAAATATTCATCTTCTAGGTAATTGTTAGAAAACACTGGCTTTAATCTGAACCCAGATTAACTGACAGTGAATTCATAAACTGAGTTTATAAGTTTATAAGCATCATATTTATGAGCCAGAACTATGTAGAATGCTGTGTTCTGTACAGCAACTTAGAATGTTGCATGGTAGTAATTTTAAAAATTAAAGTGTCTAGAGCTGGAATATAGAAACTCTTTATTTACATGCTCAGTATTGTCTACCATCCAGAGAAGCTGTGAGCATTGATTAGATCTATCAGTAAGCTCACTTTGAACTCTTCAAAGTGTTGTATGAATTTGTGAGGGAGCTATTATTTAAATGTACTAAAGGCAGATTCATTATCGAGCAACAAAGTAATACATGTGCACGTTACCCATGTCATAGGACTTGACAACCAGATGTAAAGCTTCCTCTTCTTGGAGAAAGACAATAGCTTATGGTATACGTATTCTATGAAAAAACCCTATCAGTGCAGAAAAGCTTGCCTCAAAATACTTGATTATTAGAACTATGATAGCTGCTTGGGAGTTTTCTTTTTTTGTTTTATTATATTCTTATAAATATAGGGTTGAGTCACATGTAGAAGGAATAAAAATTTCCAAGAATTTATTGAATCTAATTTAAGTTTCACTTTGTAATTTCCCAAACTGGCAATTGGTATTCACAAGTAAATATACTCAGGGTAATATTCAATTCAAATGTTTTGATCATGAAAATGTAAGTAAATGTTTTAAGTTAAAGTTTCACTAATGGTAAGTTTTAATATTAACAATCAGTATTCTCTTTTGTTATATCAATATTCTCCATAGATAGCCTGTTGAATGTAAATTTGTAGCTTGTTTTCAGTGCTAACATTAAAAAATGTATTTTAGTTCTGGAAAATAACTGGTTTTGTATATGCTTAGAAATATAACATGTTGCGTAACAAATGATCATGACTCTGTAGTGCCTGCAGATAATAATTTTTAAATAGTTTATCAAACCCAAATTCATACTTTTATTGCCCACTTGAGCTACATGCTTTGAATATATTAGCTTTAAATTCAATCTTAGGGACAAACTACTTTTTCTACTCTCTACTATCTGCACCATATTAACCTTTCCATTGGTTCTTATTTGCTGACACCTAGAAGTGTTTTTTTTAAAACCATAAATCTGCCATAATTGATTACAGCATATAAACATGATGATGTTTATAATAGTATATCTTATTACCTTCTAACATAGCAAAACTACTCTGTTGGTGATGCTGACAGTGATACGTTAGATTAGGTAAAACACACCATGTCTTGATGTGTCCCTTCATGGGTTCCCTAAAATACTATAAGCATTGCAAAATATATAACAGCCGTGAGTAGAATATTTTTGTTATTAAATATAAACCACATATGGAATGCTATCTAGGGGAATTCAGTTATTTTAAAATGTCATAAAAGTTTCTTTAGTCCATTAGATAGTAAGAGGAAAGCCTAGGTTTGAAACTTGGTGTTTTTAAAGAATCAAATAAGAATAAATCACTTTATCTTTACAGTTTAATACATATAGAAATGTGTCAGTGCTCGCAGGTCTACTGTGACAAACTAGTCAAGATCTGCATTTTATCCCTCTCAACCTTAATTTTACCTCTAAATTGGGGCATGAATGAGGAAAGAAATGAAAAGATTAAAAAGAAAGGTGAGCATTTTCTTTCTTTCCACCAGCTCTGCTGTCCTACTCTTATTTTCTATTATAAATCCTAATCAGTTCCCAAAGCCACTGAGTATTGCCACTAGTGATATGTCTGTTAACAGACCAGTCCAAATGCCTCTAAAAATAAACAGTGTTTATTCATCAGGAAATATCTTCAGTAGCATTGTTTATGATAGTCTGGTTAGCTTCTCTGCAAATTTTAGATAATCTTTCTTTAAAAAAAATCTTTAATCTTTAAAATGAATTGAGCAATTTTTAGTAGGAAGAGGAGCTTAGGAGGGCACTGGAGAATGAGATAAAAACTGGAGCTGGGCAGAGCACAAAGCAAAAGAGAGAGGATATATATATATATATATGATAGAAAATTGCATACTGCCTGATTTAAATGACAGACCTGCTAAGAATTTAAAATGACAATTCTTGAGGTAAAAAGTTTCATGAGGCCTTTTTTTATTCTGGAAAGTCAGTTCAGACTGCAGTGTGTTTTTAAATCTACTTTATCTTGAACTGATGCGATTAAAGGTTTGTATTCGTAGAACCTAAATAAAAATAAGGTACTTAAAAATATGTTAAGGTACTTAAAAATATGTTTCATTATGAAACCTTCTAAAAGCTGTATTGAAAACTGATTTAAGTAAAGAAAAAAAGATAAAAAATAAATTAAATAAAGAAAATCCCTCCAAAACCTAAATACAGTATTCTTTGTATTTTCGTTCTTTGTGCAATGGAATCTATGCCAAATGATGAGGATAAGTCATACCTTCTCTACGGGGTCATTCATTCAGTTTACTCCAAGCAACAAATTTTTATTTTATTTTACATCTCTAACATATATTATTTCTCACCACAGAGGAAACAAAACAATCCTTTTCCTTTTTCCAACCTTTCCCCCACAGACCCTGACTCCATCCAGACAATCTCAGACTTGTAATATTTCTCTGACCATTGATGACTCTATCATCTTCTACCACTGAGACAAGAAAGTATTGAATTGTGTTATCCAGTATGGCATCCATTAGCCATATATGGCTATTTAAATTCAAATTAATTAAAACTAAATAAAATTTAAAATTCAGTTTCTAAATCTCTATAGGCACATTTCAAGTCTGCTCTATAGCCTATGTAGCTAGGGACTACCATAGTAGACGGTACAGATGTAGAACATATCCATCATCACAGAAAATCCCATTGATCAACACTGGAGAGAAGGTCCACAGAGTATTCAGGAGGTATTTATTCCCAAAGAATTCTCCCAGGATTTTTCTAAGGTTCTTGTGTTCCTCACAAATACAAAGAATACAATGAATGATCACCCAGAGTTTCTAGAAATAAGACACTAGGTTAGGTTCTGCTGGCTAAGAGAGTACAATGCTGCTTTTCTAGGTGACTGAGTCCCAAAAGAGGACAGTTTTTAAAGTAACAGAAAGAGAAAGGTAGTCTATTAATTCTCTTCATTTAGTCACTTTTCATTCAATAAATATTTACTGAGTGCTAACTCTGTGCCTAACACTTTGATAGACCCTGAAGACAAGAAAGAAATGATCAGAGAGTGAACTGTGAAAGAAAACGTGGGAGAGGTTCCTATTTTTTTAGATACAATAGTCATGGAATGACTCTCTGAGGAAAGTAAAACTTGAAAAATGTGGATATCTAGCATTGACAGACAAAAGCAAGACAAACAAACAACAGGGAAACAAATTTCAAACAGAGGGAACAGGAGTACACAGGCTCCCAAAGGGGAAAGAGCATAATGTGCTGTGTACTCCAAGAACTGACAGAAGGCCAGTATGACTGGAATGAAGTAAGCGAGGAGGAGGTAGTAGGAGATAAGACTCGAGACTGACGCGTCAAGTGAACACCATAATTATTATAGGAGTTTCTATTTGGAAAACAAAAGAATGTGATATGGATAAGTGAGGCAATGTGTGGGAACACTGCAATTGGTATTCTATAGGAGTAGGTAGATTATGACAGTATTAACATTTGTATCATCAGCTTGTTAAAAATGGAATGAAGAGAGTGTATTCTTTAATTTGGAAGACAATGCTAAATTTAAGTGTGTTATCAGCAGTAACAATAAAAGCATAATTTAACATTTATAAAATACCTCACAGTTTATAAAACCTTTTTCAACATGTGATTAATACATTTAATGTTCACACAAACCTTTTGGGGTTAGGTAGGGCATGTATTGCTGTAACAGTTCAACAGACAATAAAACAGGCTACGTGTCTTGTTCAAGGTCACACTAATATATCATGGAGCCAGAACCAGAGCCAGCTCTTTAAGTCTCGTACTCTTTATATACTACACTTCTTTCTTACTCACATCCTAACATATTGGAGGAGGAGATTAGATTTCCAAATGACCTTGGAAAATGAGAAATATCTTGGAAGTCAAAAATTGAAAATCACTAGGGTAAAATACAAGCCAGAATAATTAAGAGGAAAAAATAGCAAACTTAAATACAAGATCAGTAATGACTTGTACATGTGGCAGAAAAATTATTTCAGTTGAACATGCTATAGTTTTGTGATAACAACAGAAACCACACTGCCGGAATTCAAAAGGCAGTACGATCTGTGACTAGCATAGAATATTGGTTAAGAGTGTAATTTCTGGAGTCCGACTTCATGGGTGCTAGCCCTGGTTCCACCACTTAGTGTATTTATGACCTTAGGAAGCTTCTTACCCTGTGACTCAGTTTACTCACCTACAAAATGAGGATATGAGAATAATATCTACTGCCTGTAGATGTTAGATTTAGTGAGCACTTCAGAGCTATATCCATTGCTTATAGCTAAATTGTATGAGCTTTCTTCTACTCCTTCCCCCTTTTTCATTTTCTCTCCTCCCTTATTAGATACCATAATTGAATTCCCAATACTCAAAACTCTTGAGGCCCCTTCTAGAGATTTTGGGGCAACCTCAGGATATGTCAGTTTTGGAGAGTATTAAAATGATGGTCATTAGAGGAAAGAAATTAATACTTACTAAGTATGTAGCATGTGCTAAATATTGCATTAAGGTCTTTCACTTACCACATCTTCTTTCATCCTCACAACAATTATTTTCAAGTTTTTATTTTGAAATAATTTAGACTTAGGAAATTCGCAAAAATAGTACACTCAGCTTTCCCTAATGTAACATCTTAAAGGAAGGAAAGTATAATGATCAAAACAAGGAAGTTAACATTAGTATGCTACCAATAACTGAACTACAGTCTTTATTCAGATTTCACCAGTTTCTCCTTAACTCATTTTTCTGTTTGAGAATCTAATCCAGGAAAACAAACTGCATTTATTTGTCATGTCTCCTTTGTCTCTTTCTATCTGTGACAGTTTCTCATTCTTTCCTAGTTCATGTTCTTGAGCCTTTTGAAGAGTACTTGCCAATCATTTTATAAATGCCCCTTAATTTGAGTTTCTCTGATATTTTCTGTTAATTAAGTTGAAGTTACACATTTTGCCAGAAATACCGCAGAAGTGATTTGCCTTTCTCAGTGCATCATATTGGGGATGTGCATGATGTCCCATTGTCTTAATGTTGGTGATGTTCACTTTCATTACTGGGTTTAGGTGATGTTTGCCAGTTTATTTTTTATAAAGTTACTATTTTCTCATTGTATTTAATAAATATCTTGGGGGTGATATTTAGGACTGTGCAAATATTTCACCTACTAACCTGTAATGAGAAGTATCTTAAGAGAGATACTATGCAAATATCTAGATTCTCTTGAAACTTCTGCCCACTATTTGGGCATATTTCTCCCCCAACATCATTTTTCTTTTTTTTTTTTTAATATTTTATTTATTTATTTGACAGATCACAAGTAGGCAGAGAGGCAGGCAGAGAGAGAGAGAGAGAGAGAGAGAGGAGGAAGCAGGCTTCCTGCTGAGCAGAGAGCCCGATGTGGGGCTCCATCCCAGCAGGGCTCCATCCCAGGACCCTGGGATCATGACCTGAACCAAAGGCAGAGGCTTTAACCCACTGAGCCACCCAGGCGCCCCCCCCAACATCATTTTTCTTAAAGATTTTATTTGAGAGAGACAAACAGAGAGAGGGAGAGCATCCAGGGGGGAGGGGCAAAGGGAGAGGGAGAGAGAGTCTTAAAGCAGACTCCCACTCTGAGCACAGAACCCGAGGCAGTGCTTGATCCCATGACCCTGAGATCACAACCTGAGCTGAAACCAAGAGTGAGATGCTCAACTGACTGTACCCCTCAGGCACTCCCCACCCAATGTCTTTTAATATAAATATTTACTTAGTTTTGTAGATGAGGAAATGAGCCTCACAAAGGTTTATTTACTTGCTCACAAGATGCACAAATCTTGAAGTCCCTCTCTGAAGTCCCTTGTAATTTCAAGGTGTGTCACTCTCTGAAGTCCCTTGTAATTTCATAATTCTGCTAAGATGTTAGCCCAAGTATTAAGGAGAAGAATCTACAGGGAGGTCGAGGTAGCTGCAGAACTAGAAATATTTAGCTTTGAAAAGACAAAATTGAGGCTTAAAGAGAAGTTTTCATACTAGATTCTGGGCATCAACAATTGAGGCCAAAACAAAGACATAGTAAGAAACTTAGATTTGGTCTTCACTGACCGTGATCCCAGAGTGACAGAGTAGTTTTTTATGAACTGTGGACATGGATACAATTAGAATAAAGTTTGACCATCTTGTAAAGATTTGTGTTTTATATTTGGAAAGTTTATTTCAATCTTGAATTGCCATTTTTATAAGATTTCATTTGAGACATAAGATTTCATTTGAGACATAGGTTACCAAAAAAAAACCCCATAAAAAATACATATATCTTCCTACTGGCATGGTAGAAGACAACCATAGATTCTCATTCTTTTTTTTTTTTTTTTAAGAATTTTATTTATTTATTTGTCAGAGACAGAGGGAGAGAGAACGAGTGAGCACAGGCAGACAGAGAGGCAGGCAGAGTCAGAGGGAGAAGCAGGCTCCCTGCCGAGCAAGGAGCCTGATGTGGGACTCGATCCCAGGACCCTGGGATCATGACCTGAGCCGAAGGCAGCTGCTTAACCAACTGAGCCACCCAGGCGTCCCTAGATTCTCATTCTTAATTTACTCCTTATACCACACTGAAGAAAGACCTCTATTTTAAAAACATTGCATAGATGGCATTCTGCTCCCAAGATGATAATGTGAATGTGTTTCTGGGATTTACCCCTTTATCTTTATTAAATATGAATCTACTCGATCATAAGCAGAACTCCGACAGTTGTAAAACCTAAGTGTGGTAAGGAGATTGGGAGAATATATGTCAGTCATTCTAATTAAGTGTATACATTTATTTGAGAGCACAAAAACATTGTAATTATGTGGCTTTTTCTGATTTTTTTTTTTTTTTGGTCCTTTCAGCTGTTACTAGTCATTTCTAATAGTCGTTCCCCCAAAACTGAGGAAATTTCTTTTCTTATATTATCAGACTTCAGGCTTAGTTTTGTTCTAAAATAAGCAACCAAAAGTGAAATAGTCAGTGTATTTGAAAGGTCAGCAGCATTGTCTTACCACACATGGCTGTTCTTTTTAGAAACAGAGGTTGTCTGGAATTATCATGTTAGGTGTAAAAGAAGCTTAGCTTCATGTATCATCTGGAATTTCTTAAGTATGTAGTGAATAAACAACATACAAATATTTCACTAAAGATTTTCATACCTTTAAAAATGTCATAGTTCCTGATGTTCTCTGTAACCATTATGATTTGTCTACCTTGAGTACCTAAATTTTTCTGTCCTATATATTCTAATTGAACTTTCTTGATTCCACTCAGATATATTTCTCCTCTGGTATGTCTCTCCCCATAACTGTTTGAAATTGCACAGTGATAGAGTACCAATAAAGCCCAAACTATAGATGGATTAGAGACCCACTGAATTCAGACATGAATTTTTAAATTACCTAACATTGTTGAAAACATGACTCTAAACATCCTACTGATGATAGCTCAAGATTTAGATTTCAAGTCAAAACATTTATGATGTAAAACTTCATGAGGTATGTGATATGAAAAATAGCATCAGGTTTCTAGAATTAATTTGTAGGTTTTTTTAACTTTATCTTTTTGAAACAGCATCTCCTTCTCTCGTTTTAGTTCTTTGAAAGATTTGGCATTTTAACGACATTAATTCCAGAGTCAGCATAATTCTACAAACCTCTAAAATAATTAAATATCTCTCCACCTCTTTTTTTTTTTACAACTGTCTCTTTAATTGGAAATTTGAAAATTGGCTATTTGCTGTATTGAGAAATTATTGTTAATTTTAAAAAATATAATAGTTACGTGGTTATGTTTAAGTCCTTACCTTTCAGGGGTACATAATAAAACATTTACAAGTAACATTATATTGTATCTGGAATTTGCTTCAAAATAATGTAAAGGCAAGTGGGTGAGACTATAGATTACATAAAATTTATTTTATTTTAAATTATTGCAACTTGATGGTGGGTTCTTTGGAGGCCCTTGTACTATTTACTTTTGTATATGGTTAAAATTTAAAAAGAACAACTCTTATAATAGAGGTGTGTATCCCTCCTGTTTTGAATAATGGGGGTGTGTATCCCTCTGATTTTGAACATGACGAGCTAAATCCTTAATCTACTAGTAACTTTTGTTTTATTGTACTGTTATGAGAACTTTTTCCTCCTCTTTATTAATAGACTGAAGACATTAAAGAGATAGCCAGAAAGACACAGGCTCTGCCAAAGGTGAACCAGAAGAGGCAGCGAATCGTGATCTTCACCCAAGGGAGAGAAGATACTATAATGGCTACAGGTACGTGTGGAAATTATGTGCAAAGCCCAGTATAATGAAGATTAGTCATTTATGACAGAATTCTGTATTCTTTATAATTTATTTGAAAACAGCAACTTTTCTTTTTCTTTTTTTTTACCACCTTCATGCATTTTGCTTTCCCCACCCCAGCCCCTGCATCTGGCAACCACCAATCTGTTCCTTGTATTTATAAGTTCAATTTTGCTTTTTTTTTTTTTTTTTTGTTTCCACATACCAGTAAGATCATACAGTATTTGTCTTTCTGTCTCTGAATTATTTCACTTAGTATAATGCACTCGGGATTCATCCATATTGTTTGAATGACAGAATTTTCTTCTCCTTTATGACTGGATATATTCTATCGTACACACACACACACACACACACACACACACAACACATTTCCCATTCATCCATCAAGGGACACTTAGCTATTGTCTTAGCTATTATAAATGATGTTGCAATGAACATGAGGGGTGTAGATATCTTTTTGAGTTAGTGTTCTTGTTTCTTTCAGATAAATACACACAAATGGAATTGTGGATCATATGGTAGTTCTATTTTTAATTTTTTTTTTAAGATTTTATTTATTTATTTGACAGACAGAGATCACAAGTAGGCAAAGAGGCAGGCAGAGAGAGAGAGGAGGAAGCAAGCTCCCTGCCAAGCAGAGAGCCCGATGTGGGGCTCTATCCTAGGACCCTGGGATCATGACCTGAGCCAAAGGCAGAGGCTTTAACCCACTGAGCCACCCAGGTGCCCCTCTATTTTTAATTTTTTGAGGAACTTCCATACCAAGTTAGAGTCCCACCAGCAGTGCACAAGTGTTCCCTTTTCTCCATGTCCTCACCTACATTTATTTCTTATCTTTTTGATAATAGGCATCCTAACAGGTGTGAGGTGATGTCTCACTGTGGTTTTGATTTACATTTCCCTCATGATTACTACTGTTAATCATCTTTTCATGTGCGTGTTGGGCATCCATAATAACGATCCAGTTTCATTCTTTTGCATGTGACAGCTTTCCCAGCACCACTCATTGAAGATGCCATCCTTTCCAGGTGTCTATTTTTATGCCAGTACCATACTGATCTGATTGCTATCTCTTTGTAATATAGTTTGAAATCAGGAAGCGTGATGCCTCCAGCCTTGTTCTTTCTCAAGGTTGCTTTTACTATTAAGGGTCTTTTCTGGTTCTATATAAGTTTTAGTGTTGTTTGTTCTATTTCTGTGAAAATGTACCTTTTGTAGTGTTTTTATCTTAGTAAATAAACTTACCTTCTATCTCAGTAAAGAAGATTTCATTTTCAAGAAGGTAATTTATTAAAATTCAGTTGAATAAATCCACTTTGATTTAGTTTATTTGCTCTGATATTTTGGAGATACTGTCAGTCTAGTAATGTCTTTCCTGAAAAAAAAATTTACTTAGCAAATTCCTATGCTTAACTTAAATAAATTTATCTAATTATAAACAAATAAAATCCAGAGATAAGTTACTTCCTCAGCTTTCAATTTTAAGAAGAAAACCTCACTTCTGTTTTTACTCAGTCATCTATTTTCTTACACAGAAATAGAATAGGAATTTTATCTAGCAAACAAACATTTTATTGGTTAAATGATTAATATTTTCAGTATGATGCTATCTACTATTAAAGCCAAATACAAACCTGTTTTTTTTTAAAAGATTTTATTTATTTATTTATTTTAAGATTTTTATTTATTTATTTGACAGAGAGAGATCACGAGTAGGCAGAGAGGCAGGCAGAGAGAGAGGAAGGGAAGCAGGCTCCCTGCTGAGCAGACAGCCTGATGCAGGGCTCTATCCCAGGACCCCGGGATCATGACCTGAGCCGAAGGCAGAGGCTTAACCCACTGAGCCACCCAGGCGCCCCAAGATTTTATTTATTTATTTGACAGAGAGAGATCACAGGTAAGCAGAGAGGCAGACAGAGAGAGGGGGAAGCAGGCTCCCTGCTGAGCAGAGAGCCCAATGTGGGACTCAATCCCAGGACCCCGAGATCATGACCTGAGCTGAAGGCAGAGGCTTTAACCCACTGAGCCACCCAGGTGCCCCCAAATACAAACCTGTTAATTCTGTCTAAACCATTAAGATTAAAACCCATCAGTTAATATTAATTATTATAAACAGTAGCAATTAATTACCTTTGTGGGTTTTTTTAGTACACTGCTAAACAGAAATTTAAGATATGAGCCTTAAACATCTAACTGGGAAATAAAACTAATATACATAAAAATATAAATACAAAGAAGTATAATTATACTTCTTGATTATTGATACTAACTGTATGGGTTATATTGACTCAGAGAAGGAGATCAACTGATTAAGCCTGAAGAAAGATGTTATAATGACTATGAAGTAAATTTTTGTTGAATTAAATCTATAAGCCTGAAAAAGGGTCAAAGAAGAAATTATTGTTAAATTTTGGAGAGAAAGAACCTTAGAATTAATTCATTACAACTTTCTTACTTTAGAATTGTCAAAAGCAAGATTCAAAGACTTACTTCCAAAAATATTTATTGCATAATAATTCAGTGAGTGACAAATAGTGAAGTGGGGTTAGAGATAAAATGAGATTCATCATGAGTTAGTAATTGTAGAGCTGGGTGATGGATGTACAAGGGGTGGTCATTATGTTATTACTTCTACTTGTGTATATGTTTTAGATTTTCCATGATTAAAATTATTAAACAGAAAGACAGAAAACTAAAAAATAATTTTCAATCAAGAATCAGAGATATGGGAGTACCTGGGTGGCTCAGTCAGTTGAGAGTTCAGCTCTTGGTTTCTCCCTGGATCATGATATCAGGGTTGAGGGACCAAGCCCCTCATCTGGCTCTGGCTCAGTGGGGAGTCTGCTTGAGATTCTCTTCCTCTCCTTCTGCCCCTCCCCATGCTCGTGCTCACACTCTCTCACTCTCTAAAATAAATGAAACTTTAAAAAAAAAAAAAAAAAAGAATCAGAGATACTAAGTGATTTTCCCAAGACACATTCATATCCTTGCTGAGCCTTGAATTCTAGGAAGGATTTAAAGAAAGGAGGGCAATCCAGTCATATTATGGAAGAGGATCATATGAGCAAAGGCATCAGGTACCATATAATCTTTTATTGTAATGACAGAAAAAGCCGCATGTTAATTTTGCAAGAGGGAAAAGAAATGTCATGAAAAGATATCCCTGAATTGATAATAACTATCTGGATTGCTGTCTTCCTATAGTACGTGGCCTGTTCCTGTCTTAGCAATACACAGTGTTTGGAAAAGTGAAAAACATGCAGACTTCTTATCTTATAGGAACTGTAGTACAGCCTGCAGATTCATAAAATGCTATTTGGTTGCTCTTTATGGAGACATTTATTTTAAGGCTTTATATATTCCAGATATACATGTCATACAAGTGTCTTCCTCATTGTGAATTTGCAAATTTCCCCGAAGTTGAAACCTTTAAAATTCCCCCCGCCCTTCCTGTAACTCAATTTCTTTGTCAACTCATTTTGTTTTTTATTAAATCTATTAAACCAGTCTTAGGAACACTTAATAGCAGGAATTTATTTGAGGAAAGACATTGGCTAATCTTTGCTCTTCCTACTCTATGAAAATGAACTTAAATTAGAGGATGCACTATATCTGCAATGCATGATAAATACAAGATGGATAGAGAATCTGTTCAGTGGTGTCAGCTACAAAAGCAAACATGATAAATGTTAATGCAGTTTTGAGCCCTGGGATAAGCTATTCAGTGCACAAGCATAGCTGAATCTCTTTGCTATGTTGTTATTCATGGCAGCCAAATAAATGTCAATAATAAAAGAGAATTAAAGATTTTCATTTCCCAGAGGCAATCCTCTAATACGGCTTGATCTTTCATTTCATTTGTAATTCGTTCTCATGTCAGGATGCAATCATTCGCCAGGCTCTGGGTGTCATGTTAAGTCATTTAATAATGATTAAGAACATAAAAATGCTTGGCCTGTGGGGCAATTCACAGAAGAGATGCCAATTTGTTATTGTTTTTCCTCCTTTGCTCTTGAATATGGATCAGCTTTTTCCCACCTCCTAGCATTAAAATACTAATGGAAGACAGGGAGGGAAAGTGTCCCTTAATTTACCATAAGTGACATCCCAGAATGGCACAAGGCAGTGCTAACACACTTATTAAAACACTAATTAGGAATCATTGTTCCTTAAACCTCATACTATAGAATATTTTTAAATGATCATTGCTAAGTTTTTGGCATTTAGCAGTAATGTAACAAAATCAGTTTTCTTGGTATATAATTCTAGAGACCTTTCTCCTTTTGAGATATGGTGTCCATAAACTACTTTCTGTTATTTTGTATGTAGTTCCGCCTTTGAATTCCTCTTTGCTAAATTGTGACTCTAAAGTCTTTAACACCTTTTTTTTTTTCAGTCAGTCTAGTAATGTATATCCATCTATCCTAGAGGTTTTGTCACATATCAATCATTGTCTCATTGCTTGCAGGTTAATTGAGTTTTAAGCTTTTCTGGGGTACTAGAGGGGGGTGGCAAGGAACACTGGAATGTAATAAGAGTAAGAAGCCAGGAATGATGACAGGAAAGAAAATATGATTCTGTACTTTTGGATCCTTTTAATAAATATTGAATGAACCTATTAGGTAGCATGAGAGTCAGGTCAAGGAAGTCATTCCTGTATCTATAAATGTAGAAAAACTAAGACTAAAGATTTTTATTACCTACCAGATAGTACCTACTAGTGAGGTCTTCATATATTAATACCTTATTATATTAACAATTGTAAAAATAAATATTTTATGTGCATGAATATTTACATACATGCAGGCACGTACACAGATATATATGTCTTTGCAGAAAGTTTACATTTCTCCAAGTTTCTATAGTAAATATGCCCCTAAAAATTGGAAAAAGCAAAAAGATTTTTATTCTAAATTGAAAATAATGCATTTCACACTTTGGTTCATTGTAACACAATGAAATAGGTCCACTAAAGAATAAATTGTAGATTTTTCTGAATACTTTCAGAATTCTTTCTGGGCTATTTGAATTATAATTTTGCCCAACAGGAGAAAACAGATTAGGTCATTAGTTTTTCTACTGGAAGATAGGGGCTGCCATATCAGAGTCACCTAGTGGACATTTAGTAAATATAGTCCTGCCTCCATGGAAGTATGTCCAATTCAACCAGATACATTCCTGTGAAAAGTATTAGAATATACATCCTCAAGAAGATGTATGAGAATGGGGGTTATAGAGTGGGGGTTAGGAAGTGTAGGGTTGTGTATTTGTTGAAAAGATCCCCTAGGTAATATAGCAATGCTGTCTGTCCTCCATCTCTTGCCTTAAAAACCATTGGATTAGGTGATTTGATAAGGTTGCCTCAAGTCTATGATTTTGTGGGACAATAGAAATAGAACCTTTTAGCAGCTAAGCATCTAGTACTTCAGTAAGTCTTGGTGAATGCTTCTCTCTTCCTGATAAATCACAAATTGTCAAGTACTCATCTATTACTAGCAATCTACATATATTATTTTAAATAATAACCGCATTTGATTTGCTTATAATTTAAGATAATCACAACATAGTTCCCTTCTTCATTACTTTATAAGTAAGTGGAGTTATTGAAGTTTCTTGTCTTCATGTCTTCAAGGTCATGAGAACTTAAAGAAACTTGTTACCCCATTTGCTAGTAAAGTGTTAGGTTCTTTGATAGTACTCAGTGCTCTACATTACTCTATAGGAAAAGGTCAATGTGCTTTGCATTTCTGGTAGACATAAAGTACGGAGAGTGTGGAATAGAAAATGCAAACTCTAAAGAAAAACAACTTCAGCAGCTGGAAGAGAAATGTCAGCACATCATCACAACTCCTACTCCTAGAAAATATTGCTATAAGTCATTTTGAAAATGTTATCTATACTACAACCAAAACATTTAAATGATGATCTTGTTGGCGTAGGTTGGTGATGGTGTGGAAAGAACAAATTAAGTAGCATTCTTTCAGAATGGCTATATAGGACATTCACAGAAAAAGGTCCTTTGAATTTTGAAGAATGCATATTTCTTAACCAGGAATATAAACAACTAAGTTATTAAGTCATGTTCCATTTTTAGATCTTTGTAACCACAAAAGACAAAGTCCTTTAGTTAACCAAGAGGTCAAAAATACTTTAGAATAACATATGTGGAACTGTCACATTCCTGACAAAGGAATATCTTTGGGGCATTGTTTGTATAGTTTAGTGATCTCAGACCCAGCCCTAGAGAGACCAAGCCCTGGGAGACTAACCTAGGCAAATGTTAATCCTGTTATAACATTATTTTGGTGGGACTTTCAGTCAGATTTATTGAGGTATAGATTATATATATGTATCTATATAAAATACACATATATTTCACTAAATAATCACCATAATCAAAATATAGGACATCTTACACTGTTTTTAAGTTTTATGCATATGAAGTTAGTACTACTTTTTATTAAGTGAACACACCTGTGTCACCAGATCAAGGTAGAACACTTGTAGCACTTAGAAGCCCTTATTATTTTGGTTTCTATTACTAACAATTAGCTCTGCCTTTTCTTGAAATAGAATCACCCAGTATATAGATGTTTTATCTTGCTCTGTCTCCATCCTTTTTTGAGCATTATCTTATTTTTGACAAACTATGTTGCTTTAGTTCCTTGTATTTTCCCTGCTTTAGTCCTGGAATCAACCACTTCTTCAAGTAACTCTGGTTCCCTTAATTAGCAAATGGTATTTAGAAACCCAGATCTGGGTGCTAGACATGCTCCTTGCTAATTGAGAATCATTGCTTTGGGACCCTCTTAGCAAATAGATTGGCAATATATGTACGTATAATAACTCATGCATACATATCCATCTATATTTCCATATCTATCTCTCTATATATTTGAATTCCATGAGTTGAAACTGCTGATACCTTTGATTCCAATTCAACAAGAGTTCATTCTAGCCTACACCCTTTCCTTCCGTTTAACTTCTTCCTCTGACATTGAAAGTTCTGGCTCCCATTATCTAAAATATATTTACTTATTTGTTCGATCCTAAGCCAGTTTTAAATTACTTACCCACACCCTTATGCAAAACATATTTACTTCCTAGAGTATATATTTGTTTATTGTTCTTTTTGTCTTTAGCCCTCTGATGTCTGGTCAAAAATACTGTTATCCAAAGTCACTTCAGGTTAGTTCTTTTCTTCCATCCACTTCAGTGTGGTTACATTATTCATTGTGGTACAGTTAAGTTTGTATTCCATTTTGATTTTCTTTCATATCTAGGTTGGGTTTTTAGTAAGTAGAGTTTACCCCTCACGGTGTCTCTGTTCTGCGTGCTCTAACAAATGCGTAAGATCATGCAGCCGCCACCATAGTTACACAACAGAAGAGTTCCATTTTTCAATTCTAGTTTTCTGAAGTGGTGGTACCAATTTATACCCACCAGTAGTACATAGAATGGCTTCTATTTTTCCTCATTTTCATCCCCATTTTCTGCCATCCATGTTTTTTTTATTTTAAGCTATTCTGGTGAGTATGCTCTAGCTTCTCATTGTATTTTCATTAGAATTTCCCCAATTTAATGAGGTGAGACACCTTTTCATCTGCTTATTAGAATTTAGATAACTTCTTTTGTAAAGTTCCTTTCTTTTGCCCATATTAGATTGTCATCTTGATGTATAATTCTTTTTGCAGTATGCTTACAAGTATTTTGCTAGATAAATGTAATGCAAATATATTCTCTTACCTTGTGGCTTGCCTTTTCATTCTCTTGGGGTATCTTTTGATAAATAAAGCTTTTCATATTTAATATAGTCCAGTTAATAATGTTTTCCCCCTTATGGATAGTATTTTACATATTCTTTTAAAGAAAATCTTTGCATATCCTTAGCTCATTGAGAGATTTTCCTGTTCTCTTTTTTTCCCCTAAAGTTTTTACATTACTCTTTTCATCTGGATTCACAGGTTCTTCTGGAATTAGAATTTTTATGTATGGTATGGGATAAAGGGATAATTCATTTCTCTTACCCATATGAATAACCAATTGACCCATCATCATTTATTAAAAGGAACATCTTTCCCTTACTGCAGTAAATTGACATGTTTGTCACATTTCACATTACCTTATATCTGTGTGTCTTTTTTAGAGTATCTATTCTATTCCATTGTTTTCTTTATTATAACCAGTTTACATTCTCTTAATTACTTAACTTATAATTAGTCTTTTTATTTGGTAATGCCAGACTTCCAACTTTGTTTTTCAAGATTGTCCTGACTTTTCTTGGCTCTTTGCATTTCCACATAAATTTTAGAATCAGATTGTTGTTGCCCCCCTGAAATTTTTTATTCTTACTAGAATTTTATTGAATTGAATTTTTATATTGAATCTGTGAACCAGTTTGGAAAGAATTAACATCTTTACAATACTGTGTCTTCCAATTCATAGAATATATTTCTCTGTTAATTTAGGTGGTCTTTAATTTTTCTCAAAATGTTAGTTTTTTTCAGTATAATGGCCTCATATATAACTTTTTTATAAGACTCTTATTATTTGTTTTTTGTATTTTTTAAGTGACCTCTATGCCTAACATGGGGCTTGAATTCATGACCTTGAGATCAAGTGTCACGTGCTCTACCAACTGAGCCAGCCAGGCGTTCCACTTATTATTTGTTTTTTGGTACTATTCTTTTTTTTTTTTTTTAATTCTGAGCTCAGATCAACTGTAGAAGCCTTCATAGTTATAAAGGTCAGTAGAAAACCTTTCTGTCATTGCTCAGAACTGATGAGTGTTTCATACACATACATATCCACCCACCCAATCTCATCATCCATCAACAAGTCCTCAGTTACCCGCTGTCACCTTTATACACACAGATGCACACGCACTGTCACAACTCCAGATACAAGCCCTTATTGTTTTAAATACTTTTGCTTCTCAGAACTACAGAGATACACATCAGATAGACTGGAAGGTATTTTATGCACAAATTTATCTATTTTCATATTGATCCATTTCAGTAAGAGCAGATCTCTGGGAATGATGCTATCCATTTTTAAATGGCATCCTTTTAGTTTCAGTTTCTGTTTGTGTTTCACTGGTGTATAAATTTTTTATAATGACATTGTTTCCACTTATCAATTATAATAATATGTCTATTGATTCTTTTGGATTTTCTATGTATATAATGATATCATCTGTGAATAATGATGGTTTCATTTCTTCTTTCCCAGTCTTTGTATTTATTTTTTTATTTTTCTACTGCACTATTAGCACAGTGAAAAACAATGAATATGAGTATAATTGAAGTGATTATATAAGTGTCTTTGTCTCATTCCCAGTTTCCTGTGGAAAACCTTCAGTATTTTATCAGAAAGGATAAAGTTTGCTGCATTCCCTTTATAGATCCTCCTTAACAGAGTAAAGAAGTTTCCTTTCAGTAATAGTTTGCAGAGAGTTTTGTTGTTGATGATGTTAAGATGTTTTTACTCATGAAAGGATCTTGAATTTTATCAAATAACTTTCCTGCATCTATTAGACATTACCTTTTTAATGTGTGAATTACAGCTTGATTTTGGAATGGTAGACCACCTTTGTGTTCTTGGGATAGTTCCAATATTGTCATGATATTCTTTTAATATACCATTGGATTTGATCGGATTATGTTTTTCTCAGATACTTGCAGTGTTGTTATGAAAGGGTTTGTTTCTTAATTTTCCTTTTTTTGTAACATACTTGTTAGTTTGGGTAAGAACATTATGATGACCTTATAAAGTGAATTAGGAAGGGCCCTTTTTCTGTTCTGGGAGAGTTTTATAAGCTTAAGGTTCTTTTTTTCTTTTTTTTTTTTTTTTAAGATTTTATTTATTTATTTGACAGAGATCACAAGTAGGCAGAGCAGCAGGCAGGAGTGGGGGGCGGGTGGAAGCAGGCTCCCCGGTGAGCAGAAATCCTGATGCAGGACTTGATCCCAGGACCCTGGGATCATGACCTGAGCCAAAGGCAGAGGCCGTAACCCACTGAGCCACCCAGGCGCCCCATGCTTGCGGTTCTTTTTTCTTTACATAAATATTTGAAAGAGCTCACCCATCAAAATATGTGGGCCTAGAGAATACTTTGTTGGATAGCTTTTAATTACAGATTCTTCTTTAATTGAATAAGAATGTCTGATTTTTTCTATTTCTTCCTGTGTCAGTTTTGATAGGTTGTATTTCTCTCGGAATTTGTCTATTTCACCTAAATATTCAAATTTATTAACATAAAATTATTTCTAATATTCTCTCATCATCTTAATTACTATAGGATCTATAGTGATGTTCCTTTTTGAATTCCTAATTTTAAAATTAAATATATGCCCTTTCCATTTTCCTTGATTATGCTTCATATAAGTTTATGCTAATTGGATTTTCAAAAAAATGGATGCCAAAACGAGGTTAGACATTCAAGAGATTTATTGAAGGAAACACCTGTAATGGAAGATAAGTTAGGAGCCAGAGGAAACAAGGAGACAGACCTCTCTGACTGTAGTACAGGTATGACTCCTATGATGAAGAGCAGAACTGAAAGAAGGTTAGGCAGGAAGAGGCATAGATTGCAATATAATTAAGTTTTGACAAAGCCAGAGAGAAGTCCTCAGGCTAAAATTATTCAAAGGAGTCCCACACATCCCACACTCCATGCTATTTCTATTGTGCTCAGGGGAAGCATGGCCTCCATATGAATGCAGTGGTGAATTTCAAAGCATAGCTCCACTTGGCTCATCTGAGAAGCACATTTTCATGGTCATGACAAGATTTAACTATTAGTCTTATAAAGAACTGGGGTGCCTGGGTGGCTCAGTTGGTTAAGCATGTGCCTTCGGCTCAGGTTATATCCCAGGGTCTGGAGATCGAACCCCTTGTTGGACTCCCTGCTCACCATGGAGTCTGCTTGTGCTCTCTTTCTCTCACTCACTCTCCCAAATAAATAAAATTTTTTAAAAAAGAAAAGAACCAACTCTGACTTTGTTAATTCTCTCCATTGAATGTTTTTCTTTATTTTTAAAATTTTTGATACTTTCCTCTTTATTCTATTTTCTGCATATTTAATTTCTAAATTTTGGTGTGTCTATTTTCATTATTTTTAGTTCAGACATTTTTTAATTCCTTTTGTGATTTCTTCTTTAATCTGTAAGTTACTTAGGAAGTTTTGCTTAATTTTTAAATACCTGGAATATATTTGGAGATTTTCTAATTATCTCTTTGTTTCTGTTACTTGGTTTCATTTCATTGTGGTCAAGTATGCCAAATGATTTTAGTTCTTCAAAATTTGTTATAATTTTGTCTTATTGAATATCATATGGTCAATTCTATTCACGTTCTTTGTGCATTTGAAACAGTGTATATGCTGACATTCTTTTTCTTTACTGTGCTGACATTCTTAAACATAGTCTTAATATATACACTAAAGTCATGTTTGCTGAGTTTGTTGTC
Source organism: Neogale vison (assembly GCF_020171115.1). Lineage (NCBI taxonomy): Eukaryota > Metazoa > Chordata > Mammalia > Carnivora > Mustelidae > Neogale > Neogale vison. Next base: position 188,306,401 of record NC_058092.1, read on the forward strand.
TAGATCATTTATACTCTTATTTGGTTTTTGTCTGCTTTTTTAATCAGTTATTGAGAGATATTTATTAAAGTATCCTGCTATGATTGGGATTTTTATCTCTCTCCTTTTCGTTCTATCCAATTTTGCTTTATATATTTTGAAGCTATCTTTCATGTGTAAGTTAAATGTACTTGTATATAACTTACATGTTATAAGTTTAGAATTCTTTTATCTTCCTGATGGACTGAACCTTTTATCATTTGGAAATATTCTTTTTTACCTCTAATGGTGCTTGCCTGAATATCTTTTGTGTCTATTATTAGTATAACTATGCCATCTTTATGTTATTTTAGTGTTTGCATTGTTTTTCCATCCTTTTACTTTTGACCTGTGTTCTTAAATACAAGATTTTTTTGTACTTGAAATGTACTTTTATTGTTTCTTTAATTCATTCTGTCTTTGATTGGAGTCTATTTATATTCAATATATATTACTCATATAATTGGATTCCTATCTCACATCTTACTTTTTTTTCCTGTTTGCCACATGTTTATCTTCTTTTTTTTCTTCTTTCCTGTTTTTTTTTTTTTTTCTGGATTGAACAAGTATTTTTTATTATCATTTCCTTTTCTGTTTGCTTGGCAGTTGTATATCCTTTTGAAGTTTGCCCTAAAGATTACAAAATATATCCTTGACATATTAAAGTCAAATATAAACTATAAGGTTTGCCACTTCTCAAACAATGGTGGGATCTTAGAATATTTTAATTCCATTAAGACTTCCAACTTTTTGTATAATTGTTATCAGTCACCTTAATTCTACATTTTAATGCCTTGTACTGACAGAATACTGTTATCATTTTGTGCGGTTGAATTTTACTCTTTGCATTGTTTTTCTCCTCTTCCTTCATTTCCATGTTTTCATCTGGATAATTGTGAATTATTTTATCATTTTTCAGCCTACACAGCTTGTTTTAGTTTTCAATCAGTGTGTGAATTCTTGTAGTTTTTGTTTGCAGGTTTTTTTGTTTTTTGTGTTTTGTGTCTTTTTGAGAAAGAGGGGTGGGGGCGAGTGTGGAGGTTGGGGTGGCATGCAGAAGGAGAGAGAGGGAATCCCAAGCAGGCTCCACATCCTGCACAGAGTGCAACACAGAGCTCAGTCTTACAACCCTGAGATCATGACCTGAGCTGAACTAGAGTGAGATGCTTAACCAACTAAGCCACCAGGTACCCCTACAGATATATTTTTCTAAGATTTTATTTATGTATTTGGCAGAGAGAGAGTGGGAGAAGCAGGCTCCCTGCTGAGCAGAAAGCCTGATGTGGGGCTCGATCCCAGGACTCTGAGATCATGACCTGAGCCCAAGGCAGAGGCTTAACCCACTGAGCCACCCAGGTGCCCCTACAGATATCTTTTATTTTGCCTTCCGTAAACACAGAACTCTACATTGGAAGTTATATTTTTTAATGATGACCTTCCATAATCTTTGGATTCTCTTATTTTTGTCAAGAAGTCTCGCTTCTTTGGATATATTTCTATTTTCTTTGTCTGCTTTTTAGAATTTTTCTAGAATTTTGATTTTGACTTTAACGTTGGACTTGATTCTGGTTTTTCTTGTTTCTGGTTTTTCTTGGGGTTTAGTAATTCCTGAATCTGTGATCGAAGACTCCTACCAGTTTTGGACATTTTCCAGCCATCATCTCTTTAGATATTGCATTCCTCTCTTTCCATTTGGGACACCAGTTGCTCATTTCTTAGGCCTTTTTATTGTGTCCTGTATGTCTTTTATGATCTTTTTTGTAATTTCTATCATTTTTCTCCTTAAGTTTCAGCTTATATGTTTGTACTGACCTGGCATTTAGTTCACTACCCTCTCTTCCCACCCTCTCTTCTACTTTGTCCCATCTGCATTTCAGCACATCTATTGAGTTCATCATTTCAGTAGTCACATTTTTTATTTCTTGTATTGATTCTTTTTTACTGTTGTCAGTTCTTTGCTATAATTGTCTACCTTGTCATTTATTTTTTGAACATGTTAATCACAGTAATAATAAATTGCATGTCCAAAAATTATAATATCTCAGTCATCTTTGATTCTGGTTTTTTTACTTCATTTGGGACAGCCTTGTATCTTGGCTTGCCTGATACATTTTCATTAAATGCTAAATACTGTCCATGCTAAATTATAGCATTTCTGTTGAGGACTGAACCAGCTCAAGGTTGGGTTACAGTTTTTGTAAGGCTTCTAATTTGTCTCCACTCATATGCTATAGCTCCCCTGAAATGTCAGCTGAAATCCTACAGTATTTAGTAGGGTCCTACAGTGTTTACTAGGGTCCATACTCCTTCATAGGTTGTCTTTGGTACCATATGACTGCTAAAATACTACTCTGCCTTTTAGAGATCCTTTGCTTACTGTCTTGCCTTCTTGTTCTGTAACATTACAAATTTAACAAATACCTCAAAGGAGAAGACCCTGAGTGTCAGGCTTACTCCACTATGTTTCCTTCTCTTCAAGAACAGGACACCTCAATTCTAACTGCCTTGGCAGCCCCAAAATTCAATTTTTGTCTCAGCAACCCTGGAGATTGTCAAAAGCTCTATTGGCTTCTCTACCTCTTATTAAAAGCCCTCTTCCTAGATTCTCAACATCTAACCAAGCACCAAAAATCTGCAAATGCCCTGAGGGGAAGATCAACTTTTAAAATGTCAGCCTAGCTCTTTCTACTCCCAGGGATCTGATCTTATCAAGTCTTGGCTACCTTGACAGCGTCCTCATACCCCCTTTATTGTTCTTTTATTTTTACAGCTTTTCTAGCTGTATGGGAAGTTGTATAGGAAGTGGTTTATCACCAGCTATGGCATTAGAGCCAAATCAAAGTTCTTAGTCAATATTTTTAATTACAAAATAGAAAAATATATGGCCCAACAAAGTTAAGTGAATTTATCTGTTTTAGAAGGTTCTTAAATGATTTAGCAATACCAGCATCCATAACCTCCTTTGAGAATGGCTGGGTGCAGTGATTTATGTAAGATCCCAAAGTTAGAGCCAAAAACTGTAGCAGAATCCAACCTCTTGAACCCCAGTATAGTCTAATCTGTTCTATACCACATTGACTCACTTATTTACAGCAGTGATTCTCAGCCAGGAGCAATTTTTCTCCTCCCTTTTGGTTGTCACAGCTGGGTGGGCAGTAGAGAATGAGGGAATTCAACTGGCATCTAGTGGATAGAGGCCAAAGATGACATTAAAAAATCCTGTAATGTACAAGACAGCCATCCACAACAAAGAATTATCTGGCCCAAAATATCACTTGGGAAAAGCCTGGCTTATACTGTAACTGAGACTGTATATTTGACGGATCACTTTCTGCTTCTTCATTACATTTAACCACTAGATCAATACCAATAGATTTTAGTAGGATAAATCTTCTCATAGATATACATCCAGAGACCTTTTGACTCAAGAAAATGTACATATATGATCTGGTAGATATTTGATTAACTGTTTTTCTCAGAGCTTCAGCCAAATAATCTCAAATTTTAAGACTTTAGATATTAATTTATTAATATAGAATATTAATAATAAAGATTTAAATTCTTTAGATAGAATTTTTTAGAGTTGATTAAAACATTCTCATGTGGAGGTGTGTATACATATCTTATAATTGCATTATGTATATGTGAATGGATATCTTGATGAGAGCTGTATTTACCTACACTTTTATAGATATATATGTATACGTTAACTTAAATGATTCTTAGAGAGTGTTTCCATCTTATTTTAAAACTCCAAATAATCAATTTCTTAAGAGCGCTTGAAAATACATTACAAATGGATATTTGTCTAAGAAGTATATTACCAAATGTTTTTCAGAATAATTATTGTTTGTACCCAATGAGTGATTCTTTTAAAATGTAGTTAGACTCTAAAATTCATTTTTCAGAGCATTACAGCTTGGCGGCAGAATTTTATTTTGGCTGAAACATGACATGTGTGTTTTTGGCTCAGATAAAAGTCTGGAGGTGTAGCAGAAAAATCTGATTCAGATAATTTAACAGTTAAAATTTTCTTAGGTTAAAAGGAATAAAGTGTTGCTCATTGGATAGTAAAACTATACTTAAATGAAGACTTTTTATTGCCTTATTCCTTTAAACCTTGGCCAAGACAGTTTATCTTAATTAAACTTCTTTAGAAGCATACATCATTTTTTATATTCATTGACCTTTGAAGTTGCCAAAATAGAAGCCACTATTCCTAAGGATTTTCCCCTGTTGTTTAATCTTGGCCCATGAAGCTTATTTAGCTTTTCTCTGCTTCTATTAAGCTATTTTAAGTTCTTCTATTCAGTGCCTTTCTGTTTTAATAAGCAATCTAAAGTCTCAAGAAAATGTCCTAGTTTTTTGTCAAATTAATCATTTTGCACTTAGCTCCCATTCAATTTATTTATCTCATATATATATATATAGAGAGAGAGAGAATATATATATATATCTATATATATATCTATATATAGATATATATATATAGAGAGAGAGAGAGAGAGAGAGAGAACATGCCTGCACATGCAATTCAGAGGAGAGGGAGAGAGAGAATCTTAATCATGCTCCACACCAGCATGGAGCCCAACACAGGGCTCAATCTCATGACCCTGAGATCATGACCTGAGCCAAATTCAAGTCAGATACTTAACTGACTGGGCCACCATGGTGCCCCTGATTTATTTATCATATTAAATTTTGCCTGCACTCTTAATTATTTCACTTAGTCCTAGAACTCTACCCTTACCTACCTATAACAAAGGGGAAATTTTTTAAAGTGTTCTGTGAATAGGCAGTACATCTACATGGTTCAGAATTCAAAAGATACAATAATTAGGACTATGCACCTGTTTACCACTTGTGAGGAAGTAAGCAGTTTTTCATTATTAAGATGACCATAAAACTTAACAAAACTCAGATAGTTTTGAGAGTGAACGAGTGTGCCATTAATTATACTAGGGCTGTCCTGAGCAAACCAGTCCATATGGTCATGCTCCTTATTAGAGATAGTTAAACAAAGGTATTTAGTAAAATGAATCCTTGTATTGGTTGAGATTTGGGGCTGTACTGTATCTAACATTTTTTCCAAATCCAAGATTCTTGATTATGTGCTAAGGATATGCCAGGTAATATAGAACTTAAAGAAATTTGAGGGTTGGCTGAGTGGGTTTAGCGTCTGCCTTTGGCTCAGGTCATGATCTCAGGGTCCTTGGATCGAGCCCCACATCCGGCTCTCTGCTCAGCGGGGAGCCTGCTCTTCCCCCCTACCCCGCCCTGCCTCTCTGCCTGCCTCTCTGCCATCTTGTGATCTCTGTCTGTCAGATAAATAAGTAAAATCTTTGAAAAAAAAAATAAAAGAAATCTGAGAATCTCTAACAGGACAGGTCAGAGAGGCAAGATACCAATACATAAAACAGTAAAATAACAGTACAAATGAATACAAATAAGTATGGTTTTATTGAGTGCCTACTATGTGTGAGGAATTGCGGTTAAAAAGATAAATAAGGAGGTGCCTGGGTAGCTCAGTTGATTAAAGCCTCTGCCTTCAGCTCAGGTCATGATCCCAGCGTCCTGGGATCGAGCCCCACATCGGGCTCTCTGCTAAGCGGGGAGCCTCCTTCCTCCTCTCTACCTGCCTGCCTCTCTGCCTACTTGTGATCCCTGTCTGTCAAATAAATAAATGAAATCTTAAAAAAAAAACAAAACATATAAATCTTTGGAAAAAAAAAAAGATAAATAAAGGTCGCCTGGGTGGCTCAGTGGATTAAAGCCTCTGCCTTTGGCTCAGGTCATGATCCCGGGGTTCTGGGACCGAGCCCCGCATCAGGCTCTCTGCTCAAGCTTCCCTCTCTCTCTGCCTGCCTCTCTGCCTACTTGTGATCTCTATCTGATAAATAAATAAAATCTTAAAAAAAAAAGATAAATAAGACAAAACTCCATTTCTTAAAATCTAGGAGAGACATAACCTATATACAATTATGAAAAGTAGTATATGACTTTAATGAACTGCCCTTTATAGTATAGAAGGCACAAGGAATTGGGGGAAGTTCCACAAAGAAAGTGATGGTTTAACCAGGCTTTGAAGAATGTGGTTCATTTTTGGCAAGCTGAGATTATAAAAGAATGTAAATTAATGGAATAATAAGGTAAAAATCAAAGAGTCCTTAAAGGGTATAATGTATCACAGAGAATATCAAATGTTAGGAAGAGACTTGTGGGGAAGCATGAATGGTTATTTGTGATAGGCCTTTGAATGCTTTGCTGGGCAGTACATGATTAAGTGCTTAAAGTAGAAACAGAGTGGGACGCCTGGGTGGCTGAGTGGGTTAAGCATCCGACTCTTTGATTTTGGCTCAGGTCATGATCTCAGGGTCATGAGACTGAGCTCCACACTAAGCGTGGAGTCTGCTTCTCTCCTTCTCCCCCTTTCCTACTCATTCTCACTCTCCCCAGTCTCTCTTTTATGTTTAAAGATTTTATTTATTTATTTGAGAAAGAGAGAGCACAAGCAGGGGGAGCAGCAGGCAGAGGGAGAGAGAGAAGCAGGGAGCACAATGCGGGATTTGTTCCCAGTGCACTGGGATCATGACCTAAGCTGAATGCAGACACTTAACTGACTGAGCCACCCAGGTGCCCTCTCTCTCTCTCTCTCTCCCTTCCTTTCTGTAAAATAAATAAATAAATTCTTAAAGTGCGTACAGAGAAGGAAGAGATCATTTGGGCTAAGAAACATCTTGCAATCAGTTTCTCATAATGCACTTCTATTTGTTTATAAAGCCCTGTTTCAGAGGGATCAACAAATACTAAACATGAAGATCTTTTTTTTTAATTAAATACCAAAGAATAAAAGCTGCAGTAATCCCTCTAAAAGGTATTAGAAATGACAAACCCATGGGGTTAGAGTGAGACAAATTTGATAGGGTTAAGAAAATTGTAGAGAAAAAGAGCTATGTATAAATCATGGTAAGAGCACTAGGGAAAATGCCTTAGAAAATTAATAAAGATTGGTTTGGTTTAAAGATGATAAACAAAGACTAATGCAAAAGGGTAATGAATTCAGTCATGGAGACAGTTCATAGTAAAGTGCTTTCTAAAAGAAATGCTGCTGGACTGGCTTTAGTAAGTGGTTTTTTTTCCTTAGATTAAGGAAAAAGAGTAATAACCCATTAATAAAATTTATAGTTGACACTAAATTAGGAGATAATATAGCTCTTAGTAAAATTATAGAAATTCTGATAATAAGCACTGGAAGCTAGAAATAGAAGTTCAAAATAATGTTAAAATTAAATAAACTATGTTCACCCCATTTTAAAATCTATTTAGAAGCAACAGGTAACACTAGAGAAATGTCTCCATTTCCAAGAGATATTCCTGGTTTAGGGTTTAATAAGTGAATGATAGAGCTACCTAAAATTGAGAGTAGTAGGAATATGTCCTCACTAAAGAGTCTACATTTACAAGCTGTATGATGTCGTTATATTCTATGATTCAAAGTGGATTTTTTGTGATACTTTTCATAGAAATCTTTGTTGTTGCATTTTCTAGAGAACACTGTTCCTTCTGTGACTCACATTTTAATGAAGAAACTTTTAAAATGGTCTTATTCTTTCTAGATGTTGCTTAAATACCTAGAATATATCTAGATCTTAAGAAAGATTGGATGAGAACAATGAATGGAGGCCTAGACAAAAGGTCTAGTTCCATGAAACAGTTACTTGGATCACTGGCAAGGTTCATATTTCTGTCTGAACTGCTGGCTAATCTGAATATGCCCATGAGTCCTAGAAAGTAAACCATGGCCTTGAATTTCTGTGACTTGCAGTAGGATTAACCATTATATTTCCATCATAAATTACAGATCATAACATGATTACTATGAAATAAGAATAGCAGTGCTCTTTGTTATGATCAAATAAATAGTTTTGCAGTCAGCTATTCTGGAATCTGTTAAAGCATTTAAACCTTAAGCCATTATAGCAAATCCATATAGATTTAAGCTTTTTAGAGCCTTGGCTATAGCTACTTTGAGAATATGATACAAAAGGTAACCAAAAAAGCTTTGTTCGGAAATAGTCTTAGATTTATACATTTCTATCTTCACATTACTCTATAAAGGATATTTATGTTTAGATTTTTTTTATTGGGTGTTTTATAAGTACAAGGAACCATTTAGAGGAAAAAGATAAATAAATGCTTATTATATGCAATATATTTGTTAAATATATTAATATATTAGTTTATATTACCTATTATATGGATATGTTAATATATGTTTAATATGTATATTAAAGCTTAAGTGAACATTCAGCTGCAGTAAATTTTTACAAATCTGCTCGTTGGTATGTCAGCATATGAAGTGGATCATAATGGGGGTCATTAGGTGTCTTTGACACATGATAGCAACATCCCAACCCAGCATGCCACTTGTAAGCTTATCTATAAAGCATAAAGGCATTTGTCACCATTGACAGTACTGACATTTCATCTGGGATCTGTTTACAGCTCAGTTTTCCGTGTGTTCCTGTGTATTATTTGGTGGTTTCAATTTAGCTTCAGAGCACACCTAGCTTTTCCCTTTGAGTTATTCTGAATTTTAGCTAAACAGAGGAAAATGGAAATATTAAATAGATCCTATGGGGGAGATAATTTTTCTCCAGATGAATCATGCCAATCAAAAAGGTGTCAGGTGTTGACCTTTTGTGCTGTTTCTATAGTTTACAAGCCAAAGCTGTGATAAGGTAGATTATAGCAAGTTAGATTAATGGTTCAGGATGGAGGCATAGTGAATTGGTTAAATAGGAAGGTCAGGAAAGCAGAGTCAGCAGGGACTGGGAAAAAACTTAATGTGGGTAAGGCAGATGTTGAGATAAAGCGTCTGGACACAGGAGCTGGTAGCAAATCTGACATTAAGTAATTTTAAGTGAAGACTCCAAGGTACAGCAGCCTCAGCAATTCTGGTATGAACACACCGACATATTATGTGAGCTAGGAGTGGTAGTGGAAAAAGGAAAAAAGTTCTTTCTCAGGAGGCACACAGTATCATTCAGAGAAGTCCCTTCTTACACAGAAGGAGCTGTGCTGGTCTTCTAAAAGGAAGGGTTACCGGAAGCTAGCAAGCACTTTAGTTTTTAGAAAGTGGAGCCTAGGATGTTAGGAAGGATAATCATTCAGGGCTAAGGATAGACAATCTAGACTGAAGCCCAGACCGGTTCTCAGGATTGATTAGTGCAGAAGATAGTTTATTAAAGTAAAACAAAAGCTTTGTGGTTCCAGTTGGGCTACCACAGTTTACATCTCAAAGTCTAAAGTAATTCCATGCCCTACTCTTGACACATATCCTGCCCTTGTTGGGACTAGTTTAAAGTTGGGGTACCTAGCTCTGCATGTACAGCCTGAATTATAAGGACCCAGGAAAGGTATAAGGAGGACAAAATGAGGAAGGACCTCACGCAAACAATACAGGACTTGAAATATCGGCTGAAAAGGTATCTGAACGTGTCTGTGGCAAGAAGCAAGCTGCAACTTAGGACTTGTGTATCTTTACATCTTTATGTTATACTCTAATGAAAAAGTTTTAAATTTTCAGAATTAAAAAAAAAGAAGAAGAAGAAGAAGAAGCAGCAAGTTGCAGCTTAACTCCTGAAATGCTAAACTGAACCACTGCAGTATGTAGCATATATACTATGCTGTGGTAGTATTGAAAACAAAGGTATATGGCCCTTCTTCAGAGAGCTTAGACTTAAAGAAAGCAGGTGAGAAATATACTAGAAAACTATGTATAGAAAACATTATTTGAATTTTACCAAGAAATGGACTATAGAAATAATGCAAGCATGAGTTCACTTTACACTAGTGATCACTAAAACAGTATATTTTTTTAAGTGACATGCAAACCGGTTTGTGCAGCGTAAGTGAGGTTTTGATGCAGATAAGAACTAGAAATGACCTTAGAGATCATCTGGTACATCTTGGAAATTTGAAAAATAATTGAGACCCACTGCTTGCTGGTGGAAGAAATTTTGTACAGCTTTCCTGGATGACAGCTTGAGAATACATATCAAAAGCCTTTAAAATATGCATATCCTTTGACTCAGTAATTTTAGTTACAGGAATTAATCCTATGGAATAATTTAGCATATGCACAAAGATTTATATACAAGGATATTCATAACAGCACTGATCTTAAATTTTTAATATTTTTAACTTCTCATTTTACAGCAGAGAGATTGCAAAAATAGTAACGACCTTCTATATATCCTTCACCCAGCTTTCCTAAACACTAACATTTTATATAACCATAGTACTTACCAAAACCAGGAAATTAGTATTGACAGAGTACTGTTCATAAAGCTATATACCTTATTCAGATGTTACCAGTTCTCTCACTAATGTCGTTTTTCTGGTCTACAATACAATCCAGGACCCCACACTGCATCATTAGTAGTCAGTCAATTTCTCTTATTCTCTTGACACTCTGGCATAGTTCTTCAGTTTTACCTTTGTCTTCCATAACTTTGACACTTCTGAAGAGTGCTACCCTGTTATTTTGTATAGGGTCTCTCAGTTTGGGTTTGACTAAATTCAGGTTATAAATTTAGGCAAGAATACCACAGAAATTATATCATGCTCTTAGCATATCATATCAGGACACTTATAATACCAATATGCCTCATTTAGTGATGATGTTAATTTTGATCACTTGGCTAAGGTGGTGCCTCTCATATTTCTCCATAAATATCTTATGGGGAAATACTTTGAGATTATGGTCTTTCATCTTTTTTTTTTCTTTTTTGGTCTTGTCATACTTTTGCCGTCAATTTTGTCATCCATTGATTAATCAGTAATAATTATTCTGTGGGGGCACCTGGGTTACTCAGTAAGTTAAGCATCCAACTTTTGATTTCCTTATTTCAGCTTAGGTCATGATCTCAGGGTTGTGAGATTGAGCCCTGCATTAGGCTCCGCACTCAGCCTTAAGGCTGCTTAAGATTCTCTCTCCCTGTCCCTCTGCCCTTTCCCCGCTCACATGTGCATTCACTCTCTCTCTAAAAAAAAAAAAGGAAAGAAAGAAAGAAAAATAATTATTACTGGGGTGTTAGCCAAATAATGATTGTCTATTTTTAATTATTCCCTATATATTATAAATTAGAATTATATTATCAGGAAGAGCTTTCTCTTTTGCCCATTTATTTGTTTATTCATATACTTATTCATATCAATATGGACTTGTGGAATATTCATTTTATTCTATGATTACAATTCCGTGCTATCATTTTTAATTTTTTTGCTCACATTGTCCTAGATTTGACCATTGGAAGTGTCTTCAGGATGGCTCTTATACCCTTTTGACATATTGCCATCAAATTTGACTTCTTTCTATTCTGACACAAGATCCTCCAAGTTTTCCTGCCCCAAACATGGAATCAGGCATTTCTCAAAATTCTCATTCCTTTTATTGGCACTAGCTGTTTTCCTTGCTCCTGGCTTGTTTTTTTCTCCTAGGCTTCTTTGTAGATGGAATTAAGAAATACATGAAAATATGCAAGCATCTCTATTTCTATATCTACTTGTCTATATCTATTCTTATCTGTGTGTGTGTGTGTGTGTGTGTGTGTATTTTAAATTGAGTTCATCCTGATATTGCCCACTCCAATATAACACAACAGCATTTCCCCCCATGGTTAATTTTAACTTTTTAAATGGTATGTAGAAAGTTACCATGCTCTACAGATACCATGGTATTTATAAATCTATACTCAGTGAATTGTACCTCTCCCCAAACCCCTTCTCCATTCCCATTTCGCATTCTTTTATCTTTTATCCTTTTTCCACTTACCTCTTGGAAGGTAAGTGAATTCATTCATTTCTGATTTATCCTTCCTATATTTCATCTTATTTTTCCCCCAAACCATTTTATTGAAATATAATTCACATACCATATAGTTTACTCATTTAAAATGTATAATTCAGTTTTTTGGTATAGAGTTGCACAGAGTTGTGCAACTACACCACAGTCAATTTTAGAACATTTTTATCACCCTAAAAGAAACTCTGTCCTCGGTTTCTATTAATTCTGCCAGTCCTTTGCAACCAATAATCTGTCTCTGTGCATATGCCTATTCTGGAACTCCACAAAAATGGAATCTGTACAAGCTTCTTTCATTTGGTACAATGTCTTCAAGGTTCATCCATTTTATAGTGTGTATCAATGATTCATTCCTTTTTATTGCCATGTAATATTCCATTGCATGGCATAATAATTTCCTTATTATAACAAATTGCTACAAATTAGGTGACTTAAAAACATAAATTTATTCTCTCACAGTTCTAAAGGCTAAAAGTCTCTAGATATCAGCATTTAGAGTAATAAAGATATCACAGGACTTAGTTCCCTCTGAAGTCTATAGGAAAGAGTTCTTTGTATCTTCCTAGCTTCTGGTGGCTCTCAGCATTCAGTCCTTAGCCTTTCTTAGCAATCAATTGTTAGTATTCCTTGGCTTATAGCTGTATCTTTGTATGTCCTTGCCTCTTATTATAAGGATACTCTTAATTCATTATGTACACAATTATATCTACCTTATTTTTAAATAAGTTCATGTTCTGAGGTTCCAGGTAGACATGAATTTTAGGGGGACACTGTTCTACCCATTACATAAATTATACCTTATTCTCTTTATCCATCAACAGTTGATAGACATTTGATAGACATTTGATAGACAAATTCCAAAATTTGTTTATGCCCAAATGAACAGATACATGAATATTTTATTTCCTTTTTATTTGAAAGATGGCACTCTGTTGGTACTCTTTTGTACTTTGCTTTTTTTCACTTTGTAACATATCCAGGAAATTTCTCCATATAACTTCACAGAGATCTTGCTCATTCTAGTCTAAATATTCAACCATAGAGAATTCATCAACATATCCATATATGGGAAATGATTAGTCATAAAAGTGTTTTATTAACATGGGAAGATATACTTAATATATTTGTGCTTTTCTATAAATTTGTTTTAATGTATGATACATTTACAAAGCATGAAATTTTTCTTCTTAATCTTTGCCTCATCTATTCATTTATTTTCCCAGAGTCAACCAGTGCTTCTGTTGGAAGTCAATGATGCATATTTTTCCACACCTTGCTTTTGCAGTTAGTATATCTTGGAGATCATTCCATGTTTTTAGGCCTACATAATATTCTATTTCATTAATGCACTATTTATTTTACTAATCTTCCTATGTATATCTTGGTTATTTCTAACCTTTTGCTGTAACAAATAGAGCAGTACTATTTGTAATGACCAAAATAATTAGAAACAATACAAATGTCACTAAATAGTAAATGGATAAATAACTGATATATTAATACAGTGGAACATGTAATGAAAAGTGATTGAATGAATTACCACTACACTTAACATTATAAATGAATATAACAAACATAATGTTGCTCAAAATCAAACCTGAAAGAGTGAATCCTGACTTCCAACTTAGAGTAAAAATAGTTCCTTTTAGACCATTCTTTCTTCAAGGAAGCAATTATAATGCTGAACAAAATATTATAAAAGCAATGACCTGAGAACACTAGTAAATAATGAAAATTAGGCAGAAATTGAAGGAGAATCAATATTTGAAGCAAGGGAATGATCATACATTTCTTCTTTTCGTGGCTTTTATCTCTAAGGCAAGCCCAAGTTGGCATTAAGTGGCATGCCTAAAACTTGATAGAAAACATACAGTCTGACAGGTTAGAATTTGAGTCTAGCAAAGATTAACTATCTACTTTATGAAAGAAATAAATAAATAACCCTCTTCATGAAAACACAGTTGACTGGTCTCTACAACAGAGGTCAACCGACTTTTTCTTAAAGGGTTAAAGATTAAATATTTTAGACTTAGAGGCCAAGTGGTCTCTGTTACAACTACTCAACTATGCCATTATAATGCATAAGCATCTATAGACAGTACATGCACAAATGGGCATGACTATATTCCACTAAAACTTCATTCACAAGTCAGATAACTTGCCTGATTTGCACAAGTCAGATAACTGGCTGTAGTTTGCCAACCCCTATTCCACAACACGTCATTTACAATATTCAGGATACAATCTAAAATTATAAGACATACAAAGAAAAATGCACAACGAAGAACAAAAGAAAATAGTGGAACTAGTTATCTACCCAAAGAAAATGAAAACACTAATTCAAAAAACCATATGCAGTCCTTTGTTCATTGCAGCTTTGGCATTATTTTTTTTAAGATTTTTACTTATTTATTTGTCAGAGAGAGAGAGAGCGTGCACATGCACACAAGCAGGAGGAGTGGCAGGCAGAGGGAGAAGCAGGCTTCCGGCTGAGCAGGGAGCCCAATGCAGGACTCTATCCCAGGACCCCCAGATCATGACCTGAGCCAAGGACAGACACTTAACTGACTGAGCCATGCAGGCGCCCCAGTCTTGGCATTATTTACAATAGACAAGATACAGAGGCAGGCAGCCTATGTGTCCGTTGATAGACAAGTGAGATGTAGTACACACACACAAACACACATACACACAGTGGAATATTACACAGCCATAAAAAGGATGGGATTGTGTCATTTGTGACAACATGACCTGGTAGAGATTATGCTCTGTGAAATAAGTCAGACTGAGAAAGACAAATACTATATGATTTTACTCATGTAGAATCTAAAAAACAAAACAAATGAATGAATAACAAAAAAGCAGAATCAGAAAAAAAAAAAAAAGGAGGGACAGAATTAGACCTATAAATACAGAGAACAAACTAATGGTTGCCAAAAGGGAAGGGAGTAGAGGAATGGGCAAATGGGTGAAAGGGAGTCGAAGATACAGCCTTCCAGTTACAGAATGATTAAGTCACAGGAATAAAAGATGCAGCACAGAGAGTATACTCACTGATATTCTAATAGTGTTGTGTAATAGCAGATGGTAGCTATACTTGTGGGAAACTAGTATAATATTGTGTGTCAACTTTATGAAAATTTTAAAAGAGAAAACCTCAAAAGATTAAAAAAAAATCAGTAGAGACCAACTCAGAAATGACTTTAATGTTGGAGTTAGCACACAATTTAAAAATAATTATTTTAACTGTACTCTAAGATGTAAAAGGAAATTTGCTCATGTGAATGAGCAATTAGAAAATCTCAGCAGAGAAATAGAAACTTAAAAATGGAAATTCTAGAAATGAGAAGTACAGTCTCTGAAATAAAAAATTTAATAGGTGCTCTTTCAACAGTTCAGAGATGACAGGAGAGCCAGCAAGCTTGAAAATAGAGCTATAGAAAAAAAAAGGAGAAGAAGAAGAAAATAGAGCTATAGAGATAATGTGTGAAGAGCAAAGGTGTGAAAAACAAAGAAAAAACTGAAACAATAAAAGAGCTTCTGTAACCTGTGGGGCAATATCAGAGGGCTTAATGTGTGTATAAGTGGAGTCCCAGAAGGAAAAGAGAGGGAGAATGGAGCAGGAGAAATAGTTGATAAAATAAGGTCTGAAAGTTTTCCAATTCTGATCAGAGATGTGAACTTGTAGATTCAGGACATTCAGTGAGCCACAAACAGAATAAATACAAAGAAAACCAAAACTAGACATATTATAATCAAACTACCAAACCAAAAGATAAAAAGCTATTGGAATGCTAGAGCAAAATAGAACACTAATACGATGGGGAAATTATATGAACAATTATAGATTTCTTATCAGAAACAATGTTGGTCAAAAGAGCATGGAACAGGGGCGCCTGGGTGGCTCAGTGGGTTGGGCCGCTGCCTTCGGCTCGGGTCATGATCCCAGGGTCCTGGGATCGAGCCCCGCATCGGGCTCTCTGCTCGGCCGGGAGCCTGCTTCCTTCTCTCTCTCTCTGCCTGCCTCTCTGCCTGCTTGTGATCTCTCTCTGCCAAATAAATAAATAAAATCTTTTTAAAAAAAAAAAAAAAGAGCATGGAACAACATCTTTAAAGTGCTGAAAGTTGGGGTGTCTGGTTAGCTCAGTCAGTAGAGCATGCAATCCTTGATCACGGGGTTGTAAATTCAAGTTCCACATTCACCATGGAGATTACTTAAAAATAAAATCTTTAAAGCGCTGAAAGAAATCCACCAACTCAGAATTCTATACCCAACAAAATTTTTCAAGGAGGAAGGTAAAATAAAGGCCTTTTCATATAAACAAAAATTACATACCATGTGATTCTGTTTATATAAAGTCGGAATATATATATATATTTTTTGTATTTTATATTATATATATATATATATATATATATATATATATATATATATATAAAATAGAAGTCAGGATACCCTTGGAGGGAATTGGTTTTGCAAGAAGAGAGTATTTCAACATAAAAAAAATCACCCCACAAATTAGTAGCTTAAAAACAATAGCAGTTTTATTTTTTCACAATTCTGCAGTCAAGGCTAGACTCTGCTGGCAGCTCTTCTCTTGGCCTTTTTAGTGACCACTAGTGTGGTTGCATTTAGCTACATGTTGTCTGTATGCTGGATTCATTAGGGATGGGTAGAACCTTCTTTCTCTCCATTTAATCTGAGTCAGTACTTCAGGATCAGGCTTCCAATTTGTACACTTTTCTACATAGGTGTTATACCTCAATGAAAAGTCTGCTTTCAAAGTGGATACAAACAATAGAGAACCTATTTTTTAAAGAATAATCTAGCAAAAATAGACTGAAAGATGTTCCAGAAAATATAAGTATGTCTATATGACTAGTATAGGGTTTTTGTAAGGAAAATTAGTAGGTAATAAAGCAAAAAGAGAGAGGGAGAGAGAACTTGGGGTTGGATTGCACTGAGATTTTAAATGCTTGATTAAGGAGTTGGGTCTGATTTGAAAGGATGTGGGAAGTTATTAAAGGGCTTTGAGCAGAGAAACAATATCCAAAACAGCAGTTTAGGAGATAAAATTCCATGCTAGTATAAAAAATCACCTGAAAGAAGCAGAGGTTATCATCAGGCAGACCTCTTTGGAAGCAACAACTTGGACCTGCACCAATAGGGATTTGAATTAGAATGGTAAAAAGAATTTATTTAACCTGCATATAGGGATTAAGGGCCTACTGTATTCCAGGCACTGGTAGTGTACTTTAAATGTGGTGGTATCTACCCCCAGGGAATTCATAATATGTGAAATAGACATGTGTAAAGAAATAATCACAATTTTGTTGTAGTAAGAGCTATAGTAGATGAATGCTTAAAGTGTTAGAGACCTGAGAAGAAGGAACAATTAATTGCATGGAGGACTCTAAGAAGTGCTTTATACAAGATTTAACATTAGATGGGTGTTTGAGGCTTGACAAGTGAAAAAGACCCCTCCCCCCAAAA
Organism: Neogale vison; assembly: GCF_020171115.1. Classification (NCBI taxonomy): domain Eukaryota; kingdom Metazoa; phylum Chordata; class Mammalia; order Carnivora; family Mustelidae; genus Neogale; species Neogale vison. Next base: position 188,323,782 of record NC_058092.1, read on the forward strand.
ATATCAACACAAAAGAAACAATGGATGCCAAGGCAGAGGCAAAGAAGAGTCAGGCATCATGCACTGGAGGACATATTTCATATGCCTGCAATGCAAGCTAAGCATAGGTACAGGAAGCTAAAAAGATAAAGAAGGATCACATTACTAAAGGCAAAAAGACATCATGAAAGAAGTCTTAATAGGATTTAGTGACTATGTAAGGAAACAAAAGTGATCCGAAGATTTTGAATTTAAGTGACTGGAAAGATGATGATAATACAAAGAAATAGGAATTACAGTGTATAGATAGTTTTCATATGAGCGGTCATAAAATATCTAGGTCTTTTTTAAGTATGTGTGAAGAGGAACAGTAAATCAATGAATGTCGAATATCTAATACTCACGTAGGTTCTCACAGTCAACCAGCAACCTAGAATTGATTACTATGCCAGTTGACCACCGAAATAATTATAAACCATAAGAGGAAAGAAAAATTATCTGAAGAATATTTTTCTTACCACAGAGGAAAGAAATCTTGAAATACATGTAGGATAACTGAAGAAGAAACAGAATTGCTATGAATGTTCCAAAGGTTTGGTTTTAAATAATCAAATTAATTCCTCTTTCATTTGTTTTAAAATACTGTTGTTTCAAGAACCACCAATTATCAGCTAATGCTGGAAGTCTCTAATTATGTGTTAATATATGACAAGACTGGCAATCTCCACAGAAGACCAGCACTTAGCAGAATGCTTAAAGCTGCTATTGGTCCAATGAATCTGTAGCTCAGAAATTTTCATAGAAAGTAACCTCTGTTGTTCAAATTACATATCCATTTATGAAGAAAAACCCCACTGAGTATAGGCAGCATTACCTGAATCATTATAGAGTAATTGATTAAAAATTCAAATCAAACTTTGATACTGTGGATCCAGATGAATGGTTCTTGGGGCCTGGAGGGCAGAAGGAGGTGGGGGTTTACTAAGAAGCACAAAAAAATTTTTAGAAGTGATGGATATGTTCATTATCTTGGTTGTGGTGATAGTTGAATGGATGTATACATATTCAAACTTATCACATTGTACACTTCAAATATGCACCATCTATTGTATGTCGGTCATACCTCAATAAAACTTTTTTTAAAATTTTTTAAGATTTTATTCATTTATTTGACAGACAGAGATCACAGGCAGGCAGAGAGAGAGGAAGGGACAGCAGGGTCCCTGCTGAACAGAGAGTCTGACACGGGGCTCGATCCCAGGACCCTGGGATCATGACCTGAGCCGAAGGCAGAGGCTTTAACCCACTGAGCCACCCAGGTGCCCCAATAAAACTATTAATAAAAGAAATTAATTTAATTTTAGAATAGTCAGATACAATATTTTTTTAGTCGTGCACCATTATCCATACAAAAAAGTTAGCCATTTTTAAATACATATACACAACTTGAAGAATCCTAGGCTACCTAAGTTATAATGAGTATAGTGATTTTTAATTAGTCTTAAAATAATATACTTTATTAAACTGTACATTTGTGTATGTATGTTTGTGAATCTATGCTGATTCTGGTGATTATTTTTCTTGAGAGTCGGTATCTATGGAATGGATGTTAAATTGGCTTCTTTTTTTTTTTTTGAAATTTATCTATTTGAGAGAGAGCATAAGTGGGGCTGAGGGGCAGAGGGAGAGGGAGAAGCAGGCTCCCCATCAAGCAGGGAGCCTGATGCGGGACTCCATCCCAGGACCCCCGGATCATGACCTAAGCCAAGGTAGACACTTAACCAACTGAGCCATCCAGGCATCCCATTAAACTGAACTTTTAAGCAGCATTTAGAATACATCAATATCACATTAGTTTGAATATTTTTTTCTTGTGAGAGACGCAGAATGATCAGTGTTTCAGGTGCCCTGGATCATAATAAATACTTTTTTTTTCATAATAAATACTTTTAATAAAACTTTCTTCTAACCTTTGTACACTTTTGCTTTATGAATGAGCTTTCCTTTGAGAATCAGACTATTAATGGCTTTCTTTTTTTTTTTAAAGATTTTTATTTATTTATTTATTTGACAGATCACAAGTAGGCAGAGAGGCAGGCAGAGAGAGAGGAGGAAGCAGGCTCCCCGCTGAGCAGAGAGCCCGATATGGGACTGGATCCCAGGACCCTGAGATCATGACCTGAGCCGAAGGCAGAGGCTTTAACCCACTGAGCCACCCAGGCGCCCTTAATGGCTTTCTGATAATATCTTGGCTATGACTTAATAAAGAAGTTCAAATTGGGATATGTGACACAAGAGACTTTCAAAAGAATTTGCTGTATGATGCTTGGAGTGTGGTCAGATGTCAGTCAATATAATATTCCTAGAGTATAAATAGTGAAAGTATTTATACCCTTTTTTATAGTAACATGGAATTTAATCTAAATAACTAAAAATATGAGAGCAAATACAAATGAAAATATAGTTGTGTCATTTTCACATATAATAGTAAAAATTAAAAGAAACTTTAATATAATGGGTAAACTATGTTATTTATTGATACTACCACTAAAAATAATGCAGCAGTTTGAGACTACATGTATGTTAGATGAAAAAATAAACCAAAACAGTGGGTTCATTCATTTTGTGAAACTTCATTAACTCAAAACTTAAGAAGGACTTTTCTATAAGTATAAAAAAATCAGAATATAGAATTACCATTACCAGCAAAATAGCAAGAATGATTATGGTAGGCGGTAAGATGATAAATACTATGTGTTTTCCATAGCTTATTTTTATTTTATTTTTTTAATTATTAGTCATTTTTAAAAGAACATACTCCTTTTAATTAACAAATTTAGCTACCCTAAAGTAACATAGACAACTTAGTGGCTGAAGCTCTGGGGTTTCATTAGTACCGTGATGACTTAATTAACAAATCCTCTATGAACAAAACCTCTTTCCCAAGACTGGCCTTGGTGCAGCAGGCATGAGGGAAGGATCAATTTTCTTTGAGCTAGATTGGTGGCAGCAGGGACTAATGAGGCAGGGCGTTGAAAGTGGCTCTCTCTCAGATCTAACTCCTCGGGGGTTGGCTAGAACTGATGCTGAGGGCACTGCTGCACTCCCGGGACCCAAACAGCCTGGTTACCCAGGTGTTGAAAAAACGATTTCTGTGCCAAGACCATATGTGGCTTTTAAGAGACTCCGCAGGACTCTTGCTGTAGGCAGAGCTTTCCTGGTGTGGAAAGAGTAGGCTAGAAAATAGCAAAGAAGAAATCCCATGTGTTAGGGTGCTTCCATTTGTCTTCTGTGTGCTCACTGGGCTGCTTTTTCGATTCTCTGGCCTTCATTTTATTCAGCTGTAAAATGAAAGGACTGACTAGAAAATCTCAAATGTATCTTACAGTCCTAATGGACTATATATCTAGATCAGGAGTCTGAACTTTTCTGTAAAGGGCCAAACAGTAAATATCTTCAGCTTTGCAGTACTGACAATCTCAGTCACAATTGTCAACTCTGTTTTTGTAGCATGTTTACATGTATTGTTACATATGTAACTACATACTGCATGATATAGCAACAAATTGAACTGAATTGAATAACACTTAATAATTCTTTTACATATTGTTTACATATTGTTACATATGTAACAATACATGTAAACAAATGGGTGTAGATGTGTTCCAATAAAACTTTACTTAAAAAATAGGCACTAACCAGATTGGCCCCCAGGCCACCATTGGACAACCCCTGGTCTTGATATTAAAATAATGGAAATGTAATTAAAAGACTTCTTTGGGGGATGTAAATAAGGCTGTAAATCTTATTTCTGTGGCACCATTCTTCCCTTCATTTTCTTTTTAAGGATTAGTGAAATATAAAATGATATTTCATTATCAGGGTCTAACACCATGGGAAAAGGATAAAAATATCCTGTCACCAAACTGTTACATTAAATTCTCTGCAATTGAGGAACCCAGAGCTTTCTCAATTAAGGAAGAATAATGGTGTCTACAACACTTAATAATTCTTTTAAGTCTTCAAAATTCTTTGAGCCTAGTAGGACCAGAGTTCAATGCCTGTTAATTTTGTTTCTGATCAAATCAGCTAAATCATGCCTTTCATGATAATGTGAGCTTCAGATTGTGTGTGCGTGTGTGTGTGTGTGCGTGTGCATGCGTGTTTCAGAAAGAAGCGACTCCATGCTAGACCGACTTCAGATCTCCATCTGTCTTGGGTTGGGTTCATGTCTTGGTCTTAAGTTACCAGGATTCAAACATGGAAATCAGTCTGTCTTCACTTTGGAGAACTTTGTTAGTTCTCCCACCTCAGGCCTCGACTAATCTACTTTGTCTACTGCACTTATATCAGACTTTACTTCTGTTTGCTCTAACAACAAAGCAACCATGGGTTGGGATCATTAATCCAGGCCTATTATTACATGAAGGGATCAACACAGTGACACTTTATCTGCCTAGAGAAGTCTAAAATACTCTTATTTGCCAGCTTGCTTTCATCTCAGCACTGTTTGGGATCTTTACTTTTTAAGTTGCAGAGCATTAATTCTTTACTGGCCTACTCCTTACTAAACTCAGCTGTAAACCCAGCAGAACTGACATACTCTTGTCCATACAGCTTATCCACGTAAGCAGGTCTACCCTCTCAGCATGGTGACAGCAATAACCCTTATGTTAACGCAGCAGTTTTCCAAGTATGGACCCATTAGAGTCTCTGAGACTCCTTCAAGTTGTCTTGCCTATGAAGTCAAATCTATTTCACAATAATATTAAGATATTTGCCTTTTTTGACTCTCAATTTCAGTAGTGTTTTCCAGAGACTACATAATGTATGATATAGCAACAAATTGAATACTAAAACAGATATGAAAACCCAGCTGCCTTTTATTAAACCAGACATTAAAGAGATCAGCAAAAATGTAAATACCACTCTTTCACATTTTTTTGTTTGGAATATATTGTTTCTATATATATAGAAATATGTTGAAGTGTAATTGGTTTAGTAATAACATCTTTTTAAATTTCTAACACAGTAAATATTGATAAATATAACTCGCATAAACAAAAGCTATTTGAGGTTCTCAATTTTTAGGAGTGTAAAAAGAGTCCTAGAACTGAAAAATTTGAGAATACCTACTCTAATGTAACAGTCTTAGTTGCAATCCTCTGATCTCATGACTACCAATAACTTCCTCAACATAAGACCATGAATAAAATATCCACTGAAATTCTCCCACTCAGAGATAGCAAATGTTAACAATTTAGTGATTATCCTTCCAGACATCTTTTTACTGAGGGCTTTCATGCACAGATTACATAATTTTACATATATAGGATCATACTATACTTTTCCAAATATATCTCATAAGATACTTCCATTTAATTAATAAAGTTTCTGAATTCTTACAAAAACCTAAAGTCTTGAAAAGAGCATAGACATCATATCATATTCCCAAATCATTCAAGAATCCTCTTTAAAATACTCAGTACCGGGGTGCCTGGGTGGCTCAGTGGGTTGAGCCTCTGCCTTTAGCTCGGGTCGTGGTCTCAGGGTCCTGGGATTGAGCCCTGCATCAGGCTCTCTGCTCAGCAGGGAGCACGCTTCCCCCTCCCCCTTTGCCTGCCTCTCTGCCTACTTGTGATCTCTCGCTCTCTCTGTCAAATAAATAAATAAAATTTTTAAAATAAAATAAAATACTCAGTACCTAACAGATCTATTCATTTCAGTTTTATAAACCCCAAATTGTTAGAAAGTGTTTCCTTCTGTTGATCAGAATTTATTTTAACATTTCTGTCCATTTGTCCTAATTCCACTTTCAGAAACTATGTAGAATATATATTACCCATCTTGGCTGTGCTGCATTCTGGATATTTTCTTCTGATCTCTCTTCCAGTTCACTAATTCTTTTCTAAGCTGTGTCTGAGTTTCTGTTGAATTTATCCACTAAATTCTTATCTTCAGTTTCCATTTAAACCTATTCATTCTTAACTTCAATTTTTTATACTTTATAGTCCTCTGCTAAAGTTCAATAAGCATAGTTATTTCAAAGTTTCTCTTTGATAAATTCAATATCTGTAACTATTTGGGACTACTTTCTATTATATAATTTCTACTGGTTATACTGTCCTTCCTTGCCTCCTTACTTACTATTTATTTACTACTCATTTTTTGTTGTGAGCAAAACAGTATATTTGGAAAATAATTTGCAGAAATAATGTAAAGCATAGGATGATTCATGATTGCTTTTGGTAGTTGCAGAAACACTGGCACTCTAGAATCATCTTGATGTAAGTTTAAGAATTCACAATTGGAAACTAAGGTGTGGTTCATTGCCTATGCCTGTCTACCTCCTGTTCACCCTTAATCATAGGTGCAGCCCTCTCGGTTTCCTTGCATAAAGAGATTTTACAAAGTCCATTTCTCTTGACAGGGTCTAGATTCCAAATTCTGTCTTCCTAGCAGTACCAAACACCAGACTCCTCTCTGGGCCCTATCTTCTTTGAGATCCCATTGTATTAATTCTTCACTCTTTTATTAGGCCTTCAATGCCTTCAAGGACATTTTTAAAATACATTTTATTCAGATGTTCTAATTGTTCTTCTTGAGACAGTTAGTCTAAGTTATATAGTCTGCCATTATCAAAAGCCCCTAGGACCTACTTAAATTAATATTAATACTTCTCTAGCCTTCTGGGATACTTAGGAAACAGGATCAGGATGTCTTACCAGGACATCCTCATATACACATCTTACCTGTACCACATTCATCCCAGTACTCTTTAAGAGCACTTCTTGAGGGGTGCCTGGGTGGCTCAGTGGGTTAAGGCCTCTGCCTTCAGCTCAGGTCATGAACCCAGGGTCCTGGCATCGAGCCCCACATCGGGCTCTCTGCTCAGCGGGGAGCCTGCTTCCTCCTCTCTCTCAGCAGGCCTCTCTGCCTACTTGTGATCTCTGTCTGTCAAATAAATAAATAAATAAATCTTTTTTTAAAAAAAAAGAGCACTTCTTGAATGTTCGGTCTGATTTTATACTTGGTTCAGACAAAGGGAAGTCACTATTCAAATAAGTATTTACTCTGTAACCTTCATCTCATAATTTTTAATTCTGTTTGGATTAAAAGCCACAGTGCTGCCTTTTTTATATGTTTATTAACCACGTTAGGGTAAGGTAGTAGCCTAACAAATAACCCTCCAAATCTGAATGACTTTCAATAATAGGTATTTATTTTTCTGTTGCATCCTTGTTCTACACTGAGTTAGCTGAGGCACTGCTCCACGTTGTATTTATCCTAGGACCAAAACTGAGGCACAGCCCAGTCCAGAATATGCTAGTTGTATTAAAGGTGGAAAGATGAAAGAACTACATAGTAGTTACAGTTCTAGCATCACTTCCCCTTACATTTCATTAGCTGAAGCAAGTTACATGGCCAGGCCTGATATTGATCAGATAGGAAGTATAAATTTTATGGTTCTCCCACAGGGATAAGCCCAGTAAGGGGGGGGGGACAGTGAATACAATGTACATTGTCTCCATTCTCCTTTACAGGTTTATATATATATCCTAGTCTTATTTTAAAACTAGTGCTTAGAATGAAAGTCTTATTGTAATTTAGTATTTAAACCAACTGAAAACAAAACATCAGAACAAACTATTGTTTAAACCTTGAATTAAGCTAAAGAATTGGGTTTGTTTTAAAAACCACTCTAGGCCCTTTTTTAAAACATTAATTCTGTGTGTGCAGTTTCTTTCACCTGGTATTTCTCTAAATTCCTTTATCCCATCTCTTATCCAACCGGTCATATAGGAATTTGCTCTTTGGGCAGTTAAATCTTAAATATTGACCTCTAGGTATTATAGAGTGGCCCAGTTGTGTTTTCCATTTTATATTGTGTTTTAATGAGCACTCAATTTTCCATATTACCTTTACTAGGATTTTTAATCAATTTTGTTTGTTTTAACTCTAAATTACATTATTCTCATTTATTTGGAATTTTTCTCTCTTCTCCTAATTGTTTTAATTGCCTACCCATCAAAGGTACATTTCCTGTCTCCTACCCTTTCATTGATTATATATGCCCATAAATTGTAAACTCAGAGTTCTCCCTTAAAATTGTAGTACTTTTCTAGCTATTCTCCTAGTACTTGTTCAAAATGTTTTTGGAATATATTGAGATGTGCTTCAGTGTTTGAGGTTTTCTACTGTGTCATTTTCATGGATCAGAGCAATTCCTGCTATTCGTGTGTGAAGTGTTACATATAATAGGTTTTTTTCATGAGTAAATGCAATATTAAGCAACACTGAAGATTTTATTATTTATCTAAAATATAATATTTATTTAATGATGAGGTGGAAATATAGGTTCTGTGAAAGGGAAAGAGATATGCTCCAAATATAATTCCTATGTCAAAAAGCAGCAAGTGCTACCACTGTTTTGTGACCCCTGAATGTTGTCTGCTCTCTTTGTACTAAATCTAATAGTAATTGATCCCAAAGAAGATCACAAAATTCCCATTGTTGGCTTTAGAAGTGCATTGATGAGTATCTTGTTTGATGGGATAAAAACTTCAATAAGTGATGCCCCCACCTGAGTGGTTAATTTCAAAATATTGTTTGTCTAACATATTGTTGTCAATGACAACTGAACAAGAACTTTTAGGAGCAGTTGGCTGTCCAATAATAGCAAATTTCAAGGCTATGCAAATTGTGCCAGTTCAGCCCAGCTCTTTTCTCTATTATCATATCAATTGAGTCAGTTCATAGTAGACAAAGCAAGGTTATGGGAACCACCTAGAGCATCATGCACCATTTAACATCAATGCAGCATACATGAACATCTGCAACTTCAGTCTTATTAACAGAGGATAGAATAGAAGGCAATAAACAGCTTTCTTCATCATTTAATTGCAAAATAGTATTTCCTAATGTTTGCATTGTTTATCAACAGGAACTTCATCAATAATTGTATAATTATGGTTGCCTAGATTACAGTGCTCTCATGCATCTTGTCATTTTTTACAGAAGTCTAAATTTGAACACATGATTCAAGACTAATAATGTAAGTCCCTTGAAATGTGAATTGCATAATACAGATATTTTGTGTAGCGGGGGAATGGCAGTTTATGATTCCTCAGTCACTCTTGGGATTAAGTTAACACAGAGAAAAGAAAGAAAGGCAACGAAAAATGAGGAAGCCAGTAGTTACATTCAAACACAGACCCATTGAACCTGAGAGTAGGTTATATTCTTTAGAATTAATCACAAGTAATGAGATGTTTGCTTTAGGCCAGAATGGGGCCGAATTAAAACATGATTATTATGCTGAGGTCTTCCCCCTCAGCCTCTATATTTAAAGGGAGAAAATGGCAGAAAATTACAAATACAGCAAGAAAAAAGCTATGGTGGCCAAAGTTAGAAATTTCCAAATGGCAGAATAAAGGCTTAATGTACCTATTCAGCCATTATCTCTATTGCTTTTCTGAAGCCTGATAATGCCACTACCCCTAACTAGAAAAATGTCACATTTACCATAAGCAGCCAAGTGCATTCTTTAGACTGTGTGTAAGCAGAGTCCCTTTTTTGCACACAGTGCAAAATATCTCCAAGAAAAATGAAGGGAAATAATATCAGTGCAGTAAGTTATTGATATGATCAGTGGGAGTTGTCTCACAATTGACCAGGAATAGGAAAATATGAAAAACAGTGGGTATATTTAAAGCAAATAAAGCAAGGGGCTATTCTGAAAAACTTGTCTCATTTAAACAGGAAAATCTCATATTTTTATTTAAATTTATTTTATCTAAAACTGAGGCCTGTTCATGAAATTGCATTTGAAATATTTTAATTGGTGATTCAGATTCCTTTTCCTTATAAAAAATTAAAATATCTTAAATTGAGTGAGCCCCATTGGAACTAAGCTGTTTCTTCCCAAGTGATCAACATAGTCATTTCCTTTAAAAAAAAAAAAGTCTAGAATTAGAATATTTTCTCTACCTGATTAGTCTGTATTTATGCCTTTAATAATTCCATTCATTTTCTAGTGGGAAATTTTTCTTCCCCTCTCAGATTTTTTTTAAAGCTCACATAAAGAAGGGAAGAAAGCACTGCTATAGTAAAGTATCCAAAGAGTAAAGGGAGATAGAGTTTGGGGCCCCTTTTTTGTGGTTTTTGGGTATAAAGAACATAGCAGAAGCTTTTTTAACATGATCCTTAACCTGTCATTTCCTCTATCTGAGGGTTGCTAAGAACTGGTTTGTTAGAGGTAATAGTTTGACTTGTAATTACTTAGCATTGTGCTAAAAGACTCTTGAAGTAATTACAGCCTTTACTATAAACTTGAAAATTTTCTAGCTCCATGCAGAATGAAGGTGGAGATTTTATAAACCTACATATACATATTTATGCCTCTCACCTGAATACTTCAGAGAGCACATTTTTCTAGGCTGCGGCTTTGTAATATATGTCCGTGCAGTACCAATTCTGATACATGTACACCTTTCCTTTAAAGAACTTATACGCAGATATTTTTCAGGAAACCTTTTTAGGAGTTATTTATCAAAACAGCTATGATAATAACTTTGTCCTAATGAGTCCCAGTCTTTGTTTAGGGAATAATCGATAAACTACAAATTAATGTTCCATAATTCACATTACAGTGCACATGTAATTATTTTGAGATGAGGCAAACTCTATGCATTTAATTTATAGCTATAATTAATTAAACTCATTTGATACTAATTAGGTGAGCCTAAAAGGATCATAGGTTCATATATTTAATTACCAAAGTACAATCAGCAACTAGTTTTTGAAAATCTTCCCTATCTTGAGCTCAACACTGAGCTTTGGCCACACTACAATTTTATCTTCTAGGGCCTTCAACATATTAAAATGCATTATAAATAATGGAGAATCTACTTGGTGAATTCGCTTTTTTGATATTTTATTTGCAATTTAACATCTGAAAAAATGGGCTTAAGAATACACAAGTTCTATATCTGATAAAACTGTCAATCAGAAGTGAAGGAAAAAATTAAGACATTTCCAGTTAAACGAAAGCTAAAGGAGTTCAGTACTAGGAGTTCGGGTCTCACAGACCTGTTCTATGAGAAATACTGAAGGGAATCCTTCAGGCTGAAATGAATAGATGCTAGACAGTCACTCATAACCATAAGAAGAAAGAAGGAACTCTGCAAAGGTAAGTACATTGGTAAATGTAACAGCCAGTATTAATGTGGGATGCCTGCGTGGCTCAGTTGGTTAAGCATCTGCCTTCAGCTCAGGTCATGATCCCAAGGTCCTGGGACCCAGCCCCTCAGCAGGGAGCCTGCTTCTCCCTCTGCTGCTCTTCTCCTTGTGCTCTGTCTCTCTCAAATAAATAAATAAATTCTTCTTAAAAATAGCCAGTATTAATGTATTTTTGGTTTTTAACTCTTCTATTTCATACATGATTTAAAAGACAGATACATTGAATGATAATTTTATGTATATATTAATTGGCACACATGTATAAAGATGTCATTTATAACACCAACAGAAGCAGGGAAAGAGCTGTATAGGAAGAAAGGTTTTGTATGCTATTGAAGCTAAGTCGGTATCAATTCCAACTAGATTGTTATATATTTAGAATGTTAGTTGTAATCCCTATAGTATCCTCTAAGAAAATATCTAATGAATACAGAAGTTTTTTCTCCTTTGTTATAAAATACTGTATAAAAATTACAGGTGCCTGTGTAGCGCAGTTGGTTGACCATCCAGCTCTTAATTTTGGCTCAGGTCATGGGATTGAACCCTACATCACGCTCCACACTGAGCTTGGAACCTACTTAAATTCTCTCTCCTTCTCCCTCTGCCCCTTCCCACTTGTGCTCTCTCTTTCAAAAAAAAATAAAAAAGATTATAAAAATTAGTTTATTAGAAAATGTTCTTGATTGCTAGCTTAGAAGTCTTTTAAATTCTATTGGCACTCATCAATCACTGAGTATTTACTGCGTAGCTAAAATGATGGACTTTCTTCTAGTTTTCTTTGAAAAAAAAATTATTTATTTATTTGAGAGAGAGTGAGAGCAAGAGAGATCACAGAGGGAGAAAGAAAAGCAGGCTCCCCGCTGAGCAGGGAGCCCAACCTGAGATCATGACCTGAGCTCAAGACACATGCTTAAGGGACTGAGCTACCTTACAAGAGGTACCCCTCTTCTAGCTTTCAATAGTTGTCCCGTTTCTTCCCACTAAACCCATGAATGTATAATCAAGAAAGAAGAGTTATCCCATATCTAGAATGGCTTCCTAGTGTTGGAATATGCTAGATAGAATGTTCACATCTTCATATTTTCCAGCCACATATATGCTGTAAGGAACATGAAAGCTTGAGCACATGATTCCCTGAAGGGCTCAAAGTTGTATCTATCTCCATGTGTTTAAAACCAAGATACCTGGCTTTAAGGGAGTAGAAGCCACCTCTGTGGTCAACTATATGTTTCCTTCACTTTCAGAGTATTTAGGTACTGCCATCACTATCAGAAAATGTGGACCTTATCCTTAGACATTCAAATTCTAGACTTTCAGAATGAGCTAATCAGAATATGGAGTTTTTTCCCTTTCCTTACTGGCTAATACTATAGTAAAATAAAAAGTAATTGCTGATACTTCCATTATATATTACAGCTCACATAGAACATTTTCCTAAATATTTTCTACTAACATAACATAATAAAAAAATAAAATAAAATGAGGTATTAAAATAGATGAACAAATGGGCCACCTAGGTAACTCAGTTGGTTAAGCATGCTACTCTTGGTTTTGACTCAGGGTCATGAGATCAAGCCCTGCATTGGGCTCTACACTGGGTGTGGAACCTGCTTGAGATTCTCTCTCACCCTCTCCCTTTGCCCCTCACCTCTACTCATGCTTGCTTGCTCTCTCTCTCTCTGTTTTTCTCTCTCACTCCATCGCTACACCACTCAAAGAAAATAAAAAGGAAAAGAATGAACAAATGGATGTCTGACCTGTAAGGCTGTTGTTTCTTCTTCTTTTTTTTTTTTTTAAGATTTTATTTTTATTTATTTGACAGACAGAGATCACAAGTAGGCAGAGAGGCAGGCAGAGAAAGAGGAGGAAGCAGGCCCCCCGCCGAGTAGAGGGGCCGATGCTGGGCTCGATCCCAGGACCCTGGGATCATGACCCGAGCTGAAGGCAGAGGCTTTAACCTACTGTGCCACCCAGGTGCCCCTGTTGTTGCTTCTTTTACTTCTTTGGGGGTACAGGACTTTGTCTATTCAAAGAAGTAACTGGCACAGCACAAATTTCTTCTGTCCAGATGTAACCAACATTAAAACTTCACATACCACAAAATTAATGACACCAGCCTTACTGCACTAACTGCTATAGCTTGACCAATTTGTCTCTTGTCTCTGGGTCATCTGAGGAAGTATAAATAGTATTGTCTTTCTAAAAATAGGCCAAGTCTAACAGGTACCATTTACAGAGACTAAAGTATAAATAGCTATGTGATATAATAGCTAGGCAATGTGGTGTTGCTATATTGAATTGTCTGCCACCTTCTTCCAGTCTCAGAAACAAAGATACTGATTCTGGTATTGTTTGATGGAAGAACTGTTAGTAGTTCAACATAACTGGCAAAGTTATGACACCTAACAGCGTCTCTTCTCTCTAAGGGTGGGAATTATTTGGTGACTTAGGAAGATATTTAAAATGATACCTTGTGGAGGGAAATGGAAGCGCCAGCTAAGGATCATTAGTGGGACCAATTCTGAGAGGAATTGCTGTAATTGGCACAGTGTTTAGATGACAAACACCAGCCTGCTTTGACATGGGGTCTTTATCATTTTAATAAATAGGACTATGCCATTCTTCTTAAGCTCCTGATGGGCATGAGTATGATCCTTAAACTGTTCCTGCAACTGTTAAATATCTGAGGCTGCAAAAATACAACCAACCTTTAAAAGCATTGTAAAATATGGTACTTGAGAAGGGTTTTTTTTAAACAGGTAATTAACCATACGTTTACACATTTTAATCTACTTTTAAGTGCAAGAGAGATGGGCAAATGACTCAATAAAAAAAAGTATTCTGTTTAAATTGGGTAAAATGGTTGTTTACTGGTGTTTATCACTATACTGCAAGTAGTCAAGTTATCTGTGATTCCAATTTAGTGTAGTGGACGATAGTTCTTATAACTTTTATCCATGTTTGTCAGCGCATCCATTGAAATTGACCTCATACTTTGGGGAATGTTAACCTTATTGTACAGTATAGAGTATTTTAAAAACCTTTTTCTTGGGGCACCTGGGTGGCTCAGTCGTTGAGCGTCTGCTTTCAGCTCCGGCGACAATCCCAGGGTCCTGGGATCAAGCCTTGCATCTGGGTCCCTCGTCAGCGGGAAGTCTGCTTCTCTCTCTCCCACTTCCCTGCTTGTGTTCCCTGTCTCACTGTCTCTCTCTCTCTCTGTCTGTCAAATAAATAAATAAATATTTTTAAAAATTTTTTTCTTTCAGCATAAATCTATGACACTACCTTGAAGCATTATCATTCCTGCAAACCAGATTGCACTAAAATGTCAGTGATATTTCAGCATTGCTTTCTTGCTCTAAGATTTCTTCTAGTCTATGAAAAGAAAAAAGGAGGCACTGGTCCCGTCATATCTGATGCAACTTTTCCTTCATAAACTTCATAAACATTTGCCATTGCCACTGTCAACAATTCAGACAGAAATCTTACTAATAGGAAGTCCATGATTAGAAGTAGTGGCATAGATCGCTTTTTCTTTAATAAAAGAGAACAGCTTTGCATATGCATATCGTTTTGAAAATCTTCACTATTGTACCTGAAGGAAATACACGACATTAAGAAGGGGTACATTTAGAATATCAGTAATGTCCTGTATCCTCCTACTGCAGTGATTAGGACTAAACCACACACAAAAAATTTAAGAAAACGTTTGATGTTTGGTCACTCGTTTTTCATAACCATGGCCTTGGTCCAAATTATGTAACAAATGCTTATTCCTGCTCTAGTTTTAACAGCCTATGATTTATTTATAAGGAAGAATCGTATACATACAGATGTTGGTTGGACTTATATGGTATCTTCACGAGGTGAACCCTACCCTTGTCACTATGATCGATTTGATTACACTGGTTTGATGCAATCTAAAAGTTAACTCCAAGTCCCTGTATCAGAACCTTCTATCTTTAAACAGGATCTGAACCTAGGTTTATTGAATCATAAAAAGATACATAAAAGTGCCTTCATTCCTGAATTATGGAAAGCAACTTGCTTGAAGGTGCCAATCATATATTTTTATTATTTCTCCAGGATGTGTTTAGCACAGTTAGATCTGGAAAGATTTTTAGGACAAGTTACACAAGGTGGAATTTATTCACTATTGAAATAGCATATTACCCTCTGATTTTCAAGTACTTTTATGATTTCTTTTTTTTTTTAAGATTTTATTTATTTATTTGACAGAGAGAAATCACAAGTAGACGGAGAGGCAGGCAGAGAGAGAGAGAGGAAAGCAGGCTCCCCGCTGAGCAGAGAGCCCAATGCGGGACTCGATCCCAGGACCCTGAGATCATGACCCGAGCCGAAGGCAGCGGCTTAACCCACTGAGCCACCCAGGAGCCCCATGATTTCTTTTCATATAAGCATTTAGAATGCTAGATTAATCCTCATAACTCTAAAACACAGGATCATGGACAACTATAACCTTTAGTTTACTTGGTTTAATAAACTAACCTAGAGAAGTATGTTATAATTAGGTACCACTTATTCAAAAATCATTCAGAAAATACATCATGAGTTCATACTCTACTACATGAAAAAGAGACCAGTCTTTTTAAAAAATATATTTATTTTTAAAAATTTTTTTAATTAACATATAATGTATTATTTGCTTCAAGGGTACAGGTCTGTGAATCATCAGTCTTACACTGATGTGTAAGTGTCTATAACCCAGCCACCCTATCCCTTTCCCCAGCCCTCCAGCAACCCTCAGTTCGTTTCCTCAGATTAAGAGTCTCTTATGGTTTCTCTCCCTACCCCCCACAACCCCCACCCTGCCACTCAGATTCCTCATATCATAGAGATCTTATGATAATTTTCTTTCTCTGATTGACTTATCTCACTTAGCACAATACCCTTTATTTCCATCCATGCCATTGCAAATGGTAAGATTTTGTGTTTTTTTTTAAAGATTTTATTTATTTATTTGACAGATCATAGGTAGGCAGAGAAGCAGGCAGAGAGAGAGGAGGAAGCAGGCTCTCTGCTCAGCAGGGAGCCCGATGTGGGGCTCAATCCCAGGACCCTGGGATCATGACCTGAGCCGAAGGCAGAGGCTTAACCCACTGAGCCACCCAGGCGCCCCGATTTTGTGTTTTTTGATGACTGTGTAGTATTCCAGTGTGAGTGTGTTTGTGTGTATACCACACCTTCTTTGTCCATTCACCTATCGATGCACATCTGGACTCTTTCCATAGTTTGGCTATTGTGGACACTACTACTGCAAACATTGGGGTGCACATGCCCCTTCAGATCACTACATTTGTATCTTTGGGGTAAATACCCATTAGTGCAATTTCTGGGTCATAGGCTAGCTCTATTTCCAACTTCCTGAGGAACCTCCATACTGTTTTCCAGAGTGGCTGCACCAGCTTACATTCCCACCAACAGTGTAGGAGGGTTCCCCTTTCTCCAGATCCTCACCAACATCTGAAAAGAGACCAGTCTTAAGGAAATTAAAATCTAGTAGAAATAATCATTCAGCAATAACTGTCTTTGAGCACTTACTGCATCCTAGAACTATGATTAAGTCGTGATTCCTACCTACAAGGAGCTCATATTTTAGTAGAGAAAAATGATTGTAAATAAAGTAAAACTATAAATATGATAAGTCCTTTCTTAGAGATACGTGAAGGTTATAAATGATGGCATAAAAGAGGAAGCCATTAGCTCTGCTTATAAGCAAGACCTTGAGAAGTCAGAAACTGCATCCAAGAAGACAACCTAACTGAGATTTGGAATGAATAGTGAAAGATGATTTGAGTAATAAAGCAGGTATGTATGTACGTAGGTATTTTGAAAAGCGTGACATGTTTGAAAAATTATGAGCATGACAAAGAAACAGACACAGCTCAGGAAATGATGAAAGATAAGGTTTAAACAGTAGGCTAGATTCATGTCCTAGAGTTAAGACTTCACTAGAGACCATCAAAGAGTTTGTAACAGAATAGCATGATCATATTTTTACTCATGAAAAGTCAGTCTCTTCATTCAACAAATTGTGCACCTACAATGCACAAAGCATAGTTCTGGGTACTAAAGATCATCAGTCAAATTGCCTTTCTGTATGCCTTCTTACCTAAGTAGGCAAGGTTTGTGCCATGAATCCTAGTTGCTTCCCCTGGGCACAACTGATTGAATCAGGGCTAGGAATCTCAACAAGGTTAGACAGTCCATAGATGACCAGTGACATACGAGCTAAGCCACAGAGGAAGCCAGTTTTTATAGATATGAGAATGGAGCAAGTGCATAGAAAAAAACAGAGAGAGAACAGTTTGAATGAACTGCTTAATGTAAAGTTAAAGAGATATGCTTCATGTAGTGAACATATTAAAGGTATCATTTATCATTGTGTTTTGGCTGTAGTCACTTTTCTAATGTTTTTTTAAAGATTTATTTATTTACTTTAGAGAGAGAGAGCAGGCGCTTGTACATGAGTGGGAGTAGGGACAGAGAGAGAGAATCTTCACGCAGATGTCCAGGTGAGTATGGAACCCCATGCAGAGCTCCATCTCACAACCCATGAGGTCATGACCTGAGCTGAAACCAGAAGTCGAATGTTTAGCCAACTAAGCCACCCAGGCTCCACTTCAGTTACTTTTCTATGGAAAACTATTCTCATATTCAAAGCAAACACTCTTCTACTCTCTTACCTGTCTATATTCAGCACTGAAGATTTTAACTGACATTTACTTGAAAAATTTGTAGAAAATTCAAAGAAAACATGAACAAACTGGGAGGCTTTACTGCAAACAACGATAGTAGTGTTCCATATCAAAACCATGCCTTCAGTAGCAGCAATTTTCAAGTGTGATCTCAATCCCCTATACCCAAGAGTCTTATTCTAAAATTAATAATATTCTTGTCCATTTATTCATTAAATGCTAACTATGTGCCAACTTTTGCTCTAAATGTTCTCTATTTATTAACAGATTTAGCCTCACAGAAACGCTATGAGATAATTACTGTTGTTGTCCCTACTTGCACATGAGAAAATTGAGGCATAAAGAGTTTGATTTGGTTATGAGCTAGTAAATGGGAATTTACTAGTAATTGGGAATATGAACCCAAGCAGTCTGATATATTCTTAATACAGTATTATATTGCCTCTGTCCTCTGTGGAGTATTTATCTACTTAATTTGGTCAAATTTAGTTACCAGTACAAGGCTTAGAATGGGAATTTAAATGTCAGATAACTGCTGCATACTGCTTAATCAAAATCTTGGGGTTTTTTTCCATGATCACCCTTTTTTCAGAAAAAATGATAGCAACATTGCTCAAATGGTAACTTTGGAATCCCATCTTATTCTCTCATTTTTTTTAGGGGGAGGCCCGAAAATTCTTTGCCACAGGACCCTGAGCAGTTGACAACCTCTGTGAGCCTCAGTGTCTTCATTTATAAAGTTAGGTCAATACTACCTAACCCGTGGGATTGCAGTGAACGATACATGATAGGAAGCATATAAAGCACTTGGTGCACAGTAAGCATTTCAGTGTCACTTTGCTAGCTCAGAAACTACAGTTGCATCCCATTGTTTGATGTATTAAATCTAAACATTTGTCTTCCTTGAGATGGCTGGACCCCACCCATCTTGCATTATTTCTTTCCTTACCTTACATTTAAACTTGTGTCTTTCTTTGTGCCTCCTGGAATATATATACCTTTATTTCCTCTCCTCTTCACTATCCACATCTTCAAAACCTAGCTTAAGTTCAGTCTTCTCCATGAAACCATCTCCAGTCAATTAAACTCACATTGTTTCTTTCCTTCTTTGAACTCCTGTTGCAGTTATAATAAATATTACATTGTATGATATTCACAAATTCTTTCACATGTGCTAGATTTCTCTTTCTGTCTAGATTATAAATTATTTCAGAAGATAGATGATGTCGGGGCACCTGGGTGGCTCAGAGGGTTAAGCCTCTGCCTTCAGCTCAGGTCGTGATCTCAGGGTCTTGGGATCGAGCCCCACATCGGGCTCTCTGCTCAGCAGGGAGCCTGCTTCCTCCTCCTCTCTCTCTGCCTGCCTCTCTGCCTACTTGTTATCTCTATCAAATAAATAAATAAAAAATAAAAAAAAAGAAGATAGATGATGTCTTGCTATTTCTCCCATATCTCCCCCAAAGGATCTAGCAGAGTATAAGGAGCGCATGGCAAGTGCTTACAAATAAGTGTTACCTGATTGAAGAAAATAAGCTCCTAAGAACACTTTATAAAATTATGTACCAGTGTATACCAACATGTATTACATTTACACCTACAAACACATAAATGGGATGGGGGGACATAGCCTCTCTCTATAAGAGATCCCAAGAAGCAAAATCTTTGTGTTGTGATACACAGAAATGGAGAAAAGTGTTAAACCGTATTGAAGAATTTAAAAAACTTGTATAGTACTTTATATTTGAAAGGGTGCTTTCATAATGTTAATACTTAATCCATGTAAGAGCCACAGGAAATAGCTAGAATGAGTATTATCATTTTCCTTTTTTAAAAAATTTATTTATTTGAGAGAGTGAGCGAGTACACGTGTATGCAAGTAGGGGGAGGGGTAGAGGTAGAAAGAGAATCTTAAGCAGACTCCTGGTTGAGCACAGAGCCCAACATGGGGCTCAATCTCATGACCCTGAGATCATGACCTGAGCTGAAATCAAGAGTCCCAAGCTTAACCAACTAAGCCACCCATGCATTCCTCTCATCTTCTAAGTATAGTTAAACTTGGGTAGGTTGCGTAGTTACTTGTGCAAGGTCTTAAAAAGTAGCATCATTGACTCTACTCCAAACCCCCCACCATTCTGTCCCTGCCAGATAATCTTTTTAAATCAAATATAGGATCATGTCACTCACCTGCTTAAAACCTTACCATGGTGGGTGCCTGTGGCATAGTTAAGTGTCAGCTCTTGATTTCAGTTCAGGTCGTGATCTCAGGATCACAATCTCAGGATCCTAATATCCAGCCCCAGATCAGGCTCTGCATTCAGCAGAATATACTTGAGACTTTTTCACTCTCTCCCTCTGCCCCTTACCTTCCACCCCATTGCGCACCCACATGCATGCTCCCTCTCTCTAAAATAAATAAATAAATCTTTTTAAAAAATTAAAACCATTCAGTGGTTTCCCATTTTACATAGAATGAAATTCTTCCAACCCCCTCCCCACATAACACATGCACACACACACTCTTGATCTCCCCACACTCACTACACTTTAGTTAGAGTGGCCTTCTTAACCCTGAACAGGCTTAACTTCACTATGCTTGTTGCCAGCCCAGAGCCTTTGCTCTTGTGTATTCTGCACCTGGATCTTCACATGGCTGGCTCCTTGCTACTGAAGTCTCAATTTAGACATCACCTCCTCAGCAAAGAAGTAACCCATCGAAATGAATTCACCTCCTCAGTCATACTTAATCAAATCATCCTGTTTTGTTTTTCTTGTGACATTTATTATTATCTCCAATTATCTTGTTCATTTTTGTTGTTGTTGTTACTTGTATACTGTCTATGCTCACGAGAATGTAGGTCCCATGAGAGCAAGGTTTTTGTCTGTCCTATTCACATCTATATTCCCAGTCTCTGAGTGCCTGACACATGATAAGCTCTTAATAAGCATTTGTTGAATAAAGTAGCTGAATCAAAACCAGACTAAAACCGTGGGTCTTTTGAGTCCTAATCCAGTGTTCTTCTAACCATTCTATTTATCCTGCCTTTCATGAAAGCACTTACACCTTTGGAGCTACAATAGGAATTGATGTTCAGAATAATGACATTAACATGTGCTGTACGTTTCTCTATTATCAAAGAAAAATTTCATTCAGTTCAATAAACTAAACTAATTAAAGCAGGGATGTCATGGTATGTTATTATATTAATACATTTAGAAAGATTTCTAACTAAAAAGACTTTCTGCTTTTTCTTTAGTTAACCAGAAAATTAAATTAACCCAGAGCTCTTCATTCCCCAAAAGTCCTTGTTAATTAGGATTGTTCTATAAATCTCTATTATTAGTAAAATTTGTCATCTGTTTCATTACCCTGTTTATTAGGGCAGTCTGAACAGGGTGTCTTTGCTCATATCCTGGTATGTGTATCCTAATGAAAAGAAAAGCATTTCCTGGATCCTCACGTTTTTCCTATTCTTTGACACAGGAATATTTCATGCTCTTTGTATAATAGTTTGGTTTTCTTCTGTCAGGTCCCTATAAAATTAGGAATGAAATAATTGACTTGGTTTTTAAGTAAAATAATTAAATTTAAGGTCTACTTAAAAACATTAGTGCTTTGGAATGTTTTGTGTAATAACAGAAGACTGAAAACAACAGCCTAGAAGTCCATCAATAAAGGACTGCTTAAATAAATTACAGTATATCCATACAGTGGACTATTATGCAGCAATAAAAATGCAGACATTCCCTGCTTACCAACACAGAAAGATTTCCAAGTGAAAAAACATGGTCCAGAGCAGCCTGCATGGAAAGATACCTTTTTGTTTAAGAATTTAAAAAGGTGGAGCGCCTGGGTAGCTCAGTCAGTTAAGTCTCGACTCTTGGTTTGACTGATGGTTTCGGCTCTGGTCATGATCTTGCAGTTGTGGCATTGAACCCCACATCCAGCTCTGCACTTAGCACAGAGTCTACTTCAGATTCTCTCTCTGTCTCCCACTCACTCACTCTCTCTCTCTAATAAATAAATCTTTTGAAAAAAGAAAAAGAAAAAAGAAAAGTGTGTTTACTTTTGTATATGCAAGAGAAATCCTAGAAGGATATACAGAAAAGCGGTAACAGTGATAATCAGGTTAGAAAGCAGTAGGATTAGAAACTGGTTGAATAGGAGATAAGAAGTGAGAAAGACTTTTTTTATAGGATACTTTTTAATAAATTTGTATTTTTTAGCTATATGTATGCATTACCTATTCAAAAGGTTAAATTAAAAACAAACACAACTAAAATAATATGTGATTCTGGACTGGATCGTGTAGTGGGTGGAAAAAAACTGTAAAAGATACTAGAACAATTAATAAAATTGGAATATTGGCTGCCTGGGTGGCTCAGTTGGTTAAGCAACTGCCTTCCGGCTCAGGTCATGATCCCAGAGTCCCGGGATCGAGTCCCACATCAGGCTCCCAGCTCCATGGGGAGTCTGCTTCTCCCTCTGACCTTCTCCCCTCTCATTCTCTTTCTCACTCTCTCTTCTCAAATAAATAAATAAAATCCTTAAAAATAAATAAATAAAATAAAATTGGAATATGGAATATAGATTAGATAAAATAATAATATTAAGTTTTTATTTTTTTATTAAATTTTTTTATTTTTTATACACATGTATTTTTATCCCCAGGGCTACAGGTCTGTGAATCGCCAGGTTTACACACTT
Organism: Neogale vison; assembly: GCF_020171115.1. Lineage (NCBI taxonomy): Eukaryota > Metazoa > Chordata > Mammalia > Carnivora > Mustelidae > Neogale > Neogale vison. The sequence goes on from NC_058092.1 coordinate 188,346,426, forward strand.
CACAGCACTCACCAAAGCACCTACCCTCCCCAATGTCCATAACCCCACCCCCCTTCTCCCAACCCCCCTCCCTCCAGCAACCCTCAGTTTGTTTTGTGAGATTGAGTCACTTATGGTTTGTCTCCCTCCCAATCCCATCTTGTTTCATTGATTCTTCTCCTACCCACTTAAGCCCCCATGTAGCATCACCACTTCCTCATATCAGGGAGATCATATGATAGTTGTCTTTCTCCACTTGACTTATTTCGCTAAGCATGATACGCTCTAGTTCCATCCATGTTGTCGCAAATGGCAAGATTTCGTTTCTTTTGATGGCTGCATAGTATTCCATTGTGTATATATACCACATCTTCTTTAGCCATTCATCTGTTGATGGACATCTAGGTTCTTTCCATAGTTTGGCTATTGTGGACATTGCTGCTATAAACATTCGGGTGCACGTGCCCCTTTGGATCACTACGTTTGTATCTTTAGGGTAAATACCCAGTAGTGCAATTGCTGGGTCATAGGGCAGTTCTATTTTCAACATTTTGAGGAACCTCCATGCTGTTTTCCAGAGTGGTTGCACCAGCTTGCATTCCCACCAACAGCGTAGGAGGGTTCCCCTTTCTCCGCATCCTCGCCAGCATCTGTCATTTCCTGACTTATTGATTTTAGCCATTCTGACTGGTGTGAATATTAAGTTTTTAAATTTATCAACTGTATCATGGTTACCTAAAAGATGATCCTTTTTCTTAGAAATATACACTGAATTATTAAGAAGTAAAGGGAATGATATAACCAACTTAACGCTCATATGGCCTGAAAGAATAAATAATAATATGCACATATATATGGAAGGATTGATGTAAAAAATTTTGGCAAAATGTTAAAAACTGGTAAATCCAGATAAATGTTAAATGGGAGTTCTCTGTATTTTTCATCAAACTTTCCTGTTAGTTTAAAATTAATTCCAAATAAAGGGTTAAAAAAAAAAAACAAGCAAACAAAAACATTAACACTCTGGAAAATACTTCATTATAAGAAATGGCCAAAGTAGAGAAGCCTCTTTTAACAATCTCAAGAGTTCTGTTTCTTACCTAGTCATACTTCTCGCTTTGTGGTGAAGATTTTGCCATCACTTTTCTGTCTTTTCCAAGCCTAGTGATGCTCAATCAGAGGCAGGGGCAGACATGGTGACTACAGTCTATCTTGAGGTTGAAAATACCTCATCCTGCTATCCATCTTTCCTACACTTTAGAGGTGATGTCAAAAAAAAAAAGTAGTGACAAAACATGGCATTTTAACATATTTTGAACAAAGTTTTCTCAGGATATTAATTATCATGGGGTTATAGGTATACAGTGCTAAAATACATAGTTAATTTAGTAGTGGTAAGGCTACAGAAGCATTTAATCTGGTTGTTTGGCATTGAGTGACTGAATTTTTTTTACCATTTTTTCAGTTAGATATTGTACGGACTTGATGTTTTTCCATAATTGACATAACATTACACACATGTGAGGATGTTTGACTCTACACAGACTGCCCTTCTAAGTTAGGTAGTGAAACTTACATCATAGTAAAGTGAAAAGTAAGTTATTAAGTAAGCTAAATTTCATTGTTCTTGATGAAGGTGCCCTGCGGATCTTATCTAATCAACGATACCAAGCAACTCTGGTATCAACGGAATTGTTCTTTTTTATCTCCTGTCTGCTTAAGGAAGCTCGTGATTTTGTGGTTTTATAGAAAACTGGAAAATATGAATAATAAGTATTACCAATCCTTTCTCTTCTCACTTAACAAAAAGTTTGGAAAGATTTGAGAAATAATGGTTCTGACTTACCTTTTTTTTGTTGTTTTAAGATATAAAAAATCACTTAGGGTTCCTGGCTGCTCAGTCAGTACAGCCTGCGACTTGTCCTCTAGGTTGTGACTACAACCCCACATTGAGTGTAACGATTACTTAAAAATAAAATCTTTAACAATGAATGAAGGGCACCTGGGTGGCTTAGTAGGTTAAAGCCTCTGCCTTCAGCTAGGTCATGATCCCATTGTCCTGGGTTTAAGCCCCACATCAGGCTCTCTGCTCAGCGGGGAGCCTGCTTCCCTCTTTCCCTCTGCCTGCCTCTCTGCCTACTTGTGTTCTTTGTCTGTCAAATAAATAAATAAAATCTTTAAAAAAAAAAAAAAACTTGAACAACAAAAAAAGATCATAAGGTCTAAAAAAAGTCACTAATTCTTTTTATTAGTAATTCCATATAGTATTAGTAATATTCCCCACATTATACACTTCACTTTTCAAAAACTTTTTATCTGAGTATCATTGACACACAGTGTTACATTAGTTTCAGGTGTACAACAGAGTGATTCCACAGCTCTGTATTGTGCTACACTCACCACAAATGTAACTGCCATCTGTCACCATACAACACTATTCCAGTACCATGAACTATATTCATAATTGCCAAGATATGAAAGCAACCCAAGGGTCCACTTACAGATGAATGGATAAAGACATAGTGTGTGTGTGTGTACTGGAATATTATGGAACCATAAAAAGAATGAGATTTTGGCTATTTGCAACACCATAGATGGACCTAGAGGGTATTGTGCTAAGTGAAAGAAGTCAGAGAAAGAGAAATACCATATGATTTCACTTATATGTGGAATCTGAAAACAAAACAAATGAATAAAAAAACAAAAAGCGGAACCAGACTTACAAATACAGAGAACAAACTGATGGTTGCCAGAGGGGAAGTGAGATAGGGGGATTAGCAAAATGGGTGAAAGGGAATAGGACATATAGACTTTCAGTTATGGAATGAATAAATCACCAGAATAAAAGGCTCTAACTTATCTTAAACTCTTATTTAGAAGCATTTGATCAGAATGTCATTTTTCTACAACTAATAAAGCTATTTTTGCTACTTCTTCCCACAGCTACTCCAGGCCCATTTCACACCTAAGAAAATGAGGTCCAAGTGAGTGTTCTGGGCCTCAATGGCTGAATAAGATTCATGCCTATGAGTGTATCTTCAGATTTAGTGAGGTATTTCATCTGTTCATACAAAAAAATTGTCTAGAAGGCTGTGGGATAGGTTATGCTAGTGAAATTAGTTGTGTGGGTTTGTGTGTGGGTTGTTTTTTTTTTCTAAGATTTACTTATTTATTTGAGTGAGAGAGAACATGGGGGAGGGGAGGAGAGAAAGAATCTCAAACAGACTCCATGCTGAGAGTGGAGACAGACAATGTGGGGCTGGATCTCACAACCCAAGATCATGACCTGAACCGAAATCAGGAGTCAGATGCTTAACCAGCTGAGCCACCCAGGTGCCCCATGTGGGGGGTTTTAAATAGCTCTATAAATTAGGGGCGCCTGGGTGGCTCAGTGGGTTAAGCTTCTGCCTTAGGCTCAGGTCATGGTCTCAGGGTCCTGGGATCGAGTCCTACACTGGGCTCTGTGCTCAGCAGGGAGCCTGCTTCTTCCTCTCTCTCTGCCTGCCTCTCTGTCTACTTGTGATCTTTGTCTGTCAAATAAATAAATAAAATCTTTTAAATAAATAAATAAATAGCTCTATAAATTGACTTAGTCATTTCATTTCAAAAAAATCAGAAGTTCCAGGGCGCCTGGGTGGCTCAGTGGGTTAAGCCTCTGCCTTCGGCTCAGGTCATGATCATAGGGTCCTAGGATCCAGCCCCTCATTGTGTTCTCTGCTCAGTGGGGAGCCTGCCTCCCCCCTCTCTCTCTCTGCCTGCCTCTCTGCCTCCTTGTGATCTATGTCAAATAAATGAATAAAGTCTTAAAAAAAAAAAGTTCCAGCAATGTAACTGAACTTAAATATTACTAAATATTATTTAATCCTTCAATAATTTAGAACACATTTCAGGATCTTGCAAACTTTCAGGGTCATTATTTTGAAAGGAGCTCTCATAATATAACTCTAGATATAGAAGATAATAGAGACTGGACTGTATGCATACCAATTCATGACAGCTCTCATATAGTCTTTTTTTTATTTATTTTTTATTTTCCGCATAACAGTATTCATTATTTTTGCACCACACCCAGTGCTCCATGCAATCTGTGCCCTCTATGATACCCACCACCTGGTACCCCATCCTCCCACCCCCCACCCCTTCAAGACCCTCAGGTTGTTTTTCAGAGTCCATAGTCTCTCATGGTTCACCTCCCCTTCCAATTTCCCCCAACTCCCTTCTCCTCTCCATCTCCCCTTGTCCTCCATGCTATTTGTTATGCTCCACAAATAAGTGAAACCAACGATAATTGACTCTCTCTGCTTGACTTATTTCACTCAGCATAATCTCTTCCAGTCCCGTCCATGTTGCTACAAAAGTATAGTCTTGAAATTCTTATATATTTATTTGCATTAATAAATTGGAAAGATGTCCACAATAGCCAAACTCTGGAAGGAGCACTGAGATGCCCTTCAACAGATATATGGGTAAAGATGATGTAGTTCATGTATACAATTGGAATATTACTCAGCCATCAGAAGGGATGATTATGCACAATTTACATCAACATGGATGGAACTGGAAGGGATTATGCTGAGTGAAATAACTCAAGCAGAGAAAGACAATTATCATAAGGTTTCACCCATATATGGAACATAAGGAATAGCATGGAGGACCATGGGGGTAGGAGGAAAACTGAATGGGAAGAAATCAGAGAGGGAGATAAACCATGAGAGACTCTGGACTTTGGGAACCAAACTGAGGGTTACAGAGGGAGGGGGTGGAGGAGAGGGTGACCCAGCAATGGGTATTAAGGAGGGCACATGTAATGATGAGCACTGGGTATTATACACAACTAATTAATCATTGAACACTACATCAAAAACTAATGATGTTGGCTAGTTGAACATTAAAAAAAAAGTAGAAAAGATGAAAAATAATTCTTTATATTACAAGAAATTGAACTTTTATGTCACCTAAGGATAAAACACCCCAAGAATATACTCGTATATCCAGAAAACTGCATTCATTTAGAATTTGCAGTAGTTTAGACCAAGAAGTGATGATTCTCAAGAACAAAGTTCAAACTAATCTCTTCCATTTTGAATTAGGTTCTATTCATGAATAAAGATTTACCCCACAAAAAATCCATGATTTTTTTGAACAAAGAACTCAAGGAATTATATCTAATTATGGCTTACTTACCATTTGTATGTAATTATTTTTCAAATCTATAATCCAGTAATTAATCCTAAAATTAACACTTACGTTACCTAAAGTGTTTTATAGACATATTTTATTATTACATAATGTAACCCTATTATAAATGGTAAATAGCGTCATTAACTTAGCTCATTTTACTTATTTAGTGGCTGTTTGTTCTGACTTTATAGTTGTTAATTCTCTTTATAGTATGACTTGTATTTGGAAGTAATAAAATCAGATTTCTTTATAAATATTTATGATATAGTCCTTTTTCCTAAATCAGACGGTAGCCCTTTTTTAATTACTTCTAGTAAAGTCTGGTTACTTTTTTTTTTTTTCCTGTGTAGCAGTGTGTACTGCATACTCCCTAGAAAATTTAATCCTGGATATTTATGCCTTAACTTCCAATTAATCAAAATCCTGCTAACTACCATGTAGGTCCTGGTGTTACAAAGTGTGGAAAGTTTGTTACTTAAGAAGTTTATTAATTTTTTTTAAGATTATTTATTTATTTATTTATTTGACAGAGATCACAAGTAGGCAGAGAGGCAGGCAGAGAGAGAGGGTGAAGCAGGCTCCCTGCTGAGAAGAGAACACGATGAGAGGCTGGATCCCAGGACCCTGAGATCATGACCTGAGCTGAAGGCAGAGGCTTTAACTTACCACTGAGCCACCCAGGTGCCCCACTTAAGGAGTTTAAATAGATGTTTCTGATATGAAGTCTTCTTAGCATCTACAGTCATATAGTCAAAAGGGATCACTAAGTGAAGAATCCTCTTCTTGAATGTGAATCTTTCCAGTAGGATTTTTTTTTCATTATCATATCTATGCTTATCTCTGTTGAAAATATCCATTAGTACCAGGTAACAAAGGACAGAATATGCTCTTTGAGATTGTTAGGTTCTTTATTAAGACCCTACAGTGCTCAGTATCTCCTTTTCCCTCTCTCTCGATCTTAGGTGAGACTGAAGTTTACAAGTTTTGGCCACATCTGTCCCCATGATGGATACAAATTTGTGATTTCAGAAGTTCCAGCCACCAATAAAAAGCACTGTCCAATCTTTTGCAGATGGCCAGATTTCATCACAGATAACTCCATTCCACTGTCATGTGCCAAGCTTAAAGGACTGTATTAGGCTACTTTATAGTCAAAACAACCACCCTGGTCCAGACTGCTATAAGACAAGAACCCATTGCACTGTCCCTTTTGTTGTAAATGGCTTTCCCTCTTGCTAGTTGACAGATAGTGTAAAGGAAATAGTGACTCCTTTGTAAAAAGTAACTGGATTCAGTTTTTTGTAATAGCCAAGTAAAATCAGTAATTCTTAACATTGGCATAAAGAATTATAACAGAATAGTAGTTATGTTTTTATTTTGCCATTGTGATTTTCTGTAGAGAAACACCCAAGACTTGTTATTTATATATTTTAAATTTACAGCTTTTTAACTGTATCCAAGATTTCACTGCCAAGAATGCAGTCAGGCTGGAAGCTTTATTAGAGATCCTGTTCTTACAAACACTTTCTTTGCCTCATAGTTTCTTTTCAAGTATTTATACTGTCCAAAAATGTACTGCTGTGGTTTACAGTCATTCCCACAATATGTGATCCCCACAATATGTGATCTATCTAGGTATAAACTCTAACAAAACACATACAGTGTCTGTGTGCTGAAAATTACCCCAAAAAAGCATTGTTTACAGATGACTTTGTACCCTAATTCCTAAGTACTCATGTACAGAGTATGGAACTCATGCTGTTTCTCTCTTTGAATGATGAATGATGAAGGAGCTTCAGACTTTACTAGGTGAGTTTCTGTATTGAGTGTTACAAAGACACGTCAGTCTGCCTTTCTTTGGCTCTACTTGCAGAAAGTGAAGTCACCGCTTTTGCTGTCTTGGATCAAGACCAGAAAGAAATTGTTGATACCAATGGAGCTGGAGATGCATTTGTGGGAGGTAAGGATTCATTTATTTCATACTTATAAGTTAAACATTTCCTTTAACCCTTGCCTCTACTACATAGCCAAGATTTATGAATTTAATAATTTCATCTTTTAAATAATTAACTCCTAATGTTGTTTTCATATGCTGCTATTGCTGTATTATGAAGATATTTTACTATAGGAAAAATACTTATTTTGGGCTCAAAGATAATTTGCAGTTGTGCTGTACCCCAGTCATTTTCACAAGTTTAGTTGTGTCTAGGAGGATATTGCATAAACAAGCTGTATCAAGTACAGTATATAGTATATTCTTGGGCCTTCAGGCTTAAATGTGGACACATTGTTGTTCTTTAAAAGAAGTTGTGGTGAATATTAACTAAGGATGATGTCTTCAGATTGTATCATTTGATTAAAACATCTGTTTCTAATGCAATAATTAAGTGTACATAAATGTACTAGGAAGGGTTAAATTTTTTTCTGGTCCAGGGTTAGTTAAAATGGCACAATTTGTAAGAACTAAGTCATTTTTAGAACAAGTATTCTAAGATGAAGACAGTTGGAAGATTCTTGGCTTGATGAATCAGATTGATCTAAAATCTGGTTCAAAAGTTCTTTTGATATGTCTAAACCACTTCTAGTTAAGTGTAGTTAAGCTAGATAGTGGTCCCTAAAAAGCTTTAGATTCCCGAATGATAATCCAGAAGAGTCCCTCTTGATCTCTCTTTATTTCTTACAACATTGAGTTGAACAAGGAACAAAGGCAAATAGAATTGACTATTGATTATCCTTCTTTCCTTGGAAGATAATTTGAGCCATGGGAAATTTAAATTATCTGATAGTTTTAACATAGTATTGTTTCAAATATAGATACTCATTTGTCTTAAGGATCTTTTTCACCAACAGAACTTTCTCATATTTCCTTCTTTGAAACTTCATGCCTACTCTTCAATGAGCTGTTAACCAGTAGACTCATCGCATGCCTCATGCCCCAGTCTTTGGAAAGAGTACATACCACAGATAACATTCTACTTTACTGTCATGCTTGTATCTTTTGTGTCTTTGTTCTAAAAGGCCTCCTCATCTATTAGAATGTTTTCTAGCTATTTTTCCTAAGCTGTATTTCTTCAGACCTATAAATCCATGTAGGCTAAAAATATCTTATCCAGAATTGGACTAAATTCTGTAATACATTAAGGAAACACTATGGATTTCTTTTTTTTTCCCCCTCCCAGCCCCTACACTATGGATTTCTTGTATAAAATTGATTAAATCAGGAATCTTGGTACCTAACCTTTAAACTTACCACTTGTGTGTGCATTATTTAAGTACTTCAAATATTTAAAACAGTAAATATTCTGGTTTGTTTTTTTTTTTTTAATGTTTAGTAGGGTACATTGTGAAGCCATCATAAATACGATGGTGACCTAATTAGTCACGACCTGGATCCTGGGCTACATAGCCCTGTAAAAACAGATTCCTTTACGAACATCGAACTACCTATAATGTTCCCAATACTAGGTAAGAATGTATGGACTTTCTGAGGGAGAGAGAAGTCATTCTTAGGTACTGAAGTGGAATAGCTAGCTACCCATTTGTATTGTGGTGAGGATAATAAATGAACTACCTCACCAAAGCACTTGGGCTCTCTGTTATAGGATTTTCAGTCTCTTTTTTTTTATCTCACTCTATGCCTATGTATTTATTGTCAGGGTACAGTGAAGTAAGTAGTAAGGGAAGAGTATGGAACAGGGAGCCACATGCTTTTTTTTTTTTTTTTTTTTTTTTTTGTAAAGGGCCAGATAGTGAATATTTTAGGTTTGCAATTCCTGTACAAGCTGTATTGCATATTATTCTTGTTTTGTTTGTTTGTGTGCTTGCTTGCTATTAGTTTAGGTTTTTTATAACATTCTAAAAACATAAAACCTTTTGTAACTCTCCAGTTATACAGAAACAGGCCACAGGCTGAATTTGGCCCTCAGGCTCTAATTTGTCAACCCCTTGTGTAATATGTTGGCAGCTTCCTCACTTAATTCACTTTCATCATACCTTGGATCCAAACACTAGGTTTTACTACATGCTGTTGAAATCACTATAGAGAAAGTGGAAGGCAGGCTGACAGTAGGCAGGGCTTTACTGATAGCCGTTTTTCTCACTTTAACCCTACTCTGATCAGTTTCCAGGATAATCAGATCCTGAAAGACTGAGTCATGCAATGACATGAACACTCTAATGTCATTTTAGCATTGAAATACTTATGTTGGCATGTTTAGCACATTCTGTGTAAGTCAAGCTATACAGTATAGCAATAGAAAACATTTATGTAGCACTTACTAGCCAGTAAGCATCTTCAGCATTTTACATATAGTAACTCATTTAATGTTCATAAAAGCTCACTGAAGTAGGGCTTTTTTTTTTTTTAAGATTTATTTATTTCTTTGAGAGAGAGTAAGCATGTGTGCACGAGCAGGGGGGAGGGGCAAAAGGAGAGGGAGAGAAGCTGACTCCACCGAGTCCAAGCCCAAAGCAGGGCTCAATGTCATGACCCTCAGATCACGACCTGAGTTGAAATCAAGAGTTAGGACTCAACCGACTGAGACACCCAGAAGACCCTACAGTAGGCTATTAATAACCCCATTTTACTGATGAGACAACTGAGACACAGAGGGATTAGGTAACTTCCAGTAAGTCTCATAACTAGAGAGTAGCGGAGCCAAGATTCAATCCAGGCAGTCTGGCTTCAGAGTCAGTGCTCTTACTGCACTGTATTGCTTCCCTAAACTTATAGGGCAATCTCATCATTAGGGCAGAGAGCCACAGACCAGCCTTACTAACAAAAGCTGGGTTTTGCCAAAGAGAATCTTTCTGTTATCTGAATAGATGATTTCATGTATTGAACAGGAGCTTTTGTTATCTGATAGGATTCTAAGGACTCTAGGGTAAGACTGTTGCAGGAAAAAAAAAGGGAAAGGGAAAATAATCGAAGGACTATAGTCCCTGGTGAGTTTGAACCAGGAGCTTTTTTGCTAAGCAGTAGAATTGATTGCATTACAGAGATACAGAAAGACAGATCATAAACTTGCTGGGTCAGCATGGAATCTAAATACAAGGAGCTGTATGAATCAACCATTTAATAGCACCAGGCTAATGCATCCCATCTTACAATAGAGATGGTTTTATCAGTTGGGAGTACTAAAAAAATTCATTGGTTAAAAACCCCTACTTCCATCTCTACACTAGGGAAGAAAGCCTTCCTACTAGGATTAGAAATACTCCAGCTATTGAAACATTCTTCTCTACCTTGAACATGAATGAAGAGGCAATGGCAACTTTTGCATTTATTATGTAGTTTATTTTTCTTTGGTCTATTTTATTGCCTGATTAACATATCTCCTCTCCGATTGACACATTCTATCTTTAGATAATCTATTCCTCCTATTACTTTTTACGTTTTGCTGGCTTAAGAATATTTCTGTCTTTTGTGACTTTGCGTAACAGTATTCCAGTCCCCGTTTCAAGTTCTTGGGTAAAGCATCACTTCATCTATCATGTGCTAATTACATATCCTAGTACCAGAGTGCCATGTGTTCTTATTAGCCATGTAAAAGATATATAACTATAGTACCTCATAGATTTTCATGTATAATTTTAAAATGAGTACCCAAATGTACGTAAACTAAATTCATAGTTCCATCTCAGGGGTTCAGTAACAGTGACAATTCCCTCTAGCCTCTGCAAGCATGCCTCCTTGTTCTATTTGGAGATCTTAAGCACTCTGTAACATTTGCCCTTTATTTGTCCGTAGCCAGGCCTGATGGAACTACCCTTTTCACATGCTCCCTCAAAAGCCCAAGTGCTACGATTGTACCCTTGGAAATGGAGACAATTCTGTAATCTCTAAGTGTGATTTCCTAATTTCCCAGGTCAGGAGAAAATTTCTTCCTGTTGTCCTGCTGTGCTTTGTCACAGCAGGTCTGCCTTTTCATTTGGAACCCTCTTTGTCACTGCCATAGTAACAAATGGAAACATTGAGAACATTTTGTGACAGGCACTGTCATTGTTCCTGGTGAAATCTCTTCCCCTGTGTCTTCCCAGTAAATGAAACTGAGAAGAAAAATCATAACAAATAACATGAAAGAGGACCTAATCAATATGTTCCCAGTGGGCTGTCAATACCAGCCTGTGTTAATCTAATATGATTTAGTTGTATGTTTCATGGCAGCTGTAGGAATATGGACTAGACCTACAAATCATATTTAGACTAAAAGTGAGTACGCCTTTGACAGATTATACCCAAGCACATATATATAGCTCTCAGATAAAAGACTGAAGACCTCACCCAAAGACCAACATTCTTAGGATTAAAAAAGCTTCTTTAAACGTGGTTAAGAGCCATAGATAGCTTAGAACAGTTTCTTTTGAATGACAGTAACGTAACTGTGCTACCTCTAATACTTTTTCAGTTTCTTATGACAGGTTTAGCAGGGAAAATGTAATACGCTAAAAGATAATACCTACAGCATACACATGACTATTAAAGCCACTTAGCAATCCCAATGTAAATAATTATCCTGGTTCCCATCTAATAAGAAGAAGCATTGATTTTACTTTCTAATTCATTTTCAAAACATTTTGGTTAAGGAAAAAAGACTTAAGTTTCTAAAACAAGGATGCTATTTCCTTCTCTTATAGCATATGGCTATACTGCAGAGAGTCATGGGGATTCTCTAAATTATCTCTGTATTTTCTAGTCTCACCTTGTTTGCTTGTATGTTCCCAAAACATGTGTAGCTTACTCTCCCATTCTTCTTATTTGCTACTAAATTGTGCTCTGCAAAGAAGTGGTACAGAATTGTTGTGATGTTTTTCTGTACCACCTCTCTTCTTAGCTGTCCAACTCAGAAAACTAGGAAATAACTTAAATATGCTGTTTCTCACACTAATTCACTCAAAAATCAGAACTTTCATAGGACCTCTGTATGCAGAGAATTTATCTAATGGTAACCACGATGAGAACTGGATACTCCTACCCACATCCATACCCAAGGAAACAATAATACTTTTCCTTGTATCTTAACAATAATACCTGTTCCTGTCTTAAGTAGGATATCTTTGGTATTTTATTCTTAAGCAGTAATTTTCCTTAAAACTATCAAATTAGGTATGAAATTGACTTCATCATTAGGAATATGAAATTCATCAAAGACAGCAGCTCAAGTTCATAGAAGTGGAGAGAAGATTCACACCTTGCACACTCATAGAACACTTCATGACATGCTATTCTAGTGTTAACCTCCAAATATTTAGAAAAGCTGATGTGGGACCAGGAATAAATTTCAAGAACATTTCCTAAGATTATTTAAGCCTTTGTTGGTTAAAAGAGGTAATGATGCTTCTCAAGCCATGACAAAAAAGAGAAATAACTTTAGTTCAAATGGAATACGGGATGATTTTAAGTTGTAAAGTCTGGAATCTCTCACAAACATGAATGTTTCCTCAAAGATTCAGTATCCTGGATGACCTCCACATAGAGGCAATTATAAATAGATAATGGAATTCAGAGGACTTTGTCTTCTGGAGGTTTGGATAAGACAAAGATAGTTTGAGCCATGTAGACTATCAGAACCTGAAGCTCAAATATGAGCCTAAGTTTCCTATATTTGAAGATTACTAAGAAATATTTATTCCAGGAAAACAATATTGATTTTATAAGATTATATTTAGTGGCAGAGAACCAGAGGAAATATCATAAGCAAAGTTAATTTTCTTAGAATCGTGACATGGTAAAATATATGTGTATCAGTTTTCCTGGTCTAGAATAATTGTGCATCAAATGGAACTAACTTAAATTCATTAGTGGCCCCAGCTGCTATTACATGGATTTGGTCAATTTTACCTACCCTATCTGTCTGATTCATACAACATGTATTAGTGGTATACATAAACAAACTACCCCCAAAACTTTGTGACCTAAAACAACCACCATTTACTTAGCTCCACAAATCTGTTGATTGGCAACTGGGCCTAGGCCCAGCTGGAGTTCCACTAGTCTCAGAGGTACAAGAGATTAAGTATGTCTAAAATCACAGCAAAAACCTGGTTTCATACTCGAAGTTTGACCCCAGAGTTCTAACCTCTGGTTAGTTTGTTATACTCTGCTCTATTAGTATATCATCTTATCTTCCCCTCCAAGGGAGGAAAAATTAGCAAAATGATTTTCTAAACACTCATCCATAGACTGATGCCTATGACCCAACAGATTCTATCAGCCAATACCAAGATGAAAAAAGGTAGGAGCAATATACTAAGTTTTCATGAAGCTAAATGTATTCAGTTTTAAGTCTTGTCTCATTTATGTTTGAATTTGGCACAATATATCACTTATCAGCTTTGTAATTAACAAAACCAAAGTAAATAAAATCACGTTCATAGTGCTGATGCATACCCTAGCTAACCCAGGGACCTAACAGAAGTCTTAGTTGTGGTAAATAAGTCATTAGAAACAACTTGCCAAAAAATTTAAAAATTAAAAAACTTAAAAACAAAAACAAAAACAAAACTTGCCAAACTTCTTATATGAAAATGTATATAAAACATAACCTCTGGTATTATAAAGCTATTTACTATCAGTAGGTCTGAATAAAACAAAAATTAGCTACACAATTACTAAATTTACAACTATTCTCACTTCAGATATATGAATTCCCAAGTCTGTGGTATGAACACAGGCTCTTAATTTATTTTTCTTTTAATTATGCAGATAACATTGATATTTTATAGAGATGAGATATGTTTATTTTATTTCTAGTCCATGAAATAGATGGCAAATTAAAAGCCAGTTTCTTTCATCAAACGCTTTTAAAATTTTAGAACCACCCTGCTTTGAGGAATTGTCAATTGGTCAAATAACAGTTTTTCAATAGAGTTAAATAATAACAGTACTAGTTATCTTGCTTATGAATTAAGGCATAAATAAACTTGCTATCATCTCCTTATTCTAGCATCTATGACCTTGTCCTGATGAGTCCTTTTGCTTTAAACTGTATTATTTAATATGTTAGTGTTGAAAAGGAATATATTTTTTTAAGATTTTATTTATTTACTTGTCAGAGAGAAAGAGAGAGCACAAGCAGTGGGGAATGGCAGGCAGAGGAAGAAGCAGGCTCCCTGCCAAGCAAGGAACCCAATGCGGGGCTTGATCTCAGGACCCAGAAGGCAGGAATCACCACTGAGCCAGGGATCAACACCTGAACCAAAGTCAGACAGTTAACTGACTGAGTCACCCAGACATTTCTGGAAGGGAGTATTTTTAAAAATTATATTTTCTGGTTTTCAGGTTTTTAAACAGTTTTTAGTCATGAAACTATGGTTCAAATGAGGTCTTATCTGAATCAGAATGAAATGAGATTAAACAAATCCTCATTTGGCCTCATCTACATTTTATTTGGTGGCTCATAAAATAACTCCCTGGAATAGGCAATGTTGAGTATGAAAACCATGATCTGTTCAGCAGTCTCTATTTGATGGATGAGGAAAGTGAGTCCCAAAGAAAGGGAGTTAATTGCAAATATGCAATACTAGGAGCCAGATCTCCTGACTCATTAATTCATGGTCCAGTAATTATACATGTTAATAACCCAAATGAAAGTTGTGTCTGTTAAGCAATCTATTATATAGTCTTCTTGGAAATACATAGGTCAAGAGTCAATATCCCAAATGGGTAGAAGACTTTGATGTACTTTTTCTTGGCATGTGGGTATCCAAGATGTTTGACTTCATTTATAAACAGAAGCATATGCTATACTTATATTTTGGGAACCACATCAAGAGATCACACTTTAGGTTGAAAATTCAAATTCTAACCTGATCTTGTACATTTCTGTTTCATGAGGAGGAATGATCTTTAAAGCAGTATTTTGAAAGGGGTTGGGGCAGAAGGACAACTTACGTCTATGAGTAAAATACACCGTTTCGTGGTCCTCTTTAGAGTCTTTCCTGAATTGGAGCCATTTAAAAGTTTTGAGATTTGGGGGCGCCTGGGTGGCTCAGTGGGTTAAAGCCTCCGCCTCCGGCTCAGGTCATGGTCCCAGGGTCCTGGGATCGAGCCCCACATCGGGCTCTCTGCTCAGCAGTGAGCCTGCTTCCTCCTCTCTCTCTGCCTGCTTCTCTGCCTGCTTGTGATCTTCGTCTGTCAAATAAATAAATGAAATCTTTAAAAATAAATAAATAAATAAAAGTTTTGGGATCTGGAGGGGTTTTTTAATTCATATGCAGTATCCCATGCCATGTTGATAGAATTTGACAGATTTCCATTTTCAGTCACCAGAGAAAGGAAGTAAGTTATCCTCATAGCTATAGCACTGGCCATTTTCCTATAGGTTATACCGTGCTGCTCAGTTGCTCACTTTGTGGGAGGATGTGTGGTGCTGAGCTATTGCAAAGGAGCCTTTGCTCTGAATTGACTTCCTGTCCATGTCAGTCACTGCAGCATCTGACGCCACTTGGGCTTTGGTTTTCGTTATGCAAAAATCTACTAAGTCAGACCTTACCCTGGCAGGCAAAGTAGCTTTTTAAGTTACTTCAAAATGTAACATTTGTTGACTTTCTTTTTCCAGAAGAATCTGGGTTTTCTAGCATATGAGTCATAACTTGTTACTTGAGTTCATGACTAGTTGGTAGTCAACATGAAGTCAAGCCATAACAAAACAAAAGTTTACTAACAACACCACGTAGAAAATGAAAGAAAAAGAGTTTACATGTAGAGCACTTTTCCACTGGGGGAAACCACTGCTTTGTCACATCTGGGTAGGCTAAGCTAGCCAAACTGAAGTGGGAATTTCCTGCAGATGTTAGTCCTTTGAGCAACCTGTGAACATCTAAAAGAGGGTATACAAGTTCTTGTTTGGTAGGGCTATCGGCACTCTGGAAGCTAGCTCCTAAGAGGTAACAGACGTTTTTATGTACTATGGCTAGTCAGGATGTTGTGTGGCCTGTCTGAAGCTAACACTGGTCTTGTTAAATACATAAATAAGGAAGGCCTAATTTGGAAAGTACAACATCAGGTCTCACAGATATTAAGAGTAAATACTACATGGCAATGACCTCCCAAACATAGATGACAGAAGTTTTGTTTAATTAATAAAAAGATGGTAAGAGCCACCCAGGTGCTCCAGATAACTTGAATGAGGTCATTTTTCAAAGTCACCAACGACCAAAATAAGCCTCTCAATATGAAGGAAAATAAAGAATCTGACATGGCAGGGGAAAAACCAAATATTTACATCAGTTTCCTGTTCTGGATACACATGGGAATTAGGAAGCAAAAATGTCATTCAGAAGACTTGTGTATAAAAAGTAGAAATGCTCTTATCCAGTTGAAACAAGAAACATTTTTAAGGGGGGAAAAGAAAGACTTTCCACATGATCTCACTGTTTTTGTCATCCTCTGTAAAGGAAAATATTGACATTTACCAGACTGTTTGCTCCAGCTTTCTGATCTCCTGCAGTTTATTTTTATAACAACCTTATCGATGGGCCTCTTACCCAGCTCTCTAGGTTTAACTGAGTTGAGTCGATTTGTTACCACAGCTTCAAGTAGCTGTTACAGAACAAGCAAGACATCCTAATAAAGCTGTAAATGTGTTTACTCAAACAGAGTATTGATTTAACTTGGAGAGGGAGAAACCGGTGCTTAGCACGGTGTCAGGGTGGATGAATTTCACTGCAGCTTTTCATTGTCATCTGTCATGGTTGTGAAACACTAAGTAAAGCCATCAGAGGATAATTAGAAGTACCAGAAATTTAGCCCCTAAAATCAGTTAACCGCTTGGGAGTTTTGTAGCTTAATTAGCTTTTATTAAAAATTTCCTCCAGTAATAATAGCCAAGCACTTTTAACAGTGCTTTCAGGTAGAGCAAGACTTCAAGGTTGTGACTTGTTAAATATATGAATTTAGTGGGTAAAGGTTTTCCAGACTTTTCCTCAGTCTAGTAATTAGACTAACACCAGAACACAATGTAAAGGGACAGTGATCTATACTCATATCAACAGAAGAAGTATGTGATTTTTCTGCAAACAATTTTAAAGAAGTAGTAAAGCAATTATAAAATATTTAAAACACATGTTATTGTAGAAAAAATACCCTGTTAAAATCTTTATTAAAATTCAGTGTTTTTGTTGCACAACATGACCTAGACACATAAAACTGTCACTGCCACCCTTGTTCCTAAATACTATTCTTCATTAAAGAAGAATCTAAAATATTCTAGCTGCTATAAGTTAGTCATCATCTTAAAGATAAAAGTTGATGCACATCTGTGTAAAAGAAAAGGTCAGATTGAGGGATTACTTACCTTCTATAGAAACTGAACAAGCTATTAAATTTGATGGAAGGTATTCATATGAACACACTAACCTGCCCTCTTGCAAATGGCTAGAAAAACATCAGAGTCAAAAAAAAAAAAAATCACTCACCTGGGATGATGAACACAAAATTGAAAACTTATTTAAAATGAGTTTGACCATTAGATTTAAAATTAGTCTTCCTCTCAGCTGTAATCATTTATTCACTGCACTGTAGTAAACTTCTCATGACCTCTGGTACCTCTGTCCCAGTCTGCTTAAATGACTAAGAAAAATAATGATAATCTGAGGGACAACCTCTTCTAAAACGTAAAAGCAACAGACTCTGTCAAAAAGGACAGTGAAAGGAGCGCCTGGGTGGCTCAGTGGTTTAAGCCGCTGCCTTCGGCTCAGGCCATGATCTCAGAGTCCTGGGATTGAGTCCCGCATCGGGCTCTCTGCTCAGCAGGGAGCCTGCTTCCCTCTCTCTCTCTCTGCCTGCCTCTCTGCCTACTTGTGATTTCTCTCTGTCAAATAAATAAATAAAATAAAATAAAAAAGGACAGTGAAAGATATTGGGGCGGGTGCAGTTTTGTTTTTGTTTTTGTTTTAAGATTTTATTTATTTGTCGGGGGGGGCATAGAAGGGGGAATAGCAGGTAGAGGGAGAAGCAGGCTCCCCACTGAGCAGGGAGCCCAACGTAGGGCTTTATCCCAGGACCTAGGGATCATGACCTGAGCCCAAGGCAGTTGCTTAACCAACTGAGCCTCCCAGGCATCCCTGAGAGCTGTGGTTCTTTGCCTTTGAAATGCTATGTAGCTAGAAGCCAAATTCTGCCCTTGAGTTAATTAAGTCTTTAAGCATGAAATAGTAGATTATGAAGTTTTGTTATAGAGCGCACCACCAGAGCTCTTTCTTTTAATTTTTCAGAAGATAGAGGAGGAAATTGGCTTCTCACAGTTGTATTTACTTATTTTATTTTATTTTATTTAGATTTTATTTATTTGACAGAGATCACAAGTAGGCGGAGAGGCAGGTAAAGAGAGAGAGGAGGAAGCAGGTTCCCCACTGAGCAGAGAGCCCAATGTGGGGCTCGATCCCAGGACCCTGGGACCATGACCTGAGCCAAAGGCAGAGGCTTTAACCCACTGAGCCACCCAGGCGCCCCAGGCGCCCCTGTATTTACTTATTTATTAAGTAAGCTCTAGGGCCAACATGGGCTTGAACTCATGACCCCAAGATCCAGAGTTGCATGCTCTACCAACTGAGTCAGCCAGGTTCCCCTTCACATTTATATTTGTATCTTTATTGTATATTAAAGTATTCAAAGACAGAAGGAAATGAAAGGATATGGACTTTTGATTATAACATATCATCCTATTTTTTACAGTTCAAAATCCTCACTATACAGTGATATATTTTGTTCTATTCAATCTTCTTAAGAATGACAACTGTGTGAGGGAGCTTGCTGGCATGGAAGGGAGGGCAAGATACAGTAGGCAGCCATACATCAGCTTTAAGGCATTGTTTTATCTGACTCCTTTGAACAAAAGGAACAGAAATGCATTTCATTTAGCTCAGGATAAGGAATTTTTTTAAGGAAACACACAAGCATTAAGGAAGACATTGTAACATAGTGATTAAGACAGTGGGTCATAAAATACAGGTTTGAGTCCTTGTACTGCCATTAACTAGTTGTAGGACTATGGACAAGTTAGTTAATGTTTCCGAAGCCTTAGTTTCCTTATCTGTAAAAATGACAATAACGAGCACCTACCTCACTTGGGTTATCATGAAAGTTAAATTACATAATGTGTGTAAAGCATCATAAAGCCTCATTACGTGCTGCCTGTAATAAAAGGAATCTCAAACAGGAGCCAAAACTGGACAGGTTTTTACTGAGAGCGGAGCCAGGTGGTAATTCTAGACTCAAATCAGTTCTAGAGACCTGAAGAGCAGGTATTCATGGCTCTTCACTCCTGTGCTTACACAGTAATGTTACTCAGCTGCCATTGCATGTGGGCTTCCTCTATCTCACCATCAACTTGCTGGTCTTTCTTTGCTATCCCCTAGCTAACACTAAGTTAGCTTAGTTTTGGCGCAACGCATAAATAGGACACTGGCAGAACCGTAATTATTTGCTCTTTGGTCAGATGCCCTCTCCTTGGTTCAGTTAGGAGGAAGGATTGATTTACATGCACAAAATCTATCAACCAAACCCCTCAGCAATACTAGAGAGGAGGTGATTTTTCTTAAAAGGGTAATGGTTGGATGGATGAGTTCTGTCAATGTGTATGTTTGTATGCCTGTCTACATCATTTTTCTCATACTTATTGTCCTAAAAGTGTTCCCTACAGCACAATGCATCTATCACACAATACATGGAACATCAAATATCCTGAATCTCAAGCTGGAAACCTAGGATTCAATTTTTTATTAAGTTTTTATTTTAATTCCAATATAGTTAACATATAGTTTTATCTTAGTTTCAGGTGTACAGTGTAGTGATTCAACAATCCCATACATCACCCAGTGCTCATCACAAATGTCCTCCTCAATCCTTATCTGTTTTACCTAGCGCTCCACCCCACTCCCCTCTGGTAACCATTAGTTTGTTCTTTATAATTAAGAGTCTGTTTCTTGGTTTGTCTCTCTCTCTCTTTTTTCCTCCCTTTGCTCATTTGTTTTGTTTCTTAAATTCCACATGTGAGTGATCATATAGTATTTGTCTTTCTCTGACTTACTTTGTTTAGCATTATACTCTGTAGCTCTGTCCACACCGTTGCAAATGGCAAGGTATCATTCTTATTTATGCCTGGGTAATATTCCATTTTTGTGTATATATACATACCACATCTTTATTCATCTGTTGATGTAGACTTGAGCTGCTTCCACATTTGGCTATTGTAATTAATGCTGCTATAAACATTGGAGCACAGGTATCTCTTTGGATTCATGTTTTTGTATGTTTGGGGTAAATACTTAGTAATGCAATTGTTAGATTGTAGGATGGTTCTACTGGTAACTTTTTGAGGAACCTCGATACTGTTTTGCAAAGTTTACATTCCCAACAGTACACAAGTGATGCATTCCTTTCCATCTATCCATACCTTCAGTGAATTCTTCTCAAATGATCTTACCCCAAATCCATCCACTTTCTTCCCAACACTTTAGGCCAAGCCTGTTTTCTACTTACTATAGTGGCTCCTAACTAATCTTCATACTTTCACTCTTTCTTACTCTCCATTCCACTTTTTTTTTTTTTAAATTTATTTGACAGACAGAGATCACAAGTAGGCAGAGAGGCAGGCAGAGAGGGGGAAGCAGGCTCCCCGCCAAGCAGAGAGCCCGATGCAGGGCTCGATCCCAGGACCCCGAGATCATGACCTGAGCCAAAGGCAGCGGCTTAACCCACTGAGTCACCCAGGCGCCCCTCTCCATTCCACTTTCTATACAATAGCCAAAATAACTATTTGAGGAAGAAACTGAATTACTTCACTTCCTTGCTCCAGTGGCTTCTAGTTGAACTTACACTAAAAATCTAAACTCCTGGAGTGACCTGAAAGAATCTATATGATCTGCTATCCATGACTCTGTATTTCATGCTACGCTCAGCTTTCCTTACATGCTCTGGCTATATTGGTCTTCTTCTTTTAGGTCTTCTATCCACTTTGCACATGGAGCTCCCTTAGCCTAGAATTGTCTTACCCTCTTTACATGGCTGTCTCTTTCTATTTCTCAGTTTCAACTTAAAAGTCACCTCTTCAGGGGCACCTGGGTGGCTCAGTGGGTTAAGCCTCTGCCTTCGGCTTGGGTCATGATCTCGGGGTCCTGGGATCGAGCCCTGCATGGGGCTCTCTGCTTGGTGGGGAGCCTGCTTCCCCCTCTCTCTGCCTGCCTCTCTGCCTACTTGTGATCTCTCTCTCTCTCTCTGTCAAATAAATAAAATATTAAAAAAAAAGTCACCTCTTCACTAATTAACCTGTCTAATATGGGTCCCTTCACTTTTATTTTCTACTGCTACACACAGTTATTTTCCTTAATAGCACTTAACACTCTCTAGAATTACCTTATTTACTTATTTATTATCTTGGTTATCTTAATTACTAACTTATTACTTGGGATTTTTTTTTATCTCCCTTATTAAAATATAAGCTTCAAGAGAACAGGGACTCCATACGTCTTTTTTTTTTTTAATTTATTTATTTGACAGAGAGAGACAGAGCACAAGTAGGCAGAGCAGCAGGCAGAGAGAGAAGGGGAAACAGGCTCCTTGCTGAGCAGAGAGCCCGATGCGGGGCTTGATTCCAGGACCCTGAGATCATAACCTGAGCTGAAGGCAGAGGCTTAACCCACTGAGCCACCCAGGGCCCCACAGGGACTCTATATGTCTTATTCACCATTGTATCCCTAGGACCCAACAGAGTGCCTGGAATAGAGTAAACACCCAGTAAATAGTTGTATCAGTTAGTCAATCAATCACATGGCCAGCTGCAAGCAAATTTGCACCCTACCATCAAATAAAAACCATTCTAGTCAATGTATCTAACAAACTGGTTATTAAAGGATTTTGTCAGAAGGTGTGGAATGGGTCAGGAAATAGCAAAGTAGGCCATACTTTAGTATCAGGTCACCTTGATTTAAGATTAACCCATGCAAATCTTTAAAAAAAAAAAAAAAAGGGCGCCTGGGTGGCTCAGTGGGTTAAGCTGCTGCCTTCGGCTCAGGTCATGATCCCAGGGTCCTGGGATCAAGTCCCGCATCGGGCTCTCTGCTGAGCGGAGAGCCTGCTTTCCTCTCTCTCTCTCTCTCTCTCTCTCTCTGCCTGCCTCTCTGCCTACTTGTGATCTCTCTCTGTCAAATAAATAAATAAAATCTTTAAAAAAAAAAAAAGATTAACCCATGCTAAAAAAAAAAAACTTTTTTAATTAAAAAAAAGATTAACCCATGCTAACATGTTATGTAACTAATCCAGTGACAGAGAGACTCATCACTACTAACTTTTTCTTACTGTTACTTAAAATAGAAGTAAATAAGAAGGGGCGCCTGGCTGGCTCAATCCATAGAGCATGTGACTCTTGATCTCAGGGCAGCTCATGAGTTTGAGCCCCACATTACACATAGAGATTACTTTAAAAAAAAAAAATAGAAGTGGGGCACTTGGGTGGCTCAGTGGATTGAGCCTCTGCTTTCGGCTCAGGTCATGATCTCAGGGTCTTAGGATCGAGCCCCGCATCGGGCTCTCTGCACAGCAGGGAGCCTGCTTCCACCTCGCCTGCTTCCTCCTCTCTCTCTGCCTGCCGCTCCGCCTACTTGTGATCCCTGTCAAATAAATAAAATCTTTTTTTAAAAAAAGTTAAAAATAAATAAATATTTTTTAAAATAGAGGTAAATATGGAGAGTATACATGTGTTAGGAAAGAAGACAACATCTAATATCAACTGTCCTAAGTATTTATAATACAAGTAAGAAAACTAATTCCCAAGATTGTAAATCTGTAAATCAGTTCCTGCTAATAGGCAGTAGCTTACAGATCAGAGGCTTCACTCAAGATTTCACAGAATAGGGATGCCTGGGTGGCTCAGTTGGTTAAGCCGCTGCCTTCGGCTCAGGTCATGATCCTTGGGTCCAGGGATTGAGTCCTGTATTGGCTCCTTGCTCAGCAGGGAGCCTGCTTCTCTCTCAGCCTCTGCCTGCCACTCTGCCCACTTGTGCACATGTTCTCTCTCTCTCTCTGACAAATGAATAAATAAATAAAATCTTTAAAAAAAAAAAAAAGATTTCACAGAATATATTGAAATTACTCTGTAGATCTCTAAATTTGCTTTGCCAAAATGCCCCATGAGTGTCCAGTGCATCAAATAACAATACCTCTGTCCTGTCCTACCTAGGATTTTGCTGGTATTCCTCCACTGACAGGTGGGAGTGGAGTTCAAAGTAATCCTCCCCAGAGAAAGCAGTAAGAAGGTGAAGAGCACCTGACATGAACTGACTCTGGGACATACCCCATAGTCCATTGTCCATACAGTTACCTCAGCCTTAAGTCACAGAATTGTCCTTGCCTGCTTCACTTTTCATCAGCACCCACATCAGATCATTAAACCTGTTTTTTCTCCTTCCTCTCCTTATTATCTACCACCTAGAACAGTGGTTCTTAAACTTGAGCATGCATCAGGATCACTTGCAAGGCTTGTTAAATTGTCCCAGCAATTGACAATTGCTGCGCCCTATCCAGTTTCTAATTCGGTAGGTCTAGGGTGGGACTTAGGTGATCCAGAGACACACTTTGAGAACCACTCCTAAAATGTTGCACTAAGTTCCAAATTGGTCTCTCTGCCAACAATCTCTTTCCTAGTAAGTTCATACTTCACACTTCTGCTAGTATTGTTTTTAAAGTATTTATATAGCTTTCTCTCCTAAAACTATAAAATTTTCTAAGACAAACATATTTTACCCATCTTTGAATCATGATATCTAGTAATGGTAGGCATTCAAAAGCTGTTGACTGAATAAATCAAAATATTTTTGATGGCATTCTGGGTTTTTCTTTTTCAGTTGCTTCTTATAATAAAACATCAAGTATAGGAATGGTAGTAGCATGAGTCTAATAAATTGAGGATTCTGTTAGTCAAAGTTTTAGTATGTATCTTATTCTATTAAAGCAGCTACATGTAATAAAATACAGCCTTAAAAAAAAAAATACAGCCATTAAGTTGACTCTCCCATGTGCCCTGTGGCAGCATGTATCTGGTAACTATTGATCTAGAAAATATAGCAGGCCAGTTTAAGAAAGCACATCAATCATCACTAAAGTGTAGATATCTAAGAAAGGTGGAAAACAAAGAATTGAAAAATCAAATTGACCCAGAAAAGACTGAGAGCATATTTTTTACAGGGAGAAGGATAAGGGGGAATATAGAGTTCAGCACTGTTAGTTTCTGTAAAATATTATATCAGGTTTGCTTTAATTACATGGTAATGTCTCAAAGAACAAAGGTAAATTACATGATAACTTATGTTACTACTCCCACATTATCTCTTAATAACTATGTAATTAACTTGTCACTACTATACAGTGTGTAGTTTGATATTACTCATGTATAAAGAACATTGATAACTTAAATGAATGAGCTGGGGTCGGGCAAGGGATGGAGACAGTAGGGAAATCATAGTATTGAAACAGTCAGGAATTCAAATGATTCATTAGATCATTGACCCAGTCCTCAAGGATCTGAGCCAAAGCCTTAGAAAGTACCAACAGAATCTGAAGTGCACCATGTAGCTTTCTTTTTTCTTTTTTTTTTTTTAAGATTTTATTTATTTATTTGACAGAGAGAGCGAGATCACAAGTAGGCAGAGAGACAGGCAGAGAAAGAGGGGAAGCAGGCACCCTGCTGAGCAGAGAGCCCAATGCAGGGCTTGATCCCAGTGCCCTGAGATCATGACCTGAGCCGAAGGCAGAGGCTTAACTCACTGAGCCACCCAGGCTCCCCACCATATAGCTTTCTGAAGACAAAAACATACAATAAAGTAAATAACTTTACCAAACAGTGGAATAGATTAGTGAGTTTGGTTCAATGCATGTACTTTTAAACAGTCCATTTTATTTGAGGAGGTTTTTCTTTTTAAGTAAATATTAAGACTTTTTTTTTTTTAATGGAAAAACGATTCTTTCAGTCATATCATTTTACCAACTTCTTGAGGTCATATGTATGGCCCATGTAGCAAAGATGAGCAGCAGCAGGAACTCCCATTTGTTACTACTGAGAATGCAAAACGGTATAACCACCTTGGAAAACAGTTTGGCAATTTCTTACAAAACAGCCTCCTACCATACGATCCAGCAATCATACTCCTTGGTATTTACCCAAATAAACTGAAAACTTATGTCCATGTTGAAATGGGTGCACATGGGTATTGATAGCAGCCTTAAGCAATTTAATTGACAAAACTTGGAAGCAAGATGTCCTTCAGTAGGTGACTGGATAAACAAACTGTGGCACATCCATACAATGGGATACTATTCAACCACAAAAAGAAGTGAGCTATCAAGCCATGAAAAGATACAGAGGAAACTTAAAAACACAGCACTAAATTAAAGAGGTGAATCATGAAAAGGCTATACACTGTATGATTCCAACTATATAATATTCTGGGAAAAGCAAAACTGTGGACACAGCAAAAATATCAGTGGTTGACAAGGACTTGGGGAGGGGGATATGGAGACATAAATGGGTGGATTACAGGGATTTTTTAAGGTAGCAAAACTATATTGTATGATACTCTACTGGTAGAAAACCGATCATTAAACATTTTTCAAGTCTTATAGAATGAACAACACAAAAAATGAGCCCTAATATAAACCATGGACTTTAGTTGTTTATAATGAGTCATTATTGGGGCACGTGAGTGGCTCAATCGGTTAAGCATCTGACTCTGGATTGTGGCCCAGGTCTCAGGTCATGATATCAGGCCTGCATGGGGCTCCATACTGAGGGTGGATCCTGCTTAAGATTCTCTCTTTCCCTTTCCCTCTGCCTCTCCCTCCTCAACTTGTGGGCACTTCCACTCTCTCTCTTAAAAAGAAAAAAGAAAAATGAATCAATATTGGCTTGTCATTTGTAACAAATGTACCATAACAATACAAGGTGTTAACAATAGGAGATACTGAAGGTTGAGGGGATGAGAGGATCTAAAAGAACACTGTACTTTCCATTTAATTTTTCTGTAAACTTAAAAATGCTCCCAAAAATAGTTTATTATTTTTTTTAAATACCAAAGTGGAAAAACTTGTTCCACCTATCTCGTTTTACTCACATCTTCGGTATATGTATATGCCCTGTGTATCTCAGCTTCATCAGCTGTGGTGTCCTATGGTGCCGAGTGTCTTATGGCCAGTGACATCACAGTTTTTACCAAAAAGCTTGTTTTCATTGATATCACATAATAGCCACTCTATCCAAGTACAGTGATCCTTTCTGCTTAATTCTGTCAGGAATTTTCCCAGCAATCCCTTCTAGGGAAGCATTGGTCCTTGAATTTCCATTTCAAAAGATACAGACTGATTTACTTGGCTTATAGTTTCTATAGATGAAGACTTCATTTGGAGAAGAAAGACTGGGCTAAAGTTTCCTCAGAAACTTTCTAAGATAACTTTACTCTCACACAGATTTAGTTTCCCTATGTGTAAGGATACAGAAAGTAGTAAAGATCTTTATGTTCTTGAGGAATCTTCTAAGAGTGACCAATTTTATTATGCTTATGCTGATACTATAC
The DNA here is from genome assembly GCF_020171115.1 of Neogale vison. NCBI lineage: Eukaryota > Metazoa > Chordata > Mammalia > Carnivora > Mustelidae > Neogale > Neogale vison. The sequence goes on from NC_058092.1 coordinate 188,373,147, forward strand.
TGATTTACTTGTGGTAATCTCTGTTCCCAAGTGGCTGTAATTATTAATGAACTCTAAAGGCATAAGTGGAAAACTCTAAAGGCATAAAGGCATCACTTAGCTGAAACTCTTGAATGAGCTATTCTTAACTATTTATCTGAATAGTTAAATATCCCCATGTTATTGTTTAAAATAACATTTATTGGCTTTTTTTTATAAAAGTAATATTGCTTATTATAGAATATTTAGAAGATGAGAACAAATAAAAAATCATCTTTGAAATCTGGAAATGATAATGTTGTCTTTTTAGACACACATAAAATTTTTGCCTTTTTACTATTTCGAATAAAAATGTTTCTAAAGTGTGGGGTGCCTGGGTGGTCTATCAATTAAGCATCTGACTCTTGATTTTAGCTCAAGTCATGAGATCGAGCCTCTCATCAGGCACCATGCTGAATGTAGAGCCTGCTTAAGATTCTCTCTCTGTCCCTCTGCTCCCTCCATTCAACCAACCCCATTTATGCACATGCTTTCTTTGCCTCTCCAAAAAAAAAAGTTTCTAAAGTGTATTACATGGATCTGACAAAAGACTAAAATGGAAGAAAACACATGTAAGATAGGTACAATAGCACTCTGTACTATCTTTGCAGTTCTTCTGAGAATCTAAAATTATTTCCAAATAAAATGTTTAAAACAACTGGAACAGGATGAAGTACTTAAGGCATGGTAGTGGAACAAAAATACAACTTTTCAGAAAAAACAAAGGTTGGTCTCTATCAATCATCATACCCAAAGAATTTCCAGATGGAATAGAGTTAAATGACCACAAATGAACTAAAAGAAAAGGTAGTCTAATATTTATCTGATCTCATGGTTGGAAGACCTTTCTCAGCCTAAATTCAGTGGAAAATTTATTAAAGAAAAGGTAAATCTATATCACAATAAAAATAAAAGACAAATGACAAAGTAAGGAAAAGTATTTGCAATATATATATAGTAAACAAACTGGGAATGTCTCTTAAAAATCAATAAAGAGAGAGAGGTAGGGGTACCTGGGTGGCTCAGTGGGTTAAAGCCTCTGCTTTCAGCTCAGGTCATGATCCCAGGGTCCTGGGATCAAGCCCCGCATCAGGCTCTCTCCTCAGCGGGGAGCCTGCTTCCTTCTCTCTCTCTCTGCCTGCTTCTCTGCCTACTTGTGATCTCTGTCAAATAAATAAATTAAATCTTTAAAAAAAGAAAAAAGGGAGAGAGGTATTCCAATGAAAAAATGGGTAGAAGTTGTCTTCACTTTTTAAAAAGAAATAGAACTGCCCTATGACCCAGCAATTGCACTACTGGGAATTTACCCTAAAGATACAAACGTAGTGATCCAAAGGGGCACGTGCACCCGAATGTTTATAGCAGCAATGTCCACAATAGCCAAACTATGGAAAGAACCTAGATGTCCATCAACAGATGAATGGCTAAAGAAGATGTGGTATATATACACAATGGAATACTATGCAGCCATCAAAAGAAACGAAATCTTGCCATTTGCGACAACATGGATGGAACTAGAACGTATCATGCTTAGCGAAATAAGTCAAGCGGAGAAAGACAACTATCATATGATCTCCCTGATATGAGGGAGTGGTGATGCAACATGGGGGCTTAAGTGGGTAGGAGAAGAATCCATGAAACAAGATGGGATAGGGAGGGAGACAAACCTTAAGTGACTCTTAATCTCACGAAACAAACTGTGGGTTGCTGGGAGGAGGGGGGTTGGAAGAAGGGGGGTAGGGTTATGGACATTGGGGAGGGTATGTGCTTTTGGGTAAATTGGAAGGGGAGATGAACCATGAGAGACTATGGACTCTGAAAAATAATCTGAGGGGTTTGAAGTGGCGGGGGGGGTGGGAGGGTGGGGTACCAGGTTGTGGGTATTACAGAGGGCACAGCTTGCATGGAGCACTGGGTGTGGTGAAAAAATAATGAATACTGTTTTTCTGAAAATAAATAAATTGGAAAAAAAAAAAAAAAAGAAATACAAATGGGGGTGCCTGGGTGTCTCAGTCCTTAAGTATCTGCCTTCAGCTTGGGTCATGATCCCAGGGTCCAGGGATTGAGCCCTGCATCAGGCTCCCTCCCTGCTCAGCAGGGAGCCTGCTTCTCCCTCTCCCATTCCCCCTGCTTGTGTTCCTCTCTCGCTGTGTCTCTCTCTGTCAAATAAATAAATAAAATCTTAAAAAAAAAATACAAATGGCTAGTCAGCATATAAACAAAAAAGTTTTCACTATCCCTAATAACAAATGACTAAATTAAGATTCTGCCTTTAACTTTTCAAATTATCAAACAGAATTTTTTAATAGCAAGAATGCTATTGAGAATGTACACTAATAAGATCTTTTTGAAAAGAAATCTGGCAATAATATGTAAAGCCTGAAAAATTATTAATTACCCTTAAAGACATTTTTCCTAAGGAAATGAAAAATGTGCACAATGGTTAATGCCATAAGAATTTTATAAAGAGGGGCGCCTGGGTGGCTCAGTTGGTTGGACGACTGCCTTCGGCTCAGGTCATGATCCCGGAGTCCCGAGATCGAGTCCCACATCAGGCTCCCAGCTCCATGGGGAGTCTGCTTCGCTCTCTGACCTTCTCCTCGCTCATGCTCTCTCTCACTGTCTCTCTCTCAAATAAATAAATAAAATCTTTAAAAAAAAAAAAAAAGAATTTTATAAAGAAAAAAAATTTTATAAAGATACTCATCACAGTGTTATTTATAGTAAAAAAAAAAAATAGAAACAACCTAAATATCCAATACTATTGAGTCAATTATGTTATATCCACATTTAAAAAGTATGGTCTCTAGGAATATTTAAAAATATGGGAAAGTAATACACTTTTTATTGCAGAAATAATAAAATAAGTAAAAAATACAACAGTACAAAAAGGATATATACATATATAGTAGAAGTAATAGATACAATGAAAAGTAAACATTGGTCCTACCCCAATCCTTTAATTCCCCTCTTTGAGGCAGCTTTCTTTGCTAATTTCTATTAAATCCATCCAGAAATATCTGGCCTATATACAAGTTTGTGTATGTATTAATATCCCAGTTTTTATCAAATGAGAATACTATATACTGTGCTTATTGGCCTATACCCTTGATCTTTCATTTAATCATATCTTGGACATTGTTTCATAGCAACACATAAAGATCTACCTCTTCTGGCTAACTGCTTTGTATTATTCCATTCCATGGATTTAACCACTCCCCTCTTCAAATTGATTGATTTTTTTTAAAAGATTTTATTTATATATTTGACAGAGAGATCACAAGTAGGCAGAGAGGCAGGCAGAGAGTGAGGCGGAAGCAGGCTCCCCACTGAGCCAGAGCCCAATGAGGGACTCGATCCCAGGAACCTGAGACCCTGATCTGAGCCAAAGGCAAGAGGCTCAACCCACTGAGCCACCCAGGTGCCCCTAATTTTTTTTTTAAAGACTTATTTATTTGACAGAGAAAGACACAGCAAGAGGGGGAACACAAGCAGGGGGAATGGGAGAGGGAGAAGCAGGCTCCCTGCTGAGCAGGGAGCGCAATGCAGGGCTGGATCCCAGGACCCTGGGATCGTGACCCAAGCCGAAGGCAAACGTGTAATGAATGAGCCACCCAGGTGCCCCTAGAGTAGTCGATTTTTTTTTTAGTATTTCACTTTAGAGTTATTATGTGCTTTTTGTATCTTATTAAGATCTTACCTCTACAATATTAGTATATTCTTTATTTTCTTCTAAAAGTCCTACAGCTTTGCCATTAACATTTAATTCCTTGATACATCTGAGTTTTTAAAATTTGGAATAAAGAAATTTTATTTTTTAATCAAAAAATCAATTACCTAAACACTGTTTTCTAATGAACCATCCTTTCCCCATGTATTCACAATGCTAATTCCATTGAACCTCAAGTTTCCACATTTGCACAGGCTCGTTTCAGAACTATCTCTTCTTTTCCTTTGCACTGTTTATTTATACCTGTGCCAATACTACACTGTATTTATTATTATAGTTTTATAATAAGTGCTGGATCTGATCTTTCTCCCTTGTTTTTCTTTGGTAGGAATTTTGGGCTATTCTTGACTCTCTGTTTTTCATAGATTTTAGGATCAGCTTGTCAGTTCCCTAAAACCTTGTTGAGACTTTGATTTTGTATTAATGAATCTTCTTATCAAAGAACCTGGCATATCTCTGTGTTGAGGTCCTTTGTAGTGTTGCTTGATAAGGATTTATAATTGTGTTCATTAGAAACTGATATAATTTATGTTGCTTTTGTATCTTTTTTCAAATTTCTTTTCTTTTGTGATATATAAAAATATATGACTAATTGGTGATTATATATGAATAATTGACTTTTGTGTATTTCTCTTATATCCAGCAATCTTTCCAAAGTCCCTTAAGTCCAACAATTTATAGATTATCTAGGGTTTTCTTTTCTTTTTTCTTTTTTTTTTTTTTAATTTATTAGGGTGAGGGAGAAAGAGAGAGAATTTCAAGCAGACTCTGTGCTGAGCCCAGAGCCCAATGTGGGGCTCAGTCCCATGACCCTGAGATCAGGACCCAAGGTGAAGAGTCGGGATGCTTAGCCAACTGAGCCACCCAGGTGCCCGTATTTGGAGTTTTCTATATACAGTCCTCTTAACTGAAAATAACAAGTTTATTTTATTTTTACACTTTTTAATTTTTTTCTTAGTCTTATTTCTCTTTTTAGGATCTCCATGCTATATTAAATAATACCTTTTTTTTAAATAATGGGACTGTGTGTGTTTATTTCTTAATTTTACTATTATGCTACTTTTTTCTACTTTTTCTACATTTATTGGTTATTACTTTTACAATCAGGAAAAAAAAATTTTTTCACTTGCTTTCTTGAACTAAATAGGCTCTAAGTGAAGTTCTAAGGAGTGGTCATTGAAAGTGTAATAGGGGCGCCTGGGTGGCTCAGTGGCTTGAGCCTCCGCCTTTGGCTCGGGTCATGATCTCAGGGTCCTGGGATCGAGCCCCGCATCAGGCTCCCTGCTCAGCAGGGAGCCTGCTTCCCTTTCTCTCTCTCTCTCTGCCTCCCTCTCTGCCTACTCGTGATCTCTGTCTGTCAAATAAATAGATAAAATCTTTAAAAAAAAAAAAAAAAAAGAAAGTGTAATATACATGACCATGGCAGCCACTATTGCTTCAAGTCTTGTACCTAAGGTATTATTCTACATTGTTAGTTTTCTCTGACCTTTAAATTATATGGCTTAAAAACTACTTCAAACACATATACATCTGTCTATATTGTCAGGTAAAACAAAGTACTGTACTATCTATATGTATAAGAACTAAATTTAGCATAAATTGTGATTTTTAAAGAAAATTATATAAATTCTAAAAAATGGTTTCAAATGCTTTACTCTTCATATACATATTATAGTCTACTGAACATTAAAAGGCTTTGGGAACTGTGTAAGAAAGAGATAATCACTGATATATACTTACACAGTATCGTTGGAGAAGCAATTTGAGAATAATACAAGATGCTAACACTTGTAAAAGGTGAACTATTAAATTTCATTCTTCCATTTGATATGATTTTGATCTTTTTGTATTATTGAGACTTGTTTTGTGACCTAACGTGATCTATTCTGGAGAATGTTACATGTGCACTTGAAAAGAATGTATATTCTTCTATGTTTGGATGGAATGTTCTGTATAGATGTTATGTCCATCTGGCCCAATGTGTCATGCAAAGCCACTGTTTCCTTGTTGATTTTTCTGTCTGGATGGTCTATCCATTGATGTAAGTGAGATGTTAAAGTCCCCTACACTTACTATATCACTATCACTTTCTTCCTTTGTGTCTATTAATAGTTGCTTTATGTATTTAGATGCTCCTGTTTTGGGTGCATAGATATTTATGATTGTTATATCTTCTTGTTGAATTGTTTCCTTTATGTAGTATCTTTCTCTGCCTCTTGTTATAGTCTTTGTTTTAAAGTCTGTTTTGCCCATGGATGGCTCAGTCAGTTAAGTGTCTGACTCTTGATCTCAACTCAGGTCTTGATCTCAGGGTCATAAATTCAAGCCCCACATTGTGCTCTATGCTGGGCATGGACCCTACTTAAAAGATAGATAGATATTGGGACGCCTGGGTGGCTCAGTTGGTTAAGCAGCTGCCTTCAGCCCAGCGTCCTGGGATCGAGTCCCACATCGGGCTCCTTGCTCCGCAGAGAGCCTGCTTCTCCCTCTGACTCTACCTGCCACTCTGTCTGCCTGTGCTCGCTCTCGCTCGCTCTCTCTCTGACAAATAAATAAATAAAATCTTTAAAAAAAAAAAAAAGATAGATAGATAAATAAATAAATTAAGGAAGTCTATTTTGTCCAATGAAAGTATTGTTACCCCAACTTTGTTTTTGCTTCCATTTGCATGGCAAGTATTTTTCTATCCTTTCACTTCCAATCTGCCTATGTTTTTATGTCTGAAGTGAGTGTCTTGTTGGCAGCATATACATACATCTTATTTTTTCATCCATTCAGTCACCCTGTCTAGATTAGAGGATTTAGTCCATTTACATTTAAAGTAATTACTGTGATAGGTATGTACTTTTTGCCATTTTGTTACTTGTATTCTGGTTATTTTTATAGTTCTTTCTGTTCCTTTCTCCTTTTCTTGCTCTCTTTCCTTATAGTTTGATGGCTTTTTTTAGTGTTATGTTTGGACTCCTTTCTGTTTATCTTTTCTTTATTAAAATACAAGAAAAAAATCTGGAAAGAACACAAATATATGGAGCCTAAATAACAGGCTACTAAGCAATGAATGAGTAAACCAAGAAATCAAAGAGGAAATAAAAAAATACATGGTACAAATGAAAATGAAAACACAATTGTCCAAAATCTTTGAGATGCAGCAAAAGCTGTTTTAATAGGGAAGATTATAGCAATACAGGCCTACCTCAAAACCAAGAAGAGAAAAATTTCAAATAAACAACCTAACCTTATACCTAAAGAAGGTACAAAATAAAGAACAAAGCCCAAAGCCAGTAGAAGGAAGGAAATAATAAAGATTAGAGTAGAAATAAATGAAACAGAAACTTTAAAAATAGAACATTTAAAAAAATGAATAGATCAATGAAATCAGAAGTTTGTTCTTCGAAAAGATCAATAAAACTAATAAACTTGTAGACTCAGCAAAAAAAAGAAGACCCACATTAATAAAATCAGAAATGAAGGAAAAATAACAACCAACACCGCAGAAATACAAAGGTTCAAAAGAGAATATTATGAAGACTTACATGCCAAGTGGACAATCTAGAATAAATGGATAAATTCCTGAAAACATGGTACTTTCCAAGACTGAATCAGGAAGAAATAAAAAATTTGAACAGATTACTAGCAATGAATTGAATTAGTGATCAAAACAAACAACAACAACAAAAGAAACAAAAAACCCTCAATTCTTGCAAGTTCACAAAAATCTGTGTGGCATGGCTTTCTTATTTTATGACAACCAGAAAAGCTAAATCATTCACTCTTATGAGTTCCTGATTGGCAGCCTTTGTTGATGATTCTTGTTCTCCAGTGTTATGCCTCCTGTTCTTTTGACTATGTTGGGAAGGCATATATGTAGAATTTAGCCTTTGTTTGAAAAATAATATACTGATGAGGACCATAGGAACCAGGGAAAAAGGACCAACAAAAAGGGCTCCAAAGCGACTTTTTCATGTTGAGCACACATTCCAAGCCAGTCATTTAAGATTTTTCTTGTTGAATTCCTGACAGACCCAAAATCTTTACTAAAAGAGAGCAAACTTCTTTTTTGATATATATCTGCAAGCCATATTTATCTGTTATAGTGTGTGCCAACCATACTTTTTAAAATTCACCACATTCAGTGAAGAAGATATGAATAATCACTTTGTTTCCTTGCTGACGTAGTATTTGTATATATTAATAGCAAATTGCTACTGTTGATATTTTCCCTACCTAAAAAAAAAACTTCATTAGAATAATATCCCCCAGAGGGAGGAGTCAAGATGGCGGAGAAGTAGCAGGCTGAGACTACCTCAGCTAGCAGGAGATCAGCTAGAGAGCTTATCTAAAGATTGCAAACACCTACAAATCCATCGGCAGATCGAAGAGTAGAAGAACAGCAATTCTAGAAACAGAAAAACAACCACTTTCTGAAAGGTAGGACTGGCGGAGAAGTGAATCCAAAGCGACGGGAAGATAGACCCCGGGGGGAGGGGCCGGCTCCCGGCAAGCGGCGGAGCAACGGAGCACAAAATCAGGACTTTTAAAAGTCTGCTCCGCTGAGGGACATCGCTCCGGAGGCTAAACCGGGGCAAAGCCCACGCGGGGTCGGCGTGACCCCAGGTCCCGCGGGGTCACAGAAGGATCGGGGGCGTCTGAGTGTTGCAGAACTTGCGGATATTGGAACGGGAAAGCCGGCTGCAGAGACAGAGCCGACAGTGAGCTCGCAGCTCTGAGTTGCCTTGAACCGGTCGCAAGCTCCGTGAGCTCGGAGCGCGGCTGGAGGTTAGGCAGACGCGAGTTACTAGGAGCTGTTCGCTGAGGGCGCACAGGGGAGCGGGGCCCCGGGCTCTCGGCTCCTCCGGGCCGGAAACCAGGAGGCCGCCATTTGTATTCCCGTCCTCCGGAACTCTACGGAAAGCGCTCAGGGAACAAAAGCTCCTGAAAGCAAAGCCGAACAGATCACTCAGCCCAGCCCCTGGTAAGGGCGGTGTAATTCCGCCTGGGGCAAAGACACTTGAGAATCACTACAACAGGCCCCTCCCCCAGAAGATCAACAAGAAATCCAGGCAAGACCAAGTTCACCTACCAAGGAGTGCAGTTTCAATACCAAGGAGAGAGCAGCAGAATTCCAGAGGAGGACAAAACAAACCACGGAACTCATGGCTTTCTGCCTGTGATTTTTTAGTCTTGCAGTTAATTTAATTTTTTTTCTTTTTCATTTTTTTTTCTCTTCTTCTGCTAAAATTTTTTATAACTTTTACCCTTTTCTTTTTTAACGTTTTTTAACTAAATTATCTAATATATATATATTTTTCTTTTTATACTTTTCTTTGTTCATTTTCTTTTTTTTAATTCTTTTTTTTCTTTCTTTGTTTTTGAACCTCTTTTTATCCCCAAATCAGAAGAGATCCTAATCTCTTCAATCTTTTTTTTTCTTAATTCTTCTTTAAATTCTTGATTGAATTTTTAATTCAATCTCTTTTTTTTAATTCTTTTTTTCTTTTTTTCTTTCTTTCTTTTTGAACCTCTTTTTATCCCCAAATCAGAAGAGATCCCAATCAGAAGAGATTGGGTGATCCCAATCAAAAGAGATTGGGAGATCCCAATCAAAGGAGATCCCAATCAGAGGAGATTTCTCCCCCCTCACGATTTGGGATCTCTTCTGATTTGGTTAAAGCATATTTTCCTGGGATTGTTGCCACCCTTTTAGTATTTTACTTGCTCCTTCATATACTCTTAGCTGGACAAAATGACAAGGCGGAAAAATTCACAACAAAAAAAAGAACAAGAGGCAGTACCGAAGGCTAGGGACCTAATCAATACAAACATTGGTAATATGTCAGATCTAGAGTTCAAAATGACAATTCTCAAGGTTATAGCCGGGCTTGAAAAAGGCATGGAAGATATTAGAGAAACCCTCTCCAGAGATATAAAAGCCCTTTCTGGAGAAATAAAAGAACTAAAATCTAACCAAGTTGAAATCAAAAAAGCTATTAATGAAGTTCAATCAAAAATGGAGGCTCTCACTGCTAGGATAAATGAGGCAGAAGAAAGAATTAGCGATATAGAAGACCAAATGACAGAGAATAAAGAAGCTGAGCAAAAGAGGGACAAACAGCTACTGGACCATGAGGGGAGAATTCGAGAGATAAGTGACACCATAAGACGAAACAACATTAGAATAATTGGGATTCCAGAAGAAGAAGAAAGAGAGAGGGGAGCAGAAGGTATACTGGAGAGAATTATTGGGGAGAATTTCCCCAATATGGCAAAGGGAACGAGCATCAAAATTCAGGAGGTTCAGAGAACGCCCCTCAAAATCAATAAGAATAGGCCCACACCCCGTCACCTAATAGTAAAATTTACAAGCCTTAGTGACAAAGAGAAAATCCTGAAAGCAGCCCGGGAAAAGAAGTCTGTAACATACAATGGTAAAAGTATTAGATTGGCAGCTGACTTATCCACAGAGACCTGGCAGGCCAGAAAGAGCTGGCATGATATTTTCAGAGCACTAAACGAGAAAAACATGCAGCCAAGAATACTATATCCAGCTAGGCTATCATTGAAAATAGAAGGAGAGATTAAAAGCTTCCAGGACAAACAAAAACTGAAAGAATTTGCAAACACCAAACCAGCTCTACAGGAAATACTGAAAGGGGTCCTCTAAGCAAAGAGAGAGCCTACAAGTGGTAGATCAGAAAGGAACAGAGACAATATACAGTAACAGTCACCTTACAGGCAATACAATGGCACTAAAATCATATCTCTCAATAGTTACCCTGAATGTTAATGGGCTAAATGCCCCAATCAAAAGACACAGGGTATCAGAATGGATAAAAAAACAAAACCCATCTATATGTTGCCTCCAAGAAACTCATTTTAAACCCGAAGACACCTCCAGACTTAAAGTGAGGGGGTGGAAAAGAATTTACCATGCTAATGGACATCAGAAAAAAGCAGGAGTGGCAATCCTTATATCAGATCAATTAGATTTTAAGCGAAAGACTATAATAAGAGATGAGGAAGGACACTATATCATACTCAAAGGGTCTGTCCAACAAGAAGATCTAACAATTGTAAATATCTATGCCCCCAACGTGGGCGCAGCAAACTATATAAACCAATTAATAACAAAATCAAAGAAACACATCAACAATAATACAATAATAGTAGGGGACTTTAACACTCCCCTCACTGAAATGGACAGATCATCCAAGCAAAAGAACAACAGGGAAATAAAGGCCTTAAATGATACACTGGATGAGATGGACATCACAGATATATTCAGAACATTTCATCCCAAAGCAACAGAATACACATTCTTCTCTAGTGCACATGGAACATTCTCCAGAATAGATCACATCCTCGGTCCTAAATCAGAACTCAACCGGTATCAAAAGATTGGGATCATTCCCTGCATATTTTCAGACCACAATGCTCTGAAGCTAGAACTCAACCACAAGAGGAAGTTTGGAAAGAACACAAATACATGGAGACTAAACAGCATCCTTCTAAAGAATGAATGGGTCAACCGGGAAATTAAAGAAGAATTGAAAAAAATCATGGAAACAAATGATAATGAAAATACAACGGTTCAAAATCTGTGGGACACAACAAAGGCAGTCCTGAGAGGAAAATATATAGCGGTACAAGCTTTTCTCAAGAAACAAGAAAGGTCTCAGGTACACAACCTGACCCTACACCTAAAGGAGCTGGAGAAAGAACAAGAAAGAAACCCTAAGCCCAGCAGGAGAAGAGAAATCATAAAGATCAGAGCAGAAATCAATGAAATAGAAACCAAAAAAACAATAGAACAAATCAACCAAACTAGGAGCTGGTTCTTTGAAAGAATTAATAAAATTGATAAACCCTTGGCCAGACTTATCAAAAAGAAAAGAGAAAGGACCCAAATAAATAAAATCATGAATGAAAGAGGAGAGATCACAACTAACACCAAAGAAATACAAACTATTATAAGAACATACTATGAGCAACTCTACGCCAACAAATTTGACAATCTGGAAGAAATGGATGCATTCTTAGAAACATATAAACTACCAAAATTGAACCAGGAAGAAATGGAAAGCCTGAACAGACCCATAACCAGTAAGGAGATTGAAACAGTCATTAAAAATCTCCAAACAAACAAAAGCCCAGGGCCAGATGGCTTCCCGGGGGAATTCTACCAAACATTTAAAGAAGAACTAATTCCTATTCTCCTGAAACTGTTCCAAAAAATAGAAATGGAAGGAAAACTCCCAAACTCATTTTATGAGGCCAGCATCACCTTGATCCCAAAACCAGACAAGGATCCCATCAAAAAAGAGAGCTATAGACCAATATCCTTGATGAACACAGATGCAAAAATTCTCACCAAAATACTAGCCAATAGGATTCAACAGTACATTAAAAGGATTATTCACCACGACCAAGTGGGATTTATCCCAGGGCTGCAAGGTTGGTTCAACATCCGCAAATCAGTCAATGTGATACAACACATCAATAAAAGAAAGAACAAGAACCATATGATACTCTCAATAGATGCTGAAAAAGCATTTGACAAAGTACAGCATCCCTTCCTGATCAAAACCCTTCAAAGTGTAGGGATAGAGGGCACATACCTCAATATCATCAAAGCCATCTATGAAAAACCCACTGCAAATATCATTCTCAATGGAGAAAAACTGAAAGCTTTTCCACTAAGGTCAGGAACACGGCAGGGATGTCCATTATCACCACTGCTATTCAACATAGTACTAGAAGTCCTAGCCTCAGCAATCAGACAACAAAAGGAAATTAAAGGCATCCAAATCGGCCAAGAAGAAGTCAAATTATCACTCTTCGCAGATGATATGATACTCTATGTGGAAAACCCAAAAGACTCCACTCCAAAACTGCTAGAACTTGTACAGGAATTCAGTAAAGTGTCAGGATATAAGATCAATGCACAGAAATCAGTTGCATTTCTCTACACCAACAACAAGACAGAAGAAAGAGAAATTAAGGAGTCAATCCCATTTACAATTGCTCCCCAAACCATAAGATACCTAGGAATAAACCTAACCAAAGAGGCTAAGAATCTATACTCAGAAAACTATAAAGTACTCATGAAAGAAATTGAGGAAGACACAAAGAAATGGAAAAATGTTCCATGCTCCTGGATTGGAAGAATAAATATTGTGAAAATGTCTATGCTACCTAAAGCGATCTACACATTTAATGCAATTCCTATCAAAGTACCATCCATCTTTTTCAAAGAAATGGAACAAATAATTTTAAAATTTATATGGAACCAGAAAAGACCTCGAATAGCCAAAGGGATATTGAAAAACAAAGCCAAAGTTGGTGGCATCACAATTCCGGACTTCAAGCTTTATTACAAAGCTGTCATCATCAAGACAGCATGGTACTGGCACAAAAACAGACACATAGACCAATGGAACAGAATAGAGAGCCCAGAAATAGACCCTCAACTCTATGGTCAACTAATCTTCGACAAAGCAGGAAAGAATGTCCAATGGAAAAAAGACAGCCTCTTCAATAAATGGTGTTGGGAAAATTGGACAGCCACGTGCAGAAAAATGAAATTGAACCATTTCCTTACACCACACACAAAAATAGATTCAAAATGGATTAAGGACCTCAATGTGAGAAAGGAATCCATCAAAATCCTTGAGGAGAACACAGGCAGCAACCTCTTCGACCTCAGCCGCAGCAACATCTTCCTAGGAACATCGCCAAAGGCAAGGGAAGCAAAGGCAAAAATGAACTTTTGGGATTTCATCAAAATCAAAAGCTTTTGCACAGCAAAGGAAACAGTTAACAAAACCAAAAGACAACTGACAGAATGGGAGAAGATATTTGCAAACGACATATCAGATAAAGGACTAGTGTCCAAAATCTATAAAGAACTTAACAAACTCAACACCCAAAGAACAAATAATCCAATCAAGAAATGGGCAGAGGATATGAACAGACGTTTCTGCAAAGAAGACATCCAGATGGCCAACAGACACATGAAAAAGTGCTCCATATCACTCGGCATCAGGGAAATACAAATCAAAACCACAATGAGATATCACCTCACACCAGTCAGAATGGCTAAAATCAACAAGTCAGGAAATGACAGATGCTGGCGAGGATGCGGAGAAAGGGGAACCCTCCTACACTGTTGGTGGGAATGCAAGCTGGTGCAACCACTCTGGAAAACAGCATGGAGGTTCCTCAAAATGTTGAAAATAGAACTGCCCTACGACCCAGCAATTGCACTACTGGGAATTTACCCTAAAGATACAAACGTAGTGATCCAAAGGGGCACGTGCACCCGAATGTTTATAGCAGCAATGTCCACAATAGCCAAACTATGGAAAGAACCTAGATGTCCATCAACAGATGAATGGCTAAAGAAGATGTGGTATATATACACAATGGAATACTATGCAGCCATCAAAAAAACGAAATCTTGCCATTTGCGACAACATGGATGGAACTAGAGCGTATCATGCTTAGCGAAATAAGTCAAGCGGAGAAAGACAACTATCATATGATCTCCCTGATATGAGGAAGTGGTGATGCAACATGGGGGCTTAAGTGGGTAGGAGAAGAATCCATGAAACAAGATGGGATAGGGAGGGAGACAAACCATAAGTGACTCTTAATCTCACGAAACAAACTGTGGGTTGCTGGGGGGAGGGGGGTTGGGAGAAGGGGGGTAGGGTTATGGACATTGGGGAGGGTATGTGCTTTTGGGTAAATTGGAAGGGGAGATGAACCATGAGAGACTATGGACTCTGAAAAACAATCTGAGGGGTTTGCAGTGGCGGGGGGGTGGGAGGTTGGGGTACCAGGTGGTGGGTATTATAGAGGGCACAGCTTGCATGGAGCACTGGGTGTGGTGAAAAAATAATGAATACTGTTTTTCTGAAAATAAATTGAAAAATTAAAAAAAAAAAAAAAAAAAAGAATAATATCCCCCAAATACAAATAACTTTTAAAAATAGAGGAAGACCAAAAATCTTTTAGAAGAGTAGGTGAAAGATAAGAACAAACCAGATTTGTTCTTTAACATATAAAATATGTAGTCTCACTCATAATAAGAAAATGCAAATTAAAATTATATTGAGATATAATTCCTAACCTTCATTGGCAAAAATTCAAAAGCTTGACAGTACACTCTGTTGGTGAGGTTGTGGGGAAATGAGCACTCTTAAACTTTACTAGTGGAAATACAAAGTCATTCAACTTCTATGAAAGGGGATTTGGCAATATCTAATAAAATTATTTATGTATCTACTCTTTGGCCCCAAAATTCTACTTCTAGAAATTTATCCTGAAGATGTATCACCCATCAGCAACACAAAGATATATATCCAAAAGGTTATCCATTGTAGCTGTCTTTGTGACTGCAAAGCATTGGAAACTATAACCAGGTAATAAGATGAACATCACCAGTGACTAGCAATTGGGCATAATGTGCCTCTAAATGTGATACCCTGAGAAGGACACAATGTAATTATTTTAGTATTCTGGCCAGAAATGCATAATCTGAGTTAAATCATGAGGAAATATCAGACAAACCCAAATGAGAATCATTCTGTTAAATAGGAACTAGGGGAAGACTATATGCTTCAAAAATGTCCTTGTCACAAAAAAAAAAAAAAAAAAAAAAAGTCCCTGTCACAAAAGCCAAAGAAAGTCTGAGGAAATGTTCAAAAGTACAGAAGACCAAAATCATAACAAATCCTACAGTAGATTCTATCCTGGAAGGAAAAAATTGCTATAAGAACATCATTTGCAAATGCCTATCTGGCTCAGGCAGTAAAGCATGCAACTTTTAATCTCGGGATTGTGAGTTTGAACCCCATGTTGGGTGTAGAGATTACTTAAAGATAAAAATGACTCCTTAAAAGAAAAGAACATTATTGGATCATTGACAAAACTAGGATATGGAGAGTAAAATTAGATAATGGTATTCTAACAGTGTGACTGAAGTTAATGACTGTGGTTATATAAGAGAATAGCCTTATCCTCAGGAAGGAAACATGGATGTATTTAAAGGTAAAGAAGCATGATAAATGCAACTTGCTCTCAAATATAGCAAAAACCTGTAAAAAAAAGAGAGTCGATGTGCACCAAAGAAGCAAAACATTAAAGATAAGCCCATCTAGGTAAAGGATATGTGGATTTTTTCACATTTTTATTCTCACAACTTTTCTATGAATTTGGAATTATTTCCAAATAAAGCATTTTATTTAAAATACATTTTAGGTCAGCTAGGAATTAAAAATTCTAATTTAAAAATTATATTGAGAAACATTACAGTGTGTCAACTAAGCCAGACATAAAAGGACAAATATTATGTGATCTTACTCATATGAGGTACCTAGAATAGGCAAATTCCTAAAGACAGAAAGTAGAGTAGCAGTTGCCAGAGGCCAGAAGTGTAGAGGAGTAGAGAGTTATTGTTTAAAGAATATGGAGTTTCCGTTGAAGCAATGAAAAAGTTCTGGAAATTGATAAAAGTGACAATTACACAACTTAGCAAAATGATATTAATATCATGAATTGCACACTTAAAATGGTAGCTAGGTTATATATCTTTTATATAATAAAATATTATCTTAGAATGTTTATTCATGTTACAATAGGATTCCCTGTGATTCTTAAAATATAAGCTCCCTTTGTTTAAAGCATTTTATGGAAACTTTTAAGATTCACATCCCCTACTTGATGAAGGTTCCACTTACAATTGATTATGTAACATCTGTAGTTTGTCTCAGTCGGTTTCTCAGAATACATTATTGAAAACTGTTATTCACCTGGGGCAAAGGTCTTACTTAGCTTTTTTTTGCATTCAGGCTTTCCACTTGTCAAAGCAAATGTCTCTTCTGAGTACTTCACTTCAGACATCAGCTAGCTCTTCTCTTAGAAAGAGGATGCTGGTGCTTGTGCTTCACAGAAATATTTCATAAACATAAGCTTTTCTTTTTCTCACAAAGATCATACCAGAAGGAATGAGGAAAACAGATGTTGCATATAAGGCTTCTCATAGACGTGTTTCCATTGTAAGCTGATCTGACTCTGAATTTGGTGTCTGCTCCATTCACTGTGTGGGCTGAGCATTTTAGTTTCACAGTTTGGCTGAAAGTTAATATTGACCTTTGACTGTTACCTGAAAACTCAATGATAAAATACTCTTGCTAAACCTCTTGAGGGAGTGATTTCACATTATAAGTAAAGGTCTTCAAAATATATCACTCCATTAACCAAATTAATTTTATTCTTTGGTTGGGAATACTTATTTTACTAGGTTAGGTACAGAGCATTCCCCAAATCTGACAGCGAAAAAGCTTGTGTGGTCAGAATAGTAAAGAAGAAAGGACATAAATCTCTTCTAATGCTCTCTACAGGTCATTATACCACAGCTTCTCAATTAATCTGCACCCCCCGCAGGCTGCCCGGGCCTAGGGAATAGCCTGGAAGTCCAGCTACAGAACAGTTTCTCGTTATCTGTTCTTCTGAGTATTTGAGTACTGCTAAGCAGCTCATGTTCCCCTAGAGGAAAAGTAGCCCTAGATTCTTCTGCTCTTGAACTGTCTTCTTTGTAACTACAACACTTTTTTCCCCTTTTTTTTAAATTTTACAGTTTTATTTTACTATAACTGATAAAGAATAAACTGCATATATTTAAAGTATACAGTTGTGCAGATGTTAACATAGGCATCCGTACATCCATGAAACCATCACTGTAGACATATACACTGTAGACATATATACTACTCCCACGCTCTTTTGTAATCCTGGCTTCCTTCCTCTTCTCATCCACATTTGGATCATTTCCAGTGATTTATTATAAATAAAGCTGCTGTGAACATTCACTATAAATCTTTGATGTGAATATATGCTTTCATTTACCTTGAGTTTAACATGTAGAAATAGAATGACTGGATCATATGGTAAAGGTATGTTTGACTTTTTAAGACACTGACATACAGTTTTCAAAGTGGTACTATCATTTTATATTCCCATTACTAGCATAGGAGAGTTCCAAATGACCCAGATCCTTGTCAACACTTATTATGGTCAGTTTTTTTATTTTAGCCATTCTAATGGGTTAGTAGTAGTATCTACCTGTGGCTTTAATTTGCATTTCTCTGATGAGTAATGGCATTGAACATCTTTTCCTGAGCTTATTTGGCATTTGTTTATCTTCTTTGCTAAAATGTTAGTTCAGCTTTTTTGAAACCATTTTTGATTGGGTTGTTTCTTATTATTGAGGTGTAGATTTAGTTAATTTGGCAAAGTCCAGTTATTTTTTCCTTGGTAAAAGTTTGTGTTTTTATGTCTTACTTAAGAGATTTTTGACAAATTCAAAATCACTAAGATTTTCTATTTACTTCTCAGAAGTTTATAGTTTTAGCTCTTACATTTAGGTCTGTGATCCATTTCAAGTTAATTTCTGTAGATGATATGGGGTAAGGGTTGAAGTGGTTTTGTTATTGTATTGTGGTTTGGGTAGGGGTTTTTTTGTTGTTGTTTTGTTTTGTTTTGTTTTGTTTTGTTTTGTTTCAAATATGCCATCCAGCTGTTCTAAGACCATTTGTTTAAAAGATTATCTTTTCTCCATAGATTGCTTTGATACTTTTGTCAAAAATCAATTGATGATATAGAAGTAGATTTATTTCTGAACTCTTTGGTTACATTGATCTATTTGTTTTTCTTTATGCCAATAGCATAGTGTCTTGATTATTTTAGTTCTATAATAAGTTTTAACTCAGGTAGTCTTGTTTTTCAAAGGTATGTTTGACTAATCTTAGTCTTTTGCATTTCCACATAAATATTGGAATCAACCAAGGTGAGCACTTGATACCTTTTATTTATTTCTATTGTTTGCCTTATTGCACTGGCTAAAGTGTCCAGTACAGCGTTTAAGAATGAACATTTTTGTCTTGTTCTTGATCTTAAGGGGTAAACATTCCATCATCCACCATTAAGAATAATTTTAACTCTAAGTTTTATAAGTGCCCTTTATCAGGTTGAGGAAGCTCCCTTCTATTCCTAGGTTGCTTAAAGTTGTTATTAGATATGTATGTTGAATTTTGTCAGATGCTTTTCTTCTTGCATTAGGTGATCTTGTGGTTTTGTTAGTGATGCTAAATTACACTGATTAATTTTTGAATGTTAAACCAACCTTGCATTCCTAGAATAAACCCCACCTGATAATAATTTGTTATCCTTTAAAATGTACTATTGGATTGGATTTGCTAAAATTTTCTTTAAAGTATTTGCATCCTTTTTTTATTTTGGTATCAGAGTAATGCTGGCCTCAAGGAATAAGTTAGGAAGTATTTTCAGTTTTCAGCTTTTTGAAAAGGCTATTGTATAGCATTGATATTATTTTTACTGCTTAAATATTGGGTAGAATTCACCAGTGACACCACCTGGACCTGGAATTGTCTTTATGGGAAGCTTTTTAACTGTAAAAATCAATATATTTAATAGATACAAAGCTAATCAGGTTATCTATTTCTTCCTGAGCTTGAGCTTTCATATTTTGTGTCTTTGCAGGAATTTGTCCAGTTCCTCTAACTTGCCAAATCTATTGGCATGAAGTTGTTAATGTTTCTTTATTATTCTTTTTTTTTTAAAGATTTTATTTATTTGGGGCACCTGGGTGGCTCAGTGGGTTAAAGCCTCTGCATTCAGCTCAGGTAATGATCCCAGGGTCCTGGGATCAAGCCCCACATCGGGCTCTCTGCTCAGCAGGAAGCCTGTTTCCTCCTCTCTCTCTGACTGCCTCTCTGCCTACTTGTGATTTCTCTGTCTGTCAAATAAATAAATAATTTTTTAAAGATTTTATTTATTTATTTGACATAGAGAGAGATCACTTAGTGTTTCTTTATTGTTCTTTTTTTTTTAAGATTTTATCTATTTATTTGACACAGAGAGAGAGAGATCATAAGGAGGAAGAGAGGCAGGCAGAGAGACAAGGGGCAGCAGGCTCCCCACTGAGCTGAGAGCCCAATGCAGAACTGGATCCCATGACCCTGAGATCATGACCAGAGGCTTAACCCACTGAGCCACCCAGGCGCCCCTCTTTATTATTCTTTCAGTGAATGTAGATTCTATAGTGACATTACTGCTCTTATTCCCAGTACTGGTAACTTAAGTCTTCTCTCTCTTTTTTGCTGATCATTCTGCCTACATGTTTAATTTCGTCCTACTCGGACTCCCAAATCCATCTCTTCAACTCAGTGAGACTGTTAAGCTCTGCCTAAGTTGTTGCTCCTTGTGTTGTAGCCTGGTAACTCTCTAGGAGGTAAACTAGAGCAATTTTACTGTTTATCCCATTTGTTTCCCTTCTTTTCATGGATCTTTTACAGTATTTGAAAATTTTTGTTTCATTTATTTTGTCCTTATTTTAGTTGTTTCTGGAGGAAGGGTAATTGTGGTTCCTTTTATTTCATCTTGGTCAGAAACCGAAGTCCTCAATACCGTTTTCTACTTTATCTACTTTATTTATTTTAAATGTCAAGTTGGTCCATGGTGTTTGAGTATAGAAATCATTTCACTGTTGCTTCTGGGAGTAAAAGGGAGACGTAAGGTACTTTGTAATTCTTCAACTCTCAAATCTGTACTTGGAGAGACATCCAGATGATAGAATTTTGTCCAAAAGCAGTGTGCTAGGAATAACAACACATGAGGAATCCAGAGAGACGGAGAGAGGGATAACTAATACCTCCTTCTCAGCTGTAAAAACCCAACATAATATTCTTTAGCCAGTACTAATTACTCACATCTTAATCTCAAAACTAAAGGAAAGCGTGATGATGCTTTAGGTGTACAAAGACTAGAAATGCCTGGATGGTGAGTTGTTATATCCCAACTTGAGCTCTTTAAAAGATGTATTGAGGGAAGCTCATGATGTATGGTGCAAGAACTTTCTAAGTCTTGAGGTTTAACGCTTAACTATCAACACTGAAGAGAGGAATAAGTACATGGACTGATTTTTGGCCTGACCCAAAATGACCTTTCTCATGCTGTTACGCAATACTCACTTTCTTCCCTTTTGTCTGTGTTCCAGGTTTTCTGTCTCAGCTGGTCTCTGACAAGCCCCTGGCTGAATGCATCCGTGCTGGCCACTATGCTGCAAGCGTCATAATTAGGCGGACTGGCTGCACGTTTCCTGAGAAGCCAGACTTCCACTGATAGAAGCGCAGGAAACCCAAGCCCAGGAGTATAGTCACTGCCTTGATTGCTTCCTGAGAATTCCCATATTAATAAAGAAGAAAATTATCTGCCATCTTTTCCTACCATAATAATATTCATTCTTAATTTAGGGAATACAGTAATGCTCAGTAGAATCTTTATTCTCTCAACAACCTAAAAGAATAATGTCTATTTCCGTAGTTTGATAGTGCCACTTAAATGTTGATTAGACAGGAATATAACATTTCAATGGAAATTTTTATTTCATTTTCAGTTACTTTGTAAATTCATGCATATTTAGCAAATTGATCAGTTTTTTTACATTTCTGCTTTGAATGCAGATGCAATTTAATATAATAGATTTTTAAACAGGAATTAATTCTAACACATCAATCTTCAGCTTTTATACAAGTATATTTAATTTAGGAGTGTGTGTATGTATATATGTATGTGTGTATATGCATATATACATATATGTGTACCACGTATAAATGATAAATGGTCAAATAAGGTACAGAAATATATATCTTGCCAAGTTATGCCAGATAATCTCTTTCGCACATACTCAAACGTGTAATAAACTTTGGATAATTAAATAATTTGCCAAATTATGTTATATTACAACATTCAAATTATAATCTTATATTTACCTATGGTACTCTGTGATTTGATACAAATAAAAACTTGTCATATGGGGAATTTTTTCTGTCTTTGTTCTGTACTCAATAAACTAAGGAAGTAAGATCATTTTTTAATATTAGGCCCCACAATGATACCTAATTTATTGCTGGTGATAGAAAGAACATAACACATTGAAAAATAACTTAGTATTTGAGACCAATAAGTCACTGTTTTAAAACGGAATTGCATAATAGAACCTCTGGAGTCAGACTTAATTACCTTCGTATAACCTTGCGCAAATTACTCAGCCTCTTTTATCTTCAATTTCCTTTCCATAAAATGTGATAATAATTCCATCTACAAGATCATTGGGATGATTTGAGAGAATACCAAGTATAAAATGCATGCTACATGCCTAGTAAGTGCTTAATAAGCACCTGCTACTTTTATCATTATGATTATTATTGTTAAAGAATTAAAAGGTGGGGCGCCTGGGTGGCTTAGTCAGTTAAGCGTCCGACTGTTGGCTTCAGCTCAGGGTGGTGAGATCGAGCCTGGCCTGGAGCCCTGCATCAGGCTCCGTGCACAGAGCCTGCTTGAGATACTTACCCCTATTCTCTGTCTTCCTCTGCTCCTCCCACCATTTACACACGTGCTCTCTCTCTCTCTCTCAGATCAATCAAAAAATAAAATCTTAAAAAAAAAAAAGAAAAGGAAAAGGTAACATTTATAAAACTGAATTCAAACCATAGAAAACGGTTCAGGTTTTTGTTTATTATGTTTTGGGAAACTTTAAGGTATACTATACTTGCTTGTCTTTTTCTTTTTTTAATTGCGATATAATTCATACAATTTGCTGGGTTTTTTTAGTATATTCACGAAATTGTATATCCATCATTATTTTTAATCACCCCAAAAAGAAATACTGCATCTCCCAGTTAACCACACCCCCCATCCCCTAGCAACAACTAATCTATTTTCTGTCTTTATCGATTTGCCTATTCTGGACATGCATAAAAATGGAGTCATATAACATGTGTTCTTTTGTATCTGGCTTCTTTCACTTAGCATGTTTTCAAGATTTGCCCATCTTAGAGCATATATCAGTACTTTTTTTATTTGCCAAATAATATTGTATAGATATGCCAGATTCTATTTATCCATTCATAGGTTGATAGATTTTGGGGTTGTTAGCACGTTTTTGGCTATTATGAATAGTGTTGCTTTGAGCATTCATGTACAAGTTTTTTATGTGGATATGTTTTCAGTTCTTTGATGTATATATCTAGGAGGGAAGTGCTAAGTGACATGGTAACTCAATGTTAAAGTTTTTTGAGAAACTCCAAATGTTTTCTAAAGAGACTGCACCATTTTACTTTCTCACCACAAGGTTTGAGGGTTCAATTTCTCCACACCATCCCCAGTGCTTGCTATTATCTGATTGTAGTGGTTTTGGTGGATATGAAGTGATATTTCATTATGGTTTTGATTTGCATTTCCTCACTGACTAATGATACTGAGCATCTTTTTTTTTTTTAAGATTTTATTTATTTATTTGACAGAGAGAAATCACAAGTAGGCAGAGAGGCAGAGAGAGAGGAGGAAGCAGGCTCCCTGCTGAGCAGAGAGCCCGATGCGGGACTCGATCCCAGGACCCCGAGATCATGACCTGAGCCGAAGGTAGAGGCTTAACCCACTGAGCCACCCAGGTGCCCACTGAGCATCTTTTTTATGTGGTTATTGACCATTTGTATTTTTTCTGTGGAGAAAAGTCCATTCATATCCCTTGCCCATTTTTATTATACTTATCTTTTTTTTTTAAGATTTTATTTATTTCATAGACAGAGATCACAAGTAGGCAGAGAGGCAGGCAGAGAGAGAGAGAGAGGGAAGCAGGCTCCCTGCTGAGCAGAGAGCCCGATGCGGAGCTCGATCCCAGGACCCTGAGATCATGACCCAAGCCAAAGGTAGAGGCTTAACCCACTGAGCCACCCAGGCACCCTATTTTTATCTTTTTAAAGATTTATTTATTTTAGCGGTGCCTGTTGGCTCAGTTGGGTAAGTGTCTGCCTTCAACTCAGGTCATGACCTCGGGGTCCTGGGATTGAGCCCCACATTGGGCTGTCAGCTCAGGGGTAAGTCTGCTTCTCCCTCTCCATCTCTCTCTGTGATCTCTCTCACTTGCATGCTCTCTCAAATAAATAAATAAAATCTTTTTTAAAAAATAATTTGTTTATTTTAGAGAGAGTGAGAGCATACAAGCTGGGGGAGGAGCAGAGGGAGAGAAAGAATCTTAAGCAGACTCCACACTGAGCATGGAGCCCCACACAGGGCTTAATTTCACAACCCCAAGATCATGACCTGAGCCTAAACTTAGAGTCAGACACTCAACCTACTGAGCCACCCAGGTGCCCCTCCCTTGCCCATTCTTTAATGAGTGATTTGTCCTTTCATTATTGAGTTCTAAGAGTTCTTTTATATATTCTAGATACGTCTCATCAGGTATATGATTTATAAATTTGTTCTTCCATTCTCTGGGTTGTTTTTACTTTCTTGGTGGTGTTCCTTGAAGCACAAATGTTTTTAATTTGTATGAAGTCCAATTTGTTTATTTTTTATTTTGTTATTTGTGCTATTGGTTTCATATCTAAGAAATCATTTGCCTAATCCAAGATCACAAAGAATAACACTGGTGTTTTCTTCTAAAAGTTTTCTAGTTTTGACTCTTACATTTAAATCTTTTTTTTTCTTTTTTAAACATTTTTTAAAAGATTTTATTCATTTATTTGAGCTCAATCCCATGACAACAAGATTACAACCTGAGCCAGAACCAGGAGTTGGTGCTTAACTGACTGAATCACCCAGGTGCTCTCTTTTTTTTAAACAATTTTTAAACAATTTTATTTATTTACTTGAGAGAGAGAGAAGGGGGGTGGAGAGAATCCAAAGCAGACTCTGCGTTGAGCACAGAGCCTGACAGAGATTTTTCTAGTTACATTTAAATCTTTGATCCATTTTGTTTATTCTTATATATATGTGAGGTAAATTAATTTTCTTGCATGTGGATATCCCAGTTATCCCAGCACCTTATTGAAAAGACTACTTTCTCCATCATTAAATTGTCTGGCACCTTTGTCAAAACTCAGCTGGCTATGGGGCACCTGGGTGGCTCACTCATTAAGCGTCCGCCTTTGGCTAAGGTCATGATCCCAGGGTCCTGGAATTAAGTCCCACATCGGGCTCCCTGCTCAGTGGGAATCCTGCTTCTCCCTCTCCAACTCCCCCTGCTTGGGTTCCCTCTCTCACTGTGTCTCTTTCTGTCAAATAAATAAATAAATAAATAAATAAATAAATGACATCTTTAAAAAAAAAAAAAAATCAGTTGGCCATAAGTGTAAGGTTCAGTTTCTGGACTCTCAGTTCCATTCCATTGGACTATATGTCTGTCTTGTACCAGTTCATACTGTTTCAATTATTGGAACTTTGAGTAAGTTTTGAAATCAGGAAGTGTAAGTCCTATAGCTTTGTCTCTCAAGAACAATTAGTTTGAGCACTAGGGTATCTTTATCATATTAAAAGTACTACAGAATGTCTTAAGTAGCAGGGACACTAGTAAGCCTTTCTATTCTTTCTGATGAGAAACTTCCTTATTTCAAAACTATTGATCATGTACCACTAGACTGGACTTCATGATATGTACCTTTAAATACTGCTTTATTTTTCTGATAAAAAAGAGTAAGACTTTTTTTTTTTTTTGGATCAGTGAGGGAAATACATTCCTTATCTTAAAGTCCAAGGAACTTTAGCTAAAAGCTATTTTTTTAAAGATCTTATTTATGTATTTGACAGATATCACAAGCAGACAGAGAGGCAGACAGAGAGAGAAAGAGAGGAGGAAGCAGACTCCTGCTGAGCAGAGAGCCTGATGCGGGGCTCGATCCCAGGACCATGGGATCATGACCTGAACAAAAGGCAGAGGTAAAAGCTGTTATTCTTACCAAATTCTGCAAAGCAAGCATTATAGTTTTTTACCCTTTGAAAACAAAGATGCATAAGGTAGACATACATAAGGCTACAAAGGAGGCATGTGTTTGGCTGACAGTTTAAAACTACCACCAATGTTGAAATTGCACTTAATCATTTCTGTTAACTATCTCACCTTCAGAAAAACTGTCCATTTGGTAATATTTCCATTAGATACAACAGGTTTAAAATGTAAACTTTTTTTTTAATGATTCAATAGTAGTTCTATGTTCTAGGCCCAGCTTTGTATCTCCTCGGACAAGTTCTTGAACTACTCTGAGCCTTAGTTTTGTCAACTGTAAAATGAAGAAAACTTATCTACTCCCAGTGAGAAAATGTTAAGAAAATAAATATGTAAAAACATTTTATAAAAAGGGGCGCCTGGGTGGCTCAGTGGGTTAAAGCCTCTGCCTTCGGCTCGGGTCATGATCCCAGGGTCCTGGGAGCGAACCCCGCGTCGGGCTCTCTGCTCCACAGGGAGCCTGCTTCCTCCTCTCTCTCTCTCTCTGCCTGCCTCTCTGCCTACTTGTGATTTCTCTGTGTCAAATAAGTAAAATCTTTTAAAAAAAATTTTATAAATGGTTAGATAAACTAAATACAAAGTAGTTTGATATTTTACAAAGGTACCAAAGCAACACATGGGGAAAGGAAAGTCTTTTCAATAGACAATGCTGTAACAATTTGATATCTATATGAGAAGAAAATGAACCTTACCTCATACCATAATAAAAGTTAGAGATGGATCATGCCCATAAATAAAAACCAAAATTATTATGGTTTTAGAAGAAGATATATGAGAATATTTTCACGGCTTGGGGGTAGGCAAAAGTTTCTTGGAGAGGGCTTTGAAAGCACTGACCACAAAGGAAAAAATATTGGTAAGCTGAATTCCAAAAAATTTTTAATTTCTTATTCATCAAGACACCATTAAGAATATGAATAAACAAGCCACAGGCCAAGATAAAATATACACTGTACATATACTTTGACAAAGAACTTATATTTAGAATAGATCAAAAACCCCTACAAGTCAACATTGAAAAGACAGATGATCTCCAAAAGAAAATATATGAATGGCCAATAAGCACACAATAAAGTACTCAGTATCATAGTCGTAGAGAAATGAACATTAAAATTTCAGTGAGTTAGCTCTGTACTAGAATGACTAAAATTTAAATGACAACACCAAATGTTAGGATGTGAAGCAACATCACTAGTGGAAGTGTAAAATGGAACAACCATTTTGGAAAAAGGCCTGGAAGTTTCTTATAAAATTAAACACACCTATTCTTTCAGCCAGCCATTCCACTCTGGTATTTACCCAAGAGAAATGAAAGCATATGTCCACAAAAAGACTTGTATTAGACTATTTATAGCAGTTTTATTCATTGTTGCCAGAAACTGGAAAGAGGGTAGTTGTCCAACAGCAGGAGAACAGATAAAAACTGGTGTATTCAAACAATGGGATAATACTCAGCAAAAGAAAGAAATTAGCTACTGATGAAACAACATGGATCAATCTCAAAAAGATTTTACTGAGTGAAAGAAGGCAGACATGAAAGAGCACAGACTAGGCGTCCAATAATGACTGGGGGATCGAGGAGAGTAACATGACCAAAAAGAAGCGGGAGAATCTGGGCGTCGCTCTGGAGATCGATGGACTGGAGGAGAAGCTGTCACAGTGTCGGAGAGACCTGGAGGCTGTGAACTCCAGGCTCTGTGGGGCAGAGCTGAGCCCAGAGGCCAGGAAGTCTCTGGAGAAGGAGAAAAACAGCCTGATGAACAAAGCCTCCAACTACGGAGAACCGGAAAAACACGCTGCTCTCTGTGGCCATCTTCCTCCTCCTGACACTCATCTACACCTACTGGACCATGTGAGCCAAAGATTTCACCAGTCAGCACAAGCTTCACCTTGGCCCCCTGGTCACTACTAGCCAGGCCCTTCCAAGCCTCAAGACAATCAAGGCATAGGAGAATTTCTCTCCAACCCAGACTCTGGAGCAGGGCTTCCTGTCGGTCCAGCCCCTCACCCCCTGGTCCTGCTGTGGGGCCTGGGTCTCCAGAAGGATTGTGTGCTGGTTCCTCCCTCAGCCCAAGGGAAAGGCAATAAAGAACAGCCAGGCTTCAAAAAAAAAAAAAAAAAAAGAGCACAGACTATATGATTCCATATAAAGTTCTAGAACAGGCAAAACCGACCTATAGTGAGTAAATTAGACCAAGGATTGACTTTGTGGGAGAGAGAAGTAGAAACTGGGAGGGGAAATGAGGGAAATTTGTAAGCGGACAGTGATGTTTTATGTCATAATAGGGGATGTATGTATTCATCAAAACAGAGAATAGGGGCGCCTGGGTGGCTTAGTGGGTTAAGGCCTCTGCCTTCAGCTCAGGTCATGATCCCAGGGTCCTGGGCTCGAGTCCCACATCGGGCTCTCTGCTCAGCAGCGAGCCTGCTTCCTCCCTCTCTCTGCCTGATTCCCTGCCTACTTGCGATCTCGCTCTGTCGAATAAATAAATAAAATCTTAAAAAAAAAACAAAACCTCAGAGAATGTACTACATAAGTTCCATGATTATTTAATCACACACACAAAGAACCCTAAGCAAATAGCGAACTGTCGTTAATGATATGCATGCCAACAGAGATGAGTGCATTGATGTCTTCAACTTACAGTGAAGTGCATCAAAAAATAAGATTCATGGAAAGAGGGATGAATAGATAGATAGCAAATACAGCAAAATATGAATTGTGGAATCTAGGTAGTAAATGGATGTTTGCTTCTCAACATTTCCATATGGCTGAAATTTTTCCTAACATTGGAAAAAATGTAAAGTATTTAGGAAAGCCTATTAAACTTGATCAATAGCACCTCAGGAAGAAGATAAAACAGTACATAATGCAAAATCATACACAGATCTTCCTCCACTTAACATGGAATTACATCCAAATGAACTCCTCAGAAATTGAAAATACTGTAAGTCGAAAATGCATGCAATAAACCTAACCTACTGAACATCATAGCTTAGCCTAGCCCACCTTCAGTGTACTCCTCAGGACACCTACTTTAGCCTAGACTTGGGCAAAATCATCTAACACAAAGCATACTTTGTAATAAAGTTGGATATCTCATGTAACGTTTGAACACTGTAGTGAAAGTGAAAAACAGAATGGTTGCATGGATCCAGAAGGGTGGTAAGTATTTCAGTTGTCTACCTCATCTGTTCAGAACCTTCTGCTCTCTTCAGTGTCAAGAAGCATCCAGCCCCACAAGCCTGTTTAAACTCCCTGACCATCCACCATTTAACCACTTGAACAGCCTTCCTAATGCCATCTCTCTCTGTAACACTGACTCCTGCCCAAACATAAAACTGTGCTCATGCCTCTTTCTGGATTACTGTTTTCCTTCTGCAGCAACTCAGTTGTAGATCCAGCCCAAAAGTCAGGTCCTTTAAATAAGGTTTTCTCTAAAACCACCCCCAGGTTAATTGCTGCTCTGTCCTTTTTCTCTTAAATACATTGCATATTTCCTTATATGTACCTTACCGTAGCTTATACAATCATAATATATAATTGTTTACTGATGTACATGCCTTCTCCTAAGGTAGGACTATCCACTGCTATATAGTGAATGCTGAATAAATGTTTGCTCAGTGAAGGCCTCTCCCATTTCTGCAGATCCCTGTGGTGAGTTAAAGACGGAAATGGCAAAATCACCAGGGGCTTTAGATGCCCAGGACAGTGATAATTGTTTATATCATCTGCCTATTTTTCTGATCACATTCTCCACACTGGAACCTTCTTTTCTTTCCTATTTATCCTCATTCTCAAAGAAAAGGGTAGGCATCATAGCTGGACCACCTTCTCTCCCCATCACAACCACAATCTATGTGCATATAAATGAAGCATGATTGTGTGACATGGTGCAAGCTTTTATCCCTTGTAACTTTTTCATACTTTCTCAGGCCAGAAAAAGCTATAGTGAAACTACAATTTGAGAACTGGGCTCTAATCTAATCCCTGCACCAGCTAGCAACTAAGGGGGAAAATTATTACACCAGGCTGAGCTTCAGTTTCCGCTCTTTAAAATGACTTCCTGCGAGACATTTTTAAAAAACTAGCTCAGTGTGAGGCGCCTGGGTGGCTCAGTGGGTTAAAGCCTCTGCCTTTGGCTCAGGTCATGATCCCAGGGTCCTGGGATCGAGCCCCACATCAGGCTTTCTGCTCAGCAAGGAGCCTGCTTCCTCCTCTCTCTCTGCCTGCCTCTCTGCCTACGTGTGATCTCTATCTGTCAAACAAATAAAATCTTAAAAAAATAAAATAAAATAAAAACTACCACAATGTATAAATATGCAGGAGTCATTCATTCATTCAACAAACATTCATTGCTTCTTAAGTGTCAAGTAATGTGCTAGGTGCTGGTAGATAGCACTCAATAAAAATGTGAGGTTTTTTCCTTGCAAGTGTGTTTTGGACTTTATTATAAAATCCAAGAATATTTTTCTCATATTCTGTATAAGGGCATTTCTTCCCCACCCTGTTCTCCTTTGGTCAAAATAAGTTTCTCTGAATTCCTTCTTTTAGGTCTGCTAAGTAGCATAGAGTGGTGGTTAACAGCATGGGCTTAAACCAGACTTTCGAGGTTTGAATCCTGACTCTACCACTTTTAGTGGTGAGACATTGGGTAAGTTGCTTATTGGTATTTTGTTTTCTGCTTCTTTAAAGCACAATAATACCTACCCCATTAGCTTCTTGTAAAGAATAAAAGCACTAATACATGTAAGTCTTCAAACGTTATCTGGTATTAAGTACTTAAGAGGTAGTGGTTATTATTATTTGCCACCTATGGTTCATAGAATACTTACCTTGCCATGAAATCAATTCTGTCTCAGGTACGAGAAAGCAATTAGATTAGAGACCTTGTTTCTCATTTATATTTTTTAAATAACTATGATGAATATATTCTTATACACCTAGACTATCCAGTGTGTTAACTACTAGCCCCATGTGGCTATTGGGCCCTTGAAATGTGGCAAGTTGGAAGAGTAGGACTGCAAGTATAACACAAGCCGATTTTAAAGATTTAGAAGAGAGGCATCAGTGAAAAT
This sequence comes from Neogale vison, assembly GCF_020171115.1. Classification (NCBI taxonomy): domain Eukaryota; kingdom Metazoa; phylum Chordata; class Mammalia; order Carnivora; family Mustelidae; genus Neogale; species Neogale vison. The sequence continues at coordinate 188,403,842 of NC_058092.1, forward strand.
AACCAAGTAAGGAATGCCAAAAGACCACTTCTCTATAAGAGCAACTAAAAACTAGCAAAAACTGTGAGAATCACAGAATTTTTCAGAATTCTGGACAGTAATAAAAAACTTGAAGGAACTTGGGAACACTTTTTTTTAAATTAACATATAACATATTATTAGCCCCAGAGGTACAGGTCTGTGAATCACCAGGTTTACACACTTCACAGCACTCACCATAGCACATACCCTCCTAATGTCCCTAACGCAACCACCCTCTCCATACACCCCACCCACCGGCAACCCTCAGTTTGTTTTGTGAGATTAAGGGTCTCTTATGGTTTGTCTCCTTCCCAATCCCATCTCGTTTCGTTTATTCTTTTTCTACCCTCCAAGCCCCCCACGTTGCCTCTCAAATTCCTCATCTCAGGGAGATCATATGATAATTGTCTTTCTCTGATTGCCTTATTTCACTCATCATAATACCTTCTAGTTCCATCCACATTGTTGCAAATGGCAAGATTTCATTTCTTTTGATGGCTGCATAGCAGTGCATTGTATATATACACCACATCTTCTTTATCCATTCGTCTGTTGATGGACATCTAGGTTCTTTCCATAGTTTGACTATTGTGGACATTGCTGCTATAAACATTTGGGTGCATGTACCCCTTCAGATCACTACATTTGTATCTTTAGGGTAAATACCCAGTAGTGCGATTGCTGGGTCGTAGGGTAGCTCTATTTTCAATTTTTTGAGGAACTGCCATGCTGTTTTCCAGAGTGGCTGCACCAGCTTGCATTCCCACCAATGAAGGAGGGTTCCCCTTTCTGGGGAGCACTTTTTTAAGAAAAATGGCTGCATCCTTCAACTATAATCAAATTTTTAAATGGCTGCATCTTGAGAAGAGTGAGCCTCATTGCATTTTACGTAGACTTAATCCCATCTCCCACACTCAGAGGAATGCAAGAAAGAAGAAAGTATAGCAAGCAACCAAAATAAAACTGTCTCTGAGGAAGCCCAGACATTGGGCTTACTAGAAAAAGACTTTAAATCAGCCAGTTTAACTATGTTGAAACAGCTGAAAGAAAACACATCTAAAGGAAAGCATCATGTCTTGCCAAATAGAGAATATCAATGAGGATATAGAAAATATAAAAAGGAATTAAATAGGGCACCTGGCAGGCTCAGCCAATAGAGTATGTGACCCTTGATCTTGGGATTGTGAGTTTGAGCCCCACACTGGGTGTAGAGATTACTTAACCATAAAATCTTTTTTAAAAAAGAAGTTGAAAATTGCAATAACTCAAATGTATTCACTCAACAACAGATTTGAGTAGGCAGCAGAAAGAATCAGAGACCTTGAAGATAGGTGAACTGAGATTATCTAATCTGAGGAGCAGAAAGAATAAGAAGACAAATGAAGACCCATGGTATACCATCAAGTATACCACCAAACGCATAATAGGAATTGCAGAAGGGGAGAAAAGAGAGAAAGAATATTTGAAGAAATGATGGTTGAAATCTCAAATTTGATGGCAAACATAAATCTACACACCCAGTAAGATCAAAAAACTCCAAGTAGGATAAACTCAAAGAGACTGACAATCAAACATATTAAGTCAAACTGTCAAAAGACAGACCAGGGGTGCCTGGGTGGCTCAGTTGGTTGGGCGACTGCCTTTGGCTCGGGTCATGATCCCAGGGTCCTAGGATCGAACCCCATGTCGGGCTCGTTGCTTGGCGGGGTGCCTGCTTCTCCCTCTCCCTCTGACTGCTGCTCTGCCTGCTTGTGCTCTCTCTCACTCTCTGTCAAATAAATAAATTAATTAAAAAAAAAAAAAAGACAGACAAAAAAAAATCCTGAAAGCAGCAAAAAAAGAAGAGACTCTCACATACCAGGAATCCTCAATAAGATTAACAACTGATTTCTCATCAGAAATCAGGAAAACCAAAAGATAATGGGTCAGGAAACTGAGAATACAAGCCACAGATTAGGAGCAAATATTTGCAAAAAATATATCTGATAAAGGATTGTTATCCAAAAATATACAAAGAACTCTTAAAATTCAACAATAAGAAAACACCTTGATTAAAAATGGGCCAAAGACCTTAACAGACATCTCACCGAACAAGTTATACAAATGAAAATTAATTATATGAAAAAAAAAAAGAAAATTAATTATATGAAAAGAAGTTCAATGTCACACGAGAGAATTATAAATTAAAACAACTTCATACCAGTTTAAAAGGTCAAAACTGGGGCACCTGGGTGTCTCAGTCGGTTAAGTCACTGTCTTCAGCTCAGGTCATGTTCCCAGGGTCCTGGGATTGAGCCTCACATTGGGCTCCCTGCTCAGCAGGAAGCCTGCTTCTCCCTCTCTCACTCCCCCTGCTTGTTTTCCCCCTTTCGCTGTGTTCTCTCTGTCAAATAAATAAAGTCTTAAAAAAGACCAAAACCCAGAACACCAACACCACCAAATGCTATTGAGGATTTGGAGCAATGGGAACTCTCATTCATTGCTGGTAGGAATACAAAATAGTGCAACCACTTTTGAAGATAGTTTGGCCGTTTCTTACAAAACTAAACGTGCTCTTACCATATTGATCCAGCAATCACACACCTTGGTATCCACCTCAAAAAAGTGAAAACTTATGTCCACACTAAAACCTACACACGGATGTTTATAGCAGCTTTATTCGCAATTGCCAAAAGTCAGAACCAACCAAGATGTCCTTCAATAGGTGGATGAAAAAACAAACTGTGGTACATCCAGACAATGGAATAATATTCGTGCTAAAAAGGAAGAAACTATCAAGCCATGAGAAGATATATAAGAAGCTTAAATGTATATTACTAAGTGAAAGAAACCAACCCCAAAAGGCTACAAACTATATGATTCCATTTATATGACATTTTGGAAAAGACAAAACTAAGGCAAATATAAAAAGATTCATGGTTGCCAGGGGTGCTCTGCTAACTCAGTCAGAAGAGCATGCAACTCTTTATCTCAAGGTCGTAAGTTCCAGCCGCACGTTGGGGGTAAGGCTTACTTAAATACAAATAAAACGTAAAAAAAAAAAGATCAGTGGTCACCAAAGGTTGAAGGGGGGGTGGGATGAATAAGCAGAGCAGAGCATATTTAGGAAGGTGAAACTATTCTGTATGATACTATAATAATGGATACATGTCATTTATACTTGTTCAAATCCTTAGAATGTACCACACCAAGAGTGAGCTCTAATGTAAAATATAGACTTGGGTGACAATGACATGTCAATGTAGGCTCATCAGTTGTGAATATGTACCACTCTTGTGTGGACTATTCATAGTAGGGGAGGCTGGCCATGGAGGGGAGGCAGGGGTATATGGTAATTCCCTGTACTTTCTATTTAATTTTGCTGTGAACCTAAAATTGCTCTAAAAAAATAAATATTAAAAATTTAAAAAGCTATGGATAACATATTCAAAGTGCTGACAGAAAAACAAAATTAGCCAGGACTCTAGCAAAACTATCCTTCAAAATTGGAGGTGAAATTGAGATACTCATGGATAAACAAAAGTTTAGAGTGTTCATTGCTGGCTGACCTGCCCTGAAAGATATACTGTGTCCTTCAGGCTGAAATGAAAGGACACTAGCCAATAGCTTGAATCCACACAAAGAAATAAAGAATACTGGGTAAATTCATGGGTAAGTATTTTTTAAAATCACGTATTTTTATTGTAATTTATCCAATCAGATTTAAAAGATAACTGTATACGGAATTTCATGTCTGTGTGGATTCCTTGTAGCTATGCCTATTAAATTTGATTTTCTCCTGTTAATCTGTCTCATATCAATTTGATTCTAAATCCAGCTATAAGGACCACAGGGCAGAGGAAGATCTTCCTCCCTGACAGTTGGCATGGTTGGCAAGATGTTTTAACTCACTGGACGTTACTCGTCCTAGACACTGCTGCAGCTAAGAAATCCTTGGGACTTCTGACAAACAGCCAGCAGGTTTTATTTTTAAGTAATCTCTTCACCCAGCATGGGGCTTGAACTCACAACCCAGAGGTTGGGAATCTCTCTGCTGACTGAGCCAGTCAGGTGCCTCAGGATCCCACAGAAGAAACATCCACCTATACCTGTGAACCTGAGGAAGATCTCAAGTTGCTACTCCAAAAGACCAATAAGCTCCTGATGACATCTAAGAACCAGATCCCAAACATGTTCTAGAATGTTAGCTTCAAACCAACCTGGGAAAATGCTGACATCAATACCAGTAATTTATGAATATCAGTGGTTTATGAAATGACACCTTTTATTCACTAGACACTTGCCTTTGATTGAACTATACCCTACCCTGAATTCCTGAAGGAATATGGATTCTGGACCCCTTTCCAATATAAATCCCTAACCCCACATGGCAGAGAGACTAGACTCACAGTATTCTCCTTTCCAAGTCTCCCAGACACTGTGTCTGCTATACTCTATCCATTACACTATACAATAAACTCTGTTTTCATTAAAAAAGAGAGAGATAACTACATAAAGCAATAATTATATATATATATATGTGTGTGTGTGTGTATATGTTGATGGGCATGCAATGTGTAAAGATATAGTTTGTGAGAATAACATAGAAAATAAAAATAAAGAAAAGAGGACAAAGCTACATAGGAGCAAAAGTTTTAGATACTATTGAAATTAAATTGGTAATAATCTGAATCATAAAGCCAGAGAATAGATTGGTGGTTTCCAGGGACTGGGAAAATAGAGGAACGGGGAGCTCATGGTTATAGAATTTCTTCTTGGGGTGATGGTAATATTCTGGAATTAGGAAACAGGAGTGGTTGCACAAACTGAATATATTTTTTAAAAAAAATCACTGAATTTTACACTTTAAAAGGTGAATTTTATGATTTGTGAATGATACCTCAATAAAAATTACTTTGAAACAAATAAAAACATTACATGAATCGCCATCTATATGTTAGAGAAATTGAATTTGTAGTCTAAAAAAACCTTCACACAAAGAAAACCCCAGGCCTATATGGCTTCCCTCATGAATTCTATCAAACAGGTGAAAAGAAAGAATACAATTCTGCATATATTCTTCCAAAAAAAAAAAAAAATGAAGACAGCAGACTTCTTCCCAACTCTTTCTGTGAGGCTACTGCCAAAAGCAGAGAATGACATTGAAAACAAATAACAAACTAGTATCCCTCATGAACATTGATTTTAAAAATTCAAAAAAATTTTTCAGCAAATTGAATCCAACAATATTTTAAAAGATTAGTACATTATAACCAAGTGAGGTTTATCATAGGAATACAATCAATGTAATTCACCGTATTAACAAACTATTTAAAAATATGATCATCTAAATAGACATAGAAGAAAAAAACATTTGATAAAATCCAGTACCTATTCCTGATTCTGGACACACAAGAAACACCTCTCAGCAAACTTAGAATAGAAAGGAACTTCCTCAGGGCTCCTGGGTGACTCATGAAGTCAGTTAAGCAACTCTTGGTTTTTGGCTCAGGTCATAATGTCAGGGTCCTGGGATCAAGCCCCACATCAGGCCCCCTGCTCAGTGGGGAGCCTGCTTCTCCCTCTCCCTCTGCGGCAGCCTCTATTGTTCCCTTGCATGTGTTCTCTCTCTCTCTCTTTTTCTCTCACTCTCTGTCAAATAAATGGGTAAAATCTTTTAAAAATCATCAAAAAGTTATTTTTTTAAAATATGAAATATTTAGGGATAAATCCGATAAAATATGTGAAAGTCCTCTACACTGGAAACTACAAAATTCTGCCAAGACAAATTAAAGAAGGTATAAATAAATAAAAAGATTTACCTTCTCCACAGGTCAAAAGACTCAGCAATGTGAAGAGACCACTTGTCCCCAAATTGATCTATAGATGAAAAAGAAGATCAAAGTTAGGGGTTTACATTATCTGATTCCAGATATATTATAAAGCCACAGTAAGTAAAACAGTGTGATTTCTGCTTCAAGAGAGACAAACGGAACAGAATGGGGTTCGGAAATACAAATGACACATACAAATGACATGTGATTCTTTAACAGCTTTATAAGACATAATTTACAAACCATATTACTTACCCATTCAAATGAGTACAATTCAATATGTTTTAGCTAGTTCACAGGGTTGTACAACAATCACTGCAATCTACAGATCATTTTTGTCCCCCCAGGAAGAAACCCTGTAGTTATTAGCAGCCAATCCCCATTTCCCCTATTACCACTCCCTTCGACCCTAAGCAACCCTAATCTTCTTTCTTTCTCTCCAGACTTGCTTATTCTCAGCATATGGTAAACAGAATGATACACACCTTGGTCTTCTATGACTAGCTTCTTTACTTAGCATGTTTTCAAGGTTCATCTATATTGCAGCATGCCCCAGCCCTCCACTCCTTCCAGTTGCCAAATAATATTATGTCATAAAGATACAGCACATTTAATTTATTCACTCATCAGTTGAAAGACACTGAGGTTGTTCCCACTTTTTGGCTACTATGAGGAATGCTGCTATGGACATCTGTGTACAAAATTTTATGTGGACATATGTTTTCATTTCTCTTGGAGAGATATACAGGAATGGAATTGTTGAATCATATGTAAACTCTGTGTTTTACTTTTCAAGGAACTGAAAAACTGTTTTCCAAAACAGCCACAGTTTTACATTCCCACCAGAAGTGTATTAAGAGTCCAATTTCTACACATCCTTGCCAATACTTGTTATCCCTTATCTGTTTGATTATATCCATTCTAGTGAATGTGAAGTGGTATCTCATTATGTTTTGTGTGTGTGGTGGTAAAATACATATAACATGAAGGATACCATTTCAAGTATACAACTTAGCAGATCTAATTACATTCACAATGTTGTGTGACCATGACCATTATCTATTTCCAAAATTTACCATCACTCCAAGTAGAAACTCTGTACCCATTAAGCAATACAATTCCATCCCTGGACACCTGTCATCTACTTTTTATTGCTATTAACTTCTAGGTATTTCATATAAGTGGAATCATACATTATTTCTTTTTATTTCTGGCTTCTTTGACTTAGCATAATGTTTTCAAAGTTTATCCACGGTATATACAGCCTGTATCAGAATGTCACTCCCTTTTATGGCTGAATACTATTCCACTGTGTTTATATAACACATTTTGTTTAGCCATTCATATCTCTCTCGCTCTTGCTCTCTCTCTCTCTCTCTCTCTCTCTTTTTTTTTTTTTTCGGTCAGAGAAAGAGATTGAGAGCACAAGCAGGGGAGCCACAGGCAGAGGGAGAAGCAGGCCCTTCACTGAACAAGGAGCCCGATGCAGAACTCAATCCCAGTACCCCAGGATTCCAGAATCATGACCTGAGCGAAGGTAGACACCCAATCGACTGAGCCAACAAGGTGTCCCTATCTATTAATCTCTTGATGGACATTTGAATATTTTCCCACCTTTGGCTATTGTGGAAAATGCTACAATGATTATTATCATACAAGTATCTGTTTAAGTCTCGGTTTTCAATCTTTTGGGTATATACTTGGGAGTGGAATTGCAGGGTCATCTGGTAATTGTCCAATTTCTTTTTGAGAAACCACCAAACTGTTTTCTATAGTAGCCAAACCACTTTACATTCCTCCCAGAAATGTACAAGATCTCCAATCTCTCCACACCCTCAACAATATTTTTATTTTCTGGCTGTTGTTGCTTTGGGTCTTGTTGCTGTTATAGCCATCCTAGTAGATGTCAAGTGGTATCTCATTATGGTTTTGATTTGCATTCCCAAATGACTAATGATGTTGAACTTCTTTTTGTGTGCTTTCAGCTTTCATCTTCTTGGGATGAATGTATTTTCAAATCTTTAATTCACTTTTCTTAAGTCTACTTATTTATGTCATTTCTATACCCAACATCAGGCTCACAAACCCAGGATCAAGAGCCATAGCTCTTCCGACTGAGACAGCTAGGTGCCCTTATAGTTCATTTTTTAAAAATTGTGTTATTTGTCTCGTCACTATTAAGTTGTAAGTGTTTTCTATATAATCCAGATGGATTCCTTTACAGATATATTATCCTCAAATATTTCCTCCCCTTTTTTAGGTTGTTTTTTCACTTCCTTGGTGGTATTATTTGTAGCACAAAAGTTTCTAATTTTGATGACCCTAGTTTATCTATTTTTTTATCCATTTATCACTGTGCTTTTGGTGTCATATCCAAGAATCCATTGCCTCACCCAAGGTCATAAATACTTCTTAATTTGCTTCTAACTGTTTTATAGTTTCACCTCTTATATTTAAGTCTACAAGTTATTTGAGTCAATTTGTTTGGACGGTAGTGAGGTAGAGGCCCAACTTCATTTTTTGTATGTCAGTATCCAGTTGCTTCAGCACGATTTAATTGAAAAGCCCATTTTCTCCTGAGTAAATTGTCTTGGCACTCTTGTCAAAAAACAAGTGGATATAACTGTATGGATTTATTTCTGAAATTTTAATTCTCTGGCAACTGATTTTTGTTAAAATCCAAAAGTAATTTGGTGGAGAAAGGATAGTTTTTCAACAAATGGCGCTGGCACAAGTGGCTAGTCCTGTGCAAAAGCAAAACCAAAAAACCTTCAATATATAGCTTACTATCTATATCTTGCATATCTCATATATAAATGACATATAGTAATGGCATGTAAATTACGTTTCAAAAAAACTCTTAAAAATTACATGTATGGCTGGAATTATATTTTTGTTGTACAGTATCGTTTCAGAGAAACACAGCTTGGTACAAAATATGGGCCAGAGTAAGTAGGACATCGTAGGGCTCATTATATGCCTTCCCTGCTTATTATAAACACTCCATGGAAATTTGCTCATTATTAACATAAGAGAAGTGTTGCAGCCAATAAAAATTATTAGAGGTGATTTTTTGACCCCAGGATTTATTAAAATTATCATGTGTAAAAGATTTTAAATAACCTGTTTACATTTGCTAAGTCATAATTAGGCTCTCTCAAGTTAGCTTGAATGTACAAATTACTTTCAAGTCTTGGATAGTTTTTGTCTTTAGCGATTTTCATGTAATGACTAAGGATGCCATCCCCGCTCTGCTCCATTTACATGAGAGTTTTCTTTCCATCTTGTCAGATTGCTGCCTTGGGAAAGTTCAGGCAGAAGCAAGCTTTCTAATCAAGTGCCACCTAATGGTGTGTCAATATTTGGCTGTCTCAAATCTTTCAATCCACCAAATGAATTTTACTGAGTTTGACCTGAGAATCAAATAACTTTATGGTCATAAACTGAAACATGATGTCGGTGTGAGTTTTGGGCATGATGATGACTGGCAGTTTATTTTTTCCAAAAGGAAGGAACTGTCTTCCTTTTCAGGGGAAAAGATGATCCTAAAATATCCTGTATAGAAAATAAAGAAATGAAAGCTTTTTTAAGTATAACTGTCGCACAGAGTGCAAACCCTAATCCCTGAAAACTGAGAGCATATTATATAACATGGCAAAAAAGACCTTGCAGATGTGATTAAGGTTACCGACTTTAAAATAAGGACATGATTCTGGATGATCTGGGTGAGCCTTTAAAAGCAGAGAACTTAAAAAAAAAATAAAAAATAAAAAAAAAAAATAAAAGCAGAGAACTTTCTCCAGCAGGAAGTAGCAGAGATGAGGCCAAAAGGGAAGTTAGGCAGATTTGAAGCATGGGACGGACTCAGTGCACCATTGCTGGCTTGGAAAATGTAGAAGGATGTGAGAAGGAATCCAGGAAACCTTAAGGAGCTCAGAGGGGCTCCAGGGCTCAAAGCTGACTGCCAGAAAGGAAATGGGGACTTCAGCCCTCCAAACACAAGGAAGTGAATTTGACTGTCTACCAGAATGAACTTGTTAGAGGATTCTTCCCCAGAGCCTCCAGTAAGGAAAAAAGCACCCCCAAGATGCTGGATTTGGGCATTTTGAAATCTGAAGGGAAGTACCACCAGACCAAGGACTACAGAACTGTAAGATGTGTATTGTTTCAAGCTTCTCAACTCTGCCAATTTGTTACATGGCAGTAGAAAAAGCCAATACAGAAGATATCAGGAAAAGATTTAGGAATCCTGTGCAGTTAAAAATTCTTTGTCAGGGAAGGCAAGGGGAGTGGTGCTTAAATTTTAACATTGGACAACACATTCAATACCAATATTATGAGAGGGATCCTATCGTATCACAGAACTCGGACTTTTGGCTCGCAAGTTGGCTCTGACATTGGACTCTGCAGCAGGCATGGAACTGGCCTGATAGACTTAGCTACAGCTGTACAAATTCAGAAAGATGCAGAGGATAAAGACAAGAAGTGGGAGACACTGGACTTTTATTCATGTCTCATGTCTGTGGTTTAGTTTCTGTGGGGAGGCTCTACAAGAAAGGGACCCCATTGGTGCTGCTTTCTGCCCCCTCTTGCTGTCACTGGCGTTTTCTACTCACTTCATACCAAGCCAATTGATCACCCCTGTCTCCAGTCCTCAGTCCAGTGTGGCACCAACCAAGAGTATTGGAAAGCTCTAGAATGGGGGCATACTTGGTGTCCTCCCCGGAAAAAAAGCCAGTCCTTCCAAGAAGTCCACATATAAGTCCAGTGTTCCTTAGAGAAGGGGCAGGACCAAAACATGAAATGCATTTCTTGCCATCTGACTTAATGCTGTATAAATCTTCATTCTGTCTTGTTTCCATAAATTCTTCAAAGGTCCAAGACTCAGGAAACATGGGGCCTTTTCCCAAGTTTAGTCTTCCAGCTTGAACCTAATGATTTATGTGATTGTCAAGGAATAAGAATGAGACATTTAATTCCAATGTGATATACAGTATAGATATAATGGGGAGGTTTCCAATTTATTTTACAAAGCTAACATAAAAACATACACACACATAGGCTAGACCAGACTAGTCTCACTTGTTATTTATATAGAATTAATAAAATTACATCCTAAATGAAATACTACTAAATCTAACCCATCAGTATATTAATATTATTCCATTACCAACCAGGGCTTGGCCCAGAAATGCAAGGATGATCAATATTCTAGAATTTATTAATACTATATACAGTGTCTGTTTGGTACATAGCATTGTCCTGGCATCCAACATAATGACTAGCACACAATAAACAATAAGTCTTTGCTGGATGATTAAATGAATATTCACTATCAATAATCCATTTGAAAGTAAAATGAGAAGAAAAATCCCATTCAAATAGCAATTATAGCAATTCTATGTAAGTATATAAAAATGCATATATGTGTATATATGTGTCTGTGTGTCTGTGTGTATGTGTTTCACCCAGGAATAAACAAAATGTATTTAAAATATATTTGAAGGAAAGAGCAAAATTTTACCAAGGTACATAAAAGAAGATAAATATATGTATAACAATGTAACTATAGTTAAAAATATTATATCACAGGGCACCTGGGTGGCTCTGTTGGTTAAGCATCTGGCCTAGGCTCCGGCCATGATTCCAGGGTCCCCAAACTGTATACTTTAAATGGGTAAACTTATTATGTATAAATTATACATTGATAATTCTATCTTAAATATATATATATATATATATATATATATATATATATATATCTGCTCAGTGGGGAGCCTGCTTCGCCACCCCCCTCTGAGTCCCACATCAGGCTCCTTGCTCATGGGGAAAGTCTGCTTCTCCCTCTACCTCTGTCTCTTGCCCTGCTTGTGCTCAAGCTCGCTCTCTCGCTCTCTCTCTCTCTATCTCAAATAAATAAATAAATATAATCTTTAAAAGAATACTGTATTTTATACTTGAAATTTGCCAAGAGGGTGGTAAATCCTAAATGTTCTCATCACAAAAAGAAAAGAAAAGAAAAAAGTTAACTATGTGAAATGATATGTATGTTCATTACCTTCATTGTGGTGATCATTTCACAGTGGATATCTGTATCAAATCATCAAGCCACCCACCTTAAATATATACAATTTTAAGTTGGCAAGAGATATTTCCAAAATGATCCTGAAAACAAAGACTAAAACATGTAATATTTTTTAAAAAGATAAATGCATGACGGGGCGCCTGGGTGGCTCCGTGGGTTAAAGCCTCTGCCTTCAGCTTGGGTCATGATCCCAGGGTCCTGGGATCCAGCCCCGCATCAGGCTCTCTCCTCTGCCGGGAGCCTGCTCCTCCTCTCTCTCTGCCTGCCTCTCTGCCTACTTGTGATCTCTGCCTATCAAAAAACAAAAAAACAAAAAACATGAGAGACATTTCACATCCATGGATAAGAAAATGCAATACTATAAAGATGTCACTTCTTCTCAAACTAATTTATAAATGTAATGCTGTTCCCATTAAAATCCAAGAGATTTTGGAAGAGGTGAGTCAATGAATTTGGGGGGGGGGGAATATGAGAGGATATTTTAAGTATTAAAGCCTATCCTAAAGGTAGAGTAATTGGGGTGCCTGGGTGGCTCAGTGGGTTAGAACCACTGTCTTCAGTTCAGGTCATGATCTCAGGGTCCTGGGATGGAGCCCCGCATCCAGCTCTCTGCTCAGCAGGGAGCCTGCTTCCTCCTCCCTCTCTCTCTCTGCCTGCCTCTCTGCCTACTTGTGATCTCTGTCTGTCAAATAAATAAATAAAATCTTTAAAAAAAAAGGCAGAGTAATTAAAACATCAAGATTTGGCATAGATCTGTAAAATAAAATTTAAAACTTTCCAACAGACCCAAATATATACAGGTATTTAGGATATGATGAAAGTAGCATTTAAAATCAGAGGGTGAAATAGATGAATGCCGTCAAAAGGTATGAACTTCCAGTTATAAAATACATAAGTCATATAATATACAGCATGGTGACTATAGTTGATAACACTGTATTGCATATTTGAAAGTTGCTCAGAGAGTAGATCTTAAAAGTTCTCATCATAAAAAATTAATAATAATTTGTAACTATGGTGACAGAAGTTAACTAGACTTATTGCAGTGATTGTTTCACAATATACAAATATCAAACCATTATGTTGACACCTGAAATTAATATGATGTTATATGTCAATAATATCTCAATGAAAAAAATCAGGGGGGAAAACACACTAGCAGATAGTGCTGGGGAACTTGGTTTCTGTTGCGAAGAATTAAGCTTAAGTTCCTACTACATGTCAATCATCAAGGTAAAACTCCAAATAGATGAGTTATTTTTTTTAAAAGATTGATTGAGGGGCGCCTGGGTGGCTCAGTGGGTTAAAGCCGCTGCCTTCGGCTCAGGTCATGATCTCGGGGTCCTGGGATCGAGCCCCACATCGGGCTCTCTGCTCAGCGGGGAGCCTGCTTCTTCTTCTCTCTCTGCCTGCCTCTCTGCCTACTTGTGATCTCTGCCTGTCAAATAAATAAATTTTTTAAAAAATCTTTAAAAAAATAAAAGATTGATTGACTGGTTTTAAGGGAGAGGGGCATAGCGAGAAGGAGTGAAAGTCTAAAGCAGATTCTGTACTGAGTGTGGAGCCCGATCGGGGGTTCGACCACATGACCCTGATATCATAGCCTGAGCCAAAACCAAGAGTCACTGACTTTGCCACCCAGGCACCCTGATGAGTTATTTAAAAAAAAAAAATAGGGGCGCCTGGGTGGCTCAGTGCTTTAAAGCCTCTCCCTTCAGCTCGGGTCATGATTCCAGGGTC